>NC_141697.1:172187433-173437433 GCF_964263255.1 Lissotriton vulgaris
TCATTCAGAAGCATTTTCATAATATATGTTTCAATCATATTATTCCAACAACTAATCACGCCCTGTATCGGCAAGGAATGTAACATAGATTATACACTGTCTAATGTTACATCAATCATGAGGGCCTACTGGCACTGATTACCTGAACATCGATTTCCTGAGAAACTGACGTTATATCCTGAGATCTATGCGGCCATTTAGGCTGCAATTGCCGATACACGGCAAGATATCATCTGGAAATTGGTGCCTTTAAAATTTACGATATTCGTATATTTATGGAGATGTTATAAGTTTTATAACGTCAGTTTCTCAGGAAATCGATGTTCAGGTAATCAGTGCCACGTGTTTTCTCCATGTAATTTTCCATAGGAAACTTTAGACACGGCTACAGCCCGAACTGTTGAACGGAATAACACCAAGTTTGGAAAAACGGTAGCCCTTGGTTCAGAAAGAGCCCTTTTTGTTAAATGGTGTAAATCTGTTCAGTAGTTTTTTAAATATTGATGGAAAAAGAAATATATATATATATATATATATATATATGTATATATATATATATATATATATATATATATATATACATATATATATCCTCCACTAGTGCTGGTACGGGAGTTGTGCTGTCGATGGGCGGTCCTGCGTAGCCACCAGCCGGCTAACGTATTCACTCCAAAAATCTCCTCTATCAAGAAGAACACAGGACACCCCGAGCTTCTGTTCAGGAATTTATTCTGGCAGATGAAAAAGTCTCCACGACGCGTTTCGCCACTAAGGCTTGATCACGCTCGTCAAGTTTGTGTTGACAGCCATTTTTAAAAACACACAACACCCTCGGGCACATTTAATATTACGAAAAGCGGCGGACATATTGTAATGGACATGTAATTCTGGCATTGTAATGATATAAAAAACATAGCGCAACATATTAGTGCAACCACTGTCTTAGTAACATGTTCTCTAATGCTGTATTTAATGTTACATTATTGCAACATGTTTGTTCTTATCGCGACAAATATTGGAAAAGATATCAAATTAATGTCCCAAGCGTATCATAGCGGAACTCATATTGTAAGCAAAACCATCTCATCCTGCATTACATTACAAAGATATATTACGAACCATGTGGCGTATATGTCCTTGATTCTGATTGGCCACATTGTGAAAGCTGTCCTATGATGTCTTTTCGGAGCCATATATTTGCCTACTTAGGCTAACTCCTCGGATCTCTACTTGCTATGTAGCCATTTGACCGATACGCGATGGACAATTGTTTACTGTCTCCTAGCGATCACACAACCAATCATAGGACAGCTTTCACAATGTGGCTAATCAGAATCAAGGACATATACGGCACATGGTTTGTAATATATCTTTGTAATGTAATGCAGGATGAGATGGTTTTGCTTACAATATGAGTTCCGCTATGATACATATATTGAGATATGCTTGGGACATTAATTTGATATCTTTTCCAATATTTGTCGCGATAAGAACAAACATGTTTCAATAATGTTACATTGAATACAGCATTAGAGAACATGTTACTAAGACAGTGGTTGCACTAATATGTTGCGCTATGTTTTTTATATCATTACAATGCCAGAATTACATGTCCATTACAATATGTCCGCCGCTTTTCGTATTATTAAATGTGCACGAGGGTGTTGTGTGGTTTTAAAAATGGCTGTCAACACAAACTTGATGAGCGTGATCAAGCCTTAGTGGCGAAACGCATTGTGGAGACTTTTTCATCTGCCAGAATAAATTCCTGAACAGAAGCTCTGGGTGTCCTGTGTTCTTCTTGATAGAGGAGATTTTTGGAGTGAATATTTATATATACATCTCATCCTGATATCTGATTGGCTGTCAGCACTTCATCCAAGAAGTGTTGGCAGCCATCTTGGGATCAATATACATGATAGCACCTCATTAAAGAGCATTGCAGTTAATAGAAGGTTTTAAGACTTTAGTTACATTAGAAATCATTTGTTGATGGTACCATACTCATTTTAGGAATTGTGGTGTGTTCTAAGATTATTTTAACATGTGAAAAAGCCTTCTGCTGGGATATCATGAATCATGTTTGAGAGAAAACTATGTTCTCATGCTTTTTCCCACAGAGGTTTGGAAGGTGATCTCTAAGCTAAACTGAGAGCATATATTCTGTAAATTCACATTATCTTTCTCAGTCATGTGAGAATGAAGTCTGACATTCTCAGTAAAACATGTACATCCAATAAGGGCAAAGAGTGTCAGTTAATTCCTTTGTAATCTACTGCAGCTTCCCAGAGTGTTCTAAGGAACAACTAGAGCGATAACAGTCCTACTTATGACAGACGTATTGCACACCTGAAGCCATCTTGATTGGAATAAAGTGGTAACTCTTAAAACATTTAATTTAAAAAGGAACAAAATGAGGGGGTTCATTTTGCCATAGAAAGTATGATTAGTGCTGCAGAAAAATAAATTAGGGCACATTTTGAGTGACTAATTAAATCCTCTTTTATTTCATTCAAAAATTCTGACATGCAGACTGAAACATGCACTTTCAATACCAACAGCAGACTTCCCTGGTGAACAGTAGCTTTACTACAATGATCTAATAAGCAACTAGAGTGCTAACATTCAGAATTTATGGCAAATGTGTGACACATCTGAATGCCTTCTTGATGGAATTAAAGTAAAAAACTGAAAGTATTTGCTACTGAGGAGACTGTAGTAAATGAGGAAATTAGGAAACTTCATAAGAAATAAGTCTCCCAAGATGGCCACCAGAGACAAAAGAGCCCAAATGTACCACAAATATCACCCAGACGTAGCCCAAGTGTAGCCCAATGACAGAATTTCCCAGAGTGTTCTAAAGAACAACTAGAGTGCTAACAGTCTTACTTATGACAAAAGTATAGCACACCTGAAGCCATCTTGATTCGAATAAAGTGGTAACACTTAAAACATTTAATTTGCAAATGAACAAAATGAGGGGGTTCATTTTGCCATATAAATTATGATTAGTGTTGCAGAAATCAAAATTAGGGCACATTTTGACTTCTCAAATTCTCTTCTATTTCATTAAAAAATTCTGACATGGAGACTGAAACATGTACTTTGAATACCAGCAGCAGACTTCCCTGGTGAGCAGTAGCTTTACTACAGTGATCTAATGAGTAAGTAGAGTGCTAACATTCAGGATTTATGGCAAATGTGTGACACATCTGAATGCCTTCTTGATGGAACCAAAGTAAAAAAACTGAAAGTATTTCCTACTGAGGAGACCGCAGTAAATGAAGAAATTAGGAAACTTCATAACAAATAAGTCTCCCAAAATGGCCACCAGAGACCAAAGAGCCCAAATGTAGCACAAATATCATCCCGATGTAGCCCACGTATAGCAAAATGACAGACTGTTCCAGAGGGTTCTTAAGAACAACTTGAGCGCATACTGTCTTACCTATGACAAAAGTATGGCACACATGAAGCCATCTTGATTTTAATAAACTGGCTACACTTAAAACATTTAATTTAAAAAGGAACACAATGAGGGGGCTCATTTTCCCATAGAAATTATGATTAGTGCTGAAGAAAGGAAAATTAGGGCACATTTTGAATGACTTTTCAAATCATCTTCTATTTCATTAAAAAATTCTGACATGCAGACTGAAACATGCACTTTTAATATCAGCAGCAGACTTCCGTGGTGAGCAGTAGCTTTACTACAGTGATCTAATGAGCAACTAGAGTGCTAACGTTCAGAATTTATGGCAAATGTGTGACATATCTGAATACCTTCTTGATAGAATCAAAGTGAAAAACTGAAAGCATGATGCCATACAAAGAACAGCAGTAAGAAAACTCCCAGTACAGAGGTGTTATTTGTTTTTGTTGTACAGCTTTGGTGGTTTGTATGTGTAAAAATGGCAACCAGTCCAAGCTGCTGCCTCATCATTGTGGACCAGCTGCCTTTGCCCTTTTCTCCAAAACTACTCAAGCATCTCAGTAGTAGGAGCAGTTTCAGAAGATAATAGCACTCATCTCAGCAGTTGTCCCTACATATTGTGGGCCAACTAATGTTTGACCACCAAGATGTTGCCTCCACAAGGCTCTAAATGAAAGTGTGTTAGGAAGCGGATTAGTGCTTGGCACTTAAATAGTTTTTTTTCCAAATGGGAAGAGATAACCAGTTCATGATTGGCCATTTTAGAATGTTAGCATTTTCTTGCCTTAGCCATCTGGTGCCTGCAGGCTGCCACTGGTCATATAACTGGGTGCAGTTGACAGTCGGGCTTTGTGTATTCCTCCTAGACAGTCCAACACAATAGGGAGCTTAGATGTGCCTGGAAGGCTCATCACTGGCAGGATGGGAGGTAGGAGCTGGGCAATCCCAACTTACACCTAAACAGGATGCGCTGCGTCTTGCCTCCACACAAAGGGCTGCATACCCCTTGTCGTTAATCTGGAGTCAATGATAGTAACGGTATTGAGAGTTTGAGTAGACAGTGTAGGTTGGGAGTAGGCGTTACAGTTGGGAGAGGTTGTAGGTAGATCAGAGAGAAGAGTTAGGGGGTAGGAGACAGGGGGGAGATAGTGGAAGTAGGGGATGAGGGGGTGGGGGAGTTCAGGGACTGATCAAGGGATTGGGATAAGTCTCTAAAGTGGAGTTCGAAGATGTAGAGGTGATTTTCAGATGCTTGGATGAGAATATTACCAGATTTGAAGATGGAAATATCAATTTCTCCAGGAAAGGTGGAGGAGGGGGTGGTGGAGAGTTTTAGACCGTACGGAATATTGCGAGAGTTAGTGATCGGGAGGTGTTGAAGAAATAGGCTTTTCCATTTGGAAGGGTGTTTGGAGAAGAAGATATAGTTGGTGATTAAGGAGGAGTTAAGTGTATTATGGAAATCAGCAAATAAGATTTCAGGGTGGAGACTGAGGAGCTTGTGTTTGAAGTTTTTCTTATCATGCTTGGTGAGGTGGGAGGGGTAGAGGATAGACCAGGAATTGGGGCCAAGTTTTGAGATAGGTGATACTGAGGAAGAAGGGGAGAGAGAGAGGGGAGGCATCATTAGGAGAGGATGGAGAGAGCGAGAAAGCACGCAGATAAAACCATAAGATTACTCAGAACAGGATAATAGAAAGGCGGAACTATGGAAGAGATTCATTAAACCAAAGCAAAATTGCAAGGAAATGGGGGAGAGCAAAATAAGAGAACAACCAATGGGGGGACAACATCATCAGATCAAATGAACAACAACAGACAGCAAAATTATATAAAATAAACAAAAATAATAGAACACGTCAAAAGTGCATTCAAGGATAAATAATAGGACTGAGAAATATGTGCAGTAAACTAAAAATGGGAAGTAAGTGAGTCGGCTAAAGAGAATAAACAACATCGAAAATACAGTATAAGCTGCATAGATATTGCACAAAGGTTACGTTATTATAAGTCAATGGTAACCCGCTGCTGTGTTTAGATACTACAGGTGTCACCTGTGGGCATTCTACCTCCAAATCTTTGGTTGTATAGTGAAGTCACAGCAATTCACTAGGCCCTATGTCAGCTTTGCATTCCAGACGTGGTTCTTATACCATTTTTTAGTATATGAGTAGTTGGGCCCCAAGGGCATAGCTGTATTTTTGCAACTTAACGTATGCTAATTGAGAATCCAGCAATGTACCTTTACCTCTGATCTCATAAAGAGTGCAGAGGGGTTGAGTTTAGAATAGATACATATAGATATGGTTTAAACCTTGTGTGGTGTCCTTTCATTTGGTGATCAGGGGATTGTACGTAGTAAAACAACTGGCTTCACAAGCTATCCGAAGTCTTAGCCTATTGATTGCTGGTCTAGGGTACACAAGGATAGCTATCTATAGTATAGGCTTTACAGCCACTATCAGGAAGGGTTGTATTAGACTGGTGCAAGGTGCCCATTAGGGCTAGTGGACATCATATGTCGGGCTAACTTCTCAGAAGCACAACTCCGGGGTGGTCCTGTAGTAGTGACATCATCTTTGAAGTATATTGCAGTCCACTGCTTTTTCAAATCCAACAAATCGGTCATAGACTGCTGTTCCGGGTCGGAGCCAGTCTCAGATAGCCGCCACCTTGTCGAGCCTGGCTCAGGAAGCTGCTGTAGACCCTTGTTCGTTTTTATGGTGCAGTCCTGTTTCTATTACCATTAGCAGTAGCTGCCATCTTCGCGGGGAATATGCTTGAGGAAGAATGGAGAAGCAGTTTTGTGTTCAAAATGGCTGAGGGCAATTAAAACGGCAGTGCAACCGACCAACAGCTGTACTGTACAGTCACAAATTCCAAAATCTGACCGACTCCTGGAGCCAGGACGTCGAGGGGTCTCCCTGTCTATTATCTTGATGGGGCACTCAGCCCACTCAGTAAATGATTCGGTATGTGCAGTTCAAATCAAATCAAACGGTCTCGCCTCAAATCAAACGGTCTCGCCTGAGACCGACCTTCGGGTCGTGAAAACATTGAAAGCAGACCAGCTCATCTGATCGGGGGTCGGCCCAACGGGAACTCTCTGCACGGCTCCGGTCGAGCTCTGCCTCAGAAGACCTGTGGCCCGGCGAGTGGCTGTTACGTGACGCCGCATCTGAATAGAACCTCCGAGAAGCTCCAGGAGACTCAGCCGGCGCGGAGGGGTGGGGGCAGAGCGGCCTGTTCGACGCGATCAGGCATGGACCAAGGCCGCCACGGGACTCCGCGTCCCTAGGGATGCAGGCTCCAGGGGTCTCGAAGGTCGGGAACCCGAGCACTCCCTCTCCCCAGACCGACGCTCCAGGGCTACGCCTCAGCGCTCTAGAGCGGCGACCATCTGCACAAACAAGCAGGCTCAGGAGGCACGGAGCTCACAGATCAGAGTGGGCTCATCCCCCTGCCCCGAGATCGATGGAAACTCCCACCCCCTCATCCCCTAGTTCCACTATCTCCCCCCCTGTCTCCTACCCCCTAACTCTTCTCTCTGATCTACCTACAACCTCTCCTAACTGTAACGTCTACTCCCAACCTACACTGCCTACTCAAACTCTCAATACCGTTACTGTCATTGACACCCTACTCCCCCAGCCCCACGTTCCCTCCTCTCTGATTCACCCACTCTTCCACCCACCCCTGTTGCCCACACTCAACTGCAGCTGTCCCCCCAGTTGACTGATTTATTTCCAGCTCTGACTCCCTTCACCCACGTTCCCCCTTATCTCTCCGTACTGTCTCCCCCTCCTCTTCCACTATCCATGATGTTCTCTCTCAATTACTACTAACCACCCCTAATCTTAACTGTATAAACGGTAATGACACCCTTATCTCCCAATCACCTAGTTTTTCTGCCTCTCTCACATCCACCTCCACCAATGATTCTCTCATCCCCCCACTGTCCCTTCCCCACCCTCTTCCATCCTTGACTCCCACCCATACGCCGTCGCCCCCTCACCCCTCTATCCCTCAACCTCACCCTCTTCCATCCTTGCCTCCCAACCCTCTCCGCTCTATCCCTCAACACCACCCTCTTCCATCATTGACTCCCAACCCTTCTTCCCCGCTCCCCCACACCTCAATCCCCCAGCACCACCCTCTTCCTTCCTTCCTCGCCACCCCTATGCCCTGTCTCTGATTCCCTCAATTAGGGTCTACTCCACTCCCTTCTCCTAAGCCTTCTAACTTGTGTGATACTCCTGTTACCGGCACGCCCACTCCTGCCTCCCTTACAACCTCGCAGTCTTTAAGCTCTACCGAACACTCCACGCCTTGTGATCTCCCCCTGAACAAACCCCCTCCATCCTCCTCTTCTGACAACTCTCCCTCCTCTCCTCCAGCCTCTCTCACGGACCCCCCTAGACCCCTTATTCTCAATAATACACCCTCGTCCATCTACCTCTCTACCTCTGACTCCCGTAACACCCACCCCATGGATGCTCTATATCCTCTCCCCCCTCGTTTAATCGCCCCCCCATACTCATCCAGCAACCCTCACATCTCCTCCGCTGACTATTCACTCTCACACTCCCTTGATCTCTCCTGCAACCCTCATTACACCTACATCTACCTCTTGTACTATCCCTCCCCTCATTTTACAAATGATCTTCTTAAACTCAATGCCCCAACCACACTTATCTTCTTGGTCCCCCCTCTTCAATACGAAACCTCCCACCCATCATAACTCCCTTCTCCTCCCCCCCCCTGGTTACCCCCATTCCTCTCCCTAATCCTAACTCCTACTCTTCACTTCTCCCAAAAACGTTTCATCCACTCCACTCCTCACTCCTTACACTATCACTCCTTAATGTTGAACTTCTCCTTTCGTCCCTTGTTTTAGAACTCTCCTCCCTCAGATCCGATGTCTCACTCCTTACTAAAGCCCACTCTTCTGATCGCGCACGCAATCAATCAATCAATCATAGCATTTGTATAGCACGCTACGCACCCGGAAGGCTCTCAAGGCGCTGGGGGAGAGGGGTCCGCTACTGCTCAAACAGCCAGGTCTTGAGTTGCTTCCTGAAGGCGAGATGATCCTGGGTCAGCCGAAGGTGGATGGAGAGGGAATTCCAGGTCTTGGCCGCCAGGTAGGAGAAGGATCTTCCTCCGGCGGTGGCTCTGCGGATGCGTGGTACGGTGGCTAGGGCGTGGCTGGTCGATCGTAGCTGGCGGGTGGGTGTGTAGAAGGTCAGGCGGTCGTTGAGGTATTTGGGGCCCAGGTTGTGGAGAGCTTTGTGTGCATGGGTGAGGAGCCTGAACGTGATCCTCTTGCTGATGGGGAGCCAGTGCAGGTCTCTTAGGTGGCCGGAGATGTGGCTGTGTCGAGGGATGTCCAGGATGAGTCGTGCGGAGGCGTTCTGGATGCGTTGGAGTCTTTTCTGAAGTTTGGCTGTGGTTCTGGCGTAGAGGGTGTTCCCGTAGTCCAGTCGGTTGGTGACAAGAGCTTGGGTGACGGTCCTCCTGGTCTCGGTGGGGATCCATCTGAAGATCTTACGGAGCTTGGGCAGGTTGTTGAAGCACGATGAGGAGACGGCGTTGACTTGTCTGGCCATCGACAGGGAGGAGTCCAGGATGACGCCCAGGTTGCGTGCGTGGTCCGTTGGCTTGGGAGTGGTGCCCAGGGCAGGGGGCCACCAGGAGTCGTCCCATGCGGAGGGCGATGGTCCCAGGATGAGGACTTCTGTCTTGTCTGAGTTCAGTTTCAGGCGGCTGTTCTTCATCCACCCGGCGACGTCTTGCATCCCTTCGTGTAGGCTGGTCCTGGCGGCGGCGGGGTCGTTGGTGAGGGATATGATCAGCTGGGTATCGTCGGCATAGGAGATGATGTTGAGGTTGTGTTGGCGTGCGATGGCTGCGAGGGGGCTCATGTAGACGTTGAAGAGGGTTGGGCTGAGTGATGATCCTTGTGGTACGCTGCAGATGACTTTGGTGGCCTCGGATCTGAATGGGGGAAGCGGACTCTCTGAGTTCTTCCGGCGAGGAACGAGATGATCCACTCCAGTGCCTTTTCTTGGATTCGGATGTTGCTGAGGCGCTGTACTAGGGTGCGGTGGCAGACAGTGTCAAATGCTGCGGAGAGGTCCAGGAGGATGAGGGCCGCAGTTTCCCCGTTGTTGAGCAGGGATCTGATGTCATCGTTGGCTGCAATCAGGGCAGTCTCGGTGCTGTGGTTGGCTCGGAACCCAGACTGCGAGGGGTCGAGGGATCCATTCTTCTTGAGGAAGGCGGCGAGCTGTCGGTTGACGGTCTTCTCGATGACTTTGGTAGGAAAAGGGAGGAGCGAGATGTGGCGGAAGTTCTTGAGGTCGGTTGGGTCCGCAGTGGGTTTCTTCAGGAGGGCGTTGAGCTATGCGTGCTTCCAGCTCTCCGGGAATGTGGCGGTGTGGAAGGAGGTGTTGATGACGTCCCAGAGTTGGGGTGCGATAATGGAGTCGGCCTTGTTTAAGACGTGGTGGGGGCAGGGGTCAGTTGGTGATCCGGAGTGGATGGTGTTCATCATGCAGGTGGTGTCTTCGGTGCTGACCAGGGTCCAGTTGCAGAGGGTGGTGGAGGGGGGCGTTGGTTTGGTGGTTGGGTGTGTGGTTGGTACGCCGAAGCTGTTGTGTATGTCGGCGATCTTGCGGTGGAAGAACGAGGTGAGAGAGTTGCAGAGCTGTCGTGGGCGTTGTTGTCCAGCCGTTCTTTGAATGCTGTCTCTTGGTGGTGCGGATAAGCTGGTGGTGCTTGCGGATGGCGTGCTTGAGGGGGGTCATTTTGTCTGCGGTCTGGTCCAGGCTTTCTCGAGGGCGCGGCAGTTCTTCTTGGAGTCCTTGAGTTCGTCGGTGAACCAGGGGGCTTTCTTGCTACCGGGCTTGATGGGAGGGTTCTTTAGTGGAGTGAGGTCGCCGGCGCAGGCGGTCAGCCACTGTAGGAGGTTGCTGGCTGCTTCATTAGGGTCCGTTGTGCTGGCGGGGGGTGCTGACTGAGGGAGGTGGTGAGCTGCTCGGCGGTGATCTTGCTCCAGCTCCGGCGAGGAACCTGTTGCGGGTGGTGGTGGGTCGTGGTTCTTTTGAAGCTGAAGTGGACGCAGCTGTGGTCAGTCCAATGGAGTCCGGTGGAGTGGCTGAAGGAGATGTGCTTGCTTGAGGAGAAGACAGGATCAAGCGTGTGGCCGGCGTAGTGGGTGGGGGAGTTCACCAGTTGCTTGAGTCCGAGGTTAGCGAGGTTGTCCAGCAGGGTGGTGGTGTTCCTGTCCTTGATGTTCTCCATGTAGAAGTTGAGGTCCCCTAGGAGGATGTAGTCAGAGGAGACGAGGGCGTGTGGGCTGATGAAGTCTGCGATCACTGAATTGAGTGCGTGGTCCCGGGGGTGTGTAGATGAGGGTGCCTCAGAGGGTCGTCTTGGGGTCGGTGTGTATCTGGAAGTGGAGGTGTTCGGCGGCGGTGAAGGTGTTGTAGGAGTTGGTCGAGATGCGGATGGTGTTCTTATGTTCGATGGCGATGCCTCCTCCGGTCTTGTTGACGCGGTCCTTCCGGGTGATCTTGTATCCGTCCGGGATGGCTATGGCGATGTCGGGTGCTGTGGAGGCGTTCATCCAGGTTTCTGTGAGGAAGGCGACGTCTGGTGATGTTGTGTCGAGGAGGTTCCAGAGTTCGACGGCGTGTTTGTGGACAGAGCGGATGTTGAGCAGGATGCATTTGAGGTGGTTGTTGCTGGTGTTCGGCTTGGTGGGTGCGGTGCAGGTCGGGAAGCAGGTGAACTTGCAGGCTTGGCAGTTGAAGGGTCCGTGGGTGCGTTTCGGGGTGGCTCGGTAGCAGGCGAGGTTCCGTCCGGCGTTGAGTGCGTTGAGAGTGGCAGCATCGTAGGTCCGTCGTGTGGTCTGGTTACTTCTGGGGCCAGGGGTCCAGGCGCTGGGCGCGGTCCAGGCGCGGATGGGCGCTTACGGGCTTGCCTTTGGTGCGCCTTCGGCGCACAATCGGCGCGCCCGCTGTGCCCGTCCGCTGCGCGTACGTACGGCGACCTCCATAAATGGCGAAGTGGGAGGGAGGAGCAGCTGGGAGGCGGGAGCGGGGTTGCCAATGGGTGGGACACAGAATGAAAAAAAGGGGGCGGGACTGCAGGGAAGCAGCGGCGGGGAGGGGGAGAAGCGGCGGGAGAACACAATCACGGGTACACGGGGGCAATGAGAAGCAGGAGTACAGCTAATAAACAAGAGACTGGCAAAAACAGGGCAAAAGCAGCTACAGAACTAGAAGCTGGTGAAAGATACAAACACAGCAGTCCAGGCGCTCAGACAATCCAGGCGCGAGGCAGCGAGGCAGCGAGGCAGCAGCGGAGGGGTCCGGGGACCTGGCACTCACAGGGGGAGAGCCGCGCGGATCGTGGAGCGACCGGCCCTGCAAGCAGGGACAAAGGTCACAGCTCACCACCGCACATCTGTCCCTTTACCAAACAGCATATCTTCACACATTAGCTCCCCTCTCACTTCTTCCTGCAACAGCTCCCCTAGTACTGGTAACATCGATTACTCTTCTCATAGCTCACCCCTCCCTACATACTCCCTGACCCCACCCAAACCCATTGATCCTTCCAATGCACCCCAAACTCTCACAGCATCCATGATATCCACTCCTCAACATGTTGCATACCCAATATCCTTGGAGGTTAACTTATCCTCGAACCCCCATCTTTCCCTTTCCTCTTCGTCCTCTAGCCCCCCCTTCCTGCAGTCTACCATCCCAGTTCTCATAGGAACACGCCAACTCCCTCTTTATCCGACATCACCTAGACCCCCTCAAAAACTAACATCTATCCTCCCTGATCCCTTCTCTCAATATCCTGACTCCTCACCCCTCTACTGCATGTTGATTAACTGCCGATCCGCATCTTGCCATGCGACTGATATTGCGGAAACCATTCTCAACGAAAACATAGACATTGCTTTCCTTACTGAAACCTGGCTCAACCCCCACTCGACTCCTATCCTCGACTTGCTCATTCCCCCTGGATATTCTATCATTAGGAAAGACAGAATAAAGTAAATTGGTGGTGGCCTTGCTCTAATCTTTAAAAAGGAACTTAATCTCACGCTAGTTTATCTCCAGGACCCTTCTACCTTTGAATACTTTTGCGTTGATCTTACTGCTCCTGGCTCCCCCACCATTCGTTTACACACCATCTACCACCTCCCCCCCGGCAATCCCATCCCCTTTACCGAAGAGCTGTCGGATCTTATCACTCAATCTTTGCTCACCCACTCCAAGAATCTCTTTCTTGGCGACTATAACATCCACTGGAATAAAAATGATGACCCGTCTGTTATCCTCCTTAAGGATACCATGGACATTACTGACATGACACAACTCTGCCAATCCCCGACTCACTCTAAAGGCGCCACCCTTGATGCTATTATAACTAGCAAGGATCTGGCCTCTCTCTCAACGATTCTTCCAGTCGACTGGTCTGATCATCACCTTATCCTCTTCACTTTGAACTGCTCTGTCACTTGCCCCACCCATATCGGCACTTTACCCTTGAAACTTACTCGTAATCTTCACCTTATTCCCCCTGGCGAGTTGGAATCCTCTATCAAAACCCGCTTACTCCTCCCCCTTACTCTCACAGCACCAATGACCTAACTGAACATTACAATAATTCTATCCTTCAAGCGCTTGACCAAATTGCCCCAATCAAACTTAAACAACAACAAAAATTACCTCCCAAATCCTGGTTTAACTCCGACCTTAATAATGAAAGGCGGGCCCTCAGAAAGTCTGAACGTTCATGTAGGAATCATCCCTCCCCTGATAACCTGATATCCCTTAGAAATGCCAGAGCCAAATACAAGAAGCACATCTTCGCTGAAAAAAGCCTCCTTCCTCCGTTCACAACTTGACCAGGCTAAAAACCATCCCAGAGAACTCTTTAGCATTGTTAAAAAACAAACCTCCTCTGGTCCCCCTAAAATACCAGCCACTGTTGAAAGATGTGAAGAAATCGCCAGCTTCTTTTCGAATAAAATCAACTCTATTGAACTATACTTCTCTTCTCCCCCTCTCCCATTCCAATCTACCCTCCACCAACACCAACTTCCTAACTTTCCCACTTCACCTTGCTCCTCTGCCCCTTCCTTCATGCCACAACCCCTCTCTACCCCTCCCTACTCTACCCCATCCTGACTCTATCTTTAAGGACACCCTTACCAAAATCAACGCCTCCTGGATTGAATTTTGTCCAGTATCTTAATCTACTGTCCTCAACATCATTTCTAAACTCAAACCATCTTCACACACCAATGATCCTCTTCCCGCCCAATTGGTTCAGGAACTCAAACACATCATTGCCCCCATCTGGACCAATATCATCAATTCCTCCCTTGCCACTGGTTGTGTCCCAGCATCCCTTCAACTAGGTCAAATCTCCCCCATCCTCAAAAACCCCACCGCTGACCCTAATGATTTGAACAATCTACGTCCTAGCTCAAATCTTCCCTTCCTCTCCAAAGCCCTTGAAAAATGTGTACTATCCCAGTTAGACCACATTTCACTTCCTTCAATCTCCTCGACGTTTTCCAATCTGGTTTTAGAAAAGGATGCAGCACTGAAACTGCTATGCTCAGTATCACTGATCATATTCATCCTTGACCTCTCTGCCGCCTTTGAAACTGTCCACCATCCCACCCTTCATAATACTCTCAAAGACCGCTTTGGGTTTGAGGGCATTGTTCACCAATGGTTCACATCATATCTCCAAAATAGATCCCAACAAACTAAACTCAGTCACTGCCTCTCCAAACCCCAATCTGTCTCACTTGGGGTCCCACAAGGCTCTATCCTTTCCCCAACCCTATTTAATCTATTCATGGAACCACTCACCCTTATTCTCAAACAAGCTAATATGAGTTACCACCTCTACGCTGACGACACACAACTATATTACAAGATCAAGTCCCACCATGACATTCGTCTCCTCAATGATACCTTGAATAAAGTCCAAGCCTTGTTCCATCTTAATCATCTCAAACTGAATCCCCCAAAAACTGACATCATCCTTTTCACTCCCAAAAACAGTTCTCTGCCTATTCAACTCTGGATCAATGATATCAAAGCACTCAACTGCTCCCTCTCCCCCTCTAACTCTGTCAAATCCCTGGGCATCAGCATCGATAAGAATCTTACTCTCATCCCTCACATTAAAAATGCTGCAAAAGGTGCTCTCTCCTCCCTTCTCCACCTTAAAAAAATCAAACCTTTCATTCCAGCGGATGACTTCAAAATCGTTGTCCAATCTCTTGTACTTTCCAGAATTGAATTTGCCAACGCCACCCTTGTAGACACCCCAAAAGTCCACCTTGCCCGGATTAAATCTGTTCTCAACTTGGCTGCCAGACTTATCTCTGATTGTAAACGATTTGATCACATTTCTCCTATCCTCAAAAATCTCAACTGGCTCCCGATTGAAGGTAGATTCACCTTCAAGATGGCATGTATTACTCACAAAGCCCTTCACCAAAACACCCCCTCTTACCTCTCTGATAAACTACAAAAAGCAGGTTGCTCCAGGTCCTTGAGAAACACTAACGCCCTTGTCCTCATCCCCCCGAGACTCAAATGTAAAAAGACTTAATTACGTGCTTTCTCTGGTAATGCCCCTACAATTTGGAACTCCCTCCCCTAAGATCTCCGCTGCAACCCCTCCTACCCTCTCTTCAAAAAAAGACTCAAAGTGCTTCTTCTTAACAAATATTGGGGTACCTAACTTTGCTATAATGATTCAGTCCTCTTTTTACTCTCCTCATCCCACCCCTTCTTTCTCCCTTTCTTATTGTCTCTCCCCTCTCCCTCTACCTTTTTCTCTCTTATCTTTCAACCTTCCCCATCTCCCTTAACTATCCCTTAATTACTCTCTTTCCTCAATTCCCTCTTCTAACTGAAATGCCTTATCCCATGCTAGATTTTTATTCACTTTGTAATTTTGTTTTAAGATGTTTTACCTGTCTGTAAAGCGCTCTGATACTCCTGGGTCCAGTAGCGCTATATAAAACCTTTTTAAATAAAATGAAAATAAATAAATAAATAAAAAACTCAATAAACCATCTTACTAGTAACAGTGTTTTGAGCGCTGGTAGAATGCAGCTTGAAGTATTGTTCTCTGTTACATGTGGTCGGCAGTTGTGAGCCATTTTGGCTTGAACTGAAGAGAAAAACTGCTACCTCCATGTAGAATTTGTCAAGCCTAACTGCATCATGTAACAGAACAATACCCATTATAAGCCCAATTCACAAACCTTTGAGTATGGGGAGATGTGGCCTACTCTTGTAATAGTACTAGCTTACTAGGTAAATTTCAGGAGTAAGTCAAGAGTACACTTTGTGTACTCCTTGCGTACTCTTGGAATTCAGGGGTGGGCTATGAGTAGATCACAGAAAAATATATGTGAGTCAGACCAGTTTTTTTTATGTCAATCTGCCTGGCCCAATTCTGTAATGTTTGCCATTTCAATAGCAACAACAATTTGTAACATGATAAGGTAGTTTATTTCCATGCCTTTAAGCCTATTCACTCAGAAATAATTTTTCATACAGACAATTTTGTCACAGTAACATGCATCTGCAAATAACAAGCACAATATCATTTGATTATCTATATAAATAAAAATGTAAATGTTTGTTTGTTCAAAATCGTAAATCTCCGAAAGTTCTTCACCAATTGCTTTGAAATTTTGACACAAATTTGCATTAGAATACGCGTGTGTTTTTATATACACAACTTTGGACTTAAATATGCGTGTGTCGAATAGGCGCGTGTTTTTAATCGAAAGACCAAACAGACACATAAAAATGTCAATGTTCGTTGTCCAAAATCTTAAATCTCCAAAAGTTCTTCACCGATCGCTTTGGAAATTTTGTCAAGAGCTCTTGGTAAATCCATCATTCTTTTGCTCACCATGCCACCCCCAGTTTAGACCTGGCCAAATGCAAATCAGTCTTGACTCTGTGCCTCATGGATACAGCCCAGCCCAAACTACCAAACCAGGTCCTCCCTGGAAAATGTCAACAGACACAAAGGCTGGAATTACAATATACCTATTTGTATCCCTATTAAATTCACTCATTCAGAGCTACTACACATCAGAAGTTATGTGGCCACTCGTAATGAGGGCCTACGAGTTAAACTGATAACTATTCTCCTAGGATAATTACATTTATAATATGATTTACTTTATACGTTGTCTTCGCCTTCCGAGACGAGAAGAAGGGAATATATCCCTCTAACCAGGTCATGTGGTAAATATATGTTGTTTGCAGTCGGGTAGCATGTCAAGACACTAGTCCTAACAAGGTGTCATGAATGAATGGAAAAAATACATATATACGAATTCATAAAATGGGTTTGAAGTTAAAGACATCGAGGATGCTTTCAAAAGTTTATCGTTCATGTAAAATTCAAATAGGAAGAGCAATATTCATCATCAAGTGTGGGTCTGCTTGAACGATAAGAAGTGTAATGCCTGCCTAATTCATACCTACATACAGACAACATCAATCTTAAATATGAATTGATACTTAATATTACAAGACAATTATTCGAATTGTTTTCCAGGTTAGCAAATGCCACCCAATGCGCACTGGTCAGATTTACCGTTAACAATAATTGAACCGTGGCTCTTTAGAGTGAGATGTCGTCCTGGCCGAGGGAGCTCTCCAGGAAGATGAAAAGAATTACAGGAGAATTCAATTCCAATGTTTTGAACCTTGAGTGAGGTTTTCAAAACAACAAATCTGTAACACCTTTCAGTCCGATCGTTCACCAATTGTTCAGAAAAATCAATGTGCAAAGCGCAAACAAAATCCTTACATCTGGAGACAAAACACTCTGCTTAAATAGCAGACAATAAGCGAGAATACAAAAACAGGAACTGCAGGATGCTTAGAATCAAATTATCAGCCAGGTACTAAGCCACTGCTTATGTGGGACATGCTGAGAACAGTGATAAGAACGCAGCTGATCTCCCTGGCTTTGAGATATTAAATGTGGGCATTAAAGGAGAGACAGTAACTGAAGGGCAAAGCTTGGTGGCTTAAATGAAACGGAGTAGAAAGATGAAACAGGTGAGGCTGAGTGAGGCGAGTTCAATGGGAGCACCCGACTCTACATACAATAATCGAACAGTGTTGGGAGAAAATGCGGACAAAACGTCTTCTAGGATGTAGAATAACAGAACTCAAGTCTGTAACAAACGTAACACAATCCAAAAGTTGATACCGTGTACCTTTATGTTCTCAAAGTGAAATACAACGCACAGGTTCTAACAATACATCTCGCCCTGTTTTGCTATTTCTTGGCCAAAGAAAGGTATAAAAGCTATTAAACATTGAATAGTTTTTCGATTTTTTGCCTGCTTCAGGAAGTGCGAAGCTGGTGAATGTTAAAGAACAAGGAGATAACGTGGCGCCCAACAGGGTGAACATGTTTGCCTTAGTACACTACTACGTATATTGGAGCTTGCTGCAGTCAGTGCTTGTTTTCATATCAGGGAAGTCAACAGTAAGCCACTGCCCAGCATTCCATAGAAGAGGCCCACAAACAGCAAAACAATGGACCCGCCCATTGAATTGTCACACCAGCCTTTGTCTCTATAAGCCTCTCCGACTCCGTCCGGCAACTGCTCATGGTGGCATGCCACTCGAAGGCTTGCAGTGTCCCTTCTCCACCAGTGGAAGCTACGAGCAGGCCTTCTGGCGGATGGATATCGAATGGAACAAGGCCTGTGCTGAGCGGTGAAGGGTAGAAACTCCTCCGCTGGACCACCAATTCCCTGCAACCTGAAGTCCAGCCTTGTCAAATCCCTAGCTCTATGTAGTCAGTAGCAAAGAAGTAGATTTCCACATATGGAAATTCAAGCAAATTTGGGAAAATTTGCCAGACTTTGCGAAGGGGAATTTTTTAAAATGTTGAATTCGTTAAAAGTTTGTGAGTTCCTCAATATGATCCGCTGCTGATCTTTAGGGGGCTTCAAAGCTGAGTAGTTGATAGAATTGGAAATCCGTACGCAGTACGGTTTTATACCATGTAGGATACAGTATGCACCATTAGAGTAACACATCATATGGCAGGCGTTGAAATAGCTTTTTCACACACTTTTGGTAATCCATTACTTATCAGTATGAAATGTATTGCACGTTTAGGAGGCCCTGATTTCTTTGGGTCAGCTATGTTTAGATGTCCTGCGGCATTTGCCTGAACAAAGGGTCAGCTGTGGCATGCATTTAGTAGTCAAGGTCTACATAAGGCAAGGGAATCTCTCTTACAAGAACTGCATAATGAAACAACTGCTAGAGCACACTATGGCCAGAATGGGGAGTACAAAGAGAGCGTCTCAGCTTCAGCAGAGATGTGTTTAGGTGTGTCCTTGCCACCTTACATTTTAGTTTGATTTTCGAATCATGTTAGTGATTATTTGAAAGGGTTAAACCTTCATACCCCAAGCATTGTACTTAGAAAACACCTTTATAGTTTTTTACAGACTATGCACTTTTTCTCTCGTTGCCAGAGTTGCCTCGGCACCTCCTGATTAAGGACTTTGACATCAGCTGGTTAATAATGGTTCTGAAACAAAGGCTAAGGAACCAGTGGAGCATGTGGCCTAAGATGGGGGACACTCTCCCTTGAGTGCTGAATCTATCCCCAACTAGTCCGACATAGTCCTCAGTGCATTTCCCCTGTGTAGCCTATCAGGGAAACCTAGGGGTCTAGTAGGAAAGTAACATAGAAATTCCTATTTGTTTAAACCTACGTCTAGCTCAGTACAAATGGTAGGAATTGAGACAAAAAAGTTCTCACAGGACACGAAAAATCTCAAGTGTGGGCCACCAGTACAAATAGCTGTCTCATTTGGTTAAACTGCTATGATATTGCGCTGTTCTTGTTTTTAACAGGAAGAGACCTTCCCTATTAAAAAATGTTTTCCCTAGGTTCTCTATCCTATTTTAATTCACCACTTATGGTTTTCTTGCACTGCACTTGATCCCATCTGATCAATATCACATGGTCCAACAGTGATTGCGGGTCACTACCCTTATCCACCACAGGGTACGATCTTTGTCTCAATGATCTAGAGACACACGACCCTAAGGATGACCAAATGATAACACTGATCATTACAAGTCTTAGATTGGAATCCTACATAAGGTTCTATTGATCTACAATCACTGGTGGCCCACACTTGAGATTTTTCGCGTCTTGTGAGAACTTTTTAGTCTCAATTCCTACCATTTGTACTGAGCTAGACGTAGGTTTAAACAAATAGGAATTTCTATGTTATTTTCCTACTAGACTCCTAGGTTTTCTTGTTGTTTATTCAACTCCATAAGGAATACTACCTAGGCTGGTCTTTAAATATCCCTTGGGCCCTCCTTTCACGTTTTGTTATTTGTAGCCTATCAGGGAACCAGAAAGCCTCCTTTAACACCCATTAGCAGAATCTAGGTGCCGTCTATCCTGGTGAGTGCTTGACATTCAGCGAGAAGACTGGGTTGTCATTGTCTGAGGTGCGGCCTGCCGGTGTCTTACAGCCCTTTCCCTAGGCTGCAGGGGAGTCGCAGACAAATTATGTGCCTTTCCTTGAACCCCTGAGGGACTCACTGCAGCAATCCTACTATGAGAGGCTTGGCTGGCATCCATCCCGACTGCAACTGGGAGTGCTCCAGAAGAGTCCAGAGTTCCACAGGCAATAAGGAAGAGGTAATAACAAGAGGACAGGTGATCATTTGGGGAGTAACTAAGGTGACTATCGAGGGCTGGGTTATCCCACTGAAGGGGACAACATGTTGGGAGACACTGGTGCATCCATGAAACTCTCTCCACCCTAGAGTGTTTGAGGATGTGACTTTGTCCTGTGCTGGAGCTCTGTGGGTCAGTGCTGCTTTACTAGGAACAGGGCGTCCATGCGAAGGGGCCTGAGAGGAAAAGGACAGTCCCATGGTTAGTACCCTGGAGACACAGAAGCTTTGTGACTCGCCTGAAGTGGCATGTATACCACCTCGGCAGTTGTGGACGTAGAAAGGACCCCACATAGACAAAGATTAGGGACCCTTCACTTTGAATCTCCTGGTAGAACCAGCTGTGTTGCTGTGGAATCCTTGGGGGTCACATCACAATTGACAGAGGCAGATACATAGACATCCCATGGACAGTTGGCTGTTATGAGATTGGCCCAGGAAAATTTGGTGATCATGCCTGTGGTTGAGAGATGGGAAATTATGAGCATTATCTTATTAGCCCGAGGAACACACTACCATATCTATGCACTCTGTGACAACCCACGATTCAATCAGCCCACACAGGGAAAAATTATTAGGTTTATGCAACAACCCCCACCGACTACCTGCTGGTTACCCATGATGCTTATGTCGATGGACAGTGGAACGCTAGCCTCCATGGCTGTGAACTTACAAGACATCGATAAATCCAGGCAATCAACATCACAACATGGTTGATCCCATGGGTCCCGATGACTGGAGTATCAGTGTGCTCACAATGGAGAGAGTGCACCAATCTCTGGCTTACCTCATGAATATGAATGAGATATATTGGATTGCAGTCACTCTTATTCCTTACTTTTTTACCCAACCTATTCATACATAGTTTGGTTTGCAACATAATTCTGTAGTCTAAAAAAGTTCACACACAAATCTTTGCACATATGCCCTTCTATCCCTTATGTTTCCTCTGATGCTCTCACGTTAAGTCCCTAACATCTGACTACATCTAATATAGGCCATGACTCCATCTTGACTAATGGAGGCCACCAATTTCCTTCTTTTAAATGATAAGTCCCGCCATCTTTTCTGATTTGTGCAGAATCATTGTCATGTCTGCTATTAGCGGTAGATGTAGCCTGACCTTCTCTTTCTAAGAACTGTGAAAGCTTCAAGCTCTTCCATGATGAAAAAATATAACTTTCAATGCAACCTTTGTCTGGGTTAAAGGTCTACTTTCCGTCATAGCAAGGTTGATTTGTAGACATATAGACAAATAACCAAAATAGTTTAGTCTAAATTACCATCTTTTTACCATTATATGTTCTGAAGAAACGTCTAGGATGCATACCTTGATGCAGATAATCGGTCAGACATTCGTACACTTAGGTCAGAAATTCTAATCGCTGCTAAGATTTAATATATAATGAGAACCACTTGACCACATTCGTCAGGAGAAGTACTTCGCCCTGATTATCACGTGAGCTTCTGCAAGGGCCTCACCAACTACTGGTGTACTTTGTACTTTGCACTTTGCGGATGCTACATTTCGCCTGAAGCCTGAAGCTGATAACACTGAGTCCAGGAGGAAGACTGCCTGACTGCTACCACAGTGTGTGTTCGCCTTCCTAGGGATCACTGTTTTCACACCTCTTCTGATAAAGACAGCCTTTGCTGTTAACAAGGTATGCAGTACATCTTCCCTCCCTAAGAAACTCTGGACTGTAAGTTTCTCTGCCATCCTTATTCCTCACAGAATATCACATAGAAGTAGACAGACATTAGACTTTTTAAATGGCATTTTAACAAAGATAGAAATGTTTATTGTATTATCGTTATTTATACAATGTCTTCTTGCTGTTTTTATAATATTCTGTGCAGTTGTTTTAGCTGTCCTGAGAAACGGATTGTTCCAGTAGTAATAAATATTTTTTACTTAAAATTGTTCATCCATCTTAGTAAACTGTGTGTGATACTGTGAACAATTAAATAAGGTTTGTTTCTGTTTTCACAATGCCCCTGATGCCTTTGCAGGTTGGCAGTAACCAAAAGCAATACTTCTATGTCAATTACACATTGAATAGTGTTTTGCAGAGCTAAACTAATCTGTATTTCACATTCATCACTGGTGCATTGAACAACGTACACCTGTGTCACTGGGGGTAAGAGAACACAGCTTGTAGAGCTATGCCATAGACATAACTTACACAACATCTGAAATATTAGCTAGCAGAATACAATCTACTCTTCTGCTGTAAGTTAACGCTAAGACATGAGGTTTTATCCAGTGTAGGCAGCCATATAGCACCTTTCAAATAACAGACCAGCTTTCTCATCACAAAATTAGATAGGAAAAGAGCATAATTATTGTTGTATGATCAGAACAAGATATTTGATAAGGGGAAATGGATTTTCGTGGGTGAAGTAATCGTATGGCTGAGATACCCGCCACCCCCTCTCAACACAATCCCCAGGAATGGGAATACGGAAACATTTCTGAACTTTTGGAAGGCGGGAGGGAGTTACCCTCCCGGCCGTATTTATTAAAATATGAAACAAAAGTAAAACATTAAAATAACAGTTTCATATCATGTACAATTTCATTTCCACATTACGATGTTTTGGCTGACCTTAACACATTTCTAATACAAAGGTTCTCCTAGCCGATACTAACATCCTACAAATGCATTTTCAAATTGAAATTGTACATCCTAACGTTAAGGGCCAACGGCAAGGTCGTAACCGGTGTCAGATCCCTAAACCAGAACTCCCCCCTCACTTGTGAGGGGCGGCCGCACAGAGGACTGCACCTCATGTGCACATACCAATTTCCCTTTTCTTGATGGGGGCCCCAATTAACTCGACGCCATCTTATTGGTCGTCCGAGGACTCGTGTGAGGTGTCTAGAAGGTAGCGTAGACCCCCCTCCCCACCCCACACAACTTACCACATCTGCCGTCGCAGATGTCCTGGCCCCGGGAAATTCCCAGGAGGGGCCCGTAGCCCCTCCTATCCAGGGAGGGGCCTTGACCGCCTTCCCTTTCCTTTCGACGTCCCATCCTTAGAAGGGACCGCCTCCCCGTTGAGGGGCCAATGGCCACCTCCCCCCGGGCGCTCCCATCCGTAATGGGTGACGCCCCCCCCTAGGGATCTTCCAATTACTGCTTACCGATCATGACCTTACCGCCCGACCAAATAATAAATACGACAAACTAAACTAGAGAGACTAATTACTAAAGAGGAAAAGACAAAAAGATATTTAAAGTATGAACTGCTAAACATCACTGACCAACTCTGGTGCAAATACTTTATTCGATAAAACATACTGTAAAGACTTATCCACTTTATTGCATACTGAATCACAACTTTATTCAGAATAACCTGTAAGAAAAGTGAATTACCACGTCAAATAACTTTATTTCAAAAACAACTTGCTGTCTTCAGGGGCTGGTGGGTGGGTCAAAATTGGCTCTTCGTTCCGTCTCGAGCTCACGTGCAGCGGGGAGGTGCAGCTTCAGAGCACAGGAACAAGAGGATGCTTCCATGGCTTGTCGCTCCTCTTATCCTTCTTCGGGCGGGCGTAAACCCGCCTCCTCCCGCCTCCGGGGGCGTGGCTGGCGGCTTCAGTGTCTAGGACAACCCACTCTTGGGCGGGAAAAAGCGCGCCCCGGCTACGCCGCATTGGGCATACCAGCCGAGACTCGCCTCCCGCCCAAGATGGCTTCCCGGGGGGATCGGGGCACTCCACCATACGTTCGGGGGGACCGAGTGGTCGCCCCTTTCCATATGGCTGAGATACCAGCCACCCCCTCTCAACACAATCCCCAAGAATGGGAATACGGAAACATTTCTGAACTTTTGGAAGGCGGGAGGGAGTTACCCTCCCGGCCGTATTTATTAAAATATGAAACAAAAGTAAAACATTAAAATAACAGTTTCATATCATGTACAATTTCATTTCCACATTACGATGTTTTGGCTGACCTTAACACATTTCTAATACAAAGGTTCTCCTAGCCGATACTAACATCCTACAAATGCATTTTCAAATTGAAATTGTACATCCTAACGTTAAGGGCCAACGGCAAGGTCGTAACCGGTGTCAGATCCTAAAACCAGAACTCCCCCCTCACTTGTGAGGGGCGGCCGCACAGAGGACTGCACCTCATGTGCACATACCAATTTCCCTTTTCTTGACGGGGGCCCCAATTAACTCGACGCCATCTTATTGGTCGTCCGAGGACTCGTGTGAGGTGTCTAGAAGGTAGCGTAGACCCCCCTCCCCACCCCACACAACTTACCACATCTGCCGTCGCAGATGTCCTGGCCCCGGGAAATTCCCAGGAGGGGCCCGTAGCCCCTCCTATCCAGGGAGGGGCCTTGACCGCCTTCCCTTTCCTTTCGGCGTCCCATCCTTAGAAGGGACCGCCTCCCCGTTGAGGGGCCAATGGCCACCTCCCCCCGGGCGCTCCCATCCGTAATGGGTGACGCCCCCCCCTAGGGATCTTCCAATTACTGCTCACCGATCATGACCTTACCGCCACAGGCCGGATAGTTGACCGGCTATCCGGACCCCCCACAAAACTCCTACCTAAAGGTCATGCTGTAAACTCTTTAACCAAGCTACGAGGTCTCCTATGAGTAAAGAATTCCCCACCCGGGACAAATGGACCCCATCCTCTAGATACATAAGGTCCCCCCTGATACACCCATGAGGAATCGAATGCAATGTACCTGTACGGAACAGTCTACCAAGCTTGTTATTCACCTTTTTCACAGAATGGTTTATAGCAGACACTGAATTAGCCCCCCGCCACACCTTTCGTGGAATCATATGGGACCATGCAATCGTGCACCCTGGAACCCTTCTCGCCAACCAACTTACTGTGGATAGTATCGCCTCGAGAAGTAGTCGTCTACCAGTGGTCACCAAATCATTGCCCCCAAGATGCACTATGATTATAGATGGCGGTGACCTTGTCCGCCCTAACAAACCCTCGAAAAAAGGTTGAAACTGGTCAATACAGAGCCCGCCCCTTCCGTAGAAGGTCACCCTGTACCCGTATTCCCCAGCCATGTGAATCATGTCACCTGCCTTGAATACGTCCGCGGCACGCCTCACGTATGAGTGGCCCACGACCCACACCACTTTTTCCTCAGCCGGTGATCTTTGACCGCTGGTTCCCAGGTGTCGGGTCGACTGCACAGTCCGCCCGCCTCGTAAGCTTGCGAAACTGAAAACCAAACAAAAACAAGAAGCGTGAGTACATGATATCAGCTTCACAACATGTGCAACCGCACATACCTTTTGTAACAATTTGAGGACCAACGCCCCAACTGTTTCACCTTTTCCACACTCAGACCCCTGGCTGTAGCCTCTGTAGCAGCCCCTATCCGGAAGGAATGGGTCCCAAACTCGCCCGGGTTCAAGCCCGCGGCCGAAATTGCCATTGCAAGCACCCGCTGGAACTGAAACCTCGTCAGTGGGGTGGCATCAGCGTGTCTCAACAAGGTCTCCCCCCACGATGCCGCCCTCTGCGCCAAATATTCCTCAACGCATACGACGGGGCACATGGGAGATCCAGGAATCCGATGGACTACTACACTGTCCCCGATCGCACCCTGATCGGTCTTGGACCTGGCAAACGAGACAATCATCGTCTCCCCCTTAACTTGAATGTGCTCTCGGCACAGTCCCCCCCCCCGTATCCTGCTTGTTCTTTGCCACTAGTTCGCTTACCCGCATAGCCCCATGGAATGCTAATGCAAAAGCGGCCCGGAATAACACTGTTTCTGACTGGGATGAACATGTCGCAAGGAGTACGGACAGTAACAGGGCCAACCTTTCCAGACCTATCGGGTGCCTTTCATCTACTCTGCGACCCTCAAGGCGTTGCCACCCACGCAGCGCTTTCTGTACTACGAAAGACGCTGTAGGGTCCTGGATACCATGAGCCCGTGCCATGAAGGAAATGGCGGCCCGATGCCTCTGGGCCGTGGCTACCGATTTGCCTGCCTGATGTAATGACAGCAAAAACTTCACGAC
This sequence comes from Lissotriton vulgaris, assembly GCF_964263255.1. Classification (NCBI taxonomy): domain Eukaryota; kingdom Metazoa; phylum Chordata; class Amphibia; order Caudata; family Salamandridae; genus Lissotriton; species Lissotriton vulgaris. Next base: position 172,213,709 of record NC_141697.1, read on the forward strand.
AAACTCTTCCTGGCCCCAAAGCTCCCCCTAGCAGAACCCAAAAAGGACCAATAGGAACGGAACGCCCATTCATTTGCCTTCCTTGTCCTGGGTGCTAAACTCTCTCCCACGAGGTTTTGTAGTTCGGGGCACCGAGAGACCAGAGAGCTTCGGGAAATGGTGCCGCCACCGGGTCCGCTGTGGGCAGAAAACCCCAGAAGGCCTGCATACGGAAACGAGAAAGCGCATCAGCAGCCTGGTTCAGCACCCCTGGCACATGTCTCGCCCTAAAGAGCACGTTCAATTGCATACATAGTAAAACAATTTCCTTGAGCAATCTCAGAATCCATTTGCATCGTGCTGCCTGACTATTGATACACTCAACCACGGTCATGTTATCAGACCAGAACACCACAGAGTGATCCCGAAACCCCTCAGGCCATGTTTTCAAGGCCACCAGAATAGGGAACAGTTCAAGAAAAGCAATGTTACTTGTAAGCCCACACTCGTGCCACCATAACGGCCACGTTTGAGCCGACCAGTGATTACCAAATATGGCGCCAAAGCCTATACTCCCCGCCGAATCTGTCCACAGCCCCAACTCCTCGGAGGACACCGCCGGCTTGTTCCAGACAACCCGACCATTGAAATCCGCCAGGAATGCCAACCAAATGCGCATGTCCTGGCGAATCTCTGCCGAGAGCCTCGTGCGGTGGTGCCCCTCTTTAAGACCGACCATGGCTTGTGCAATCGAGCGGGAAAAAGGGCGGGCCATTGGCATTACTCTCAGGGCAAAATTCAACTGACCCACAGTCTGCTGCAATTGATGCAAATTCACCTTAGTCTCCCTCATACATGTTTCAAGCGAGGCCCTGAATTTCCTCACCTTTTCTTTGGGCAACCGAAAGCAACCCTCTTCGGAATCGAGCTCTATTCCAAGAAACTCGAGCGAAGTTGATGGCCCCACAGTCTTACCTGGCGCCAATGGCACACCAAACTGACTCATCAGACCACAAAATTCTTTTAAAGCCTGTGCACATTCTGTGTCCCCGGCTGCCCCCAGGAACAGAAAATCGTCAAGATAATGCATAACATGCTGAAACCCCGTCATTCTTGTGAATGCCCATTGCAAAAAACAACTGAATTTCTCAAAATAAGCACAAGATATGGAGCATCCCATTGGCATACATTTATCCATGTAATAACGTCCCTGAAACATAAAACCAAGGAGACGCTGGTCGTCTGGGTGTACCGGGAGCAACCGGAACGCTGACTCGATGTCTGATTTGGCCATAAGCGCTCCGGGCCCCAGGCGATTCAACATGGCGACGGCATCATCGAAAGATGCGTACCGCACCGAACACACCTCCGGGTCTATCGCATCGTTCACCGAAAGACCTCTCGGGGCTGACAAGTTATGTATCAATCTAAACTCACCCGGGTCCTTCTTGGGGACCACTCCCAAGGGTGAACAAACAAAATTAGCAACTGGTGGCATGTCGAATGGTCCGGCAACCCGCCCCCGGGTCACCTCCTTCCCAATCTTCGCTTGAACCACCGCAGTATTCTGCAGGACCGACAGTTGGTTCCTACATTGTGCTTTACCCTGAAAATTCCCCACTGGGATGCGGAAACCATACGAAAAACCGTCTCGCAACACCCCAGCGGAGACATGATCCGGGTATTCATTGAGCCAAGGAATCATTGCCATGGTATCAACCGGGGTAGGTAAAGGCGCCCCTCGGACTGTTTCAGACCTGTTTGGCGCTTCCCCTACTTCCGTTATCACCCGTTTTGGCTCTGCACATGGTCTCGGGATGCGAGGACTGTCCACACCCCCCACAGTCGTGCCTAAACTTGCATGACCCCTGGGGCCTTGTACACTTCCCCCTGTTAAAATTCCAGCAGACCCCTTTTTTACCTGTATTGCCATTCGACCTTGAGTGATGCTCGTTACTTGAACCCGCCCGAAAGGGCGCCCCAGATGCATGGCGGGAAAACTCGCCCCCGTTTCCCCCCAACAATGGCGCCTTTGTCATGCCTGATTTCTCCATTTTTTGCCAGGAAATGGAGTCGTAACAATCCCACGTCAGAGATGTGTCGAACTCCTTGGCCTTACGAAAAATATTATCATAACAAAACCACTGATTGCCCTCATATGTCTGAGAAAACTCCATAATACGTGTCTGGTACACGGGTAACTCGGCCAACAGTTCAGGCCTCCGTTCCCCCATAATTGAAGTGAATATGCCAAATGCTCTGCCCCAATTACCTATCGTCTCATCGACTCTAAAAGCGGCCATCTTGGCGCGCCAAACACTCGGGTGCATAAACTCTTTTTGAGCTTTCACGTGCTCAATCTCGTAATGATCAGTTAGTAAAGAAAACATGTTTACATATTTCTCAGCCCATATCCTCTCCTTGATTTCCATCGGAATATGCTGAGCCACTTTCTCCCTTCTCGAGGGTACTGACCCCTCCCCCGCAATCGGCAGTAGCTGCTTACCTGCACCAGAAGCTGTAACCGTAGTCGCCGCCGAACTGACGCCCGCTGCGGGTTGACCCACTGGAGCCTGCGGGGGAACAAAAGGAGATGGAGCCTTTGCAGCCTCTCTTGATTGCCGCAACTGCCTCATTACTGCCCTGGCGTCATCTGCCGTAGCCCCCTCACTCCCTTTCCCCAACCACGCTGCCAGCTGTGCAGCCAACTCGGGAGGCATATCCTCTTCGTTCACCGGGGTGACTACAACGGGGATTGGTTGCCCCTCCTTCGGGACCGGGATAGGCGCCTCAGTCGGTGTATCAGGGTGCGCCGGCGGCGCCTCGGGAACCGGGGCCTCTTCCCCAGTTGCTCCCTTCTTGGCCCTTCTACTTCTCCCGTTAGGGACTACTCCCGGCAATGCTGGTCCGACGACTCGCTTAGGGCCCCCTACACCGTTCATTGCCACCATTTGTTTCTTCATCTCGGCCATGTCCTTTACGAGCATGCGGAGCATCTGATCGGTTCCGACCCGCTTTCCGGCCTTCTTGCCCGGCATTCTCCAACGCTGATTTCCTGGAAGAACAAAGACAAGAATTAAAACGCTCAAAATTGGCTCTTCGTTCCGTCTCGAGCTCACGTGCAGCGGGGAGGTGCAGCTTCAGAGCACAGGAACAAGAGGATGCTTCCATGGCTTGTCGCTCCTCTTATCCTTCTTCGGGCGGGCGTAAACCCGCCTCCGCCCGCCTCCGGGGGCATGGCTGGCGGCTTCAGTGTCTAGGCCAACCCACTCTTGGGCGGGAAAAAGCGCGCCCCGGCTACGCCGCTTTGGGCATACCAGCCGAGACTCGCCTCCCGCCCAAGATGGCTTCCCGGGGGGATCGGGGCACTCCACCATACGTTCGGGGGGACCGAGTGGTCGCCCCTTTCCAAGACAGGGGGTTTGGAAGAAATTGATCTTTGTGAATTATCTATCTCCTAAAAAAAATCAATCTTGTTAGCTACTCATCAGATAAAATGCAACCATTTGGGAAAGTAGACAAACAGAATTTGGTACCCTTTGTATCAGTATTTTGTAACTGTATTCTAGTCACAAAATATTGATAAATTACAGAATCCCAAGCTGGGTTGGTAATCTATTTTTAAAAGGGTAGGAGTCAATTTGGGACACTTCCACTTTGTGAATGTAAAAAACATTAGTTTGTTTTGGACTTGGCATTGGTCCAGTGGGTGACAGTTGACTCGCAAATAAACGCTTAAAATAAAAAAAACTCTTAATTTTCTTTAAATAAACTGCAATGCATTAAAAATAAATAAAAAGCTTGACCTTATTTAAAAACAATCACAGACATAGTGACCTGATGAACCCTATAAGGCCACCATCCATGTAATGGCCACATCTCTAGTACATCCTATCCATATCACTGGTGTTCCCTCTGGTGCCAAAGTATTAGTTAAATTTTACAATATACACTTGCACAGTTAATTAATTCAACAAATTAAGGTTTATCCAGTGTAGACAGATATACAGGAGCGACCCGTGCAGGTAAGTACGGTGGGTCGATGTGGGTGATGACTCAACAGACGACGAAAAGGGAAAATTATTATTTATTTAATTTTCCATCATCATCTGTCGAGATCCCCCCAGCCCACCACCCCACCGCTCTTACCTGCATGGAGCGCTCTTGCAGACATATGGCAACTTTCAAAGTTCATCAAAAAAATAGATAGGAAAAAGAGCATTATTAGTGTCTGATGGAAATGTTTGCCTTCTTTAACTGAACCAGATTTGTTGGACGTGGGAATCTGCACAATTTACTCCTGCAAACCAGTGATAATGTGCTTGTGCTCTCCTTTGAACATGATATCATTGGAATACACTAATTGTCACATTTAATTTACATCCCTAGTATATGGTACTACATGTACCTATGGTGGGTAAATTAAATGCTACAGTTCAACTATAGCACCAATGGTGCCACCCACCAAAGTAGCATTGTACAACATGTCTCCAAGTCTGCCCCTGCAGTCTGTGTGTTCAGTAATAAACTGCCATTTCAACTTGGCAAAATATCTTCGCCAAGCCTAAACTTTGCTTTTTAGCAAGTTACAAGGTATTCCTATGGTGTGTCCTAAATGCCCATAGGGCAGAGTGCATGGTTTTTAAAAAGTAAGAAAAGTTTACATGTTGTGGCAGTAAAGAACCTCCCAAGTCTGTTTTCACTTCAACAAGGCTGGCTCTCTCATAGGTAAAGGCTGGGTTATAATGATTCATTTTGGGATGGGCATGAAAAAGCAAAGTGATGGATGGAATTTTTGACTTAATTTTAGCCACTGGTGATTGTTCGGGCTGCAACCCAATCTTAAAGTTTTTTGTTGAATATGCCACCTTGGTTTGGACCCTCCTCGAGTGAGAACAGTCCAGCGGGAAATGGCAGGCATGGTGCTCTCTGAACAGAACACAAGCAACCAAAGACTGGTATCATCATTATTATGTGCTCATGAGCCAGTTATAGCTTGATAACAGTGGCACAGTGAGCACGGGACCCACATCTGGACATACCAGTCACACTTACGGCAAGAAAAAACAAAGATGGAAAGCTTACATTTATCTTAGCCACTGGCAATCGCCTGGGGCCCCATACCAATCCATTGTTTTTCATCCACTATGCCACCTCACTTTCGACCTAACCATATGCAAATAAGTCTTGACCCAGCTCTATTTAGCACAGTCCCAGGCGAACTGGCCAGACCCGGAAGGCCTGGTCCTTCCTGAAATGGAACAGAAGAAACCCAGTACCAGTTTTCCCCTTATGGGTTGGGAGCAGTTAGAAGAAATATTCTTGGCCTAGTCAGTGAAACTGCTTTCCTCCTGGAAGCTCCACAAGCTAAGTACTGCCTCTAAATGTGCTCTGAAATCTGTGTCAGGGTGTTCAAGACCTTCTTCCATCCGCAAGCTCCCGCCTGCGCCTCATCCCTGGTGGTCCAGTGGGGGCGCATTCTGCTCTTTTGCTGTTCTGCCCTCTGTCTATCTTCGTTGCCTTTTTTCCTTTTGCCTTTTCTCCTTCACTGTGCCTTTTTCTGTTTTTGTGTGTTTTCCTGTTTTTCCTTTTTTGCTGTTTCCTTTTTCTGTGTCCCCTTTTCTTTTTGCCAGCCCCTCCTTCAGCCTTTACCCACAGCTGCTGCCCCCTCAGCCCCTCCATGGCACTATTCACTCTTCCTGCTTCCCACCTCCCAGCTGACCAACCCTCACCCTTCCTAATGGGGGGGTGTGCAGCGGACAAACCACTAGCACGCTAAAGGCACACTAAAGACAAGTCTGTCAGCGTGAGTCTGTCACCGAATGCACCCAGCGCAAGGAACCCTGGCCTCCTGAACCACTCCACTACAACTCCAACAGCCTCCATGGCCTCAACCCCGGATGGAACAACAACTGCCAGGTCTCGATGCCGGGTAACAGACAAGGCCCACTCTCCTGCCTTCACTGCCACAGCACTTTTACCCACCTCTGTACCCCAGCTACAACACCCAACCAACTGACCCTCCAGCGCACCCCAACCGCTCAACTACATCCTCCTCAACATACGATTCCTCCACAAAAATTCCACTGAGATCTGGAACTTCCTCACCTGACACCGCCTTCCTTAAGGAAAACGGGATAAACACCAGTTCATCGCCATTCCAGATGGCTACAAGATCATCCAAAAGGACCGCCCCAAGTGGCCAAGAGCAGGCATTGCCGTCATCCACAAAAGCACCCTCCGTTTGACCACCCACCCAGGAAGACCCCGAAATCCACATGGAACACCTCCACTTCCAGATACAGACCAACCCGAAAACCAGTCGCCATGGCCCCACCAATAACAGACCACCCAGCCTGCACTTCATTCATTGACACCATCATCAACCTCACCCCACCCCAGGCGCTCACATCCAAAGACTATATCCTACTTGAAGACCTCAACTTTCACCTGGATAACCACAACAATCCGAACACCTCCTACCTCCTAGAAAACTTCACCAAAGAAGGACTGAACAGCAAGTCACCACCCCAACACACACAGCAGGGCACACCCTGTCTTCGCTGCAGGAAACAGCATCTTCTACAGCCACACAATGGAACTTCTCTGCAAGGACTACCACTGTACCCACTTCTTGTTCAACAAACTCACGGCACCCAAGCACGCCCACCATTTCCCCCACAGAACCTGGGGCAAGGTCACTGAGGAGCAGCTCATAACTGCCCTCAACAGCACCTCACCACTGCCAACATCTGACGTCAACACAGCAGCACTCAACCTTCACCAATGGATCACAAACTGCACCAACACGTTGCCCCACCTCAAAAAAGCCGGCAATACCATCCGAAAAGGAAGCTGGTTCATTCCTTCCCTCTAAGAATCCAGACGCTCAAGCTCACGGCTTGCAAAGACATGAGGAACCAGAAAACTCCAGAAGCGCACACAGCCTTCAAAGCAGCCACCACCGCACACCACCACTGCACCACAAACACAAGGGAGAAGGTCCTCCAATACAGGATCAACACCAACACACACAACAGCAAAGACCTCTTCACCATCATCAAGGAATTTGCCAAACCCAACACAGGGAAACCACAGACGTCCCACCCTCCCAAGACCTCTGCAGCAGACTCAGCACCTTCTTCTACCACAAGATCAGGATGATCTACGACATCTTCAGCAACCAGGACCTCCCCACCACACCACCAACCTCCTTAACTTACGTCCCTGACAGGCGCTGCTTGGTTGGACCCCACTCACCATGGACAGCACCCTACAGACTATGAAAAGCATCCACTACGGACCCCTCCCCATACTGCATATACCAAGGAGCAGGCCGCGCCATCGCACCTGAGTTACGCTGAACCATAAAGTGCACCCTCGAGACCTCCTTCTTCCCCGATGAGTGGAAACATGCCAAAATCAACCCAGACCTGAAGAAATCCTCTGCGGAGTCGACCGACCTTAAGAATTTCAGGCCCATCTCATTGCTCTCTTCCCAGCCAAAGTCATTGAGAAAAACATCAACAACCAATTAGCCGACTTAATCGAAACAAATAACATTCTGGATATCTGCCAATCCAGTTTCTGATCCAATCACAGTACCAAGACTGCCCTCTGTACTGCCACAGACGACATCTGCTCCCACCTCCACCAGGGAGAAATCACGGCCCTCATCCTCCTGGACCTCTCAGCAGCATTCAACACTGTCTTTCACTGCATCCTAATCACTAGACTACACAGCGCCAGCATCCTTGACAAGGCCCACAACTGGATCCGATGCTTCCTCACAGGTAGAACACAATGGTTCAGACTACCGACAGAGACCAACTGCAGAGTGCCCCAGGGCTCCTCTCTCAGCCCACCCTCTTCAACATCTACATGGCCCCCCTTGCAACCATCATCAGGTACCACAGACTCAACATTGTCTCCTACGCTGATGACACACAGCTGATCCTCTCCCTCAACCAACGAACCCAATGTCACCAAAACAACTTCCAAGAAGGGATGAAAGCTGCTGCCACCTGGATGAAGAACAACTGCCCTAAGCCCAATTCAGAGAAGACAGAAGGCCTCATTCTGGTATCCACCCTTTCTGCATGGACGATACCTGGTGATCCTCTGCACTAGGAATTCCCCCCACCCCGAAGGACCATGCATGAAACCTCAGCATCATACTAGATGCATTGCTCATTATGGACCCCCAGAGTAACTCAGTATCCTCGACCTGTTTCAATTCTCTCGGCCTGCTACGAAAGACACTCCTGCCAGCACAACAGACCCCAATGAAGCAGCCAACAACCTCACACAGTGACTCACACAGTGGCTCACCAACTGCGCAGATAACCTCACACCACTGAAGAACCCTCCCAGCAGATCCGGCAGCAAGAAAGACCCCTGGTTCACCGACAAACTCAAGATCTCCAAGAACAACTGCCACACCCTCGAGAAATCCTGGCGCCACGACCAGACCACAGACAACATGTCTGCCCTCAAGCACGCCACCCGCAAACACCCCCAGCTGATCCGCACCACCAAAAACACAGCATTCAAAGAACGGCTGGACAACAACGCCCACAACAGCAAGGAACTCTTCAGCATCGTCAAAGAGTTCTCCAACCCCAGCGCCGGAAACAACAACATCACTCCCTCGCAAGAACTCTGCGACTCACTCGCCTCGTTCTTCCACCGCAAGATCGCCCATATACACAACAGCTTCGGCGCACCAACCACGCACCCAACCACCGAACCAACGCCTCCCACCACCACCATCTGCGCCTGGACCCCGGTCAGCACCGAAGACACCACCCGCACGATGAACACCATCCACTCCGGATCACCAACCGACCCCTGCCCCCACCACGTCTTCAACAAGGCAGACTCCATCATCGCACCCAACTCCGGGACATCATCAACGCCTCCTTCAACACCGCCACCTTCCCGGAGATCTGGAAGCACGCCGAGGTCAGCGCCCTCCTGAAGAAACCAACAGTGGACCCCACCGACCTCAAGAACTACCGCCCCATCTCGCTCCTCCCTTTTCCTGCCAAAGTCATCGAGAAGACCGTCAACAGACAGCTTGACGCCTTCCTCGAGAAGAACGGATCCCTCGACCCCTCGCAGTCCGGTTTCCGAGCCAACCACAGCACCGAGACCGCCCTCATCGCAGCCACTGACGATATCAGATCCCTGCTCGACAATGGGGAAACAGCGGCCCTCATCCTCCTGGACCTCTCTGCAGCTTTCAACACTGTCTGCCACTGCACCCTAGCACAGCGCCTCAACAATATCGGAATCCAAGAGAAGGCACAGGAATGGATCATCTCGTCCCTCGCTGGAAGAACCCAGAGAGTCCCCCTCCCCCGTTCAGATCCGAGACCACCGAAGTCATCTGCGGCGTACCACAAGGATCATCACTCAGCCCAACCCTCTTCAATGTCTACATGAGCCCTCTCGCAGCCATCGCACGCAAACACAACCTCAACATTATCTCCTACGCCGACGACACCCAGCTGATCCTCTCCCTCACCAACGACCCCGCCACCGCCAGAACTAGCCTACACAAAGGGATGAAAGACGTCGCTGAATGGATGAAGAACAGCCGCCTGAAACTGAACTCAGACAAACCGGAAATCTTTATCCTCCTGGGATCATCGCCCTCCGCCTGGGACGACTCCTGGTAGCCCCCTGCCCTGGGCACCACTCCCAAACCAACGGACCACGTACGCAACCTGGGCTTCATCCTGGACTCCTCCCTCTCAATGACCACCAGACAAGTCAATGCCATCTCATCATTATGTTTCAACACCCTGCGCATGCTCCGCAAGATCTTCCGTTGGATCCCCACCAAAACCAGGAAGACGATCACCCAGGCACTCGTCACCAGTTGGCTGGACTACGGAAACACCCTCTACGCTGGAACCACAGCCAACCTTCAGAAAAGACTCCAGTGCATCCAGAACGCCTCCGCACGACTCATCCTGGACATCCCCAGACACAGCCACATCTCCGGCCACCTGAGAGACCTGCACTGGCTCCCCGTCAGCAAGAGGATCACGTTCAGACTCACTCACGCATACAAGGCCCTCCACGACCTGGGCCCCAAGTACCTCAACAACCGCCTGGCCTTCTACACGCCCACCCGCCAGCTGCGATCGTCCTGCCTCGCCCTCGCCGCCGTACCACGCATCCGCAAAGCCACTGCGGGGGGAAGATCCTTCTCCTACCTGGCAGCCAAGACATGGAACTCCCTCCCGAGCCACCTCCGGCTGACCCAGGATCATCTCTCCTTCAGGAAGCTCCTCAAGACTTGGTTCTTCGAGCAGTAACAGACCCCTTCCTCCCAGCGCCTTGAGACCCTCCCGGGTGAGTAGCGCGCTATACAAATGCCCATGAGTGATTGATTGATTGATATCCCCACTGAGTCCAAAACGACCATCATTCACACATTTATCAGCATCAAACTTGACTATGGCAAAAAAAAACCTCTGCATCTGCTTCACACACAAAAACATTCACAAGCTCCAGAATGTCCAGGACGCCGCAGCCAGACTGGTACTCGATGTCCCCCAGCCACATCACTCAACACCTCTGTGAACTCCACTGGCTCCTGGCAGGCAGAAGAATAACCTTCAAACTCCTCACCCATGCTTAAAAGGCACTCCAGAACGCCGGACCAGCTTACCTGACCAGCCACCTCTCCTTCCACACACCCAAAGGACACCACTGCTACTCCCAGATCACCCTGGCCACTGTCCCATGTATCCACAAGACCAGAACCATAGGAAAGTCCATCTCCTTCCTCGCTGCCTAGACCTGGAATAGCCTACCCCTCCACCTCAGACCATCTCCCACGCTACTACAGTTAAAGAAGGACCTCAAGACCTGGCTATTCCAAAGACCCCAACACTTAGATGGATCTGCCCCCATCCCCCGCACCTTGAGACGCTCACTTGTGAGTAATTGTGCTTTACCAACCCTTGATTGATTGACTGATTGACTTAATGGTAAAGTTGGATATTACATTGCTGTTTTTACAAAATGACACAAAAAGTTGATATTTTTCTGCCTAAGCCAAATGTGTCCTTCTGCCCGTCTCCAGTGTCACTGCCACCTGATTGGTGAATTACTTATCTGTGGGCAGGGGCACATAGCTCCCAGATAGTCGACTAAAGAATTTGGTGTGGAGAGTTGTTTTTCTTACTTCAGGAGAATGGCCTAGGGGTTGTGCCTAACCCCTTTGTTGGCTTCATAGGGGGCTCTACCCTGTCACTGGCAGATGTAGCTCACAATTAGTCAAGCCTTCCTTGGCCTTCCTAGTCAGCTTGGCCTCAAACCCATTGGGAGGGGGAATCTTCCCCTGAACTAGTTTGAAGTGACCACAAGGGAGGGTTTGTCAATTATCATAGCAAAACCTTTGAGTAGGCACAGGGAGCTCTGACCAGGGGACGAAGGTTCTGCCTTGTTAGATGCAAGTAGAGTATGGCACTTTGGAATAGTTTAAAGTAAATAACATGGTAAGTGCTTCAACATGAGTAGGGTCAACCCATGAGAACTGAGCATCCAGGAATTCCCCCATTCACAGGTTGACACTGGACATGAATGTGGCCTCCATAGTATCTGCTTCAGTGCTCTACTGCACATATAAAGAATCAGAACAAGGAATGCCCTGCTGCCTGAAGAACGTGAGGGAAGACTGAACCTGCTTGCCTTGAACCTAGGACCCCACAAGGTATTCCAAGTATCAGTTGACTGATCTCTTGTTGAGCTGCCAGGACACAACTAGCCTCCAGGGCTCATTTCCTGCAACTGTCCAGATCATCAGTTCCAACTGGACCTGTCCTGGACACTGCTGCTGGCATCCATTGGAGTGAACCCTAACCCCCAAGTGGAGCCTTGCTAGGTCCTGGACTGTCAAGTCAAGTCAAGTCAAGTCAGGATTTATATAGCGCGCTACATACCCATAGGGTCTCAAGGCGCTTGAGGAAGGGGGGGGGGGAGTTACTTGTCTCCTGGTGTTGGAGTATACTCCCCCCATCCAAACTGCAAAAGCTGGAACTTCTCCTCCAAAGAATCAGCGGGTGATCTGGACCACTGTCAAGTGAAAGCCATCAACATCGAATCACCGGTCACATTAAACATCCTGGTGTACCTTTCTGAAGGAGATCTGACTAACAGACTAGTTTCTAAGTGGGAATATGGAGGGCTTCAAGGGGAAAGATGCCGAGCATCAACCCATCAATGTTGAGGCCTTCCTGGGCACAGGCCTCAGACTTCACCTGCTTGGATCTATCGCATCTTTATTGACAACCACACTAGGAATCCTCTCTTCAGAAAACCCAGCACTGTTTAGCTCTGCATTCGATCCATTTTGCAGCTTGCCCCACCAACAACTCATTGATTACAACTTTTTTCCACAAAAATTTCCAAGTCCATATGTAAAGTTTCCACCCAGATAAACCTGGTCCCTGTGTCCAACTCGAGCTGCACCACACTTGGCATTAACTTTTCATTTTGATCCTTTGTAATACAACCAAATTACAGCAGTTGCCACTTTGTGTATTTTGCCTCTACTTTTTATACAAATTTGAAAGATTCTTATCTCCATTTCTACTGGTAAGATTTTTGTCATGCTGATGAAATTAATGTACTAAAAGTTACCCTATTTATCTATATTAGTTTGGGATTGTTCATTTTTTTAAACTTCTTTCACTTTCTTTTGTTTGAGTAGTGCACAAATACTTTATACATTGCCTCTAAGTTAAGCCTGACTGTTTTTGTGACAAACCACCAGAGTGTTCAACATGGGTTTATTTACAGGTGTTTGAGGTCAACCCTGACAAGGATTACAATCATTATTTGAGGTGGATTCGCACCCCACAAAATTAATATGTTAATATCTTTCACACACCCTTTCTTTAATGTCCTCATATCACCATAGCATCTGCAAGGTCAGGCCATTTATAAAGTTACTTTTCAGGCCTCGGCCTGCGGCCATTGCGCTGGCTCTCACCATGCCATTCAAACCAGCTGCCTGGTTTCTGGCTGCGCCTCGGTGTAATCATAGGACCCATTATTGGTTTGATGTTTTGGCCATAATACCACTCCACCTTTGACAGCTCGTCCACATCATATTACCATTATCCCCAACGGATTTACTCTCAGTATGCATACAGCAATTTTGTCTTACAGCTTTGAGCCATTTCACCGCACTAGGAGGTAATGAGTCAGTCCAACACTTACAGATCTCCCTACTGGCTAGAAGCATAAGGTAAAAGAGGAGGCCCCTCTGATCTACTCAGAGGTTGACTAGAGCCCTTTTTTACTCCCATTAGGATATCGTTAACCACGTTCTCGACATCCTGCCAGTAAGCCTTTATCTCTGAGCAGATGAATAAAACATGTTGGTTATCAGCTCCTGAAAGACCATCCGACAACATCTTAAAGTCATCTCTTGTACAAACGTTGCAGTATTTTGAGGGGCCCAATATAATCTGTTGATGGTGAAGAAATGATTTTGCTTGAGGTTAACTGGATTTAACACAGAATACAATAACTTCAGGAAGGTATGCTCTACTGGTTGAATATGTCTCCTGGATAGTTCATTCCCATGCAAAATACGGTGCCTTCATTTTCCTATCCGTGGCATCCTGAAACTTCAAGTTCCACAAAGCGACCTCCTTATTGTTAGATGTACCATTCTGCAGTTCAGACTCGAATTCCCATGCCACCCGATCTCCTGAGTGTTGTTTGCGAACCAAGAAGACAGCTGTAGACATTTAAACCTAGAGAAGGCGCTACCAGTCTTAGCCCTTAAAACTTCTCAGGGTAGTATACTCTGCACTGTTAGCAATCCCCCCAGGTCACTATCCCAGCCCTCTGTAGTGGAATGCTCAGCCCATCTCTCAAACACTCAGGGGTAAATGAGGAGTCCCAAATCAGTGCAATGTCAGAATATTAACCCATACCCAGAATCCTCCTGACTCTGATCCATAAAGTCAAAGCTTCCTTTAGGGCCTTTAGCCTGACTTAAAAAAATGTAGGGGGCCCCAAATATATACCAGAACCATTCTCCCTAACCATTTCTTCCAACACCGCCACCGCAGGTTGACCCATCCAGGTTGCCCAAGAGCATCCTTCAATTTTTAAGCGGGAAAGAAAAACCAGTACACATTCAACTCAGTTTTGTCCATTCTAACCTGGCTCCTTCAGATGCCCATATACAACTTATTATTTTCCCCTGAATCGTATTAATGGCAGGTCTTGGGAATGTCAGAGGTATGACATTGGAAAGGTACATCAGGTCTGAGAGTGTTGTCATCTTAATTAGATTAACTTGCCCATATAATGTCAGGGGGAGGTTCTTCCATCTAGCAATCAAAACATCCACCTCCTTTGTCACCATCCCCAAGTTTAACTGCAGTATTGCCTGGAGTGAATTTACAATAGTTATACAGAGATGCTTGATTTCTGCCCTTGATTACCCTTTACAAAAGGATACATTCCAACATATCACCTCCAACGCCAAGTTGTTTATTAGGTATACTGATAGGGCCCCAAATTCCTCAGCCAAGATTTCCACCTTGGGGAAAGTCTAAGCAGGATCCATTGTATACATTATTAAATCATCTACATATAATGCAATTTTATTACTAAAATGGGTGAAGTTAAAGGGAATGACCTGACCATCTCTCCGTAGAAGCCGGGAAAATGGATCAATATATATATATATCAACTAATAAAGGGGAGAGAGGGCAACCCTCCTGGGTGCCTCTAGAAATACCAAAACTCCTCAGGGAACCAGTAAGCAAAATCCTTGCAGATAAATGTTCATATAGCCCCTTTAGTGTTGCAATAAAGCAGAGACTAAAGCCCACTACAGCCAATACCTCCCAGAGTTAAGCCCAACAGAATTGGTAGAACGCTGTGGCCACTTCTAAAATAATTACAGTCAAGGAAATTTGATCAGGTCACGGCAAGATCTATAGATCTGATCAGCTGCTGAGTTAGCTCGTGGATTTGTCGATTCAGGACAAACCTTTCTGAACTGGGTGTTTTGGCTGTGGGGCAAGTTTGGCCACTCTCCCTACCAGAATGCTCATCAACACCTTATAATCCGCATCCAGCAGAGATATTGGCTGATACGAATCAGCCTTCCTAGGATCGTTTACTGGTTTTAAAACCAGTACTATTGTGGCTTCCCCCCATGAATCAGGAATCTGTGCCTTTCCCTTCTAAACTGAATTAAAGAAAGTCTCCCAAGTTGGTATAACATCCTCATTTAGGAGCTTATAACGTTCATAGGGAATGGCATCAGGGCTCGCCTCTTTTCCATTTTTATACAACAAATGCCCTCTGATTTCCTCCTGAGTAATCTGTGTTTCCATGCTATCCTTTCCTTCTTCAGTGAGACCGGAGAGATCTACACCCCCAACCACTCTCTGAGTCTATGCGGTTCCTGGAAGACCTCTTCCATAGATAATGCGGAGAATAAGGAGACCAGATGACCCTACATATCTTCAAGTTTGTTTGAAATGTCTTCCTGGGAATTTAGGACCAGCTACTTAATTGTATTCCGGGATCTTTCCACCCTTGTCTTCCATGCCATTAACCCTCAATATGTAAACTGCCTCATACATCCAGCATGCCACTGTTCCCAACACTTAATGTCCAACCTAATTTTAGAGTTTAACTGTGCCTCTTCCAGGGGTGGCACTAGAGGGAGCTACGCAAAATGGCCGCGCATTACTGCTGCTCTACCAGACTGATGATCTATCAACCCAAAAAAGTTGCATCGTCGATGAAGAATCAATCGCTGGGCATGGAGTGACCCCCCCCTCGCTGCTGGCAGCGAACTATCGGAGTGCCTGGGGGCACGGCTGCAACGAAAACCTGACGAGAGGGCTGTGGCTGCCTGGCAATAAAATGGCGGTGGCCTGGGCCCGGGGCTGCACTGACCTCTCGTCTGCTGAGTAGGGAGCTGCGTGGGGCGGCTGCAGGCGGCGATCAGGTGGCCTCCTGCGCTGATCGCTGGGACTGCTTGGTGGTGCCTCCCTGGGACCGGAGGGGGATGGCCTGCCTAATCCTACCCAAATTGAACCTGCTGCCGGGACCGGGGCGGAGTGTGGTGGCTTGTGTGTGCCGACAGCTGGTGATTACTGCACTGCTGTGATTGGAGTGGTTAATCCGGGTGCGCAGCTGTGGAGGGACTGTGTAGCTGGCCTGGGCTGTGCGTGGCCAAGTGTGAGGTCTCTGGGGACCCTGGCTGCAGGAGGGCCAGCGCCATGCAAAGGTATTGCCCCACACTGGACAGCGCTGAAGACCCGTTGGGACATTCCCCTGGAGGTCCCAGATTCATAATGTGGGTTGCTGTGATTACCGGCAGCCGGAGGCGCAAGGCGACCTAGCCTGGGCCTATGAGTGAGGTGGCGACAGGGCTACAGAGCTCTGGGCGGCCTACCCTGTGTTGCAGCATGCATCACTGCACATATTGGTGCAGACACCCTGCAAACTGGACTGAGGTGCGGTGGGGCCACAAGGCTTTCCGGCCTCCGCAGAGCATGGAGCATTGCTGAGTGTCGCACCCAATACGTGTGGCAGGTGGCAGTAAGTGGGTTGTGGCCTTGCTTAGGCTGGTGGCTGCATCGGTGGGTGTGCACATTGAGCATTGCGCCATGCTCTGCGAGCTGCGGTCTGTTGTGCAAGCGCGTGAATGCCTCATGTTTGCACTATCCCTGATTGCCCTGGAGCTATATCTTGGCCAGGGGTGCCCTGGAGCCATGCCCTACTGACAGTCTCCCGCCTCAGTTGGTCACCTCGGCTGCCTGGGCAGCTCGTAGTAGGGCACAATTTCTGCAAACTAGCAAACAGGGGTGCAGGTATCTAAACGGGTAGCAGGGAGCACCTATAGCAGCCAGCACCTGGTTCTCCTTTGCCAACTGAGTGAACTCTGCATTTCCAGTGCTCTAGAGCATTGGTGCCTAACTGGTGATCCTTGTGTCTCTGGAAGTGCTGTTGTGTTGCCTGATCCCCTGGCTGCTACCTACATAACCCACAATCGTCATGGGAAAGCCGGATAAGTCACAGCCTCGCCTCACTTTTGAGGTGCAGAAGTCTGTAAGAACCCAGCAAAAAGCAGCATCGGACTCTGAGGCGGATACTCAGGGGGAGGGGCCGTACAGGTTCGGAACAATGCTACTGGCCATGCAAAAAAGCCTCCAGTACATAGAGGGTGACATGTCCACTATCACTCACAGGCTAGACCATATGGCTGCGCAGAATGCACAAATGGGGGAGGTGGAGCAGAGGGTATCCTCCATGAGGTTGCCAGTAAGACACTTGAAATGGAAAAGGTAATAGCACTTATTCAGGCAAAGAATGAAGATTTGGAGTCGCAGTCACGAAGAAACAGTATTTGAATTTCGGGTCTTTCCGAATCCACGAATACTGGGAGGATGGAGACACTTATTGAGAGCCTGATCAAGGAGATATTTGGACCTGAGAAGTTATCCACATGCTCATCATTGAGTGCGTTCTTTGTTCCTTGGCGGCACGCCAGGTGCCGGGCGCTCCACCCCGACCTATAATTGCCCGGATATTGAACTACTGGGACAGAGATGCCATTTTGAGATTGACTAGGGATAAAGGCACTATTTGTCATCAGGGAAACACATTGTACTTTTCCCCAGACTTTACTGTTGCAGTCCAGGCTGCACGCCAGGAGTTTGGAACTGTAAAAAAAATCCTCCAGTCTGAAAGCATCCCCTATGCGATGTTGTATCCTGCGGGCCTGCGTGTGGAGTCAGAGGGAAACTTTAAGATCTTCACAGCCCCCAGGGCGATGATGGAATATGCCAAACAGCTGAAGCAGCGAAGACGAGAAGACAAAACACCATAAAAGCACAATTATATACAGGTTAAAATACAATTAAATCATTATCTGGAGCCTGACTGTTTTTTTACACATGGGTTAAAAAAAGATTAAAAATTCATTATGACAAACAGTATCAGCCCTGCCCCCTAGTTTCCCTTAATCTCATCGAGACTTTAATAAAATTCATAATGCAACAGAGTGTCCTAGGCTAATTTGCCCTTTGCAGAAAAAGTAGAGCATCTTTACCTTGATCCAATTTGGCTTGTTTTAAAATTTCTTCCAGAAATCTACGCCTGGGTATTGTATAAAAGAAACACAAAAGTACAAGATGAAGAGTGTCCTGCGGAGACTTATTGTCGCAGCCCCAGGCACCCTTCTGCTCAATTGTCAATGTAAAACCTGGCGGATCAGCTATTAGACCTGCCCAGGCGGCACTGCGATTTTGACAGCTGCCTTTAATGGTGTCACTCTACACAGATGATATGATGGGTTATGTACGTGAGCCCGCCACATACTTGCTGGAACTACTGAGAGAGTATGACAGGTTTGAATGATTTTCGGGACTAGGCATCAACTGGGCTAAATCCACGGTGTTTCCGCTGATGGCCCGCACCAAGGAGATTGAATTAGACTTCCACCTGCAGTGGTCGTATGAGCCGGTAAAGCATTTGGGAATCTGGCTCCATAGATACCCTGATGGAGTGATTTCAGCTAATTACGGCTGGGCAGTCGACACAATTACAGATCAGGCTGCACGCTGGGCTAAGCTGCCCCTTTCCCTCGCTGATCGCATAGCGGTCATACAAATGATATTGCTACCCAAACTTCTATATCTGTTTGTTAACATCCCCATCCAATAGAACGTTGCATTCTTTAACACACCGCAGTCTGTTCTGCTCACGTTTGTTTGTGGGGGCAAGACACCCTGGTGTAGCTAGAAGGTGTTAGCACAGCCGTTCAAGCATGGTGGGTTTGAGGCCCCTGACTTCTGATTATATTACTTATGTGCTCAGGCGCAGTTCACACACTTTTGGTTCTTCTCACAGAAACATCAACCACAAACAGCCATTAAGGTGGACTCTCTGCTCCCGGTGCCACTGTTTGAAGCTGCCCTAATGGGCGGGGGGACCACAGGGTGAAATCAGCCCGGTTCTCTGCCCGGCATGGGCATGGAATGCATTGGCTAAAAGGGCTAATGTGGATTATCTTTATGCCCCAACTTTGCTACTTGCAGCGCATACAGGCATATCTGCTGCGCAGGAACCAGCTGTCTTGATGGCGCTAGGTAGAGTGGGGTTTACTCACCTTGGGGATCTATACAATCACGGCCAGTTGCGGGAACTTTTGGAGTGGTAGAGTTGCCACTGTGCGGGTCTGATGCTGGGTTTCACCTATGTGGGGGTGCAGCAAGCAATCTGAGACATCTAGCCTGGGTACCCGGACGAGCCGTGTGCGCTGCGGGCACTGCAGATGATGCTAGCGGGGGCAGAAGTGGTACGTGAGGGCTTGATAACAAAATTATATAACGCGTCCCTAAGGAGACTTTATCTTGAGGAATCCCCCTCCTATACTAAGTGGGTGACAGTATTGGGCACCACGCTGTTGCTCGATGACTGGAAATTTTGCTGGTTGCTGACTTGGCAGCTGACAGATACTGCAATCTCCACATCATCCATTTCAAATACTTACATCAACTCTATGACACCCCGCTTCAGCTGCGCCGATTCGGCCTCCGGGAAAGTGCATGCTGTGTGCGTTGTGGGCAGGCAGATGCAGATTTCTTGCACCTCGCTTGGACCTGTAATGGTATACATAACTTTTGGATGCAGGTTAAACGAGTGCTCACGGATGTGGTGATGGAACTGGTGGGGTGTATGCCTGCTATCTGTCTGCTGGGCTGGGTACAAAAGCTTAAACCATGAATAGGCGGCTGCTAGCCATTTTCACTCTGTTTGCTAAGCGGGCTGTGGCTCACAATTGGGGGGCCAGAACCGTCCAGACAGTGAGAAAGTGGATCAGGGATTTACTTTATTGTAGGGACCAAATGGAAACCTATGCGGAGGAACTACGGGAGGCCTCTCGTCCCAAACATCTTTGGGCTCCACTCAAGGGGTATTTCCTTGGGAGGCCAGACCTGCAAGGACCTCTTGTAACATAGTGGTATTGAGTATATGGGGAGCCCTGGGTGCATATCACTCTGTAGCATTACCCAGGTATTTTAGACTGTTTTTTACAGTGCCAGGAAGGGGGAAGGGGAATGGGTGGAGGGTTTGTTTAATATGGAATGGTTTCTTTTAAATTGTTTAAAGAAATGTGTATTTATATCTCATGCAAATGTGCTGGCGGAAGACCATGTCGGGGTGCTATACATTTACTTGTCTACAAGCTGCTCAATAAAGATAATTAAAAATAAAATAAAAAATGTACCTCTTCCAACTGTTTTAGTACCCCTTTCTTATATACCCCAAGCTTCTGTAGGGTAGCTTTTAGAAACCCCACCACTTGCTCCAATGTGGCCAGTTCTGTCCTCTCCACCTTATTCTTAAAATGCACCTGCCTTATCAAAACCCCTCGAATAAAAACTTTTAATGTGTCCCACATAACTCATGTGGAGGTCGTGCCTGCATTATCCAGAAAAAAAGTAAGCAGTAACCCTTTTCAGAGTGGACGCCACACCATCATCAAGGATAATAGCATGCTTTAAGGTCCACCATGAGTTTTGTCTCTTCCCAGGGCATTGCAATAACATAATATTAGCTGGTTAATCCGAGACATGCTCCGGAGATGATTAACCTCTTTTATACATGCCACCAAATATGTATTGGCCAAAAGATAGTCCAATCTAGAGTAATGGCCATATTTTAACTGTGGAAAGTGTACCTTCTTGTCTGGCCTTTTAGATATAGCCAAACATCCACCAACTCTGAGTCCTGGAGCATATTCCTTAGAGCCAGTCTCGTCCGGGGTAAATGAGCACAGCCTCTTCAAGTTGATCAATCTAAAGTAGGGTCTAATAATGTGTTGAGCTCTTCCCCCAGAGCCAAGGGGACCAAATAATCCACTAAATTCAATTCTAGATTTGCAATATAATGGAGGATCATCTGAGTTTGGTCCATAAAATCCTATACATACAAACTCAAAGCCGGCGCATCTCATACCAGCTAGGAACAACTTTCCAGAGCTATCCATTTTAGAGAATATAACCCCCACCCAGAGCCCTTCCTTGTCAGAATTGCTATCTCCTTGATCTGTCACCACATAACTGTCCACTGATCTACTCTCACTTGCAATCAGGTGAGTCTCCTGTAGAGTAATGATATGGGCCAGACTTACTTCTAAATACCGCAACACCACTCTCTGCCTTCCTCAGGTCCTATTACCATTAACATTCCATGTTATGAAACGTATATTCTTTACTATACCCATTATCTTCAGCCTGGTTTGGACCCAACATCATATACACGATCTCTAAAAACACCTACTTGGTAAGGACATTTATTTTTGTTTTCCCACTGCTCCCCACCTTATGCCCTCTACATCCCCACACCCACCACACCCAGGGCTTGTAGGCATTCAAATGCCTTATGTCTGGGAGATACAGAAATACAACACTCATAGTGATTTAGCCACAATAAGCCATCCAGGTGATCCCAGACTCTATGTACCTAATATTCACGAACATCCTAATATTCAGAGGTCGGCTATCTTCTATTTGATGGAATCTATAAATGCATCCACTCTTCCACTACACGATAATTAAACATCTGTTTATTCCACATGATGTGAAGCATTGCAAGGAATTTCAATTGCAATTTTGCCCCCTTAGTTTCCATTGTTCCTCCAACCTCTTGCCTAATTCCCTTTTCTTTTGCTCTGTTGCCTTACATATATCCGATCTGATTAGGACAGAAAATCATCTGACTGTAGAGGAGCCATCCTTTAGGGCCACACTCAAAATTGCCTCCTTTACTATGTACATAAGCAAATTAACCAGCATTTTTCTTGGTTTCATTTATTGATGATTCCTCCTCAAAGGATCTCTGTGCCCTCTCTGGACCTCCTACTCTAGATTAATTGCTGGTCTATCATTAAAAACTGCATCCCACAGCAGATTGATTATAAAGGCCTGCATGATGGCTCCTTGCTCAGCCTCAGGCATTCAGGAATCTTAGATTGTTCCTCTGTGAGTGATTCTCCACCCTCTCAAGATTTTCCCTCAAACCTTGATTTTGTTTAACCAGCATACTAATCTCTGTGGTATTTTTTACGACTACTTGCCTTATTGAACCTACCTCCTCTTCCAATGCTCTAGTACGCGCAGCAACTTCATCAAACTTCTAGGACAAAACAGAGAAGGTGGCTTGAATGCCCACCTGGTTAGCCTCAGAGACCTCAAACATATTGTTTCATCTCTTCTTTTAAACCCAAAAGAATGTCCACCAGTGATTCCTCTACTTGCTCCCCATCTGGCCCACCTCCATTTCCATTCAGATGGCTTCTCAAGGGCACCTCCTCAGTTGTCTCAGACTTTTGACCTAATGCCAGGGCTTCATACCTATAACTGGTAGGAACCTGAACCACACTCCATGGGACTTTGTTTGTTCTCATCTCCTCTTAGGGGGTTAAGGGAATATTAATTCATACTACGGATCCTAATATAGTGTTATTCTGTTCCCAGGAGAAATTTGCTTGCTACATATTCAACAGCACACAAAAGACATATACATCAGTCTCACGGCAAGACTTAAAAGTGAAGCTCACCAACAGAAATGGATCTATATACCTATTTAGTGGGGGTTTACCGAATTTCAGTAATTCATCTTATTATGTTGCTGTGTTACTGGGCATTGCCAATCCCTTGAAAGAAAAAACTTTTAGCTCAGCTTTAGGCACTTTAGAGACAGAGGGACTATGTTATTTTATTGAACAAAGATGGGCATTTGGCATTGCTGAGAATACATCCTAATAGCCAGTGAGAGAATCAACAGTCAACCACAGCAACATGGCCAAGTGAGAAACAGATAAATACTGGATGGAGATTTTTAGACAATGGCTTGCATGGCTGTGTTGGTTATGTCATGGATTAGAAAAGACAGTTGACCAAGGAACAGGTTCATCAGTATGAACATGGCAGATACTCTGCCTTTGAGATGTGTCTGGTGATATTGCTCTCACAGCTTATACAAATATTTGAAGCTGCCGATAAAAGAGGAGCAATCTACAACTGGATGAAGGGCATCTTTCTGACATTATTCTTCAAGGGAACTATTTCATCTTCTACACTACAAAGAAAAGTTTGAGCATCTTACAATGCTCAAACTATTCTTGGGTGGGCTTTATTGAAAAGAAAAGAAAAAAAAAGAAAATAACACATGTTCTTTAAATCCCTTTTAGCAACTTTTTATTTCAGATACTTGAGGTAAAGGGCAGATTTAATCTATTAAAAGAAAAACAACAACAGAATAAGCGATCCTTTATTTGAAATGTAAGGGGAATCAGGTTTACCCAGTTGGAGAAGAGGCCCAGGGAGAAATGTCTGTCAAAAAGAGGGGAAACTGACAGTTATGTTTACATTGTCAGTTACGTACTCAACCCAAATAGAAATTACATAATAGAGCTGTGGAACAAAAACTGATGTTTCCAGAACCTCCTTGGAGTGATGGAGAACGTGGAAAGGAGTCAGGCACACTGCATATATAGTGGCATTGCTAAAAAGCTTATTAAAATCCATGATGGAGACTGAATGAAAATAGTTATGGCACTTTAGAATGGTTACAAAACTACCGATTTCAGTGTTAGAGAAAAAAAGGAGAACAGTGATTATGAGCAGAAGGTTCTAGAAGGTTTGAAATCGATTGGTTTTGGAATAGATCGCATATATTTTGAACTGCATGTGTGCGTGTGTGGCCCTTATGCTCTACCTGTGACTTTTGTCAATATGGATCTCAAATGCTCAATTAGACTTTAGGGGTCATATTTATTTATCTTTCATGCAATGCAGAAAGGTAAATTGCTGTCATTTTTTGTGTGAAAGGGAGAGAGAGAAGTGCACCATTTCTGCTCTCTCATTGTGCTGATGCACTGTGTGCTTTCTAGCACCAGATCGGGGACCCTTGAAACAATTTTTAAAGGCATATTTCTATTTCACACAGGAAAGAGGAAATACCAAAGATAAATACAGATATTTCTCCTTGTTATGCCTCTTTGTGGTAGTCGACTGATATTGGTGTAATCCCAGGAGGTTTAATTGCCATTAGTAAATATGAGATTTTATCAAATTTCATTGGTTGGAAAAAGGATTGGCCATGCTCCACCCATGCATTGCCTACCACAATGAAACGAAGGGCAAAGCAGCAAAAGCCATTGTGTTGTGTTGCATTTCTTTATAATGTGGCACAGGAGACACAAATAACCCGTTCCATGGCTTTGTAAATCCCATTTAGAAAGTTGCATTGCATTGCTATGACTTGCATCACACAAGGGCATCACAAGTCCTTAGTAAACCTGTCCCTAGGTGTTGAATTGGGAACAGGATCCATTGCAGTACAAACCAACTTTTCCACTGTAATGCATTTAAATATGGAAAACAATGACGAAGGGAAAGCTCAATTTTCTACCAGGGAAAAGACTTAAGGCATGATTGTTAGTTTAGAGGATAGGGTACTATTCAGCCACAGTGAAGGTCCCATGAGCTCATTTAGAGCCAATTATACCATTATTACATTGATGACGGAGACTACTTTATCCCTGTAGCTGACATAGCCCTCTGATGGCCTGACAGAGTAAGGTCCGTCAGAGGTTTGCCCATGTGTCCACCCACCCGATTCAGAGTGGGCAAACACATGGCCAGGATTCACTGTCCTCACCACCTTATAAAATCTGGTGGTAACTGGCAACGAAAACTGAACAATTTCCCTTGGTGAGGGAGGCATTGCGTTTCCTATTTTCCAAAACAAAATCTCACTTTGTGTTGTATCTTGGAAAATAGAAACATTTTAAGTTTGCTGTATAGCTCGGTCACGTTGAAGGAGCTATCCAGTGCCACCGATGTTCTCTGAGCCAGCAGATATCTCAAAATTTGGCAGGAAGGGGGTCTGTCAGGACAACGGTGCACTTTACTTGGGAGTTGAAACCAGTGTGTTAAACTATAAATTAGGCCCTTAATCTTGCTACAAAAGGCCAGATAATCCATGTTTTTTTTAGATTTATATAGCTCAAATCCTGATCTTTTACCATATTAAACATTAGAAGTATAGGGAAATTTCTATTGTAAGAGCATATATTGATGCATCAATATTAAGTTTTAAACTTAAAAAGTGGGTCGAAAGCATATATGTTGCGATGGTGATAGAGAAACTTTTAAATGTGATCTGTGCTGTAACAAATAGGTACTATCTCAGGATATATGGGATAATGAGGAGGTAGGGTTAGCTCACACAGCTTTCTGTCTATTTCTGGCTCACTCCAACTAATGCAGTAAATCATCCATACTATTGTGCTTCAACCTTTGTCAATTCTGTGAGTCTAACATTATGTGGTGCTCTACTTTCATGACCCTGAGCAGTTTTAGTCATGTAAGACAAAATGAAAATGAATATATTATTTTATCTCCTGTGCATAACATCTACTATAGAATCTATTTTGATTATTCGGATTCTTAGCAGATATTTTGTGGGTTATAAGATCAAAGATCATGGGGTTTATGAGTTAGAGAGTGAATTCTCTTAATCATCATATCATGATTGATGTGCTTATAACAACTATACAAATCTAGCTTTATCAGTTACTCAAATATTTGCTTTTAAAAGGGATGATGAATATTTTGTATTTGCAGCCATGAGAGAAACAGTACCAATAGTTTGAAGATAATTTCAAGGCTTTTGTGAAAGCTAGGAAGGACCTGACATAAAAGAACAATCTGAAGGCTGAAAAAAGCCACTTCTGTTGTGTGTCAGATTTCATAGAGAAGTGTGAGAAACTTGGCAGTAGTATGGAGAAAACTGCACTCTTATAGTATTACTTGAGCAGTTAAAATATCGGAGATGATGTATTAACATTAAACAATGATGTGGATGCTGTTTTTTATGGAGAAAATGTACATTCTCCAGTGGATTTAAAGACACGGTTGCAGATTAAAGAGGAGGCTGTGCCAGAAAAATTGAGGGTTTTTTGCATTTGCAAAAGGGCTAAATCACCAAAAAATCATTTTAGTATATATTACAAATGTTACCAAATTACAATTTGTGTTTGGTCCCAAATAGTGATGCGGAATTTTAAACAGGAATTCCAAATACCAAATCAGAATGGTATGTATTAACGTTGTGCAACCAGATCCCAGTCACAAAACATTAATAATTTACTGACTACAAATATGTAGTGGTGACCCATTTATAAATGGAAAGATGCCCACTTGAAACCCCTTTTCCTTTGTAAATGTAAACAAAAGGTTTGAGTGAGAGGAGGCAATGGTCCACCGGACCACTACATCTCCTTCTCAAACAAACAAAGATAAAAGAGAGAAATGCTTCTTTTAAACACAATCGTGCAGAAGGGAAACAAGCTGTCTTTACAAAAATTGCTTTATTAAAAAGCAATCACAGACATGATGATCTGCTGACCCAAGAAGGCCACCATCCTTGTGAAGCTGTTGATTTTAGTGGGCCTCCAAATGTGACCTACCTCATCAATATTCATGAGGTAGCCATGAGGTTTGCCACCTTCTAGGAAAAGCTAATTTTAAATCAAAAGTCTAATACCTTAGGAATGGTGGTTTTCTAATTGCGAGTCAGAGAATATTGCATTTTGGAAATCGCTATTCCCAATGTTAGTACACCTGGCCCATGGTTACTTTTTTGAGTGGGCTTACACATCACTTTTATCAGTCCGTTTCTGTTAATTCTTCCATTGGGTGATGTCAAATCATCCAGTTTTCATGCTTAATTCAGTAAATAGAGTATCATGCTCAAAGTTGTTTTATTAAACGGTAGCACAGTATTGACGATATATGACTTTTGTTCAATATTATTATCCTTAAAAACAGATAGTGATGTCTGCATGCCTGGTATATACCATAATACAGCTTCATCCTTTAACCCCTTGCATGCTGGTGACGAACCCCAGCCGTCACGCTCCGTGGTGCTCGTGTGCTGATGACGGCTGGGGTTCGTCACGGCCCCGCCCTGTTCATTTGTTTACCGCACAGCGGCGGAAACGGGCCAGCAGCGAAGGGGTTAATCAGGATAATGGAAATTCCTTTGAATTTGTTCTGTATATATTTAAATTTGCACAAATGTCCTTAGATTTCTCAGATCAGAGATATGGCTGCTGAATTAACAGTATGATTCAAAAACTTTTAAAGTAGAAAATATTTTAGGCAATGATGTCCAGCATCTTCTCTTCTTTTATTTTGGTATACAGATAAAGAATGAAGGAACTCCTTTATGCCAGTAAAACATTGTTAGTTATCTCTAACATGCATAAGGCAGGGATATATTTCTTAATGCTGATGAACAGATTTTTCAAATTATTGGATGAAAAAGTAAACTGGAATATGTGAGAGAGTGGATTATTAGTTGGGGGGATGGTAGTCCTCTTCTAGTTACAATGTCCCTATTCTTGTTGTTTTACTGAGTTTTATATAGCACAAACTTGACCCGAAGGTATTGGGTATCAGAGCGCTCTACATAGCACCAGTTGCATTACCTGAGGACACATTCATTTTTCTTAGCACAGGGAGATTTAGGGCCCGATGTAGGTCAGTCGGTAACGGCCGAAAATCGGTATTTTCGGCCGTTACCAATCGGTAAATAGGTGATTGGCATGTAGGGGGCATTATTTTACCGAATCAGTAAAATTACCGATTCGGTAATTTTACCGATTCGGTAAAATAAAAAATCGGTACATTTACCGAATCTGAGCCACCCATAAGTAGGTGGGACTCTTCAGAGTCCCAGGAGCCTTACCGAATCGGTATTTTATCATCAAATCCAATTTGATGGTAAAATACCGATTCCGGTGTGCATGCACATTTGTGCATGCACACCTATGCCATGTGACAGGCAGACCTGCCCTTAGGGCATGTAAGCCTGCCACATGGCACCCAAGCCTGTTTTGGGGGTGCCAGAGGGTGTCAAAGTGACACCCCCTGCACCCTTGTGAAAATCGCTATTTACCGATTCGGTAAATACCGAATCGGTAATGCCCATTCATTCCTATGGGCATTACCGATTCGGTATTTACCGAATCGGTAAATACCGAATTCATCCGATTCGGTATTCCAGCACATCTGGAATACCTACATGTCGACCCCATAGATTTACCGATTTTAAATTACCGAATCGGTAAAATTCGGTAATTTAAAATCGGTAAATCTATTTCACCTACAACTAGCCCTAAGTGATTTTCCCAGAATCACAGGATGTTCAGCGTTGTTTCCGAGACTCAAACCTAGTTCCCCAGTTTCAAGGTTGATTGCCCCAGCCGTTAGGCCAACTCCTCTCCCCAAGGAGATCTAGTAAAGGTTTCCGTAATGTAAACCCGAGTTTAACCCCTGGTAGCTATGGCACAGACCGACAGGGTTTTTTTTTTACAGGTTTTTATTGTTAGAAACATAACATGTTATCATTGTTGCCTGGCAAAAAAAAAATAAACAAGTATATAATGAAAAGCACTCACAGCATAAGATCAATAATAAGGTTCCAGACATTCGAAATAAGCATATTGGGCAAAGCAACAGATCTTGGGACAACTCATACTATTGGGTACAGTAAAATCAATTAGTGGTAACAGCCAATAATAAAAGGCATGAATAGCCATGTTTAAAAATAACAAGTAACAAAAAAGACCACAAACAAAAAGAACAATCTCCTAGCTCCCCCCCTCGCATCAATCACTCCCCCACCCAGCTGTAGGAATGTTGAAGACAATGTAGTAG
The DNA here is from genome assembly GCF_964263255.1 of Lissotriton vulgaris. Taxonomy (NCBI): domain Eukaryota; kingdom Metazoa; phylum Chordata; class Amphibia; order Caudata; family Salamandridae; genus Lissotriton; species Lissotriton vulgaris. The sequence goes on from NC_141697.1 coordinate 172,242,493, forward strand.
CAAGGCAGCTCTCTCCTATCGTCTGCATAGAGAGAAATAAAATGAGAAACCCCATGGGTCTGAAAATCGGTAAAGGGCAGACCGCTGCATGCTGTGCATGCCAAAGGCTTCACCGAGTGGGCAAAAACTATAGGGGACAGAGGACAACTCTGACGGGTACTACGCCCCACACAACAATGCCCTGAGATAGTGCGATGAGTATGGTTCCGGGCACCAGAGTCCGGATACAACAGAAAGGTGCAGGAAAGAAAGCAGCGCCCCAATCACATACAATAAAAAACGGTGATTGATCAAGCCCTGATCTGTTGACTGGGTACGAGTGTTCTGCTTAATTCAATACTCTGTCCATCACCACCCCCTTTTCTGAATCACTTTGTCCACCATAAGCATGGAAGGGTATGCTCAGACATGAGTCCCTTGCTCACTGCACCATCAGGATTCAAGCAAGTTGGGCCGAAGACGGCTGTAATGCCAGAAACCGGTCCTCGGAAGCTTGTTTCCCTTCCAGTAAAAGAATTGGCTTGGTAGTTTGGTCTGCCCTGTTCCCATGATGCACTGGGCCAGGGACAGACTAATTTGCATGTAGCCAGGTTCTGAGCTGGGATGGTGCAGTGAGCTAAAAAACGGTGATGGATCAAGCCCTGATCTGTTGACTGGGTACAAGCGTTCTGCTTAATTCAGATACTCAGTCCATCACCACCCCCTTTTCTGAACCAATCACATACAAAGCATAACTGTGTAGAGGTAACTCCAGGTGAGCTGTTGAATGCTTGAATGCAACCCAATCCAGCAAACATAGCCCTACTCTATGATGTCCACTAGCCGCCGAACATTGAGAGACATTTACCGATCCATTATAAAACCCGACTGGTCAGCATGAATCAAGCCAGACATATGGGAAAGTAATCTTTGCACAAGTATGCCACTCTAGGTCTTATAGTCAACACTGATAAAGGCTGATACGTTGTCATGCCCATAGCAGGTTTCCCAGATTTGAGCAGAGGAACAATTAGGGATTCCCACAGGCTGGGACATAGCACATTATTTGTTAGAGCTTGGTGGTATAGACCACCAAGTGAGGGGCGAGGAGATCGAGGTAAGCAGCATAGAACCCCATCAGGAGACCATCTGTCCCCATCACCTACCTGTGAGCCAGGTGCCGGACCTCAACCCGGATTGCTTCCTCCACATATCCTCTCCAAACACATCTATCATCTTCCAGGTCAACCCACCAGGCGGTAAATCAGGTAATCAGTCATGAATGGTGGCACCTCCAATGCCGCAAATAATGAGAATAAAAATCCTCAAAGGAATGGTTTATCACAGTGTGTATTAGTGTAAACCATCCGGGTTCACCAATTCCAAAATTGGCAACCCACGGCGAGAGGGGTTACCCATCCAAGCCAGAAAGGAGCCAGACCTGTCACCCTCAGCGTGTGTCATGACAATATATGCTCTTTCTGCAGGTCTGGTCACTCAGGGCACAAGTGTTTAAGGTCCCTAAGGGCCCATCATGCACCCCTAAATCACACAAGAGGGTCTTCTGGAGCCCACTGATTCCATCAGACAGTGCCCTTGAATAACAACTGTAAAGGCCCCCCACTCCATGATTCCGTGCCGTGCCAGCATTCTCAGCAAAAAAATGTTGAATACCTTCTCTAACAGTCTTGCAGATTGCAGAGTCCTCAAGGCTCTTCGCCCTCAGCTGCCAGCAAGGAATACAGGTGCATATCCCACCCAACATAATGTCAACAGCATTGGATTATGGTCCGGTTAAGTATTTAATGGATGTGATGGCCCCTAGAATGTCCTCAGATCAAAAAAAGGTGTGAAAATGAACGTGTATGATTGCATGGAAGGAATAGTCTCGAACCTGCTAGTGACAATGTTGCAATCCAACTACCAGGCCCCAGTGAGCTTACCAAGAAGAGAACTTCCATGCCACGTGGACAACAGGGGAATCCTAGATTGGTTGATAAGACGGATAAAGGTCACTGTTGGCTTCACATTTAAAATCCCCACCAACAATAAGCACCTGCAGTTACAAAGGGACCAGCACCTTGGACAGCTTATCAAAGAGCAGAGCACAGTCAATAATAGGGTATTAAACATTAAAGTACCATTCAACTGGTCCGTCAAGCCAGAGTACCACCCCTCTGTGTCTGTTGTGCTACTAGTAAGTTGGAACGGGACACCTGGTTTTACCCATAGCAATCCTCCCCGGGTGAAGGTCAAGTATTTAGTGGACGCCCCTTGCCCCCTCCACTTCTTGCAAAGAGCAGTCCCCTCCTTGGCATTTAAATGCATTTCGTAAAGAAAGGGTACAAGAATACTCCATAACTAAAAATATGCTAACATCTTATAATGCTTGACCATTTGTAATCAAGTGGAACATCCTCCATCAACCAACAGTACAACCCAAAGACACAACATGAGAGAGTCATAAATCCATGGCCAGATGGGAGAGAAGAAAGAGCAACCAGCCACAAAAACCCATAAACCCAAACTAAACAACAAAAGAGTCCAACACCTCCTCCTCAGGACAACAAGGCAACAACCTCCATCCACACTGAAAGAAACAACTAAATGAATCTGTAGGTCAAAGAGACAGCCTTGCCTAAGATGTGAAATCAGTGAGAAGTGGGCCAACAAACAGGGAAAAGGAACCCCCGACTAGGTATCCCAGCCCACAACCATAGATAAAAAGATAGAAACTCCCAGGGGCCCTACTTAAAGGGGGAACCCCTCAATAAACAGCTGGCTAGAGGGATAACAAGGGGGCACGCCCAGGTGTTAGTTACATCTGCCTGTTACAGGGCAGGCCTCTTTGGAGATGATTAAGTTCCTGGCCACTGCCCAGATGGACATGCTGTCAGAGAAACAGAATGACTCTCCAAGCCAATGGCCTTTGTCTCACCTCATCAAAGAGGTATTCAGCTTGTGGGTGACAGTTGGAAGCTCATTCAAATGGCCTTCTAGTGACTATAGACAGAAAAAAGGGGGCATTTAAATAAACAGTGCACTTTGTAACATATCTAGTACCGATCTGACTATAATAAGGAATTGCATTTTTAGTAAATATTTTAAATTGTCCAAATAATTAATTTGTTAGCTGGTTTCTAGGTAGATATAATATTGTTTAATTGTAATATTCACTCCAACTTTTAGGCCTTGTCATAGTATGGAGAAGTGTTATCTTAGCCTTTACATGTTCTACTTTTAAATACCATGCTACCTGCCTTGTTAGGCATTGAGACCTAATTAGGGGTGAGATTAATATTTAATTTGAGGATTTAGATTTGTCGAAAGGTTTTTTTGACAAGTCCAATTTGCAGTTTAAACCTGCACAGCCAGGGTACTGATGGTAGGCCTGCAGTAATGTTTTGCATTGTCAATTTAGTGGTGGCACAATATGTGCTGCAGTTCACTAGTGATGTGTACCTACTAGCCCTATCTACACTTTGTACCATATATTAGGGACTTCAAGATAATTTGTGTATGTCATCTACCTGTATAACCAATTTCCGCACGTGGTAGTAGTCAGAGCACATCCACCTGAGCCTAGTTAGCAGATTTCCAGTGGTCAGTTTCACACACAGAAGTATAACTCTAACAAATGAGGCTGAAAAATGCAGAAAGAGAACTTTCCCCACTGAAACAAAACTGAGGTTTTCCCAATTTAGGGGCCTATTAGAATGGCGGACGGACCTGCGTCCGTCCACCACCCCAGAGGAGGGGGGACCGTCCGCAGGGGCAGCGGCGGTCTCTCTGTGCTAATTAGGATGTGACCGCCACCCTGGCGGTCACATCCTGTATTTTTAACATTGCGGTGGGTGCTGCTTGAAGCAGCACACGCTGCAATGTTAAAAAAAACATGTTTACCTTTGCGTGCACGAAGCTGCAGGCACCGTGTGGTGCACACAAAGGCAGGGGGGTACCATAGGTACCCCCCATGTGCACCCCCCACGCTCCCTTCACCCCTGGGGGCCCGCAACGGGTCCCCGAAGACAACAACGTATGCCTTTCCACAGCAGAAATGCAGCCGTGGAAAGGCATATGACCGCAGCTATCGTAATATGGCTGGCGGTGTCTGATAGACACCGCCAGCCATGTTAAAGCTTTTCCGCCGTGGTCGGAAGGCGACCGCAGCGGAAAAGCGGCGGACGGAAAATAGATCCCCCAGCCATCCTAATCTGGCGGGGGGTCATTTTCCAGTCCGCAGCGGATTATCCACAATCCTAATGAGCCCCTAAGTGTGGATACTGCCCCCATGCTTTCATTGGAAAATTGAATATGAAATGGTACAGTGAGAGCATAATCCACTTAGGTATCTTTCTGTGATAGAATGTCACGTTATGTGTGTAGGAGGAATGCAATTCACAGGTATTCACTTTGATGATGGCACTTGAATGTATGTGGATATATTAATTCAAATGAAATGTGTGTATTACCATAGGCCATATATGTTGTAAGCAATCTCTGGCTTCTGTTGTAATATGTAAATTTTAAGAATTTTGATAAAAAATAAATTGAGGTTTTTATGACATGAGCATGAAAAATCCTAAATTCCCATGGCTCCCATGGCTCTACTGAATAGAAAACAGATGGTGGTTTTGAAAACAATATAAGAATTGTCAAATACCTTTGCTTTTTTCTCTTTTAATGCTTTACTCCCTGAACTTAGTTATTATCACCTTAATGAAAATAATTATGTAGCTACAGCTTCTATTATTCCTCTTTTATACTCAATGATAATAGGTCAGCGTGAGATTAATTGTATTTTCTAAAGTATTTACAGTCTAGGCAGTAGATTGAATGGAAAAATGTGTGTGTCTACTTCTATTCATTGTTTATCGGTAATTCGGAACATGGGTTCTTTGGTCATAACTGGAATAAACGACACTTTTTGGGCGCGCCCATCAGCTAGACATGTTGAGGGGCCCCCTCCAGACACGATCGAGAGAGCTGCGACCAGAGTACTTTGCTGAGGGGGCCCCTCGGAGCTTGACCCACACCCGCACCGCGGGGGCTGTGGGGGGCTGCGGGGGCCTGTGTTACGCCATATGACCTCGAGCTCCACCAAAATTAATTACTTTCAGACTGGTGTCCTGAACTAAAGTGACCAAGTCGTTGAAAATAATTCTGTCAAATGCCCCATGCGGGTTTTATTAGGTTTTCTACCATCTTCTATGACTTTACTTTGCGTTTACAGCTGTGGCAGCAGCAGAGCTGATGGCCAAAGAGTTGAGCCTGAATCACTTGAAATCGAAGTCCTCTGAGGAGTGAGTTGAATATGTATTGCTACTGTGTAAGTATGAACGGTTGACTGTTATTAAATAGTAGTAGTGTGCATTCGTGCCATGAAATATGGGGTGATTGCTGCACTTTTCTTGCATAGCTCATTAGTTTGTATCATTTATTGTTCTAGTTATTTCGCTACTTCTTTTTTGTGCATCCTCTAAAATGTTACCTTTTGCTTTATTCTTGAATGTTTGTAATCTTGTTCAATGAGCGAAAGCCATTATTTTATTCATGCATGTTGTTGATGATTTTGTATAGCAGTGTTTTATTCAGAATACGAGACATATACTATTATCTATTTGCACCCAAATTGAAATATTATAATTAGAAATCACTGTCATGCTCTCATTTTGATGCATTATATTAACCACTTAATTCACGAAAACAGAATATGAATAGGATTGGCTAGGATCGCTTTCATTGAACCAGTTTAAAAGCCGCAGGAATTTTTTTACTAAAGCAGCTGTATCATTTATAATTTATTTTAAGTTCAAAAGAAACCAGCTTAGTTATGCTATATTGATCTACTTCATCCCAGATATCTTTCGGCTTACATTTATGGAAGCGCTTTCTGAAATACAGGTCTATTACTTTGTATCTTTGAACCTGACTAACCTAACATATGTTGCATAAACAATATATGACAGATATTGTCTAATAATCCTGACCCAACACCATTGCTTTGTGATTAACATAAAACCTTCTTAGACCATTACTCTAACCACTTACATTACATATTCCACATCACATTGCAGACATGTATCAGCATTGCAGACATGTATGGACTCACTGCCACATGCTCTGTGGAGGTTTCAGAACATATAATGCCATTGTCCAGGCCCCCTTGGTGCAGCACATTCATGTAGGCGAGATGGGGTATAATGAAATGGTTTTCACGCACATCATTCCGGTTTTCTCCTGCAGGCTTCCCCTCACACTTACAGCACAAACAGGAGGGCTGTGGTGTGGAGGAGGCTCCTTTCTTATTCTGCTGGCACAGCTTTCATCCAGTAGAGGAGTTGGGCCTGTCACCCCAGATGTTTGCCTTCCTTTGTTGAACCTGTTTAAGTTGAATTTTGAGGACTCCGCAACTTTTCCCTGCTAAACCAGTACTAAAGTCCCTGTGCTCTCTCCCTAAAACATGGTACAATTGGCATAGACATGATTGGTACATTCAATGTACATTTATGTCCCTAATAAATGGTACTACAGTTAACCAGGGCCAATAAATGTAATGTTACTAGTAGGCATCATCATTAATTGTGTCACTACTTTGTGGAGAAGTGTGGCTCAATGGTTAGAGGGCAGACCCTGATGCAGAGGTCTAGCCCGGGACCAGGGTCCAATTCCCTGTCTTGGCAGGTCTTGGGCTCAAAAATTCCACGGACCTGATAATTCTCGCCTCTGTGCCTATTCCAATCATCGAGTCCCACTCTGCAACTCTGGGCAATAGCTTGCTTAATCTCCATATCGGCCCCCACAACGCTAAGGATGCCTGGCCTCCACCTTGGGGGTGCCCAGGAGTGGACGCCTCACAGGGAAAGCCAGGATGGGTTCCACAGCGGAAATTCGAACCAGAGCCTTGGGACCCTTGCGGGTGAGTAGTGCGCTATACAAGTATCAATTTACAATTTACTACTAGAGTAGCCTTTTTAAACTTGTACCAGGTCTGCCACTGCCTCTTTGACTCCTCAAAAAAATATTTTGCCAAGCCTAAACTATCCTTTTGAATACTTATCGGTCACCCCGACGTGCATGGTATTTAAAAAGTAGGGCATGTGTTTCTGTTTTGCATGTCCTCACAGTGAAAAAAATCTTGAAGTTGTTGTTTATGCCTATATCGCCTAAAGGCTAACACTGGGTTATCTTATTACATTCAATAAGCACTAACCTCAGATTGGAAGTAGATAGAGATATCCTGCTTACTCTCAAATGAATTTCAATTTAACATGCTCCTTACTGGTAAAGTCGTATTTCAGATTGTAATTCTGAAAGTAACACTTTTAGAAAGTTTGCATTTTTTCTGGCCAAAGTTTCTAATGCCTTTCTAGGAGTTTCTAACTGGCTGAGCCTGTTGAAGGTTCCCCATCAGGAATGAGTATTGGACCCAGGCAGGGTACAAGGGGACCTGGGTATAGCTGGGAGAGGATCTTTCTGGCAGGATTGCTGGGGACTTATTGAACCCTGCCCTGATTGATTTCCAAGGACCGTGCCCACAGCACACACAAATGAGCCTGAAACAGGACTACCCTTTCCTTAGTCACCCTTGAAAGCTTGGAGCCAAACCCAGGCGAAGAGGAAGAACTGACTAGAAACAGTTTTGGGGGTAGGTCAGAAATGTCCCCCACACAAAGGCTGGCACCAGATATATCAATAGGATCCCTCAGAACTACTCATCAGAACATTCTTGGGCCGAAAGAAGATTCAGAAGCCAGGCTTCTGTGCTACAAGAAGGACTGCCTTCCTGCTGGAAGGACTACCTTGCCATCTGATGAAAAAAGATTGGACTTGATTGCCTTGATCCCACACTACCCAGAGTGAATCCAAAGGTCACTTTTCTGGTTTCCAGAGGCCTCCCTAAAGCTGCCCAGCTGTTCAGCACTAACTGGACGTGTCAGGGCCTTGCTGAGCTATGCTGCCGCCCTCTGCTTGAGTGAGTGCTGATCTTCAAGAGGGCTTCAAGAGGTGCCCCCTAAGTCCTGGACCCTTGGTTGGCATCAGTAAGAGCTTCAACACAAGACCAATGTGAAGATCCAGAATTGTGGGCTCTTTGCGATTGCCAACATGCCCATATCCAAAAAGACTCTGCCTTCTGCAACAAATCTCAATGCGAATCACCGGTGAGACTTGCTCTTCATGCTGGCAGCGACTCTCCACCACAATTAGCAACCCAAGAACTTCACTTCGCACTGCAGCCACTATAGTGGTGAATGCCAATGTGAAGATCCAGCGATGATCAGCTCTCCGCATTAGAACCTCCTCCTCACAGTCTCTTCAAATTTAATGGAACTCTTCATGCCGGTCCACAGAAGGTAACTCTTCAGTGAGATTAACCGGGTCTCTGTATCTAATACGCACCTCATCATGGTCAGTCTAAACCTGTGACTTTCTCCCGGTGTAGTGCAACTAGATTACCATGTGTTGCACTTTCAGCTACATTGTGCTATTTACCCTAAAATCTTTAAAACTCAATATCTCTAGTTCTGCTGATTGGATGTTTGTCATGCTGGTGTCCTTTTATTTATTAGAATTCACTCACATTTGCTAAATTGGTTTGGAATTTTCCTCGTGTTGTGCTTTTACTTTGCTACTGCTTTTGTGTTGTATAAAAACTTTACAGATTACCTTTAAGTTAAGCCTGACAGCTTTGTTCCAAGCTACCAGGGTGTTCAACACAAGTTAATTTAGTGACTTTTGTAGTTCACCCTGAAAAAGATTGTGATTGTTCCTTGAGTGGGGCTTTCAATCACCTCAAACAATACCCCAAACTCATACAATGGGCATACGGACAGCTGTTGAATCCCTAGTTGAAGAAAATAATTCTAAAGAATTCCAGCAGTACAGGGAAGCAGCACCCACTGCATACATGTGTAAGGTTCAAAATTAGTTTGGCACTATAGTAGCACACATTTATTAATTTAGTGTCAAGGTGTGGCCTACTGGAGTTGCTTGAAACATTGCCAGGGTAGAGGACTTCACAGCATTGCATGTAAACATTTAAGAGTCTGTTGTTTGCGTGTATACAACACATTCAGGGAGTTGCAGCTATTTCACAAGAGGAGAGGAGTTGGCCTAACGGCTAGGGCGCTCGACCTCGAAACTGGGGATCAGGTTCGAGTCTTGGTAACGACGCTAAAACATCCTGTGATTCTGGGCAAATCGCTTAATCTCCCTGTGCCTAACAAAAATGAATGTGTGTTCTCATGTAACATAACTGGTGCTATGTAACTCACTTAGATACCCGAATCGGGTCAAGGTCATGCTATATAAAACTCTGCCACAAAAACAAAAAACAACACGTAAATCTGGCCCTCAGACTCATAGTGACATAGGTAGAATCCTCGATGGAACACAGTATTCCATCAAATATGAATAATGCACAGAGCAGTATTTTCTCAAATTTTGACTGGCCATGATCCATGCTTGGTGTCAACGCTTCTCAAGAAAATTGAATACACTTTGAGGACGGCCGATATACGATTGTGGATTTTCAGGAAATAGATTTTTGAGTTGTCTGCCACGCTAGTGGTTTGGTTTATTCATTAAGTGAAATTGAAGGTATATGGATATTAAATAAATATTAATTTTGTTGCTGCATGGAGATAGAATTCTAATGGAAATGGACAAATACAACAAACAGAATTCCTTAAATTGTTATATTTCCTCCAATATTCAAGTCACCAGCAGACGTCAAACATATAGAATGCCTCTGAAAAAGCATACTTTTTTTAGAGAAGTTCTCTTACTCAAAATCTAAAACATTTTTCTTTTTCTGACATGGTTTTATGTATGTATTTCAAGTAAAATGAGGTAAAGTACTCACAGCCTTTCCCACTCTGAGTGTTGACGGGGAAAGTGTTCCAGGCTGTTATTATTGTTTGTCGTATTCCTAACCCTATAAAAGCCCAGACAGCCACAACACTTGAGATGAGAATCTTTGCCAGCGTTTCTCAGAAGAAGAGAGTCATTTTGCTTTTCTCTTCTGTCCTGGAACATAAGTTAAAATACAGAAAAAAAGAACCAAAGAAGGCAGATCTGGTTTCAAGGAGAATTATCACCTGTTGGATCTCTTGGTGTATTTATTTTGCTTTGACCAAATGCTCATCTTCCAGGTTCAGATGTTCTTAAAGAGTAGTAGAACCAAACATGCCATGTCAAGTTAACTTATGTCACATACTCACTAGTTAGGTCTCAGTAAAAGTCTCTTAGACATTCTGCTCAACTATGGCACAAGCAGCAGTTCCCCAGGCAAATATTATTGAGTTCAAGCAGCACCAATAATTTTAAAGTAAATAATACAACCCAATAGCATTCCTATACCACAAAGACAAAAAGTGGAAAAGTGAATAACCAAAAAGACAACACAATCATCAACCAGAGAAATGAATGTTTCAAATGTTAAGGCAAATATGCCTTGGTATCCCTGAAGATGCCACTCCACGCCGGACTCGACGATGCTTGCACCATGGTTCAAGGGCACCGCTCGTAAAGTTACACGACGCACCGCCCTCACCCCACACCGCAACCTTGGCCTACCAACACTGATGCCATCAACTCAAGTACGTCAGCCGACGACAGCGTTTCAGCAATGACGATGTCACTGCTGCACCGTGACCTGCCAGCACTGTGATGAGCACCGGCTTCATCTCACACCGCGACCCTGGTCTCACTAATGACGTCATCTGATGCTGCCACCGAGCGGCTGCTTGCACCATGACCTGAGGGCACCACACGCTGCATCACTGCACTTCGCACCGCAGCACCCGACGCCTGCCGACGCCAGCACTTCTGACTCCATCAGAGAGAAGATCGACCTGCAACGTGTGTGAAATCAAGGGCCCGACGACTCCTGCACCGACCTCCGGAACCAACGCCTGTGGACGCCGTGTCTTCGGAAGCTCAATGAGAGGTCATCAACGCCCTGCATTCCTGAAAGGTACTGTTTGCGGGTCTTCCCGACACCGTAGCTGATCCGCTACGCCGCGGTCAGCCAGAAGTGTTTGGATTTGTTTGTTCACGATACAGTGATAGCCCCGGACGGAGCTATCGACAGCAAAGAACTGTTTTTCAAGAATACTTTGATAACTGAAGATTTTTAAAGTACTATAATGTGGATTTTGTATCATATTAGGTCTTGTTTTAAGTATATAAACATATTTGGTATTTTTCTAAACTAGTGTGTTGTCCTTTTGTAGTGCTTTTCTGTTGGTTATGTGCAAATGCTTTACACACTGCCTCTATGATACGCCTGACTGCTTGTGCCAAGCTACCAATGGGGTGAGCAGGGGTTATTTTAGGAGTGTAACTCCCTTGTCCTGACTAGGAGGAAGGGTCCCTAATTGGACAAAGGTGCAAGCCCTTGCCAACTAGAGACTCCCATTTCTAACAGCTGTAGTACCAGATTATGCAGCATGCACAGCCCTACAGAGTTCAGTCTTGTGGGTGAAGATCATGGTTCCAGCAGGGCAGTCCTTGATCTACTTGTTGCTTCTTGCAGCAGATCTAAGTAGCTTAGAAACTCTTTCATATGTATTCAATGTTTCTGGGTGTCTCTCTAGCAGGCCACTACACAACTCATTAAGACCAGCTTGTCTCATCCTGGCAGAGGCTGGCCAATCAGGGGAGGGCAGCTGGAAGGCAGGATTTTGGCTTGCAGAAATATAGTTCCATAGCTTCTTTTCTGTTATGGTTATCATAAATCTAGCAGTGGAAAGTTGTTGGATTTCTCATAATCCAAATGTAGAGTCCTTTAATGACATTCCTAGCTTGTTCCTGTCAATATTTATACTTAAATAAAGTATTCCCATGTTAGCCTATTGATCTAGTGTTCTGCAATTGGGAAAAACAGAATTGGCAGTTCTTCCCTCACCAGGGCTCATAAAACATATTTTGTAATGTCCTTGATTTTAGTTTTAAGGCACCCTAACCCTTGGACACCTAGGGGAGACCATACGGGTGACTTACATGCAAAAATTAGACAGTTTGAGACTCTGGAAGTGCCATTGATTTCAAAATCTAATTTGCATATACATTTCAAGGAAAGGCAGCCTGAATAGCATTGCTGCCTTTATAATGACAGCAGGCAAAACAGTAGTGCACACTTACGTGCATTCAGTCTACTGAGTCTCTAAACCTACATGCTCCATTATATCTTAGGGACTTACAGCTAGGCTGTCAGTATCAATTGTACAAAAAACAAATCACCTTATAACTTACAACAAGAGAACTGGCCCTGGGTGTGGTAAGAAGAGCCCAGGCCACAGTCAGAGCCTGTTACCACCAGTCACAAGCAAGAAATGGGAGTGATCAGGGCAAAAAGGATGACTTTCTCACAGAACCCAACTCCCGTATTTAGATGAGGCAACGCCCCTATTCTTCAGAAGGATCGAACCTGGTTCTCTCACCTGGTGGGATTGGTACTAAAGTGTCTGGGAAAGCTTTATGACTAAATAGGAAGAGCATCAGTATCTCTTTTTCATTTGTTTACAGGGTATTTATGTTTCAAAGAAATACATACCAATATCAGCCATATTTCACAGTTAATTACCAGACATCACATTTTTTCCATAAGCTTTATGTTTTTCATATTAGTATTCAATAGGCAGCAGCAGACTTTCCAGTAGAGCTCCTAGGGTTAAAGTAACAATTACATATTTATTACTATGTCATACCTCACCAAGACATCTCTATTATAGTTCTGTATGATTGTGTGGCCCCTTTATCTGGTCCCCAGTTCCATGTTCATCCGCGCACTTATACATGTCGAAGGTTAAACACACTCTGCAATTCTGTGTTGTCTTACCAGTGAATCCTCTGTCATCAGTTATACTCTGAGTAGGTCCTCCATGTTCTTTTGTCCTTTAGATAGGATGTACATGGTACATTAGGGAGGAATATATATATTTACATATATATATATTCACTGAAAAAACCATAGGTTTCACACCAGTTATAGTTACCTGGAAATTTTACTGACCTAAAACCATTGAAATTCCCACGTTGTAGTTAGTTGGACTCACTATAACTTGCGCGTGTAATGCACTGCTGATGACATCACATATTACATCACTCATGACATCACTGATGACACCATCCAGTGAATGTGTGTCTTTCTGAAAAATAAATATGTTTTATATATGTATATGTAAAGGTCGATGGAAGAATAAATGTTTAAATAAGTGTCTAAAAGGATGTTTTTTTAAATATAAATTGATTGGTTAACTGGCTTATTAAGTGTATCTTAGTGAATACATATATTAGCGAGTAATGTTTAAATATTTAGTATATGTATCAGTGTTTCACTTTGTGTATAAGTGGCTGCATGGGTTGGTAAGTAGCTACATGTGTTGTATATAGGTTATAGATGTTTTTTAGTAACAGTATGAGTGTCTGTATGGTTTGGTGGGGGTATTACTTAGCACATAGATGCATCAATGACCGACTCACTGTTTGTATGTTTTTTGAAGACAGCATATGTGCAGGACTGTATGGGTGGATGAGTGTGTATATGTGTGTGTTAGTGAGTGAATGACACTAGTGTATTTATCAGTAACGACATATGTTTTAATCTAGTATATCTGAGTATTGATGTATATAAGTGAGTATATGTGAGAGTGAGAGATTGTAAGAGTTCCTGTTTAAATAAGTACGTGTTTCTATAAGTGATTGTTTAAGAGAGTAAGTATGTGTAAGTTTCCTTAGAAGTAAGGTGGTAGTGTGTGTATAGCTGTATATGCAAATACATGGATGTTCAATAGTTTATTTGCATGTGTGAGTATGTGTGTGAGCAACTTTTGGAAGACTGTCGGTGTGTTAACGGATGTATAGGTGTCTCACTACATATGATGAGTGAGTATATGTATGAGTGACTATATAGAAGTGTTGGTGAGTGAGTGGATGTGTATATAAATGGTGGAATTACTAAATTGGTTATTGTAACTGGTATAGGTATGTCCACTTTTTTTTAAATGTTAGTTTTTATTTTTCAAAATGTGTTTCAAGGGTTACTTTACAGTGAAAGTAGGTCAGTTTCTCTGTCACAAGGATGGTGTCATCAGTGATGTCATGAGTGATGTCACTGACCATGTCATGAGTGATGTAATATGTGATGTCATCAGCAGTGCATTACACGCGCAAGTTATAGTGAGTCCAACTAACTATAACGTGGGAATTTCAATGGTTTTATGTCAGTAAAATTTCCAGGTAACTATAATTGGTGTGAAACCTATGGTTTTTTCAGTGAATTTAATAGGTTTTTAAATGCTAATTCCTAACTATAACTGGTGTGAAACCTATGGTTTTTTCAGTGAATTTCAAAGGTTTTTTAACTGCTAATTCCTAACTATAACTGGTGTGAAACCTTTGGTTTTTTCTGTGGATTTCATAGGTTTTTTAACTGCTAATTCTTAACTTTTTATAGGGCTTCATACTTATGTACTTTTTAGTGAATTTCTAAGGTTATTTTTTCGCAAATGTCTATAGCTGAGAAAGGTATGTTTTTATAAAAATGAACTCTATATTGTATATTAATATAATATTTTTTTTTAAAGCATATTCATTTTTTTTTTAAATTTCACTTTGGTGCGCTTCCGGTGCGCGTACCGGTGAGCGCCCCGGTTCGCGTACCGGGGCGCGTTCCGTCAGCGCACTTTTTTAAAAAAAAATAACAAAATTAATGAGAAAAGAAAAATGAATAAGGGAGCAAAAGAAGAGAAGAAAGAGGAAGAAGACTAAAGTTGAAGTTCTGGGAGAATGTGAATGGGTGATGAAAGTAAAAGGAAGGAGAGTAAAGGATGGGGAATGACAGGTAGTGACAGAACTAGAGAAAAGGAACAGCGGTGACAGAGGGAAACAAAATAGCAGTGAGTGTAAGTAAAGAGGAGTGAAAGAGGGTGGATAAAAGTGAATAAGGGTAAGACATTGGGAGTGATAGAGAGAAAGATCAGAGAGAGTAAAGGAAGGAGTGTCAGAAAGGGACTAAGTGAATCAGAAAAAAAAGGTAAGTGAAGGAGTTCAAATGAGCAGGGACACTAAAAGAAGTTTGATGTGGTAGGAAAGTAAGGAAAAGAGAAGTAAACATGCAGGATAAGAATAAGTGAGGGAAGCACAGTAAGGAATTAGGAGTGAAATTGGGTGAGAGAAAAGTAGTGAAGTTAAAGCAAAGGGTGATGATAAACTACTTTTTTTAATCACACTTACCATATAATTATTAAAAACTT
Organism: Lissotriton vulgaris; assembly: GCF_964263255.1. Taxonomy (NCBI): domain Eukaryota; kingdom Metazoa; phylum Chordata; class Amphibia; order Caudata; family Salamandridae; genus Lissotriton; species Lissotriton vulgaris. The sequence goes on from NC_141697.1 coordinate 172,257,732, forward strand.
TACTCCATGATAAAACTACACTTTGTATCTGTGAAAGACAAAAGAAAAAAAGTTATAATCAGTAAAAAAATATATTTTAAAATATAAGAAACAGGTCAAGAGGAAAAAAAACAAAAAAGTATACTAAGAAATAAAGCAAGAGTGAAGGATACAGAAACAGAAATAAAGTAATGTAGAAAGACAAAAAAGAGGGAAAAAGAAATAGAAGGAGAACAAATTACTGAAGATAAGTAAAATACTAAAAGAATGTGAGATATCAAAACGAAATCAGGAAAGAGAAGTAAGTAAAAGGAAAATGATGATCCATTAATAAGAAACAGGAATGGAAGGTGACTGAGAGTGAATGAAGGGGAGTCACAGAGTGAAGGGATGAAAGGATTGAGGTTAATATAGAACGATAGAGGAAAAAGGAGTGAGGAAGTAAGTACACAGAAAGACAAAGAGAAGGACTGAGTGAACTGCAGTACAATGAGTGAAGATTGCAAAAAGAGTAAAGGAGCAAAAGAAGGAAATAGAGGGGAAGAGAACTAAAGCAGTGGTACTGAGAGAATGTGAGAAAGATGAAAAGTGGTGGAAAGGGAGAGAGGAAATGCAGACAGTTGAAATTGGATTCAGGAGTTGTGAATGAAGTGGAGTAAAGGAACAGTGATGAAACAAAGTGAAGGAAAGGCAGTGTAAGTGAGTAAAGAGAGCTAAATAAGGGTGGAAAAAGGGAAATGAGTGTGAGACAATGGGAATACAATATAAATTACACAATGCAAACTATAGAATAACTTATACAACATATTACATAGGTTTTTTTTGCTGTTCTCAGAATATATTGAATTTCACTTAAATTAGTGAGTTCAAACTCTTCATCATATAACAGCGGGAAAAAAAAACACAATCTAAAAGATTGTGTTTAAAAAAAAACATAAAAACTTATAACTCATATAAGTACACTAATCTTTAATTCACTTACTTTTCCGTGAGGCCAAATAGAAGATAGTGAAGGTCCTTTGGTAGAAAAAAGTCTGCTGTTCTCTATAACTTCCATTTCATCAACTTCCTATTAAAACAAATCTAAGAACATCATACCTTACACTTTCCTTACGGCCAAATTGTGTCTGATATATGAGTATTATTTACTTTGAGATCCACTTACAGTACCTATATGAGATAAATAATTTAAAACATTAGATTAACTAACTAACTAACTAACTTTTATTATCTATTCACGTCTTCAAAGGCCAATTCCCTTTACTAAAACTTTGGTTTTAAAAACACTAGGTAAGAATTTGTAGAGTCATAAGGCAAACGTTGTTTATAAGTCAAATGAGAATCATTGCAGTAACTCCATCCTTTTTCACATTTTAAGTAGCATGTATAATGTCCTGAAGTTGTCGAAGGACCGTCATGATAAATATTAGCTTCAGTTGTAAAGGTTCTTCCTGAAATTGATAACTGAGAAGCCACAAAATTTTTGATAGAAGTTGTCAATTTAGTTCCATCAGGTCTACATCGTTGGAAAACTAAAATGATATACTGACCATAACTGTGTATAAATAATGTGGATAGCATTGAATAGTTACATTGGATACATACCATATTATGATCTGCTGCTTTAACTAGATTTTTAAATGACACTGATTTACAGTCTGGTAAAGTCAAATATATAAATCTTTCAGTGTCTATTCTAGTATTACTTGATGAACTACAATTGTGGCAGTCATGCTGCCATTGATAAGAAAGTCTGGAAAGATTATCTACATCTACACCTTCATCTTCCAAAACACCAAACATATACATTAAAAATTCCTGACAATCCTGCTGAATGTTCTGTGAAAATTTATCTTGACCAGAACACATATCTAAAATATTTCGAATTTCTATTACACTTTCTATTTTGTTCTATCACTGCTACATTTCTCAAACACAGAATTCAATAAACCACACAATCTTTGATACCGATTTTCAACAATCTGTTCTTGTAAAGTTTGAAGAAAAAAACAACATTAGCCACTACATTAGCATAGCAGTTGACACCAGAACTATTTTCAAACTGAAATCCAACAACATTTTCATCACAATCTTTTTTCTTTCTGTTTTGAATTACAGTTTCATCTACTTTGTGTCTTTTTGCTACTACCTCACTGCAATTATCCTCATTTCTTCTTTTTCGGCCTACCACACGTTTTTCAAACAGAGGATATTGAGGCAAATGTGAAGCATACTCTCTTCTTAACCTATTGTATTCTTTAACACAATCTAGATCTGCACACATTTTTGTCTCGTCACACTCAATCAAGTACAATCCTGATAAAGTTCTGACTCAGGATAATGCCACATATGCCAATGTTCACTAAAGCATTATCTACACTTAAACCTTGAGATTTATGAATTGTTACTGCATATGCCAAACAAACAGGAAACTGTTTTTGGCGAACATATAAGTCTTTTACAAGTAAAAATCTAGCAGAACAACGACTGATTTGTTGTACTTGCTGAATACCATCAAATTTTATTTGTAAAAATTCAATTCCATCTCTATTTCTATAATTCACAAAATCAACAACATAACCCATTGCTCCATTTACCAGACCTCTTTCAACATTAAAATTCCTTCTCAAAATGATACGACAATTTAAACACACATTCAGAGTCTTTTCAAAACCAGTTGTTTTAGAAATACTTTTCTCTAATGAATCCAATTTAGTTTTCAAATTTTCGGACAAAACAATTGTTGCACCCATATGCTCTATTTTATCTATTGCTTCCAGTTTCACAATCTCTTCATTTTCTAACTCTAACATTTTGTTGTTGAAGATGGAACATTCTTGCAGAGTTGGCATCAAACATATCCCAGATTTCTTCTCAGTCATTTTTTTAAAAATATTCTCTGGAAGAATATTTTCATTTGGATACAAATTTGAAATTAATCGAGAATGTAAAGCTTCTTTCCCAAGCTCACTTACTTTTCCAATTCTTACATCTTGTAGAATATTTTTATAATCTTAATCCTTTGCCTGTCGCATATTTTGAAGCAGTTCAGCATATTTAAAATGTAACCATATATTAACGTTTCCAATGCTTCCAAGGGAGTTCTTGGTCTTTTCTTGCGTGAGCATTTTAAACACTGGTTGTCCTTTTACTGAAGTCAACTGCAATAGATCTCAAAAAACAATAATGTGTTTTCCTCCAAATAACACATCATACTCTGTTCTAAGAATTTCTTGCATTCTCGAATGCACAAAAGCAAGCATTAGGTTTGAGACCATGCTTACTTCATCAATGATAAGAAGTTTCATTTTCTTCAAGACTCTTGAAACTTCAGAACACGCATCTCCAGATAACTTGTTGTAATGCAATTTATTATCATGCTCAACTGGCAGCATCAATAAACGATGTAGAGTAATCCCTTTAATGTTATGTGCTGCCAGACCAGTTGGAGCAGTTACAACACAAGACAGCGGTGAATCAGTTCTTTTCTGCAGATAACTTGAAATGGCTTTAATCAGAAAACGTTTTCCTGTCCCCGCTTCTCCACTTACGTACAGTCGGACAGGCTCAAATGATGTACATGAGCACTCTATTTCTCATGTCTGAATCCATGTTCAATCTGTTCTGTGACTTCATCATATATATTTTTCTGCTCAATGTTTAGTTGACTCCATCCTCTTGAGCTTGTTCCATAGCTCTTTCCACCTCATCCATGGCAGTTGCAGCTTCATTTTGGATAATTGGTCCTCCTAGTGGATCCTGGCTCAATGAAGTAGAACTCTGACTGTCTTGAGAACTGTCTCTAGCAATCTCTTCAGCAATTGTGGTTTCTTGCTCTATTTCTTCGTTCAACATTTGCAGATAATTTGGAAAAACAGGACATTCTATGGTATCCTTAGTTGCATTAAAAGAGTCTTCATAACACAGAAAATCTCCAAGTAGTTCCTCTTCTCTACGCCATGGCTTAAAGAGTTGCAAAAGAGCTAAATAGTAAAATTCTCTTTTGTCTGGAGCTTCGCAACTCAATTTTCGATGATTAATCAAATGGCCTTTTCTCTGCTTCACTAGACATCCTTCATACCCAGTGACAGCGTATTTTCCATTATTGATATCTTCTGTGATGTTCCTCTTCTAACTGTAGTTTTTCAGAACTTCATATAAACAAGTGTTCTCAAGGTGAGTACTTCTATTTGGATAGTATGTATCCAACATATTTGTCTTCAAAATATCTGTACTGTTTGGTTCTTTCTCCGCCAAATATTCAATTTCTTGTACAGATTTCAAAACTCGGTTTCTTGTTGCACCAAGACCTAGACTCACCTAAATGATTGTTCTTGATTTGACATAGAGACTTGCTGATGATAACCGATCAGAACATTCATATGCTCCAATTTCTCGATGCATCAACATCTTCAGACTGAAACTGTATAATTTCTTGCTTAGACTCTTTTCATGTGAAATGTCCTCCCACATTTCCTTCAGTTCTGTCTTTTCTTTTTTTGTGATGTAAGATGTCACATATCGAGCCACAGCAATAGAGTTGTCAGCAACGAACTGAATATCTATGTTAGCATTCCACATGGACAAAATCACTGGGTTGTAGTTGTTGATGTACTTGGACTCTTTGTTTCTTTTTAAATTATATGTATTTTTGGGAGATTTCCTCGTCACAGTATGTCGTAGAGATGACATCAAATTATTTACTCTTCCCTTAGAAATCAATGGTCGTGGAAACGCAAAACGACATTTCGTGTAGTACTTTTCCTTGTTTTTAAATTTTCGACGACAGTACTTTCCACAATGATGAGATTGAAAACGTAAAACTTGTTGCCTTAAACAGTTTTCTTCAGTAGTTTTTGGAACAGCACATGTTGAATACTTTTCAATGAAACTCATCACTGTTTCATCCGAATCTAATCCAAATTTGGGTGCATCTTTAATCCATAACAGCATATGTATATGAGGAGCACCTCTCGCTTGATATTCCTTCCTCCAAAAGAAATCCAAAACCTCTCCAAGGGGAGGATTTTTGTTGTGGGTAATAAAAGACATCATAGCTTCAAATCTATGAATAAAATATCTGCAAACATTCACTGGATCCAAAGAACACAGTTCTCCAGGTGTTTTCAATTCTATATTTTGTATGTTTCCATTTGCCTCTCGTAGAAATTGAAATAAGTCGTCCCATGCATACTCAGCACAGCTAAGAGTAAGGAACCATGTAGGAGTTCCTAAGTTTCTTAGCATACATTTCAATACCCCATGACGATGGAACCAATATTCATTTGTTCCACGCTGACATGCCATGAGATTCATTACCTGAGATTCCAAAATACTGTCTTGCACATTGACTTTCTCCATAAAGTCCTTTGCTGAAACATTTTGCAGATAAGCTCCACTTTTCAATATATGATTAACTGCATAAGAAAGCCCAGACAAATCACTTTCATACAGTAGATGAAACAAATACAGAATGCATTGCCAAAACCTTGGATCTTCAGCATATAATCTTAAAGTCCGGTATTCAGCTGCAGGAATTTGAACTGGTCGATCAACATATCGTCCACCACGACCTGTTGGAAATAACTGTGGAAAACAACGAGCTTCCAAACTTTCTTCCCATACACTAATGGGACTTCCTTTTGCTGCTTTCATTTGAAACAAGTCAATTGCATTCCCCATTACTTCTTTGGAATGCAAAGGATGAACAGTATAATGTTCATATATTTCTTCACTTCTAGACACATCAACGTTTTCAATTTGGCCAACTGAACAATCACTGTCTTCTTCTGTGGCTGTTTCCTCTGCTCCAACACTTACATCTTTATAGTACTCATTGTTTTTGACCAAATACAACGTTGCCTTTTTGACTTTCCTAACATCCACTAAATCTTGCCAGATTTTCTTACTCTTTGTCGGAACCCCATTAACTAGAATAACCAGAGGATCCTCTTCTACTCTTTCTACACCAATTGTATCAAGATTTTTCTTGATATCTAGAGGCAAATAAACAACTCTTCCCTTTATTCCTCTTTGTGAATCTGTAGGAGGTAATTTCCCTATCTTGGGCTCCATGCGAACAATAGCTTGAAAAGGATGGACACATTGAATCAAAATTGATTCATAAGTATTTAAATCCATCAATTCAGAAGGAATAACTATCAACTGAAGATTATTATGAGCAGCTCTAGCAGGCATTCTATTGTCATTTAATTTTTTTAAACAATGATTACAAATACACTGATCAAAACTCAAATCAAAAGAATTCTCCACCAACAAATAACTTACAAAATCCTGCCATTCACTATTATTTTCCAATTCACATTTTGCATACAAATCAGCTAACCTAGTCTGAATCTTATAATGAGTCCGTCGACAACACACACAAGTTAAATTAGGCCTTTCACTTGATTTCAACTTAAACTTGGTAATTTCCTCGTCAAACTTTTCTGTACTTGAAATCTGTACATTGTCTTCCACATTACCATCCAATACTATATCCATTTCTACACTGTCCTCTTTGTTCCCAAAATAACAAAACTCAATTTCTTCACAAATAGTCTTCACATCCACTTCAGAACCATGCAAAAGAGCACTGTTTAACTGTTTAAGCTTAAGTGCTGGACTTTTTGCATGATACAACCTTCTCACTAATTTCCTCACCTTATTATGATGCACTGTTAACATCCTAAAATGATGAAAAACACTCTGACATACTTTTCTAGAAAGACAAGCCAGTGAATGCCCATGCAAACCTGTGCTTTCTCTCACTCTGCAAGGATCTAACTCTTGCAAGATCTTCATTTTTTGTTTTAGACTTTTCTTACTATATGTACGTAAGAAATTTCGAAGCAAATCGATTGAATCCTGTCGCACACTACAAATACTACTGCATTTCCATGTGTAGACTGGACGCTTAGTACTTCTCCCTAAAACTTCATCACCTAACACCTCTTCTGCATCTCTTGACATAAGTTTCTCTTTATCCATCGGACAACCGTCTTTCACCTCATATGCTCGACCACTGGTGTCAACTGCATGCACCAAATCATTTTCCTGAAAGTAACTCTCCTCATTAAAAAATGGCTCAGAACTTGAACTATGCATCTATTCTCCAGAAAATACTCCACAAAAATTAGTCCGATTAATAATTCTTTTCCATCTACTGTTCGATTTGAAAACATCAATTGCCTTATTAAGTATTCTAATTCTATTGATTACTAAAATAAATAATTTTTTCTTAACTTCAAAAGCCTGATCAACAATCTTCTCTACACTTTTCATTTTCTTGTAAAAAGCAGCTCTCTGTTTACCTTTCTTTTCATTTTGTAGCAAATTCAAAACTACCCTATTGCGAAACATTCGTCTACGAATGTCCCTAAATTGATTTAACCTTCTATTTCTATCCATAGTCTTATCTCCTGATCCAATAGAGACATTTTTTGAGGGCCTCTCTTTCCTTTTTAGGTTTCGACCTGGCGAGGGGCACAGCCCCTCCCAGTTCGAAAACTTTTGTTTTCAGTAGGAATGTCGGCACAGCCTCTGCCTCTCATTGGCTAGCTCCATAAATGGAGGCTAGCCATTGGGAGACAGAGGCTGTCAATCACGCTTTCTCAGGAAAACGCGATTCGGGGGCGTTTCTCGGGCTTTTTTTAAGCCCCGCCCCTTTGTCCCGCTGCCGGCCCGGGACACCCCCGTGATGTCATTCCCCGGGCCGCGCTGTGATTGGCTGGCCGGCCCGGGACCTGACTTGTTTTTTTCGTCCCCTCCCGCCCGCTGTCCGTCTCTTTTTCGCCCCCTCCCGCCCGCTGTCCATGTCTTTTTCACCCCCCTCCCGCCCGCTGTCCGTGTCTTTTTCACCCCCCTCCCGCCCGCTGTCCGTGTCTTTGTTTTTGCCCCCCTCCCGCCCGCTGTCCGTGTGTTTGTTTTTGCCCCCCTCCAGCCCGCTGTCCGTGTCTTTGTTTTTGCCCCCCTCCCGCCCGCTGTCCGTGTCTTTGTTTTCGCCCCCTCTAGACAAATCCGTGCTCTGCGATGTTTGCCACGGACTCTTAGCTGCAGCATATATCTTGCGTGCTTAATTTGAGCCCGGGGTTTCAAGTCACTTCATCAACGCAGCACTTTTCATGAACACCAGTCACAAACACATTTACTTATGGTAGGCAGTGGAGATTGAGTGATTTGCACAGAATCACATGATGTTCAGTTGAACGCCGAGACTCGAACCTGTGCCCCTGCTCCAAAATTAGCAGCTTTCATGGCTATTAGTCGGTTTTGTGTTAGGCGGCGCTAACAAGAGAAATGGGCGGGTGCAAACCCCCTCCTGACGAGAGCCCCTACACTTAATTTTTTTAAAAATTTACCACAACTTGAAGAGTACTTATTTTCTGTACAGTTGGATGGTGGTTTTCTACAAAGTTCAAGAAAATCGAATAATCATTCGTTTCAACAAGCGCACGCTGTGTGAAACAATGTCTTCTAACCGGGATGTTTTTACCTCAAGTGCCACTACCAGGAACGTGAAGACGTAAAAAAAAAACACACACACACACATCCTTTTAGTTGACCTTCTCACCTCGGTTCATTTTGATCATTATTGTTATCAGAGAGCGAGAATATTACACAATCATTTCTTTTCTGAGCTGTTATTCTTGTGTTAGAAGTGCACGCGGCAGATGGTTCAATACAGCGTTCCTTCTTTCCCAGCCTCCTCAAAGAGCCTAACTCACAAAGGAAAGGCTACAAAAAAACATTGATTGCCTGAGAGGCAGCGCTGAGCCCTTAAAGGTCTGCTTTATCACAGGTTTCCTTTTTCACCTGATCCTGTCTGTAGCAAAAAGCAACAATCGATAGTGCACCGATGCTGAATCCTTCAGTGAGCACTGAGGCGTTCTAACACTTTGTACTCATCGGCCGCCGTAGAACCCCTCCTCACAGGTGAACTCTCTGGGAACGACAGACACGTCCTGCTGCGGATGCTTAATTGCTTATCTGTGCATGAACAGGGCTACTGCACAGTGTAATTAATTGGACGCCGTTAGGCTAAAATTGGCAAGGATTAGATAACACGTTTTTACAAGATTACAAGGAAGCAGTGTCATGGAACATGTTAACACATGTTTAGTCCATTTGCCAGTTTTTTTCTTTTCATTTTCACTCACTCTTAACTTGCATCTTGATTAGTTTCAGAAAAAATCGCGCTTCAGACCCAGAGTTTCTTGTTTTTGTTTGGGCGAGTGTCTTTCCTCACTCGCTAATAAAGAGTGGCGATTCTGCCCATGTCCAAGGGCCGGCCTCGGGCAGGGGCGAGCTGTGTGGCGGCGCGCAGAAGGGCACAATGAACAGCAGGCAATGCGGCCTCTAACCAAGCGCAGAAGGGCGCCATGAACAGCAGGCAATGCGGCCTCTAACCAAGCACCCCCCTCAACATGACAGCACAGATTAGGCAGAGGGACACAAGGGAGAGAGAAACGTGCGACAAACGCTAGGCCATCTTTTAGCAATGTGATGCTGGTGCCAGAGTTCCGTTCTGCAGAGTATTAAAACCTGCAACGAGGTCTGCTCTACTGCTTTCTTTTCCTTTTGACGTAGACTGCGTTTTTTTTCTTGTTTAGGAGGGACGAGCAGGGCGCCTCCTTCATCTGTGTCACTGTCTTTGCTGTATGAGTCCTTCTCAGAGCAGGGCACCCCTTGTTATGGGCGGGCCAGCGATCGACCTGTGCGGTGGAGGGGACAGCCTTGTTTTCCACCTGACTGGATGGGACCAGAGAGCTGCTGCCAGTGTGGGGTTTTCACTCTCTCTCTGTGGCCACAGGAAGACAGCGGGCCCTTTAGTTCAGGCTGAAGGGAGGCACTTAGCTCAGCAGACGACTGAAATTGCTGCCGTTTTGCAGTATTTTTAGGTTTCGACCTGGCCGTAGCTCTGCGAAGCAGGGCTACGCCCAGGCGAAAACTTTTGTTTACAGTATGGGGTATGATTTGATTGCTCTCTTTTTTTTAAAATAGCGGGGGCGTGTGCGAGCCACGGGGGGGGGGGAGGGTGCCCTCAGCACAGAAATCTGTCCTGAGAGCTGAGTCCGGGGCGGGGTGGGTCTCTACCATGTACTCTGCTCTGTCTTCAGAACAAGGAAGTGACGCCTATTTAAAGGCCCCAACTCGCAGAGGTCTGTGGGTTATAACTGAGGAGAAGGCTATAAGCAGGTAGCGATGTCTTCATTTATCAGATCTGTCTCGGGCTTGTGGCAAGATTAATTCCACGCCTCCCAGAGCTTCAATCATTCAGCATTTTTATAGCGCGCTCATCACTTCGAGGGGTTTCCAGGAGCTTAATTGCACTGCTTAGAAAGCTGCCTTTACATAGGCAAGCACAAACACCCTTAAGCATCAGGAGGTGTAGCTTATCCGGCCTCAGTTGGTTACATTTTAAATATTTTAAGAATTATTACAAATCTTTCTTGGCCAGGTAAATTGTGGACACTGGGCTGTCTTTTTTGCTCTCACTGCGGCTTAGTGAACCATGAGCAGACTAGCCCTTGGGGAAGCTGATTCATTGTATTAAAAATGTAACCTAAACCTTGTGAATAGCTGGTGGTTATAGGCTTTGGTCACCCATGTCGGGTATGGTTGAGTTGAGGGCACTGTTTATCAAGTAATGAGCGTGGGCGGGAGGTTTTTATGTTTCGCCTGTGTGTGTGTGTGACTGCTCCTGGGTGTGTGTGTGTGACTGCTCCTGGGTGTGTGTGTGTGTGACTGCTCCTGGGTGTGTGTGTGTGTGACCGCTCCAGAGTGTGTGTGTGTGTGTGTGTGTGTATGTGACTGCTCCAGAGTGTGTGTGTGTGCTTGTGTGTGCTTGTGTGTATGTGCATATGTGACTCCTCCAGTGTGTGTGTGTGACTGCTCCAGTGTGTGTGTGTGTGTGTGTGACTGCTCCAGTGTGTGTGTGTGTGGGTGTGTGACTGCTCCAGTGTGTGTGACTGCTCCAGTGTGTGTGACTGCTCCAGTGTGTGTGTGTGTGTGTGTGACTGCTCCAGTGTATGTGTGTGTGTGTGACTGCTCCAGTGTGTGTGTGTGGGGGGGGGGGCTTTGGGTGTGGCTGGCTCTGGGTGTGTGGGGCTGGGTCTGGGTGTGTGTGTGTGGTAGTAATTGCTGTCTGCTGAGCTCGTTCGTAGGGTACAATAGTTCTCACATTTGCGAGAGGTTAAACTATTGGCAATGTAAATGACAATGCCATTTATTTATCTGTTTTCAAAACCAACACAGAAATACAAATTTTGTCATTTACAATGCCAATAGCTCTAACTTCTCCAAAGGCGAAACTGTTGCATTGTAAATGCTTGTTAAATTTGTTGTCTGCTTCTGGATCTTCTTATGACCATTAACATTACTTTTTGATCTACATAAATTGTGAAGAAAAGACTTAATTGTCTTACCAGGAGCTTTTCTGGTGTTTTTTGAAGTACTTGTTGTAGAAGATTCTTGTATTTCCTTTGATGATTTTGATTTTTTACGTATGGTATATTTTCTATTCCTTTGCCTTGTTGGCATTTTTGCTTGCTTTTAAAATGTTGATTTCAATCTGTGGTTCTGAAAAAAATAACAGATAAAAGACCACTATTAGCAAACAACAAAGTAATGACAAAAAGAAAACAATATAAACACTAATTTGCAACATATTAAAGTGTATAACACAGCAACTCAGGGCCTTATTTATGAAGGCCTTGCGTCACCAGAGCATTCCATGTTAAAAGAGACGCACCGGTGCCACAAGGCAGTCATAAATAAGGACCAAATGTAAATACCACTTATTTTCCCCAAAAATCGTTTTTTGAATAACATTTAAGAAACACTGCGCAGAACCTATGTACAACCACTCAATATCACTTTGGGAACCTCACTGTTTCCCAAAATACAAATCCTTTATCTTGCAAATGTTGATAGCAAGTATTATCAAAAAGCAAAAAACAAACTAACAGGAAACAAACTCAGGGCCTTATTTATGATGGCCTTGCGCCACAAATGCGTCACTTATTTCCCATGTTTAAAGTGATGCACCGGCTGCACAAGGCCATCATAAATAAAGGCCAAATGAAAATACCATTGATTTGCACCCAAAATCGTTTTTTGATTAACATTTTAGAAACACAGCAAAGATCCTATATACAAGCACTCAATTTCACTACTGAACCCTCACTATTTCACAAAATAGAAATCCTCTATCTTGCAAATGTTCATAATAAGTATTATCAAAAAGCAAAAAACAAATCAACAGCCAACAAACTCAGGGCCTTATTTATGAAGAACTTGCGCCACAAGAGCATCACTTATTTCCCATGTTTAAAGTGATGCACCGGATGCACAAGGCAATCATAAATAAAGGCCAAATGAAAATACCATTGATTTGCACCCAAAATCGTTATTTAAATAACATTTTAGAAACACTGCACAGAACCTATGTACAACCACTCAATATCACTTTTGAAACCTCACTGTTTCCCAAAATACAAATCCACTATCTTGCAAATGTTCATAATAAGTATTATCAAAAAGCAAAAAACAAATCAACAGCCAACAAACTCAGGGCCTTATTTATTAAGGCCTTGCGCCACAAGAGCGTCACTTATTTCCCATGTTTAAAGTGATGCACCGGCTGCACAAGGCAATCATAAATAAGGGCCAAATGAAAATACCATTGATTTGCCCCCAAAATCGTTTTTTGAATACCATTTTAGAAACACCGCGCAGAACCTATGTACAACCACTGATTATCACTTTTGAAACCTCACTGTTTCCCAAAATACAAATCCTCTATTTTGCAAATGTTCATAGCAAGTATTATCCAAAAGCAAGACACAAACCAACAACAAAAAAAATCAGGGCCTTATTTATGAGGGCCTTGCGCCACAAGAGCGTCACTTATTTCCCATGTTTAAAGTGATGCACCGGCTGCACAAGGCAATCATAAATAAGGGCCACATGAAAATACCATTCATTTGCACCCAAAATCGTTTTTTGAATAACATTTTAGAAAAACTGTGCAGAACCTATGTAAAACCACTCAATATCACTTTTAAAACCTCACTGTTTCCCAAAATACAAATCCTCTATCTTGTAAATGTTCATAGCAAGCATTATCAAAAAGCAAAAAACAAACCAACAGCAAACAAACTCAGGGCCTTATTTATGAAGGCCTTGCACTACAAGAGCGTCACTTATTTCCCATGTTTAAAGTGATGCACTGGCTGCACAAGGCAATCATAAATAAGGGCCAAATGAAAATACCATTGATTTGCACCCAAAATCGTTTTTTGAATAACATTTTAGAAACACAACACAGGACCTATGTACAAGCATACAATTTCACTACTGAAACATAACTATCTGCTTCCAAATATTCTCCATAGAGCAAACAAGTCTCTATCTAAATTAAATAAATCATTACTTGCCTTTACAAATGCTTTGGGAGATTAAGAACAGTGTCAGACACACACACCAATTTTTCTTTAGCAGAGCAAAAGGTGTGCACTCAATACACTGAAACCAAGACTGGCATAAAAAATCTCTAACTTTACACACATATGCCTTATGCCAATCAAAAGTCTTCCCTCACTATTTTCAAACCAACACCCTTCCCCCTCTCAGACCTTTCTATCTGTTACCATAGCAACTCCCTCCTGACTGAACTCCCAGGTTCAAAAGTTTATTCTACAATGTTGCAAATTAAGTCAGCAAGGATGTTTGACCTCTCAATACACCAGCTTATCCAGGGCATTATTGCATTTAATGACTTTTTCTTAACCATTCAAATTGCTTCTTACACACAACACAACCATGCACCCTAACTTTCTGTTTTCAACTAACTGAATCCACCAATCATTGCTTGTGATTCAACAGCAGGGAAACTCCACAATTATTTTTTTGTAAACTCCTACTGTTCCAACTGCCATTTCATTCCCACACTTCATCTGACTGCACCAGAACCTTCTCACATCATGTATTCTGTATGGATTATTGGACATAGCTACATGCATTGGGCTCAAAGGTATGCAGCAAGCAGAAATTATCACAACCTTGATTTATCAAATGTGGAAATTAAGTGGATTGGCCAGAGAGGATTGAGATGTCATCAATTGATAGAATTGGTGAAAACCTTTTTACATCTGCCAAACCCTGACCTCTTAATAGTGCACTGTGGTGGAAATGATTTGGGCACTATGACTGGGGTTGGTCTGGAAATGCTTTTAAAGAACACCTTTCATCAATTGATGACACTTTTTCCCCAAACTGCCTTGGTATATTCCAATGTATGCCAAAGACAGAAATGGAAGTGGTCCAACCAATTGTGTCCACAATTTGAGAAAGCACGGAAACATGTGAATAAATCTGTTTCTGCTTACATGAGAGACTGTGGAATGGGTTCAATATACAACAATAACTTGCGTTACAACATGAAGACATCTACAGAGGAGATGGTGTGCACTTCTCAGATGAGGGGAATAGAATATTCGTCCTTTATTTAAGACTGTGCATTGGAACCTACTTGTAGGTACCTAAATCAGCCACAGAACCCAGAAGCTCTTTTCAGAGCTACCCTTCCTCTGATCATTCAAAACCTTTATCTTTTTCTAACTTTTTTTTTCACCAAAGTATGCTTCCCGGTTCGCTTACCGGTGCGCGTACCGGGCACTCCCCCCGAGTGCCCGAAGACACTGCAACAAGGAAGCCCTGAATTTGGCGATCTTCTCCGCCGGCAAGCGGAAGCAACCCTCCACGGAGTCTAGTTCGATGCCCAGAAACTCCAGGGAGGTAGTCAGCCCCGCCGTCTTACCTGGCCCCAACAGTACCCCGAAACCCCGCATAAGCACGCAGAAATCCTGCAATGCCCGTGCACAGCCCGAGAGCCCGCTGGGCCGAGAAACAAGAAATCATCAATATAATGCATCACATGTTGGTGCCCTGTGGCCTTCGAGAACACCCACTCCAGAAACGAGCTAAACATTTCAAAATAGGCACACGAAATTGAACAACCCATTGGCATGCACATATCCATGTAGTATTTCCCCTGAAACGTAAAACCCAGCAAGTGCTGATCTTGAGGATGCACCGGAAGCAACCTAAATGCAGATTAAATATCTGCTAACAATGCACCGGGGCCTAAGCGATTCAACATTACCACAGCGTCATCGAAAGATGCATACTTCACACTGCAAATGTCAGGATAGATCGCCTCATTGACGGAAGCCCCCTTTGGTGCTGGCAAATTATGGATGAGCCTGTACTCCCCCGGGTCCTTTTTAGGCACTACCCCTAATGGGGAACAAACAAAATCGGCTGTTGGTGGGTCACTAAAAGGTCCTGCAACCCGCCCCAAACCAACCTCCTTGGCGATCTTTTTGGCGGCAACCGCCGGGTTGTGCTGAACTGACAGTTGGTTCTTACATGCGGGGGCCCCCCGAAAATCACCCGCCGGGATCCTGAAGCAATATGAGAAACCATCTCGCAGGATCCCAGCGGACACATGATCAGGGTATTTGTTCTGCCACGGGGTCAAAGCCAGGATATCTACGGGCGATGGTGTGGACTTCCACGGCACCGTATCAATCCTGCTTGGTACCCCCTTTTCCTCCGGTACCATTGGCTCTGGATCGGCAGCTAGTTTCGGGGTGTGAGGTGTTACCACAACTAGAGCACGCATGCCTGAACCTACAAGTTCCTTGTATTTATTAGCCCACACCATCTCCTTAGTAGCCATGGGAATATGTTGCGCCAAGCTTTCCCGCCTTGAGGGTACCGCGCCCTCCCCCATCATTGGGAGTGATCTCTTACCGACTTCCACCGCACCTCCAGCTGTCTCCGTCGACCACCTTCGCCACCTGTGGAGAAATAGAAGGCACGTTCGCTGTCCCAGCACCCCTTGTCTGCCTTAGCTGCTATATAATCAGCCTAGCTTCTTCGGCCGGGTCTTCCACAGCTGCGGATCCCCCCGCCCCCTTCTTCAACCAGGGTAACACAGCCGCCAACTGAAGCGCTAGTTCGGGAGGCATTTGGTTGTCATCCAGCGGTGTGATAACCACAGCGATTGGCAAACACCCATCCAGTGTGGGTACCGGGCTGTACGCTGGTGCTACTGGGACCAGTGGGACCTCCATCGGGACGGGGGCCTCGCTAGGACCCGCTTTCCCCCTTCCTCTTTTTCCCCTTAACCCTCCCTGGGGTAACTTTAGGCAAAGCAGGCCCCACAATCCTCTTAGGTCGCCCTGAGGGCTTCGCTTGGGCCTCCACTTGTTTCCGGAGGTCCGCCAAGCCGCGACCCAGCTGGTCTACTTTACCGAATTTTCTGTCCATCGCCGACACTCGGTTCACCAGTGTGCTCAGCATTCGTTCTATCTCGGAGCTCTTTCCACTCTTCTAGCCAGGCATATCTGCGTTCAGCTTTACCTCTGCCTGTTGTCCAGCAGCGACTCGGATCCCAGCTACGCCTTGACGACTGAAACAGAAAAAACAACGATTACATGTTCAAAAAACTGCAGCTTGTTCCCTTGAGGGCTCACGAGCGACGAGTGGTGCAGTCTTCAGAGCGCAGGAACAAGAGGACGCTTTTCTGGATTCCCGCGCCTTTTATCCAGCTGCAGGAAGGCGGGGCCGCGACCCCATCCCGCCCATAGGTGCTTGGACTTCTGGGCGGGTGTTTAGGACAACCTTTTTAGACGGCGGGGGTGTGCTCTGACCACGCCGCTATGGGCATACCGGCCGGGACACGCCCCCCGCCCGCAACGGCTTCCCGGGGGATCGGGGCACCCATCCATACGTTCGGGGTGACCGAGTGGTCTCCCCTTTCCATTCAGAGTCATCACTTTACAGATCAGGTTAAGGTGCCCAACCTTTGGATGGTGCACCTTACATAAACTTTCCTCTGTCCAGATTAGACCATCCCTTAGTAGTATGGGAGTGAACTTGGATTTTTTTCTTAAAAGGAGTTTTCTTGATTTCAATATTAGTATTGGTCACAGTTCTACTAAAAAGAGTGGGGGACAGAGGGTCAGTCCTCACATAGGCTTTTTTCTCATTTAGTTCCGTCAGAACAGTCAATAGTGATTGATCAATGCCAGATGCTGGATTTGACTTTTATGTCAGTTTATCTTGAGAGCTATGAACAGCGTAGTCAATTACTTTTTTAGATGTTTTTAAAGCGTGGAATTTGCGAAATTTTAGTTTTCTCACAAATTGGTATATATCCATGTGAGTATTGGGGTAGTGGAAATTGGATTCATTGCAGAAAGATAAGCTGAGGGCCAGTATTTGGATCTCTGCTTTTGTCAGAACTGCCTCGTACAGGTTGATGACTGTTTTTTTATTTAGCTCATGAGCAATTAGCGGCGGCTCCACCAGCCCCTCCCACCTTTTTTGTTGTTGCCACACGGTGTTGGATCGTTTCCGGGCTTTGCGCCTTTGTCGCCGCTTATAATTTCTCCTTTGCCTGCTGGTTTTTGCTGCAGTCTCGGTCAGAGTGTTGCTCTTCGCTCCTCCACTAAAAAATTGATCTCTTCAGCGGGGGAGGGTGCAATGCGAGGCCTTGCAGATAGGGCTCTATTGGCGTCTCCCTCAGCTTCACTCTCGATCGATGAACTGGCATCAGAGTATGAAGAATAAGCTGGTTGCCTGTTACTTGAAGTACCAGCAGCCAGTGTGTTGGCCACTGCATATATAGATGATTTCATGACCTTATAATTTCATGAGAAGGTGAATATGTGCCTACACTCATAATCCACTTGGTCCCGGTGAAATTTGAATACTTTTCGCTCTTTAATTTTGTCTTCCTCCTTGCGCAATTGGACAACCATTTCCGATTTCAGTCTAGTTATTTCTTCCATAGGGCCCATGGTAGATATCTCTTCCGTAAGTACTTCAATGCCCCTTTGTAATTCAATTCTATCTATTTCTGCATACTTGACCAAAATTTCGACTAAACGTTTAGATGAGTCCAAATTGCATTGAGCCCATTCTTTCATCATTTCATGGTTCGGCTGTTCATAGCTAGGAGCTGTCAAGATACGTAAGCCCCTTGGAATTCTCCCCACATCTAAGTAACGCTGCAGTGACTTGTTCTCCCACCACTTAGCCTGTTACCCGCGCATCAACTTCTCCAGCGCTTTCAATTTGGTTTGTAAGTCCTCATTAGTTTTAGTGACAAGTGCCCCAGATAGTTGTGACTGATTACTTGCCGGGACTACATAGTCAAATATTTCCAAAGCTGCTGCTTCTCGGTCTTTTAGCGTGTCAACCGACATAATGATTGACAAATTCCATGCAAAAGTATTAAATAATCTTCTGTCTCCAGTGCTCCCCGCACTCCAATCACCCCTCTTTAGCCTTAAGGTCCTACTTTTCACGTCCTGCAACTACTCGAGCGTCCTCCGACATCACAAGTGTAGCAGGCTATCCTGGCAGCTCGGTTCTATATATATTTAGTGTCATCAAAAGCGCAAGCACTTCGAAGCACGCACTCCCTCCACAGCATTTTCAGAGCTAAA
Source organism: Lissotriton vulgaris (assembly GCF_964263255.1). Lineage (NCBI taxonomy): Eukaryota > Metazoa > Chordata > Amphibia > Caudata > Salamandridae > Lissotriton > Lissotriton vulgaris. Next base: position 172,276,235 of record NC_141697.1, read on the forward strand.
TTGGGTTTGAGTGCAAAGGGTGGTTTATTTCCAATAGCTAAAAAACTCAACACGTTTCGGCATCTACACACCTTGATCACAGGTGTGGAAGACATTTTTTTGGCACAATTTAAACAAACAACCTGATTCACACAACATAGAAACTAATAATTATTCTACCAAGTTTATTTTCATGTCAGCCATTTTGTAGTGTGCAATCCATAACAGTTTTGCAATGAATATGTATTGATTACCCAAAACAGCTGTAAATCATTGTATGGAGCAGTAACCTATTTTATGGTATTTTATTTTGAAAGTTTTATACAGCTCGAACAAGATCCTTGCGGATATCAGAGCGCTTTACATTGAGCAATATTAGATAGAAGTACAAATAAATGTTGGACAGAAAAATCAGGTATACATAAAATGTAGTGTAAAAGCAGTATGGTACATAACAGGAACAGGCACGATGCTTCAAGTCGGGGTCAGTTTAGTTTGGTCTTTAAACATGGTGAAAAAATGGGAGCTGTTGATCTCATAATATGATTAGTCTATGATCAGGAGTATTTTGCCAAGAGAATCGCTTTAACTTCCTTTTTAAAATATGTAGAACAAGCATTCAGTCTGGTTTATGGGGGCAATGTATTCCAAATCCTGGGCACCATCCTTGAGAAGGATCGTTTATAAGTGTTCCTCTTGTTGAGCCTTTGGGGTTTTAGTAATAGGTTTTTCACACTCCTTGAAGATCTTATCCCACCCAAGATCAACAGCTTCTGTGATAGGTAGCTGGGTGAATTCTGATTTTAATTCTGGAGAAACATGGGAGCTTCTTTTCGAACCAGTGATGAGTCTCGCTGCAGCTTTATTGATGCTCTTAGGGGAACTGTTGTAGCTTTTGGAAGGCCCCATAAAGGAAACATCCGTACTCCACCCTAGGGATTACTAGAGCCTGTACTGCCAGCTTTGTCTGGAAGGAAGGGTTTCAACCTCCTCAGTGTGTTTATCTGAAGGTTTGCTCCCTTTGTAGCGCTGCTAATGTATTTGTGCATATTGAGGTTACTGTCAAGAGATATTCCTAGAGATTTTGCAGAGTCAACAATGGTTGGTTGAACGTTGAGTGCAGTGAGATGTTTGATCCAGTCTTGTATTATGTGGACTTTGGTGGGTGGAGCTATGAGGAGGAATTCATTTTTGTAGAGTGTTCAATTTGAGATGGTTTTCTGCTAGCCAGGTCTGGGTGTTCCTGAGCGTAGAATTAAGCAGTTTAATATCTTCTAGGACATTGATCTTATGATAAAGTTGTGTATCGTTAGCATACATATAATATTGCACCTTAGACGCATGAAGAATCTCAGTGAGCGGTTCCATGAACAGGTTAAACGGTGTCGGGGAAAGTGAGGACCCTTGCGGGACTCCCATGTTACTGGTAGAGGTTTGGAAAAAGTGTTGTTGATCGTGAATTTTTGTGTTCATTTATGGAGGAAGGAGGTGAACCAATTTAAGACAGATCCTGATAGACCCATTCTATGATACAGAAGCTCAATCAGATTCTCGTGTTTGACCGTATCGAAAGCTGAGGATAGGTCGATTAGGATGAGTAAGAATGATCTGTTCTGGTCAAGGATTTGTAGCGCATCGTCAATACTGTGTTTCATGGCTGATTCAGTGCTGTGCCCTGCTCTGAAGCCAGACTGGTGTTTGTTCAACAGTTCAAAGTGATGAATATGCTTAGTCAGTTGGTGGTGGACACATTTTTTGGCCAAGGTAGGGATATTGGATGTAGGACGTTATTAAGGTCCGTAGGGTCATCTATTGGTTTCTTTAGGATGGGTAAAACTTGTCTGACTTTGAGGGAGTCCTAGATGCAGCCTTGCTGAAGTGAGCTGTTAATGATTTTGGTCCAGAGAGGCAGGAACCAAGGGGTTAAGTATTTGACAGCATTTGCGGGGAGAGGGTCGTAGAGGTGATTGGCAGGCTTCAGGGCATTGAGAATCTTGCCAACATCCTCTTCCGAGTAGTTATCAAAGGATGACCAGGCTGCATCGTTTTTTGAGGGGATAAGGTGTGGCGCGGTTGGTGGTACGGTGGAGTTTTTTGTATGAGGAGATGTGTGCAATATTACATCATTTAGGAGATCCTTCTTGATGTTATATGATTTCTGGTTAAAAAAGGCAGAAAATTCCTCACAGTTGGGTTGCGGATGAGCTATGTCTTGTAGCCATTGAGGTGCTTCCTTAAACTGAGTTTTGATTAACTCGAAAAGTTTTTTGGGCCGGTTTCTATCTTGGTCTAGTTGGTGTCTCAAGAAGTCTGCTTTAGTGCGCTTGATCGTTTTGTAATAAGCATTTCTCTTTTTCCTTAATAACTTGAGGTGAAAAGCAGATGGGACTGATCTCCAGTTGCGTTCGAGTGTTCTGAGAGACAGTCTGTCCTCGTTAAGTAGACCGTTTTACCAAGGATTAGAGTCTTTAGCGGAGATTCTCTTTGGTTGAAGGGGGGCTACCTCATTAGCTATCGAGGTCAAGGCGCTGAGGTAGTGGTTGGTGAGATCATGGACGTCGGAGATGTCCACTGGGGGCCAAAGCAGGTTGAAGCAGGAGTAAGGTAATGTCTTGGGGTTGAGTTTTTTCAAGTCTCTTTTCCAAATCTTTGGTTTTGTGGACTGAGCTGAATTGAATGTTATGGTTTCCTTTATAAAGAAGGTGATAATATGGTGGTCCAACAAGTCACAGGGTTGGATCGACTCCAGCTGAATGACGTCAATTTTCGCGGGGATGAGCCTTTATCATTTGTAGGGCTATTGCAAGTTTGGGTGAGGGCTAGGTCATCCAGGAACTTTTTGAGACTATTGACCACTGCGTCATTGTTGTCATTCCAATGGAGATTGAAGTCACCCAGAAATATTGGCGTCTCCCTCAGCTTCACTCTCGATCGCTGAACTGGCATCAGAGTATGAAGAATAAGCTGGTTGCCTGTTACTTGAAGTACCAGCAGCCAGTGTGTTGGCCACTGCATATTTAGATGATTTCATGACCTTATAATTTCACGAGAAGGTGAATATGTGCCTACACTCATAATCCACTTGGTCCCGGTGAAATTTGAATACTTTTCGCTCTTTAATTTTGTCTTCCTCCTTGCGCAATTGGACAACCATTTCCGATTTCAGTCTAGTTATTTCTTCCATAGGGCCCATGGTAGATATCTCTTCCGTAAGTACTTCAATGCCCCTTTGTAATTCAATTCTATCTATTTCTGCATACTTGACCAAAATTTCGACTAAACGTTTAGATGAGTCCAAATTGCATTGAGCCCATTCTTTCATCATTTCATGGTTCGGCTGTTCATAGCTAGGAGCTGTCAAGATACGTAAGCCCCTTGGAATTCTCCCCACATCTAAGTAACGCTGCAGTGACTTGTTCTCCCACCACTTAGCCTGTTACCCGCGCATCAACTTCTCCAGCGCTTTCAATTTGGTTTGTAAGTCCTCATTAGTTTTAGTGACAAGTGCCCCAGATAGTTGTGACTGATTACTTGCCGGGACTACATAGTCAAATATTTCCAAAGCTGCTGCTTCTCGGTCTTTTAGCGTGTCAACCGACATAATGATTGACAAATTCCATGCAAAAGTATTAAATAATCTTCTGTCTCCAGTGCTCCCCGCACTCCAATCACCCCTCTTTAGCCTTAAGGTCCTACTTTTCACGTCCTGCAACTACTCGAGCGTCCTCCGACATCACAAGTGTAGCAGGCTATCCTGGCAGCTCGGTTCTATATATATTTAGTGTCATCAAAAGCGCAAGCACTTCGAAGCACGCACTCCCTCCACAGCATTTTCAGAGCTAAATTGGGTTTGAGTGCAAAGGGTGGTTTATTTCCAATAGCTAAAAAACTCAACACGTTTCGGCATCTACACACCTTGATCACAGGTGTGGAAGACATTTTTTTGGCACAATTTAAACAAACAACCTGATTCACACAACATAGAAACTAATAATTACTCTACCAAGTTTATTTTCATGTCAGCCATTTTGTAGTGTGCAATCCATAACAGTTTTGCAATGAATATGTATTGATTACCCAAAACAGCTGTAAATCATTGTATGGAGCAGTAACCTATTTTATGGTATTTTATTTTGAAAGTTTTATACAGCTCGAACAAGATCCTTGCGGATATCAGAGCGCTTTACATTGAGCAATATTAGATAGAAGTACAAATAAATGTTGGACAGAAAAATCAGGTATACATAAAATGTAGTGTAAAAGCAGTATGGTACATAACAGGAACAGGCACGATGCTTCAAGTCGGGGTCAGTTTAGTTTGGTCTTTAAACATGGTGAAAAAATGGGAGCTGTTGATCTCATAATATGATTAGTCTATGATCAGGAGTATTTTGCCAAGAGAATCGCTTTAACTTCCTTTTTAAAATATGTAGAACAAGCATTCAGTCTGGTTTATGGGGGCAATGTATTCCAAATCCTGGGCACCATCCTTGAGAAGGATCGTTTATAAGTGTTCCTCTTGTTGAGCCTTTGGGGTTTTAGTAATAGGTTTTTCACACTCCTTGAAGATCTTATCCCACCCAAGATCAACAGCTTCTGTGATAGGTAGCTGGGTGAATTCTGATTTTAATTCTGGAGAAACATGGGAGCTTCTTTTCGAACCAGTGATGAGTCTCGCTGCAGCTTTATTGATGCTCTTAGGGGAACTGTTGTAGCTTTTGGAAGGCCCCATAAAGGAAACATCCGTACTCCACCCTAGGGATTACTAGAGCCTGTACTGCCAGCTTTGTCTGGAAGGAAGGGTTTCAACCTCCTCAGTGTGTTTATCTGAAAGTTTGCTCCCTTTGTAGCGCTGCTAATGTATTTGTGCATATTGAGGTTACTGTCAAGAGATATTCCTAGAGATTTTGCAGAGTCAACAATGGTTGGTTGAACGTTGAGTGCAGTGAGATGTTTGATCCAGTCTTGTATTATGTGGACTTTGGTGGGTGGAGCTATGAGGAGGAATTCATTTTTTAGAGTGTTCAATTTGAGATGGTTTTCTGCTAGCCAGGTCTGGGTGTTCCTGAGCGTAGAATTAAGCAGTTTAATATCTTCTAGGACATTGATCTTATGATAAAGTTGTGTATCGTTAGCATACATATAATATTGCACCTTAGACGCATGAAGAATCTCAGTGAGCGGTTCCATGAACAGGTTAAACGGTGTCGGGGAAAGTGAGGACCCTTGCGGGACTCCCATGTTACTGGTAGAGGTTTGGAAAAAGTGTTGTTGATCGTGAATTTTTGTGTTCATTTATGGAGGAAGGAGGTGAACCAATTTAAGACAGATCCTGATAGACCCATTCTATGATACAGAAGCTCAATCAGATTCTCGTGTTTGACCGTATCGAAAGCTGAGGATAGGTCGATTAGGATGAGTAAGAATGATCTGTTCTGGTCAAGGATTTGTAGCGCATCGTCAATACTGTGTTTCATGGCTGATTCAGTGCTGTGCCCTGCTCTGAAGCCAGACTGGTGTTTGTTCAACAGTTCAAAGTGATGAATATGCTTAGTCAGTTGGTGGTGGACACATTTTTTGGCCAAGGTAGGGATATTGGATGTAGGACGTTATTAAGGTCCGTAGGGTCATCTATTGGTTTCTTTAGGATGGGTAAAACTTGTCTGACTTTGAGGGAGTCCTAGATGCAGCCTTGCTGAAGTGAGCTGTTAATGATTTTGGTCCAGAGAGGCAGGAACCAAGGGGTTAAGTATTTGACAGCATTTGCGGGGAGAGGGTCGTAGAGGTGATTGGCAGGCTTCAGGGCATTGAGAATCTTGCCAACATCCTCTTCCGAGTAGTTATCAAAGGATGACCAGGCTGGATCGTTTTTTGAGGGGATAAGGTGTGGCGCGGTTGGTGGTACGGTGGAGTTTTTTGTATGAGGAGATGTGTGCAATATTACATCATTTAGGAGATCCTTCTTGATGTTATATGATTTCTGGTTAAAAAAGGCAGAAAATTCCTCACAGTTGGGTTGCGGATGAGCTATGTCTTGTAGCCATTGAGGTGCTTCCTTAAACTGAGTTTTGATTAACTCGAAAAGTTTTTTGGGCCGGTTTCTATCTTGGTCTAGTTGGTGTCTCAAGAAGTCTGCTTTAGTGCGCTTGATCGTTTTGTAATAAGCATTTCTCTTTTTCCTTAATAACTTGAGGTGAAAAGCAGATGGGACTGATCTCCAGTTGCGTTCGAGTGTTCTGAGAGACAGTCTGTCCTCGTTAAGTAGACCGTTGTACCAAGGATTAGAGTCTTTAGCGGAGATTCTCTTTAGTTGAAGGGGGGCTACCTCATTAGCTATCGAGGTCAAGGCGCTGAGGTAGTGGTTGGTGAGATCATGGACGTCGGAGATGTCCACTGGGGGCCAAAGCAGGTTGAAGCAGGAGTAAGGTAATGTCTTGGGGTTGAGTTTTTTCAAGTCTCTTTTCCAAATCTTTGGTTTTGTGGACTGAGCTGAATTGAATGTTATGGTTTCCTTTATAAAGAAGGTGATAATATGGTGGTCCAACAAGTCACAGGGTTGGATCGACTCCAGCTGAATGACGTCAATTTTCGCGGGGATGAGCCTTTATCATTTGTAGGGCTATTGCAAGTTTGGGTGAGGGCTAGGTCATCCAGGAACTTTTTGAGACTATTGACCACTGCGTCATTGTTGTCATTCCAATGGAGATTGAAGTCACCCAGAAATATTTGGGAATTTTGCCGCCCGTTGTTAGTTGAAATCGTATCCATAAGATGTTTGGTGAAGAGGAGGTTGTCCCCTGGTGGGTGATAGATGATGGGAAGCGAGTACACAGGTTTGCTGTTGCTGCTGATGTCAAGGCACATAAATACACAAGAGGGGAAAAGAGGGGATACGGCTCTGTTTAAAGTGATGTTGCTACGATGTATACAGGCTATACCTTCCCCTATCTTATCAGTTCTGTCCAGTCTAATTATGTCGTACTTAGGGGGCACTAGAATGTCGAAGAGTCGGCTGGAGGATTCAGTTAGGCAGGTTTCGGTTAGTATTATCAGGTCCAACTCCTGTGATCATTGGAAATAAAGCACCCTTTGACTCTGAAATCCATCATGTAGGGAGTGCCTGTTTCAAAGCACTTGCACTTTTTGATGAGCCTAAAAATACACTGGGTGTCCTCGTACCCTGGCTCACACCACAGCTGCTGAGTCCCGGCATTTATGAGGAATGTGAGCCGATATATATATATATATATATATATTACCTACTGGCCGTCGCCAGTAGGTATATATAGTTAGGATTTTTTCTCTATGGGATTTTTGAAAATTCTATGTCTAATAACTTTGGCGTTTGTGGACGGAATTGGCTGAAATTTTCAGGAAAATTGAACATTTTGTTTCTGAGCAGCCCCTGTCAATTTGGGGGGGTTTCATCAAGGGGGGGCCGAGAAAAAAGGGGGGTCCCAAAACACGTTTTCCCATGTTAATTTCCATAGGGCGGTTGGCCTCACTTTTAGCTCGAACGGCTGAATGGATTTGCACGAAACTTGGCAAAATTGTAGGGACTGTTAGCCCGATGTGCCTTTGCTAGGTCTCAATATATGTGCTCCAGTGGATTTTGAGTAATTTAGGTTCAAAAAAAGATATATATCTGGGCGGAGCCTAACCACACATCTGATCTGATTGGCTGTCAGCACTTCATCCAAGAAGTGTTGGCAGCCATCTTGGGACCAATATACATGATAGCACCTCATTAAAAAGCATTGTAGTTAATAGAGGGTTTTAGGACTTTAGTTACAATATAAATCATTTGTTGATGGTACCATACTCGTTTTAGGAATTGTGGTGGGTTCTAAGGTGATTTTACCATGTGAAAAAACCTTCTGCTGTGATATCATGAATATTGTTTGAAAGAAAACTAATATCTCATGATTTTCCCACAGTGGTTTGGAAGGGGATCTATAAGCTAAACTGAAAGCATATTTTCTGTAAATTCACATTATCTTTCTCAGTCATGTGAAGATGAAGTCTGACATTCTCAGTAAAACATGTACATCCAACAAGGACAGAGACTGTCAGTTGATTCCTTTGTGTTCTACTGCAGCCTCCTAGAGTGTTCTAAAGAACAACTAGAGCGCTAACAGTCCTACTTATTACAAAGGTATGGCACACCTGAAGCCATCTTGATTGGAATAAAGTGGTAACTCTTAAAACATTTAATTTAAAAAGGAACAAAATGAGGGGGTATATTTTGCCATATGAATTATGATTAGTGCTGCAGAAAGAAAAATTAGGGCACATTTTGAGTGACTTCTCAAATCCTTTTCTATTTCATTAAAACATTCTGACATGCAGTCTCCCAAAATGGCCACCAGAGACAAAAGAGCCCAAATGTAGCCCAAATATCACCCAGATGTAGCCCAAGTATAGCCCAATGACAGAATGTCCCAGAGTGTTCTAAAGAACAACTAGAGCGCTAACAGTCCTACTTATTACAAAGGTATGGCACACCTTAAGCCATCTTGATTGGAATAAAGTGGTAACTCTTAAAACATTTAATTTAAAAAGAAACAACATGAGGGGGTATATTTTGCCATAGAAAATATGATTAGTGCCGCAGAATGAAAAATTAGGGCACATTTTGAGTGACTTCTCGAATCCTTTTCTATTTCATTAAAACATTCTGACATGCAGTCTCCCAAAATGGCCACCAGAGACAAAAGAGCCCAAATGTAGCCCAAATATCACCCAGATGTAGCCCAAGTATAGCCCAATGACAGAATGTCCCAGAGTGTTCTAAAGAACAACTAGAGCGCTAACAGTCCTACTTATTACAAAGGTATAGCACACCTGGAGCCATTGTGATGGGAATAAAGTGGTAACTCTTAAAACATTTAATTTAAAAAGGAACAAATGAGGGGGTATATTATGCAATGGAAGGTATTATTAGTGCTGCAGAAAGAAAAATTAGGGCACTTTTTGAGTGACTTTTCAAATCCTCTTCTATTTCATTAAAAAATTCTGACATGCAGTCTCTCAAAATGGCCACCAGAGACAAAAGAGCCCAAATGTAGCCCAAATATCACCCAGATGTAGCCCAAGTATAGCCCAATGACAGAATGTCCCAGAGTGTGCTAAAGAACAACTAGAGCGCTAACAGTCCTACTTATTACAAAGGTATGGCACACCTGAAGCCATCTTGATTGGAATAAAGTGGTAACTCTTAAAACATTTAATTTAAAAAGGAACAAAATGAGGGGGTATATTTTGCCATATGAATTATGATTAGTGCTGCAGAAAGAAAAATTAGGGCACATTTTGAGTGACTTCTCAAACCCTCTTTAATTTCATTAAAAAATTCTGACATACAGTCTCCCAAGATGGCCACCAGAGACAAAAGAGCCTAAATGTAGCCCAAATATCACCTAGATGCACCCCAAGTATAGCCCTATGACAGAATGTCCCAGAGTGTTCTAAAGAACAACTAGAGCGCTAACAGTCTTACTTATGACAAAAGTATGGCACACCAGAAGCCATCTTGATTGGAATGAAGTGGTAAGTCTGAAAACACTCAATTTAAAAAGGGACAACATGAGGGGGTTAATTTTGCCATAGAAAGTATGATTAGTGCTTCAGAAAGAAAAATTAGGGATCATTTTGAGTGACTTCTCAAATCCTCTTCTATTTCATTAAAAAAATTCTGACATGCAGACTGAAACATGCACTTTGAATACCAGCAGCAGACGTCCCTGGTGAGCAGTAGCTTTACTACAGTGATCTAATGTGCAACTAGAGTGCTAACATTCAGAATTTATGGCAAATGTGTGACACATCTGAATGCCTTCTTGATGGAACCAAAGTAAACAAGCATTGAAAATGCAATAGTTCTCGCCCTCGTTTAAGTTAAAGCTGTTCTGTTTGTAATGAGGTGGCTTTTTAGCTTTGCTTTTATTAGTGTTTTTTCAACTTTCATGTAAATAACATGCATCTGTATGCATATAAGTATATGTATGCATGCATTTATGTTTGTATTTATATAGATATACAGATGATATATGTTTATATATGTATGTATATATATATATTCACTGAAAAAACCATAGGTTATAGACCATATATAGTTAGGAATTAGCATTTACAAAACCTTGAAAATTCACTGAAAAAACCATAGGTTATAGACCATATATAGTTAGGAATTCGCATTTACAAAACCTTATTTTACTCACACAAAACCATTGAAATTCCATATATAGTTAGTTGCACTAACTATATATCGCGCACCCGCAATCCACTGCTGATGATGTCACATATTACATCATTCATGACATGGTCAGTGACATCACTGATGACATCACTGATAACATCTCGAATGACATCACTGATGACATCACTGATGACAACATCCAGTGACTGTATGTTTCTGTAAAGTTAAAATATTTCTTACATATTGAAGAATGAGTGGATGTATAAGTGTCTGGATGAAGGATTTAGTAGGTGCATGACTGACTGTATGAGTGAGTGATTAAATGTGTCTCACTGAGTGCATGGGTTAGTGACTAAACTGTCTTAATTTGTGCATTATTATGTCTGTTGTTCTGTAAACTGTTGCATGTGTTGATAAGTAGCTATATGAGTAACTATATGGGTTATTGATTGGTTGCCCAAGTATTTGTATGGGAGACTGAGTGTGTGTGTGGGTGGCTGGGAGGTGTATGACTCTGTGCATAGATGTGTGAGCAGTTGATTCACTAGATGTATGGTTTCAAAAGTGCATGTGGAAACAGCTGTATGGGCGGTTGACAGTGTGCATGAGTGTATTGGTGAGTGAATGGATATCTCAGTGCTACATGTCAAAGTAAGTACATATGTAAAACACAGTACATGTGAGAGTTGACATATATAAATAACTGTGCATAAGAGCCAGTGAATGTGTGAGTGGCTGTATGGATCATTGTGAACTTGTATCAGGGATTGTATAAGAGAGTAAATATGTGTTAGTATATGTTTGAATAAGTAAAGTTTGTATAACTGTATAGTTGAGGAAATGGAGGTGTGATTGATTCTTTGCATGACTGACTAGGTGTGTGAGTAACTCCATGGATGAGTGACAGTCTGTGAGTGTCTGTTTACACTGATTGTATCTAAGGTTATATTAGAGTCTGAAGAGGTTCATCGTATTATCACATGAATGATATCATCAGTGATGTGATCAGTAATGTCAAATGAGATGTCATCAGTGATGTCATCAGTGATGTCATTTGAGATGTCATCAGTGATGTCATTTGAGATGTCATCAGTGATGTCATCAGTGATGTCACTGACCATGTCATGAATGATGTAATATGTGACATCATCAGCAGTGGATTGCGGGTGTGCGATATATAGTTAGTGCAACTAACTATATATGGAATTTCAATGGTTTTGTGTGAGTAAAATAAGGTTTTGTAAATGCGAATTCCTAACTATATATGGTCTATAACCTATGGGTTTTTCAGTGAATTTTCAAGGTTTTGTAAATACTAATTCCTAACTATATATGGTCTATAACCTATGGTTTTTTCAGTGAATATATATATATATATATATATATATATATATATATATATATATATATATATATATATATATATATATATATATATATATATATATATATAACCTACTGGCGGTCGCCAGTAGGTAGTTATAGTTAGGATTTTTTTCAATGCAAAAACTCAAAATTCTATTTGGAATAACTTTGGCGCCGGTTGACGAATCTGCTTGAAAACTTCCTCAAATTGGCCTCGCGGAGCTCTGGTCCTTCCTTGCAAGTTTCGTGGGGATTCGTTAAGCGGGGGCCGAGATAAAAGGGGGGACCCTAAACATGTTTTCCCCATGTTAATTTCCATAGGGCGGTCAAACTCACTTTTAGCCCGAACGGCTGAATGGATTACCACCAAACTTGGCAAAATTGTAGGGACTGGTAGCCCGATGTGCCTTTGCTATGTCTCAAGATATGTGCTCCAGTGGATTTTGAGTATTTTAGGTTCAAAAAAATATATACATCTATGGCAGCGCCCCGGTAGGCGCACCGGGTGCGCCACGCGACTTGCGCGCAGAAAGCTGATTGGCTCTTGGGTGTCTGTAAACATTCGAAACAGCCCGGAGTGGCCACCATCTTGTGTCTCGGTAGGATCGAGACACAAGAGGTGGGCAAAACAAAGGGGGAAATGACCATAAGGGGGCAGGGTAGAACCACCCTGATCCCCTAGGTTTGATGTGGAGGCTATAAAAGGGCCTCGCGGGGCAAAAAAAAGAATATTTTTTTTTTCGATTGTCGCGAAGGGAGCGCCCGGTACGCGCACCGGGGAGCGCACCGGGGAGCGCACAAAAGAGAAAAAAGAATGCCAGAGTTTAACATTTTTGGCAATATTTTATAAATGGGAGGTAGTTCTGAAAATAACTTTTTTTTTATTCTTTTTGTTGTTTTATATTTTTTTTATTATTTTCCTGAACATTTTTTTTTGTATTTTCGAACAATTTTTTTTTTTTTTTTAAGGGAACAAACAAAAAACAGGGAATTGGAAATGGCTCAACAGGAGCAAAAAAAAAGAAAAGAATTACTGCTTCCTTTTCTTGCTGCATTGGTGGTTGTCTACAGCATTATTTATTAAGGTGACACTAAGTTCACCATAACATAATGTTTTGCCACAGAAAATGCAAACAAATTTGAGGTTGCCAAATTTTTGCTGAATATTTGGCACCATTTGGCGTTCTTCAGGACCAGATAGTGAGGGTACAGTAGAGGAAGTGCTGGCCACAGGGGGTGGGTTGTTTCGAAATTCCTGTACTTCAGCCTGGGCTAAGTTATTGGGTTGCCACCTCTCCATGTGGCGGATCATTGTAAAATTACCAAAAGAATATTTCTTTGTGGGATTGCCCCTGGAGAGAACTTTGTCACAAATAAGACAGGTGACTTTGGGGGCATTCACCTTTTTCTGGTCATCAGGAAAAGAAAAGAATTGCCAAATAAAGTGCACTTTAACGTGCCTTTGTCTTGGTTTTTCAGGTAGGAAGCGCATTGGTTGTTGATCCTCCTCCTCTTCTTCCTCCTCTTCTTCTTGTCCCCCAAGAAACTGTGGTGGTGGACCTTCTTTTCTTGGTGGTGTGGGTGGTGGTGGGGGTGCACCAGCTGCAGCAACAAGTGATGCCATTGTTTGCTCAAAAATAGCTCTTGCTCTCTCAATGAAGAAAGTAAGAATGAGGAAAAAAGGAGGGGGCTTTCATTATTTGGAGAAAAAAAATGATGAGACCCAATGAAAAGTGTTATTTTCAAGTCACATGACCTGATGCGCTTACGTTACGCGCTCCGGCGCGCTTACGTTACGCGCTCCGGGCCGTGCCGCGGAGCGCTTCCGGGTGCGTTTACGCAGAGCGTCATAAGACACATCGCGCGGCTACGCAATACGTCATGCTTAACGGACGCGTCACAATGTTGTTTTCGATCGCGACATTGGCGCTAAAGGGACGCGTCCCGGTTCGCGCACCGGGGCGCTTCAAAATACTACGCTTTCCGGGGCGCTCACCGGGGCTCGCACCGGGAGCGCTCCAGGGCAAAAAAAAAAAGAAAAAAATATTTAAAAAAAAAATTGGAAAAATTGTAAGGACTGGTAGCCCGATGTGCCTTTGCTATGTCTCAAGATATATGCTCCAGTTGTTTTCAAGAAATTTTACTTTTAAAAAAAATATATTGGGCTACATTGGGCTTTATATATGTTAGAGCCCAAATGTAGCCCAAATGTAGCCCAATGTAGCCCAATGTAGCCCAAAGATGGCCACCAGAGACAAAAACATACAAATGTAGCCCAAATATCAGCCAGATGTAGCGCAACTATAGCCCAATGACAGTATGTACCAGAGTGTTCTAAAGAACAACTAGAGCGCTAACAGTCTTACTTATAAAGTGAGACTTATAGTTAGGAATTAGCATTAAAAAAACCTTTGAAATTCACTGAAAAAACCATAGGTTTCACACCAGTTATAGTTAGCGGGAAATTTTACTGACATAAAACCAATGAAATTCCACGTTATAGTTAGTTGGACTCACTATAACTTGCGCGCCTGCAATGCACTGCTGATGACGTCACATATTACATCACTCATGACATGGTCAGTGACATCACTCATGACATCACTGATGACACCATCCAGTGAATGTGTGTCTTTCTGAAAAATATATATGTTTTATATATGTATTTGTAAAGGACGATGGACATTATAAATTATTTGTTGATGGTACCATACTCATTTTAGGAATTGTGGTGTGTTCTAAGGTGATTTTACCATGTGAAAAATCCTTCTGCTGGGATATCATGAATCATGTTTGAGAGAAAACTATTTTCTCATGCTTTTCTCACAGAGGTTTGGAAGGTGATCTATAAGCTAAACTGAGAGCGTATTTTTTGTAATCGATACTTCTTCAGGGCTCAAAAAATTCAGCATTTGATCCATTTGTAATGTGTTACTGTTATTGAGATATAGCACAGCAAGTGGAAAAGTTTCCACTGCCTGAACGCGGACGCTGCTTCTGTTGCTGGCCACCATGCCGTAAAACGTTTAAACATGCTCTTTGCCAGAAATGAAAGGAATTTTAAATTGATGTTTCTTGCTGTGCTATATCTCAATAAGAGTACCACATTACAATTGATCAAACACTGAATTTTCTGAGCCCTGAAGAAGTCTTGATTAAGAGACGAAACACGTTGGCTAAGAGAATTTCACTTATGTACTTGGATTTTAATGTTTGGATCAATCAATAAAGAATTTATTCGGACCATCAGTGGATTCTGGACCTGCTCCTTAAATTATTTTGCTCTTGGACTGATTCAATGTTAAAGGAATGTTATGTTATGTTTGATGAGTGCTGATTCCAAAAATTCTTGTACTTAGGGTCTTTAGGCTACGGTCTTTGTGCGGGAATAGTCATTAAGGTTCCCACCCTAGTGAAGGTTCCCTCAAAGGCCTCAAGAACATACCAGGGAGAGGAATCAGGAGACACACATGATGCTAATTCAGCAGCACATGATTCCCAGATGTTATCATGGAGGACTTCTGGGTTCACCTGGGACCACTTAAGTCGACGCCTACCGTCCGTAAGTTTCAGCACACCAGGAGCTACCTTCTTCCTCTGGGGATTCAATAGATCTCCCCCGAGGTGGACACATATGGGATTGTGATCAGTGAAAATACTACTTCGAATTTTAAACTCCGAAAGAGAGGAGTGTAGATCAGCAGAAATAAGAACATGATCTATAAAATATCCCCCATTGTGGCCTTTAAAAGGGAACAAGCTGTTTACTGGAGTCATCTACCGTAGAGATGGCAGAAATCAAATCTAGTTTGTAAAGTAAATTATTGAGGGCATCTCCCTGTGGTGAATGCTCAAAGTGTAGTCCCCCCATCCTTGCGCAGCCCATTTCTCCCCTACAGGTTTATACCGGGTCTCCGCACAGGCTTAAATTAAAATCAACATTTAACATGAGACAGTGGGGGAAAAAACCACAGTGCTGTTTGACGAACTCACCCAATAGAGTAATCTTGCAGGACCTCACGGGATATACTGCATTGTAAAAATTGATCAAACAAAGACTTGCATTCCCTTGCTGTAGAACAATAGCTTGTAAATCTAAGTGGGGGGAAATGTCCTTAATTCTGCATTTCAGAGCTAAAGCTGTAAAAAAAAAAAAACCTCCCTTAGCTCTAACCCTTGACAAGGTCAGGAACAAAGAAGGCTTTATAGCCCTCTAAAAATAAGTTACATTCCACCGTCCAAGTCTCCTGCAAGCAAATCACAGGGAATTGCTTGATAAACAATACCCTCTTAGGGTCATGAAACTTCCCCACCTGTCCAGCGATGTTCCAGGAAATGATGTTATGAGATACTTGCTCCTGGGGATCCCCCATGGAAACATCCAATTGGATCCTCTGATGACACGGGGGTACACACCCTTGGCTGGGGATGCCTGCGGTGTAAAGGGTGGGTGGATACCTGGAAGTCCAAAGTTGGAGCGTTGGATTTTGGGCTTGGTCTCAGTCAATCGCATTTCTCTAATATTGAGAGGGCAGCAAATAGGTTTGACCCCTGGGGGATAGGAGAAAAGAAACGCCCTTCTAAGATAGTGTGTCTCGAAATGTGCGATGTCATATGGCTACTCACGCCACCCTCGCTCTGAACATGTGGCTGGTAGTAGCCATGGTGATTTAAATTAAAGCTGCGTAGAGGTATAGGTATAGGTAGAAGAAGCCCAGGGGGAGGATCTGGATGTTGGAACCCCTATTGGACAAGCCGAGTCGAGACTCTCTGAGTATTATTTCAACCATCATTCGATCATTAAAGTTTACAATGATGCAATCCCCCCCCCCCCTCCTGTTTTTCTAGCATTATCCACCCAGCCCACGCGGCGGACCATTAGAATCTTTAGGTCTACCGCTGGGCCTACTGAGGTGTTACTAGAGAGCCAATGTGTGACTTTGTTCTTGAACTGGCTAAAGGCCTCATTAATACCTCGAGAAAGGGCTGGAACATTCCCCAGGATAACCACCATGGGTGTTGATTGAGGTGGTAAATGAATAGATATGGAATTTGGAGAGGCGAGAGCATGGCCACCCTCAGCACTACCAACATTGTCCCCCAAGCCCCGGGGAGCCTGGACCTGATGTAAAGCTAGGGGAGACCTGGCCTTTGCCAAACCATCCTTCATAGCCTCCGCCACCTGGAACTAGGTGAGTTAGAAATAGTTGTATTACCATGTCCACCTATGGGTTGTTGAGGGCCTACGGTGAGATCTAAACTGAATAGGGCATTATTAATATTCTCGAGTGTACCAGATGTTGGCCGGGTTTTGATTTGTGCTGCTAAACTTTGCTCTATCTTGTTTAGTTTAGACACAATGGAGGCCAGTTTTTCCTCCAAGATAAGCATTAACAAAGATTTCATAGTTTCTAACATATGGTGTTCAACCATAGGCGGGATTACCGCCTGGGGGCCCCTTGTGTCTGAGACCGGTGGTGACGGGTATTGGGTTTAGTTTTTTTTGCTTGGCTAGAAATGGCTTTGCACTTTCTTTTCCTAGTCCCAATAGAGCTACAATCTTCCCCCAAGCGCTTCGATATAGTCGGACCATTAGGGCCTTCATCAGGCGCAACAGTATCTTTCTATTAAGTCCACCCTCCCCTGACGTAACGCTATGTGTGGTGACCTTCCTATTTGCTATTATTACTATGGGGGATAGAGGCCTATGCAAAAACTCCCCCACACCTTCTAAAACACTAGGGGGCATATCCTTTACCAATATTTTTCTTTTTACATCCATAGAGGTTGAGATACCACCTAGCTCTACAATAGAATCTTTGGGGCCGTTATTTGTGTCACCCTGCGAGTGATGTAGAATGCCTAAGGGGGATCTAGATAGACGTCTGTTGACCAACTCGATTTCCTTATCGATGACTTGAGCAGCCCTTGAAAGGAAAGCGTCCATTGTTGTTACTGTGGATTTAGCAGCCGCTATGGTCCCTGTAAAGGACGCCTGGGTCTTTCTCTTCCCCATCAGTACTACCCCGTGGTGGAGGGTTATAACCCTTACGAGTTGTGGACTAAGCAGGAGAGGCTCAATAACCTACTTCAAAATGGATTAAATATACAGGGAACAAACAATGCACTGAATAGCCATGGGGGGGTCGATTGCAAAGGCCAAATAGAATGGCCCAGCCCGGCCTCTTACGGCCCCTGATGGGCACAGACGGGTCAGCCCTTGGCCCAGGCTTTGCCCGGCATGCACCCGCCCTCGTCCCGTGAAGCGGGGGCCGCGAGAGGTAAAGTAGCAGTTGAGGGCGGGTCTAGCGCAGGTGATCGCACTCACGGGGCTCCTGGAGCTTGGAGTCCTCCACATCAGCACAACAGCAAATATCTGGATTAGAGTCCACTTCTGCAATGGTCCCCCACGGCAACACAACTGCAAGTGCCCTGATTAAAGTACACCTCTGTGACCAGCACCCGCGAAGCGGGGGCCGCGAGAAGTAGAGTAGCAGTTGAGGGTGGGTCTAGCCCAGCTGATCGCACTCCCGGAGCTCCTGGACCTTGGAGTCCCCCACGTCAGCACAACAGAAAATGCCCGGATTAGAGTCCACTTCTGCGATGGTCCCACACGGCAACACAACAGCAAATGCCCTGATTGAAGTCCACCTCTACGAGCGGCTCCCGCGAAGCGAGGCCGCGAAAGGTAAAGTAGCAGTTGAGGGCAGGTGTACCGCAGGTGATCGCACTCCCGGGCTTCTGGACCTTGGAGTCCCCCACGTCAGCACAACAGCAAATGTCTGGATTGGAGTCCACTTCTGCGATGTTCCCCCACGGCAACACAACAGCAAATGCCCTGATTAAAGTCCACCTCTGCGAGCGACCCCCGCGAAGCGGGGGCCGTGATAGGTAAAGTAGCAGTTGAGGGCGGGTCTAGCGCAGGTAATCGCACTCCCGGGGCTCCTGGACCTTGGAGTCCCCCATGTCAGCACAACAGCCAATGCCCGGATTAGAGTCAACTTCTGCGATGGTCCCCTAGAGCGACACAACAGCAAATGCCCTGATTAAAGTCCACCTCTGTGAGCGGCAGCTGTCAGTTGATTCCTTTGTGTTCTACTGAAACAACTAGAGGGCTAACAGTCCTACTTATGACAAATATATTGCACACCTGAAGCCAACTTGATTGGAATAAAGTGGCGACTCTTAAAACATTTAATTTAAAAAGGAACAACATGAGGGGGTTCATTTTGTCATGGAAAGTATGATTAGTGCTGCAGAAAGATAAATGCGGGCACATTTTGAGTGGCTTCTCAAATCCTCTTCTATTTCATAAAAAAATTCTGACATGCAGACTGAAACATGCACTTTGAATAACAGCAGCAGACTTCGCTGATAGCAGTAGCTTTACTACAGTGATCTAATGAGCAACTAGAGTGCTAACATTCAGAATTTATGGCAAATGTGTGACACATCTAAATGCCTTTTTGATGGAACCAAAGTAAAAAAACGGAAAGTATTTCCTACTAAGGACACTGCAGTAAATGAGGAAATTAGGAAACTTCATAACAAATAGGGCTCTCAAGATGGCCACCAGAGACAAAAGAGCCAAAATGTAGCACACATATCATCCAGATGTAGCCCACGTATTGCTCAATGACAGAATGTCCCAGAGTGTTCTTAAGAACAACTAGAGCGCTTACTGTCTACTTATAACAAAAGTATGGCACACCTGAAGCCATCTTAATTGGAATAAACTGGTAACACCTAAAAAATTCAATTTAGAAAAGAACTCAATATGGGGTTTATTTTGCCATAGAAATTATGATTAGTGCTGAAGAAAGAAAAATTAGGGCACATTTTGAGTGACTTCTCAAATCCTCTTCTATTTCATTAAGAAATGTTGACATTCAGACTGAAACATGCACTTTTAATACCAGAAGCAGACTTACGTGGTGAGCAGTAGCTTTACTACAGTGACCTAATGAGCAACTAGAGTGCTAACATTCGAATTTATAGCAAATGTGTGACATATCTGAATACCTTCTTGATGGAATCAAAGTAAAAAACTGAAAGCATTTCCTACGGAGGAGACTGCAGTAAATGAGGAAATTAGGAAACTTCATAACAAATAAATCTCCCAAGATGGCCACCAGAGACAAAAGAGCCCAAATGTAGCACAAATATCACCCAGATGTAGCCCATGTGTAGCTCAATGACAGAAGTGTGCAAAAGACTTTTTATTTTTTGTGTTTTTGCAGTTTTATATAGTGCAGACTTGTCAGGTATTGGAGTGCTTTACCTGAGTATTGGTTACATCACACAAGAACAAATTCATTTTGGTTTTAGACATGGGGAGATCAAGTGATTTGACCAGAACCACAGAATGTCGAGCTGAAGCAGAAACTCCAACCTGGTTCCCCAGTTGCAAAGTCTGCAGTTTTGGAAGTAACACCACATCCTCTCCCCTAAGTGTAACATTTAATCAAGTGGTCATTTGGATTAAAAAACAAAAAGATAACAAATAATTTAAAAGTGCTTTGTTGCTGTTTGAAAACTCAGAAAATATGTCCTCATTTTAGTTTTTTTGAGCACTAACCCCAATTTTGATGCAAATAAGACCCTCTCATATCTGTAATTTCTAAAGGAAATGCTCTAGGTATTACAGTTTGATTACAGCAAGATGACGTCAGGCGTTCCACACTTTTGTAATAGATATAGAATGTTAGCAATCCAGTTTTTTATTAGGATACTTTTGAGAAGCAGAGGCCAGGGGTACGGACTCTGAAATTTGAAGGCAGGTAGGAGGGTGCAGAGGCAACAATTTCACCACTCTCGGCAGGCAGGAAGGGCAGTGGCAGCACAACAGACTATGAAAGGCAGTGGATAGTGGGGCAGGGGCAGGCATCAGGGTTTGCAGCAGCACAATACACCACACGGGGCATGCGGGACGGGAGTGCAGCACCACAATCCATGGAAAGCAATCGGGGAGGGACAGGAGGACCATGCACATGGACAACAGAGAACAGAGGGAAAATAGACAATGGTAGCTAGCTTACCATAATGGACAAGCAGGAGAAAAAGTTGCAGCATAACGGACCATAAAGGGCAGGAGGGACAGATCAGGCGCATTACAATGGGACAGACAAGCCAGCAGGGAGGAAATAGGGATCTTCACATAGAAACAGAGGGCTGGGTGCAAGGGTCAGGGCAGAAGCAGTACTATGACAATGGAGGTCAGGCAGGATGGGCACTAGAAGCAAGACACACCATGGAGAGCAACAGTGAGACTATAATGGCATACACAAAGACCATGGAGGGAAAGTGGGAGGGGGTCAGGAGCAGCTAGCTGACCACACAGGGAAGGTGGACGGGGCTGTGGCAGCACAGAAAACCATGCATGGCAAGCGGGAGGGTTAGTGGCAGCACAATGGCTATGATGGGCAAGAAGGAGGGTGCAGGGGTATGCACAAAGGACCATGGAGGATAGAAGGGAGGGTCAGGACCTGGGCACAGACTAGAGAGATCAGGGGAAGGGGTCTCACAGCAGATCACACGTGCAAGCAAGAGGAGCCGTTGCAGCACATCAGACCAGGGAGTACAGAAGGGTGTGGCAGTAAAATGGGCCATGGAGGACAGGAGGAAGGGGATAGGGGCATGGAATGAGGAGAGGCAAGTTGGAGGTGGCAGGGAGAGGTTACAATCATCTGACAATGCTAGGCAGGTGGGAGGAGAGTGACAGCTCAACAGAGCACTCAGAGTAGATAGGCTTGGCAGGTCCATGGAACAAGGTGGGCAAAAAGGATTGAGCAGGGGCATGCCTACAGACATCGGAGGGCAGGGGTTAGGAGAATAGGGGCAGCAAGCTAAGCACATAGGCTAATCAGGAGGTCAATGATGGGGCAAAGATTTGGGCAATGGAGGGCAGAAGGGGTGGACTGGTACATCATGCTAAATGGAGGGAAGTGGTAGCACATCAGACCATGCATGGCAGGAGGGAGGAGGCCAGTCCATGGATTCAGACAACTGAGGATAGGGAGGAGGTAGATGGGGCAGCAAGCTAACTGTTCAGAGAAGGCAGTAAGGCCAGTGGCAGAACAACGGCCACACAGGGCTGTAATAAGGGAGCAGGGACATGGACTTGGACAATGGATGGCTAGGAGGAGGGAAGGCAGGAGCAGGAAGCTTGGGTGGTGTAGCACAATGCCAGGCCCTGCTTCCAACCACCCCCCATCCATTGTGATATGTATCGTTGTCAACGTTAAAAAAAACCTAGAAATTTGCTGAAAAAAACAAAGATTATAGGGACGGTATAGTTAGACTCAGATTTCACTCATACACAACCAGTGAAATTAAGCAGTTATAGTTACCTGAGCTAACTATAAATTACGTCCCCGCAAATGTACTTCTAATGACCTCAGACATTACATCATTCATGAAATGGTCAGTTACATCACTCATAACATCTCTCATGACATCTCAAATGAGCTGTGAATGGAATGGAACTATATTCGCTAGAACTTTATTTAGGGATAGTCTGTGTATCTTAACACCCTTTTTTTTATTTTCTTCCGTGTTAGAACCATTATGATACGCAGCGTGTCCAGATTAATATGGCCAATATCCTTTCACTTTAAAGTAATGTGTAATCCATTGTTTATGTTGATGTTTGCAATCCTAAGTATGTTTATTATGAATACGTCAAGTTGACGAACATACAGGTATGGTGGTCACGGGGCAAGATATGCTGAAATGACATTGTGTCCATATAAACACCTGTTTTCTTTTCTTTATTGTATCAATTCCTGAATTTTCCCATCGTGACTAGGTTCGTTATCAAGGTTTGGACGAGCCGAAACACGTGCATCACGTCCTTTGCAGATTAAATACTTCCAAACTACAACCTGACTGCTGATTCCTTCATTGTAAGAGTGAGAGGTGATTAAATATATATATATAAAATTCACTGAAAAACCCCACAGGTTTCAGGGACATTATAGTTAGAAATTAGCATTTAAAAAACCTCGGAAATTCACCTGAAAAACCACAGGTTTCATGAACGTCATAGTTAGTTAGACATTTCACTGTTACAAAACAAGAGAAATTTGGCTGTTATAGATAGCTGTGTTAACTATAACTTGCGCCCCCGCAATGCACTGCTGATGATGTCACATATTACATCACTCATGACATGGTCAGTGTCATCACTTATTACATCTCAAATGACATCACTGATGACATCATCCACGTGATCATCTGATGCACCTCCTCACACCCTAAAATACAGACTACCATTCTCGAAACTATAGACACACCAATACTAGTACAGCTACAATATTCTGTGCACTATGCATGCAGACCTCTAACCAGCTCCATACTATTGATACGCTCTTCTAAACACCCAGTTAGTACCTATGCAGTCTAGGAATCCTTCTGTCTGTCCCATGCTCTTCTCCATTCACCCATCTAGCACTAACTATGTATCCTATCACTCCATCAGTACCTAAGCACTTATAAATTCAGCACACACCTTCTTTGCAACACTGAAATTACTACAGTTATTAGTTGTATACTTAAGGAAAAGCATAGACACTAACTCAAGTGCGGGTACACTATTTTGTACACTATACATGCACACCTCTAACCAGCTACACATTATTTATACACACTTCTAAATATCCAGTTAGTACCTATGCAGTGTAGGAATCCTCCTGTCTGTCCCATGCATTTCTCCAATCACCCATCCAGCACTATATACTTATCCTATTACTCCACCAATACCTAAGCACTTATAAAGTCACTATACACTCTGTTTGTAATACTGTAATTATTGTAATTACTAGTCATGAACTTATGGAATGGCCTAGCTACTAACACAAGTACAGCTATAATATTGTGTGCACTACCCATGCAGACCTCTAACTAGCTAAATACTATTGATACACTCTTCTAAATACCCAGTACGTACGCATGCAGTGTAGGCATCGTCCAGTCTATCCCATGCACTTCTTTAATCACTTATCTACCACTATCTACTTATACTATCAGTCACCTGATACATAAGAACTTATAAATTAAGTGTTCACTCTGCAGCACTGTCATCATTCCAGTTACTAGTGGTATTCTTATAAAATGACCTAGGCACCAACACATGTACATATAAGATATTCTGTTGTGAATAATCCCTACTAATCTCTAAGCAGATACATACTATTAGTCCACTCCATTAAATACTGAAGTAGTACCCATGCAGCATAGGATACCTCCTGTCAGTATCATGCAATTCTCCAATCACCCATACAGCACTATGTTCTTATTGTATCAGTCTGCCAATACCTAAGCACTTATTGGGCAGATATACAAGCACCCTGCGCCACCAGTACGTCACTTTTTGAAACGTATTGAAGGCGCCAGGCACTCCTTCATATGTACACGGAGGAAAAGCCACCCTGCATAGGTTTTCCTCTCCTTGTAAATACGACCCCTTCATACACAGAACTTTGCGTTGAAGGGGCGTTCCATAGGTGTTGCTGTGGGTGTTCCCATGCAACACCCATAGAACAAGACACATCTCCAGATTTATGAGAAATCATAAATCTGGAGATATGTGTGTATGCTGCACCATCCTAGAGTTGGTGTAGCGAGGCGCAACGAGGAGAATTGTTTACATTTCTCCTAATTTTTTCCTCTTTCAATACAGGCTGCATTCCACACCATACATTGAAAGAGGAAAATGCCTTTACTGATTGCTTTTGTGCAAGAAGGTATTCCTTCCTGCACAAAAACGATCTCCGCACGACACAGACATCCTTGCACCATGGTGGAAGGGTGCCTGTGTCACCGCATGGTTGCAGTTTGTGCAGAAGAGCAGAGGGAAGCACATAGTTGCAACATATTCATGCACATATGTCACATCTCTGTGCTTTAGAAGTGCCGCAAGGCAGTTAAAGAGCTTGCACTGTCACGCTGCAGTACTTCCTCATAAATCTTCACCTATAAATTCACCATACACAACTAAGGCAGTCTTTCGGACAATCATGCTGTATACTTATATTTAGCCAAACTTTCACACTTTACCTTGCAATTATACTTTTTTCTTTAACCAGATAAGGTAAGGCCAGGCTGAAGAAGGCTGATAGCCAGAAACCGGACATTGGATGCTTGATTCCGGTCTAGGAAAGACATGGCTTGGTAGTTCAGGCTGGACTGTTCCCATGAGGCACAGGGTCAAGGCTGATTTGCATATAGCCAGTGTCTGACCTAGGGTGGTGTGGAGTGCAAAAAAACAATGGATTTGGGCCCAGATCTTTGTACTGGGGTGAATGTAAGACATTGTTCTGCATTCTGCCCATTAACTGTGTTTTTTGCAATTTTCACCCCGAGTGGGCTGGGTATGCTCAGACGTGAGTCCCAGGCTCTCCACATCACTGGAGTCAAGCTATCCAGGCTGAAGAAGGCTGATAACCAGAAACCGGTCCTTGGATGCTTGATTCCGGTCTAGGAAA
Organism: Lissotriton vulgaris; assembly: GCF_964263255.1. Taxonomy (NCBI): domain Eukaryota; kingdom Metazoa; phylum Chordata; class Amphibia; order Caudata; family Salamandridae; genus Lissotriton; species Lissotriton vulgaris. The sequence goes on from NC_141697.1 coordinate 172,301,261, forward strand.
GACTTGGCTTGGTAGTTCGGGCTGGACTGTTCCCATGAGGCACAGGGTTAAGGCTGATTTGCATATAGCCAGTGTCTGACCTAGGGTGATGTGGAGTGCAAAAAAACAATGGATTTGAGCCCAGATCTTTGTACTGGGGTGAATGTAAGACATTGTTCTGCATTCTGTCCATCAACTGTGTTTATTTCAATTTTCACCCCGAGTGGGTTGGGTATGCTCAGACGTGAGTCCCAGGCTCTCCACATCACTGGAGTCAAGCTATCCAGGCTGAAGAAGGCTGATAGCCAGAAACCGGTCCTTGGATGTTTGATTCCGGTCTAGGAAAGACATGGCTTGGTAGTTCTGGCTGGACTGTTCCCACGAGGCACAGGGTCAAGGCTGATTTGCATATAGCCAGTGTCTGACCTAGGGTGGTGTGGAGTGCAAAAAAACAATGGATTTGGACCCAGATCTTTGTACTGGGGCGAATGTAAGACATTGTTCTGCATTCTGTCCATCAACTGTGTTTTTTGCAATTTTCACCCGAGTGGGCTGGGTATGCTCAGACGTGAGTCCCAGGCTCTCCACATCACTGGAGTCAAGCTATCCAGGCTGAAGAAGGCTGATAGCCAGAAACCGGTCCTTGGATGCTTGATTTCGGTCTAGGAAAGACATGGCTTGTTAGTTCGGGCTGGACTGTTCCCATGAGGCACAAGGTCAAGGCTGATTTGCATATAGCCAGTGACTGACCTAGGGTGGTGTGGAGTGCAAAAAACCGATGGATTTGGGCCCAGATCTTTGTACTGGGGTGAATGTAAGACATTGTTCTGCATTCTCTCCATCAACTGTGTTTTTGCAATTTTCACCCCGAGTGGGCTGGGTATGCTCAGACGTGAGTCCCAGGCTCTCCACATCACTGGAGTCAAGCTATTAAGGCTGAAGAAGGCTGATAGCCAGAAACCGGTCCTTGGATGCTTGATTACGGTCTAGGAAAGACATGGCTTGGTAGTTCAGGCTGGACTGTTCCCATGAGGCACAGGGTCAAGGCTGATTTGCATATAGTCAGTGTCTGACCTAGGGTGGTGTGGAGTGCAAAAAAACAATGGATTTGGGCCCAGATCTTTGTACTGGGGTGAATGTAAGACATTGTTCTGCATTCTGTCCATCAACTGTGTTTTTTGCAATTTTCATACTCTATTGCAGCACTCACCTTACCCACCCAAGCTAATTTTATTTTGTCTGCCTCCGTCAAGAGTATGTCTCTTGTAAAAGGGCTATATTAGGTTTCTTTACACTGAGATGGGAGAGCAATTATGTTTTACAAACCTTGTAAGTCTGTTTACATTTAGAGACCAAAGGAGCTACCCACTATTTCCTTACAACTGAGCCCATCATTCTTACCTTGCATTCATTCACTCATTTAATCTGCTCAGAGGATTCAGTAATGATCCAAAAGAGGAGTCGCGGTGCTATCGCAAAGTGCCTAGACTAAGTTTATACATTATTTACAACTGCAGTTTTATTTCTAATACCATGGTTTCTGTAACAGGAAATTTTAAGAAACACCCCACTATTCATTTATTTATTTGATCTGCTAGTAAAAGTTAACTATGGATAAAAAGACCAGCATAATTCTCCATTCATTGAATTTTTATTTAGAGATTTAATCTCCTAGCATGACCTCTATGTTTTATTAAAATGAAAATAATTCAGTTATGCGATAAATTCTGAAAGAAAAGTTACATTTCAATAACATTAATTAATTAGCATGACAGCTTTAAAGAAAATGAAAAGGCATATTACCCAAACATAGAAGCGAAGACATCAGCATAAAATGTAATAGTTCCAAAACAAAAACACATCTGTCTTTTTCTCTCTCTCCCTCTCTTCAGGACTTCGGACCCATTCAAAAGTTAAAGTCGAGAAAAATTTCAAAGTCCCTGCGCCATAGGAAAATTGCGCAGACCGACAGCATCTCGGGGTGCAAAGATCAAGTAAAAAAAAAGCGAGCTCTCTTCAATGTCCCAAATGTCCTCTTTTATACCCTTTTTTACTAACTTATCTATCTAAATTCAGAACTCTTAAGTTGTAGAATGTCCGTGATTGGTCAATTTTGAGTCGGATGAGCATCACCTCATTGTCTTTCTTTATAATTTTGTGCCTAGTCATCTTCACATTGCAGCAAACTGTGGTGTTATTGTCCAAACTTTAACTTCCTTCAAAGTGTCCTTTAAATTGTTATTTGTAGGATTTTCCCCATGAACTGAATGCTGACTTCACTGTCTTTTCGCTTCGCCCCACAAAATGGCCACGCTGCCCTTGACCCATACTTCTCAGCCACTGGCAGCTCGCATCTCCAATCTGGCGCCTGCGCACTTCTACTGCCATCTCGGAATTTTAGTCAGCGTCCATCTTTCTTTCACTCGCATAGGCCTCAATTTAAGAACTATTACGGAAACAAACACAAATAACTGTCAATGTATGAAATAAAGCCCATTCTGTTTACCTCTCCCTTTTCTAATGATAGTATTTACCTAGCTTCAAGCAACATATATGCGTAGTTTGACATGCCAATGTTCATGATATTTGCCATAAATAAACGGACCAAAAGCACATTGATGCAATTCTCAATTAGATTATAATAAATGCGTACTGTTTATGACACAATATACGACAATTAGTAAGTTATGCTTTGCAAATTCATGCAAATTAGTTTCCCACGTGTATTTGAGTGAGTGCATTTTACTCTATGTTAGTTAATTTCAAAACCACACATTTAGTACTTATTACTGTTATGGAAAGTTAATCTTACAAGGGGTATACAAAAAAAATCTGTTTCCACATTGCTCCATCAAGTACATGTTATTATAGCAAAGACAGATTACAGAAATTGTCATACAGAGGCAGCCCAGTCCAGTCTCTTATCAACCCTCTGTTCAAGGGACATATTCTGACTTGCTGAGTTGAAGTTTGAAGAGGAAGACCATTGTATGCATGGATTTTAAATTTCAGATTGTTTCTGCTTATGATTCCACTCTATTTATTGAGGTTTTAATTAATGTTGGGTGTAACTTGGATAAATCTGTGTAATGTAATCATGTGAAATTACCTAAAATATCTGTGATATTTCTCGGAAGAGCAATTCTGCATTGAGTGCTATTTTCCTAGCATAAAAATGCCCCCTCACTTCTAAAATGGATGCAAGGATGCATCTGGTGCTAAGGGAATTCACCTAAATACAACAGAACGTGAACAGCAGTGTGAGTAGCTGGTCGCGTCACTAAATCTACTCTGGCTGTAGAGTTTTTACTTCCAAATTACTCTTAATTACATAAGTGAGGGTAATGGCATTATTACCAGTAATCAGGATCATTTACAGAAGTTACTTCCATTACTCTGTTGCAATTAAAATTACTCCCAGGCCTCATTTTAATGTCTTTTAACTCCTTCAATAAGGCATAAAGGGCCAGATGTAGGTAGCCAAATACCGGTCTGTAACAGCCGAAAATACCAAATTTTGGCCGTTACCGACCGGTATTTAGACATGTAGGGGCCCAAAAAATACCGATTCAGTAAATACGAGTCAGTAATTTACTAAATAAGAATTTACCGAATCGGAATTTACCGACTTGGTATTTACCGAATCGGAATTTACCGAATCGGTAAATAAGAAATGGAAAAAAATGAGTTTTCAGATGTAGCAAACTTCTAAAATACCGAATTTCATGAAATTCAGTATTTAAGAGTCTGTATCTACCATGGATTGAAAGCAGGTGGTAACCAAGTGCAGGCTATAAAAAAGGACCCAAAATGCAACATTGTGCCCAGAATGGCGCCATTCTACGCGATAGCAAGGTGGCTAAGGCTACAGGCAGCAGGAGAGAGGGTCTGGATGAGGGAGGAGCAAGTCTACAGGCAGAGGATTATGCTGTTCCAACTAACTGAGCCAGAGATATTACAAAGGACAGAGTACACCCCCAAACCATCCTGGACTTGATCAGAGACGTGCACCCACTATTGGAGCACCCAGCCCCAAGGGCGCATGCCATCCACCCCATGTGAATGTGCTCTGTAACCTACACCTGCTTGCATCTGGGATTACCAGGGGGTCATTGCTGTGGCAGGTGGGGTGTCTCAGAGCTGCCTGTCCCGTTTCTTCAGTAAGTTCCTAGAGGCCATGATGCAGAGGATGCATGATTACATCTGCTTCCCTGACACACATTCAGAACTACTGAAGACCAAGACTGATTTTTATCAAATTGCACATTTCCCATACGTCATCGGCTGTATTGATGGTACCCACATCCCTATATGCCCACCTGCTGCCACAGAGTACATATACATAAACAGGAAGTCAACCCACTCCATCAATGTACAAGTAATCTGTGATGCCAACAACATAATCACAGACATTGTGGCCAAGTTCCCAGGAAGTACCCACGACTCCCACATCTTTCAGAACAGTGGGATCTACACACGCCTGACAACAGGGGAATTTGGCGAAGGATACCTGCTAGGTAAAACACTGTAACACACCCTGATAGATATAGCAGATGTATGTGTATGTGTGCATGTGAGTAATGGTTTTCTCTTTTACACATAGGGGACAGTGCATATGCCGTCAGTTCATTCATCCTGACACCCTACCTCAACCCTTCAACCCGCAGCCACAGACGATACAACGTGGCACAGAAATCCACAAGGAACGTTGCGGAGCGCACCTTTGGCCTGTTAAAAAGCAGGTTCCGCTGCCTGCACAAAAGTTGAGGGGCACGGCAGTACGCACCAATAATCTGCTGTAAGATGATTGCATCTTGTGCAATGTTACACAACCTTGCTACAAAGAGGAGCACAGAGGTGGATTTGAGCGACTTTGAGGACCACGATGATGAACATGCACTGCCTGAACCAAACACAGCAAGAGTTGCGCCACCAACTGATGGCAGACAGAGACGGGCAGAGATCACACTGAACTTTTTTTGAGTAAGTAAATACACACAGACAGGTGGAGTATGCACCCAACGTAGTTTAATATTTGGCACTACGCAGGTACTCAAAAGCACAAATGTGCAACACAAATGTCATCCATGCAATAATGGTAGTTCTGTCTCACTTCTCCATTTAACATCATGGAGAGTGTGCTCTATGAGTCATTTCCGGGCATGCCTACCAGTGCCAGATGAAAGTATCTGGCTGCCCTCACTGGGTGTTTGGGGTGTTGGCTCACCATGGTGCCAGCTGCCCCTCCGTGTCTCAACTACAGGGGGGCTTGTCATGTTGCTCCTACTGATGCTTTCCTCACTTTCTGGTACATCCAGAGCAGCAGTTTGTGCTGTCTGTGCATTAAGCAGCACCTCTACAGCACTGGTCACCCTTGCAAGGACCTTAGACCCCTCATTGCTGTTGTGTGTTAGTCCCTCTTGCATGTTGATGCATCGTCTGCATAGAAGGGAAGTGGCTGTGGCCAAGCGGTTCATAGCCTTAGTTTGTTGCTGTGCATGTTATTTGTCCTTGCACCTTGCTAACCTGTCCTGGTCCAGTTTACTGCACAGGAGCTGCACTGATTGTGTCATGTTCCACACACCTGTGGCCATCTCCCGTATCCCTGCAGCCATCTCCCTCATACCTGATGCCATGTCTTTATTCTCCTCTACCAGTGCACTGTTGCCCTTCCCTGTGTTTTCCATATGTGTATTCAGGGTCCTCACCTGGCATTGCACAGACTGGATGGCCTTCCCCTGCATTCTTAGGATCTTAACCATGCTACCCTCCATCCCACGGAAGACACTGGGACCCTCCACATGTTTTGCAGCACTGCTATCTCTGGGCCTGCGGCGTCTGATACCTATACGGCAAACCTCTGCATTGGACTGCTGTGTGGCAGTGCTTCCTTCCCCAGCCAAGGTTTGAGTGTCTTCACCCTCCATTTCACCTGCTGAAGTCTCTATTTCTACCAGTGGAGCTACTGCATGCCTCCTGCTCTTTTGAGGTGCGGGTGCTGTTTGCAGCAGTGACGCAGTCAGTTCAGGTGAGGACAGTAGCAGAGGAGATCCTGAATGTTCTGGGGACGCCTGCAGATGTGGAGACATTTCAAGGTCTTGGGATGGCGGCAGTGGTGTTTGTGCACCAGTCTCCTCTGTGACATTCTCTGCACTTGTGCCTGCCTCCTGGCTGTCATTCCTCTGTGGTGCTGTGCCTTCCTTCTCCCCGGTATGCCTGCAAGATGTCCCGCCTGTGGACATAAAAGCATACATTAGCTAGGTGCTCCTGTCTCACTGCTTCTACAATTAATTTTCTTTCACTCAAACACTGTACATATTGCCTTAGCCTCATTATGACTGATATGTTTAGCCTAACTTCTTTATTGCTGTGCTGTATGACATGGTAGGTCTTTCAAATACTACATGTCCCATGATACATTGCTCCTGTCTAATACTACCTCTACTGCAGTGGGGTAAACTTTGCCACATAGGGAAAAGGGAAGGTGATGGGGTGGGGGTGATTGTTGTGTACGCGTCTTACCTTATCTGGTGGCAGCACTGGCTGAGCTGTCTGCATCTCCCAGTCCACAGATGCTCTCTGGTTCAATGGTGGACCCCACCAACTCCTCCAGTTCAGTCAGGGGAGGTGCACTGTTCTTCCCTCCTCCAGTTTAGTTTGCCTCTTTGTGGAGCTCTGCTATTTTCTTCTTGGTTATGCCCCTGAGGTCATAGCACCTCTTTTTCAGGTCGTCTATGTCCCTTGGAGTCACTCCAACAGCATTCACCTTTGTCTGTATTTCCAGCCAAAACAATTTCTGGTGTTCTTTCATCACCTCCTCCACAAGAACCTTCTCTTCCTCTCTGGATGTTCCTTTTCCTTGCTGCTTGCCATTTTCAAAGTTCAAAAGCACAAACAAACTTTTCCGGTGGCTCAGTAACTCAGCTCTGCTTGCTCTCCCTCTCCGGAAGCTTCTAATTACTTCCAGCTGCTGGATTTGGTCACTTCCTGGTTGGGATGGGAGGGGGTGGGTGGTAGCATCTGATTGGCTGACTCATAGGTTTCACATTCTTCCCTTTCCGATTCGGTATTTACCGAATCGGTATTTCCAGATTCGGTATTTCCCATTCATTCCTATGGGCCGCCCATAGGAATAAATGGGAAATACCGAATCGGGAAATACCGATTCGGTAAATACCGATTCGGTAACTTCCGAATGACAGATACCGAATTTTACCGAATCAGTCAAAATTACCAAATTTTTACCTACATCCAAAATACCGATTCTAAAATACCAAATTGGTAAAATTTAGTATTTTAGAATCAGTATTTTTGGAATACCTACATCTTGCCCATAGTGTTATTGAGGTCACGGCTAAATCTGAAGGCATCTCGGGATATATTTTCTTGCTGCCTCTCAGTGCCTCAGGGAATGAAAGCTGTTAGTATACCTCGACATTTACATCTCCAGTATTTAACAGGTGGTGGTGATCGCCTAAATAATTTAATATCCATTTGCTGATCTTTGGAAAAAGATAATAATGGTCCAATACAATCTTAAAGAGGAGAAGTGCAGAATATATGGATAGTTCAATTACAGGAGCAATACCCCTTCTTTACGGTGGACAAGGGACAGTGGCAGGGTTCCAGCTCCGCTCGCGGTGCAGTCCGTGAAACATTATAATTTTTAACTTTCTTTTATCTTTGCTCAGGCTCTTTCAATTTGAGACTACTTCATTGGGGAAGCACTGTGTAGAATTGTTTCACCCTACCTGTACGCGAACTTTGGGTCTCTCTGCGTCGGCCCGACGTGGTGTTTGCCGTTGCACGGAAGGCAGGGGAGACAGAGACAGGCACTTCCGGGAGGGCAGCGGTCTAGTTGTGGGGATGGCTGGGCTTAAAAACACCTTTGCAGAGCGGCCGCGCTGTGGACAAGGGACAGTGGCAGGGTTCCAGCTCCGCTCGCGGTACAGTCCGTGAAACATTATAATTTTTAACTTGCTTTTATCTTTGCTCAGGCTCTTTCAATTTAAGACTACTTCATTGGGGAAGCACTGTGTAGAATTGTTTCATCCTACCTGTACTCGAACTTTGGGTCTCCCTGCCTCGGTCCGACGCGGTGTTTACCGTTGTGCGGACGGCGGGGGAGACAGAGACAGGCACTTCCGGGAGGGCAGCGGTCTAGTTGTGGGGAGGGCTGGGCTTAAAAACACCTTTGCAGAGCGGCCGCGCTGTTGTCAAGGGACAGTGGCAGGGTTCCAGCTCCGCTCGCTGTGCAGTCCGTGAAACATTATAATTTTTAACTTGCTTTTATCTTTGCTCAGGCTCTTTCAATTTGAGACTACTTCATTGGGGAAGCACTGTGTAGAATTGTTTCACCCTACCTGTACTCGAACTTTGGATCTCCCTGCCTCGGTCCGACGCGCTGTTTACCGTTGCGCGGAGGGCGGGGGAGACAGAGACAGGCACTTCTGGGAAGGCATCGGTCTAGTTGTGGGGAGGGCTGGGCTTAAAAACACCTTTGCAGAGCGGCCGCGCTGTGGACAAGGGACAGTGGCAGGGTTCCAGCTCCGCTCGCAGTGCAGTCCGTTAAACATTATAATTTTTAACTTGTTTTTATCTTTGCTCTGGCTCTTTCAATTTGAGACTACTTCATTGGGGAAGCACTGTATAGAATTGTTTCACCCTACTTGTACTCCAAATTTAGGTCTCCCTGCCTCGGTCCGACGCTGTGTTTACCGTTGCGTGGAGGGCGGGGAAGACAGAGACAGGCACTTCCGGGAGGGCAGCGGTCTAGTTGTGGGGAGGGCTGGGCTTAAAAAAATCATGACCTCGCGTCCGCGCAGCGGGCACGCTGGCGGCGTGCCGAAGGCACGCCAAAGGCAAGCCCGTCTGCACCGGTCGGCGGCCGACCGGGGCTAGGGGCCAGAACCCCTGTCTGTTTTGGCCTGAGACGCTATTACAGCCCTGGGAAGCTCCGCGCTCTCTACCCTAACCTGGACAAGAAATGCAGGCATAGTATTAATGTTAAGGTGGAGCCCTGGCAATGCAGTTACTGCGCTTTTGGGGCAGAATCACTAGCAGAGACTACAGAAGGCGGTAATGTGCTCATGCTTGCACTTATCAACTGTAGATCCTTAAGGAAACACAGATTTGAAATATGTGACCTTCTCTTGGAAGATCAAACGGATGTCCTGTGTCTCATGGAAACATGGCTGGACATTGACTCTGCGCCTGAAATTCTGGAGGCAGTCCCTAATGGCTATGGGATAGTGCGAATTGACAGAGGAGCAGGACGGGGGGGGGCATTGCAATTATTTAAAAACTTGGCATTAATTGCTCATTGGTACCTGCAAACATAACTGATGGGGAAGCAGGCCTGTTTACCATCAGTTTGGCCACTAACTATGTGGTGAAGGGGTTATTGATAAACAGACCCCCTGGCCCACATCTGCGCTTCACCCCGAGCCTAATTGACTATCTCCAACAACGCACCATTCGTTTTTGAAAAACTAGTGGTTCTGGGAGACATGAATTTGCATCTTGATGATGCACTCAGTTCTGGGGTGCAAGAACTTCGCCAGGAACTTCAAGTCCTACAATTAATCTTAAAATCTGAACTCCCCACCCATAAGTTAGGGCATTTGCTTGACCCTATTTTTGCCAATTGGGATGCGCTGGGAATTGAACCTCCACTTCTGGTGCTTTGGTCGGATCACTTTTTGATCCCGTTTTGGATCAAGCTTCCCATTGCAAAAACTCAGGAGGGAGCCAAGGCCGGAATAAAGAGAAGAAAGTGAGCTGGCTTCTCGCAGGGCGCTTTTGACCTGGCACTTCTGAGGGAGGGCCCTCCCTCCGGACTGGATGTACATGAGGTTTGCAAATCTCTCAAGAAATGCATTACTGTCGCTCTTGACTGTACTGCACCTTGGTATTCTAAAATGTTCACGAATAGGCGTAAAACTGCGCCTTAGTTTAGCGAAGAGTTATGTTGCGCTAAAACCATCTGTAAACAGTTGGAGAGGCATTGGAGGAAGGCTTTCTCTGTTCACCTGAAAGGAGACTATAAACTCAGTCTCAAGCACTATCATTCCCTCATTAGAAAGGCAAAGGCAGCTTATTTCAATGAGAGAATACAAACAGCAGAAAACTCTACTAAAGAGATGTTTAAGATCTTTACTGAAATTTCCTCCTTGGCGTCTGCTACTGCACCCTATATTGGCTCTGAGGAGTCATTTAATCGTGTATCGGAAAATTTTGCGGATAAGGTGGAGAGGATTTACTCTTCCTTTCCCACTTCAGCTCGTGATGGGAAAAGAGTGGTAATGGAGGGAATGGATGTGGCTGAAACCCAGGGTCTTTCTGAATTTTTTTGTACCACCTCGGGACATCCTTAAGAGCATTGCTATGGGTATTAAATCAGGTTCTCCTGGTTACCCGGCTACCGCTAGGGTTTCGAGGAGTAGCATGGATGTACTCAAGCCTTTTCTGAGACACCTATTAGAACTCTCTTTTATCTCAGGAGTGGTCCCAGAAATGTGGAAGGAGGCTGTGGTTCTTCCCCTTCAGAAAAAGCCTCACATCAGTGTGGATCAGCTTGACAATCTGCGTCCAATCTCTTTGCTCCCGTACTTTGCAAAGGTGGTGGAAAAAAATGTGAATGCTAAGTTGACTGCCCACATCTACACTGATAACCTTCTTCATCATACCCAATCCGGCTTTTGGGCTCTGCATTCCACGGAATCGGCCCTGCTGTACTCCACTGAGACCATCCGGAAGTATGTGGACGAAGGTCGGACGGCGGCCTTGATTCTTTTAGACTTAAGTGCCGCGTTCGGCACTGTCGCCCACCATACTTTGCTCTACGATTTGGAGAAAGCGGTATAGCTGGCAGAGCATTAGAGTGGATTGAGTCCTTCTTATCCGAACGCAGCTTTCGAGTTATGCAAGGCAACCATTACTCTAGAAACATCAAGCTGGCCAGGGGGGTGCCTCCGGGTTCTGTACTGAGCCCTACACTGTTCAATCTGTATGTCGCTCCCCTGGCTAAAATCTCGGATAAATATGGAATCAGTGCTTTGTCCTATGCTGATGACACCCAGCTAGTACTCTCCCTGACCCAAACCCGGGTAGATGCTGCCTCCAACTTTGTAGATTGCCTCCAAGAACTGGCTGACTGGATGGCAAATAACTGCTTGCGACTGAATGGCAGCAAGACCGAGGTGTTGGTGTTTGGGAAAGCTCCCTCTGTCTGGTCCTCGGCATGGTGGCCCCAGTCTCTGGGCTCTACTCCCATACCTAGTGAGAGGGCTAAGAATCTTGGGGTCTGGGTTGATAACAAACTGTCCTTCGATTACCACACCAGACAGGTGGCAGGTGCATGTTTTGGGATATTGAAGAGACTGCAAAAAACCCTTGATGCCCTTCCCACTTCATCTAGAAAGACCCTGGTCCACGCCATGGTAACATCCCGCCTGGACTATGGAAACATTTTATACTTGGGCGCTACGGCAAGATGCCAGCAAGGCCTGCAGCACATTCAGAATGCAGCGGCTAAGCTAGTTCTCAGACTCTCTAAAAGGGCCTCAGCGACTGGTGCGCTCGTTTCTCTACACTGGCTCCCCATTAGGGAGAGGGTGAAGTTCAAGGCCTTGTGCGTGAGCCATAGGATCTTACAAAGAAAGGGCCCCTTATATCTTCTCAGTCTTCTCACGCCCTATGTACCGACCCGACTCTTAAGTTCCGGCGGAAAGGGCTTCGTTGAGACAATTCTGCCATTTTGCTGCTGGTGTCACTGGGCTCACAGTGGTATGCTACTCCTCTCATTCCCCCTTAAAATTGGCACTGCTGAACCATCTTAATGTAATTTGCCTTACCTTTACCAAAAGTAGGGAAAAATGCACCAGGACCTTGAGTTGAAAGTGCACTGGATATCACACACCAACTCTGATGAACAGTACTGGGGTACCGTAGGTGATGGATGTCTTTGCTTCAGCAAGAAATTAAAGAAAGACATACTGTAAGCCACAAGGTATGTCCCTCTTTTGGACAATAACACGTTTTAGTTGCATTTATAAAGCGCATGGTTACACTGAACCAGTGTGTCCCCGCGCTACAGTAGCAAAAAGGTACAGGAGCGCCAATCATTCAGACCTGGCTGCAGGGAAGAGGTAGGTCTTCAAACCTTTCCGAAAGGTTGTTTCGGAGTGCTCCAGAGTGTCTGCGGGAGTGAATTTCACAATTAGGCTGTCAAGTATCAAAAGGAACGCCCACTCATCCTGGCTCTCTTCACTTTGGGAACCTGTACAGTGCCATTTCCGCCAGTGACAAGGGGGTGATAAAGAACTGAAGCAACAATTAAAGTGAGAGGTAGCAACGTCGAAAAAAAAGTAAGAAAATGGAAAAGCAATTAAAAGCTACATTTTGTTTCTCATTTCAAGTTTAGGGCTAAATTCTGATTGCTGATTGCTGCACCAATGCTTGTTTTCACAGGGGTCAGAATTACAAGTTGTGTTATCACACATCCACAGTCAGCAAAATGTGCTGGGTGAAAATGCCTGCAAAAAAGTCAAAGGGCGTGTTATGCTTTATTTGCAATTTCATCCAGGGTAATGGTATTTTGCAGGTGTGCTAAATACCTCATCCTAATCTTCCAAACTTGTAAGTAAGGCCTAGAAAGGAAGTATTATAAGACATTGCTTTTCCCCTCCTAGTGCTAGATATGCAGACCACACTGGCACCGATATTCTACCGAACTGTTCTTTATAACTGGTTCCCTTGAACTGTTCTTTATAACTGGTTCCCTTTGTATAATTTGTTCATCTACATCTGGTCCTCTGGGCATCCTCATGGTTCTATTTGCCTCAAGACACGTCTGTCTCATGGGCTTGTCACTGACATCAATTCATAAAAATGCTAGAAGTATTGAAAATTACTTTGAACACCCTCTGGATTAGGGCGGCTTCACACATCGAGATCACACCCCATTGTATAGGCTCTCCGTTTCCTCCTAGTAATAGTGGTAATTGGAGTTTGTAAATGTCTGATCTGCTGCTGCCTTCATGATTACTGACACCAGAGGTTGCAAACAGCAGTGCTAAGATCCCAAAGAGTGAGCCAAGGGTAGCAACAGTTACTTCTATCTATGGGCCTTATTATGTCTTTGGCTGTGTGGCAGTGCGCCACCACACCAGCGCCCTGCTGCCACACTGCCAAAGCCATATTTAGAGTGCCTGCTGGACTCCAACTGGAATCCTGGTCGGACGGTCCTGTGGCGGCTGGCCCGCGTTGATGCAGTGCTAAGGCTCGTACATGAGCCTTAGCTAGACCCTGCAAAGAGAACGTCATTGTCCTGCAAGGCATTGGACTGTGAAGTCCATGCCTTGCAGGAGCTGAGGGTGCATGCATACAGGGGGCACACCATGTGCCCCCTGCATGCATTCTCTAGTGCAGAGGCAACAAGGGGGCTTTATTCAGTAAGGAAACTCCTAATATGCTTGGCAGTGCTGCAGCGGGACCCCCAACAGATTAGGGGCCACACACCACTGCAAGACCGCCAGGGATCACAGATCACAGATCCCTGGCAGCAACAGTGGCCCAATGGCGGTACGACTGCCCTACTTGTAACTTGAGCGTTCGGAACACCGGTGCGGTTGTAGCGGCACTACCACCAAGGGTTTGGAAGTCCATTGGCTTGTCAAACTCATAATAAGGCGCTATGTCTAATTGTCTTCCAACGGGCCTCACTGGTGTAGCAAGGGTGCCATGGCTCTAATGTAAGCAAGAAAAATTGTCCCTTCCTACCTTCCAGATAGACATCGATGTATCAAACAAGGCCCTTCACAACAATGGAACTAGTGTCACCACACGGGCTACTTTAACCAAACCATCCTTCAGCAGTAAAATACTCATGTATTGTGCATTTCTACAGGTGTACATGTGTTAATTAATTTTGACTCATGTTTAAGTACTCTGTGTCGTGCGACGCTCGCAGCAGGCCTGCATTTATGCATGTCTCCTCTTCAGCCCCCACAATAAATCTGAACATTTTGCCTACCAATACACTAGCCGGTAATGGAATAAGTGATAATGTACTGTCTGGCAAGCTTACGATCAATTAAGTAGTAAATTCCAGAAAGATGAGTATTATAATCTCATAATATCAATCCAGGTGAAATAATGTCCCACACTAATGGCAATGAGTAAAACATTTTAAGTAATAAAGATAAGATGGATGATTTTAATCTGCTTCTATTTAATCACTCCACAGACTGCTCTTTTCTTGTGATACCTCCGAGTTCCGCGCTGCAGTTGCAGTGCAATGTTTCTTGAGAATCTGTCACTTTCTACTAATCTTCTGACGTCAAAAATCATTTAAAATCCATTCCTGTCTTATTGGATTTGCAAAAACATCTTGGAAGAGAGCTCTAAAGGCACAGACTGATTTAGTATGAGTGAACATGCCATAAACCATTTTAAAGCTTACATCATTCTTGTAAATCTTTCATAACATAAAACTGTCCAAGTTACAAGTAACATAAGTATAAAACCAAGTTCCCAGTTTTCTATTGCTTTATCAACTTGAAAAAAAGTCTAACAGGGTTCACTAGGTACTGAAACTTTCAATTGTATATTTTAACATTTTTGTAACTAGTTCAGCAACAATACATTTCAGCCCAGAAGCATTCTAGCTAAACCTTTGCTGATTGTTTCAGATGCTATCAAATTGTTCTCTCTCTCTCTCTCTCTCTCTCTCTCTCTCTCTCTCTCTCTCTCTCTCTCTCTGTACTCCTCACTCTTTAAGATTTAATGTGGTCCTGTATTTTTAATCTGTACTGTCAGAGAAGTGTACAGTCTTCTCGACAAGTGGATTGGACCAAGGGCACAAGGTAATTTGAGGTAACTATGTGAGCATATTTTAGTTTCAAGTTCAACGGTTTTGTATTATATATAAATACTTCTTAAATGCTAAGGTGTCTTTGCAGGTGAGTGGCTGCCTCTTCTTAAGGGTGTATAACTAACTTACAATAGAATCCATCCATCCATGCATCCATCCATCCATCTTTCTTTTTGAATTATTTCTTGTATTTTACAACGCTGAATTATTTAACAGGGTATTTAGCTTCCCTAAACAAACAAAAAAGTGAGGCACTGCATTTGTTTGGCTTTTAGTGCTGGCAAGAAAGAACTTCTTTAACAATGACAGTGCTGTTCTCAGAAAATGAATCAGCGCAACAGACAAGCTCAAATATGCAGGCCCAGCCTTCACGCAGTCATCTACCAATGACCTTTTCATTGGATGAAAATAAATATTGGAAATGCAGAACTCTGATAGCAAAAAGTTAAAATGTCCCACATTTGACTTTATTTTCTATCTTTTGTTAAACATAATTTATAGCCTCAATGTGCTGTGAAAGAATAGCACACTTGAAAAAGCATGTTTTGAATTTCCTTACAATGTGCATTGCACTTAAAAAAGGATTTATAATGATAAACACTGCTTCATAAACACATTTCAAATATTAGCATGTTATCTCCCACAAAAATGCGCATTTCTCAAAACCTTGACAGTCATATATGCAGTCGAAGGCAAACAAGAGAGGAATAAAATCAGAGTGCCAAGGGAAATAAATAAAAGAAATTCACCCTCTGCTAAAACTCAAAATCAGTGTACAAAACAACAAATAATAGTGCCACAGCCCAGTCAAAGAGGGCAATTCACACAGCAACAAATTGGCTAGACACAGCGTTTATTGACCACTTGGGCTTGATTATGGCTTTCTTAGATGCATTACTGAACTTGCATACCAATTAGATATTTCATTTCATAAAAAGGTGTATTTCTTTTATATATATATACAGTTGAGACTTAGAAATACCTCTGCTTTGCTCCATACTTTCTTTTATGTTTCACGTTCTTCACATTATGTGTTCATGTTTGACTCTTGTTATCTCCTTACGCTATAGATGTCCTCCCAATTTGAGTTAGTGTATGCCACGCTATGACATGAGTCCGTTATTTGTGTTAGACACTATTTAACACTTTCAATTTTGCTGGTTGTCATGTGATCAAGGTGGCAAACCCTCAACTAAATATGTGTAGCGAGCTTCTCCTTAATTACAAAGAGGGTCGGGCAGAGCATTGGGATAATGCTCGTGAAACAAATGGTTTATTAGTGTCATTTATTATCTGGGACCTGACACGTTTCGGCTACACTTGTAGCCTTGCTCACGGGTATATACCATTAGTGTAACCATTTCTTACTCAAAAAAGTACATATGCATGAGCGAAGTGACACATGTGGAACTGCTGTGCAGAAATAACGTAATATTAGGCCTCTAAAAGGATTCTTTAATTACATCACAAGGTTTGCACAAATCACTGTTGGAAATGGCCCTTTTTGCAGGGTTATCCCTAAACGTTTTGCTCTTCCACCTTTATTTTTCCTGACCTGTGATTGTTGGCTATAGGACTCTGGGCACTTTACCACTGCTGATCAGTGCTAAAATGCATATGCTCTCTGTATAAATTGTTATTGTGATTGGTTATCCATGATTGGCATATTTGTTTCATCATTAGGTCCCTAGTAAAGTGCACTGAGTGTGCCAGGGCTGGTGATTCAAATGCTACGAGTGGGCCTGCAGCACTGATTGTGGCATCCCCATGAGTAGCCCTAAAATGGTGTCTCAGGCCTGCCACTGCAGTGCTTGTATGCAGTTGCTAACTGCCATGCTGACCTGACTAGTGTCCCCACTGGCCATACCAAACCCTTCCCTTTCTGTACACATTGGACACCCCTATGGACGGCCCCAGGTACCCCCTGGGCAGGGTGCAGTGCATGTGAAAGGTAGAGCATGTACTAGTGTGAGTGACATGCTCTGATAGTCAAATATTACCAATTTTGTTTTTCAATATTGAAAGACTATCTTGCCCATAGGCTAGAATGGGGAATGATGTGTATAATGTTTACCTGCATATCTTCCCATGGGAGCAAGATAGAAAATTGAAGTTTGGTATCCCTGAACTCAGAATGTAATAACCCAATCTTTTAGGAAGGATGGTTTTCAAATCCTGTGTTTGAAAACAGCACTTTTAGAAAGTAGCTGTTTTCTTGTCTAACCTTTCTGTGTGCCTTTGCCTGTTTGTGAATTGACTGTCTGGTTTGTGAGTGACAGGGGCTGGGGTGGCTCTAGGATGCTGTATGAGTCAGCACTGGGCTGATTAGCTCCATCTGCACCTTGAGTCATGTGAGGTGATAGCACTTGGACCTGAATAGGGCTGTGCCTTCCTTCCACAATGCTGGCTCCACTTCCTGCTGGGTAGCCCCTCTCTCTCAAAG
This sequence comes from Lissotriton vulgaris, assembly GCF_964263255.1. Classification (NCBI taxonomy): domain Eukaryota; kingdom Metazoa; phylum Chordata; class Amphibia; order Caudata; family Salamandridae; genus Lissotriton; species Lissotriton vulgaris. The sequence goes on from NC_141697.1 coordinate 172,318,558, forward strand.
GAAAGAAGTAGTCATGTAAACAGAGTGCTCCAGGACTGACCAGAACTGATTTGGACTAGACAAAGGCCTCTCTGCCTTCAGAGAACAAAGAAAATATTGGTATACAAAGGTATACCCAGGCCCCAGAACTTTAGATCATCCTGGAATCAAGAGGAAACCTCTGCCAAGGAGAAAAGCTGGAAGACTGAAGAGAAAGGACTGTCCTGCTGTGTGTTCATGGGCTGACCTGCAGTTGCTATTCTGCCAAGGAGAGGGGAAGGACTATGCTGTTGCTGTGTCCCTTTGCATGAAGAGATCTCCAAGGGCCTGAGGAGAGCTGGCCTCCTGTTAACAAGTCCCAGGAACAAAATGACTTCACCCCCAGCTTGCCCCCTGAACTCTGCTGTGAGAGGTCTGACCTACCTAGAGTGCTTGATCCATTTGTGGGGCCTTTGGAGGTTATTTCCTGCTGTTTGTGGAGCTGGAAGAGAAGAAGATCTAAATTTTACATGCATCACTCGCTTGCAGAGCGCATCGTCAACAGTGCAAGAGAATTCCCATCGCTGCGAAGATAGTCACAGCGCCTGTTGCCGCTGCAAGAACCGACGCATTGTTCTCTTGCAGAGCACATTGCCCCGGTGCGGGAAGATTCCTGTTGCTGCGAATATTGTCGCACAGCCTGTCTTCACTGTGAGACCGTCGCACCACCTGCTTGTGGACCGCATCACGTCGCTGCAAACATTGTCGCAGAGTCCAGCGTCAACACACACAAGGGCTGTGACAGAAGAGAATCAATGCTGCCCATCGCCTCTGCACCGAAGATCGTCGCCGCCCGGAGATCGTCGCATCGTACCTGTGCAAGACGCTTCCTTACTGGAGAACCTGCTAACCGGGATCCATACAAGGTATTGCATCGCTCTCCATACAGACCGGATTCGTCGCAACATGCCTGCTGTGTACAGTGGGGTTGTCCCATCACCTCCGAGGGGGCTCAGGAGTGACGCATTGCTTGTTTTTCAATGCTGCAGCTGCCGCTTGGAACTTTTGTTGCATCTGCTGATACTTTGGGCTAAAAGTGACGCAACTGTGGATTAGTTTGATACAAACCCTTGAACTCCCTTCAACTCTTTTAACCCCTTCCATGCTCATGACGAGCTCAGCTCGTCATGAGGCACAGTGGAGCTGTGCTTATGACGAGCTGACCTTGTCATGAACAATGATAAATCTTACTTTCCAGCCCAGGAGGGGAAAACCACTAGCAGCCAAGGTGTTAAAATCATATTCTTTAACTGTGTATGTTGGATGTTTGTCATTTTGGTCTTCTGTAGTTTAGATAAAGATACTTTATTTTTCTAAACTGGTGTGGAGTCCATTTGTGGTGTTTTCACTGTGTTACTGTGAGTGTTGGTACGAATACTTTACACTTTGCCTTTGATAAGCATGTCTGCTCGTGCTAAGCTACCAAGGGGGTGAGCAGGGGCTGTCCAAAGAGTGTATCCCTCTTACCCTGACTAGAAGCAAGGGTCCCTATTTGGACATTGGTACCTACCTCTGCCAACTAGAGACCCCCAGATCTAACAATCACGAGTTATGTTTTATACAAACTCATTCAATATTTTATTTTACAATTTTAAGTCATAGTTTACTTGCAAGAAACCCGGAGGAGGAAAAATGCTGTTAACCCCATAAAACAAGCACCACCTTACAGTTCCTAACAGGAAACAGAGGTGATCTTTTAAGCATGAATTTGGTTCACTTTAGCCTTAATATGGGAATTACTATATTCGTAAAATTATTCCTACCTTATTGATTAACTATGAGATTTCAAATACCTACTATCCAGTGAAAAAGTAACTAAATACTGTGCTCTGTATTTAGTGTCTATAATAGAATAAATATTAAAGCAATTATAAGTTTTAATGTATATACCATATATATATTTCAATCTATCAACAATTAACCCATAATTTATTTTCACCAAATGATCTATTATCACTGAAATCACTTTCACTTACCATCAACATGAAGCGTTCATAATAAGGCTAAGGAGCATGTGTGTGATGTCCTGAGCACATTGACAGTCATTTAGTAGTGTGGCACCTTTTTGTATTATTCATGACAAACAGAGGATGTTATGGTTTTCTTTTTCCTTCTTTTCCATTACCTTGATTTTATTTCAGCCTTGATGATACCCCAGGCTTGCATGCCACTATAAAGGGCAAAACACATGTTGGCTGCAAAATGAACAATAGTATGTAAATATGGGATTCCTATATCAAAAGATTTGGACCGCAGCCTAAGTTTTTCAAAACAATTTTGAGACATAAATATTCTGAATCCCATCCAAGAGGCTCTCTTATTTGAGTCATTAGGCTAAGTACATTTATTTCTTTCGACTTTTGAATAATATTAATCAGAGGTTTTATATTCTCATTTGAACATATAAACTGGTTACGGAGAGGTGATGTTGGCCTAACCCTTACATGAGTGTCAAAACCCATCCTAACTAATTTTCAGATATAGAATGAGGGTAATAATCAGCAGGTCTTGAGGGTTTCAGCCTCCAGAAAAAATCCTTCATAACCAAACTGCAATGGAGTGGCTGGCATGACAGTAGCAGCACTACTTTAGAGCCTCATTCCCCACATCGAGCTAAGATCAGAAATGTTGAAGTGCTCCAACTCTCCCAAGTTGGAAGGTACTTTGTTTCCTTGATGTTCCCTAGATTTTTGCCTTTGAACAGCTCAATTATTTACCTCCGCTGTGGCCTTGGATTCGCTAAATATGCTTCAGGCTGATGTGCCTTGCTAATAGGCTTCGTTCTTTCCTTTCTAATTGCAGCCCCCTCCGTTGTTTACCTTGTCGGACATGTATCAGTCATTTTATGGGATTGGTGTTTATCCATTCAGTAGCTGCTGAGAACATTGTGTTTTACAATGAGGTGCTGGTTAATCTTTTATGTGGTAATCTAAAACCATTCCTATGTGAAATATCCGTAGATCTTGACTAAGTTTTACAAATAAACGAATGAGTGTAATAGTTGGCAATTTTAGCTCTCAGTTTTTTTCAGAATTTATATCCGTGAGTGAAATGATTTCTTGCTGCTGCCTTTATATGATGCAAGACAACTATGCATATCCTCGACCACTATTTTATGTTAAGAAAGGGCCATTCTAGAATCCCTAATATCAATAAGACGGCAGGGGGACGAGGGAAGGGTTGACCTGCCCTCCAAACATAAATAAAATAATTTGAGAGATGATTTTCCAGCGAGTGACTCGTAGTTCCACGTGAGCCATGCCACTTCTACGAATACAAAAAACAGATTTTAGCAGTAATTTGGCCCAGTATTTCCTTCTAAATATTGTCAGTATGTAAACATTATTAAACAGAGGACACTGGGGCACGGGGTTCGGGGCTGGGCAAGAGCATAAGCAAATGTCTGCTGCATGCAGACGTGACGCTTGGGGCGAGGGGGGATATGCACACGTTCTGGCCAAATGCCACACTCTGCAGTGGCCAAACACTGCATGATCTCAGGGCCTTGAGGCAAAGATGGTGCGTGCTAGGTGAGTAGATCTCGTCCTGTTTAGAAAAAAGCAGAGTGCAGAAAGTCCCGAGTACAGTTGTTAAATTTGAAAAGCTTTGCCAAAAGCCACTCCTTCCATCCAGACATCGGCAGAACGAATAAAGAGAAAATGAACATCGCAAAGAGAATAGCTGTTGTGGAAGGCAAAACCCTAAACACGGAAACTGTTCAGAACCTAACTGATTGCTGACACTCCCCGGGGAATCAGCGGTGCGGTGCCTGAGATTCAGTGTTTCCGTTCAACGCTGCATTGAGAACTTCCAGGGAGATGCTTAATGTCACCATGTGTCAGAGTAGACATGTGCACGAGATTCTGACCCTTCACAGGAACTGTTCTAGGGTTTAACCTCATGCATAGAACTCAGAAGATTTTGGGGCAGATTTACAATAACTGGCGCATCCCCAGGGATGCGCCAGTTATTGTGCGCCGCAGCTCCGCCACCTATGGTGCCCCGCATTTACAATGCGGCGCACCATGGGGCAAAAACGGCACAGATGCCTGACGCATCTGTGCCGTAAAGGCGGCGCATTGCTGGAGTTGCGTCGCAAGCGCGATGCAGCTCCAGCAATGCTCTGGGGGGCCCTATCTGTCCAATGCTGCATCAAGCCTTACACCTGCTTCAAGCAGGCGCAGGGTTTTGACGCAGCATTGGCCTAAAAGTGACTGAGTAAAATCTTGTCGATTTCACTCAGTCACTTTTAGGAGGCAGGAACGCCCCCCCCCCTGCGCCAGAACGCCTCCTTATGGCGCAGAGCTTTACAACGCGACGCATCTCCAAGATGCGTCACAATGTAAATACCCCGCACTATGGCGCATCTTTTGTGCCGCCGCTGCATCACAAAAGTGATGCAACGGAGGCGTAAAAGAGGCACTAGGGGCTTGTAAATCTGCCCCTATGTTTATTAATGACATACCACACTGAAGCACTCCATTTCCTTATAAATCAAGATGCTCCGTCTGCATTCATACATGGCTGCCAAAAGCTCTGCCCCACGGATCTTACAACGGAGGCATTGCCATCATTACTGGGACAACTCTCTTATAGAATGCCATTCCCAGCATGTGACAGAACCTTACGAGCATCTCTACTTGGGTGGAGGCATTAAAAAGTGGTGATTTCACTGTTAACTGCGCAGTCTTCAACAGTTTTTTTTAAAACTGATTTTTAGTGCTTCGACTCCACTCTGGTCCTAACGTGGTGCCTGATGAATCCAAAAATAAAAGACTAGTGACAAATTTCAGTGAATCAAACCAAGCTAATTTTGTTTGGTTTGTCCCAGAGAGTGGCATAGTGGCAAAACAGTATGGTGTAAGTGGCCAAAAGAAAGGCTCTTATACAACCAAGACTTGAGACTTTGCTTAGAATGGGGGTTCCAATCTGGATATATTGTACAGAGTTAATTGGCTGTTGCTCTTGGGAGAGTAAACCTGGGTTTGGTTATTACTTTGTGAGATTGACTAGATGTGAGCCGATCAGGCAAAGTCCTCATTTTGGCTGTTATTTATTTACCAGATGTGAATATAAGGGTTTGGGTAAATTAGCGGGTTCAATTTCAATGCTTTATCTTTTAAAAGGACTAAGGGAAATGCACTGTCGGTGATTATATGTGTGCCTTGCATTTGCACCTTCTTCAACGACTTCTGATCAGGAGTCCTGCCTCCCATCTTCCATCTGGCACATTCGGTCTACCAGTACTATTCTTTTTCAGCTCATCTACACTTTCTAGACTCTTCCCTCTTCAATCCCTCCACTATCCTTTTCAATCAAACTAACTGACTCAAATGTCCACTGCTTTAATTAAGTCATACTTCCTTATACTAATTCACCACTAATTCTCTCCATAACCTTCTTATATCCACCTGGAAATGAATTTGGATTAAAATTAGAAAGTCCTCCAATGTAGTCAGTACCACACAAACACTTTTTAAAAGTTACAACAGACTTTTTAAGACACTAGACACCCTTCATAGGATCAATCAAGACATTCCAGTCACTTGGTGGACTTGTTTCGCACCACAAGCTGACTTGAAACACTTACTTTTCACTTGTCTCCTCGTCTCTACGTTCTGGTTACAAGTTTGGCATCGAATTAGTTTAGTTTTCCAGAGTACTACTCTTTTCTCTATCTCTAATGTATTTTAAGGAGTGTATCCAAAGTTTGACTGCATTCTTCTGGTAGAACGCGGGTTCATCTGCCCAGAATTTTACCATACTCACCTGGGCCCATAAAACATACACACTTTGAACAGGTAAACCTTCGCTAAACCAGTGTTTACATTTTTACCTTTTTATGACCTATACCTTGACTTACCAATCCTAGTCACCGATACCTAGAGTCCTAAGGACTCAAGGGAGTTAACAAGAAAATAGGTAGTAAATAAACATTTGTAGTCATTTAAATAACCACTGACTCGGGAAAGATTTAAATGCTTTATCTAAATATTCTTTTAAAGGTCTGAGTCCATACTAAGTTAGTCAAAGATTGTTCAATTAAGAAAACTATAACCAAAGCAACATAATGCGGAAATATTATGGCATTTCCTTTAAACATTGAAACATAGGAAGGGTAAGAAAAGGGAAACAACACAACGTCATACCCTCGCAATTATATATTTACCTAGAATGGTGTGAAGACCAACCCTGGCCACGGGCTGGGATAAAGGACAGAAGACCCCCGAAAATGCAGGTGCCAGCAAGATAGAAACAGGTGCAAACCAGAATCAGGACAGGTACGGACCAAATTGGATCAGGACAAGACCTCCGCAGGTCAAGACCGGCACCCACAGCTAAAGTGCAACGCCAGCGTCACACCCCTCTCTGCAGCTAACAGTCGGACCCCGATTGGGTTATCGAATCTTCTGACAGAGTGCTCCTCCAGCACCTCTGCTCCCGAATCTTCTGACAGAGTGCCCCGCCAGCACCTCTGCTCCTGAATCTTCTGACAGAGTTCTCCGCCAGCACCTCTGTTCTCGATCACCTATTGAGTGCGTTGGGTCAGTGACAGTTCAGTTATTAGGACAAGTTGGACAATTTAACTAGCTAAGCCTACCTTAGATATACCATTTTCCAGGGCAGTGTACCACCCCCCAATGTTGCAAGTTGTGTATTCCCGCAATTTGATTGGTCAAAAGATGAGGAGAAGTCATCACACTATACCAGGTATGAGGTTACTTCATTCATATATTCAAATTAATGTCCCCTCCCATAACTTTATTTTCTCATGCACTTTTATTCAACCCGGCAGTGAATGTATCAACATCAATAACATTGTATAATATATTGTACAGTCCAGTTTCCTCTTGCGGGGTCACGGGGTGAGTTTCCCAGGCGCATCTTCTAGCAAGTCAAGATTTGGCATCAATTCAATGCCATGGCTTGTGGACTCGGGTGAAGTCAGCGCATGTTCAGTTCAGAACCCAAGATGGAGCAACCTTGATTTTGATTGGTCCAAACACGAGCTAATAGCAAAATAGAAGAGAAACAGTTTTAGAACAAAGAATAAATGAATGCACTGTTTACCACTTATCTCTACTCTATTCCCATTACTACTACAGCGTTAGGCTTTAAGCAGAACGAACAATTTAGTAAAAGCAGCAATGCAAGCATTAGCATGTGAAAAAATAGAGAAGCCATCTTAGTTCTAGTGCGCAGAAGCAAAGTTTTCACACTAAGCAGAGAAATACATCATGTCACGTGAGTGTGACATACGCATGCGCAGAAAGGTTCCCACATTGCGATGGCCCTTTTAGGACACCCGAGTTATGATTAGTAGAAAGCACATTGAAAAGCTTCCGCTAGATACTAGAAATGTTGTGTGGTGCGATATTAGTAAGACAAAACATATTGGTTAGTATATTATTACGTTATTCTGAGAGGACTGAATCCAAGCAAGTCGCTTTACGTGCGCAACCTTGCTCCATCACTTCATTTAACATGCAGATACTAGACCTTTTAATAGCACTTCTTTAAAAAAAATAACTCCTATTTGGAAAGATTTTACACAACTATCTTTTAAAGTGTGGTGGTATGCAGTTTGTCACAATCACCGATTGGGTACTGCATATATGCACCCTTTATCTCTTGTTTTAAAATGAAAGGCCTTCTGGACACCTATTACTCAGGATCTTCATTATTCTGCCATCACATCTTTTGTCCCCTCACCTCATCTCCAGGGCGTTCTACAGCCACCCTGACATTCCTTTCATGATTTTATGACTCATTTCTATTAGGTAGTCCTTATATTTCCTCTAATATGCATAGTTGATAAATAATCAGACTGTTATATTTTATGCAGTGTATACCTCTTCCTTTGTCTTTTTTTGTACATCTTGTTTGTTAGATGTGTATTGTAATGATTGTATATCATTTCATGCAGAATAAATATATTTTTTAAAACAAAAAACAAAAAGTCACCACTAATCCTTTTTTGGTTCCGGAGTAGCTCCATACTCCTCAAAAGGTGCTTTGACGCCTCATCAGAAGAAGTGAGTGCTATATAAATATAATTAAAATTACATTTGCAATTACAATAGCTATAGCTCTGTAAGCCCATTTCAAAACAGTGTACAGTAGGTGGTGTTTACATGAGACCAAAACAGGGTATGGCCATGGGCCATTCTATGTACCCATAGTGAGCTATACATGGCCACTGTCCCAAACTTTAGGGTGTAAGAAAACCATAGCAGAAAGAACATTATGGTTATGATGCAAAATATAAAATATGCAGATCACTTGTGGTAATAATCCGCTAATCCACTGCTCAATACCTCACACATGTTAGAACTGGCTTTTCATGAGCAGTTATCTTTAGGTGTATGGATGTTTATTATGGGGGATACGTACATGGTCAGGTCTTGCACAAATATGTGGCTAGTTACCAATGAATCGGGCGCAGGCCTCAGCCATCAAGGCTGAATGCCAACTCCAGCACAACCAACACCAGGAGAAAACACAAAGGATATTTACTTGTTCAAAGATATCACAAAAAAATCAAACCTCAAAGAATGAACTATCAAAACTTTTTTTAAGCAAAGGTATGGTTTTCTATAAAGGTATGTAAGATTTAAAAAACAACCTTTTCACAAAACATATTTGTAGGAAAGTGCCCCTTTTTGCATGGTTGCCCCTACTGTTTGCTAAAGGTATGCTATGGTGAATATCTAAAACCTAAAAACACCTACTGATGCATAGATTTACTAACTTTTGTGCAGCGCAATGCAATGCATAAAAATCTTGTGTTATGTTGCACAGATACCATTGTGCCAACTATGAAGTGTCATATGGCTATCATGGCTATCTACGTACATATACAAACACTGACATATTGGCCACTGTATTCATGACACAGGTACAATAATGCATTGCATCACAGCAAAAAAACAAAAACTTCCCAAGCAATCTGCAAACTCTGGAGAATTGTGTTTGTGCAGAGAGGTTGAAGACGAAGACGTGAGTGAAGATCATACATGATACAGATTGGGAGCCAGAGGAATTCTGAGAGTCAGGACAAGTGGTTATCTATAATCCAGAAGGGTCCAAAGGAAAGAAAAAAACTGCCCTTCACAGATGAGAATAAAGAAATGTTTGATGAGCTAAAACAAAAGTAAATAATTTGTGAGTTAAGTGATTACACCAGGTAAAAAAGCTGCACTTTGAACATCATCGTAGAAATACAGACAGTGGTATCTCCAAAGCCATCACAATCAGAATCCCACTTATGTTGCAGCTAAGGTCACCATCTTTAGCGGCTCTCAGTACAACTGCAGCCAGGACAGCATCAGAATGCAGACTAAGATTGCCTTATTACTCAGGATCACCGCAACACTGTTCCAATTTAGCAAAGAGTTGAAGACGCGACTCTTTAACATCACAATGTATTTTTCATCTGCAGTTTAGCTTCCTCTCATATTACTCACCGACTTTAAGCTTATTTTGGTCATGTACAGCTCTCTACAGCCTTTTGGTAGGTTTGCGCTATAAAAATACCGTATAAGCATGCACAAAAAGATAAGTTATGTTGAGCAACACTTATAACTGCTTGTGTTTTAAAAGATTTCTAGGTACTAAACTGTTCATGAAATGAACAAAGCTGCATAACAGAAAGATTTACCTAAATAGAAATATTCTAAAAACAGAATGTTCCTGTAGATAGGTGGTGGACCCAAACCCATGCACAGCTCATTGCATATGAGAAAGAGCAAAATTGCATGCCCAATATTTCTGTAATTGAAGACAGAGAGAGTCTTGACAAGAAGTAGGGAGCTAGACCAGGCAGAAAAATCCACACACACATATGTATAGACCTATGAAACCGCATGATATGGTTCTGTGCATTAGTGGCTTATCCAGTCCAAACCTTGTAGAAGTATAGGATTTAAGTGCATGGGATTGTTAAAGGTGGTGGCATCAGAGACGCTGTTGCAGAAAACAGTTAGATCTTAACTATGCAAATGGCGGTGAGGGACAGGAACAAGATACATCATAATGTACACTCCAAATAGAGAGGATGGTAGCATGTCTTTCCTCCAAAGTTGCCTGGTCTGTTTGGCCATCAGAGGAACATTACCATCAATAGAGAAGATAGTCACTCCGTCAATGATGGTATGGTGGTCTGCCTGCCTCTTAATGAGGTGGGCAGACCAATGGTTTTTGACACAGTACCATGTCCACCAAACTCTAAATCAGGCTCCTATATGTGAGGTACACACCAGAAATGATGTTTTATTTCTACTTACACATACAAGCTTACTATTGTAATGACCTGACATACTAGCACAGCCCTTTATACAGCAAGGATGTAATTCAATGTTAAGGACATTGCACGCTTTGAGAAAATGTTCTTTTTGTGTGGCCACCCCAATTTTCTGCTGACTTTTATTTCAGCTTTTTAGACTCTATACAGTAGGGGTCTGCTGTTTAGTGCCTGGAATATGTGCTCCGACCCCTAAAATATGTAACATTTGCTAATCCATGAATGGCTTATTTAATTTTTTCATAGGGCCACAGTAAATGGTTTGAAAGTACCCCCCTGGCATGAAAAGATAAATTGCACCTAAGGACTGTAGCATTTATTGTTTCGTCCACTAGTGTGACAAGGGAAACAAGGTTTTAGGTTTGTAACCTGACTACTGTAATGTAAAACCTGTAGCACAAGTCACAGTATTTAAATATGGGATATGTAGAAAATAAATATTAATATGTCCCAACAGAGACAAGACCCTAAAAGCAATTTTCACTGAGGCAGGTCTAGCTGTCCTACATAGTAAACGAAAGTATAGATTAAAATTCTAATTCTGCTATCTTGAAAATGGGACAAGCTATAAAATTCCTTAAACCACCATTTTAATAGTCATTAAGATACAATTCAATGGGAAAGTCTGATTTTAATAGGTATTATAGAAAAGTACGTTTTAGAACGTTACTCCTTTAACTGTCTGAACTGTCAGAAGACTAATTAGCATAAGTCTCTACTAGCTCCTAGTATATGCTCAAGCCTGGGAACAGGTGTAAAATGGCTCCCAAGCGAACGCAACAGAGTGACTTGAAAGGTCAGAGACAACGCCTCAGAACTCCACAGAACATGCAGAGTGCTGGCTGTGGGCAGTCTTTAGACACAGCACTGTCAAATCCTACTTAAGAGGTCTGTTGGGCAGCATACAACACTGGTGTGCACTTAAAAAGGAGAGAACAGAATCCAAAGGCAATTCTTGTGTATCCCCTACCTGGTTGATAAAGGACCCTGCTTTTGTCATACCACTTCTGTCACTTGATCTGTTGTCGGTAGATTGCTTGCTTCAAACAGTTTTTTAGTGTTAGATGTGGGAGGGCACTTGTAATTTCCCTATGACAATCCCACATAAACTCCCGGGCCCCCAGGGTCCAGGTGTATTATGACCAAATACCTTTTTCATTGTGAACATGCTCTTACACATTACATTTTGGGACTGTTTGCAGTAAGGCAAATAGAAACTACTGAAAACCTGGGTAGGGTTCCCCCAGGAACTATTACCCTATTGGTTAGGGAGGGCCTAGGAGCCATCCCCACTCACTTGCTAGAGCCAGACATAAATCTGGCACCGCAACACACACCATCAAACACTGCTGGACTTGTGAAGGGATACCAGGCAGACTGAACCTGCTGTACTTGCCATCTGTGACCTGTGAGAAACAACCTGCGCAGTAAGAATCTCCTTCCATCTGACATTGAAGGCCAAAAAGATCTCCAAGGACCACAAGGCTGAAATCCTGCGTAGCTCCAAGACATTAAAAAACTGCATTCTTGTTAAGAATCCCAGCTGAGCAGTGAAAACAGAACCTGTACTAAATGTTGCTGTTGTACTCCCGCTGTTGGCCAACTGTAACGCTTCACAATTCTTTGAGGCTATTTTCACTTCAAATCTCCAGTTTCCCTTATTGGGTGTTTGTCATTTTGATTTCATTTTGTTTGTAACATTTTGGTCCATTTTTTATAAATTGGAGAGGGATTTTTGTTGAGTTATTTTTTTCAACTTTTCAAGTATTTTGGTCGTTCTAAATGCTTTAACATTTGCTCTAATTTAAGTCTGTCTAATCTGTGCCATAAGTACCAGGGGTTGAGCTTATATTTAAATTACTGAAACCTTTAACTGGTCCTAATAAGATAGTGACTTAATTACTTGTGTTGCTCACCAAACCACCCTAACCAATAAACCACGTTTCTAGCAAACATCACTTAGGAAAATGACACATCAGGTCTGACGATATTTTGCTATGCAATGCATTTTTGATAACATGTTGTTTTGTTCCAGATATACCATAGGAGATACATTGACTGCTACATATTTCACATTGCAATGTTGACTTTCACTTCTCACACTTAAACTTTGAGCAGTGCTACATGCATTATACCACACCATTTTGCTTTTCTTTTAATATGCATGAGAAAACAAGTATTGCCACTATCAAAAGTTCTGCTACATAGGTGGAACCACAGCAGCAGAAAATAGCACAAAACTTACTGAGTAGATTCCCACACAAGTGTCATTGATGAATCTATTCAGAAATAGTGATGCTGTAATGTTGGTGTTGGACAACCTCAAAAACACTCTAGGACAAATTACTAGGCCTTAGAGACAAGATCCATAACAAAACCAGCAACCATGTGAGCTACTGTGAAAATGTGCCTCTAGCTTTGACAATGGTCAGAATGTTCACGAAGACATAATGAGACATCATTGACCTCAACATTATTTTGACACGTCAGAAATTGCACATGCCTTAAATACCAAATCCAAGGCTATTGGCACTTACAAGGTGTGCAATTTGAGCCTGGGAGGCCACATAATTTAATTATTATTTGCTGTTTTATAACGCGCTCCGATACTCCAGAGTATCCTGGCGCGAAAAAGGAAAACAAGCAAGTGGCCATCTGAAAGGAAAAATAACACTAATAGGCTGTTCTAAAAAGATGAGTTTTTAGTGCTTTCTTAAATGAAAAAAAAAAATTCCTCATTTGGCCTCCTTTGCACAGGTTCATAGTCGTGAATTGATCAAAAAAGCACCCTTCTATGGTTTTGTTCAAGCCACAATGGAGCAAAATAATTTTCCACTACTTCTTCTATTTTTAAAGTACACTAATTTTTCAATTTACATTTAAGGTGGACATTTTTAGCTGTAAAAGATTACACAGCTTTTGAGGCAGAATCCTCTTGTTACTATTATTAGGTCTCGCCTGAGCCAGCGCATGCGATGTCTACGAGACATTTAGTAAACAGGCTTTTAAAAGTCCTACTAAAAGCTGGGGTGACCTAGAGCATGCGATTACGCACAAACTGACGAGCAGAAGCGCCATATGGCTTTCCTCTCTCATCATGGTGCGCGCACATCTCACACCACTTGCCAGCCTGCTTTCACCTTTCCCATCGCGCGCGTACCACTTGCGTCCTTTTTTTAGGTCTCGCCTTGCTGTGCTTGTTTACTTATGCCGCAGTGTATGTCTGTCTGTTACGCCCCTAGCATGTGTCCACTGAGGACACCACACCACCCCTTTGTTGACTACTGCATGCCTCATTAAATTTCGCTGCTGCGGGGCCGCGCTTGTATTACAGTGCTGGTTATTAAAGATATTGTTTTACATGTCTCCTGTCTAAATTCACCCCTTCAAAAGTTAATCATGGGGGACAGTAGCCCCCCTCTCTCTTGTTTCAAAATGTTGGCTTGTTTGTTGCATACTCACGAATGGTAAAACATTTACAAATTGTAAAACACGATTATTAAAGCTTATGTGGATTTTTTTTAAATTTAGAATAGTGGTTTGCCGCTGAGAGAGTGCACACATTAATTAATACAACACAGAGGGCTCCACGTTTTAGTTCAACCCTTGCAGGCACTTACCGGTCTACAGTGCTAGGAGGAGTCTGTGCCCCCACTGCCCCCCTTGCCTCACTCCTTCGACATATAGTGCTAGTCCCCTTGGACACTGCCCCTTTAAGACGCTCCTACTCCTCCGCCACAGACCTCTGCTGCTCGGTGCTCCTCGGTTTCCCGCCCCCCTCTCCCATCTAAAGTCTGGCAGCACACAGCAGAACTGGAACCCTCTTCCAGCACCGGCAGTACCCAGTGCGACCACCCTCTTCACCAGCCACTGCTGTTTAGCATTCTCCGCTTCACAACTGAGCCCAGGCGCCTCTTCCTTCCACTACCTATGCCCCCCCTCTTTCAGCTTTGGGGGCCATTCCCTCTCCCCGGCAGCACCGTCCCCTACACTGCTCCTTCAGCGGCCACCGCCAGCCCTCTCCCTTCCACTGAGCATGCGCCCTTTCCTCCTCACTTCCAGCCCGCCAATCCCTTCTTTAGAATCTGGAACAAGCCCTTCTCGCGTCGCCCCTTCTTCATGGCTGGGTCTGCCTAGGCCAGTTCTCCTCCCAGCCCTCTCCCCTGCACGACCAATGCCCCACCCCAATAGCCATCTTCCTCGCCTCCCGCCATGCCCACTCCACTCCGGCAGCCATCTTCCACCTCCCCGCAACCAAATGAACACTTCCACAGCTGCTAGGTAGAGTCCAGCTTCTTGCAAGGGACAGCTCTTTCGGAGTCTGCCCCCCCCCCCCAACACGGCGCTACGTGCCTACATTCTTACCTCTCAATTTACCCTCTCTGCATAAACTCTCCCTCAAACCTCTTGCTGCACCTCTCTCCACTCACTCGCCGCTTCGCCATCCTCATTCTACTGCTCTTCACTCTACTTCATCGCTTTTACTACCTTACTCCTTTCTTAGTGCATTTTCCTCTCACTCTCTCTACCTCCACAATCTCTCTCTCTCTTTCTCAGCATCATTGTTTCTCCGGTGTCCCCCAGATATGCATAGTTCTGAGGTTTAGAGGGGGCCCTGTGGGGTGTAGGGGATCCCTGCCCCTCTGGTCCTGCATGATGTACCTGATCACCCTCTCTTTCATTTTACACATGTATCATGCTTACCACTCTTTCTCTGCCTCATCTCGGTCTCTCTGCTTCACATCTGTCTCTCTGTATCCCCTCCTCCTCTTGCTGTTCATCAGCCCTCTCTCTCTCTCTCACTCACTACTCTCTCTACCATGTCTGTGTTTGCCACGTTCCATTTTGCCCTGCTCTCTACCGCACTGGTGTTTTTACCTTTCACCACCCTACACATCCCTCACTATTTTACCTGTCTGCCTCTAACTCACCTCTCTTTCTCTACACATACCTTTTAGGCCGCACACTTTTCCCTTCCTCGGCATTACTGTTTCCCAATCTCTAGCTCTCACTTTATCGCTCTCTTAGGCCTTACCTAGCTCTCTAGCTCTTATTCTATCTACCTATTTGGTTTAGGTCAAACACTGGAATATATTTAAAAATTGCAGCCAAAACCACAGAATACGAGGTGCAGACTATGCCAACTGCAAGAAGAAAGTTTGACACATATTTTAACGGTCTGTCCAATTTTATTAATTGAACAAAAAAAATAACTGAAGAGACGTTTTAACTCGCATGGCATTAAATCATGCCAACATGCCTTGCTCTTTTGCATGAAAGGGGAGATGCCTGAAACAGTAGCAGCCTTTATAATTTGTTTTACCTTATAGCGTTTCGGCTATTGACTTAACAGGGACTGATAGCTACTATGTAATGTTGGCTTCTTATATAAACATCCAGCAAGTCACTGTGACCATGTCTTTTGCTACACTTGAAGTTACAGGCTGAATTCCACATCAAATATTATTGTTCCAAGACCAATAAATTATAGACGCGAGCAGAACAAGTATTGGCATTGCCAATAGGTCTTGCTTTTGGGGCCTTTTAAGTATTTAGTTATGCAGCACAATATCTTTGGTGCAACAACATCAACTGTTGCATGGCTAAACACTTATAAGATACGTGTTTTAGCCATGCAAATGCTGATGTTGTTGCACAAAGGATATTGGGCAGCAAAACTAAATACTTATAGGGTCACAAAAGCGAAACCTATTGGCTATGCCAATGCTTGTTTTTACATTAGCAGCAGAAAATGTGCAAAATTGGTTTCCTCTTTATTTTCTTCTCAGAACAGCAAGGAGCATATTTATGGAATAGTGACTCAGATAAGCGCAGTAAGTCACCTTGCAGCGCTGCACTGCAACACTGGCATAAGGCAGAATGGCCCTGTATTTAAGACATACGATGCATTCCTGACTTTTCCCCTGTGCCGGCGCCCTTTTGTTAGCCTAGCGCTAAGGCATTCACCCTTGCACCACGGTGCAAGGCTGCCTGCGTTGCATGCAGGATTGTTTTGAGCAGGAAGGCACTCCTTCCTGCACAAAAGCAAACCTGAGAGTCAGTTCAGTTCAGTTCATGAAGCTTTTATTCGGTACAAGTGAATGACCATGAAAGCACAAGATAAAACAGTAATGTATCATGATTAAAAGAAAATAAAATACAGAAGTTTTTTTTTTTAAAAATCCATAAATATAGTACATTAAAAAGTCATGTTTTTCCTGGAATAAATGCACTTATTTAAAAACGTTGCAGTATAAAAACAAATATCTGCTGATTGTAAATTTAAAATCAGGCCCATGGCTTCCTTAACTGTGCGTACACCATATTTGTTAAGCATAGGTTTCAAATACATATTACGCTGTTCCCTGTACAATTCACAGAACAAAAGAAAGTGCTGAGCGCTTTGGGTAGATGTAGAGTCACACATACATGGTCCTGTCGGATGTTTCTTAATCTGGGGATGAGCCACTAAATGGTGTGCCATCCCGAACCGCATCCTTGTAAGTACAAACTTGTGTGACTGTCTGGTTACCATCAAGAGATACAACGGAAACACTTCACCTGTGACAAATGAGTTATAAAACAGTACAGTAGATAATGATCCAGAGGCTAATTTACGCTTTCTACCTGCAAATCCATAAAAGGTATTTTTCATTTCAGTCTTAGTAATATTGGATACTGCAGATGGGTCATTAACAATATTAACACCATAGATTTCCGAAAAACAGACAACAACATATTTAATCCATGGGATCGCTAAAAATTTGTCCAATAAAAGGCAATCTTCGATGACTGATCTGTTAAAGGCCTTCTCTTCCTTAAGCCAGATTGAGCGCCAGACCATCATGGGCCTGAGGGATAACAAATCACCTAAAAAGTGAATGTTAAGCTCTTGGTGGATTAGTTCATTTGAGGTTGAAACAGGTAGGCACAGAAGCTTTTTTAAAAAATAGTTTTCTTCAATTTGTAAGCTGTCATGCCGGCTATAACCCCATAATCCTGCGCCATATAGTGCGATAGACACACACCTAGCCTGATAAATTTTGAGCATGTCTAAGGTGCGCCTCTCCCCTACTTTTGAGGCAAATCTAGAAACACCATAGGCGTTCTTGGCCATTTTATTCCGGATATTAGTAAATTCGCTGGACCATTTCCTGTCATTTGCAAAGGTAATTCCCAGATAACAAAATTTGTCGACATGTTGGACTTTTTCCTCATCAATAAAAAAGGCATTTTGGCACTTCCTTTTTTTGCCACAGGTCATTATTACGGTTTTCCCTTTGTTCACCAGTTTCCTTGCCTTAATAAAGGCTGAGAAACTATCCATTAGGCGCTGTAATCCTATCGGCGTTCTTGATAGTAAGACAGCGTCATCAGCATATAATAACACTGCGATAGGATCACCATGGATCTGGGGGGCATCAGCCACAACCTTCTTTAAAACATTATCAATCCCGTTAATAAATAAAATGAAAAGAAGTGGGGCCAATACACAGCCCTGTCTAATTCCCCGCTTGACGTCAAAGTTCGGGGTACATTCCCCCCTTTGCCAAAACGAACGCAGGTCTGCAGTTTGTCGTATAATCTAGCCAAGAAGAATACTATACCCTCTGGGGCGCCTAGATTGAGCAGGGTGGTCCACAGGGTGGGATGGTCCACCAGATCGAAAGCGCTGCTCAAATCTGCAAAGCAGAGGTAAAGGGAGCCCTGTTTAGCCTCAGTGTACTTCCCGATCAGCAGGTCCAAATTGATACACTGATCGAGGGTACCCCTACCCCTTCTAAAGCCATATTGGCTATTAGCCAGAATACCCTCCTGCTCGGCCCATTCCTCCAATCTTATTAACATGACCCGACTCATAATTTTGACCGACGAATCAAGGAGGGATATAGGCCGATAGTTTTTGGCCTCTGACCTGCTGCCTTTTTTATAAATGGGTACAATAGTTGATTGTCCCCAGGTAACAGGTGCATCACTACAAACAGCAGCATTAAAAACAGTTGCTAACAGGGGTGCCCACAGTTTAGGTTCGGTCTTATATACATCGATGGGTACCCCATCAGGGCCCTGAGCCTTGCTTCCTTTACTAAGTGTAATACAAAATTCTACTTCCTTAGGGGTAATATCAAGTGGCACCACATCCCACCCCTTAGACTCCACTGCCTCTGTTCTATTTGTGTCTAAAATGTTGGAAAAATGGGTTATCCACCCCTCACTCGATACGGTAGAGGTTAGTTCTGGGGTATCATCCGCTTTAAGAAATGGGGAGTTAATTGTTGCCCAGAACCGAGTGGTATTCGATGTTTCGGCAGCTAAATTTAATGAATCCCATGCCTGCAATTGAAGTTCCCTCTTCCTCTCTGTAAGAGCGCGTTTATATTCCAGTCTTGATTTAGCAATTAAAACAGAATCCCTAGGTTTAACCGATAATGCCAACTTCAGGGAAGTTAAGGAAACTGTACATTGATGATTAAACCATCCTGGGTTCTTCCTCGATAGAGTATTGGCTTTCCCGGTAAATTTCTTACTAATATCTAGGTTAATACTATTAAAACACAACAGTACCCTCTCATGATCATTAACATTTGTTAAAATTGAATCGATTTCTGCAAAGCTCCCCTTAATAATACTACTAGATAAATCCCCGGCTTTATCCCCTGCCCACCTGAGTCTGACACCATTAGTCCTATGGGGTTCCAGATTAGAAACAGTAGGTCCCGCTATAACTGACTTATCTGCCCAGAAAGTAGTTTCCATTGTAATACAATTATGATCACTGGTATTACAACAACTATTCTTGGGGTGGCGCAACTAGAAATTACATTGGAGGAAATAATCACATGGTCAATGACCGAGCCTCCCAAACCATTCTTAAATGTAGGGACAGTTAGACCATGTTCATCTTTGCAGGGTTCTAGAATTTCCAAATCATAACAGCTCACAAGTTTATGCAATTCATCTCCATAGCTGCCATGGCTAAAATGCGGAGTATCCCATCCATCATTAGTTGTAACCCCGCAAACCCCCAATGTGAATGTTCACATGGTAGACAGTCAAAATATCGAGTTGGAAATATCGACCTACCATAATATCGAGTCTGAAATATCGAAGGAGCATAATATCGAAGGCAAGAATATCGTAGGACAGAATATCGACCCAAGGTAAGTAATATCGAAATACTTAATATCGATGTAAGTAATATTGAAGTTAGTAATATCGATAGCATATATATCGATGTTAATAATTTCGATGACACTAATATCGATATTTGTATTATTTTATAGTTTTTTATTATGTATGTGTTATATGTTTAATTTAAGTATTTAAAATAATTACTATTATATGTGTATACATTTTCTATAATAATATATAAATTTATAAGGAAATTTGATGTTTTAGTACCGGAGCGGGTTGTGGGTTTATAGGGGAATAGGGTGGGAAGTAATTTAATTATGGTAAGTTGATTAATAATTAGTAGGAATAATTAATTAATTATAATTATTTGCTAATTAATATTGATTAATTGGGAAATAATTAATTGATTAATTGATATATATTTTCTGTAGCGGGATGTGGGTTTATAGGGGAATAGGGTGGGGAGTAATTTAATAATAATTAATTAATTAATATATGTTTTTAAATATTTATAACTAATTAATTGGCAAATAATTAATATTAATTAGTTAATTAATTAATATAATTTTGTACATATTTTAAATTAGTAATTAATTGGTAATTAAATAATATTAATTAGTTAATTACATTAATTAGAGTAATTTATTTATATATATAATTTTTAGTTACTGTTAATTAATTAATTGGGGAAAAATGATATTAATTATTAAATTATATTAATTACAGCTTATGTGCTAATATATTTACTTTATTGTTATTGTTAATTAATTATTAATTGCTAATTAAATAATATTATTTAACTTTGGGTTAAGGAGTATTTTTAGGGTTCAGGGTCATTTTTGAGTTTTTGGGTAAAGGGGCATTTTTAGTGTACAGGGTCAGTTTTGGGTTTTTGGGTAAAGGTTTTTTTTAAGGGTTCTGGGTCAGTTTTCAGTTCTTGGGTAAAGGGGTATTTTGGGTGTTTAGGGTCAGTTTTCAGTTTTTGGGTAAAGGGGTATTTTTAGGGTTCAGGGTCAGTTTTTAGTTTTTGGTAAAGGGGTATTTTTAGGGTTCAGGGTCAGTTTTCAGTTTTTGGGTAAAGGGGTATTTTTAGGGTTCAGGGTCAGTTTTCAGTTCATGGGTAAAGGGGTATTTTTAGGGTTCAGGGTCAGTTTTCAGTTCATGGGTAAAGGGGTATTTTTAGGGTTCAGGGTCAGTTTTCAGTTCTTGGGTAAAGGGGTATTTTTAGGGTTCAGGGTCAGTTTTCAGTTCATGGGTAAAGGGGTATTTTTAGGGTTCAGGGTCAGTTTTCAGTTCATGGGTAAAGGGGTATTTTTAGGGTTCAGGGTCAGTTTTCAGTTCTTGGGTAAAGGGGTATTTTTAGGGTTCAGGGTCAGTTTTCAGTTTTTGGGTAAAGGGGTATTTTTAGGGTTCAGGGTCAGTTTTCAGTTGTTGGGTAAAGGGGTATTTTTAGGGTTCAGGGTCAGTTTTCAGTTTTTGGGTAAAGGGGTATTTTTAGGGTTCAGGGTCAGTTTTCAGTTGTTGGGTAAAGGGGTATTTTTAGGGTTCAGGGTCAGTTTTCAGTTTTTGGGTAAAGGGGTATTTTTAGGGTTCAGGGTCAGTTTTCAGTTTGTGGGTAAAGGGGTGTTTTTTGGGTTCAGGGTCAGTTTTCTCGACTGTTGCACTCTCTGGAGTGGGAATAGTAATTTTATCCCTACGCTATCAAACGCTTTCCCTACTGTTCCACTCTCTGGAGTAGGAATAGTAATTTTTACCCTTACGCTATCCAACGTTTTATATAATTATTTGTTAAAATATCACATGTTTATTTTATTTTTTATATTACTTACATTTTATTTATGTTATTATTTTATGTTTGTAAATGTATTAGTAAATTAGAATAAATTACATTAATTTATAAATTAGTAAATTAATTATTAATACTTATTGTTCAGTACATATATATCATATCTTTACTGTATATATTTAATTAATGTATTATTAATATATATGTATTATTTATTAATTTTAAACATTATTAGATACTTTTAAATATGTATATTTTATTTATTAGTGTTATATACTTACTTTTACATTTATATATATAAAAAAAAACGATATTTTTAACATCGATATTTTTTACATCGATATTATTTTTTCGATATTTTTGTACTTACCATGTTGTAGATAGGATGTCGATATTTTTGCCCTCGATATTGTTGACTCGATATTCTTGTAGGTCGATATTTCTGAGGTCGAAATTCTGTCAGTGATCCTGTTCACATAACTTAATATTGAAGTCACCAACCCAAATAAAGTTGAATACAACCTTAGAATCTGTACATAGATTTTCAAGGGCGTCAGCTAAATCGTGTACCACTTTAGACCTAGTATTGTCAAAAATATTATTATAGTAATTGATCAATATAATGTTTCGAACCCCAGTCTCGACAAGCCAAAGGATCTGCCCATGAACACCCATTTGCAGGTGTTTTTTCACCACAATAGGGCGTGAAATAGATATTAAAACCACAAGGCCCCCTTTAGCTCGCCCTGGGCCTGAACCATAAGCTGGTAGGTTGTAGGACTCAAAGCCCTCGTAACTAATCTCCTCCCTGCTCCATGTTTCCTGGAGGCACAGAATATCATAACTGTTAACAAAATCAATCCAGGCTGGGTCCCTCTCCCTGGACCTAATGCCTGCCACATTCCAGCTAGCAAGTACAATTCCATTCAGGCTGTGACCACCGTGGTTGATTTCTCTTCTCCTACAATCAGCCAGGCCACAGACTTCAGCAGTGTTACTAACATCCCTATTGTCCTGAACTACAATTGTACAATCCACAGCCTCGTACCCGTGGCGGATTACTGACTCCGTGTGGATTGGAACAGAGTTATCGCCTTTTCCTATGTCTTCACCATTATCAAATTCACCATGGGCTAGCGACAAATGAGGCACAGGGAGTCAGTCATTACAATCTAATGAACTAAATGCATTGAATCGATTATGCATTGGTGTCACGAATGCAGGCCCATGTGCCGGTGTAGACAAACCATTCCTGGTACTAGTGCTAGCCTGAAGGGAAGTATTAAGGTGACAATAAAAGAATGCGAGAGAACGTACACCCACATTATGATCAGATACTGGCAAAGAGGCCGCCCTTAGGAGAGCAGTGGCTGCATGTTGAGGGTGCTTAAAGTTGACTATGGTACGATCACCTTTACTGCTCTTCCTTGAACTTCCAATCCAATTAACCCTCCTGGTAGTTAGGATTTGGTCAGAATATTCAATAGGAAAACCACACTGCCTGTTTAACCAGGACACCATCTTATTTTTTAAGGATTCATGTGTTTCTTGGACGGTGTCGTTTGCTACCTCTGGTACATTGGTTAATACAACCACATATGGCGTGCACTCTGGTGGTAAATTAATGAAACGCTTGCGTCTTACCTCAGTCCAACCCTCCTCTCTCTCCTTAACCTTGTTTGCCTCAACTGCGGTCCCCTGGGTAACATGGCCTACCGTTTGCTTTGGGTCAGTAGACGTGCCCTATCCGGGTGATAAACCCCTCCCTGCCCGAGCTACCAAGTTAGAGCCAGCGGCTTGTAAAGTCACCAGGCTGCCGCTGCTACCTTGCGTAGTCGTGGTGTTAGAGCCAGCTACCTGGGCGAACGACAATGCTGTGCCAGGGCACGACATCTTTGTTACAAGGTCTCCCAGTCTCTTGACCTCTAAGGCCATTATATTAATTTTGTCTACCAAGGGTTTAATGATCCCATCTATTTTAGTTTCTAAGAAACTTGCTAAAAAATTGAGCTGGGCAGTGTCTAATAGCACACTATCATCACTGTCCCTATATACGCCTATTTTAATGGGGTCACTTGAGGGAACGACTGCCTTTTTACGGGATATCCTGACACCCCCCCACCCCCGCTTAGGTTGGATTTTTCTGCATGCCCTGACTGCTCTAGCAACAGGGGTAATAGGGGTAACTGGAGTGGTAGGGAGCTGGACATTAATGTCTTGTAGATCAGCAGGGATATCTTGTTGCACCACCAAACCATCTGGGGTTTTATCCAGATTAATCGGTTGATTAAATACCTCACTATCAGCGGTAGCAATAGTTGTACATAGGGATGGCGGTGGTGGGGAATTATTAAGACCCAGGGACAACCTCCTTTCACTATTTATTTTGCTAACAACTTTCACGAGGTAATTGTCCATGATTACTGTTGCAGGGGCCGGGAGAGCCCTGTTCTTGGACATGCTGATAGTAAAAAAATATCTAGAGAGGGAGCAGAATATAAAAATAGAATTATAAACAACCGATATTGTTACATGAACTGCCCAAATATAAAATAGACTTTTTTCCTACATACGAGATCTTCTATATCATGGAGTCTCACTATACCGTGATATAGTCCCGGTAGTCCGTTGAAATAGGCAATTAGTCCAGGGGTCGTGGCCCAGCCCTGCCTCCTCCTGCCCCGGACGGCCACAGACGGCCCGCCCTTTGCCCGGGCTTAGCCCGGCGCTGCCCGTGTGCGTCCCGCGGGGCGGGAGGCGTTCCTCAGCTATGTAGCGCCTCCGGGCGCAGCCAGGCGTGTCAGCGATGCGCCGGTAGTCCCAGGGGCACCTGGGTAATGTAGTTGTAAGCCGTTGCCCTCACGGCGCTTGTTGGTCAGCAGGGAGCCCCACATCCGTTTCCCTCACGGCAGGAGCGTTCGAACTGCAAGTCCGGTAAAGTAAGCACAAACCTGAGAGTCATTTTCCTCTTGCATATGCGCAGAATGCAGCACACATAGAGGAGGAAGTAACGAGGAGAAATAAAGATATTTCACCTCAGGGGAGGTGTATCTTTTTGGTGCATTTCAAAGTTTACAAGGTCTTGTAAATCTGGGAATGCATCGAAAACCATAGGAGCTGCAGGGTAACTAACACCCATGCAAAGCCCACAGAATGCCTTCCCAGGGCAGAGTAACACAACACAGTGATTTGCGCCGTGCCGCATTGCGTTGCTCAAGATTTTTAGAGCCACCCAGAGCCATGCAAAGTGGCTTTGCGTGGCTTTCCGAAATCTAACCTAAGGTTTGTGTTGCTCTTGCACCATGTTGCGTGAGGCAAGAGCGACGCAAAACGGGTCATCAATATGGCCCCAAGTTTCTTCGTTACAAACGCAATTTCACAAATGCAATTATCCATTTGCTAAATATTTTTGTAGCTATAGTTTATTGATTTTGCAATCCATTTACTCCGTGTACGTGTCTGGTCGGAAAATATTTTGCCCATTGCTAAGTTATTAGACAAGCATCAAAGGTGCATCAATGGTGCAAATTAGCTATCGATGCTGCTTATGTTTCATGGTAAAGTTAATCTTACTTTTAAAAAAATGCCATCGTGTTTAATATTGTTGTAGGTCTCGTTCGCTTACTCTCCCTTATCCTTTGCATTTATACCTGCAAAATAAATCCTAGGTGGCTCATTTACCACAACTGGTTATTTTCGCCTCATACAGCCTTTGTGCAAGGTATGTACCAGTGAAATTCATTCTTAAAGGAATCTTGAATTTTAAGCTCCAGTGGGTGTACATTTCTTTTCATTTGACCGTGTTTCAGCTCGCTTCTTGGTACAACATTTGTGGCGGGGAGGTGAATTACTATTTTGTTTTTTGCTCTAAAGGGAAGGAACACCTTATCCCTTTGAGAAATGTCGGCAATGCAAACAATATCTGAACAGATGATGGCCATGGATTTTCAAGCAGCATCGGCTCAATTGGGATTCAGACCGATGCTTCCTAACTGCAAGACTATCAAATGCAAAGCCTTTTATTGGGCTGGGACAGAGCTATAGGCCTCGTCTGAAAAATGATTATCAGAGCCACAGAGGCAGGGCTTGGGTTTTCTTCATAATGACACCTTGCTACACGGCGACTTCCCCAGAGAAATAGAGATGTATTATGGCCACGCTATTTCTATGCTCTGCTTCAAAGGAGGGTTGCAGTGAAAAGGCTCGAAATCCAATAGGGAGTCTACAAATGGAAATTACTCAAGAAATCAGCGGAGTTTCTATCACCAGACTCAAAGCCGGTCTCGTACACTTGTATTTTCCAAAGACCAACATTTTTTAAATCCGAATTCCAGAACAATATTCCATATGTATATTTGTGATTTTATATTATTTAAAGTACTGTGCATTTAGGTCTACTTTTAATGCACCTGCCAATTCATAACATTTTTTTGTTCCCCGTGTGCAATTAGCACATGAAAAAATGTGAGGTAGCCACAAAAGTGTAAATGCCACTTGTGTATGTGCAAATAAAGGAAGCCGCACATTTCCGTGTGTGCACGAATGAGAGAAGTGCGGGGGTAGATTAAGCAATGGCCCTGGCTCCAATATAAAAAGAGAGTGGAGCAAACACCATTCCGACAGTCTTTTCTTAGGACTGCTAACTCCCGAGAGGAGGGCTTAGTACTCAGCCTAATAACTGACTATTATGACTGACTGTGTGTTTTTGTCATAGTTACTGCTTGCTGTTAATGCTGTTCATGGAGGCAGCAAGGGATGTTTCTAACATGTCCTTCTTCGTTGACGTGAAAATATCACATCTCTGCATCCAATAGGCTTAAGCAAAATCAGCTTACTTACTTACTTACATATGTCCCATTTCAAATGACATGCAGCACAATTCTGGTTGGGAACTGGTTCTAAATAAACAAAAGCATTGGAACAGCCAATAGTCGGACTTGTATTAGTGAAAATGATTAGTAATTGATGTGGGAGAGTTTGTGTTTGTGCGTTTGAGTGGACTTGGATGTTGTAAGTAAATGTGGTTGATTGAGAAGAGATGTGTAGGTAAATACTTGGGAGCATGGCGGGATGGTGAGTGCATGGGTGAGAGAGTAGAACAGCAAGAATAGAGCATGACCTCCTCTCAACAACATGAAGGTTATCATCTTTGCACACATTTATTGTCTTACTTATTCCTCCATTTATGCAGTCACTCACTCTTTCATTTTTCCTCTGTATTCGAGGCTTTTAATCCACACATGTACTCCTAACCCATTTATATGTGAACTCATTCACACACGTATCCTTCTATCTACCACTTCACTCATTTTACATACCCCCACTCACCGTTGCATATAACCACACACACAACATCGTTAAAGAATTAACTATTTTTTTTTTTAAACTATGTTATAGATGACATGACCTCTGGCAGACAGCAAAAACTCTCTGCCCGCTGTACCTGGAGAAACGTATTACTACTTGGGTTTGCTGATATTCAGTGTCACCAGGAGTGCATTTTCCAGTCCTTTGCTTTCCTTTCACTGATCTCTGTTAGGATGATGCCCCCTGGCTCAACTGGAGTGAATACACAGTACTCTCAAAAAGCACCAAATTGGACTGGAAGATATGATTCCTGACAGCGAGTGCATGTTCATGTGTATCTCTTTTCAGACACACTGATGATGCCAGTCCGAGGCAGGGGAAACTAAAGACACCACGGATCAAAACAGGCAATCAGGTTGTGAATGGGAACTTTGACAAGACAGAGCAGCAAGAAATAATCATAAGTCCAGGATAAGAACTACATTTTCCCCGTTAGTGTGACAAAGATCACAACGACCTATTCACACCACACTCCATATAGACAACAACATTCAGTGTCTTCACAATCGACATGTCTGGAAAATGTTGAGTTGCATTTTACGCCAGTGGGAAGTAATCCCAGCTAGAAAGGATGAACATATGAAAAGAACGAAGTTTTATCCTGGGCATATGCAAAGCACACAGTATCAAACAGTATAACCATTTCAATAATGTTGACCACCTGCTTCTGCGAGTGTGCTAACTGGCTTAGCGTGTTTAAAAACTCCTGAATTTGGAAGACTTCTTTCTGTGAAAATATCAAGCTTGGATTTTAAACCACTCTGTTTCCCAATGCCATTTCATGAAAGAGCGACTGTTCGTCTATTTTTTGTAGTGGGACGGATTAAAGTTAATCATCGTTGTCTAAATATACCTCATGTTCATGTATGACATTCATTGTCATTTTGTATTTTGAAAAACGGTAACTTTATTTATGCAGTCCACTTAGTACCTAGACCAAATTAGTAGAAAGTGCTCCTTAGAGAGTTCTGCTGCATGTCTTTGTGTTTCATTATTGTTGCAGAATAGTGTTGTTTCTGTTGACAACTGTGCAAGGTGTTATTTGACGGTAGCAATGGAGTTTGCTTGCTGGAGTTTGGCCTTCCTTCACTCTCCCCTCAGGGATGCAGCAGAAGTAGTGATGAGGGAAGCAGATCTGTAAGTCCTTGCTAGAGGCTGGTGGAGAAGGGCCCCAGCGAGGTATCCATTCTCTGCTCCGGGGGAGCCTAAGGAAGTGCCTGATTGCACTGTCTGATACTTGACATGACCTCCTACTCCTGTCATTCGTAGGCCCACATTTACCAAACTGTTACACAACGCAGCGCAACAGCAAAGTTGCTGCACTGCATTGCGTGACTGGAGGAGAGCAGCTGAATAGCATATCTATATCTATATGGCACTATCTCCTCTGTCTCTCACGTGCTGGTGCAAAATCAGGCTGCACAGCATCACACACACACCTTTGCAAAGGAGTCTGAGTGCAGTACAAAATTATATGCTCCAACTAACTTTAAAACTTTTCTGTCTTTCTGATGTGCACTGTACAATATAGATCACATGCAAGGTGGGAAAAGTTAGGAGAAATTAAAGTAGTTCGCTTTTCATACATCAAAGTGCCATTAAATTTTGGTGCAAAGCCTTGTTTTTAGAAAGGTTGTTGAGCCAAAAAGCATAGGAAGTTACATGAGTACAGTCATGTTCTGCTAATTGGACGCCTCCTTGATGCAGAGAAATGCAAAACATAGCTTTGTGTGCCGTCACCATATTCACAGTGGTGGTCTGCACAATAGGCTCTCCCATAAGCCTAACAGGCCCCCGCCGCCAGACCACAGCTGCACTGCCCACCCACCTGGCCTTTTTTTAATGGGGGAGGGGACCTATTGTATCCTCATCCCTGGGTCGATTTCAGCCCTGAGGGTACAATCCCTAGGGGCCTGGCCTTTTTCAAATGTTAGAATTAAAGGAAGAAGGGAATGCAAGGCACCTTTACCCTTGCCCTGATATCAGTCGTTTCACCGTAACAGACATACTGAATGGCGGCCCCGGGCCACCAAAGGTGGCCACCTACGAGGGCGGCCACCCTTAGTGCCAGAGGATGGCACAGACCTAGGTACGGTCTAGTGTTGGGGGGACCAGATGGTCCCCCAGTGATTTCACTTCCGGGTGGGGAGGGGTCGGAGGAGGCTAAAAAACCTAGGGGGCGAGGGTCAAGTGCCCTCTTTGTTCCTGGCCACTGCTCGCGCTGACCCTTGCCCTCCCCTGCCCGGACCCCGAGCTGGTGACTGATCCAGGCCAACAGGGCCTTAGGGTGTTCAGGGGTCTCCTGTGGGGTGGGAAGGGACGCCGGGGCGGTTGGTGCTGGACACTCTGCCTCATCTCGTCCTGCCGGTTTAGGGGGGGCGGGGCTCTTCCATGAGCCTCCATGGGGGCAACGTGCACCTTTCCTGTGCCTGCGCTCTCTGGAGGGGCTGCCCTGCTGCTACGCATGTCCTCACGGTTTCGGGCACACGCAGGACAGGCGTTGGCGCGTTCTTGCTTTTGTTGCGCGGGGTGATCCAGCTTTGGGCAGATCTCGTGAGGACAGTCGAGGTTCGGGCGCTTTTCTCTTTCCCTGGTGTCGGTCCTCGTGGTTGGGGTCCACATAGGACTTTGTAGTGGGCGCTATACGGCCACCGTCTTTGTCGCTGGAATGCGCATGCGCGGTCCTTGAGCCCTTTACCAAGTCACCCGGCATCGTACGTCGCTGCGGCGGTGAGGGGCTACTTCCTTGCCCTACCGCTGTGCAGGGGGGGCTTGCCTATGTTTTGGGAATTTGGTCATTCTTGGTTTTGTTGCACTTCACACGCATAGATTTAAGGGTTATTAGGACAGCAAGATCAATTCATAGGCACTAGGCCCCCTTCGTTGTGATACTGCAGAGAGCCTTATTATGTTTTAACGAGGTTGCGGGCTTGGGGAATTTTACGTGTTGTTTTGTCTTTCAGCAGACGGGCGGCAAAGAGAAGGTCGACAAACACCAAGGGAACGGGGGCAGTGTTGGGTAGTGGGGGGGCGGGCATAAGGTATTGATCACTTTCAATTTTATCACTGCAGGACTTCAGCGAGATGAATTTGTAAGATCCCACATCGTGGCTGAAATCGCATGGGTAATTTGGTTTGTCCCACTGTTTCAGTGGGCCGGCTATATTGGACACAGTTGCAGCTTGATTGTTTGCCAGGAAGTGCGTTTGCCACTGGAAATTTTGTCATATTTATTCTTACTTTTGCTTGTACAGTCTGTGCTTGCTGTGCTTGAGATTGTGTGTCTTCTGTCTGTGCTGCTTCAACTCTAGGGCCTGCTAATTTTGTTGTTCTGGTACTGTAACAGTTCTGCTTGTGTTGCTTCAACTTTATGGCCTGCTAATTTTGTTTGTTTATTCCTGTAACAGTACTCTCATGAAACGTAACTGTTTATTTTGTTCAGTGCCCTGACACTTTTGGGTCTAGCCATGATGATGAAAGTACTCTTAACATTAAACAACAAATAAGTTAAATACTAGCAATAGTAGTGATACAACTGTAAGTAGTAGTACATATTTAAGGGCAATTTTATGGACAGCTATTGTGGTACAACCACTGTATATATAGGTCAGGTAGCTTATGTGTGCTACCCAGGGCCGAATTAGTTGAATGGTGAGTTGAACATGCGTTATTCCTCATTCGGCGACGTGGTTCTGCAGGGGGCAGGTAGTTGTATTAGGTCAGGATTAATTTAGGTAGCCATCAAAAAAGGTGGAGCTGGCGTAAACATGTATGCTCCTGTAGAGTTGATACTATACATACCATATTTACGCATGCAAGCTATTTCTACAGTGGCCAGTGCGGCCTACTGCACTCAGCAACTTGAATCTCCCTTTTGCTTCCCCAGTCTTTCTTTGTGTTTTCACCCAAACCAAGGTCAACACATACCCAGGGAGCTCCGAATCTAGTGGCTGGTATGTGAGCAAGTGTAACTTTTAGCTGCAGTTATCAACCAAATCGAGCAGGTGGACATGGGACCTCCCCCACCTCATCCGCATGTAATTTTATCCGCAATAGATATATGGCTGTACTATGCATAGAGAAACCACTTTGTGGACAGACAATGTACAATTTTAAAAAGCATTCTTTATTGGCGACATGAGAGGGCAATAGTACTCTTTTCTACATGCGTCTGCCACTACACCTGTAAGACGGCAGGAGCCTCTAATTGTAGTGTTATTTCATTACATAGCGTTTATTGCTACTAGGGAGAGCTCTTTACACCGGGAAACACACTGCTGCTGTACCCAATGTTAATATTATTCCAGTGGTCATTGTTGCTCATTGGGATAAGTATTGCTTTTAAGGAGAACATGGAATGCTTCACTTTGTTTTCAGTTGGTGATATTAAATGAATAGGCATTAGGCATGCCTTAGGATTCTATGCATATGGGGAAGTGTCGTGTCAATTATACGATTACATGCCGAAGGTAACTCAACACCATGGGGGTTCTCGAGCCCGTCCAGCGGGCTTGGATGTCTTTTGTTTATATCCATGCAGGTATCGGTCAGAGGAGGACGTCGTGGATCACTTCATGGCAGCCATCGAAGCGACCTGTGTTGTGGTCTGGCATGTGTACAAAGTAGTAAATTGATGGGGGGCATGCCTTGTTGCAATTTACTTAACGTCAATGTTCTTCATGGCGGGTAAGGTCCACACAAACACTGTCTGGTGGTGTGTATTTAGCATATCTTATGAATTACATCGTTAATAACTGATGTCTATTAGCATCATTGATCATTATGAGCGTATTCTTGGTGTTTCGGAAATTGTGTCTTCATCCATCATTCCGGGCATGATATGCTAGTGCGAGGGTAACCATGCTATCAATGAATCAAAAGTTTAACAAGAACATTGCAGGCCTACCAGGGGGAATTGGGCCTTGCATGAGGATATTAGTGCATGAACTCTTAACAACTTGAAGCCGAACTCTTGGGGAGCGAGAATAGATTTCTACACTC
Organism: Lissotriton vulgaris; assembly: GCF_964263255.1. Taxonomy (NCBI): domain Eukaryota; kingdom Metazoa; phylum Chordata; class Amphibia; order Caudata; family Salamandridae; genus Lissotriton; species Lissotriton vulgaris. The sequence goes on from NC_141697.1 coordinate 172,350,168, forward strand.
AGTTAACGTGGAATGACTGACCCAAGCTTCAATCTAGAGGCCCGCTACAGAGTAGACGGAGTCGTTTTTAGAGATGAAAGGAACCTTGTTGCAGGTCTCTGCAGTGCTATGCGCCTGGCGTGGGGGCACGGACTTTGCCCGATGGGGGTCAGAACGCTTCTCAAGGGGGACAGAACCGATTCTCCCATAGGTGTTCTCAGGACATAGCTACGCGAAGTTACAAGAAGCAAGTTTCTACAAGAGCTGATAGTAGAAGATGTTTGTACTGGGCATTACAGGGGGAAAATGGGTCTTGGGTAAGGGTGGGCGTAGTTCGCGAAGTAGCTCTACGCGAAGTGCACTTCGCACTACGCGAACTTCACGTAGCACTACGCGAGCTGCGTAGTAGCATGTTCGCACTGTGCAAGATGCGTTTTCAATGATTGCACAGTGCAGACAAGCATCCGGCACTGTGCAGTCATTGAAAACGGCATCTTGCACAGTGCGAGCTGTAGTTTTCTACTGCTCGAGTAGATTTTTACTCGAGCGGCAGCTTTCTCAAGGCGAACTGGTAGTTTCTCATTGCGAGCGGTCGCGAGCATGCGCAACCATTCACAACGAGAAACCTGACCTATCCTCGCTGAGAATCTCGCTGGGATGTCATTTTGCTTGCTCGCGGTCGCGAACATGACGTTGAGGACCGCAAACAAGCAAAAAATGACCGCTGCACTTCGCTACGCTGCACTACGAGTGTTCGCACTGTGCTAAGTGCAGCTCGCATAGTCCGAAGTTGCGCAAACTTCGCAAACTACGCGAGCGTAGCGTAGTGCTTCGCCCAGGGTTAGTCTTGGGTGCCATTTACATTGGCGTATATAGTACAAGTGAGGTACATTCAAGGCGGTCAGTCTAACGTAATAATCTAACGTTATTTAAGCATTGGGGCAACTCGTGCAAACCCCGGATCTAAACAGACTGTTAGAGGTAGCAAGCTGTGTGTTACCAGAGGTTGGTGACGGGCGCATGCGACAACAGAGGATCTACTCAGTTAGAGGGATAATACTGCAAGAATGGGCAGCCTCTCTAGGCATCAGAACACTTGGGAAGACACCTTCAGAGCCAAGGAGAGGAGTGTATTGTTTAAGAGAGGACAACTTTAATTGTGGAAGGGTGCAGGTAATGCTGACTAATTAGTGCTCGTAACCTCAACCGGCCTGGGTAGCGTGTGGGGCATTGAGGGCAAAGTCTCTTTGCAGAGAATGCAGATCGTGGATCGGGGGGAGACATTTTAATGAATGTTTTCTGTCTCTAATGCAGGAACCGCGCACGAGAACCGCCCCACCCACATGGGGGGCCACCTGAACTATCAACAGGTATAAGGATCATAGCACACTGGGGGCAGTGTGTTAGGGTCTTGGATTCCCATGTTCTCCCAGTTGTCATTACTATCCGGGATGTGGGACACGTGCTGGTTTCACTCATGGAAGTAATACATGGATAGTAACTGGGAGCTGGGACTTATTAGGCAGTCCTGTACAGAATTGGATGTTCTCTCTTACTTGAGTCTGGACAATGTCTTTTACGGTGCAATAATGGGGGTGTTCGCGCTGGATGCAGTGGCAGAACAGGGGCTAATCATGCATTTAATGCGAAAGATAATGGGAAATGTGTTTTCAACTCAACAACTGGATGATTTGGGCATATCATGCATCTCATGTGCATTAATGGATTGCTGTGCCATTTGTTCTCTAATAATTTTATTAGCAGATTGAACAACTGAGGCCCCATCCACTGAGGGACGGGTGGGTGCTCCGATACCTGTAGCACATTGGAAAAACCCATGTTGGGACTACTCCCTTGGCACAGGCTGATCAGTTCAGAATGGTGGAATTTTGTTTTCTTCCACGATACCCACAGTTATTGTTTAACAATATTAGGCAATGACCAAACAGCAAAAAAGTCTTATTTTCCTGTCGGGCCACAGCTCGTGGTGACTGGACAAGAAACCTCATGGGTAGAATGGTAGAAGACTGGTCGGGTCCTCATTGTGGGGTACATGGAGGACTTCTCTTAAAATCTCCGGTCTCACGGGGCCAGGCAGTTCTGACTGACTGTGTAATTTTGGATAATCTGTCCCATCTGAGCTACGCAGTCTCATTCAAGACCAGGCACTTTTACTCCCAAGGTTTCGTGCATAGGTCACTGTCTCACACATGCACACTCCAAGCTATGGAATGTCTGACAATAGCAGCCTTATATCCATGGTCTGCCTAGAATGATTGTGGGTCAGATGGGCGTAATTCTGACATTGGGTCTCCCTCATCTTCGTGTTGTATGCTAGCAAGAAAGTGTCTTTCTTAGTCTTTCAATGTCACTCATCGTGCACTGAAATAATGGAAATGTCACACATAGAAGTTGTACGTGTGTAACTCTGAAGGGGGGTGGCTAGTTCGTGGTTGGCTATGCAAGAAAGCTTTAACTGTGGCTTCTTTATCTTGGGCAACTAAGCAGCTTTGACTGTTGTAAGTGTAGTGCTCCTTTTGTAAACTACAGGGAGGCAATTGGCATAGCTGATATATACCAGGCAATATTCAGCACATTACCTGAACAGGCTGGATAGCCCGGCAGATTAGTTGGGCCTGCATAAGCCACACATTAACTGCTGCATCCTGGCCCACACTGAGAAAATCACATAGTTGTACCACAGCATTGCCAGTTTCCTTTACTCTGGCCCATTGGCACTACGGGGATGCATTATCAGGTTGCACAGAATGTTGGGCCTGCATTAGCCACTCACATACCTCCTCCAGTCTGATCCCACTAAGACCTCTCAGCTCTGCCTCCACTTTGGATCAGGCTGATACAGTAAGCCTCTAACTTGTTAATTCATGGGACACATGTTGGCACATATTTGGCCATGTAAGCAATTGGTTTGGCTGGTTTTACGTGAAGGGTCCGGAAGTGGGCAGGCAATTTTAACAGCTAAAATTCAACAACAGGGGTTGACACGCAGTGGAGGGCCCGTGGCTAGGTGCTCGGGTAAGCTTTCACCTAGATAGTATTTACTTAGTTGTTTTCAGGTACTAAGGTAGGGATTACTTTGGCAGTGTTCACATGCCAGGAAGTAAGAACGAGGAAGGATCAGTTCATCTAGTTGCACAACTTGTATATACAGTTGGATGGGCTGCTTGTTACAAGCGTCATAGGGTCCATCGAAGGCCAGGCACAGGGACTGACTTGTACAAGTGTCAAACATGAGGAGATCCTCTACACAGTGTTTTAAGCCAACACCAGAACGCAGTTGGCAGGCATAGTTGAGAGGTCATGGACGTACAATTAGGTTCCCATGGGTTGAAGGTTACGTGTCGCCCCAGTGAGGCTAAGCATTGCGAGGATTTTGTTAGCCTACAGTATGGTCGGCTTTATGGGAGTGAGCCGTCTGGCGGGACCTTGATGGTGAGTATGTCCCCAGTATGTCTAAGTAAGGGTGTGAGGCCATATGCTAGACAGGGGACACCATGCCACTGGCAGTGGAGCTGTTGACCTAATAGGGGCTTGTTGGTTGCTGGTCAGCCAGCTGTACAGAATAGGAATAGACTGGGGGATGGAGCACGAGACGGACACCTGCAAAGCACAGTTTGCAGTTAGTTGTGAAGTTCAGGGACATCTCTGTTACAGTTCCCTGTCCGGTGGGCGGCAGAAGTGAGAAGGAAGTTTGGTGGCGTGCCAGCTTGGTGGGGCTGAGGAAGAGAGCAGACTTGTCATTGCCTGAGCCGAGGGAGGCCGGCGATTGCAATTGCAGTGCAATAGGTCCATGGCGCCGAGGATAGGTGGATAGTGTCGCCCGACGAACTTGGGAGTAGCTTGAAGCATAGGAGAACTTGTTTCATCAGGTTTGGGTTGCTACTTACCAAATGCACTGTGTGCTTTGATGTAGACTGGGTGCATTTACCCGAAGTTGATATGGCATCTTTTGCTTGATATAGCGGAAGCACTGGGAGCAGCAAGTTGTACTAATAAGAAGCTAGTGTGTGGGGGACTCTGGGGCAGAGGCGGCCACACCCAGAGCCATGGCGGAGTTACAGGGCGATCCACTGCAGGAAGGTACAGAGGGGTACCCTCTACAGGAGCACCCGAAGGGTGCGAGAGCAGAATTATCCCCAGGGAGATCCACGCTGTGATGGATCCTGGAGGACCGACGGCGCCCCGTTAGTCCTTCGGGCGGTTGTAGACCTGAGCAACCGGGGGTTACCACAACCCTCCGCCCCGAGGGGGAGGGGCATGAGCAAGAGGCGGAATAGAGGTCTGCCGAGGGGAGGGGTTAACCCTTCCCCCAAAACTGACAACGCCCCCGCGGTTAACACCCCGGGGGGTTATGGCTCGTCAGATAGGCGGGTCGCGAGAGGCGGCCTGCTCTTGGATCGCACGTAAGATAACCCAACATGTTGGCATAACGTATGTGCTAATAAAGCTGCAACAACTTTCTCCAACAAATCATAGTGTGGTGTCTGTTATTTGGGAAAGTTGGAGGAGGAGCGGTCGGGGGTATGGGCCGATATTGGCACTATGCCCGATGCATCTTGTAGCAGATATCACTGTGCATTTCCAATCACTATTTGTCCGTACATAATCTCACGACTACTTTTTAACACTCAGCCAACATTCAATTGATATTTGCGGACCTCACCGCCCGTCTTTTCTCCCTTTCCGTTACCGATAGCAGAAAACTGGAATACACCACCAGGAAGCTATCATTATTGATGCCTGCCGTTATATCCGCTTCTGGCGAGATCAGCCAGAAGAGTGCCTAACCGCGATGCAAGTCCCGGCTCCTTGTCATTCGACATGTGTAGATGGACACATGCGGTTCTACACTTGTGCGTAGTGGCTGCAGGCACCTTTAGTCTCTGAAGTCATATTGTATCACAGCCTGTCTCTCCGCATTGGAGACAGAAGGCCTTTAGCCACAGGACAACGAGCCATTACCTAAAACCTCGCTTGTCTCCCATTTTCTGCAGATACAAGGACTGTTGTGTTTGAATTATCAAATAATTGGAATTCGGACCAATGCAGGTTTCTCAGTATTGTAGATACATGTACCGTTGTGTATGAATTATTAACTAATTGGAATTCTGAACTCCGCAGGTCGGAGCGTCAGCATTCTACTACGCTCCTGTTGAGGACCTTCTCCTCCCTTTGATACACCATGTGGGTCAATTGACAGGCATCACACAATATTATTATTCATTTCTTCTACTCCTTCACAGAGACCAAAAGGAATACAATGATCCACGTGTCACTGCGCACAACTACCTTTACATCAAGCGCTGTTACCCTGTGCTAATTATCTCGCTGTCAACCACCCTCCCCTCACACTGGGGTAATTTCTTCAACTGAAGTACTCTCTCCTATAATTTGTATGCTGATTATTATGTAGGCATTTTTGGATCATTCCTAATCCTAATTCCTTCTTCAAATGTGCAGTGCCCGGCTGGGTACCATGCAAGTAACCTTTTACACTTTCACTTACTTGGGGTGCACATACTTCCCACTGATAGACCACCTTCGCCTCAGGTACATGCCGCCCCCTTGTGCCCCATTTATGTAACGCTGGTACCATTAAGGCCACACACTTATAGTTTTCATTTGTTTTCTTTTTAATTTTAGATGTCCCTACATCACTAGGTCTTGAAGAGACCCTCATTACATAAGGGGTTGACACGCCATCAACAAAAACTAAAGTGAATCATTTATCAGTGCTTATTATTTTATAATGATGCTGTTCTCATTACTTATCATTTATGAAGGTTGACTATTGGACTCCAAGTGTATATGTCACAAATGTGTCACTAATGTTTTAGGTTCTATGTTCACTGGGGAAACTATGCACTATTACTCTGGTGATTATTTTTTGGTAAGAAAATTGCATTAGTATATACATAAATAACGATTGTTATTACAAGAAATTAAGGTGTATTTGGTTTCTTCTCCTTTGGATACCAACCTAACCCTTTTTATTGCAAATGTGCGTACAAGTAGTATCATTATTTACTATATTAATCCACAGGAACCGTTGTTTAAGTATTTATGCAGCACACAAATATTAATATAGCACAAACACTACAAAATAAATCCTAAAAAAGTAGAACAATTGTGTACATTTTAACACCTTCCGTGGGGCCCCGATTTTCCCCCGGTACTGAAATTCCTGTCGCGGGTGTGGTCATGACGGAACGGTTCCGTCATCAGCACAGCCCAACCAACGCTGATGACGGAACCGTTCCGTCATAAGCATCGAAGGGGTTAATAAATAAAATGATACATGAATTGCAAAAACCTTGACATATTCAATTTCAACATTTTAGGTAAGTATAGGGCCTAAAAGGACAAAGTGCTGTGTGATATTCTGATGGTGCTAGAATGGGAGAAAGTCACAAGTTCAGGCCGACTGCGATGGAGCACATGCCGGATACAGGGACCATGTGAGTTCTGTTGAAGAAGTTACCTTCTCAAAGTCTGGCACATAGATTCCCATTGTCAGTGGAGGAGGCCACAAGGATTAGGGAGAGCTTTATAGATGCTTCCCACTGTGGTGCGAAGAGCAGGCCAGGGGTCGTGGATGGTCACCACTGTAGCATGAAGATTTTGTCAGGCATCGCGGTTGGTCATTGCTGGAGTGTGAGGTGCAGCTCTTGCATTGCCGGTAGTAGATTGTGGTCGCTATAGCATGAAGTATCAGGTTCACTGGAGTTTCATGTTTGCAGTTGTTGCGTGGTAGTGAAAAGGCCACAACTTCAGGGTTTCACTTTTCTTCATAGATGAGGGCACTCTGATGCCAGACAAAGGTCCAGGAACTGAGGAGGCACCTCTTGTGAATCGGACTCACTCAAGCAGAGGCCACCAGGATTCATGCAAGTCCAGGCAGGTCCAGTTGCAGCAGGTCAGCTCGGCAGCTGCAGGGAGGCTTCTGGGGCTTGATGTGTCCTTGTAGCTCAGAACAGGAGGTCATCCAGCTGACTTTTGGAGTTACTGAGATAAACCAGGGATGAAAGGAGCAGGTTCAGTCTTCCTTCTCCAACAGCAGGGCAGGCCACAAGCAGCATGACAGTTCTCTGGTGAACAAGGAAGGCCTCAAGCAGAAGGACAGTCTCTGAAGTGGGGGGAATGTTCTAGGCTGCCCCTACATTTGGTTCTGGAAAGTTCATCTCTTCCCCCGTTAAGCCTTCAAGACATTTGATTTGACAAAAGATAGTAGCCGGTTCCTTTGTATGTGTGCCAGAGGCAGATCTTTGAAATGTAAGTGGGGAAGGGAGCAGTTCCAGACCCAGCAAACAAGGCAGGACGGCCCATCCTGCCAACAGCTGGGCCCCTTTACCGCACTGTCTGAGATAAGTACTCATACCCCAACAACAGAGCTATCTACAATCATGTGACCCAGGGCACTGAAAGAGGCGCAAAAATTGTTAGGGCAGAAAAATGCCAACTTTATTAAAGTGGTAATTGTGACAACTTCTTTCTTTAAATGAGTTAAAGAGGGATTTGAACTACAATTCAATCAATCAATCAAAAAAACTTTTTCAGATTTAATATAAGTCAAGGTTCCCCCGTCCATAGCACTCTGTGATGACATATCAACTTTTTTTGATAATAAAATACAGAAAGTTTATGATTCCTTTGTTCCTTCGAGGCCCACTGTAAAGGCTGATATAACAGCCAACTGCTTATTTTTAGTGCCCCTTGGCCAATTTCAGTTAATATCACTGGATATGGCTAGGCAGGAACTAAAGCGCTGTAAATCAGGTTCGCCAGACGACCCCTGTCCACCAAAGCTCTGGGGGTTGACGGGGGAATCAATTGCCCCTACTCTGCAGCATGTCTGGAATACCTCCATTAGTACGGGGGAGTTCCCGGAGGGCAGGAAGCATGCCACGCTTCTTCCCCTGAAAAAAAAGTCGAATGGGGACCCGGAGGACCTGAACAACCTCCGCCCAATCTCTTTATTGGCGGCTCCGGGTAAAATGCTGGAGAAATTGATCCAGCGACAGTTAAATAGCTATACTGTGGCCAACAATATACTACATGAGACCCAATCGGGGTTTAGACCCGGTTTTAGCACTGAGACAGCTTTGATAGAGGTGGCGGAGTCAGTGAGGTGGTCGCTGGATTCAGGGGACTCAGTTATGCTGATGCTCCTGGATATGTCGGCCGCTTTTGATATGGTCGACCATGGCAGACTATTACAACGGCTCGCAGCGATCGGGCTTCAGTATCAGGCACTCGGGTGGCTACATTCTTATTTATCCAATAGATCGCAAATGGTGGCGCTGGGGGCGTGTTCCTCAAAGCCTAGGGATCTGAGCTGTGGCATCCCGCAGGGGTCGGCATTAAGCCCTTTATTATTTAACATTTACTTGGCCCCGCTCTTCACATTAATTGCCAACTGGGGGGTCACTGTGATATATTATGCAGATGACACCCAGCTGGTTTTCCCTTACTCAGAGATGTCAGAGGCAGCCTACGCCAGCTTAAGGGCTGTCTTCGAGACGTGGCAACCTGGATGAATACGAATAAAGTAAAGCTAAATCCGAATAAAACAGAGGTGATCTTTTTCGGGAAAGGCATTCCTCCTGCGGCAGAGCTATGGTGGCCCGCTGAGATGGGGCCTGCACCTCCCCCCAGTCATCTAGCAAAAAATCTAGGGGATAAATGGGACGACAGTCTATCCTTCTCTTCCCATATCCAGCAGGTGACGGGGTGCTGCTTTAGCAAACTGAGGAACCTGCGAAAAATTCTCAAGCTGCTGCCAGAGAATTGTCGAAAAACGGTGACCCATGCCACAATTACATCTAGGCTGGATTATGCCAATGGCCTATATCTGGGTCTCCTGAAATACCGGACCCAGCACTTGCAAACCGCGCAGAATGCTGCGGCTAGGCTGCTAAAGCATATACCGTTTAAAGATCACGTTGCTCCGCACCTCCTATCATTGCACTGACTGCCGGTGACCAGCAGAATAAAATTCAAGGCTCTCACGCTGGCATTTAGAGCTCTACATGGACACTGCCCGCATTATTTAAGATCTCGGTTGCCTAGATACTCCCAGGCCCGTTCTCTCCGTTTGAACTGCCGGGTCCTACTACTCGTGCCGCGAGTCAGAAGGGCTCGACTGGGGGGCCGGACGTTCTCAGCAAATACGGCACGGCTCTGGAACACCTTGCCACCGGGCTTCCAGAGCGCATCCTCGGAATCCAGCTTCAGAAAACAGCTGAAGTCTTGGCTCTTCACACAGGGAAGCTAAATATCTTCTTCTCTGTGTTTCTAGCTTTGCTTTTGCTCTCACAGCGCCGGGACACCTCCTAGTTGAGGTAGCTGTTCGCGCTATACAAAAGTCTGTATTATTATTATTATTATTAAGGTAATAAGAGTACATAATAATAGAAACAATAGATCATGTGGTATAATTCAATATTACAATTACACAATATTACAATTCATTTGAGTCTGACCATGACATTTCTACCTGTTCTCAAGGAAAAGTTGGCACTTTTCAATGAAATAAAGTTATCCTACAAGAAACGAAGGCCTTACAGTAGTGAAAACCACATTTATGAGTTTTTCTCTGTCAGAACATGTAAAACACATGTCCTACATTTTAAATACAATGCAGCCTGTGCAATAGAATTTTTAGGGCCTAGCTTAGGGGTGACTAATATGAATTATAAAGCATGGTTTAGGACAGGCAAAAGATTAATTTGGACAGGCCAAATTGACAGTTTAAAACTTCATGACAGGTCTGAGACATGTTTGAAAGTGCTACTTAAGTAGGTGGCACAATGTGTTCTGGGGTGGATTGGTGAGCAAAAGAACAATAGCTTAAACCCAGATCTTTGTGAATGGGGGTGAATGTTTGCATTGTTCAGCATTCTGTCCATCAATTGTTTCTTTTGCTTTTGTTGCCCTAAGTGGGAAGGGTATGCCCATACATAGGTCAAATTCTAATTGCACCACACTATTCAAAGTAGCCTGGCTGATGAGGGGCGATGCCCGGAAACCGTTCCCAGGCTGCTTGTTTCTGGTCCAGGGAGAACCTGGCTTGGCAGCTCAGGCTGGACTAATCCAATGAGGAGCGGGGTCAAGACTGATTTGCATATGGATGGGTTCAAACTGGGGTGGCGCGGTGAACAAAAGAATGATGGATTAAACCAAGATCTTTGTGACTGGGGTGAATGTTTACATCGCTCAGCATTATGTCTATCAATTGTCTCTTTTGCTTTTTTGGCCCTAAGTGGGAAAGGAAAGCAAAAACGTGGGTCCCGTGCTCACTGCGCCACTGGATTTAAGTTAACCTGGCTGATGCTCAGAAACCGATCCCAGGATTAAGTCTGGGCAGTGAATTCTGCTCCGCTCGCGAAGTTTGCGGAGTTTTCTGCACTCGGCTTTATGCGGAGCTCGCAGAGTTCCAAAAAACTCTGCTTCGCTGGGCAGAGCAGAGTTTTTTCCTCGCTCGCATTCGTCAATGTCAAGTTGGCAAGCGCGAGCAAGGAAAATCAGCCTCTCAGCGAGATTTCTCAACTCAGGCGTTCAGATTTCTCCCTGCGAGTGGTCGCGTATAATCGCGACCGCCATCAGTGAGAAACCATCCGTTCACGTTAAGAAATCTGCTGCTCGAGTACAAATCTACTCGAGTGGCAGAAAGAAAGCAGTGCCCGCTTACGATGTGCATGGTGCCATTCGCGATGATTGCACAATGTGGAGAAGCACCTGGCACTCAAAATCACTGCAAACAGCATTTTTCTAATGCACTCCGGTGCTCGCAAAGCTCCGCATAGCGCAGCCAAATTTTTTTTGCACTTCGTGGAGTTCTGCTTAGCAAAACTCCTCAAACTCCACCCAGGCTTACACAGGATGCATTTTTCTGGTCCAGAGAGGACCTGGCTTGGCAGTTCATGCTTGACTGTTCCCATGAGGAACAGGGTTAAGACTTATTTACATATGGCTGGGTCCCAACTGGGGTGGTTTGGTGAGAAAAATAATGATGGATTAAGCCCAGATCTTTGTGAATGGGGTGAATGTTTGCATTGCTCAGCATTCCGTCCAACAATTGTTCCCTGTGGAGGTCCACTAGTAGCATTTAATTTACAGGCCTTGGGAACATGCTGTAGCACTTTACTAGGGAACTACAAGTAAATTAAACGTGTCAATCGGGTTAGGGCAATTTTACCATGTTGGAAGGCGAGAGCACGTTCGCACCGATTAGCAATGATAATCTGAACTGAGCCCCAATGTAAATAAAACAGGTCCAGAACACAAGAGGGTTGAAGGCAAAAAGTTTGGGAGCGACACTGCAGAGAGGACCAAGACGAACAGGTGTTATCGATCACATCCGATAAATTCCAATCCCTCTGTTGTTGGGTTACAATGGTTGAGACATCGCACCCTTCTCATGGCCAACCGGAATCAGTGCCTAAACAATGTACATTTCTGAAACAATACCACTTGACAAACACTGATTAGTGAGAAACCTGAAGTTTCTATCTCATTTAAGAAACGTGTGAAAAGGATATTTCTCTTTCACTGTTGCCATTACGTCAGCAGGAACGTTCTGCCTGAGACAAAGAGCCATCAATTGCTGTCTATATTTATCGCTGATGATAGACCAGTTTGACTGTCAAGTTGTCCGGTCTAGAAAATGGATGGGAGAGATAATGGTCAGGCCTTAGTTATGTGAAAGGTTAATTGGCTGTTTTTATTTTATTCTTAGCACTTTTTAATTACCCCCCTGTAAGAACTGTGAACAGGCAGGCGAGATCAATCCGGGACTCTCGTATCAATCACAGAAGCAGCTGAGCTGGGATGCTGCGTGAGCTTTTTCGCTGAGGGATATGGCAGCTTCAGCCCCCACACTCCCCTCAGGGGAATGGATGAAATGGATGACTATGTTTTTGTAATTACCAAGCATTTAAATTTGTTTGCAAGCAATTTCTGTTTTATAGTCGATGTATTTATTATACTGTGCAGCGATGCCCCAGCAGCTCTTTTATCAGATTTAATGTATTTCTTGTGTAATGGCCAGGTCACAGAGAAGTGCCGCATAATGCATTGATCACAACGCCTCTCTGTGCTGCCTGTGCTTACATTGTTCTAATGGAAGTTTTGGGGGGACGAGCTGCGAATCGAAAGGTGTTATGGGGACGGTAAGTGAAGGCTACTTGTCATTTCCTAAGGGATAAATACATAGAATTGTATCGGCGGTTCAAGGACCCTCCAGAGGCTTGCAGAATGCCTAAGGCAAAATTCCCCTCTCTCCCAGGCACACAAACATGACATGCTCCAAAAATAGGAACCTGTTGTGTTATAGTTCGTTTTCATATTGTATGTCCGCCATGCTATCTCTGTGCGATTTTGTATCGCCTATAACAAATGGAAATCAAATGCTTTATAAAGACAGAAACATATATTTTGCAATCCAGTCCCTCCGATGAAACATAAAGGAAAACGAGTGATGCAAAACTGATGTTATGCAAATAAAATACATCTTCTGTTTGAGTGCAACAACGATTTTAACAGGCAACCATTCTCAAAATCCTCGTGCGTTCACTGGCCCTTATCAGATCATGACTCACACCCAGGAGAGTGTGCAGATATACAAAATATGACTATAACGGGCACATTTTGTATATTCAATACAGGCATGCATCAGTGATGACAGCATGTGCTACTAAATTTAAGTTAGATGTATTGGCTTTCAAGTGCTGGATAAACTGACAGTCCTCTGGCAGTACAGATGACCAGTGTCTGAAGACGAGTGTGCCTGGAAAGCGGCATTTTAAAATATTCTTACATTTATGCAGCTACCAAGGGGCTGCACGTTATGAATGACATCTTTACCAAATCCTGATCTTTTACCGGCAGCACTTTGCTTGCTGGTCTGTATTTTTGAGCACATTCTTGCAAAGTTTATTTATGTGTAAAGGGCAACTATCAGCCGGAGTTGAAAATGAAAGCAAAATCAGAATGGGGATGGAAAGAGAAAGACAACAGATTAGCATAACAGAAACGTTTTCAGTTGTTCACGTGACTAAGAGTGAGAGGTGGTCTGACGAATCTTCAGGGGATTATTATTCCAAAATGGAGGGGCCGAAGATTCTAAAGGATCTTTCTCCAAAACTTGATCTACGTTTCATGAGATGTGGAAAAGTAACAATTTCTGTCCAAAACGATTTCGCGGGAGCGTGATGAGCAATCAGGGAGGTCAGGAGTTTCAGGCCAGTGTAACGTAGAAGTCCAGTGATTCAGACACAGCTACTTCAATTGAATCCATTGAATCCTGTTTCTGACATGAAACCTATCTAGATTTGATTCGATTTGATAAAGTACACAATTACTAAAAGGTGTCCTGCGATAAAAGTAAAGAAAAAAGAGGAGCGACTCCTTATTAGAAAAGATGAATTTTCAAACGGTTACAGAATCTCATCAGAGTAGTTTCAGAGATGTCATTAGGGAGACTATTACAGGTGTGTGCAGTGAAAGCAGAAAATGTGTCCAGCAACAAATGATGGACGGAATGCTAGGTAAATCAAACATCCACCCCCAGTCAAGAGATCTGGATTGAATCCGTTGTTCGTTTGCTCACTATGTCACCCCGGTTGGGCATTTGGGGCTGGACTGTTCCCGGAGCATGGTCAAGACTGATCTGCGTATGGCTGAGTCCAAACTGAGGTGGCATGGTGAGCAAAAGAGTGATAGATTAAACCCATATCAGTGACTGGGGTAAGTGGTTAGAAAGTTTCAGCACTTCATCCATCATCTTGTTGTGTTTGCTATGTTCCCCCTAAGTGGCCAAGGGTATGGACAGACTTGGGTCCCTTGCTTGCTGTCCCACTGGCTGATGAGGGGTGAAACCTCGATACCGGTTTCAGGTTGCTTGTTTTTGGCCTAGGGAGGACCTGGCCTTGCAGTTCTGGCTGGACTGGTCCCATGAGGAGCAGGGTCAAGACTGATTTGTGTATGTCTGGGTCCAAACTGGGGTGGCATGGTGAGCAAAAAAACGATGCATTAAACCCAGATCTGTGAATGGGGTGACTGGTTGAAAAGCTTCAGCACTCCGTCCATCATCTTGTTGTGTTTGCTGTGAAAACAGAAAACAAAAGACGCACAATTGATGGACAGAATGCAAAACAAATCAAAACATTCACCCCCAATCAAAGGTTCTGTGTTAAATCCATCATTCTTTTGCTCTCCAATATATCATCTATTTTCAAACGTTCTGTCCTAAGTGCTGATAAAGTTGGCAGTTTCCCCTGTTAGGGCTGAAAAACAAGTGATATTTGCCCATGTGGCTGCCAAGCAGAGCTTTGGGAGTTATCACCATAAAATATTAGGGAGCCTTAGACAAAAACGTTCCCAGCCTTAGCCCCTTCTTTTAGTTTGACAGTGAATCACCCAGGAGCTAAATTAAATGTTCACCTGCTGCCTAATCGTGAAATATGAGCATGCCTCACAGGACCTCTGCAAACACCAGCAGTGATGATGGGTACAGAGAGCAAGATCTGTGATCTGCCGGGACAATGAAATTAAAATGCATTTACTTCACTTCAACTCTAGGGCGTGCAGCCCTGCTTTATCTGAGGCCAGTTGTAACCCCTCACAAGAGCTCAATCTGCCTGCTACCATGGCAAGCTAGAGTGTCTGGTATGAGGCCATAGACAGGACTCTGCTCAGAGATACAGTTCGGGACACCGTGAGGGATGACAGTGCCCTCCCTCTGATCATCCATTTTCTTCATTAAGTGTTCCACAACAGCCCCCTTGGTCATGTGGCATGTCCTAGTGCAGTGGAATGTCATGGCCTGTGTCCTCCTAGCACCACGGGAGAACAGTGGAGAGTAACCCGTTAACCAAAAGGGAACTGGGTAAAACACAATCATTAATCAAAAGGTGTTCCCTTGGTGATTCCTCAAGCGTCTATATTAAAAATGATTAAGTTTGACCCAAACCTTTACACAACACGTGCCTACACTCTTTCATCAAAACACGTCTCCAACATTACTCGGACCGATTATACTCTCTTGGTGTAAGCAGAACCACAAAAAGGCGCTAAATTCAATAAGAATATGCAATCTCACTATCAAAATTGTACATTGTGTTACGTTTTATTAAAACAAAATTAGATTAAAAACCTTTCTCTTCAGTCTTGACAAGCAAGTAAATGTCACTGTTCTCAAGAGACCAAAACACATGTTTTTCAAAGGTGAATGGACATGTATGCATGCTAATATGCAGGGACATGGATTTTACCCTTTGATCTAAGTGGGACTACAAACAGTGGATAATATGAGGCAACCATAGGGATTGTCTTTTATTTGATAAGTAATTATGCAATGTATTGAATTATGCCCAATGTACATAGTGATTTTGTATTTTTGTACTTTCTGATTGTTGCGTTTTTAACTGTCCTGAGGAAGGTGGTATGAAACAAGGCTCCACCGAAACACGTCAACATTTAACCTTTGGGGTTTTTAACTTTTTATGTATATGGCTGTGAACACATGTGGAATTTTTTTTGAATTATGTACTGTAATGTGTAGTAAATGTATTAATTCAGTGTAGAGACTTAAACATTTGTTTTTGGGTCTCTACAATTGTCTCTAGGCAGATTTCAAGAGCAGTTAACACTGAGGGAGGACAGAGCACATGGCAAACAAAATGGCTGCCAGAAATACAAAATGTCTTTTACAAAGCGGATAAAATAACTTCTAAATACAGGATAGCTTCAGCTAAATGCTAACCCATTGCTGTCAATTTACGACATATCCTGGCAGATTTTGGAAGACCCAGAATTAGCCTCTTGGTCACATTCTGTATAAGCTACAGCCTTTTAAAAAGGTGAGTGGAAAGGCCTTCTGACAGAGGATTACATTAATCCTGTCTACTCGTGATGAGCTTCTGAAGTAGAATTTTATTAGAGGAATTGGAAATGAGCAGTAAGTTTTTTCTCAGAACATTCATCACAAAAATGCCTGTGGTTGTAAGTTTGAGGAGCAAGGAGTGAAGGTGGGAGAAGGACATGCATCCAGAGAAAGAGGTCAGCAGTAAGGGGACCATCTCGTTTGTCTTGTCACTGTGTGCGTTCTGAGCGTGTTAGCATTCATCCAACCTGCCATCGAATCCACAAGAGCACGTTGCACATCAGAGAGTTTGGCACATTTCCACTACCCACAATCACATTCAGACCAATTTTATGAACACTTTGATTTAGAAAATCGGCTATCTGGGTGGCCGAGATATAAAGGGGCAGACTTTAAGCCCCTTGCGCTACTGGTGTGTCATTTTTTGTGACTCACAGGTGGCACATATTAGTGCCTCATATTTACAAGGACCGGAAAAGCTACCCTGCCTGACTTTTCCTGTTCTTGTAAATATAGCTCCTTTGCACGCAGCACTTTGCGTGACAGGGGCTTTTCATGGGTGTTGCTGTGGGTGTTAACACGCAACACCCATGGAACCAGACACATTTCCAGATTTACGAGAAATTGTAAATCTGGAAATGTGTTTAAATGCTACTCCTCCACCGGAGAGGCATAGGGAGGCGCAAAGAGGAGAAATGTATTAATTTCTCCACATTTATTTTCCACTTTCTATGCATGCACACATAGAAAGAGGAAATCAACTCCGGTGATTGTTTCTGTACAGGAAGTTGTCTCTTCCTGCTCGTAAACAATCAGTAAAACAATGACGTTTTGCAAGTTTTATGTGTGCTAATGCAGCACAAATAGAGATTGAAAAATGCCATTTCTGTTTTTTTACATGCAGGAAGAAAACCTTCACAAAACAATCTCCCCATGACGCAGGCATCCCTGCACCATGGTACTAGGGTGCCGGTGCATGGAAGCAGTTTGTGCGCCAGCGCAGGGGAAAGCACAAAGATGCAACATATTGTTGTAAATTTGTCGCATCCCTGTGCTTTGAAAGTGATCCAGTACGACGCAGCAAAATGTCTTGCGGCACTCACTGAGTCACATTCCTAGTAAATCTGCCCCAAAATGTTTCCATAATCTAGATGGGAAAGAACAATGTAGCTGAATCGCTCAACTATTACAAGGATGAAATGGGAAAGATTTCTTTAAGTTTTTCAAAAGGGCACAAGAGTTAGGACTGGTTGTTTGGATCTGAGCATTCAACAAAAGATCTTGATCAAACTAAAGCTCAATGGTTTTCACTTTGCTGCCCAGAGATGGAAAGCTGGCCAAAAACATTAGAGAGATCTTATCTAGACGGAGGAGTTGCCTTCAGTTAATTGAATGTCAGTCCTGTTCCCTTTAAGCTTGAGGGATTTGGCCATCATCCTGTCTTGAGCGTCAAACAGATATTCTGGGAGGTAATCCTGAATCAAAGTTCAACTTAAGGAGGATTTAGGTGTTGTTGGCTTATGATAGTGCCTGAATTCTCAAGCTCTGGATCAGCTCTGTCAGGATCTGGACATATACATTTAAAAGAACGGAAGACAGTGCAGATCATAGTGGGATGCCAAAAGTCAATGTCTAATTTTTAGAGCAAAAAAGAAGAAATAAAACAGGTTGAGTATAGTCTAAGAGGAAGGATATGAAGTAGTTCAAACTCTCAGTGAGGCTGACCTTGTTAAGATGGTCAAATAAAATGTTAGTGTGGTATCAAAGGCCAAAGACTAATTGAGCAGCAAGAGGCCAATGATGTAGCCCAGGTCACATGATTTAAAAAGAAAATCAAGTCCTACAACTAAGATGGTCTAAGGGATACTGCCTATCTGAAATCCAGACTGCGTCCATTCGAGGAATTCTGTGGCTTCCAAAATTCCAGTTAGTCACATGTTCGGAAATAGTTCCACAATCTTAGCAAAGGAAGGTATAATAAATGATAGATCTGAGGTTTTACGGATCCCTTGGGCTCAGCCCACCCTTTGTAAGCAAAGGTGAAGCAACACCTCCTTATAGAAGCCCTTGTGGATTAGTGCCCGTTTTTGACATGGTCATCCCCACTTTTTGCATGGTATTTGATGTGATTTTGACTGTAAGTGCACTGGGTTCTTGCTAACCAGGTCCCCAATGCAATATCCCTTTTCCAAAACTGTGCAATTCTACCCCAATTGGCAGTACCTTTGGTACACTCTTTAAGGTCCTAGTAAATGGTACCCCTGGTACCTAGGACCTTAGGTAATAAAGAGGGTCCCTAAGGGCTGCTGCACATATTTTGTCACCCTAAGCAATCCCTCACCTAGCACCCACAGACTTCCACTGTAAGCTGCATGTCTTGGTGCAGACAAAAGTGAAAATATGGCATGGCACACATCCATGTGTGGCATGCCCACAGACACTGTTGTATGTGAATTTAGGACCCTAGTGTAATTTTCCCTATTCATGCCCATATATAGGTATGAATCACCCTATCCTTATGTAGGCATAGAAATCCTAACCATATTTAGACTTAGCCTATGCAGTCCAAATACGGCATGGTTACTTCCACTAGTTCCGAGTATTCACAACGATTTTTGGGAAAAACCCGCCTTAAATCTGTAAAATTACCTACATCCCAATTGCCAGTTCTTAAATACCGAATCGGTATGATTTGGTATTTAGGAATCGGTAATCTGGGATTACCTATATGGGCCCCTGAGTCTTTTATGACGTTATTATGTCCAACCTTACGTCAAACTCGGCACCTTCAAGGTATAAATATGCCCACACTTGCCCATGCAAACACACAGTGGTTTGGAGCAGTTCGACTATCTACCTACACGACACAGCTCGCCGAAGCAAGTGCTGAAGGCAGCCGACCCTCTAGCAGATGCACTGAGAGAGACGCTGTCTTTTCTCTTGCCGAGAAATCCAGCTCCAGTGTTCCCAAGCTACCCTTGCGGGTTGTTGGGAAATCGAGTCCTGAGAGAGAGATACCAGACCTTCTTCTTTCTAAAACCAAGGTACGGAGCTGATTAGACCCTTAGAGAAATCTTGGATAGATTCTTGGCAAAGAATACTGAAACTAAGCTACACCTCACTTACTTCTTCCCTCGCACTAGACTTAGGTTAGGTACACCGGGGTAAGCGTATTTTAGAAGCACCAGTTGAGTACTTGTAGTCTTTATTTATTAATGTATGTATTCTATGTATTTTATGGCTTAGAAACCATATCATGCTTTTACAGTATTATTTTATAATACTCGTCGTACTGTACGCATTGTACTTTGCAACCAGTATTACGATTCTAGCAGTTCATTTCTCCTGCATGAGACAGAAGGCTGGTACTGAACATTCCTAGGTTCGAACCAGTGGCCCAAAAAATGAGAGGTCTACACTGGCTCCCTATAGATAAAAGAATCCAGTTTAAATCAGCTTGCCTGGCCTACAAAACACTGCATGGATCGGGCTCTCACTTCCTAAAGAGAAATCTAAAACCCTACGAACCATCCAGGTCACTAAGATCATGTAATGCTAAACTTCTCATAACCCCGATATTTAAACAACTACGTTGGGGGGGAAGAAGCTTCCTACTAAACACAGCAAAAACATGGAACAAGCTACCGATGGAATTAAAAAACAGCCCCTCGCTGTTAGCCTTTCGGAAAAACCTGAAAACATGGCTTTTCTCAGCTTAGTCCAGTATTGTGGGCCGCAAGGCTCTTTCCCTTCTGCAGCTCTGATCATTAGCGCCAAGACACCTGTCGGCATTTGTGCACTCTATAAATCCCCCAATAAAATCAAATCAGAAGACTGTTCAATAAATATTTTTATTGAAAACACCGTCTCACTATTTCTCTGCACCTCTGGTGAAACGAGGCATGCACGATTGACTGAGTGAAATAACTATCTATTGTTTCGGCGACTCTAGAGATACATTTCTTGTTCTTGGGAAACAAAGTTGTCATGTTTATGCGGTTGTCAGAAACTAATCCCTTCTTGTTTATTCAAGAAAGTTTCTAGTGACCTCTGAGCTACCTGGCACTCACAATTAAGTCTATTATATTCGATAGAGACCTAGTCGACCTCAGTCCTACGTCTAATCTATAGTATATGTTATTCCAATGGGAAGAGCCTATTGGGAATATAGGAACTACACTACAACACTGCATGCAGTAAAGGTAAGTCTCCCCCACCGCAGACCTTACATCCCTAAGGCAGGGTGCACTATCCCACATGTGAAGACATATATGCATAAGCTTATATGCCCCTGTCCTGGTCAGCTCTATTGCTGCCAGTACAAGTGAACAGGAAAGGTATTTTAAGTACATGTGCTGGACACTGGTGAAAACGGATTCCCCAGCTATCCAATGGCTTCACTGAAAATAGGGATATTTGGTATCAAACATCTCATATTAATAAACTCACAAAGATGTCAGTGTTGGATTTGTTAATATATAAACACAAAGGGCATCAGAGGCAGAGGTGGTGCGTCCATTGGGGGCGTTGGGGTGTTGCCCCCCGCCCCCGCAGCTCCCTCGGCATCTGTGAACTTAAGTAAACTCTCAGTTTACTTTAGTTCAGAGACGCAGAGCCGAGGGAGAACTGAACTGACCATCATGTCAGTCAGCATGACGTCGGACCGCCCACCCCCTTCAGATACTGAAGGGGGTGGGCGGTCCACGTCATGCTGACTGACATGATTGTCAGACCAGGGGCAGCAGCACAAGTGAGCATGAGTGGGCAAGTTCAGCAAATATTTCAGCCGTGTTCACTCATGCGCACTTGTGTTTGTATTGGTTTGCGCATGCCCATTAGGAGCCCCTCAGTCTCCTAATGGGCAGGCTGCGGGCGGAGCATAATCATGCCCTCAGTCAATCCTGGCGCTGTTGGCAGCGCCAGGATTGGCTGAGAGGGGTTGCCTCCCACTTGCCAGAAGTGATGCTGCGGCTGTTCCTGAATGTAGGCGCCAACCAGTGGAGTGGACCCGAGGCGGCGTGGACCTGCTCAGGTAGGATTGATTTTATTTTAAACACCCCTGGCCCCCCTTCCCCCCGCGCGACATCCCCCTCATCCCCCAGCGCCAGACATCCCCCCCCCCATGAGCCACGACTGTCAGCGAGGAGCCCGTACCTTCAAAATCTTTGCTGAGTATTGCTAATTTACAAATTCACTTGTATGCTGTAGTACGCTTCCAGGAGTTGTCAGACATACATTCCTTTTTTACCACATTATATTGGACTCACATTGAAACATTACGATTCATGTTTTTTCTTAAACCGATGAACGATTTTTCGGTGAAATGTACTTTTGAACAGAGATACTGTGACATAGTTATTCGGCGTGGGCCATCCTCGTTACGCCGTTCTTCTTCTAGTCTGCATCATTGTTATCGAAAGTTGGCCTTTGTTAATATAGAGATATCATGCTATCTTTGAGGAACAGAGCACATATAAACTCTACATCTGTGTTTTTTTCTTAGTTGGTTTACTGAATCAACGTTTCTGCGTGTTAAATGCTGCTTCTAATTACCTTGCCGAAAATACCTCCCGATCTGGGCATACAGTCAAAAGCCATGCGAGGGAGACTGCCCCGGTGTGCCAAGCTCAGAACTTGCAAATTGTAAAGTCAATAGATCCACCTAGTGGCTGAAAGTTATTAGAACTAGATTTTTCATTTTTAGGTCCAACTTTGAAATAGCTTTAGTTTATAGCCTGCGTCATGTTTTCCCAAAAACTCTATTAAAAAATACATACATATACACAGGCGTAATCAGAGCACAAAATCCCCAAAAAACAGAAGTGGAGGACTAACCAAGTTACTCAGTATGCAAGTGGCTTCGCCATTCACAACATCACTGTGGCTGACATAGCATCACAAGAACTGGCATCACAACCCACACACGACTTCACAAGAAGTGACACTACAAGAATGGCTATCAGAGCTTAACACCACTGCATGGGTAATAGTGAAAGTGGCCCTCAGTAAGAGGCGGTGTTACTGGTTTAGTGCCAATAAGTCTCTAAGAGTGTGTCAATTATAATGTAATTGGCAGTATATGGCTATTGTAGAGGGTGGCGGTTTGCTAATGATGATGCAGGCCATCAGAGAAATGGTTGTAAACATGTTTATGATAGCTGAAGGTGTTTGGACCAGTTGATGGGGTTGGGCAGAGTTGAGATGCTGGATGGATGCGTACTATTTCAAGACTATACGTCCCCACTACTTTATAAGCCTGGCTTTATCATGAAATGTTTTTGCTTTAAAATGCACCATTTGCCAATCTTTTTCCAATCTTCTTTTGGGAGAAGGACCCAACCTGTACCCCACTTTTGCTTGCTGCGCTTGCTGCTTAAAAGTCATGCCCAACTTTTACGCCCCACTGCTTTCAAATGTCACCAGCTGTCACTGATCAGAGGTGACCCTTGAAAACCTCCCTGCTACTTGTGTGCTGACTGACTGGTTTTTGCCAGTCTGCCACACGAGACTAGTTGCTGTCCAGCAAGGGTGAGAGGTTTGCTCTCAGGAGTTCAGAAACACAGCCTGCTCGGGCAGAAGGTGATTACACCCCCTTCCACAGAATGACCTACAGATTAGCATTTCTAGGCTAGGATGCTTCAAAGAGCCCACTGCCTTTGGTATGCAAATCTGAATTCTCTCACAGGAGCCCTTTGGCTCTTGGACAGGCGGAAAAATTAGCTAGTCCCATAGGCGTGCCCACCCTCAAGCTTGTGCCACCCCTAATGTGTCTGAAGTGGGGGTACCTTTCAAAGGTAGCCATTTTGGTGATGGCAAACCTAGGAACTCTGGGACAAGGTTGTGGCTAATTCCCACAGTAAGTGGTCATATAGGGGGTGTATTGACCTATGGGGACGGTAGCCTATTGGCTACTACCCTACACTTCCCTATGGCCCTACATTTAGTAATTCAGAGAGCTCCTGCCACCAGAAAATCAGCACCTGTTGCCCCTGGTCCATGGACAAGAGGATGAAAGGGGTCCCCAAGCATCATGAGCCATGAGCTACCTGTTGGTTCAGCCCAATTTGCCTCCCAGTCGAAACCTGCAGCCAATTTTCATGAAGACCGATCCCCGTAGATTAACACTGGGGCCCTTACACTGTATTTTAACCCCGCACCCAGCCACCCCAGTGTCGCTGGTGCCTTGGAAATTGCCCCATGCTCGCCTAAGTCTGGTAGATTGGTCTCATAAGTTGCTGCACTGTACTTGAATGCCATACTACTGTTCATATTGATTCTGGTGCCTAAACAAATATAAAGATGAGATGTTAGTTTTATAATTTGGTATGAATCTCCTCATTAGGTTGTGTGCATCTTTTATTGACAATTGTGTGTATTTGCAGATGTTGAACACTCCTCTCTAATCTGCGTGAGACTGCTCAATCATACTACCCCCCCAAAAGAGCACCTGCTTTAGCAAGCCCCTTTCCACTGATAAGGGAAAACCTGGACACTTTTCACAATATACCTCATTTTGATATATCATATAAAGAACAAGCTTCCTACAGTCCCTACAAAGGATTGGTGGCAAACGATTTTAGGATGGTTGGTGGACACGGAAATTTAGGGAAGCCTGATTTCAACAAGTTACCTACTGTTAGGGCCTCAGCTTAAAATAAATAAGTGGAAGCTGCATGATATGGGTGAACTGGGGTTCCTTCATCTAGTGTCAAAACAGGCACTGTGTGAGCATGTGAAACCATTTTGTTTATATATATATTTTTGATTTTAAAGCAAAGATGGATCGAAGATTGTCAAATAAGGTTTGAGAAAGGGTGCCAATAGGAGCTATGCAGTCAGGCTCCCTAAAGGAGCAAACCACAAACAGATCAGAGGACAGATTAGAGGGGGAAGTCAGTTTTAGTTAATTATGAAAGAAGATTTGTAAGCATGTACACCAGCTTCATAGAGTCAATTCTAACCTTTGAATAAGTCTGGCAGGCCAGTTTAATATTTTCACCTCCAATGTCCTTAATCTAGCTTTTCCCACGGCAAAGTTGTCCAAGTTATAGAGTAAAATATCTAAAGACAAATGACCCAGCTGATGAGACCTTCGCTATAAAGGTCAGGAGGAAAAGCAATAGGCTGACTGAAAAAGTTTTTCATTGACCTGATGGAAAGGGAATGAGGCCCTCTAAGGTTCCTCCTGAAACAACAACTTTGCAAGACTCTGCTTCGATGGTAGTATTGAACTATTTACATTTCCTGAACTTCGATCTAAAGGGGGCTTCCTGTTAATCAGAGAGAGCATGTTGAGGAGCCAGCCAACAGAAATGGGTCAAATGTTGATCAGACTTGGTCTGGGTAAAGGTGAAGATGTCACAATTGTTAACAGAACCATTCACTGCAAAATAAAGGTCCGAACATGTAACAAACTGTATGTGTGGGGACAGATATAAAGTAATGGTTTTGGCATGAAGATTGAAATTGCCCAAAATGGTAATTATGAAGATGGATAAGACTAATTTCTGTAAAGTTATTAAGTAAAGCAGCCTGACCATCTGGGAAATGATGATAATAATAATAATACTAATAATAATACTAATAATAATAATAATAATAATAATAATAATAATAATAATAATAATAAAAACAACAACAATAATAATAATGATAATGATAATAATAACATTAATATTAATATTTAATAATAGTAATAATAATAGTATTTAACAATAATAATAGTAATAGTAATTGTAAGGTGCATAGTTACGTCAGTAGACGTGTCCCAGTGCTGAGGTTCCTCATCCTCCGTACTGAGCACAAAAAACTAGAGAGCCAGGCTAAATGGCACATTGAAATGAAGGTCCAGGACCATGTGAAAGAGAAGGATATTTGACAGAATCTGGTCTCATGGAGAGTGTCAGAATGGGAAGAACAGCTAAGAAGATTGAGAGTTGTGACCTAAACATAATGGCCACTCCAACCTTCCATAACAACCAGTGGCGGCTTACAGAGGTAATGCTGTGGGGCAGAGAGGCGGGGTAGGGGTGGGCGGGTATTAGAGTCAGGCATACAACGGCAAAGGTAAACGTAAATAAATAAATAAATATCTGCTGTCGTATGTCAGACTCCACCACCCCCCACCCAGCCCGGCCGCCCGCCTCCCACCAAGCCCCGCCCGCCTCCCACCCCACATCGTTACTGCCACGAGCCACCAGGGATAACAACCCTATAGTTACATAAAATGCTGAAGCCAGAAGGGAGAGCGATGAGATCAGAATTAGATATTTCAAACAGCCACATTTTTCTAACAAATAATAAGTTAGAATTCATAAGATCTAACATTTCCCAGCAGCATGTGGGAACAATCTTGCATCAATCAACCCTCCCTTGAAAAGTGCACTGTGAGTATGGTGAGAATTTGAGGTCAATATCACTCATGGAGATTGCTTAGAGGAAGTGATTTCTGATATGATTTTTCCTAACTGCTAGGGCCAGGAACGACAGCAAGTAACAGACGATCCTCAGATTGGGAGAAACACATGAAAGGGGCATGTAAGGATGCAGACAGGCTTACACTACACAGCAGCACAGCATCCTCCTTTACTCACATACCTTTATGCTGGCTCATAGAGGAGAAAATCTAGATCACAAGCCCGCACTACTAGTAAGAAAGCCTTAGAAAACAGATAAACGTGGAGCTAGGCACAGGAGAAAGGATTCTTGACCACTGAGGTAAACAGACCGGCAGCATGGCCTCAGAGAAGTGCAAATGAACAAAACGAATGAAAAAAAATAATCAATTAATGAACACGCAAATAAATACAAATAAACAAACGAGCCAGATCGTGTTCAAGCTGTAGCACCACATGGGGCCACTTAAAAGCTGTCATTTAAGGGTTCTCTTGTTGGTCTGAGAGCTTTATAAACTTAAATAGATTTAGAATCCACCTAATATATATACATAGGCACAACATCATTGGTTATATCAGTGCAAGCTTCCCTCTCTTACAGAACTAGTATGGCGAGAGAAATCCTAATTTTCCTACTATGCAGAGAAAGCAGAGTTCAGAAGCAAGTCATAGTCAGCAGCAGTGCAAGCTTCATTCACAGATATAGCACTGGTACTGCAAATATATCAGCTGTGAAAGCATCGCATAGACTGATTACGAGTTTAGATTTTATTTCTCGCATCTGGAAAATGATACCACGGGCTACTTTATTTATTGTGTGTGATAAACAACACCTATTGCATTTTTGTGGCAAATAACATGGTGTTTAACACACCAAAATGTGCATAGTATGGTAAATGCAGAATGATTTTCCTCTGTTAAATTTCAACAGGTCTTAGCTGCCAAAAATAAACAATGATTTGTGGTATTTTATGCATCAGATGATTATTGGAAACGTTAAATACAGCCAAACTTGTAATTCTGAATCGTGTGTAAACAGTGGAATTAACCAAACCAAACCACTTGTAATCAGTCCCATATAATATGCAGAGCAGAAGTAGCAGCAGTGCAAGCTTCACTCCCACATACAGAAAAAGTAAAGCACAGGCATTAGCAGTGCAAGTTCTCAAAAGAAACACAGAAAATGAACAGCACTGATATCAGTAATTCAGGCTAAAACATCGTTGAGGGTGAATCAATGGTGCTCAAGTCAGGCCCGAAAATGAGTTTAAGTGCCACCAATGAACATGTTTGGTCAATTTCGGAGGAAGAAGCTTCGGGCTTCAGCTGTAAATCATTTTATGGATGATGCAATTTATTTTCCTTTTGTGCACTTCTAGCTGATGTATTTTGCAGAAGTGATCAGCAACAATGTTAGACTTTCTCAGATAAAATACTGATCTTGTTACTACATTCTAGATTGGTTGCAGTTGAGTTTTCTTACACAGCCAAGATAGACGTCATTGTCAAAGTCAAGGTGAAATTGAATCAGGTCATTATATATGTGGCAAAAGTGCCAACTGTCAAACATTATAAGGATATTGCAAGTCATCAAAGAGTTACATGACCATAAAGAGTGAAGAAGGTGTAGGCCAAGTTCCTTTATAAGGTTTTGAGACTCTAAGGTGACTTGCAATATCCTTATTATGTATGGTGGGGGTACTTCATCGTTAAAACCTATGGTCACACCATTACCTTTCCAACAAAGTACTTAAATCCTTGGTGTATAATTCATTCAAATAAAAGAGAGAGCATGTTTGCAAACATGAAGAATAAAAATAGAATCTGAATTGCAAAATTAAACACATTAAAAAAGCTGTTAGATATTTGTTGCAAAAATGATCTTGAAATCCGTTTATTACAAATCAGCTTTTTTTTTAAAGAGCAGTAGAAACATGCAGAAAGATTCAAACTTTTCTACAAAAATAAACTTGTTGCCTGAAAAAAGAAGTGCAATGTTTTGTTTTTTTCAACTGCTGGTATAATTGTGCTCCATGACTTGCCTTTCTCCTTGGCTTCTGTCAGCAAGCGTTGTGGCCTCAGAACTCAATTTTAAGAAGTGGTCTGGCATCCTTTCATTACAATAAGCGACTAAGTGCATCACTAGTTGCCTAATAAACAAGAATTAGAGATCGTATTTGTACAGTCACTGCAAAATCCCATGCATATATACGACAAATCTGTGCCAAAATGGAATTACCTAAACATTAAAAACATTATCTATAGCTCGTGGAAACAGGATTTAGTGACAGTTTCAAAACCTTTTGCTAGGTTTATGAGGTTTATAAGAAATACCATATGCATAGATATATATATATATATACAGCTGATTTATGATTAGTTAATGAGGGTCCCAATCCACTTTTTTTTCCCTAGGTTTCTGTTAGAAATGGGGTTTCTGGTTATCAGAGTATGCACCCTGTACAAGCAGAAACCACCACTCGAGTCAGGGTAAGCTACATACACACTAAAAGATAACCTGTTCTCACCCTCTGGTATCTTGGCACAGAGCAGTCAGGCTTATCTAAAGAGGCAATGTATAAAGTGTTTTTGCAACGCGCACACACACACAGAACAACACCATGAAAATACCAGAAAAATACTCCACACAAGGTTAGGAACATAGATTATGTTATTAAGGGTAAAACAGGACCAAAACGACAACAATTCAATAGGTAGAACCAGAGTTATGGATCTTTAAAGATTACATCAAAATCCGGTGCTTAGAGTCAATTAGCGCGTGTAGGTTAATTGAGGTCACACTAGACTGGGTTACATACAGAGTTCATGCCGATCGTGGTGCAGATCAGCCCTACCACAGGACTCACGCAGGTCCCAATGAAAAAGTACCTTGAATGGTACAAGAGTTGACGTCGAAGACTCACATCCATTCTGATCCGTGCGGGCATTGAAGGCTTCAACATCGTACCCCTTTACCATGCAGGCATTACATCGTCATCAGGCCACACTGTCCATTGCCATTGAGCTGCATAGTTCATCAAAGCAACATCATCTCTCAACTCCTGGGTCGTGTCAAAGGGCAATGTGTCTCTTCTGATCAAAAAGCATCACTGCACGAATTTTGATGATTTTTCACATTAGAAATCAACTTTCAAAGGCCCAGGACTGGATTGGCACCACTTGGCAGGGCAGGACTCACAGATGGCACAGCTCAGGTGTGGCTGCAGAGTTGAAACAGGTCTTTGATGGTCATGAGACTTCAGAACAGGAGTCAAGCCAGCAAGCCCTCGTAGTCACTTTGGGTCCAAGTAAAATGGGTCGAGTCCTTATCCTCAGTAGAGCAGAGATCAACATGAAGCAGACTCCAAAAGGTTTATAATGTTTTATCGATACCTTTGGTGCATATTGCGAGACTAAGGGCCTGGAAATAAATTATAGCAAAACAAAATATATGGCATCAATCCTCATAAGTCTTTTAAAAAGAATGTAACTGTTAAAAACCAGAGGCCAGAATATGTGCATAATTTTAACTATTTAGGTATAACTTTGGACACTAAAATATTTTGGAAACCACCATTGGAGAAAAGCAAAATTATTTTACTCCAAAACTCTCTACCAATAGTAAACAAGCATTTGCAATGCAATAGGTCTCACAGTTGTGAGAGTTTGAGCTATTGGCATTGTAAATGGCAATGCCTTTTATTTACGTGTTGGTTTTTAAAACATAAATAAAAGGCATTGTCATTTACAATGCCAATAGCTTAATCACTCGCAAATGTTAGACCTATTGCATTGCAAATGCTTGTTGTAGGGGTAGTGGGCACTTGCCCTGAAGTGCATTGAAGCCCATGTACAAGGACCTAAAGGCTATACTCTGTTTTAGAGGTAACCAGTGAAGTTCCTTCATGGAGTTTGATGCAGGCGATTCTCTTGGTCTGTCTAGAGCCAGTTTTGCCGCTGATTGTATGTGGGCAGTTTCCTTAGTCCACGGAGTGGTGTGAAGCAGGCACCTGTGACTTAGTTTACGTGACTATTTATGGATAGTGTGGTGTCAAAGGTGACCCCCAGATTGCAAACTGCTTCTAAGTATTTCAAATCTTTAACTGTTATTAGGCCTATAAGTGGAGAATCAAGGTTTTTCTCAATTTGCGAAACTGTAAGTGATCATAACAAACCTGAAGATTAAGCAGGAGTTGTTTCCACAGGAAGGAGACTGGATTTCGCTCTGGGTTTCTGCATCTGCAGTAGAAATATGTAAGCCACTTGCAGAGAATCCTTCTGATATCAAAGAAATGAGTTTCAGTGAGTTGGGTCATAGAATGACACCTGGCACTTGTGGTGTCAGGGGGCCACTGACAAGGACGTGGCTGCGCTGATATTTATATTCCAGTGCATGGAACATGAACACACCACGAAATGTCGCTCCTCAGACCTATTAGTTATGTTATGTCACTGTTATTTACTATTGCACGCGGGTTACCCCAAGAGGAGTATCATGTTGCAGGGGCCATTAACAATTGGCAGCAGTCACTAATAATAATCCGCTAAAACAGTTGGGGTTTAAGAGGTTTCCTGAATATAAAATGATCATAGCACGCAGTGACCTATGTAAACAGGAAGAGCATTTCAGTAAGTGGGGTCGGGTTAAGAGAAAGATCTTCCGCCAGATAGAGATTTTTTGATCCGAGGAACCGCCAACAACGTTTTATCACGCAATATTGGGGCCTTTCCTGGGCAGTAAAGAGTGCGCTCGGAAGCCCTTAACATAGCTTTTGATGCAAGCGACAATCATGAGAAGGCCTGCTTCCGAACCACTTTCCCTTTATTTACACTGACGACTCAAATAACAAGGCAAAGAGAACTGTCAATTACTCTGGGACTTCCGTCCCAGGCGTTTTATAAGTGCTGACTCTGCTGGGCTGTTTCTTGCTGTCCACGCACCTGTAGAAGGTGTGTACGTTTCTAACGTAGTGCAGTGCCTGTTCCACCAGAGTGGACAAACACTTGTTGGGGAGGAATAGAAAAGGCGTTATATCTGAAGCACGTCCTTAATGGAGACTGATTGTATAGAAAGTGTGCAGATACTCATGAATTCCCCTTGCCTTAGTAATTCCCCTTGCCATTTTATCATGCATGACAACCCTTCTCTTTTGGTCTGAGTGACCCTCTAGCAGGTTTTAATTTGATAGACCGTTTGGTATTTAAAATATTGCATGGGTGTTATCGAAGACACTCTCTAGTCTCCGTTTCTTTTCTGTCTTTATTAAAGCTGCTGATGGTTGTCCACTGTGTAAAATACGTCCCTTCACTTCGGACGCCAAGTTCCAGGAATGTCGTCATTACGTCAGAATGGACTAGGAAGAGTAAGTCCGTAAGACACTTTATTTCGGTAACTAGTCTAGGACCATAACATTGATATACAAAAAAAACATTTTTACAGATCAACAATGTTCTCTAAAATCAATAGGTTAAAACAGCCAGATTAAAAGTAAAAAAAAAACACGGCATGACCCTCCGCAAAGGTAGAATTGGGCACGCTACTCACATGCTTCTCTCCACACAGTGTTACGTGCATAAGCAACAAAATGTCACCGATCAACAAACAGTATTATTAAAGTGAAAGTGCAATAAACGGATATATGTTAAACAAAAATAAAGGTGCTGCTGGTAATAGAGCCGCGTCCTGCTTCCAGTCAGCAGCATTATTGCGCCTTAGTTAGTTGCTCCGTTAGTGAATAAGGTTTATATCTGAGGGAGCTCAGAGCGTACCCGTGACCGGATTTTGTGTGGCTGTTTTATGCCATCGAACAGCTGTGTGCGTTAGCAGCTGGCCTTGTAGGTCTTCCCCCTTTCACCCCTGATCCGTTATATAAACAAAACATATCTAGCTAAGGGGTTTAGAAGAGAAATGATTTTTGAAAAGCATTGGAGACTCGAGTTTATTGTGGACAATCCAGCACACGCCTCACTTGCTTACGGAAGGGGATACTCAAATTAATATTGTACAGCTGATATTTGCAGCGATCACATACAGCAGAATCACGGCCCGGGGTTGGTTTTTCAGCATTTTACCTTTTGACGTATTAACATGAAGAAACCAATAAGTACTTTCTAAAATTAGGATATTAACGGCGGATGGGGGCAGTGCACATTCACGAACACCAGCGCTGATAGGTTTTTAATGTCATGTGACATGGGGGGTTGACCAATGGGAAAGCGAGTTTGTTATGCGATGTGCGAGAGCTCTGGGGGAAGCAGCGGTGGTCCTGGGAGTGCAAGCAGCCATGCCAAGAAAATAATGGGTTAAAGAAACGTACGTTGACACTCCAATAAGTTTGATCCCAGCATGCCGGCAGCCTACCCAAGGTGCTGGCCTGTCAAACAAGCAGAGAGGCAGAAAGAGACATACGAGGCATCCGGACACGGAGACCCGGGCGGAAGTCAGGCAGGCCGGGGGCGGGACGTGAAGACACACCGGAAGCCCGGGCGGGCTCCCGTGAGGTGAGAGAGCCTCGCACGCACAGAAGGAAGAGACCGCCGCCGCCTGCAACGAGCCCTCGCCTGGAGACGAGTACCGGTGAGTGGGGGCCTTTGCTGAGCTGCGAGGGCGGGGGGCATGTGTGTGTGCGTGGGGCGCTCTGTATGCGTGTGAGCGTGCGTGTATGTGTCTTGGAGTCTGTGTGTATGCGTGCGTGTGTGTATGCGTGTGTGATGACTGCGGGGGGGGCGGGGGGGGGAGAGAGTGTGTGCGAGCGAGTGTCTGTGTGTGTGTATGCGCATGCATGTGTGTATGTGTGGGGATGTGCACGGCGCGGGAATTCTTGTGAATGTGGACGGAGCCGACGTGCGCGTGCACGAGGTCAAATCCACAAGTTAAAGCGCGTGGCACCCTCTTGTCCTCCTAATCCCCCCGAAGTCGATCACTATAGTTGTCGAGCTGGACTGGAGCATCCTACGGATGCTTACTCCAGCTCGACCTAAAAACATGTACTATGTCTTAAGCGGTATCCCTGCCCTTGAGGTATATGAGTATAGGGCACAATCGGAAACTCTTTATGGGGCAGAATTATGGGGACCCTCAAGCAATAATACTTTTAATAATAATAATATTAATAAAACGTTTATTAAGGCGCCTGGTTACACAGGAAAACAGTGCGTCCCCGTGCTGTGGATGCATAGGAGAAAATACACTTTTTAGGAAATTACTATACCTTCCTATACGTACACCACTAATACCTTTTGTAATGAACCTAAATGTATGCTGTATGGATCACCAGGCTATTTTAAGATACTTATTGTTCTGGGTACGGCTGTGGTCTACAGCAGAGCTCGTGCATTATAAAGAAGGGCTAGAGGAAATCTTAAGGCTCAACCAGGGTAGAGGTTTACCGTGGCTCAAGCACGTTCATTGTTTGTTCAATAAATTAGGGCAGAAGCATTTTTGGGAGGAACCTGATCAATTGTCTAGGGTTTCTAAGTAAATATTAAAATCAACTTTTCGGGCCTATATCCAAGATAGTGCGTCTCCTAGCTCAGCCATTGGTACACTAACAACACGGTTCCTTTTAATGAAACAAACTTGGAGTTGTGAGCCATTTTTGGACAAGGTGCAGCCATGATTAGCAAATCCCTATATATTAAAATTTCAATACAGTGTCCTCCAAATGATTTCAAACACATCAAAATGAGCTTGCAAACTATGGGAGGAAAATACTGAGTGCTGTACATTGTGTCAATCTGGTGCAAGAGAATATGACCTACATTTATAATTCCTCTACCCAGTTTATGTAAAATCCAGAAGGAAATGGATCAAACCCATTTGTTGGATATAGGGAATTAGTTCATGTTATGAGGCATCAAGAATATTGAGAACTGATACCTCTCAAAAGGTCATTTTTTGCATCAGTAGGTACTTGTTTGCTGCAGGTTTAATAAGAGCAAAGGAAGGTTTGAAATTTTAGTGTATTATACTTATAATATTGTCAACACATAAGCTTTGCACTTGCACTTTATGTACTACACTTGTAATACTGGTACTGTACTAGTTTTGCACTTGCAATCTATGAATTAACGAGAAAAGTAGTGGAATGACATACCAAGTAAATATGTTGCACTTAAAGCACTTGCAGTTTTTGAATTGATTCCTAACCAGGGACTTTTATTTAAAGTATGCCAGATAGATATTAATAGTCCTTGGCTATCTATAATGATATGTGTTGCAACTCCTCACTATATTTTATTTATTTAACAACCTTACATTTTAACAGTATTAATTTTTTTAAAATAATTTAGAAAGGTCTCATATTTAAAATATGAACTTTCACACGTATGCAATTGTCTAGCGATACCTTTGGAAATGTTTTATTATTATGATGTGCAAATTGTTATTGTATATCTTTTATGGTTTTTCAAACCGAAATAAAGATTAAATTGAACAGGCAGCAGGACAGTACATTAAGAAGGTATGAAGGCCCTGCTTACTACAAAATAGGAGTCTTACGGTTGTACGGAATGAGTGGTCATGGGCCTGGCTGAAATTTGGACAGGTGTCAACCGGCTTTTCTTTGATGCAACTTTGGTGGGAAGTGGCATGCTATCACACACAGCTGCTGCATTGCTGCCCAGGTGCCAAGGCACTGGCACATTTAGACTAAAAACCAGAGAGCCTGAAACCTTATCCCTAGATGGTTGAAATAGAAACAAAGAAAGACTGCAGCTCTGGTCACATTACTACTAACAAGCTGACTCAACAAATAAGAAGCCTCACATGGATGCTGCAGAACAACAGATAAAAAGCAGAATCTGCACAATAAAAGACAAAAAATGCTGCCTCTACAATAACATGAAATGACAGTGCTCAAAGACAAACCTATTCAAGATCCAATAGTGTGTGGCTGGAGATTGAAGACGATCTTGAAATCGTAAAAGCTGTAGCACAGTGAAGCAAAAAATCAATGACTTCTTTGCTTTTGTGAAATGTCGCTGCAGTGCCTCTACAGTGCAGAGGTGTCTGTGAACAAAGGCAGCTATGCTGCAAAATTCAAAATCCTCAAAACAAACAAAAGGGTATTAACGACATACAAAGAACAGGGGGATTGGTGTGCCCCAATGTCCTTTGCTATTGACATGTGGACCACCAACCCATCCTGCGAGATCAATGGCAGGAGAGACTGACAGAAGGAGGATCTCCATGGATAGGGCAGTTGTGGGATAGTCACTGTCTAACTTACTATGGCTTCCCTGGGCACAAGGTGATCCGGGCAACTACAGCCCGGGCAGATAAGAGTGATGGGACCAAGTGAGGGGGGATTTTGATGGACGATGACGAGGGAAAATCTATAATTTATTTAATTTTCCTTCATCATCGTCCGTCAAAATCCCCCCTCACCTGGCCCCACTGCTCTTACCTTCATGGATCCAGGTTAAACCTGTGATAGACTTTCAGGATACAGTGCTGAGCAGATTTGGGACTCGCCACCTTCCCTTCCCACAATACTTCTCTGTTTGATCATCAGTACTTTATCCCAGAGGTGGAAAGGGAGAAATTTAAGAGATAGAAGGGAAGGGGATTTCATGGCACTCTCAGATCTCATTGTTCAAAGGAAAATCAATTCTTTCAAACAATGCAAGCAGTAGTTTAAGGTACAAGTAACTAATAGCTCCAGTATTTCCATTCAAGCATTAGGCCCTTCTTCTATCAAACAAGGAAGCAGACATATGATAGCTTTCGTCAGTGGACACATTTGTGAGTACACACCTGGACTTGAAAGGATGGTCTTGGGTGAAAACATAGGTGACAATAAATGGGTTGAAAGGGAAATCCCAGAAGTAGAATGGGCCAAGGTGGAAAAAACCTAAAATCTCAAGAGCTTCATGTAAATTATATTCCAATAGAACTTGAGGCTGAAAAAACGTCACTATATGTATTTGTAGTCCCTGATATGTTTTGGTGGGGCTGGTTTTACTGGAAGGAGGGAACTGGGTTGAGGACATTATTAGGGGCTATGGAGCGCAGATTAGACTGATGATCAGGGTTGCAGAATGTATTGTCCCTCTCTACTGGAAGAAGAGAGACCCTCCCAACTGATCATATTAATTCCCTAGGTTGTAGCAGTAAATGGTATTTGAGAAACTCACACAAGGGGGTATATGTACAAGCTCCTATAGCCACAGTATTGTCACTTTTTAGGATGTTCCTGTGGTGATAAGGGCTTCGACTTATTTAGAAGACAGCGTTAAGCCACTCAACGGGGAAACATTCTTTATAACGCTAGCATGACATCGCACTACATTTACAATGCAGTCATTACATCGCAACATCCTTTACAATGCATGTCACTACAACACATCCATTACATTGCTTGTCACTACAACGCATGACACTACAACACATGTCACTACAACGCAGGCATTACATCGCATGTCATTACAACGCATACCATTACATCGCATAGTACCTCTACACTATCCAACACTTACCCTACTATTGCACCCCCTGGAGTTATAATATTAATTTTTATCACTTCAATATCCAACACTTACCCTATTATTGCACCCCCTGGAGTTAAAATAGTATTTTTTACCCCTACACTATCCAACACATACCCTACTGTTGCACCCCTTAGAGTTAGAATAGTAATTTTTATCCCGACAATATCTAACACTTACCCTACTGTTGGACCCCCTGGAGTTAGAATAGTAATTTTTACCCATAGAATATCCAACACTTACCTTCAATGCAATGTAATTGTATGCGTTGTAATGGTATGTGTTTTAAAGGTACAATGCGATGTAATGTAATGCGTTGTAAATGTAATTTAAAAAAAATCATTGTAGTGGTATGCAATGTAAATGTATGCGCTGTACAGGATGTTGCGATGTAAAAACTGCGTTGTAAAGGCATGCATTGCAAATGTATGCGTAGTAACATCATACATTCCACTTAATGTGGCTTAACATTGCCTGCAAATAAGGCCCCATTTCATGCTATGCTTAGCGTGAAAGTGATGAGCAGTGGGTGTTGCAGTGGGCGTTCCGCTGCAACACCCAAAGGGAGAGAGGACCAAGACAGTTGCCTGTTTGGACTGGGCAGAGTTGACAAGTGCAGTTGCCTGTTTGGGCTGGGAAGAAAGGGTCAGACCTAGATACAGAGATGCTACGCAATTTTCAATTAAGAGCCGCAACCTTAAGCCCTCTACATCAGCCAACATCCAAAAACAATATCAGCAAAGGCATTTCAACTCATGCACCAGAATAAAACCTCATACAGATTTCAATGTGTATTGCATAACTACAAAACCCCACAAACCACACCTACACACAATTCTACACCAACCACAACAATATGGTACCTGCATTCTCACACAAAACAAAACTCTGTCCTATACCACTAACACCTTGAATGCAGCCAGATACACACTCCCTTTTCAAACACCACACCGGCTCTATCTTCTACTTGGCCCTAACAGATCCCCCTTCATCATGACAAAACCTGTACTCAGCCTTCCATCACTATCCACCAACACTGCCTCCTCTTTTTACCACGTACACACAACCATACAATCCTTAAAAGACACTCCACTACACATATTACCCATTCCAGTGATCAAATCTAACATAAACACTAATTACTCATGTCCATCCCCTCTTACCCACCACATACTCTTCTTCAAAACACATCACCACCCCTGTACTGTTTAAATACCATGCACCAGCACTATTGCACATACAGATCATTATCACAAAACCACCAGATCAATATCTCCTCTCACTACTCCGCAAAAACTAAACTCACAAATCTCAATGTAATATATTTGTTACACATATGTTCCCTCACTATTTAAACACGTATCAATATATTTATTATTTCATTCTTCTTGTGCATGGGAAATAAAATACTCTCTCGAAAGCTTCACTGTGTCATTCTATCACCCTACCCTGCTATCCGTGTATCCTCAATCTTCACTTTCTATTACCCCATACTCTTTCTACTACTATAATCTCCAAAATAACCCTTCCTAGACTCCTCCCTCCTCTACATCTCCTGGCTCAGCCCTTACATCAGTTTACTACTAAGATCTCCAAAACAACCCTACTAAATTCTCCCTCATGTTATCTCTCATTTGACACTTCTGGTTTTCTTCCATCTTCTATACTTTCATTACTCTATTCAATCGAACTAACAGACTCACATGTCCTCCGCTCAAATTAAGTCGTACCTCCATATAATATACTTATAATTAAGGCTCCCTGTTTTCCATTGTTATGTATTTTTACAGCTAAATACAGACAGAAAACAATGTGTTTTCTGCCTGCATTTATTTATAAAATGGGATAAATACAGAAAATTGTGCTCTTTTTAAGTGACTCTCCGTGCTGTCTTTGATGAATTATATGCCTGCAGCTGAGAATATGGGCAGCATGGGAAATTACAAAACAGATTGAATTTTTTTAAATAATGGCATACGTCAACATACATTTATGGTATAATGCTAGTATTTTCCAGTGGATGTACTGGTATGTAATATTTGACAGTTGAAACAGCTAAAACACAACAGACATCAAATTATGAGTATGCGTCTATCAGTTAAATAAATATGGAAATGAACAGTTTTTCATCTTCATTTATACGCAAAACACAAAATGAATATGGATAAATACATATAAAATGGGCAAAAAATAAATATGTATAAATACAGACGGAAATGTTGAAAAAATAAATACCATAAAATCACGACCCCTACTCATAATTAACTATACTAATCCGCCACAAATCCTTTTGGTTTCCAGAGTAGCATGCTACTCCTCGAAAAAGTGCTTCAAAGCCTCGTCAGGGGTAGTAAGCGATACATAAATACAATACAATTATATGACTTCATCGTTATTATTAGATTACTTACCGTCCTGTTTGAGCCTGTTTGGATTTCTTTGGCATTTAACTTCTTCTTTAGAACTGCATCCTGTATTTGGAAGAACCTAGAGGATACAAAAGCAAGGCAAGAGACTTATGAACACACACACGCATATATGTTTATATAAATATTAACTACTGGCGGTCGCCAGTAGGTAGTTATAGTTAGGACCTTGTTTCTATTAAAAAAGCATTTATTTTTTGTCAATATCTTTAGCACCGTTTGATAAATCTTTCTGAAATTTTCAAAACTAATGGGGTGCTCCAGTCAGCTCCCCTATTGCAAGTTTCAGGGTGATTTGTCAAGCGGAGCCGCGAAAAAGGGAGGTGGCCAAAATGTGTTTTCTCCATGAGAAACTTTTTGTTGCAGCTACAGCCTGAACTGCTGAGTGGAAGTAGACCAAATTTGGCAGAAAGGTAGCTCTTGGTCCAGAGTGCACTTCATAACAAATAAGTCTTCCAAGATGGCCACCAGAGAAAAAAGAGCCCAAATGTAGCAAGAATATCACCCAGATGTAGCCCATGTATAACCCACTGACAGAAGTATGCAAAACACTTTTTATTTTTTGTTTTTTTGCAGTTTTTTATAGTGCAGACTGGTCAGGTATTGGAGCATTTCATCTTACTTGGGCCCCTTATTGCGTATTTTGCACAAAGTATATGAGATTGATCTTGCGAAACATTGAACTTTACTATCCTGTTAAACTAAAGTTGCTCTGAGCGGGGCTTTGTAACACCCATTTTTACCGACTGGTTTTAATTAATTCTCATTGATATGTATTAAGAAGGAGGATTTACAGTTTTTATGTACCCTTTTATGATCTATGCTTCTAAATCAGATCGAATAAAGGTTATTGAAATTGAATTGAAGTCTCCCAAGATGGCCACCAGAGAAAAAGGAGCCTAAATGTAGCACAAATGTCACCCGGATGTAGCACACTTATAGCCCAATGACATAAGTGTGGAAAACACTTTTTATTTTTATTTTTTTTGAAGTTTTATATAGTGCAGACTAGTCAGGTATTGGAGTGCTTTACATGGTTACATCACACAAGGACAACTTCATTTTGGTTGTAGGAATAGGGAGATTAAGTGATTTGACCAGAATCACAGAATGTCGAGCTTAAGCAGAAACTCCAACCTGGTTCCCGGGTGGCAAAGTCTGAGCTCTGGAAGTAACATCACATCCTCTCCCCTAAGTGCAACATTTAATCAAGTGGTCAAGTGGATAAAAAAACATAAAGATAACAAATAATTTAAAAGTGCTTTGTCACTATTTGAGAAATGAGAAAATATGTCCTCATTTTAGTTTTTTAGAGCACTAACCATAATTTTGATTCATTTCTATTATCTCTAAAGGAAATGCTTTAGGTATTACAGTTTTGATTATATCAAGATGACGTCAGACGGGCCACACTTTTGTAATAAGTGTTAGCAATCTAGTTGTTCATTAGGTTACTGTTGAGAGGCATTGGTCAGTGGCACGGACTTGGAAAATTGTAGGCAGGTAGGAGGGTGCAGAGGCAACAATTTGACCACACTGGGCAGGCAGGAACAAATCATGGAGGGCAGTGGAATGGGGGGCAGGGGCAACAAACCAACAATGCAGGACAGGCAAGAGGGGCTGTGGCAATATAATAGACCACAAAAGGAAGTGGTAGGGGTAGTACAACCATACATGCCAATAGACCCAATTCAGCCAGGAAACATCAAATGTTTTTAATCCCAAATTGGCTTTATTTTATCTGTCTCCTATATAGAATCTCCTCTTTTTCAATGTAAGTCAATGGGGAAAATCATTTCCCCAGTTTTTTCTCAAAATCTCCCTCTTACAAGTTGAAAATGTTAGCAAGTATGGTACATTGGATCATGGAAGATAGGAGGAATTGGGGTAGGGACATGGACATAGATAACAGAGGACAGGAGGGACATGGAAAGGTGCACCAAACTGACCTTACAGGGCAGGCATCAGGGTTTGCAGCAGCACAAAACACCACACAGGGCATGCGGGACGGCAGTGCAGCACAACAATCCATGGAAAGCAATATGACCAATAAGACCATGCGCAGGGACAACAGAGAACAGTGGGGAAAGAGGCAATGCAAGCTGACCATAATGGACAGACAGGAGAGAAAGCTGCAGCATAACGGACCATAAAGGGCAGGAGGGATGTATCAGGAGCCTTACAATGGAACAGACAAGCCAGGAGGGATGGAATAGGGGTCTGTACGTGGAAGACAGAGGGCAGGGGGCAAAGGGGCAGGGCAGGAGCAGCAAGCTGATCAATGAGATCAGGCAAGATGGGCACTAGAAGCACAACACATAATGGAGGCAAAAGTGAAACTATAATGGCATAGACACAGGCCATGGAGGGAAGGTGGGAGAGAGTCAGGGCCAGCTAACGGACCACACATGGAAGGTGGGAGAGTCGGTGGCAGCACAGAAGACCATGCATGGCAAGCAGGAGAGTTAGTGGCAGCACAATGGCTATGATGGGCAAGAAGGAGGGGGAAGAGGCATGCACAAAGGTCCATGGCAGATAGAAAGGAGGGTTAGGAGCTGGGCACAGACAAGAGAGTTCAGGGGAAGGGCCTCACAAGATGCCGCGCAGGGCAGGTAGGAGGAGCAGTTGCAGCACAACCGATCAGGGAGGCCAGACGGGTGTGGCAGTAAAATGGACCATGTAGGACAAGAGAATGGGGAAAGGGGCATGGAACATGGATGGGCAGGATGGAGGTGGCAGGGATGGGTTACAGTCATCTGACAATGCTAGGCTGGTGGGAGAGGAGTGGCAGCTCAACAGAACACTTGGAGAGGATAGGAGGGGCAGGTCCATGGAACACGATGGATAAAAAGGATGGAGCAGGGGCATGCAAACAGATATTGGGGGCCGTGGAAGGAGAGTAGGGGCAGCAAGTTAAGCACAGAGGCTAATCAGGAAGTCAATGATGGGGCATTGAATTGGGCAGTGGAGGGCAGGAGGAGTGGACTGTGACATCATGCTAAATGCAGTGGCAATACATCAGACCATGTATGGCCAGGGAGAGGAGGCTAGTACCTGGATTCAGACAACAGAGGATAGGGAGGAAGTGGATGATGCAGCAAGCTAACTGTTTAGAGAAGGTGGGAAGCCAGTGGCAGACCAATGGCCACAAAGGGATGTAATGAGGTCAAAGGGGCATGAGCTTGGACAATGGATGGCAAGGAGGAGGGGAGGCAGGAGCAGAAAGCTTGGGTGGGGGCAGAATAATGCCAGGCCAGGTCCTGCGTCCAACACCCCACCATCCACATACGTAACATAAAAAACTAGAAATTCACTGAAAAAAATCAAAGATTACAGGGACGTTATAGTTAGACTAAGATTTCACTACGTACAAAATCAGTGAAATTCAGCAACTATAGTTACCTGGGCTAACTATAACTTATGCCCCCGAAATGAACTGCTAATGACCTCAGACAATACATCATGCATGACATGGTCATTGACATCACTCATGACATATATATACATATATATATATATATATATATATATATATATATATATATATATATATATATATATATATATATATATATATATATATATATATATATATATATATATATATATATGGACCCAAATTTGTGCTCAAATTGTTTTATTTCCTGATGTCAAGACGCGTTTCAGCTCAGACGAGCCTTGTTCACTTGACATGGAAAGACATTTTTTCAGTGCTTTTAAAGTGGCAGTGCAACAGAAATCAGATGACCACGCATACACCGGGCCAACACACTCAGCTTAGGCTTATGGGGGGATGTAACAGGCAATATTTCTGCGTACTCCCAAACTGGCTAGCGTGACATGGTTGCATCCACTGTCCACTCCATACACCAGCGGTGTATGTCGCCTTGGATATGGGTGTGTTCTGCATACTGCGGTCTGTCCAGCACATCCCTGCAGCTCTTGGCATTGTGTACTTTCACAGTCATGGTTCTCCTGCCTCCTTCACACATGCCTGGTTCCCACCTCCCCCCACATTCTGTTATTGTGTGGCTAAGGTGCCATGCAGTTGATGGCTCATGTTCACGGCTCGCCCAGGTTACCATTGTAAGTTGTTCTGTCGTGTCTGATGGGTGGGCATGT
Organism: Lissotriton vulgaris; assembly: GCF_964263255.1. Lineage (NCBI taxonomy): Eukaryota > Metazoa > Chordata > Amphibia > Caudata > Salamandridae > Lissotriton > Lissotriton vulgaris. The sequence goes on from NC_141697.1 coordinate 172,392,482, forward strand.
TGTTTTGCATGTTCTATGTGATTTTGTGAAGTGAGCATTGCCAGAGTTGTGAGTTGAATGGCTGTGGAGGTGAGGTGTGTGGGGTATTTATTTTGAACTTGCAAAGGGGCTGTGCATTTCCCTTGGTGGCATCCTGGTAGCGCTGGTGGATGATGGACTGTCGGAGGATGAAGGAATCATGCATACTGGCTGGGTATTTGGCGACGACGTTAGAGGATATTCCACAGTGTTCGGATGTTGCCTGCACATTGATCTGAGATGTGTGCTTTCTGTTGCGATGATTGTTTGCTGTGTCACCAGGAGGCACAAGTAGGACATGTGTGTTGTCGATTGCCCCCAACACGTGCGTGCATCCAGCTATGGCATATGGTCCTTGCTTAGTCTCCAGCGTATTCTGCGCATTGTGGTGGACGAATAGATACTGGGGTACCAAGCGGACAGGTGTGAGGGACTTGGATGCGTCTGGCTGTGAGATTCCTCAGACTGTGGCGGGTGTTGGTTGGGGGGTACCAGAGGCCAACAGGTGCATCACTGCCAGCAGATTTGTGTGTGGAGGGATGTTGCTTGTTCGCTGTGTTGGTGCCGTCAGTCTGTTGGGTAATGATGTTCAGGATGCGGAGGATGGTTGTCCTTTTGAGCCTGTAGTGGGCAATGGCATCCTCTGGTGTTGAGTCTGTGGGGCTGGTGCATTTCCTGTGTGTCAGCTGTCTTTGTCTGTGCTACCTCTGTGGAAGGTTCCGGTGGGGGGGGTTGGTCCTGGGTATGGTGGCGGTGGGTGTTATTGTCCTATTGGGATTCCCGGCTTCATGTTCAGTTGCTCGGAGGCATCTGTTGTTCTTCATGCTTGGCTTTGGGTTGTGCTCCCTTGGCTGCTGCCGGTTGTTGTCCGACTTTACACCAGGTCGGAGCAGGTGTATATTTTCTGCTGCAAACCGCATTATTGCATGTTTTGTGATCTTATCTCAGATCTGGCTGGTCGTTGGGAATTTTGTGGAGTGGTGTTGTCGCAGCTTTTCGCTCGGGAACGTCTACCCTGCATCTCATTAGCGGTAGTTGCCGGGTTCATCCTTGGAGATGTTTTTGAGGATGCTATAGCCGGAAAACTGGTAATATCGGCTGTTTGCATTAGCTTGTGAGTAGGGCGCTAAATTTATAATTACTTGGCTGTGATAAAGTGCTGATAACTCAGCAATAGCTGCGAATATCCCCCATAGTACATTAAAGTACCTCCCATTACTGCATACTACATAACTTACTCCCTATATTTAGAGGGTTTAACAATGATAAGGGTACTCCTCCAAAGACATCCCTGTTGAGGTTCTGCATTACCAGGAGCACTGCCATTGTTTACAGACACAGGATTTCAAACACTGTGCCGAACCTTAGCAATTTTGCTTCGATGCCACCAATGACCTCCCTCAACTTGTTCAGCATTTCCAGCGATTTTGGTAAATTTGACAGGCCTGCCAAATTTACTTTCTCCTTTTTTTATATGAATCAACGTTCTTATCCTAATAATGTCACCAACCTTGCGAGGGGAAGTCTTAGCAGACTTCTTGGAATGGTACCATTGTTTCTGCTTAGATTGAGTGTAAGACATGTTCTCTTTGAAAATAGACATTAGTTTAGAAACATCTGACTCAGACCTGATCCACTTAGACATCCATCCAGGTCCGAAAGTATTTTCCTTCCTGCCTTTCATGAATTCAAAAGGTGAAATTTTTGTGGAAGAATGGGGTGTGGTCCGATAAAACCAAATCATACTATTTAAAGCACTATTCACATCATTACCTGCTTTAGCCCACTTCACACATTCCCCTACTGCACGGTTCATCCTCTCAATAAGGCTGTTGGTTTGAGGATGGTACAAGGAACTTTTCATATGTCTCACACCTGAAACAGACAGAAAAGACTAGAACTCAGTACTGACAAATTGTCTGCCATTGTCCGAAATCAAAACTTCTGGAAATTCTTCTCTTAACCAAACATTACTCAAAAAGTCAATAATGCTTTTGGTATTATGTTCTCAGACTACTTTAATCTCTGGCCATTTGGAGACATAGTCCATAAGGACCAAAACATACTTGAAGCCTCCTGTGAGCATCTCATACAGTCCTATGATATCCACACCAAGCTTTACTCAAGAACCAGGTGAGTACTCGATTAGCAACACAGGAGGCACAGCTACCTCAAGAGTTTTGTCTGTGTAACTGCACACACAACAATTAGCAACCACCTCGTCAATCTCTAATTCCGTTCAGGGCCACTAAAAGGCATCACAAACCCGATGTTTGGGGAGAGTGGAGCCTAAATGACCTTCATGGGCTCTCTCTACAATACCTCTCCTGAAAACGTGTGGATGTATGAGCTTATCAGCACGCAAAAGTAAACCATCTTCCAAAGAAATCCCACTCTCTATTTTCCAAAATGTCTGTAACAAGGGAGACAATGACTTTTCTCTAGGCCATCAATTCCAAACCAGTGTACAAACTTTTTGGAGAACATTATCATCACGAAAAGCAGCTCTCCACTTGTTTTCCAAACAAAACCTCAATTCTGGCATCTCCATTGCCACTACTAGACAGTCTTCACAATCTTCATCAATAAGGTCCACAAAAGCAATCTCCTCATGTTAATCAACTCCTGCAGGGGAATGTGAGAGGAAATCTGCTCTCCCATTCTCACCACCCAAAATGTGTCTAACATCAAACTGATATTGCAAAACTTTGCTGACCATTCTTAAAATTCTGGGAGGGCAACATTTACTCATGCTACCACCCAAAACATTAAGTAAAGGTTTGTGATCAGTCTGCAGAAGGAAGTATTTTTCCCAAATGTGCGGATTTAATTCCCATGAACAAGCTAAAAGCTCCTTCTCAATCACTGAATATTGTAACTCGGCAGCTCTCAGAACTCTGGAAGCAAATCCAATGGTATTCTCAACACCATCCTCCACTACCGTCAAAGTGGCCCCCAGCCCCCCTTGACTGGCATCTACTGTGAGGCAACACAACAGACTGGGATCAAAGGGTTTGAGAACCGTTCTCTCTCCTAACAACAACTTGACTTGATCAAAATCCGCAACACAGTCATTGCACCATTCAATCTTCACCACTTTTTTCTGAAGATTGCTGATGGGCCAAACAATAGTAGCATAATGAGGGATAAATCTGGAATAGTACTCACACAAACCTAGTAAAGACTTGACTTCAGTCTTATCCATTGGGACAGGGGCATTAGTAATGGCCTCAAGAAAACCAGGTCTGGGACTAACCCCTTCTTTTGTGAGTATACGTCGAAAGTACTCCCCTTCTGTACAGAAGAACTTACATTCCTCTGCCTTTAAAACGATGCCATGCTCTTGAAACAAACTCAACACCTTGTGGAGAGTAAAATTGTGTGAATTGGCATCCTTAGCGAAAATCAAAACGTCATCTTTGAACACCAGGACTCCATCAACCCCCTTATGGATATTTCACATCACTCTCTGTCTGGAATACCAATGCCGCTGATGCACACCAAACGGCATACATTGGTATTGAAAGGTAGTCAGAGGTGAAACAAAAGCGGTGGGGTGGCGGGAATCAGGATGTAGTTCCACCTTGTGGTATGCGCTGGCTAGGGTGAGCTCAGAAAAAAACTTAGCTCCCTTGGTGGCTGCAAACAAATCTTTGATTTTAGGAAGAGGATGTGAGTCAACCCAAATGTCCTTGTTGAGAGATCTTAAGTCCACACATACCCTCAGTTAACCACACCTCTTACTGGCTACCACTAACGGAGAAAGCCACAGAGAGGACTCTGCGTGTTTGATCTCTCCTTTCTCACATAATCGTATCAATTCCTTTTCAAGGTCGACCCTCACACTGTAGGGCACTCCTCTGAGCTTATATTTAACAGGAATAGCTCCCTCCTTTACTATAATCCTGTGTATAAACCTTGAATTTAGCCCAGTTGGCTGCCAAAAACAGACGGAAATTTATTTTTCAAAACTTGAATATCATCAGCACTCCCCATCACCAACAATTTTTCCTTGGCTCCTGGTTCGAGAATCATGTAAAAAAGCCCTTGATAGAACTAACCTAGAATATTCAGCCCTTTGCTGCTACATAGATCTTCCCTTTGATTTTCGTCCCTTTGAACCACATCTCTTCCTCAATGAAACCCATCAACTCTATTTTACAACCTTCGTAAGATACAGGAGAGCGATCGGGTGGACTTAGCAGGCGCAAACCTTTCCATGTCTCAGCAAACAGTCTTTGAGTGATCATTGTTATCTTGGCACCAGAGTCAACTAGTAACTTGATAGCCTTGCCACAGTAATATCGACAATTGGGTCAACACAAGGCGAAGGATCGCCTTCAACCAAGACCTGTGGGAGAGGCATGACCTTTGAGACAGACACAACCATTTGTGACTACAGAAACTATTTCCATGCCTGAAGATGAATCAGAATCAAGAACACACACAAAAGGTTTCTGTTGTCCTCTACTTTTTAAACAAATTTTGGCAAAGGGGCCCACCTTTTTGAAGTAGTTGCAAGTTACAGTAACTGCTGGGCATCTGGCTCCTTTGTAATGCGGAGGGTTACCACACCTGAGTCACATGTTAGAACCCATATTCAATATGGTTCTCCCTCCCTTCGTTGGAATGCAGTTGAGCACCTACGCGATGGGAACCATTCCTCCTGTCCAGGGGTTCTCCATTTCATTTACATTCAAACAGAACAGTAGTAGTGTTCCCTAATAGGGATAAACGGCACATCAAAAAAATCAAATCTGTAATCAACAACATTTTAGAGAGTATTAGGTAAACAATTGCTGTGGGTACAGCTGGGTGCTCAGTAAGCCAAAGGCACTTACTACCACAAGTGCTATTACCAAGTTCAAAATCAACCTGCTAGTAAGACATCCAAAGAAAAGGCTAGTACAGCACACCCTTAATACATTTTTATTTGGTCCTCAAGGTAACACAAAATATAGACCAAAATGATTCCAAGTTACGTAAACAGTCACAAAAGATTCGTAATGACATAAAAGGATCCAAAGTTCCGCCAGGACAAGATGAACAGGTCATAATGCTTGATTATACATTGTTCTTTCTTATCTGTTATTTTGAAAGCTCATATCTAAACGTGAAAAGCTATATTTTTGTGTATACAGCCTTGAGAAAGTCTGAGTACTAATTGTGTACAGACGAAACACGTGTTGGCTGCTTTTCACGTTTGGATATGAGCCTGCAAAATTATATATTAAGGGTGTGCTGTACTAGACTTTTCTTTGGAGTTCTCCATTTCATTGATTTTTTTTCTTTTTCCCATATTTCACCAGTTTTACAATTCAAGAAGCGGATAGAATTTTTTAAAAAGTATTCAAAGATGCAAAATCTATGATTTTGCAGTTTCGAACACCCTAGACTGAACATCACTTTAAAATACATTAGAACCTAAAATAATTCATAAACCGGTAGGATAGGTCGCATGTGTCAGTTGCATCTTATTTCTTACGTGTATAAGTTAAGGCCGAAGCACCTAACAGACATTAATAATATGTACGTACATTAAATAATAAAACATAACGAAATAGCCGATTTGGGGAGGTAGGGTCGAAGTGCATTCGGAAGTTCCACCCGTGGTTGCCTACAACTGATGCAGCTCTAAAAATAACAGCGAGGCCCTTGCTCAGTGAGCACAGCACTGCGCCGACTGCTCGCAGAGAGCTCTCGCCACTCCATTGCCCTCAGAAGAATCACCAAATAATGCAGTCTCCACTTCATCACCGAACAAGTGACCTTATGTGACAGTGTCTGCATGAATACCCCGCTAATCACAGGAGTGATTGTGTCTTGTTCTGCTGCAGGAGTCCGCCGGGCAGGCAGTCACATTATCAATTGCATCTCTGGGAAATCTATTGCCATTACCGGGGGAAGCGTGACAGTGTTTATGAATGAATGCAGTCTTTACACGGGGATTCATTTCTCAGAACACTAGAAGGTATTTCTTTAGCTCTTTAAAAAAAGATTGGACTTGTCATTTATAATCATTTAAGTTACTCTGCTAAAAACACCAGGAATCATTTATTTGCTGGCGTTGTTGCTCTGGAAATGCTGGAGAAGCTGCTAGATTGACACGCTTAGTGGGAATGAGATACGAATAATCAAAAAAGGCGAAAGGAGAACAAAGGAGTCTAGTGCCACGCGTTCAGAATTTGTTTTTACTGCTTAGACGCTCCATCTTTTCTTGGCTATGTTGATGCTTCCGCACAGCACAAAGTTCATTTTCTCGCTAATTTCGTGCATAGGTATTACCCCCCTGTTTGCATCTGTGTTTTATGAAAGCAGTTCAACATTCAACAACGTGATAATACAACTTAAATATTTCCTGTAGGTCTTTGGATTGGGAGCTTTAATACTATGCATGCAACATTGATTTTTCATTACTATGTTGTTGTGGGTGTTCTAGAACGTGCAAAGTCGTTTCCCAGCTGGCTGAGAACCTCTAAATGGCTAGGGGTTTATTTACAAGCCTCTATCACCACTTTTACGTCATTTTTAACATTGGAAAAGTGACGTACGGGTGGGGCAAGGGGCTTGTATATCTGCCCCTAAGGTTTCACACTGTACCATGGTGGCTTATACCGCAAGTCGTTTCAAACACGAAATAGTGACATCCCAAATAACAAGCCCTGGCAATGGCAATTGTTTTGGCTTTTCTATGTAGAACAGATGTGGACAAGCTTGAGTCATACACACAAGAGGTAGTACAAGGGGGTTTGCATGCCAGCGTTGGAAGGTCGATGCAGGGTTTAAGAGGGTGGGGGCACAGTAAATGCTATCTCCAACATGTAGACATTTTTTTGTCTCATTTGACCCTTCAAATCCACGAAAATCCATCAACATACCTTAGCAATATTGTGCCTCGTTGTAAACAATCCTAAACCCGGGCTCCCTCAAGAGTTCAGCCGTCCGGGACTCTCCAGGTAGCAATGGTCTCTGCATGTACCTGAACACCACCATACATTTACTTGAGCACGCTACCACTTGCCATTACTGCAATATCCCTGGCAATGTGACATTTTATTTTTAGAAAAACAGCTATATAGACGGATGTCAATGTGCATACCTCCCCAAATCCCATCTGACCTGCTTGCATCCATTGTACTCTGCAACTGCCGTCATTACAAGCCCTATTGTGACGTACTCAAAAAAGCTTTACTGTATGATTAATTAAAATATTTAATAAAACCACATATTAAAGCTTAATCACTTAAAAAACATACAAAAAAAACACATTCATTAAGGGAGTTAATTATTCCTCGTTTTTTCTTTAAGTTATTCTCTAGGCTTAAAACAATATTTCAAACTGCCTACTTTTTATTCCAGTGCAAGGTTGCGAAATAGCTATTGATGGAATAATAATCCAGATCGTAGATAAAGTGCGGCCAGTCATTTTTATGCAGTTGTAGTCATTTCAAAAATTGCTGCTACCCCCAGTAAGTTCAAAGAGAATAATTAAAAACACAACAAGACCCTTAAATGCTCAAAGTGTGGCCCAACAGAACCCACTTATGATCTTATCATTTTTGATGGTATCTAAAGTGTTAAGTCCAATACAGTATTTATAGTCTCTTAAAATATGCCCATGCCACATGTCTTAACAGGTGTAGGCATCTGTTTTGCTCGTTTGCTGGTGCCGGTCCCTCAACCTGCTGCGCCTCTGGCGTAGGCAGATACAGACAACGGCAGTCATCTGGATGGATTTGAGAATAGAGACACATGTGTGGGCTGTTGGCCTGTTGACTGAGTAGGCGGGGGTGTTGGGCTAGCCACAGGCCATTCTTCCTCGCCATTGGTGGCTATCTTTTCTAGCTTTTGTTCAACTCTAGTGAGGTATTTCACCGGCCTGCACTTTAGCTGAATATTTGTTGATTTAAAACAGGCTATGACGGCCTGTCTACAGTGACATCGCTCTTAATATGGACTTGCTCTCCTCCAGTTTGGCCTCACATCAACAGATTAGGCGTAGCTTTAACTCGGATGCTTGACCACATCAGCATAGCTCTCTTCCCTCAACGGCAGTAAATGTAGGAGAGAGGGAAGACACCCCAAGTGATATTTCAAGAATCTTCATGGAGTGCGCATGTTAAAACCAGAGTCAAGATATGAATGGGGTTTCAATGTTGTATAGTAGACTATTGTGATCAGTGTGTGTTGCTGCTTGTAAAATGCTACTTTGTCAGCCAGCAGTGAGATACGTTTGACTGCTTTTTTGTTGTGTCCTTGCGCAGTTCTTATTTTCCATCTATACGAACAGCGTGGGGAATGCCCTTCTGGGTGTAACCCCTGATCACCCCGTATCTGAGTCTCTCCAGCTCCCAATTCTGGCCTATGCAGACAACGCACTCCTTATCGCCAGAACAGGGTATAGGGCTGCGTCATCTATTAACCACTTATGTATCCTTCATGGGCTCTCTTGACATGAAGGTAAACCAGTCAAAATCATTTGTAATTATTGCCGGGGGGTGCTTGAGGAAAATTATCCCACCTCCACACAGAATTGGGGAAAATCGAGGTGGTGGAGTCCTATCTCGGGGTACTCTTTGGCAAGAACCAAACGTGGTCTAGATTAATTGATGGAAGGGCCATGTGAATGGAAAGGAATCTGAGAGCACAAAAAGCATTCATCTCCCAGATGGCACATGATAGCCCAGCACACTTTAAACACAACTTATAACAATCTTATAAAATAGTTCAAAAAGGATCTAGTTCCATGAGCGAGTCGATGTTCAATTTCAGTTTATTCTTTATTTTTCATTCTTTAAAAATACCCTGAATTGTTGAAACTAGTCTTGTCGTACCAGTGTGACCCATACCATGAATTTTGAAGACAATAGGGAGTAATTGATTGATGACCTTTTCAATAAAAATGATGGCAGCAATGCTCAGGCACCAATGCCTAAGATAAGGAAAGATGGCCTAAAAGACAAATTTGTAAGACTGGAAAAACTAAAAAAACAAGAACTCACTAAATGGTGGGATGGCCCAACTTTAAAAAAATACCTGGAGAATAGGCGCATCCCCAGAGGTCTTCGAATTTTAATATTTCCTAATTTTGAGGACCTTAAGCCAGAGTTACTAGGAGAATGGGAAGATGGCTTATACACCGCTTCCTATAAGATGATGGACATATTAATTCGAAACTCTGAGTGCAAAGTAAAAAAGATTAGAGAAGAAATCTTAACTCTTGAGAAGGATATCCTTGATATGAATTTACCAGATGCCACACAAAAAAATTATGTGATTCTTAAAAAAGAGTTGGGCACATATCAACTCTATCTAAAGGGCAAAAAACAACTAAAAATAGACAGGGACCAGAGAGATTATGAGCGTGGTCGTGTTTTCACCTTCGCACGCAAATATGATGACGTAATAACTAAAAGTGCGGAAGCTCCACCTGTACAGAAGAAAGCCGCTAGCATTTCATCCAGTAGTACTTCAATCTCTTCTGTGTCTTCTGTAGATAGTAGCCCAGGACAAGGAACAAGTACAGCCAGCCCTAGCTTAAATCAAGGGTCTGATTTTTTAAGGGAAGTTCAAAGGTACCGCCTTGGAAACAAAAGGAAAAATGCAGGAGAAGAACAAGACGGGGTGGCAAAAAACACCAGGTCCATAACAAAGGCCAAATTAGGAAACAAACAATAGAGACTGGTTCTGAGATTGTGCACCACAATGTGGACAGCAATATGGAAGTTGTAGAGTCTAACACAGTAAATGTTGTTAATTTGTCATCAAAGGAGTTTGACATTGAGGAGCTGATAATTTTGAGCAAAGGTTTAAATTATTGTTTAACTGGAAGTTATTCATTGGAAAATGTACATGTTGGTCTTTTTCGTTTTGTACGAAAATTGAAATTAAAACAATTTTTTGCTGATCCCCCAAATGTCTGTCCTCCTAATGTCAATATTTCATGTGTGTCTGAATTTAAAATTTCTGAAATTGCAACCTCACATGTCATTGCCACCCTAGAAGTAGATAATACATGTGATTTATTTGAACATGCTAGAAATCTTGATATCATAGAAGATACTAGTATCAACAGTGGTCTTAAAAAATCCTCCAAATTCATGCCACCTATTCAGACTAAGTCAGCAATAGATAACTTCTCTATGTTGGTTACACAGGAACTCTATAAATTAGAGGACAAACATAAAATCAATTCTAAATGTTTCCATCAGCAGAATGTAACAAAAAGACAAAGAGCCTTTCTTCAGTCCCTACATGATGACAATGACCTTGTCATCCGTGAGGCTGATAAAGGCGGCAATATTGTGATTATGAACTTCACAGATTATATAATGGAGATTGACAGACAACTGAAAAATGAAGAATGCTATACTAAGTTGCAATCAAATCCCACCAAGATCATTGAGAGGCATATCAATGGGAGATTAACAGAATGGAAAGGGGAGACCACTCGGTCACCCCGAACGTATGGATGGGTGTCCCGATCCCCCGGGAAACCGTTGCGGGCGGGGGGCGTGTCCCGGCCGGTATGCCCATAGCGGTGTGGCCGGAGCACGCCCCTACCGCCCAAAAAGGGTTGTCCTAAACACCCGCCCGGAAGTCCGTGTACCGATGGGCGTGATGGGGGCGCGGCCCCGCCTTCCCGCTGCTGGATAAAAGGCGCGGGAATCCAAGGAAGCGTCCTCTTGTTCCTGCGCTCCGAAGGCTGCACCACTCGTCGCTCGTGAGCCCTCAAGGGAACAAGCTGCAGTTTTTTGAACGTGTAATCGTTGTTTTCCTGTTTCAGTCATCAAGGCGTAGCTGGAGTTCGAGTCACTTCGGGAAGACAGGCTGAGCTAATGTTGTAAGCGAACATGCCTGGCAAGAAGTCTGGAAAGAGCTCCGAGATGGAACGTATGCTGCGTACATTGGTGAACCAGGTATCGGCGATGGACCGAAAGTTTGGTAAAGTAGACCAGCTGGGTCGCGGCTTAGCGGCCCTCAGGAAACAAGTTGAGGCTCAAGCTGGCCCCTCAGGGCGACCTAAGAGGGTCATAGGGCCTGCTTTGCCAAATGTCACCCCGGGGGGGATAAGGGGAAAAAGAAGAGGGTGAATGCGGGTCCTAGCGAGGCCCCAGTCCCGATGGAGGTCCCACCGATCCCAGTAGCGCCAGCGGCCAGCCCGGTACCCACACCGGATGGGGGTTTGCCAATCCCTGTGGTTATCACACCGCTGGAGGACGATCAAATGCCTCCTGAATTAGCGCTCCAGTTGGCGGCTGTGTTAACCTGGTTGAAAAAGGGAGCGGGGGGATCCGCGGCTGTGGAAGACCCGGTCGAGGAAGCTAGACTGATTATTGAACAGTTACGGCAGACAAGGGGTGCTGGGGCAGCGAACGTGCCGTCTATTTCCCCAAGGGTGGCGAAGGTGGTCCCGGCAGTGAACCAGGATAAGGCGATGGACTCGGCTGGAAGTGCGGCGGGAGCCGGTAAGAGATCGCTACCGATGATGGGGGAGGGCGCGGTACCCTCAAGGCGGGAAAGCTTGGCGCAACATGTTCCCATGGTTACTAAGGAGATGGTGTGGGCCAACAAATACATTAATATGTTTTCACTGTTGACTGATCATCGAGAGTTAGAATATGCCAAGACCCAGAAAGATTTATGGTACCCCAGTGTATGGCGGGCAAAAATGGCGGAATTCAGGGTCGAGGAGTCGATGAAGAACTGGATCAGGGCCTTTTCTATCTTTGGGGCCATTATCGCTGAACGTACACCAGAACTGTTGAGTGACTTGGCTTGTTATCAGAGCAGAATCACGAGCTTCCATGAGAAATATGGAGGTGAGGAGTGGAAAGGGTATGACATGGCTTTTAGAAAAGCGAAAGAGTTTAACGAAGCATTGACTTGGGATTGTTTGGATACGGTATCATGGCATGCGCAGCTCTTGCCAGGATCAGCGGGTGGTTCGGGGTCAAGCACGAGTGGCTCCAGGGCATTTCCACAGAGACAGTCACAGCCCTTTCATCAGAACTACGGGGGGGAGTCTCAGCCTAGATCGGGCGAGAACGGAAATAAGCAAAGGGTGTGTCGGGGTTTCAATAAGGGAACGTGTAGCAGGCCGCAAGGAACGTGTAGGTTCAGGCATGCGTGCTCCAGTTGTGGTAACACCTCACACCCTGAAACTAGCTGCCGATTCAGGGCCAATGGCACCGGAGGCAAAGGGGGTACCAAGCAGGATTGATACGGTGCCCCGGAAGTCCACATCTTCGCCTGTAGATATCTTGGCTTTGACCCCTTGGCTGAACAGATACCCTGATCATGCGTCCGCCGGGATTCTGCGAGGTGGCTTCTCATATGGCTTCAGGATCCCGGCGGGTGATTTTCGAGGGACCGCCTCTTGTAAGAACCAACTGTCCGTTCAGCACAACCCGGCGGTTGCTGCCAAAAAGATCGCCAAGGAGGTTAGCTTGGGGCGAGTGGCAGGACCTTTTGGTTACCCACCAACGGCTGATTTTGTATGCTCCCCATTAGGGGTGGTGCCAAAAAGGGACCCGGGGGAGTACAGGCTCATTCATAATTTGTTGGCACCAAAGCGGGCTTCTGTCAATGAGGCGATCGATCCTGAGATTTGCAGTGTAAAGTATGCATCTTTCGATGACGCAGTGGTGCTGTTGAATCGCTTAGGCCCCGGTGCATTGTTAGCAAAGTCAGTCATTGAATCTGCATTTAGGTTGCTTCCGGTGCATCCCCAAGATCAGCGCTTGTTGGGTTTTACGTTTCAGGGGAAATACTACATGGATATGTGCATGCCAATGGGTTGTTCAATTTTGTGTGCCTATTTTGAAATGTTTAGCTCATTTCTGGAGTGGGTGTTCGCAAAGGCCACAGGGCACCAACATGTAATGCATTATCTTGATGATTTCCTCTTTCTCAGCCCAGCGGGCACTCAGGACTGTGCACGGGCATTGCAGGACTTCTGCGTGCTCACGCGGGGTTTCGGGGTTCCATTGGCACCAGGTAAGACAGTGGGGCCGACTACCTCCCTGGAGTTTTTGGGCATAGAACTTCCGGCAGGGAAGATCGCCAAAATCAGGGATTCCTTGTTGCAGTGTCTCCGGACCGAGAAAGTGACATTGCACCAATTGCAGCAGACAGTGGGTCAGCTTAACTTTGCATTAAGGGTGATACCGATGGCTCGCCCCTTTTTCTCGATCCATTGCCCAGTCCATGGTAGGCCTTAAGGATGGGCACCACCGCACAAGACTGTCGGCGGAGGTTCGCCGGGACATGCTCATTTGGCTGGCATTCCTGGCGGACTTCAACGGTCGAGTGGTCTGGAGCAAACCCCCAGCCTCGTTGGCGGAACTCGGCTTATGGACCGACTCGGCGGGCAGCGTGGGGTTTGGTGCGATCCTAGGAAACCGTTGGTCGGCACATAGATGGCCGGCATGGTGGCAAACAAGCAAACATTGGCTTTCTAGAACTCTTCCCCATCTGGGTGGCTCTGTCGGCATGGCCGGAGGATTTCAGAGACCGCTCGGTGGTATTTTGGTCCGATAAATGGATATTGCGATTGTTGAAAGAAATTGTGTTACGATGCTTGAGATTAAACGTACAGTTCAGAGCAAAACATGTGCCGGGTGTACTGAATAATGCAGCAGATGCGCTCTCTCGTTTCAAAATGCAGGCTTTCAGGGATTGTTTACCCTCAGCGGAGCTAGTGGCGGCACCATTTCCCGAAGCACTATGGCAAATCGGTGCCCCGGACTACAAAACCTCGTGGCAGCCAGTTTAGCGACCAGGACAAGGAAAGCTTATGAAGGGGCGTTCCGCTCGTACTGCGGCTTTTTGGGTCCGGCAGGGGAGCATAGATGGGGGCAGGAGGAGTCCTTTGTCCAATTTTTAGTGGCACTTCATGGAGAAGGCCGGTCGGCGGCAACCGCAATTCGGTATAAGGCCGCCATATCATTTATGGCTCAGCTCCATAGGATCAGGGACCCGACGGACTCCTTTCTAGTCAGGAAGGCTCTGCGCGGCTGGCGGCGCTTAGAAGGGTGCAGAAAGGATAACAGGCACCCAATAGGATTTGATAAGTTGACCACCTTGCTTGCTAAACTAGAAGAGACATGCTCCTCACCTAGCGAGGTAATACTATTCCGGGCAGCGTTCGCATTAGCGTTCTATGGGGCCCTGCGGGTGAGCGAACTAGTGGCGGCAAATAAGAGATACGGAAGGAGGTCTGCGCAGGGATCACATCCAAGTAAGGGGGGATTCTCTGCTGATCTCGATAGCCAGGTCAAAGACGGACCAGGAGGCCCAGGGGAATAGTGTTGTGGTGCAGCGAGCTCCAGGTAGTCCCGGTTGTCCAGTGAGGCATGTTGAGGCCTACCTAAAACAAAGGTTGACAACGTGGGGGGGGGCCTTGCTGCGACATACGGATGATAGGGGCCGCTACTAAAGCTACGGCTCTAGGTCTGAAGGCTGACAAGGTGAAGCAGTTAGGCCGCTGGTCCGCTGGTCTTCGAATTGTTTCAAGAGGTACGTGCGACTGCACATGTTGTAAGTTACTGATGAAGTGCACTCACGCTTGTTGTCTTTTGTTTGGATTACAGTTTCACGAGCCTGTGACGCAGGGCGGAAATTGGGACCGGCCCAGTATCAGCTAACCACCGCATCAGGATTACGGAATGGAAGACGGGTGGTCTGGGTCGTGGGCCACTCATACGTGAGGCGTGCCGGGGACATATTCAAGACAGGTGATGCGATTCACACATCTGAGGAATATGGGTTCAGGGTGTCCTTCCATGGGAAGGGCGGCCTGTGCATTGACCGACTGCAAAGTTTTGTGGAGGAATTATTAGGGCGGCACAGGTCACCGCCATCTGTAGTCATAGTGCACATTGGGGGCAATGACTTGGTAATAATTACTTGGTCCCACATGATTCCGAGGAGGGTATGGCGGGGTGGTTTGTCCACGACAGCGTTGAACCATTCGGTAAAGCGGGTCAACAATAAAATGGAGAAATTGTTTCGCTCTGCTCATCTCCAAAGCATATCTCATGGGTGCATCTGGGGTGATCACTGTTATTCTGATGATGGGGTACACCTGTCCAGGGTGGGTAATGACTTACCGATAGGAGACATGATAGCTTGGCTAGTTGGTTTGAGGAGACATGACCTATAGGAGGTGTGGGGGGGCCAGATAGTTGGTCAACTATCTGGCCTGTGGCGGTAAGGTCATGATCGGTGAGCAGTGATTTCAAGGTCCCTAGGGGGGGCGCCACCCACTATGGATGGGAGCGCCCGGGGGGAGGTGGCCATTGGCCCCTCCCACGGGGGGGCGGCACCCATTATGGATGGGTCGCCCAGGGGGAGACGGCCATAGGCCCCTCCCAGGGGGAGACGGCTATATGCCCCTCCCCAGAATTTCCCGGGGACCGGATATCCGCTCCGGCGGAAAAGAGTGCGGGGAAAGGGGGGGAGTCCACGCTGTCCTTCTTACGGATACCTCGCACGGGAACACGGACGACCTTAAGATGGCGTCGAGTGAAAGGGGGCCCCCACGACAAGGGAAGTTACAGTTGGCTGCGAGGGTAAAGTCCTCTGCGCATGCGCCACTCAGACGTGAGGGCGGGAATTTGGTGATAGGGATCTGACACCGGTTAAGACCTTGCCGTTGGCCCTTAATGTTAGGATGTACAAATTTGAATGTAATGCATTTGTCATGATGTTAGACTCGGCTAGGAAATCTTTGTATTAGAGATTTGTTAAGGTTAGCCTGAATACCTGTCTTCATCAAATGTAATTGAAGTTGAATTTGTACATGATACATGAAACGTTTTAATTTAAAGTTTTACATTTTGTTTCATATTTTAATGAATACGGCCGGGGGGGTCGTGAGGCCCCCCTGCCTTCCAAAAGTTCAAAACTGTGTCTGTCTCCTCCCATTGGGATTGGTGGTGGAAGGGGTGGCGGGCATCCCGGCCCATATGGCATGAATCTTGTCTCCTATCAGATTCTGAGTATAAATATCTCCTTGCTGATAATTCAAGACACCCCTGTATCTACTTACTGCCTACAATTCATAAAGGGGGAGTATTTCCCCCGGGCCGACCAATAATATCAGGGAATGGTGGCCCCACTGAACACCTTGCAGAATATGTTGATACTTTTCTGCAGACAATTGTCTATAATCTTCCATCCTACTTGAAAGATAGTAGAGATCTACTTTGCAAACTAGAGGATTTCATTTGGGAGGATGACTTATTTACGTTCGTTACGATGGACGTGGAAAGTCTTTATACGTGTATTGGTTTGGATGATGGACTTAGAGCATTAAAACATTTTCTTTTCAAACGAAATGCGTGTCACTTAGAACACACGCATATGGTACTGACCATGGCAGAGATGATTCTAACCCAGAATGCTTTTCTGCACGGAGAAGACTGGTATGTACAGAGACAGGGCAAGGCTATGGGCTCCAGGTTTGCCCCATCAAATGCAAACCTCTTTATGGGGATGTATGAGGTGGAGCATGCCTGGGGCCCAGGAGCCAAAGATTGGATTGAGAGTATTTTGTTTTATACAAGATACATTGACAATATCTTTCTAATATGGAAGGGCAACCTATGAGAACTTAATGCCTATTTCCTTTACTTAAATAACAATAGAAGGAATGTCAAGTTGACAATGACCAGCTCAAGTCGAGAGATGTTTCTGGATTTGAGACTGTACATCAAAAATCAAAGAATCCAGAGTGATCTTTTCAAAAAACCTACTGCATGCAACAGTGTGTTGCATGCATCTAGTTGTCATCCCAAATCTACACTCACTGCAATACCATACGGTGTAATGGTTAGAACTCGCCATAATTGCAGTGAGGAACACAACTTTGAGTCAAATATTAACAAACTTAGAAATGATTTCAAGAACAGAGGATACGATGAAAGATGTTTAAATATGGCAGAAAACAAGATCAGGAAACGCAAAAGAAAAGATACTTTAGAACATCAAAATAAGAAATCCGCTAAAGACAAAAATAATCAAGGACAGTGTGCATTCATTACTGAATACGGGATTTATAGAATTCACATCTATAATATCCTAAGAAAGAACTGGCACTTACTTAAATCTGAAACTCTTTCATCTGATTTAGTATCCGCCAAACCCAAGGTTGTGTATCAAAAGGGATGTACTATAAAAAATCTATTATGTCCCAGCTATGTAACCAGACCTAAATCAAAGTCAGTGAACTGGTTTCCTGAAAAGCCATGTGGCTTTGATACCTGTGGGACATGTTCAGTCTGTCAATTTGGCCAGAACAAAAAGAAAACTTTTAAGTATAATGGTCCGAAGGAATACCAATTAAAAACATTTATCAATTGCAACACCACATATACAGTATATATTATCCGTTGTCCTTGCAATAAGATTTATGTGGGGAGCAGTACCAGATGTCTCAAAGTACGGATACAGAAACATCTGAGGAACATTAGACATAGTGATGTGTCAAACCCAATAGTACAGCATATATTGGAGAATCATCCAGAAAAATAGAACATCACCTTTCATGCGATCGATCATATAAAGAACAATGCGAGGGGTAGTGATAGGACTATACATTTGAGAAAGATGGAATCTCTTTGGATTTGCAGAGACAAAAGGTCTTCCTGATATTACAAATAAGAACAGAGTGATGTTACACATAATTTTGCCTGCACCTTGCTTTTAAATGTATTGTTTTGTGTAATTCATTTTGAATCACAGTGGTGTCACACTAATAATATGAGAAATTGCTCATGTATATGAGCACACTCCCCCTCCCCCCTCTTTTCATCACTGTCTTGTAAAAAGAATATTTCTTAAATAATATCTTTTCTTTAAGATAAGCAATAGTAAAACCAACTACACCTGTGCGATAAGATTGGCATAGTACAATATCCACATAATATTTGTTTATATGAGATCGCGTGTAATTGAATATCAAGTCTGAAAACATATTTAGAAGATATAAACAATTACCAATTGGAGCATTTGGGTCATTTTTCTGTCCTATAATGATTATATTAAAAATACCAAAAATTTGTCTTCCATAGAATAGACTGATGTATTTACATGTCTATTCTATAATGTTGCAGTTCGGAATTACTGCCCGTGCCAAGATGGCGGAGCCTCAAAGATAATTGTCCCACTCGGAAACGAAAATGAACTTCGCAATGACTGCCTGTGCTAAGATGGCGGAGCCTTAAAATAATCATCCCGCTCCGTAACGAAAATGAACTTATGAATAACAATTCAAAATTAAAGACTCAACATCTATTGACTCTATTAAAAGCACTTTTTTCTTCTCGTCATACTCGACCAGACTGATGTTACGCTAATAAAATTAATTTGGAATTACTTTTTTGAAAATTAATATACACTTTAAACGAGTTTTTGAAAAATATAAATAACTCGATTGAAGCTACAATTTAACATATTCAATTGAATTTATTGGAAAGCTTTTACAAATAAACTTTGCGAAGTTCTAAAAACATTTATAATACACAAAGTAACTCCATTCTAAGATGGCGCCCATTTTGTTGTATACGGGATCTAAACAAATGCTCAATATCTAACAGAGCGCGTTAATATTTGTTAATTGGCAACTGACTAATTGGACTGGTTTCCAATTAGTACCGGTATATAAGAAGCGGGGTTTTGCCATTTCAAATGTATCGTGGTGAACCCTGTGATGAGGACACGACAGAGGATTTTCTTTGCGGGACCCGAACTATTATATCCGGGTGGGTTGGACTCTGAAAAACCGCTCGATATCTGTCACCGGTATATGGGAAGTCTGCTCCCATTGCAACATGGCTCTAGATTGACTGTATCAATGTTTGTCAATCTAAAATTAACTTTGTTATAGAACCTAGCTTAGTGCGCATTTAGCTGCACACTTATGACTTTTATTTTCGATCTTAGAATGGAGTTTGCGTGATTTAGCAAATAGACATTTGTGTTAAAAGACTGGTTTTAGGCTTAAAATAACTGCTTATCGTTTGTCACTTTGCCAGCCTTTCCTAAATACGGTAGTATGATTAATATTGACACGCGTTTTTGATCTCAATAGAAAATATTTTACTCTGTTATCTGGGATCCTATAAACAGGTTCCCTTTTTTTCATGTATGTTGAATATAATTACTTGGAGGATACTGTTGGTCATAACTGTAAAAAGTAAACATGACTAGGCAATAATATGCATTAAACCTTATTCACCTTAGGGCACTGCTTCGTAAAAAAGACTTTCCACCTGCTAAATATTATGTCTAATACATGAAGAAACACTCTAAAGTGAGATTATATGTAAGTACCTTTTAATTTAGTTGAGCAAGCTAAACATTTACAGCCATAGCTTAATGGAATTTACAATATATCACTGCAACTGTTTTTTAGAGAATCACCAGTTGCGAATAATTAAAAGGTTACCAAATAGAATACTCCTTTCTTTGAGATCTAATGTAAGTATAATATAAGATCAATGTACAGGCTAGACATCCTTGCAATTGTAGTTTAACTATACTGACAAATATATCCCCTCAATCAATCTCTACGTGATAATAATGAAAATGTAATTTGATGTAATGATAAAAAGTGTGTTCTATAAAGAATGAAATGCTTTAGCATTAAGAGACTTGCTCGATAACTTTATAAAAGTCGATGTGTGTGTTTTTACTCTGTTTGAAATTGTTATGTACAAAATTGTAAATAGCTCTTTTTATATGTACTTTTGTAGCCCTGAAGAAGTCCCTGGTTGGGACGAAACGCGTTGGCGGTTCCAAAAGTGATGCTTTCAAAAGTTTTTAAAGAATGAAAAATAAAGAATAAACTGAAATTGAACATCAACTCGCTCATGGAACTAGATCCTTTTTGAAATATTTTCTAAGATTGTTATAAGTTGTGTTTAAAGTGTGCTGGGCTATCATGTGCTATTAAATTGTTGAAGGTTAGGTTCTTTGAATCAGCCTTTAATTTGAGGGAGTATATGGAATTGTGCTTCCAGCCCGTTGTTTGCACCTTTTTTTCTTCACTAAAATTGATAGGGACTTTAAGACTAGTGCTGGCACCTTATGCTTTGATTCCCATTTCCTTGTCTTTTTATCTCCCAGATGGGCATGAAACCTTTGGCCACTGTTAAGCATTTTTATCAAGCTTAAACAAAATTTGCACTCACATATGGAGCGGGGTCTGGGGTCTGGCACACCCCAAACAACTTTTTAAATCCTTGGTCTCTTTTCCCCAGTCAACATCTAATTATATACTCCATCTTGAGCTGAACCTACCCTGTATTATGGAATCAATTAGATTGTCTCCTTTGCTCCTGTGGTTTTCAATTTGGTGAAGGAAAACTCTCCCCTTAATTCAGAGTATAATAAAAGATGGTCTCAGCCTAGACAATTATAAGACATTTTGATAGATTAATTACGTCGAGCGAGAATTGATAGAGTTGGGGTTGAACGTATTGTTTACAGACCCGATGTCTTGCAGGGTAATGTCCACGCAAAGACTGGTCGACACTTTTATGCTAAAAACCCGGTATACTCACAGGGAGAATAACCACAGGAAGCAGTCTATTCTGGTTTATCAACCACATTTACCAATCTGGGAAGGTGGATTCCTCTACTTAGAGGTGGTCACAATACCGCACCACAAATTTATATTACTGCAGTTCCTGGTTAAATCTGATCCCACTAATGTTGGGGTTTCCATTGAAAACATTTAACCATTTGCACCTGATTAACTGCCCTGTGACAAGTCCTCTGCCCCAATAGACCTTCATATACTGTTTTTTTGTGGTAATTATCTTAAAGAAAGGAAAAAGTATATTGTTCCAATTTTAAAGTGCCATCACTTTGTTCAATGTAGGGTTGCACTATTTTTCCTAAAATATTACCAGACCATTTAGTGTGCTTTTCGCTAGCCTCATTTCTATTGGCTTGTAGAAAAAGGCGGAAATCCTTGGGATTATACATTTTAGAAGGTAAATATATTTAGTTATATATATATACTGCATTTTAACTTATATTTGATCATGCAGCTTTTGGTACTTACAAACTGAACCATCGCATTAATTTTCTGCATCTTTTTTTATAAGAATCTAGAGGAAATAATTACAATATCTTATCTATTGGGAATTGTTTCTTTTAATTTTAATATTGTTTCTGTACTTTTATGATTGTACCGAATAATGATCAAAACAAGTTTAAATTTAATTTAATTGACTGTTTTATTCACCATACCTTTAAACTGAGGATCATAGGTCTAAATGACCCATAGCAAATATAGGCCAAGACCTGTCATTGTCAACTGTAAGTGAGCTGTTTCCAGAGGTGATCCTGTACGCCAATTTCCTGCCATATACGATGGTTTAAAATCTGTGCACTGGTGTTTTTTTTAGCATAACACAGCATTTGATGAATGCCCCTTGCCTGGCCAAAGTTTGTTTTGTTAAGACAAATTCCAACCTCAACTTGTAAGCTGATGTACATCTAGGCAGATTAAATACGGACTTTAAAGGTATGGCTATGATCTTGTCCAGGAGAGGACTATCCCTGCCCCTTAAAGCCTTGCTACCATATGTTTGGGTCAGTATCAGTTTGGCCTGGATTGCTTGCAAGAGTGGCATAAACGTTGGTCTGATGATCTTTGCTCTAAGTCAGTGAAAGGCAATCAGTAAGGAGTTAGCTTTGAGGACCATGGCCTCTTTGTGCTGCTTAAAGGACCCCAATCTATCGAATAGCAATCCAAGATATTTATATTTGGTAGTTGAATCAAGACTTGCTACTCCAAAGTGCCATGTCATAGAATTAGTATTTCGCTTCCTTTTTACCATGGGTTTCATTATTTTCCTATTCATTTCCTAAGAATTCTTAACTAAGTAGGCTGACGTGGCGTCAAGAGTCTTTTGAGGCAAATCTTTGGGCATGTGCATTAATCTTGTCCAGAGTGGTTGGTAAATCTAACCAGAATACGTTGAAATGAATAGGAGCAAGCACACTTCCCTGCTTTATGCCATGGTTTGTTCAAATATTCCTGGACAGGTGGGAGCTGCGTTCCAGCTTAACCCAGACCCATGTGTCCATGTGGAGAAGAATTAAGGCCTGTAGCACGGATCACAGGATGTTCCGGCTGACCAGCTTCTGCCAGAGCTTTCTCCAATTGACCCGGTTGAAGATCGCCTTGTAGTCAATGAAGCAGAGATGGAGAGGACAACAGTTGTTCTTGTATTGATCTATTAGCAGGGAGAGGGCTAATATGTTGGTTGTTTTCCCCATACCATTTGAGAAGCCCTTTTTATTAAGAGCAATTATGGACTGTTCTTCTGCCTATGTCCTTAATTCCTCCAATTGGCTTCCTGTGAAGTACTTTGACTCTTCGTCGAGGCGCACTTTCAGTCGAAAGTTAGCAGGCCTGAGCTGTCCTTTGTAAGTTGGGGAAATTATGGAGCCCTTCCACGAATCTGGTATAATATTTACAGTTATGATGCTATCAAAAACCGGCTCCATACTTGCTGCCCAAAGCTCCTGGTTCTTTTTAAAGATCACTGGGTCAGGAGGCTGCCATTGGGCCCTGGTGCTCCTTCTTGTCGGTCCTTGAAAATTTGTTTTTTAGTGATCTCGATTTGCATCTTCAATGAGCAATTTGGCTAAAGTCACTGCCATGCTATCCCTAAATTGATCACCATTTATTTTCATTAATGGTCCTTCTGGGAGACATTTGGTGCTTTCTGGACAGAGTGTTGCATGGACTGTGCTACATGTTCTACGTTATAAAGGGATAGTTGAAGGGACTGAAAAGGAACTCCGGACAGTATTCTTCTGATATATATTATGAAATTCCTATGGCTTCCTTTGGGACTTTAAGCCTATTCATGGTCTTCCAGAATCTCTTGTGTTGGTTATTTTTGATGTCAAAGTGCAGCTTAGCCCAGAGTTTACTGTTAGGCTCTCACTTTAGCTGCCAGCTGCATTTCTTATAGGCCACTTTCACCTTTGCCAGAACAACTTTGAGGGCTTTATTTCCAGGTTTCTTTCGGTATGTCCTTAGCACTTGTTTTATCGTGCATTTTAGATGTTTTAGTTCACGAACTACAGGGATCCTTGTGCTATCAGTCTGTTGAACAGGGCCCGTTACTGGTGCGGTATATTGCTCTGAAAACCTCCTGGTGAACTGGGCTTAGTTAGTTACATCAAGCTGCCATTAGACTATACACTTCTGAAGTGTTGTTTTTGCAAGCTCTGGAAAATTGAGAGCTGAGAGAATTGATCATTTTATTCTTGTATTGTTAACTGTGTAATCTGATCCATATGTGTCTATTTCTGGCATATGGTGGGCGACGTTAATAGCCAGAGTCAACTCCTGAGGCAGGTGATCGTTTTCGTCTCTTTCTGCTATTTGGAACTTTTCAACCAGATGAATCAGAGAATTTGATAGTATTGTATAGTCAAATAGAGTACTGCTTGAATGGATGTGAAAAAAGATGCTGGTGAACTATCCGCAATGGAGCGGCCAATGATTACCTTTAGATTGAGGTGCTCTAATACATTGACAAGTTTGGTAGGTGCTTGCTTTGGTCAGGGATTGCCCAGGATGCATTTTGAGCTGCCAGGATCTCGTTTGTTGGTGGTGAACCTATTATAATCATATTAAAGTCCCCAGAAAGAACTCATTCTGTTGGTGTCAGTACCATTCAGAAGCTCTGTGATCTCGATTTTACAGTGTTCTATTACTTTACTTTTCACCTTTGCTGTTGGTCACTAATGCCAGAAGGGTCAGGCATGCCGCCACATGAAAGAGGTGCAGAAGTTTTGCAGACCTGAGCATGTTGTCAACTTTGTGTTACACTCCCACTTGAGTGAGCTTATATATATATTGCCAGGTCTCCACTGTGATGGCCAAAGAGTCACTCCTTTTTTGGTGGCACTGAAAAGTTGATGTGGCCCGAGAGTAGTGAAGGTTGCTTAGCCAGGTTTCCTGCAGCAAGATCACCTGGAATGGCCTTAAGTATGCCTGTGTCTCTTCTGGCCTTATTATGAGTCTGGAGGTCCATGGACTGCCAGACTCAGAGTGGTGATCACCCATTGACGACAAGGATAGTTGGGCCTCCCTGTGACCACCACAGCCACTGCATCCGCCAGGGTACTGCCGTTCCCTGGCAATTGTACACTGGTCCTGAGGCTGCAATAAGCTTGGCCAAGCCACTGTGGCCCCTTAAAGCATATTATAAGATTCCTCACTTTTCATAGAGATGCAACCGCCATGAAAAGTGTTACGGTGAGGAAACAAAGAGGAGCCCTACAGGTCCTCCTGGTGCCTCACATCATTTGGATGCACACAGGGGGCACCGCTCTGGAAACGCCAAAGAACTGCCCTCCAGACCGGGAGAAAATTCCTGATCTGGCGAGCGGTTCCTACATGGATTTGGCAGTGAGGGAATGGGACGTTCTGCTGCAGTTCTGCCAAACTCATAGTAAGGCCTTTGGTCTTCAAGCTTGTTCAGCATGCCATTGATGTTTAACAAGAAAATCGGTAGGTGGTCTGTTTGTCCAGAAGCGAGTTTATCCAAGGGCGCGATTCAATACTGGAACCATGGCCTGTTCAATGCCCCTGTCACCCAGCTCTAGTCTTTCGCCTTGGCCTTTGTTTCTTTGTTGCTCTGGACAAGGAGCAGGCTTGACTGCTGTATTTTTTCTGGTGACATATTGAGAGCACTCTTCAAGACTAAGTGCACTTTGACCTGCGAATGTCTTGATGCTCTTTTGCCCAATTTGCTAAAGGGTGCGGGTCGCTTTGCTCTTTAAAAGGGGTCACATGGATCCCCACCCTTATAGGACCTGAGCTAAATCCAACACCTTTTTTGATACTTCAACTAACAACCCAATGACTCTGATTGTTTCATTTAGCTGCTCTGGCCCTGGTTCGTGGAATTTGACCGAGACTATATTCCACATTCTTACTCCTTTTGTTTTGGGTGTTTACTGGAGGAGGCGCAAAATGTTTCCCGGTTCAGGACATCAAAGCTCCCCTTTGACTAGTATTCTGGGTACATTAGTACCACTCAACTATCACTGACCTCCAGTGGTTAGGAGTTTCCTCGTCTCTCACTTCCTGAACTTTGCCATGCCTGGTCCCGTTTAGACTAATGTCATGTTATTGCATACAGCCATTGCTGGGGGCAGCAGAGGCATGTTCATTCATCCAGGTTGAGCTGGGCTTAAATTGGACTAACTTTCTATTAAAAGTAAATGGTAAAGGACTTGCGTTTTCCTGATAATCAATAGTCCTGGCTGCCGTTGGTTTAGACTAGGATAAGCTCTTGCTAAGGGTGGGGATTATCTTGTTAGTAGACACGTCCAATCTGGACTTGGATGCTGTGGAATGTGCCGATTCATTAGCAGCCTGAATGTTTGTTTGTTCAGCGAACATAGGGGCATATTATCAAGAACAGAGTTAAAATTATCGATGCTTTAGCGGCAGGAAAATGCAGCTAAAGCGGTGATAATGGGCTTGATAATATGCCCTTGTGAATTCCCATAGCAGCCCATGTTCTGGTGTGAACATGGGCTTCTATGGGAATTCACAAGGGCATATTATCCCTTCCTAATAGCAACCCCACAAGCCATGTACGAATGTTTTGCAACTACAATTGCAGTCACAAAACACTTTCAATTTACAGCCCTCTTCAAGAGGGTGGTAATGCAATCACAAAAGAAAGGGGGTCTCTAGAGGACCCCGTCCCCTTTGCAAATGCAGGGGAAAATATTGTTTAGGGGCAGGCAGTGGTCCCAGGAACCACTACCTGCCCTTAAAAAAGAAAAATGAAAAATATTTCATTTATTTCTTAAATGCATCCCATTTTCCTTTAAGGAAAACAAGCATCATTTAAAAAAAAGAAAACTGCTTTATTTAAAAGCAGTCCCTGGCATGGAGGTCTGCTGAGCCCAGCAGACCACCATACCTAGGAGGGCCAGCCATAATTAATGGGGTCGCAAATTGCGAGTGCCTCATGAATATTGATAAGGCATGCAATTTGTGACCACATTGAGAATAGCAGACAGTGTCTCTGACATTGTTGTACATGTAAATTTGCTGGTCTCAAATTGTGCCATGCAATTGAGCGCAATTTGCGACTTGCAGAATGACATGGTCGTAAATCTGAGCCAGGGTTTGGTATTATGGTCAGAGTTGCCGATTTAGGAACTAGGAATCAAGGTTCAAGTCATGGTGTTGCCTAAACATCCTGTGAAACTGGGCATATCACATCATCTCCCAAAGCCTAAAATACAAAATAATTTGATACTGTGTAATGTAACTAACTGGTTCTCCTGTTATTGCTCCAATGCCCTTGGGCCAAGATCACGCTATATATAACTTTACAAAAATGAATTATCTATTTGTTCATATTTCAACAGTCTGCACATGTCAAAGCATGATAATAAAATAGGACTTTAAATAAAAGACATTTGTATTCCTTTATGACATTTATTTTGCCTTTTTTAATTTAATTATCAATCATGGATTATTAAGACAGTTTTAGAACACATTTTAAAGTGCTTTTGGCTTAAGCATACTGTTTAAAGTACATACTGATCAGAGTGAAAAATATCAGTTTTGGGTGATTTTCTTCATTTTCATACTGGCCAGGACATGAAAACACTGGTCATTCCAGTACAAAAACAGGCAGATGGCAACTTTTGCCAGATCTGGTGTTGTGGCCCTCGGGCTATTTTATTTCATGTGGTCCGCTGGCCAAAGTGCAGTACTTCTAGTCTTCACCAAAGTTAATGGCTTTCTATGCTTTAAGTTGCTTAAGTTACCAAACATTTCTCTAAAAATGAGTTCAATGAGACTAATCAAATGGTGTTCCATGAAACACCAGGATCCAAGAATGTAGTCCAATTATTTGGGAGTGGCAAGGCCTAATTGTGATCTCAATCACACCCTGCTTGCACTGCTGCACAAAAATAAGCCAGCAGTATTGAAGCTAGAATTTTTAATTAGTTTCCCTCTGGTACAAATGCCACGGAGTTGTTAACAACACTTGTGTCAGACACCTAAGATGTGTTCTTTAGGGTAAAGCACATATGTTACATGAAATTATCTCAGTTCAGCAAGAGCCTGCTTTTACTAGATGTTTGGATTTGAGGCTTAGCAGTAACGGCTTTGCTCCACAACTGGGCAACTCCTGGCATAACTCATGGACATATTACAAGTGGAATGACACAAATGAGTTTGGTTGCAGCACAGCGGTTACCTTTTAACACAAAATAGCTGTTACATATGAAATGTGATCTGTTGCTTCTTTGTGCACTGCTCATGATGTATTTTTGGGTGGGAGGCCGACCACTGGGAGTGGCCCTTCCCCGGGATATTTGGGGGAGAAGTATGCCCCAGACCCAGCATAGGCTACATTTTGGACTATGTGCGTATAGCACAAAAATTGCCAACTATAATTTCATCCATTTTTCCCTCCCACCCACCCATCATTTTGTTGAAAGGTGACGTGGAGGCTGGAGGGGCAGCAAAGTTATTCCATTTTTTTCTGCATAGTCTAGGCTTGTGATGGAGTACACGCCCGTGGCGTTAGCTCTACAGCTACGCAATGCTGAAGGCAGGTTGGACCTGCTGTCTCTGGAGTCATGAGGAACTGACTGCTCCCCCGGGGCTTTAATTAAATAATTGTGTAGCGTAGGGCACATGGCCCCTGCTGCCCTGGGGACCGCCACCCGGGGCTTTTTAAATAAAATAAACCTGTGTGGGGTGGCTTGAGCCCCCCCCATGCTCCACGGACACCACCTCCCCGGGGCACTACATATTTAAAATAGGGGGTCCGTTACAGACCCCAACCCCTGGGGACCACCACCCCGGGGTGTTTTAATTAAGTGGGAGGGGGGCCATGCGGCCCCCCCTGGAGCCAATGATGGCCGTGGGCACCGCCACCCCGCAGGGCCAGCTCCTGCAGTGTCCCGGGGTACCCACCCCTCAGGAAACTGCAGTTTGCTATGGCAGGGCGAGAGCCTCGTGGCTCTCTCTTCCAAATACCAAAGCATATTGCTTTTCCACACGGAGAGCTGCATCTTAGCAGCTCCCCATGTGGAAAAGCAATGCTGGTTCCCGCAGGAGGCGGAGAGCCGGTTAGACCTGTGGGGGCATTGGGGCTCACCCACGGTCCCCAACGAGGTGGCCAGGCCCCTGGGGATGGGGTCCCCGGGCCATAAGTGGCCAGGGAGGGAATCATTCCCCAACTTAAAACGCGCCACAGGGAGTGTTTGCACACATGTCACCTCAGGCCCACCCCCTTCCTTCACCATTGTGCAAACGTGCCTCGTGGCGAGTTGTAAAGTGGTGGAATTAATTCTCTTTCAATACTGAGGGTCCCTGAGGGCCAACTAGTATCTCCAGTATGCGCCAGGGAGCTGCGTTGCAGGCAGGTGCTCAAAGCAAACACCCCTTTTTACAACACTCTGCAATGCAGCTCCATGATGCTTACTGGAGGTACCTAGTGGGCTAGTTTGACCCCAGGGACCCTTAGGTTTCAAGGGGACTTAATCGCCCAACTTGGAACCACCTTAGGGTGTGTTTACACAGTGGTGAACGGAGGGGACGAGGTCTGAGGTGACGTGTGCAAACACGCCCTATGGCACGTTGTAAGTTGGGGAAATAATTCCCCATCAATGCTGAGGGCCCCTGAGGGCTAACTAGCCCACCAGGTGCTACCAGTAAGCGCCACTGCGCTGCTTTGCAGAGAGGTGGTGCAGGCCATACCTCTTTTTACATCTCTCTGCAATGGCGCTTTCTGGAGGTACCAAGTGGGTTAATTTGCCCCTAGGGACCCTCAGGATTCAAGGAGACTTATTCTCCCAACTTAAAACGGCCACAGGGGGTGTTTACACAGTGGGGAAGGGCGGGGACGGGGCCTGATGTTACGTGTGCAAACACGCCCTGTGACGCTTTTTAAGTTGGGGAAATAATTCCCCCTCAATCCTGAGGGCCCATAGGGGCCAACAAGTCCACCAGGTGCTTTTAGTAAGCGCCACTGTGCTGCGTTGCAGATAGGTGGTCCAGGCCGTGCCCATTTATACACCTCTCTGCAATGCAGCTCTGTGGTGCTAACTAGAGATACCTGGTGGGCTAGTTGTACCCAAGGGACACTCAGGATTCAAGGGGACTTTATCCACCAAATTAAAATGGCCACAGGGCGTTTTTCCACACATCAGCTCAGATCCCCCCTCCCTTCACCAGTGTGCAAATGTGCCCTGTGGTGCGTTTTAAGAGGTAGTTTTAATCCCTTGCCCTATTATATACTAGGGGCTTATGGAGGAGGTCATGCTAATAACAGGGGTACCCCAATGCATAGTGTTCCCTAGTGTATGTAGGTGTTTTAACTGTATTCTAAGTGTCTTTTGGCATAGCACTGGCTCTAAAATTGGTTAGTCAGAGTCAGTTACCACCAGTTCCCATCTGAAAAAGGTGAGGGTACAGGATGAATTTGCAACAAGGCTTCTTTCTGCTCCTCTGTTTGTTCTTTCTGCACGTCTTCCTTCTTCCTGCGCTTTTCTTCGTCTTTGAGGACTTCTGTTGCTTCTTTCTGCATTTCTTTTTCTTCTTTCTGTTTGTTTTTTCTTCTTTCTTCACATGTCCTACCTCTGTGAGCATAGTTAGTTATTAGCATTTAAAAAACCTTTGAAATTCACTTAAAAAACCATAGGTTTCAGTTATGTTAAAGTTAGAAATTAGCATTTAAAAAACCTTTGAAAATCACTGAAAAAACCAATAGGTTTCAGACACGTTATAGTTAGGAATTCAAATTTAAAAAACCTTAGAAATTCAATGAAAAAAACATAGGTTTCAGGGGCGTTATAGTTAGTTGGACATTTCAATCGTACAAAACCATTGAAATTCCACCGTTATATTTAGTTCAGCTAACTATAACTCGCGCCCCCGCAATGCACTGCTGATGACGTCACATATGACATCACTAATAACATGGTCAGTGACATCACTCATGACATCCCTGATGACATCTCATAAGCCATTATCTTCCAAAACCGACAATCCACGGCACCCAATTGCTTTAAGCTGATTTATTCCAGCAAATGCTCAGTCAACTCGTTTCGAGAACACAGGTTCTCTTGTTCACGCATGCATATTTTTTTAAAGCAAACCCATTAATTGCAAATACAAAAATAGACAACATAAAAACATTACAATTTACTAAAATTATATTTAATATCAAAACAATAATAATTATAAATATAATTTAAAAACACAAAAACATAATAATATAAATGTAAAACATACAAAGTAAACTATACAATTTTACAAATTATACATATACAATTTCCACTACAACTTACACAACAGTAGGCAGTGTTGGACTCAGAAGAGGTAAAAATTACTATTCACACTCCACACACTGC
Organism: Lissotriton vulgaris; assembly: GCF_964263255.1. Lineage (NCBI taxonomy): Eukaryota > Metazoa > Chordata > Amphibia > Caudata > Salamandridae > Lissotriton > Lissotriton vulgaris. Next base: position 172,422,944 of record NC_141697.1, read on the forward strand.
AACAGTAGGGAATGTTTTGGATTGCAGAGGGGTAAACTCTATTAGTCCCACTCCGGTCAATGCAACAGTATTGAAAGTGTTGGATTGTGGTGGGTTAACACTTACTATTCCCACTCCAGTATTGTCACAGTAGGTAAAGTGTTGGATTTTGCAGGGGTAACATTTACTATTCTGACTCAAGTCAGTGCAGGAGTAGGGAAGGTGTTGGATTGCAGAGGGGTAAATGTACTTCTCCCACTACATTCTCTGCAACATCAGAAACAGACTAATTGACAAAATAGATTAATTTCAGAAACATACTAAGTAACACAAAATATAAATATTTACAAATGTAAAATCAAAATATATTTTCTTGATAAAAACAAGTTATATTTGTATTACAATGTTTAATACATATCATAAATTACTACATATTTTACATAATTAATTTTCATTTCAATAATAATTATAAATTAACATTATTTACTATTGATTATACATATTTTCCTACATACCCTTAACCCATACAAAACAACATACACCCCAAACATTTTAAAAAGTAATGTATTACACAATTTTCATAATTAATTATCAATTACATTATTAATAACATTTTTAAAAACAATTATTCAATATAATGAATTTTCTTCCGACCCTATACCCCTACAAACCACACAACCTGCAAATGAAACTCTCATTACAATGGTCCACAGTCTGCCCGCCAACTGCAGCTACAGCGGCCAGGAGACCGCCGACAAGCACGCGGGGGTCAGACAGCCCTATTACAATGCGACCTTGGTTGGTGGTCACAAAGTGCACTTTAACATTGCAACTTATGCTGTGGCCCAGGAAAAGGGCTGCAGCACAAGCTGCAGTGTAAAAGTGTACTTTCTGCACATCCATGCACGGTGGCCAGGCACCTTGTGGAAGGATGTGATTATGACATCACAGGTGCCCCCAGGGCCACTTCACAGTAATAATAATAATCCACATTTGTGAAGGGCACAATAACCCATAAGGGTCTCTAGGCGCTGGGGACCGTCGGGAAGATTAAGCAAGCTATTGCCCAGAGTCACATGGTGCTGGGCTAATCTGCCGCCGGTGCCAGGGATTGAACCGTGATCCTCAGATTCCGGAGTCAGTCGCCCTAGCTGCTGTGCCACACCTCTTCCTGTGGCCCATGGGGGATGGAGGCCCTATTTTGGGCTACCAAAGTCCATTTCTGACAGTCTCTACATGCCAGTTGGACCATCATGTCGGAAGGTTCATCATAATCCCGATGGCTGTGCCTACGCAGGCACAGCCAGCTTTCAAGGGATACGATTACAACCGCTGCCCTAACAGGATCTTAGATCCTGTCGGAGGTGGTGGTCTGTCCCTTGACACCTGACTGTCCGACTGCATGCGTCATAATGCAGCAGTTGAACTGAAGGTCTGTAGGCAGTGAGACCACCACCAACAACCTGTCGGTGGCAATCCCACCGCTATTGTAATGACGCCCTAAATAAAATAAAAAATTATACAATTAACATAAATAATGATCAATTAAATAATTAATAATAATTAAACATTATTTATTAATTCATTATAATTCCTTTTCTTCCCACGCTACACCCCGACAAAACCCACAATTGAAACTTAAAAATTAATTATGCAATGATCATAAAAAAATATCAATTAAATAAATTATGCTAATTCAAAATGAATTATACATTATTTATTTTTTTTAGTAGTAAATAGCTTTATTCGATAAAAAACATATCATAAAAGCATTTCTTACATCTTTAAAAAACATTTTTTAACAGCAATTTTCAACATAAAAACATTTTATATACAAAGCAGCATATTGGGTGGGGGGGCTCGGTCACTGGATTAACAGTTTTCTTGCAGCTCTTAGACGCCAGGCCCAGCCCAAGAATATTGCCATGCAAGTGGAAAAGAAAGGTCTAGCATCTGTACGTAAAATACGCAGGGCTTCTAAATGAGAACGAGTTCCCAGACACCTGCAGAGGGGCTTCAACCACCTACGTCTCGGGGCTGCATAGACACTACACTCAAACAACATATGGGACACGGACTCTACCCTTAGGTCACAAAAGGGGCAGTAAGGTACGGTTTGAGCGGGCGGTTTCCAAGTGGACGTGAACTCACATAATGGAAGCACCCCCACCCTAAACTTAATGTACAGTGATCTGTCCCATGAGCTCTGAATGGTGTCTAGATAAGGTTCCCTTAACGGTGTCTCTTTGACCAACAGAAACAGGACTACAGATTTGCAATGATTTGTACTTCGAACCCTCTCATTGTCTACCCATGCCCAATAAGCCTTCTTTAGCTGTTGTTTCGGGGGTGCAGATTTGTTGGCCCAAGCCTCTCCTAGTCCTAGTTTATGGAGCAGCTTTTTGACTTCCCTAAGCCAGATGATCTTATGTGAACCCGGTAGGGACATAATGTCATTCAAGGCTTCTGCATAACTTCTAAGTTCCTGCACATTCCAGATTCTGGACCATAACAGAAGTGGGCGTAGTTTCGCTTGATCGCAGATTGCCCGGGTACCTGCGTCTAGCAGCAGTGGGATTGTTGGCGTGCTGTGGGGCAAACCCATTAGATCTTTATGGAAGTTGTTCTCAAGATGAGCCAGAGTATCAACTCTATGAGTGCCCCACAGCTCGGCACCGTAAAGTGCCGCGCTCACAACCCTTGCCCTATAGATATCTACGGGGGCCCCAATAGGTTTTAGTGATGAGGCTCGCTGTTCTTTGAGCAAAGCACCTGCCACCCTTTTGTGAGTCAGGAACACTTTTTGGTGGTGTGCCTTCCAGCTCATAGTGTCACTGATGCGTATACCCAGGTAGTCGAATTCTTTGACGCGATCAAGTGGGACAGAATCTAAGACCGGGGGAAAGACAGACTTTTTGGGCGGGTTAAGGACTAAAAACTTAGTTTTGCCTATGTTTATAGCCAAACCCCTTCCATCACAGAAGGCCTTGAAGCTGGAGAGCAACGATTGAATGCCCATTGGTGATTTCGAGATTAGGAGGGTATCGTCCGCGAACATGAGCGTTGGGATTTTCCTTCCAGCCAGGGTGGGTGCATCTGATGGTTGTTGCAGGAGATGCTCCACCACTCCGTTAATGTAAAGAGAAAACAGAGTGGGGGCAAGCACACACCCTTGGCGGACGCCCCTGTCCACGGGGATACGAGGTGTTTTCTCTCCCTGTGCACCCCATCTAATTTGGGCAAAATTCCTGTCGTGAAATTTTACAAGCAGCGACAGCAAATAGGGAGGGAGGCCTAACCCATCGAGGACGTTCCATAAGAGTGCGCGTGGTACCAGGTCGAAGGCAGTCCGCAAGTCAATAAAGACTAGATACAAACTGCCCCCTCCCAGCACCACCACTTTCCAATAGATCATTAGGAGGTGGAACGTCTGCTTGATTGTGCCTGTTCCTGTTCTGAAGCCCGCTTGAAGATCTGACAGGATATGATTTTCATCGGCCCACTGGATGATCCTGCCCAATACCACCTTTCCTGCTACCTTTTGGGAAGAGTCCAATAAACTAATTGGTCGGTAGTTTGCTGGGTCGTCCCTAGAACCTTTTTTAAAAATAGGTACGACTTCAGCGCCCCTCCACGAGTCAGGAAAGACTCCACCCAACAATACTTCATTCAAAAGCGAGGCAATTAGTCTACTCCAAGAAGATGGGTAATTCTTGATTAGGTCTCCTGGGATTCCGTCAGGACCTGCCGCTTTGTTCGAGACAATACATTGAATTGCTCTCTCTACTTCCAAGCTGGTAAATAGACCATCATAGCACGGGGGGTCAGTTATAGAATTAGGCAATAAACCCGTGGGTGGGCAAGCTAACTGGGATGGACCTGGAGGAGCGGAGTACAATTTCGAAAAGTGGTCAAACCATATGCCCCCTGGAATGTTACAAGTTAGCTGCTGGTCAATGGGCTTTTCCCTAGATCTTAGTAGGTCCCAGAACCTCTTGGCATCCTTCCTAATGCTTGCCTCTACTAGATCTCCCCAGAAATTAGAATCATAAGCCTGCTTGGCTTCGGATATGGTTTTTTTGTAAATTTTTCTAGCAGCCCTAATATCAACTGCGTCTTTGGACTTTAATGTGACAACAAGTTCCCTCTTAGCTGCACGACATTTCGCAGTATACCACTTATCTGTCTGTTTGGGCAAGATTTTCGAGGGACCCCTACGAGTGGTTTGAGGAACAATAAATAAGTCGCTCAGTGCCAATACAGTCTCAGTGAATAGGGGTAGGATCTTATTATCAGTTAGACTTAAGGTGACCATCCGAGGCTCCACTCCTTCCAAAATAGTCCCGGCTTGGGCCATCCTTGTTTCATCGGCTGAGACTTTTGCCCACTTCAAGCGCCTGCTACAGTTTGTGGGGGCCAATTCATGGGAAGATTTCCACTTATAGCCGGGTGGGCCTTGGTTTCCAACCTGCCAAGGAGATGAAATAGTTAGCGATAAAGGGTTGTGGTCGCTATCACCCGACACTATAACCTCCATGTCTAGGTGGTGTTGCCAGAGGTTATAGTTAAGCATGATGAAATCAATCCTTGATGTGTGGTCTAGTCTGTTGTATGTGTGAGCACCCATATGGTCAGATTTGGATCGGCCATTTGTCGGTCGCAAATTGTGCTCCATGCAAAGAGCATTGATCTCTATTGCGTTTTGCGACCATTTAGGGATCGGGTCAAGGTTCAGAATAGGAATACCTCTCCTGGTGTCCTCCTCAAAAGTGTCCAAGATATCTTCTCTGGCCAGGGGCTCAAAACAGCAATTGAAGTCGCCTGCAAGCATTACATGGGAGTCCGCACTACAGGCAGCCAAATTGCGGTTTAGGCCTGTAGAAGGTAGATGGGATACACCGCCTTTAGCACCCCTCAGGTAAATATTGAAGACTTCCATGCTTCTTCCCCCTTTGTGAATTATCGTTAGCCACTGGAGATCAGGTGACTGGGTGTTTCTTTCTTTTACCCTGAAGCCTAGAGCAATACTAATCCATATAATAAGGCCGCCTGAAGGGCGACCTTTAGATCCTTGTTCCTGGGCGGCGGGGATAAAAAAGGTGGAGAATCCCACTCGGTGTCTTGGCTCCAAACACCAGGTTTCCTGGAAAAGACAGATGTGATAGGGTTCCAGAAAGTCATTCCATTCGGGGATGTCAAAGTTACGACCGAGACCAGCCACATTCCAACATAGAATTTTTAGAACAAAGTCACCGGGTGGAGAAGCCTTGGAAGAGGCAGTAAGCATAGGAGAAACAGTCATGACCGCAAGTTTAGGAGACCTCGCAAGTGGCTCGGTTTGCTGGTGATTAGAGGTCACATAGGGGGCAAAGCAGGTAGGACCAGATGGTTCAGTAGAAGTAGATGCAGGGGGGGTCATGCAGGGTAAGTGTAACCAATCTTCCCTGCTGGGATTTTCTGTTATGTCGAACGTGGATGGCTCCCCATCAAACCATGGACTGTTTGGTCGTCCTACTCGGCTTATTACAGGCTCGGGAGCAGGGCAATCAGTGGGATGATGCCTCTGCGATGGTAAAATTTCCCTTCGGGGTTGTTTGGCTGATTGCGCAGGGAGTCAATCCACCTCCTCTAAGCTCCCGAATCTGTTATAGGTAGAGAGACCATTCCAATGTAGGAGGGTCTCCTTGTGGCCCCGGGACTTATTCAGCCATGGATGGTGTTGAACCAATGTCCAATTATCCCCCTGGTTTCGGCTTGGTCGAGGAGGATAAAAAAAGGATAGTGGTTTAGGTATAACTAAAGAGTCATCATTACTGGGCCAAGAGCAAATGTGGTGCGCCGTGTGTGGATCTTCGAAAGTCACTACTATGCAGTCCCCCGGACTGGATTTCAGCGTTGGACCTACCCAGGGAGTTCTGCGAACCATCAGTACGCGTCTTCTTCGACCATTGGGGATTGGTCTGTTTACATTTAACCAGTGCATTATTTTATTTTTCAGCGACCAGTGGTTTTCAAATTGGCCATTACCTATCGTAGGAACACCCGTCAGAACAACCACATAGTCATTTGCCTCTGGGGGGAGGTCAATATAGCCACCTCTAAAGTTGTCTTTAACTGGGGGGACCTGGGTTTCACTGGGTATCGGTCTGTTGGGTATTTCATGTTTGGAGTGTTGCGGGTGGCGTGTGGAGCCCCGTGGGGGAGCCTTTGGTTTAACACGTGCTTGCTCCACCGTAACGGTCCTTGGTTTGGGAACGGGCTTTATTGTGGGTGGTACTGAAGAGGGAGTTTGATTAGTTTGGGGTGCGGTAGGTTGTGGCGTTGGGTCAGCTACAATAATACCCTGGTTTTCAAGACTTTTCAACCCAAGAGTGGCCAGAGCAATAATGCTCTTCTCCATTTCTAACAAGTTATTTTCTATCCTTGATAGTCTTAGATCTAGGGGTGACAAAAGTTTTTTAAGAGTATCCCAAACCACCTCTATAAATTCTTTGTTATTTTTGGTTAATCCGTCTACTTCAAGGTCCTCACCTGCTGGGGTATTAAAGAAGGGAATAGATGAATCCTTTCCCTGTCCCTCACTAGATGGCTGTGCATTAATAGTATGCTCTGCGCCAGCATTAGGTGCTGTGATGTTAGTCATTGGCAGATCTTTGGGAACAGCAATTTTCGCTTTTTTGCGGAAATATGCAGAGCGAGAATTGCGTTTCCTCTTTGGTTGCTTGCCACTGGAGATAGTGTTAGACAAATTTATCGGGAGGGATACAATGGGGACAGGGTTGTGCACGCTAAGTGGTGTCGGTGGAATTACCTCATCTTTACTTCCTAGGGCAGGTTGGAGAGTAGCCGGGGTCGGTGAATGATGAACATCGACCTGAGTAACTATACAATGCGGGCGGGCTGGGCGCTCAGGGGTAACAGAAGTGGCTATGTGGCCTAAAGAGGATTTCTTGGAAAGTGCAATTACTTGGGACACTCTTCTGGCGGCTTCTAATTCTAGCGAGACCCGGGTTTGGAGTTTAGATATCTCTTCGTCTATGGCTATGTTGGTGCGGGTAATAAAGTCATCCATGGGGCCACTGATTTGTGACCCACCTTTAGAAGTCTTACTACGGGTTACCCTTGAATTCATAGCGCTAAGAGCACAGTGACGAAGGTAGGTCTTTTTCCCCTCAGTTATTGAATTGGCTCCCAAAAATATCGAGCGAAAAGGGGTGGGCCAGTCCAGTCCTCTCAGTCCTCGAACGGCCTAAAACGGCCCTGTCTTTGCCCAGTCTTAGCCCGGGCTGCGTCCCGCGCTGCGGGAGTGAGTTGGTGTTTTGTAGGTGGCGGTTTGGGTGAGGGGCGGGCCAGCAGGGAGAGCGGACCGGAAGCTCTTCCTTGGTCTCGCAGGGACTTCTGGGAAATGAAGTCCCTGCACGCTCGCAGCCCCGCTGGTGCCTCGCGACCCTTACCGCCTTTCCGCCAAGGACCTCTCGTGTACACCCACCAAGTTGCTGGGACAGAGGCTCACCAGCGAAGCGGCACCCGCGGAGCGGTTGCGGCGAGTCGTCAGCTGTGAGCCTCGTATGCCGATGCCAAAGTGCGCTGTGCAGTTTAAAGCCTCTCTCACGGATCCTTGGACCTCTTTCCACAAGTAAGTGTCCCACAGAACAAAGGTTGCCGGTGCGCTTTTGAAATCCTTAGATGGGCGGGGGGCGGGCCAGCAGGGAGAGCGGACCGGAAGCTCTGCCTTGGTCTCGCAGGGACTTCTGGGAAATGAAGTCCCTGCTCGCTCGCAGCCCCGCTTGTGACTCGCGCCCCTTACCGCCTTTCCGCCAAGGACCTCTCGTGTACACCCACCAAGTTGCTGGGACAGAGACTCACCAGCGAAGCGGCACCCGCGGAGCGGGTGCGGCGAGTCGTCAGCTGTGAGCCTCGTATGCCGATGCCAAAGTGCGCTGTGCAGTTTAAAGCCTCTCTCACGGATCCTTGGACCTCTTTCCACAAGTAAGTGTCCCACAGAACAAAGGTTGCCAGTGCGCTTTTGAAATCCTTAGATGGGCGGGGGGCGGGCCAGCAGGGAGAGCGGACCGGAAGCTCTTCCTTGGTCTCGCAGGGACTTCTGGGAAATGAAGTCCCTGCACGCTTGCAGCCCCGCTGGTGCCTCGCGCCCCTTACCGCCTTTCCGCCAAGGAACTCTCGTGTACACCCACCAAGTTGCTGGGACAGAGGCTCACCAGCGAAGCGGCACCCGCGGAGCGGGTGCGGCGAGTCGTCAGCTGTGAGCCTCGTATGCCGATGCCAAAGTGCGCTGTGCAGTTTAAAGCCTCTCTCACGGATCCTTGGACCTCTTTCCACAAGTAAGTTATTTATAATTAATGTACTTACCACCCTTTACCTCTATAATCCCCACAACTCACTACGGTACTGAAAATTATTTGAAAATGACTAAAAATGTAAAACTATGTTAAAAAAAATTACCAATTATATTAACAATGTATAACATATTCAATGAAAATCATACGAAAATACATTAAATGTATTTTAAAACGATATTATTAACATCAATATTTTTGTACGCTATATTAATGATTTCCATATTGTTAAAATCAATATTACTTACCTTAAAATCAATAATCTTAACAACGATATTCTTGCACTCAATATTTCTTCTGTGTGGGTCAACCCTGTTCTGCGGACTGCCAACAGCAGTTCGTAAATTTCCAAAGCTCAAGGGCAACATGGGGGTGCTATTAGCGCCAGAGAAAATTGTGGGGCCCAGCACCACCCACTCTGTTTTGGGCATATAACTTGACAAAAAGATGACCGTAAATTTACTGTTGAATACTATACTGGCAAAAAGCATAGTGACAATGAAAGAGATACAGGTGTTGTTAAGACATTTGAACTTCACATACAGAGTAGTGTGAGCAGACTGAACATTTTGCAGGTGTTTTGGTTTATTACTGGCAGGACTGGCACAGTTGCATCATTATCTACAGTTTTCTGCAGGAACACATGAATACTTGTGAGTGTTGCACAGGTTTTTGGAGGAGATCAATGGTGTGCCTTTGATTACACTGAAGGAGTGCGATTGGAATGCTCAGATAAACTCTAATGCATTGGCTGGCAGTCGCTGTACTGACAGGGAAAAGGATGCGTCGGGGATGGCCTAAAGGATGAAAAAATGTGGGAGGAGCATTGCATTTCTGGAATGGTTCCCACTCATGATATCCGTGTCCCAATGGGGGAATAAGTTGGCGCACCTGAAAGTTTTGTTCAGAGTGGACAGTCAGCAAGGTACTCGCAGGTGCTGAAGCTTCTGTTGGTGTTCATGATATGCTGTTTAAGGTATGATATCATGGTCATAGCCTTTCATGTGCCAGGTGTGGACAATGATATTGTGGATGCTTTGTCTCATTTCCAGTGGGAGAGGTTCCACGGGCTGGTCATGGAGGCAGACAGGATCAAGACATCGCTGCCAACTGTTCTATGGAGCATAGGCAACAGAAGATGCCCCAGCCGGTGGTAGGGTCAATGCCATTTTCTACGAGGTGTGAATACTCACAGGTATGGGAGGAAATTCTTACTTTTGGGGGTACAGTGGAGGCCGATGTGTAGGAACAGGATGAAGGCAGGGTTCAGTTAATCTTGACTATGATTGAGAAGGATTTGTTGCGAATATCGATTGCTTGGAAGATGGCAGGTATTGCTTTTATGGGAAAGCTGCTTTGGGCATATCCACCGTCAGCCAGGGAGCTGGACAAAAGGATGCTGGAAGTTTGGGCAAAGGATTCCATTTGCCGAGATGGGCGGAGAAGAACTTTGACATGACAACTTTTCTTGTAGGGTCTTGGAGGTATTGCCGGCAGTTTGCAAGGGAGATTTCGAAGTGATTCTATTTACTTCTTTAATGTCTTGGATGTTCTTTGGATCATTTCAGGTGTTAGAAATGCTGGTGTGGCTGAGGGGACAGTGGGGTATCATGGGTGAATGTTTTGCATTCAGGAGACATTGCTTATCTCTATTTAAGCAAGTCCAAGACAGTTCAGAAGACACAGGGGAAGACAGTGTTAATGCGTAAACACCCTTTCCAGCTTCTAGGCCCAGTATAGTGTGGTGAGAAGATGTTGAGTGTGATCAGGGAGGTGAGAGGTGTACACTAGTTCCATGTGGGTAGTGCACGGGTAAAGTCTTTTCAGTTTTTGGCTGACCTGCACAAGGCCCTCTCTTTAATAGGGAAAGATACAGGTGCATTTTGCACTCACTCATTCCAGATTGGGCCTGCCATGGAAGGGGAGTAGCCAGGTTTAGTATGGACTGGAGAATGGGTTTGGGTAGGTGGTCATCTGACTGTTTTTAAATGTATGTGAGGTTGGCTGGGGGTAGATTGAGATGAATTTTGTGGTTTTCTCCTTTACTTATTGTAGTTTTGTTTTTAGGTGCTGTTGCCGGCCTGGAGGTTCCCCCTTTATCGATCTGGACTGTGATACACTCTGTCATTAAGTAGGAGGAAAAACAAGAAGTGTAGAGGAGTCATGGCTCTAACTTGGGGTTTAACGCAAGCCTGTTTCAGTTATTGTGGTGGGGGAAAGGGGTGATGCGCTGGAGGGAATTGCTGCACTGTCTCATGATATGCTGCATGGTAATTGCCACCCTGATTTATTGCTTCTTCGTCAGGGAGAGAACAATTTTGTGGTCACCAAGGGTTTGGCATTGCTGCAGGAGATGAAAAGGGATTTGAGAAATATCATGAAGCTATGAGCAGGGTGCTATATCATATGGACAGAGTATATTCCGAGAAGGGAATGGGGGTGGGGGCAAAAAAACCATTGGCGATTGATAAAGCTAGTAGGAAGGTCAACCAGGAGATGAGATATTTCTGCAGGGATGAAGGGATGGGCAGATTTGAGCATCTGGTATTGAAGTACGAGAATGTTGAATTCTTGAGGAGTGATGTGGTCCATTTGTCTCACTGTAGGGTGACATTGTACATATTGCTTGTTAAAGAGAGTCTTGCTAGAGCTCTGAATGGGAATAATTGAAAAGGTTGCTCCTAGATTGCGGTGGAGGTGTCTGAAGAAGGTGAGACATGAGTTCCCCTTTTTCTGATTGGTGGTTGGTCTTTAAATTGCATGGTTTCTTGAATAACGTTTCTGATGTTGTCTTAGGAGAATAACGGTAAAGGGGAGGGTGTTGAGGAAGAACACCTGGACGAGCCAAGAAGATTCAAAGCTAGGCTGTAGGATCTTAGTAGTTAGATGTTAATAGATGTAGATTAAGATTTAGGGGAGATTAAAGATCACCAGCTAAAATTGCACAACAGGATAGGAGTTAGGTAGTTCTAGGATATTAGGAGGGTGGTGGAAATCTTAGGGGGGAGGGTTAATAATAATAGGTAATTTTTTGTATAGTTAGGTTTAAGTTTTTAAGGATTTTAGGTGGGTGGTAGGAATTTTAGGGGAGGGGATTAAGAATATTAGGAGATTGTATAGTTAGGTTTAAGTTTGTAAGGCAAAGGCCTAGGGTGTTTTATGTAATGTGCACCTATTTCATTAAAGCAGCCTTTTTCACACCAAAATGTGTTGTCACTGGTCTGTGTTTTTCTTGTCTTACCCAGTTGTGGTTTATGTTACTTTATGTCCCACAAGCGCCGGTGGAACGTTTTTCAAAATCTGGCAAAAGATTTTTTTCCTACTGAAAGTTGCCTTTCCTTTATCACTCTTTAAGATTTTTCTACATTTTAAGCCATCCTCCAAATCTTGACTGGGGTTATTCAATATATTGTACGCAATGTAGTATCACTTTTATGTAAAGTGCTCGACCACCTTGCTTTCCTGCTTGACACTATAGGAACATGGCAAAAACAAATCATTAAAAAAAATGAATAAACACCAATAAGAATGGCTCTTATCATTCTAAAGCATAGAAAAATGTGCTATGTAAAAAATAGTTGTATAGAAAAAATACTCATGTTATTGATGGTCAGAGGAGATGGAAAACATGCTTACATTGAACTGGTGGTTACAGTGTTCCCTTGATCTGATTCAACCTCTTTGTAATAACTGTCTCAAGTATAAGGTGCCATTTAGTTAAAGAAGAATGTACTAGTTAGAATTCCAATGCAAAAGACATATCATTTGGTGATGTATATAGAACAGGTTTGCTTAGACCACTTCAGTAGTTAAAGGTATATCGATAATTATTATTACTCTGGTACCTCAAGTACCTCACATCACTCCCCATTTTTCTTCCAGGATTCTTGAGTGATGAGAGAAGAGGACCAAAAGTGGTGTCCCAGAAATTATGCTGGATTTGTATAGCTTAAGACATCAATATTAGCCCTCATTTTTTTTTCAACTTCATTTTATTGTTTTCATTTTTCATTTTTTTTTGTTGGAGTGTCCTCATTCTGCCAAATAACTTGTAGGCAATACTCACTTTCCCTTTCTGAGACCGGATGGGAATAGAGTCTTTCCACACAAGAAATCCTGCTATTCCACTCCAACCTCTCTTACCCATGACAAGCAGAAGATGCAAAAGAAGGGGACCAGGCCAACAGCTATTTATTGGCTTAATCATTGGACCCCATTCCTCTGACACCAATTAACCGACATGGCCCATATCTGTTCCCGACTTCTGGAATCATATGCCATGTCTTGTTGGCTTATATGTATGATACTATTTTTACACTCAGAAAAAGGAGGTGGAACGGCCGATTTCCAGGCTTTACATATCTCTCGTCTTCCCAATAAAATAACATAAAAAATTAATCTTGCCGCAGTTTTATTTGAACCCAAAACACTACCATGGCTTAATCCAAACAATATAAGTACAGGAGTCACTTCTATCTGGATTCCTGTTACATCTGTCAAGAACTCACAAAACTCGTTCCAAAATTTAGTAATTGCAGGGCAAGTTAAAAACATATGGCAGCCATTAGCTGAAGGATCCTGATATCTCGAACAGACATACTGAGTACCATAAAATGTTGTCAGTTTTGCTGGAGACCAGTAAACCCAATAAAGAGTAAAATGGTGGTTTCGCTTAAGGTATGCTTAACTGTCTCTCGAAGCAATGTGAAGGAGCCCAACCAAGCATCGCTCAGTTTGATATTATCTGCATCATTACTCCAGGGCTTTTGGATATTCAGTTTATATCATCTACTGCTTCAATCAGGGTTCAATACCACAAAGCCACCTCTTTATTAATGCTCCCTATTTTCATAGCTTGAATTAACCAGGCATCGCCCGTCTGTTCCTCCCAATGTTGCCCAGTCCACCAAGCAGACAATTGATAGTATTTGAATCTGGTTAATTGTACATGAGTGCATGATGTCAGAGTTTCCCAAGTAATGAGATCCATACCTATTTTTAGAGTATTCCCAGTTTTTTCCATATGTAGACCCAGTTCTTAACCGCCTGCAACAGAATCTTTAATCTTACTTTTTTTGAAATTTCTGTGTCTCCAAACTTAAATAGGAGCTGCTCTTGTTCATCCCCCAAATCGCTAAGCAATGCCCCATACATGATACCTAATACAGAATCATCTGGTTTGTTTAGTCGTATCCGAAAGTTCTTAAAATGAAAAACGTGTGCGTAGACCCATGAATCTGAAAGAGCGTCAACCTTTTCCAGGATATGTGGGAGCCCTTTAAAGCCCAAACAAAACTTCCAATCTTGCCCTGTAATTTTGCTGCCTCATTTTTATCAAAAGAGAGAGGTATGTTACTAAAAAGAAAAGTAATTTTGGGGAATATAATCATTTTAATCAAATGTACCCTGCCATACAAATTCAGAGGGAGATTTGCCCATCTGGTCAGTAATATTCCAACCTTCTTGCTAGTCTTCCTCCAATTGACCATAGGGACATCAACTAACTTCTGGGTGATAATGATGCTGAGATATCGCCTCTGCGTTTTTCCCCAATGGGTCTGAGATGACTGGTTCCACTCCATAACTTCAGTTTTGTCTCTGTAAACACTATACTCGGAGACCTTCCCAAACAAATCTGCTGTAGCCCACAACCTGGAAATGCCCTCCCTGGGATTCTGCATATAAAGAATGAGATCATCTGCATATAGAGCTAATTTGACCTCAAAGTTTTTGTATCTAAATGGAAGGATGGAAAGATCTTGTCTAATTAAGGCTGCAAAAGGTTCGCTATACATATTGAATAGCAAGAGGAACAACGGGCATCCCTGCCTTGTTTCCCGCCTAATGCTGAACCAATCGGTTAACTCCCCGTTGACTAAGACTCTAACTCTAGGTGCACTATAAAGTAGCTGTATCACTTTGATTAAGTTCATAGGGAATCCAAAAGTTCTTAAGGACTCCCAGAGGTACGGCCAATGGACCTGGTCAAACGCTTTAGCAGCGTCTACTGCCACCAGAGTTACTGGAAGGTTGAAGGATTCTGCCAGATCTACTATACCCAGCATTGTGAAGGTAAGCTCATTGAGCTGCCTTCCAGGAGTAAAACCCCTCTAATCTCTATGGACTACACTCTTTATGATCTTCGCAACCCAAGCTGCCAATACCCCCGTGAACACTTTATAATCGGTGTTCAACAGGTATATAGGCCTATAGGACTCTGCTGCCAACAGGTCCTGATTTGGTTTTAAAATTAAGACTATCGTTGCCTCAGCCCAAGATACCGGGGGGTCCTCCCTTCTATCAAAATCTTATCAAAGAGCTCTTTAAACACAGGTATTATGTTATCCTCAAGAAGTCGATACATTTCTATTGGAAGGCCATCTGGCCAGGCCACCTTCCCTCTTGTCATCCTTCTCATCTGTACTCGAATCTCTTCTTCACTTATTCCAGAGGCTAGATACTGTCTTTGACGTACATTCAGGGAATGGAGCTCAACTTTACCCAAAAATTCCTTAATCTTTTCCAACCTGGGCACAGTATCCTCTTTATATACCCACAAACTTCAGCCCCTATTTTTGTATTAATGTCCAATGTCTGGCCAGTAGAACTCTCTCTTAAGCTACTTATGTGATTTCGAACTTTATCAGTTTTAACTTTCCAAGCCTGAAGCCGGCCACTCTTCTCACCATATGAACAATTTTGGAGTTTACTGACCTTCCATCTATTTATTAGAATCTTATCCAAAACACCCTGATATTCTAGTTGGAGGTTCTCCAATTCCTTGGTAAGAGGCACCTTATTAAAGAACTCTAGGGAACCCTTTTGCAATTCAAACTCCTTGGTTTGAATATTTTTCAGGAGGTCATTCTCTCGCTGCCTAGAGCTATGTTTCTTCCCAGTCATAATCGATGTACCCAAGGCTCTAAGAAATGCCTTAAAGCATCCCAGATGACCTGAATTTTCGCTGACCCATTATTATCCCTGAAAAAAGTTATGAACTCTTCTCGCATCTTAAATTGGACAGCCTCATCGAATAAGATTGTCTGGTCCAGAGTCCATCTTGTTATACTCCCAGAAGGAACAGAAAGGGTAGCAGGGAGATGTTTTTCATTTTAGCAGTGAAGATGAGAAGTGATGGAGAGGAGGGTTTGTAAGCAGTGCAGAGCAGGCAGTGAACAGCAGTGCAAAGTACCCAGTGTGAAGGGATGGATGTCAATAAGAGATAGCAAATGGTAGCAGATGCTACCTGTGGTTTGCCATTTTGTACACCCAGGACCTCTCTAGCTCCTCTTCATCTCAGAGGGAATCAGGCAATGACAGGTAAAGAAAGCCATCTGGAGTTTAAGAGATATGTTGTTTACTTGCGTCGTTTTCCACTAACCCCTTGGCAGTAAACAGGAGACTGCTGAGGCACTATGGATGTCATGTCATTAGTAGCTGATAGGGGTGACTGGTGCCACTTCTCGCACCCCATTTTGGTAAACGACGTTTGTGTAAGAGAGAGTGGTGGTATCCTAAAATGGACGCCAGAGAGTATAGATTAGGACATTTATTTTTTCCCCATCACACTTCACTTGGGTGTGAGAGAGAAGAAAAGGGCTTGGAGACAGTAGTGCTATGTCAGGGGTGACGAGAGAAGAGAGAAAACACGAACAGGAATAATGATGCTCTAAATGGTCATTTTAAGTTTTATTTAGGACCAGCATCACAAGGCTTTTTAACTCTTTTTAGCAATGAGGAGGAAGGTTATGGCATAAGGAATCTTGGGGCATATTATCAAGGGGGTTTATCTCCGCTTTTTTGGCTTTAAAAGCCAAGAAAGCGGAGATAAAATTATCTCCCTATTACCAAGCTGTCGCTAACACCAGTTAGCGACAGCTAGTAGGAGATAGCGACCATCTTGGGCCCCACTTTGCATGTCAGTGATATTTATCACTAATGAGATGCAAAGTGGGCGTGCCAAGATGTTGGAGACTGAAAACAGTCGCTAACATCGCTATCTCCTATTACCAACTTTTGGAGATATTCGCGCTAAGCGGGAATATCTCCAAAAGCTAACACCTGCCCTGAGCAGTTCTTAGCCATGTTATCCAATGGGAGGTGGATAACATGGCTAAGAGCATTTGCTCGATAATTTATTTATTTATTTATTTATTTATTTATTGACATTTGTAGAGCGCGGCGAATACCCGTGGGCGTCTCGGCGCTAATTAAGGGATGGATCAGCAACTGGGGTAAAGAGGATATACAAGGCTATTGGTCAAATAACCACGTCTTTAGCTGTTTGCGGAATGTGAACAGGGAGGGACTTGCTCGGATATGTGCAGGAAGGGTGTTCCAGAGTCTAGGGGCGGCAACCAGGAAACGCCTGTCGCCCCAGGTGACTGTTCTAGTGCGAGGCACAGCCAAGAGGTTCTGAATAGAGGAACGAAGAGATCGGGTTGGGACATGATGGAGAAGATTCTGTTTGAGAAAGTGGGGACCTTGATTATTGAGTGACTTGTAAACAATACACAGCGATTTGAATTTGATACGGCTGCGTATCGGGAGCCAATGGAGATCCCTAATGATGTTTGTAACTGGTGCGAACTTGGGGATCCCAGCCAGCATTCGTGCGGCTGCATTTTGGATTGACTGCATCTTATTTGTCACTCGGACTTGGGCATTTAAGAATAGAGCGTTACAATAGTCCAAGGAGGACAGGACTAGTGAGCTGACCAGTGTTTTCCCGGCCGTGTTCGGTAGGAAAGGTAGTATTTTCCTAATCATTCTTAATTTCATATGAGCTGAAGCCGCAGTTTTATTCGCATGTGCCATAAAATTGAGGCCAGCATCGAAGATGACGCCTAGATTTCTCACTTTGCTAGCTGGACTCGGCTGACTTTTCAGCGATATTCATGCATTTCGGCCGTTTTTTATCGCATTTGCGATAAACCTTGTTAATAGCAAGGTTTATCTGCGATAAAAATCGCCGATGTGCGGCGATAATTTTTGTCTCTAAACAAGTTAGAGACAAAAATTATCGCTAGTTGTTGGTAATATGCCCCCTTATCTGGGCTGAAGAGGAGTGAAAGGTGAGGCGGAAGGGGTGTGATGCAGCTGGGGCGTGGAAAGTTTTTATTATTCAAGCATAACATACTCTTACAAAGTTCCTGAATTTGACTTAGTCCTTGTACACAGAGTTATCCTGTTTCTATGTCTAAGTAGTTTTCCTCTGAAACTGGCAATATTTCTTGGCGAATGCAACTATTTTTGGGAACATGCCAGTTGTCGCTGAAAATGGATGTGCCATCGTATCTCCATCAACACCAGTTTGTGATTTTCCAGGATGCTGGTGATCTTTTTATTCTTGCAAACATTTAGAAGGGGCACAAAAGTCTTCATTCCAAGGTGAAAAACATTCTGACACTCATGTTTGCAAACTCTTTGCTGCATAAATCCTATTGATGAGAATATGGTGACCTCTTCTCTTCTCCAGAGGTTGCCCCTGTAGCTGTATTACTGCTTAGCTTTAATCCTTAGGGGCAAATATTCATGGAATAATTGCATAGTGCAGAACAGTAAGTCACCTGGCTGTGCTGCACTGCATCCCTGGAAAGGGTCAGGCATGCGGCGTATTTCAGGCATACACCGCATTCCTGACTTTTCCTCTTCACTGGCACACTCCTTTGGCAGCCTAACATCAATGCAGGCACCCTTGCATCGTGGTGCAACGGTGCCTGTGTTGCATGCAGGATAGTTTTTGTGCAGGAAGGGACACCTGCCTGCACAAGAACAAACCTGAGAGGCGTTCTCCTCTTTCTCTATGTGTTGCAGAATGCAGCACAAGTAGAAAGTGGAAGTAACAAGGAGAAATAAAGATATTTATCCTTGTTACATCTCTCCTGGGGAGGCGTTTCTTTTTGGTGCATTCCAAGGTTCACAAGGTCTTGTAAATCTGGGAATGTCACGGAAAGCATGGGATTTTCATGGGAACACCCACGCAATGCCCATGGAACACCTGCCTAGGACAGAGTAACAAAACACAGCAGTTTGCGCTGTGTTTAGTTACTCTAGATTTTTTAAGCCAATCACAGCCATGCAAAATGGTTGTGCGTAGCTTCAAAAATCTACCTTTAGGTTTGCATCACGTTGAGTCGTGCAAGAGCCCTCAGTACGCTTCTTGAGAGGCAAGCTGCAGTTTTGTGGCCTATTATAGACCTCCCTCAATTTTACAGGGGGCGCATCATTTTATATTCATGCCGTGACTAAGAGGACATGGATGATGTCCCATCTTGAACTCTGAAGAGTGCACCCCGGGACATCACCGATATTTACCGTTAACCACTCAAGAGGGAAGAAGGAAATAACAAGAACGAGGGAGTACCAACGCTGGAAAACCTTTAATGTGCAATTTTCTGTACCGCATACATCTTTATTTACAGTCAAAATAGTCATTTCAATGGATTCGAAAGTGGCTTGCTATTGCATTAGCATGCCAAGAGCATTTCAACTGTTCTGCTTTCAATGCCTGCTTTTTTGCTCGTTTGAGAACATAGAAGCAGCTTTTGAAATGGAGTGGGAATGACATTAGCCAATCTAGATGTAAAACATTGTGCCCATCTTTTGCTCTAATGGAGCTGATCAGTAAAAGCAGCTTCCTGGCGGAGCCTTTAAGAAGCAGTCATATGGTATTGCACAATTTTAAATAAAATAGAATGAAAGAATGTCACTGTACAAACATTGTCAAATGTGCAGTTTAGCAAGCAAAATCTTAGTTACATGTTGTATGGGTGTAAACACACCTTATGTGTTACAAATACATAGTTAAGAGAAAAAATGAAATTATTAAATAAATATAACAGTCATCAGTAAATATGATCTCAAGCTGCATGTGTTTGTGTGGGTCCATCACAGTAAATTTGTAGATTTAACCAAGATGCAGAGTAGTGCTTCCATCCAATGATGAACCTGTGCTAGTGACACATTTTTCGTAAATAGCTGTTACGTTATATTGCATTCAAATGTATTGCTATCTTTCAGCTGCCAAGGGGTTACCGGTTTAGGAGCAGAGTGTAATACTATAAATATAGAGTAAGGCCCATATTTATGAAAAAGTGGCACAGTGCAGTGAGTCACCCTGTTGCACTGCGCTGCGTCACTGGGAAAGGACAGGAGTTTGCCGTATTTGAAGCTACGCCACGCATTCCTGTCCTGTCCCTTCCTCTGGTGCACAATGGGCTGCCTAGCACCAACACAGACACTTATGCGCCATGGTGCAAGGGTACTTGCATTGAATGAAGGATTGTTTTTGTGCAGCAAGGGTCACCTTCCTGAACAAAAATGATCCTGAGAGGCTTTTTCCTCCTTTTAAGCTACATTGACATATTAGATTTAATTATGTTTTAAAATTCTGCAGGGGGACCATTTTCCCAGTTTTTCCCCAGACTTTATATCTTCAATGGATTTCTCTATCTTGTCCTAAGTGATCTCACACACAATTCATCTTCAGGGTCTTCTGATTGTGTAGGTAGTGTGACAGGGGTAACAATGTTTTCTTCCAACTCCTCAGTTGATGCCTGGTCCAAGTCACTGAGGGTGTTAAAGAAACTTGAATATGTAGCAAATATTTTCTGTGAATGTATTGACAGCTCACCTTGGCTGTTGCTTATTATGGCTCTATTTTTGCTCTTCCTTTTGCCCACCCCAATCATCTACCCACATTCTTGCCATTCTGGTAACGCCTCCATCTTATCCTGAATTGTGTCTATTCCACTTGCTGAGTGAAGTAGACATCAAGATTAAAGTAGAAACGTAATAAATCTCACAGCCTTTGTGATAATGCATTTCTATTATATTTGTTGGTGGGTCCCTAACCATAAGTTCTAGCGATGTTGTGCTGTCAATATTTTGTATTGATTCATGGCAGAGTCATGCGTCAGGACCCCCCTCGCCCTCCAAAAAGATGCCTTCCTACTGCCATAGTATCATATTGAACAGATCCTTCTTTGTCGGCCAGAACGATGGACACTTGAAATTGTACAATTTTCTTCCTTTCCAGCTATCTATATTTGGACCAGTTTGGTCATGCCAAATTAGGCTAGCAGTCTAGAAAATGTTGGCATGAGCCCAATCTGGAGCCATTTGGGGCACCCATTGAGCCTACAATCAGTATGTTACATTCAGTCTGTACTTTAATGAACACAAAGTGTTACTCAAGTTCTGACCATATCTTCAGTATCTTTAATGTAGCATTTTCCATACTTTGGTTCCTAACTCCTCTCTTTTTTGTATGGTCATCAGTTCAGTGTCACAGATAGAGGAGTTATGGATATGAAATGCATACACTACTTCGCTCATACAGTCCCCTCTAAGTTTGTTTAATTCTCTTGGAGACAAATGTGTTTCCTGTGTTATGGCGTTGTCCTCTTCATGTACGAGTGAGACTATTCACATTCAGTGACACAAAAGAGAGATTTCTTAATGTGGCCCATTTTGTGATCTGGATAGACGATGCAAATGCATAGGACCTGTCCAGTGCACCGGGTGACCAGATTATGCATGCTCCTTCTGTCTCTGCTGGTCTTGCTATAGAGTTTTCAATTGAAGAGTAGTAGAGTGACTCAGCCAGGATTCCTAGAGAGGGCGCCAGAGAGCCGAGCATAGAGCGGATTCACGGGCTGCCTCACGAGCGGAGCATAGAGCTGCGGCTGCTGCTGTGTGTGTGGAAGCAGAGATACGGCGGAGATACGGCGTGGAGTGCGGCATCAAGAAAAAAAAACATCGAAAAAGAGCTGCCCGTCCCCAGGCCAAGCCGAGCCAAGCGGGGGGGGGAGGGGGGGGTCAGGTGGCGTGGTGTGGCGTGCTGAGCGGGAGTGCACCCGGCTGTAGACCCCCTGGATCGCCGGGACCGGCAAATCGGCTGACTGGTTGGCGGTAGAGATCGCGTTAGAGACTTCTCCTACCTCAGCTGCACTCAGCCCAGAAGCAGGTGCTGTGTACCGCTGTATACTGAAGGCTCCAACTGCAGCATCGGCTCGAGACGAAACACCTCCACCTGCCCACAGCATCCGGTGAGTGAGTGAGGATACGGGGGGTGGACTGCCCGATCGCGCTTAGGCAGCTGTTCTGCTCGTGACCTGCGGGCAACACGCCCTGTGGCCAGTGGTACGTCAGACAGCACAGTACAAGAGGCAGCTCATCCCTGCTACCCTGCATCCATGTATTTTCAGTAGAAAATAGAAAAGAAAAAAACACGCCCAAAGACTAACAGACACTGCTGACAAGATTCTAATCCATCCATCTAATCCATCAGTAGCAGCCCCTCTAAGCACCCCCTAGGAGCAAGACGAGGGGGAGGGGAGGAGGTCAAGGCATCAAAAGACAGCGGAAAAACGGGCAGGGGGGACGGAGAGGAGCGACAGCTAGACAACAAACAGTCATTAACAGTTATTAACTGCCAACTGAGGCCAGAGGCTAAAGATTGAAGGACAGCCTAAGGCATCCAAGCTGGTCGTGATAAGTGTAGTCCAGCCTAGCTTAGACCAACAAAGCCTGTCTCATCGCACTTTGGTGGTGGACCCACCCCTCGTTGGTGGTCAATCAGGAAAACCAACAATTAACAGTCAAGTACAGAAACAAAAGCAATGAAGTAACAAGTGGATACCAATCTGACTAATGCTGGCTTGCTAGTTAAAGGCACCATTTATTACCGTTTATTACCCGGATCTGGACTAAGCAGCACTACATACTTGCTCAAAATAGGCAAGAGAAGCCACATCATCACGCACCTTCCTCTGACACCGCCCCGCCCTCTCCCTGACGGCAGATGTCCCTCCATGGGGCAGACGGGCTTGGGAGCGCGAGTGTGAGGGCGAGTGAGAGGGTGAGCGCAAGCAGAGCAAAACTGCGGGCCGTCACTAAGGGGGCACAACCTCCCAGCGCTATCTAGACCCTTGGAACAAATCCCACATCCGGATAGCCGGTGGGCGCCGGTGGAAGAGCACAGGCCCAGACAAGCTGAAACAAGACAGGAACACTGACGGCCGGCTGTACGTAGGTCATATGCGAGCGTGATCGCAAAGATCTGATCCACACTGAGAAACCAACGCCACACAGGCAACACTGAGGCAGCAAGTGCACAGCATTGTGCGGGAGGAGGTTAAGCACCACATAGGTTGCATGACAGCGTGAGCGCGGCGATCCGCGCTGTGATAACAACGCTGCTGTAACCCAAAGCCAGTAAGTCCACAACACTAGGGGTCCCTCATATCCCTTAAAAAAAATCAGGCAATACCAGAGAGTGAGGAACAGCTAACTAGTCGCAGAGACCTGGTCCATTGGGACGCGACTTGCAGTAGCTCGAGCCCAAACAATGAAGTCCGGCAAAATAAGAAAAGCACCTAGCGAGAAACCGACAGCACGAAAGACCTCAGCCAAACGGAGAAGACTTGATAAATCATCTGCAAATAAGGCCAATAGCACCCTGAAAAATCCTTTAATATCACCAATGGCAACTCTCTTCGAGAAATCAATAGCGAACAAGAACTCTTTAAAGGACCTACGATTCAACTTTCTGAAAGATCCAGGCGAGGTACTGTTTTCTTCCACGACCGACGTAGCGGGCCTACAAACCCCATTGGATCCTGAGATAGAATCAGAAGACAGCTTCCAGTCAACAAAAGATGCACGTACACACCCAACCTCGCCTGTAAAAGTAGCTGTTCAACTTACAGAAGACAGTCCTGTTAATAAAAGTCAAGATCACCTAAAAAGCAGTGAGAACAATATAAATCCGCCAAACGGACGAACAAGTGTAACCATATCTGAAACTGATCAAGTTATGGATGTTCTCAGAATTGACCAACATGCTCAACTACGAGCACTTCACGATGGAAACAAAGGTGCCCAAGAATGCACTAGCAACCAACAACAGCAGAAGAGAGAGAGCGAAGCTGAAAAACACTGCCTCAAAGCAAACAACACAGATACAGCACACCGAGACAAATTGCATAGCACCATACAACACCCCGGGCTAAGCCCCCACACCTTAACATCAGGCAGCCAGTGCAATTTGACTCAGACAAAGCTGAGCTTCGTTGTCACCAACGACGAAATGACACGACCAAGAGATGAGGCAGCGACATACCAGAAATTAGATACCATCAATTTATCACCTGATATCCAGCACAATCAGCTCCAAACGTCACGGCTAAGCGAAGAGGCAGTAATAAAACCAATAATAGACACGACCAATGCGGATAACGTCAGCTGCCAAATTATCTTTACCCCCGAGTACGTGACCCAAGGCAGACACGATATCCTAAATAGGAATAATATCCTAAAACTGACGAAAGAAATTAAGGAACTAAGCGTTATCAAATCGTCCGACTTAGACCGGGTCGAATTTCTAAGTAGCTCTAATACAACAACGCATGAACAAACAAGGACAACATGGACCTCCGCTGCCATAGCCCAAGCTATTCTCGGGCATACAGAGATCTTCCAAGCATGGGGCATTCAATTATCACAGCCAACTGCCCCAAGATACCCGCTTCCTCTACAGACAAATAGTGGCACGCAACTTATAAGAAGACTGGCAGACCTTGCCCCGAAAAAAACAGTCTACTCTATATTACATAACGCCAAAGGCAGAAGCGAGGCAGAACCTACACGCAAAGAGGCGAATGCAATTACAGCGGGAGAACAGCTAACCATAACTGATTCCTGGAATTGGCTTCCCAACATACTAAACAATAAACGACCTAACTGACAGATCGGCCAAGAAAGAAATAAAGTAGTACATAATAACATACATATTATCTCATGGAACATAGCGGGCGCAAAAAGACTGCTGGACGACGGTCTCGCCTTGGATGAATGGGACAATGCCGACATAATTGCCCTGCAAGAAACATGGCTGCCTGAAGAAATTGCATTTGCGGGCTACATCCACTACATGGTGCCAGCTAAAAAATGTAAAACCTATGGAAGAGCAATCGGAGGCCTAATGGTATACGTGTCTACTGCTCTTAAAATTAAGTCAGAACAACTCCAATCGCCAGATCCAAGTTTACAGTTAATCAAATTGTCAGGCCAAAAAAAGTACGGTCATAAAACAACAATACTGATCAATTATTACACCCAACCGAATCATCAGGTAAAAAAGACAAAATTCAACTTATTATGCAAGGAAATACTAAAACTTCGGAGCTCTGAACCAACTTGGAGCATCATTTTAACGGTAGATTTTAACTCCAATCTCATTTATACACCAGAGGAAGACGAGATACTAACCTCAGACAACATACACTGGAATGTCCCCCAGCATGCAACAGGTGCAACAAAGAGCTGAAAGGATAGCCTAGCCACTCACTTAGTAACTGACCTAGAGTACCTAGGTATGCGAGTACTGAATGGCAGAACAGAGAAAGACAACCCACCAAAGAAAACGTTCTACAGTCCTTGTAGTCAATCCACATTGGACTTTACGATAATAAGTCTTCCACTGATTCCTTCAGTACTCACTTTTTATATCGAATATACAACAATGAGCGATCACAGCATGCAACATCTGAAACTCAATTTTTTTTCAGACACATTGCAACCGGTGTATTCCCTGGAAGGATATTTAGGAACAATGAACCAGAAACGAATACACTGGAACAGTTCGACTAAACTGAATTGGACCTTAATAATAAAGGACGCTCTCCAAGAGGAAAACAGAGCTACAACAAATAAGATACAAGCCTGGTCTCACTTTCTTGCGAAATTAAAGTTAAGAATGAAACCAACAAAAACATTGGTAAAAACTAAGCACCCGACTAAGAAACTGCCCGGGGCACTAAATGAACAAAGAAGGGCCTTACGTAGATGCCAAAAAAATCTGCAATTAAAAGTGAATGACCCGAGCTGCTTGAATACGTTTCTTGTCCACAGAAAAGTATATAAAAAAGGAATCTGGGAGCTGGAGAAAAAAAGGCTAACAACGACTTTTGGATTAACTTACCTGCCAGCTCTAAGTTACAGGAATCGAACACATTTTGGACCATAATAAACCAGCTGACAAGGCCACGAAATGTTTTGTCCTTAAATATTTAAGAAACGGTATGGTCAACTTTCCTGTCGACAAAATTTGAAGAAAACCGATGGAAAGCTCCAGAACAGACATTGGGAACTGCGGAACCACATTTAAACAGTTGCGAAGAACATCAACACAGTAAGGTAACGACAATAGCACAAAGGACACATAAGTGTACTGAAGCCACAGATGGCTGGTACACGGTTGACGAGATCATCGCCATCATCGGAAAGGGAAAAAGAAATGGAGCGCCGGGCCCGAATGGCATCCCACAAATTGCCTTTAAGGATGCACCAGACCTTTGGGCACAACATCTCGAAGAGCTCTTTTCAGACGTTCAAATCGCATCCCAGAAAGCTGGAAAGGCTCTATCATCACCCCAATACACAAAGGAGGAGACAAGGCAAACCCTTTAAATTACTGCTAATAACACTCCAGGACATCGAAGCTAAATACTTTGCCTCTCTCCTTTTAAAAGACCTAGTAAATTGGGCAGACGATATTGCAATAATTGCAATAAATCAAACCGGCTTTAGAGCGGGCATCGGAACTACGTCTAATATACTATCAATTACAATGATAGCGGAAAAATGACAGCGTTCGAAGCAGGACCTGAACCTCTGTTTTATCGACCTGAAGGCAGCCTTCGATAGCATTGACCGCAAGCTATTATGGGCGAAACTGAAAGCCTGGGCCATTCCCGAGAAAATACTGAGGGGGCTACTCCTATTCTACACAGATACTTGGACACAAATCAAGTTAGGGGATGAATCACATCTATCAAGAAAAGTATACACATCAATTGGTTTAAAACAGGGCTGCGTCTTAGCACCACAGCTTTTTATTCTATTCATATCAGACTTCTCAGGAACTTTAAACATTTGTAATGCGCATGCACCGAAACATGGCAATTTTCATCTTACCCATTTGGCTTACGCTGATGACATTGTTCTTTTGAGCCCAACTAAAGTGGGCCTTTCCAGACTACTGGCAGAAAGATCACAATTTTTGACGGCAAATAACCTTACTCTGAATTTATCTAAGACAAAAACTATGTTAATAACTAACCGTCGTACAGTGCAACTTAACATATCATTTGAGGGAAAATCACTTGAAAGAGTAACAGACTACAAATACTTAGGATACTACCTCGATGACAAGCTCACTCTGAACGCCCCAAAAAACTATATGAAGCAGAGAGCCGGAGCACTAATTTTCGCACTTAGCTCACTGGCAAAAAAGCTGCAAGGCCCCTCGCTGAAACCTCTACTAACAGTGATGGCAACCAAAGTACTTCCAACACTATCCTATGCAAGCATAGCCATGCAGTGCAAGGATGACATTACCCTACACAGCCTTACTGCAAAAATCTACAAGAAGGTCGTGCAACTTCCACGTTCAGCTTCTCCTGCCCAGACGCGTTTAGAATTTGGCCTGATGAATGAGACACTCGGAAGACTCTACACAAGCATTAGAGTATGGTATAGAAATAAATTGAACTCTACAAATAACACCTTGGACAGCTTGTTATGGCAGGAATTAGAAAATCAACAAAATTCTGCTGCAAACAAATATCTGACAGGCGCTTTGGAGCAAACACGCGCGGTAACCTTGTGGGAAAAAAACCTACCATTCACGTCCTTTAATCAGGTCCTAAAAAAATCGGCCACATTTCATTCATTAATTACGGGTAAAGACATCTTTGCCGCCCGCTCCCACGCATGGACCATGATTAACAGCTATAACAATCTCATCCGGGCTACCTACCTTGCATCAACATTCTCCGTGTTTATAAAAAAAAGGCTGATGGCAGTGAGATTCTGCAAACTACCAACTGTGGCTGATGAACATGTCTGGAAACGCTCTGATGTAAATACCTGCCGACTATGTGGCACTACAAAAGAATATATAATTCACATTATATGCCACTGCAAATCACTGACCCAGGAGCGAACACTTTTTCTAAAGAACATTTTTAAGGCCAAAGGTCTACGCACCTGTAGATCTGCCATTATTGGTGCCTTAGACTCAACAGACCCAATAATTAATTGCACATTTATAAAATTCTTGATAGCCTTTGAAAAGAGGCTGAAAGCTCTTGATATTTTAAAATAAGATGTTCAGTATTATTAACTATTTTAATGACAAACAATTGGATAAAGCTCCTACCAGCATCATCTTAACTTTTGCATTTTAAAGTGCACGATGCAGAAATTTTATTGATTTCACTGTAATGTTAAAATCTCTTCCATGTTCGTTTTTGTTATGGTTTTAATTAACTAAACAATAAATTTTTTATATTCATAGTAAAAGGGGGTATAGCAGAGCAAGCTTCACTTTACATCCTTCAATCTATCAAATAACGTTATAATGATGGTAGGATTGGGCAGAGACAGTTTCCTGGTGGCCAATAGTGGTTTCATGTTTCCCACAGGTTCGGACCTAAGTTAAAGAGTATGAAACCCGGAGCCTGGTACACTCTGCCTACCTAATGTTGCAAAGATTGAAAGAGAGTATGAGTAGGAGAGGCGAGTCTTCAGAATAGGAAGGTGACAGGTCACCAAACAGAACCCATTCGGCGAATGGAGTCAGTTGAAGAAGAAAATGTGAGATGTCATGGAGTGGGGAGAAAGGAGAAAAAGTAAATGCTGGGAAATTGGTAGAGAAACACTCTTCCAAGTGTAAACTGTAATTTTTAAGGAGATGGTACAGCCTCTCAGACTTCATTGCCCGTTGTGCTGTAATCACATTTAAAGAAAAATGACAGCCTTCTAGATAGTCATGGTTTCAAAGGTGATGCATGCAGGGGCTCATCATTCAGTCCAAGATAATGCCAAAGCATCCATTCTTGGTCCTTTATCATCCCATGAGGTCACTTCTCTACGACTAGAGGTCTCCACAATCATAAGTGTGACTATATTAATATGCAGAGTCTTATCATAATCTATTGCGGGGACTAATCCAACGTACAAACGCACAACCATCTATTCACTCTGCGTAATATTGGATGGGGTCAATCTTAGCCATTTGATCACTGTATCAGTTTACAGTAAAAATCTAGGCAGACATCTAGACCTGTTTCTACATCTGTCAGCCTTCCGCTTTTTATGCCAGTCCTTGTCTGTAACATTCTCAAGGTGTTCCCGTTTTGAATGGTTAGTGACATTTTCAAATGTATTAAAAGGTCAGGGGTCATTTAAATCAACAGCGTGGAGTCTCGTTGCTCGTGCTGGATTGTGCAGTGTTCATTGCAGAGAAGTCAATGTATTCCAGGTACTTTCTAGTTCTGTAGATTCATGAAATGTCCTGTTTCCCAACAATATTCAGCAGAATGATGGTGGCTTTTAGCAGGGCAAATCTAATGTCTTCATCTGTGATCTCGTCTGCATGACTTTTTTCCATTGCTTTAAAGCTACCTGTGAGAAATCTGCCAACACATATACCTTATGATTTCTATACAGAAATAGTCCATGTATTCTCCCCGTGGCAGAGACCATCTGTCAGGCCTGTTGTTGATGAAGGAAACATAATATTAATGGTTTGGTGCATTGTGTTGTGAATTGTGCTGTGATCCTTCATGATGAGCCCTCTGAAACTCTGAGGGTGGCTCAAGGGTTTGTTTATGTCATATTACATATAAACAAAAATAAGAAAGACATCATATTTTCTATTTCGTGCCCAATGGAATGCCATAAAACCAGATGTTGTTATGGCAGTTTCTACCTTCAAGGATGCTACCCTTTTTGTGCAAATTTCACATTTCTTTCAATCAAGTTGACACACAATAAGTCTGGTATAGTTGCTTTCCCTCAGCCACCAGTCTTCCATCAGTGTTTTCCACTTTGGACTTGAAGACATCAATGTAACTTCTGCGGCTGTTTCAGAGGTGCTGTCCTTCAAAGAGCCTATTGAGGTGTTCACTAAGGACATACATGAGTCCAATGAAACCATAAGTGTGGCATGGATGTGCTTCTATTTACAAGTGACTGCCTCAGTAAATAGGAGTAGTCTGAGGAATTTTGGTTTTAGACATATGATGAGTTTACACAAGACAGCATAATTATATAAATCATTGCAGGGCCCTAATCATCTCCAGTACCTGGACCCCTTGACACACCTATATTCACCAAACAAATCATTTTAGTGTACAAGCACAGACATTTTTATTATTATTTTATTTGTGGGTTTGTAATGCGCTAGAATCGACTCCCGAAGGAGTATCTCTGCGCAGTAGACCGCTGAGGAACCCGTCCTGGCTTTCCCTGTGAGATGGTCCCTACTGGGTATCTCCAAGGTGAAACCAGGAATCCCCGGCGTATGTGGGGGGCCATTGTGGAGATGAGGCAAGCTAATGCCCAGAGTTGCCGAGTGTGATCCCTGGTTAGAGTAGGCACCGAGATGAGAATTATCGAGTCCGCTGACCCTGGTCCACGACCCTGCCGCGTCAGGAATTGAACCCTGGTTCCGGGCCGTCCTCTGCTCTCGGGTCTGCCGCCTCTAACCAGTGAGCCACACCACTCCACATTATAGATTATACTTTTGCTACTGCTGAGCAATGTGAAGAACACCCCTAGATGGTATCTACCTACGTCTACTTTGAGCAGTAGGGACCGATTGCACCATAACACACCTTATCAACGACATGTTTTCTCCATTATAGTCCTCATATTTTTTGGTCCCAGAAGTTACATGATGGTACAATGGGGTTTTATGAAAGGGCATGATGGCTTGAAGAATTCATGTGGTTGCAAGTAGGGGCAGTGGAAAGACAAGTACCATCATAGGGCAATTTGAACAATCGTTACAAATGCACAGCACAAGAAAGACTTGATCCATTGTAGAAAAGATCACTTTACCCTACTTTTCTGTGGCAGAAGCCCCCCAAGGCTAATTTTCATTAGATCTCCAGTAGCTGTCCAGACAGTGCTTTAACTAAATGAGTTGTGAAAGCTACTGTGCCTGTGTGCGGGGAGAGGATTGTCTTGGTGTAATGGTTTTAAAACTTGAATAAAATTGACATTAAATTGACTATCTTCCCCTTACAGGAAGACCAGTTAGTGTAGACTCAGGAACTTTATGAATTGTACCGGGCTGGCCCTTTCACAAACCAATGTTAGGTAACACCTTGGAAAGGAAAATCTTTGTTCCCACTGGCATCCTGGCTCCAAACCCAAGTGTGATTGTTTGCAGTAAGGTATACAGGATCTGCTGAATAGTGGGCAGGTTTGACCCGGGAACTTTTACTCCATTGGTTAGGGAGGAGTCCGAAGTCACCCCCACCTACTAGCTAGTGCCAACCATAAACGTGGCACCCCAAGGCACCCTCCTCAGTCCACTTGCAGACTTGTCCTCAGGACTAAGAAGTGGACTACAAGTGTCCCTTTAGCCACCTCCTGTGTGGCTAAAGGGACACAACAAGCTGCCTGTGTTGTTTTCCCTCGACCAGCTGGAACTGGATCTAGATTGGACACTCCAGGTGGCTCCTATTGGAGTGCGTACTGAAATCTAACTGCGTACAAGTTCTCCTACAATCTCTCAAAAGCTGTAGGACTTAGAAAAATCTAACTTCCCACCACTAGATGACCTGGGGAAACCACTGAGGTAATCCAGCCAAGGTGATACATAGATGGGCTGAAGAAACAGGTAACTGGATTTTCCCACTTGGGCTTTTCTCAGCAAATTGGTTTCAACTGTTCCCGGGTACCCGACTTTGTGAAACTCCCCTGGATGATTTCTACTTCCGAAACTTAGGGCCTTATTATGAGTTTGGTGGTCCTCCTGTCACCCCGCTACCACCGTGCCAACAGGATGGTTGCCAACACCACAGTTACTCTGCCGACCCACCGGATATCGAGTGTAATCCATGGCAGGCGGTTCTGCAGCAGTCTTATGGCAGTGGACTGCTAGACTCACAGGAAAGCCTAGCATGCAGCCCGCCACCATAACAGCATGATGTGGATGCATTCCACACTGTGCAGGAACAGGGGTTCAATTACAGGGGGGTGTTACATGTGCCCCCCTTGCATACATTCCCAGGCTGAGATCGAGTAGGATGCCCTGTGAGGGCCCCCCTAATTGCTTCTCTGCCACCCTTTTCATGGTGGACTCATCGCCATGAAAATGGTAGTTCACAAGCAATTCGTAATATGCTCAGCGGTGCCGGCAGCTGCACCACCAGCACATTCAGGCTGGTTGCAGACCACCTTCCAAGCCGGATCCTTGATCCTGGCAGAGCCGGCGTCTCTTGGTGGTGCAACCACCACACTCAGAATACTGCGGGCGGACCGGCAGTGTGGTGGTGCTCGGACCATCACGACGAGTACGGTGGACCTGAGAACTGCCGTACTCGTATTAAGGCCCTAAGTCCGATGGTAACATTTTTGGCTGGGACAAACGTACGTGGTGTATCTGACCCACGCTCCATCTCAGTTCACATAGAATTGCACCTAGGTCTCAGTTAACTGCGTACAGTGACGTTTGATCATCACTTCAAGTTTTCTTGGTGCTTTTTCTTTTCAATGTTTAAATATACATATTTTCTTTTCCCTTCACTGGATATTTGTCATTTTGGTTTCATTTTGTTTATTACATTTTATTCTATGTTTCTAATTAGAAGTCAGATTTTTACTGTGTTGGGTTTTGACTTTTAAAGAGTTTTCTTACTTCTAAATGCTTTACACAATTTTGCCAAGTTGCTCTATGCCAAAGCTGTCGAGGGTTGAACTCAGATTTAAATTACTGAAACTTTTGCCCACACATAACCGTTTTCTGGCAATGGGCCCGATTTACTATTTGGAAGTCTGCCAGTCCTCTGCAGGGAAATGAAGTAACTTACTTGGAAGTGCCGATGGCCAAATTTGGAAATGTACACTGACTCAGGAGCCCATCTAGCATTGACAGCAACCGCTATCATAAAGGTGCCTGTTAATCTCCTATAAATCTTTCATGCAGCACTGTAAACATGACATTACCAAGTTTTTTTATTTTTAAAAATAAAAGAAGGCAATGCCCCCGTGCCATGGGAGTTTTTGCCGAAGCGAGGGGGAGGGGGCACTGTGCACCTTTCAGTGCCCCTTACCACCAGGTGTTTACTACCAGTAACGGGTATTGAAAAGTTGCTGTATGTCCACCCCTCTAACTGGACATATAGCCAAAACTCAGTGAGCCCACCTCCATCTGACCATCAGAAACGTTTGGCCAAAGCAAAGATGGAGTAGCCTACGCCATCCTCATCTGCCAGCTCTGCGATATTTCTGAGTGATATTTACGAGCTTTGGTCTACAGTTCTAGAGACAGACAAGACCCTTGAAGAGCTAATCAATATTTAACTGTGACCCTACTTCGCAGTTAAAAAAAAAATAATAATAAAATCTGCTGCACTGTGTTGCGTGAAAGGGAGAGGTCAGAAATACTCCAATTTTTACAAAGATATGGAGCATTTTTTTTTCTCCTTGTGCTGGTGCACTTCAGGCAGCCTAGCGCCAACACAGGCCACCATGTACCATTGCGTAAGGGTGCTTGCATTGCAAGGAGAATTCTTTTTGTGAAGGAAGGAATATGTTGCTCCACAAAAACAATCTCTTGAGGCATTTTCATCTTTCTATGTGTGCTGTAGATTGCAGCACACATAGAAAGAGGGAATACCATGGAAAAAAATGATTTTTCTTCTCTTTATACCATCCTCTTGGAGGCATAGAGATTTCACAAATCCCAGGTTTACACCCCTTTGTAAATCTGGGATTGTGTGAATCCATGGGTGGATTCCTGGGAACGGCCATGCTCCACCCAAGGAATGCCTCCTAGGATGAAATGTAATACAATACAGCGTAAGCCGCTGCAGTGCATTACATTATTTTTTACAAAGCCAAGCAAGGCTGTTCAAATCACACCTTGCATGGCTTTGTAAATATCTACCAGCATTTTGTGTCATGGATGAACCACAACAGCGGTAAAACCATGAACCAAAATGTTAATAAATATTTCCCAGCTGGTGGTTTGTGGTTTAGGCGAATGGCCATATTATGAGTTTGGTGGTGCGAAAACCGGACCGGCGGGCAGTTTTCTGGCGTTCATATGGCGATGCCTATGTAATAGGCACCACAATGGGTAGGTCAAAGGCAGTACCTACACAGCATGAACTGCTATAGTCCATGCCGTGCAGGTACTGGTGTGCATCCACATGGCATGAGGCACCAGGGAGCCCTTTGGGGCCTTTGTTTCCTCAAAGCTACACTTTTCATGGCGGTCACACGGCCATGAAAAAGGTGGTACTGAGGAAACTCGTAATATACCGCAATTGTGGCCACAAGACTGCAGCGCTACTGCTAGGGATCTCTGACTTCTGGCGGTTGCAGTGGCAATAGGGTGGTTGGAAGACCACCTCCCCGAGCCCCTACGAGTTTGGCGATCAATCTACTGCCACACTCGTACTAAGCCCCTATGTCTTCAGCAATACCTGGCAGACCATTTGTGACTTTTTTGTTTCTCAGTTTTTGCAGTTTCGTTTTCACATCACCGAGAAGTTCTGGAATTAACAAAATAAAGCAAATTCAGAAAAATTCAAACAGCTCACTCTGCCTGTTTTCTGACTTTAAAGAACAAAAACCAGCAGTGAATTTAGATTAAGTTGTTTTCAGGACACCAGACTGATAATTGACTAGGATGTGCAGAGGCTGAAAAATGTCCGACATCTGGAATTCGAATTTTCCTTTATATTAATAATATGAATTGATTGGGGTGTGCCTTGCGTTTCTAGAAATGTTCATTGCTCCAAGGCTCTCAATAATTCCCTGAAGTTTAGCCGTAAACTTAATTTTCTTTTCTTGATTTTCCGTGGTGTCATGATTTCACGCTCTGGTTTCTTCGTTAGCTATGAATTTACTAACAAATAACGCTTCTGCATGAGTCATTTGCATAAATTACCCTGGCCGAAATGAGATAGTACTTGAAATGTTCAGAAGTAGATTTCAACATATGGATGCACATCTAATTAGATCCACCACTGATTATAAATGCATTTCATCTCTAGGCAGAACATAACCAATTTGTATTGTCTTTACACATGGCTTGATCTAAATTGAATTACATCTGCTCTCCTTTCAGTGATTTGGCAAGTCCATGTATGAATGAGACATGCACACCAGCTGTTGTCACACGATTTATTGGGACCACGTTTCTGCTTTGTTTGCATTGGAAACATGAGAGTGAAAACATGTTCAGAAATATCTAAATGGAGGTATGTTGAAGTTAGTGTCACCATGTCTAATAAGCGAAGGACTTTATAGATACATACGCATGGCAGTTGATCATATTTAAATATTATATGTTGAAGGAAAAACAAAACCAGAACTACACGCCCACAATGTTTTTCACTGCCTTTTCCATGGTGGTTACCGGGTAGGCCAAAATAATGACGATGACTCAAAATGGGAAACAACCTTTACAACGCAACTTTTACACCGCACTACCATTACAACGAACATTTTACAACGCAACATCCATTACAACGCATGCATTTACAACGCAGCCTTTACAATGTATGACACTACAATGCACACCACTACAACGCATGCCATTACAACGCAGTCATTACAACACACACCATTACAACGCATACCATTACAACGCATAGCATTACAACACATAGTACCCTTACACTATCCAACACTTACCCTACTGTTGCACCCCCTGGAGTTAGAATAGTAATTGTTACCCCTACACTATCCAACACTTACCCTACTGTTGCACCCCCTGGAGTTAGAATAGTAATTTTTACCCCTACACTATCCAATAATTACCTTACATGCAATGTAATGCTATGCGTTGTAATGGTATGCGTTGTAAATGTAGTATGCGTTGTAGTGGAATGCGTTGTAAAAGTAGTTTCAAAGAATTCATTGTAATGGCATGCGTTGTAATGGTATGCGTTGTAATGGATGTTGTGGTGTAAAAATTGAGTTGTAAAGGTAGCTGTTGGAAAAGTATGCGTTGTAACGTCATACATCCTCAAAATGCATTGTGACGGTCGTCTGCAAGAACATTGTATGGAAGAGTTACTTTGAAAGCAAATGCAAGTGAGGCTCTAGATGTCACCCTTCCTAGTACACATCAGTTTTACAGTTCCTGTTAGACTTTTTCTGCTCGAAGCAGTCTCCCGCATATTTGAAATACACGAAAAAGTGCTACTGCCCAAGGAGAACAAATATTCGAAATGTGTGCAACCAAATACAGACATAACACTTGTTTTATTCAAAATTCGCCGTGGCCTAGATGTAACAATCAATAAGAGGTTTCCAATGAAATAAACAAGTAATTAAAATAGCACGCTCACGAGTTGAACAATCTTAACATTAATTGAAATTCCTAATTTTTGCTGCCCCTCAAGAAGGTTTTCTTGGCCATTCACGTTGTTTCAGCTTGTCCTTTTAGCACCACACTTGATCGCTCTACACTCGCCATGTGTAAATGCAATATCTTCCAATTTGTGCATAGCAGTCTACCGTCCTTTCCTCTCGGGATCTATCTTTAATTTCCCTCCAGCAGCATCTTCTTCATCAGGAGGCACCAACACACGTATTTCTGCATCTCAGCCACCGTGATTTACCAAAAGATGCTATATGTAAATATGGTGTCAGTATTTGACAGTTCGATTATGATATACTGATGTGTAAAATCAACCCATACATGTTCTACCCAAAACGAATATGTAAATACCACCGTCATTGTAGATTCTCTGTGTAATGTATACTTCATCTTCAAAACAAATGTTTTTGTTGACAGCAATGTTCCCCATACATTTCATCTCATGTAAAATAAGGACAATGATTTAAAGTTCGCCTCAAGGGATACATATGTGTACGTACTTTCACAGTGATTACATTAAAGATGATACAGTACACTGGGAACATTGCCGTTCCTAGATGGCTGCCACATTCAGATTCTGTTGCTACTTTAGATTTTGGGTTAATAGACAACCAGGGAAGTCTCACTAAAAAGTGTGTCTCACAAGAGCTCCGTGAAAGGCTGACAAGTCCTTTGTGCTTCAACTTGCAGGCAACAGAGTAGCCACCACTCTGGTAATAAAGAAATAGGTTACATGTACACAAATGAATTATAATCCATAAAAAAGATAGCCAGTCATAAAGATAATTCTTGTAAAAATGTCTCTGTGATTTGCAAACAAATTGTAAACATACACACAAATGTAAGTTTACCTTTGTGATTCAGACCCCATGTTTATCCTTTATTGCGATACTCTTTTTAACGAAGGGGTTCAATGTAACACACTTCTATGATGGAAAGATGTGGAGGCGAAGAAAAATGTATTCATATGATAGCTATCAGAAACTCAAGATAACTTTCCCGAAAGATCCCTCCATAACACTGACTCTCCAACTATAGTAAAAGAGAAAAGCGGCTTCATATGATTAATTGCACAATCAGCCAATAAGAAACCAATGAACAACTAATTCAGGCTAGTTGTGAAAGTTTAACATTTTCCCTGTCCAACTCACTAAAACATAAACAATCTTAGACTGCCAATTCCCTAAACATGTATTTGCAGCCATTCTCTGGCATTCACACTACTCCAATCCAAGTGTGGCTCTTTGCCCAATTTCAGATAAATTATAAACCTCTCATCCCCATGAGAAATAAACCAACATAAAACAACCAATTAAACATACCAAGGACTCTGCCTTCTGCAGAATGGACATAATTCGCAATGAAAACGTGACATATGATTTTTAAAATAAACAAACAATATCCCACGAGGTATTAATGAGTAGACAGTTAGGTATGTATGCCAAAAGCATTACTATCAAGGGAAAAGGTGACTCAATTGGTTTTTAGAAAGTGCTCATAGCATCTTATATTTAAAGTATAACAGGATATACAGTTATGGCAGCACTGTATAGAAGTAAATCAAGAAGCAACCCAAATTGCACTTGGTGCTCAGTGTGTACATGTGACACAAGGTGGGGACGCAAGTTACTATGGTGCACAGCAAAAACGACGCAAGTGGTGTAAGTGAAATAATATATACAGCGTGATGATCAATTCAGTCAGATTAGGTACAATTTACAGATGACAGTTAAAGTGAGCCACTGAGGGGAGTCGCGCCATTGATTGCGCTGTGTTGTCGACGAGGTTTCGATCCGCTTTAGTTGGGATCGTCTTCAG
The DNA here is from genome assembly GCF_964263255.1 of Lissotriton vulgaris. Taxonomy (NCBI): domain Eukaryota; kingdom Metazoa; phylum Chordata; class Amphibia; order Caudata; family Salamandridae; genus Lissotriton; species Lissotriton vulgaris. The sequence continues at coordinate 172,460,519 of NC_141697.1, forward strand.
GACGGGGTTGCGGTGAGTAAACGGTGCTGCTGGAGGGAAGGATAAAAGTAAGGGGGGTAGGGGATGGACAAAGGGAGAGCGTGCAGGAGTTACACAGAGAACTAGTCAAGGTAGCGCTATTTCAAGTGGAGGCTGGAGGAGAGGTCAGGTAATCGTAGTAGCCAGTGGTAGAGTGTGTTTGAGCCAGGTGCGTCGCAATGTGAGACTAGGTGAACGCGTAGGTGACACAAGACTTGAGTACCTGAGGCCATCGCTGGTCAGTGGTCTAGTAAGACCATGCGGTGACAGGGGTTATTAAACGGATTCGGCATGGTGCTCTGGTGATGGACGTGGGAGAACGAGTTGCGGTTAAAAAAGGGGACTGAGAGAGCGCGGTGCAATTAAAAGGCGAAGGTACCTCCCACTAAGCTCTACCTCCGCACTCTGACCCTAACGCGCTGTGACCGTTCTGCTCCCTGCGGACACGGCCGCTCCCCACGCTGCTCCCTGACCCGCCTTGCCTCTCTGCTGGGTATCGTTACGCAGCTCCGCTGCTTTCTTTGGCCGCTACTGCATTGCTGCTTGACACTGCCTTGATTTGACTGCATCGCGCTATTCTGGATATTATAGCGTATTTATAATTACTACTTTGCATTCATTTAATTGTTCAGCGCCGCTCCGCTGCTTGCCCTGGCCGCTGCTGCCTGCCTGGCATCACATTTCTTTGCCGCTTTGCGCTGTGTGTCACAGAGGATACAATCGATTTCAGCAGGTAGAGTGCAGCTGATCGATCCAGTAAGGCCGCCGGCCATTTTGTTGTTGTTGTTGTTGATCGCTCTGCCCTAGTCTCCACCCCGCTCCCGCCTTCCCAGCTGACCCGCCCTCGCCCCTCCCCCCCTCACCACCATATATGACAGGAGTATTTGCGCGCAGCGTTCACGCGCAGCGACCGCGCCCCATTCGCGCCAAAGGTGCGCCAAAGGTAAGCCCGTCTCGCCCGTCCGCGCCTGGACCGCGCCCAGTGCCAGACCCCCTGGCCCTCGCACCACCCACCCCTCCAGCATTACATACGACGCCTCCACCCTCTTAGCCCTTAACCCCGGCCGACCCCACAACTGCATCCAAGCCGCTCCCGGACACATCCATGGACCCTTCTCCTGCTACTCCTGCAAATTCGACGGCACCAAGATCGACTTCTCATCCACGAACACAAAACATACACCTGACACCAACCACCTAAAATGCATCCTGCTCAACACCCGCTCGGTCCACAGGCACGCCATCGACCTCTGGAATCTACTAGACACCATTTCTCCCGACGTCGCCTTCCTAACAGAAACATGGATGAACGCCTCATCAGCCCCAGACATCACCATCGCCATCCCGGAAGGCTACAAGATCATCCGTAAGGACCGTACAGACCAAACAGGAGGAGGCATCGCCATAGTCCCTAAGAAATCCATCCGCATCTCTACCAGCTCAGACATCAATCTCGCCAACACTGAACACCTTCACTTCCAGATCCACATCGACCCCAAAACCACACTCAGAGGCACCCTCCTCTACAGGCCACCAGGACCCCGTGCACAATTCAGTGAGGACATCACGGACTTCATCACCCCACACGCCCTCCCCTCCGAGGATTACATTCTCTTGGGAGACCTCAACTTTCACCTTGAAAATAACAACGACCGCAACGCCACCACCCTTCTGGACAATCTCGCCAACCTCGGACTCAAACAACTTGTCACTACCCCCACCCACATCGCAGGTCACACACTCGACCCTATCTTCACCTCCAGCAAACATGTCTCCTTCAGCCACACCACAACTCTCCATTGGACGGACCACAGCTGCGTTCACTTTACCTACAACAAGACCCCTACCAACAACCATCCTCAACCCACTCTGCGTAGATACTGGAACAAAATCACCATCGACCAGATCTCCTCATCGCTTCTTCAAAACCCCCCTGCCCACTCCTCAAACCCCGACCAAGCAGCCATTAACCTCACCCAATGGCTATCCAACAGCGCCGACATCCTAGCACCATTGAAAAAACGTCAAATCAAACTAGACAGCAAGAAGGCCTCTTGGTTCAATGATGATCTTAAGAAATCTAAGAAACTCTGTCGATCCCTTGAGAAGACCTGGAAAAAAGACCCAAACACCAGCACCAAGGACGCCTTCAAAAACGTCACCCGCATACACCACCAACTGATCAGGAATGCCAAGAAAGCCGCCTTCAAGTACCGACTAGATAGCAACGCCCACAACAGCAAGGAATTATTCAACATCGTCAAGGAATTTACCAACCCCTCAGCCAACTCCAACGACATCACCCCCTCTCAAGCCCTCTGCGACTCCCTAGCCTCATTCTTCCACAACAAGATTGCAGACATCCACAACAGCTTCGACAACCGACCCGAAGACCTTCCCACCCAACCCTCTGCAGGACCTCCACCCCCCTTGAACATCCTCAATGACTGGAACCCAATCTCCACTGAGGACACCATCCGCCTGATGAACTCTATCCACTCAGGATCCCCCACAGACCCATGCCCTCACCACATATTTAACAAAGCAGACTCCATTATAGCACCGCACCTCCGAGACGTCATCAACTGCTCCCTCAACTCCGCCACCTTCCCGGAAAGTTGGAAACATGCCGAACTCAGCGCCCTGCTGAAGAAACCCACAGCCGACCCCACCGAACTCAAAAACTACCGCCACATCTCGCTCCTTCCATTCCCGGCCAAAGTCATCGAGAAAGCTGTCAACAACCAGCTCGCCGCCTCCCTCGAAACCAACAAATCCCTCGACTCTGCACAGTCCGGCTTCCGAGCCAAACACAGCACTGAGACCGCACTCATCGCAGCAACTGACGACATTCGAACTCTGCTAGACAACGGAGACACAGTCGCCCTCATCCTCCTCGACCTCTCCGCAGCCTTTGACACAGTTTGTCATAGCACCTTAATACAACGCCTCAGAAACATCGGAATCCAAGGAAAAGCACTGGAATGGATCACCTCTTTCCTTGCCGGAAGAACTCAGAGAGTCCGCCTTCCACCATTCAAATCAGAAGCTACCGAAGTCATCTGCGGCGTGCCACAAGGATCGTCACTCAGTCCCACCCTCTTCAACGTATACATGAGCCCCCTCGCGGCTATCGCACGCCAACACAACCTCAACATCATCTCCTACGCCGATGACACTCAACTGATACTATCACTCACCAAAGACCCCAACTCCGCCAAAACCAACCTACAGGAAGGAATGAAAGAAGTAGCCGAATGGATGAAGCACAGCCGTCTAAAATTGAACTCTGACAAAACTGAAGTCCTGATCCTTGGTACCTCCCACTCCGCCTGGGATGACTCTTGGTGGCCAGAGGCCCTTGGAAAAGCACCCGTCCCGACGGACCACGCACGGAACTTAGGTGTCATCCTGGACTCCTCACTCTCTATGAACAGACAAGTCAACGCCGTCTCATCTTCTTGCTTCAACATTCTTCGCATGCTCAAAAAAACATTTAGCTGGATCCCCACCGAAACTAGAAAAACGGTCACCCACGCACTGGTCACGAGCCGCCTGGACTAAGGAAACACCCTATACGCCGGTACCACCGCAAAACTCCAGAAAAAACTCCAACGCATCCAGAACGCCTCAGCCAGACTCATACTAGACATCCCGCGTAAAGACCACATCTCCGGACACCTGAAAGACCTCCACTGGCTCCCCGTTAGCAAGAGGATTACTTTCCGCCTCCTGACCCACGCACACAAAGTACTCTACGAACTTGGACCCGACTGCCTCAACTCACGACTTTCCTTCTACACCCCCTCCCGCCACCTAAGATCTTCCAACCAAGCCCTTGCAACTGTACCTCGCATCAACAAAACCACCATGGGAGGCAGATCCTTCTCCTACCTGGCAGCTAAAACCTGGAACTCACTTCCCACTCACCTTCGCCTCACTCAGAACCACCTTACATTCAGAAAGCAACTTAAAACCTGGATATTCGACAAGTAATTCCCCACCCTTCCTCAAGCGCCTTGAGACCCTCTGGGTATGTAGCGCGCTATATAAATGATTTGACTTGACTTGACTTGACTTTGATAATACTAATGCTGGCCCCAGCGTATGAGTGGGGGTCTAATAAGCACGGAGGTGGAGTAGTACCAGTCTTTTATTGGCATCGGTGTGTAAAGAAAGGGCAGTGAGGCTAAGGGTCTGAGGTAAAGTCAGACAATGTGGTTAAATAGTGGAGTATACCTGTACGTGGTTGGAAAGCGCTAGTAGGTCAAGAACAGACTTCGGCAATAGGTACCTGCTGGGCCGGTGTCCGCGTGGTTAGTGGGGGAGAAAGGGAGACCGAGAGCCTGGAGCGGCTATGCAGGGCGTGGGGCTTGGCTAACGCTATGGGAGCGAAATCGCTGTACCTGTATTTCGGAATCCTCGGAATCTATCATCGCAGATTTAAGCACATCTGCTGGGCCGGTGTCCGCGTGGTTGCTTGGGAAAAAAGGGAGACCGTGAGCCGGGGTGGCTAGGAGAGCGTGGGGGCTGGGGAAACACTATGGGAGCAAAATCGCTGTACCTGTATTTAGAAACCCTCGGAATCGTTCATTGCGGATTTGATCACATCTGTTTATTTTGCGGCGTGATGGAGCTGAGAACGGAAAACGGGCAAAAGGGAGTCACAGGGGGGTAGTGGGTACGGGCGGATCTGAGGGGTGGTGAGGTCAGTGTGTGAGGTTACCTGAATGAAGCAGCACGCCGTGCCAAGAATCAATCCGGGTGCTGGAATAGCGGCATCACGATCGAGCGCGCGGTTGTGAGTGTTCAAGAGCCAGGCCTGCGTGTCACATGGACAGGGAGGCCAATCGGAGCAGGAGGGGGCATGCACTGGGGAGTGGTGGGAGGGCCATCCTGGGGACAAACGAATGGGAAGTCTGACCGGGGAACCAATGGTTCATGACGCGAAGTTCAAGGGGTGGTTAGGGAAGCGACAGAACATGTCATGTCAAGAAAAGCTGTCAATAGGAGTCTGGACTAATAAAGTATTGGTGGCAGAATATTGACAACAATTGAGAAAAAAGTTTCGACAATACAATTGTATTTACAGGGATAATTGTGAGCGCATAATCGTAGAGCATCGAAATGACAGGGTAGTCAATTCTAAAACTGAGACTATGTCATGATCGGGGTAAGGAATGAGCAATTACATGCATAAGAACAAATTTGAGAAGAATCGCAGAGAGGAATAAAAATTACATATTGACACATTTACATATGAGCTGAACACAGTGGAAAAGAATAGTTGTCGAGCCTGAAGTTATCAAGACTATCATTACTTATTAGAATACTGTGTCATTGTATGGTGCATAGGGGGAGCAATTACATACATGGGGATAAATGATGTTTAGGAAGGTGAGAGAGGTACCAACAAGGAGACTTATTGTACCAGTTATGGAATTACATATTACCAATTTTGCATGTGATTTAACGAAGACATAGATGGACTAATATATCTGACATTGAAAGCTTGCATCAGGGGAGAGAGAGTGTGGAGACATGACATACAGCAATTTGTGAGGTAGTGAAAACTGCAACAATCCATCATGCACAATGTGTTCAATAGGTATTGATTGATGAGAGGGCATGATAACAATAAGGAACGAGCAGCTAGGGTCTGGAGGATATTTTATTCTGGTGGTGACCAAGGGTGAACTAGCAGGAGATGCAGGACAGGCCGCGGAGTGGCAGGGGTTAGATACTGCATGTGGGGACAATGTGAGATTAGATTGAAATGGTACTGACTCATTTCTAGTCAGTAATACCCCTGAGGCGGAAGCCGGGGGCTCTGCATCGTTATTTTAAAGTGTGACTTATTTTCTGTTTACATTGTTTTTCAACTTATGTGCTTTAAGAAATAATCAGAGCCTATTTGCACACATTGCCGCTTCTACACGCTGTACTCCGCGCAGCAGACTATGTGCTGACGCGGGGAGAACAGGCTGAGCAGGCGCCATATTGGAGGTAGGAAGGGTGGCGTTCCAGTAGCTGGATGCCTCACGCCCTCCTAGGCTATTTAACCATCGGAATAGCTCAAGCGCGCTGACTCATTTCTAGTCTGTAATACCCCTGAGGCGGAAGCCGGGGGCTCTGCATCATTATTTTAAAGTGTGCCTTATTTTCTGTTTACATTGTTTTTCAACTTATGTGCTTTTAGAAATAATCAGAGCCTATTTGCACACATTGCCGCTTCTACACGCTGTACTCCGCGCAGCAGATTACGTGCTGACGCGGGGAGAACAGGCTGAGCAGGCGCCATATTGTAAATAGGAAGGGTGGCGTTCCAGTAGCTGGACGCCTCCCGCCCTCCTAGGCTATTTAACCATCGGAATAGCGCAAGCGCGCTGACTCATTTCTAGTCTGTAATACCCCTGAGGCGGAAGCCGGGGGCTCTGCATCGTTATTTTAAAGTGTGCCTTATTTTCTGTTTACATTGTTTTTCAACTTATGTGCTTTTAGAAATAATCAGAGCCTATTTGCACACATTGCCGCTTCTACACGCTGTACTCCGCGCAGCAGACTACATGCTGACGCGGAGAGAACAGGCTGAGCAGGCGCCATATTGGAGGTAGGAAGGGTGGCGTTCCAGTAGCTGGACGCCTCCTGCCCTCCTAGGCTATTTAACCATCGGAATAGCGCAAGCGCGCTGACTCATTTCTAGTCTGTAATACCCCTGAGGCGGAAGCCGGGGGCTCTGCATCGGTATTTTAAAGTGTGCCTTATTTTCTGTTTACATTGTTTTTCAACTTATGTGCTTTTAGAAATAATCAGAGCCTATTTGCAGACATTGCCGCTTCTACACACTGTACTCCGCGCAGCAGACTATGTGCTGACGCGGGGAGAACAGGCTGAGCAGGCGCCATGTTGGAGGTAGGAAGGGTGGCGTTCCAGTAGCTGGACGCCTCCCACCCTCCTCAGCACTGGATAAAAATGGACGACCATCTCGTCCGCGCAGCGGCGTGCCAGAGGCGCGCCAGAGGCAAGCCCGTCTGCGCCCGTCCGCGCCGGTCCCGCGCCTAGCGCCATACCCCCTGTGCCGTCTACTATAGAGAGGATCACTTATACCCCGGCTGATATATTGAAGTGGAAACCAGGACATAGGGTGACCTGTTCACAACATAACCCGGAAGGTCTTATTGACCGAACTACCATCTGTTGTGTGAACTGTAAGTCCTCTATTCCGCTAATTAAGACTAAGGTCAACCGTTCTGATGCTTATACCACTAAACAAGACATCACCATTATTTCCCTTATTAATGCCCGTTCTCTGGCCAGGCATAGGCAGGAGATTGCTGATCTAATTACGGACCAAAAAATAGACGTCCTTTTTATTACTGAGACGTGGATGGATGAAACGTCTGAGCCTGATTTACAGGTAGAAGTCCCGCAAGGTTTTACTGCATACCGGTTAGACAGACAAGGAGGAAAAAGAGGAGGGGGCCTGGCAATTATCACCCGGTTGATCTTCCCGGTCAGAATTTTTCCCACACCGTCGCCAGCATGTGAGGCGTTACATTTTGCAATCAATCTTACTCCCTCATACAATCTCAAAGGAGTGCTTATCTACAGACCACCAGGTGCACGCTCGGAGTTTCTGTCCTCCTTTATGTCATGGATGGAACCATTAGCAATTGAAGACACATTCATGGCATTGGGTGATTTAAACTTCCACTTAGACAAAACGGAGGACTCTGAAACTCAATCTTTATTAGCAGACTGCGAAACGTTAGGATTAAACCAGCTCATAAATGCACCAACTCATGAGGCTGGACATATCCTAGATGGCATTTTTTTCTAACATTAACGAGTTAGTAATAACCGATATACTGCCCCTTACATGGTCCGATCACCATGCCATTATGTGCCAAATTCCTGTCAATCGGGTTAATACTCCCAAACGGACCCATCCTACACAGGAAAAGTTTAGAGTCTGGAAGGACATTGATTACGAGACCTTTAGATTGTCCCTGTCTAAGTCCTGTCCCGTGATTCTGGCAGAACCCAACGCAGCAGTAGGTCAGTTTCTCAACTGGATGGGCAATGCGGTGGAGGTACATGTGCCATTGAAGTCCATCTCAAAAAACAGGAAAGTGCCTTCGGCCCCGTGGTATTCAGAAACCCTAAGAAAGCAAAAACAGATCTGCAGGAATCAGGAAAGAATCTGGCGAAAGACCTATGATAATAAAAGCAAATCCATATATAAGGACACAGTAGCGGTCTATTTAAAAATGATTCAGGAAGAAAAAAAGAAATATTCCGAACAGCAAATAGAAAGTTCCAAAAATTCAAGTAGACAACTATACGAGGTGGTTAAGGCACTGGCAGGAAAATCGGTAGAAATTCTGCGACGCGTTGGCAGGCTTTTTCTTCTCAAAAGTAAATGATATTTACTCTGAATTTTCAGTAACCAAAACCAATGTTAATACTAAACCTAAGCAACCAAGTAAACCCCTTGATTGCTCATTCTCTCAGTTCAGGGAGATATCGAAGGAGGAGACAGCAGATTTCATGAGGCTTATAAAAACAGGCTCAGCCTTAGATCCCTGCCCCCCAAAAATTTTCTCACCTCTAATTGACTTGGTTAGTGAAGTCATAACCCAAATTTGCAATGCCATGTTTCATTCAGGGGTCTTCCCGGATAGGTTAAAAAACACCTTACTGAAACCTCTCCTTAAAAAGATCGGTCTAGACAAAACCACATTGAAAAATTATAGACCTATTGCCAGCCTGCCGTTCCTAGCCAAAGTTGCAGAGAAAGCCATGAATAAACAACTGTCAGAATATATCGAACAAAATAGTCTTCTTGATGACTCTCAATTTGGGTTTCACAAAATGCATGGAACTGAGACTGCACTCATAAAGGCTGCTGATGATATCAGGACCATCAGGGACCAAGGAGGGACAGCGATTCTGGTCCTGTTGGATCTATCTGCGGCCTTCGACACGGTCAATCACTCCATCTTGATTGACCGTGTCGAAGAAATGGGCATTCACTCAATGGCTAAGGCTCTACTGGCTTCTTTTTTGGCAGGTAGAACGCAGGCAGTGACATTGGGATAATTTCAATCTGTTCATCCCTAAGTCCGACACTCTTTAACATCTATGTGTCGGACTTAGCTAGGGTTATTAAAAACTACCGTATGAGCCTGACCACATACGCAGATGACACCCAGTTGGTGATTGCCATCAAGAATGATGGCGAAGAAGTATCCGCTCGGTTTCAGGAAGGCATGTTGGCAATTAAGGAATGGATGACGGAGAACTGTCTAAGACTTAACTCAGAGAAAACTGAGGTTATGATTTTTGGAAAGCTATCTCCGCAATGGTCTTCAGTCTGGTGGCCTACCCCACTCGGAGTTCCCCCAGTACCTGTGCAAAAGGTTAGGAACTTAGGGATAATTTTTGATGATAAGCTGAATTTTGCTAGCCATGCCAATCAAGTAGCATCATCAGCCTTCCACAAGCTTAGGCTTCTCAAAAAAATCCTACCATTCCTTCCAGACAACGCAAGAAAAACAGTGGTCAGCTCCTTGGTGCTTTCGTCCTTGGATTATTGCAATGGATTATTTGCAAACGCTCAGGCCCGGGTGGTGGCCAAGCTACAACTTATCAAAAATGCAGCAGGAAGGTTATTATCTGGCACTCCTAAATTTCATTCTATTAAGGAAGTTATCAAGAACTACCACTGGTTAACTGTGAGAAATCGCATCAGATTTAAAACCTTGTGCCTCACCTTTAAAGCACTAAACGGTCATGGTCCGGTGTTTCTCAAACAGAAGCTTTTTTTCCATCATCCCAACAGATCACTCAGATCTGAACAGATGCACCAATTGGCAGTGTCACAGACCAGGACGGTCACATGGGGTGATAGATGTTTTACTAACACCGCCGCCAGACTCTGGAACACTCTTCCGGAGATAATTAGATCTTCACCCTCATTACTTCAGTTTAGAAAATTGTTGAAAACTTGGTTGTTTGACCAATAATTTTTTACGGTATCATTTTTACAGTCCGATAATGGTTATTACAGAGAGAATTAGCAGAGTCACAGCGCCAAGACACCTACGGGTACATGCTGCGCTTTATACATTTTTAAAATAAATAAATTCGTTGATGGTGATCAGTCCCTGGTTGACTGTATTGCACAGAGTCATCCATTTATATTTTGCACTGTTGAGGAGAGTTCTGATGTCGCCACCTATCGTTGGAAGGGTCGGTTTGTCGATAACCTGCCATGTGATGTCTGTATCAAGGTGATTTTTCTCCAAGAAATGTGTTATCAGTGGTGCGGTCAGGACCTTGCAGTTGATTCTGCTTTTATGTTTTATGATGCTTCACCATCTGTGTTGTTTGTCCGATGTATGCAAGGCCGCAGGGGCAGCAGATTGCGTGGATCACATTTTGTGATCGATAATTGGTGTGTTTTTTGAGTTTGCAGCTGTAAGTACACTCTTTGGTTTTTAGTAGTAAGGTCGCAGACACTGCAGTTTTGACATTTGTAATGTCCTATGATTGGTTCAAGACCCCATGAAGCGGTGATGGTGTATCTATCATCCTGTTTTTTGGGCCATGTGATGGCGTGGATGAGGTGGCTGGCCAGGTTGGTGCCTCATTGGTAGGAGAAGAGAGGTGGTTCTAGGAAGGATTTATGGAGGTGTAGTATTGGCCAATTTCTTTTGATGATCTTGGTGATGGTGTTATTGCCAGGGTTGAACTTTGAAACAAAGGGTATCCTAGTCATTCAGGGCCCTCATCGTGAGGGATGTTTGTGTATAATGACTCTAAATCGAGCCCTGCCATCAGTTGCGAGTCAAGATCAAATGGTCTTTCTTCCACAATGTTGATCAGGTCCATTGTGTCCCAGATGAAGGTGTCAGCAATAGGTATAAATTCTTTGATGATGTCATCTGGGTATTTGCCCAAGGATTCTAGAATGGATCCGCAACCAGAGACAATTGTTCGTCCAGGGGTGTTAGTGCTGTCTTTATAGACTTTAGGAAGTACATAGAGTACTGGTGTCCGTGGTTGTGGGTTGTTCAGAAATTCATATTCTTTCTTGACGATGATATTCATATCTCTGGCTTCACCGGTGACAGTTTGTATTTTGATTCTGATTTCAGGCATGGGGTTATTTGTCAAAGGGCAGTAGTGATTGATATTGGAGAGTTGTCTAGAGATCTCCTGGTCGTATTGATCAATTCTCATCACGACAATCCCGCCACCTTTATCAGCTGGCTTGATGATAATTTCGGGGTTGTTCTTCAAAGTCAACAGTGCCTGTTTCTCAGTCAGTGGTAAGTTGTAGGGTATATATTGGAATTGTGACTTGAGTTCTGTAATGTCTTGCATGACCAGGTTTTCAAAAGTCAAGATTTCTGGAGGCATGGTGTTTGAAGGGGGATTGAAGGTCGAGGCGGGGTGGAACTTGGATCGTGTAGTGATGGTGGAATCCGGTTTATCAGCAAAGAATTGTTTCAATCTGATCCGTCTGAAAAATCTTAGAAGGCTGGATTGGAGTTCAAGATAGTTGGTTCTTTCAGTGGGGACAAAGCTTAATCCGCGTGATAGGAGTGTGGTTTCGTCGGGGGTCAGCACGTGGTTTGAGAGGTTGAAAATGTGTATGCAGAGGTCTAGTGTAGGCGGCCGGGTTTGGAGAGTGGGAGGTATGTTAGGGATGTCATCAGTGTTCATTGTGGGGGGCCCCATTGGTAATACCGATTCTGTGTTTGTCGTTTGCCTGCAAATTATGGTTGATACTGGTGACCTCTGGTTGGTCGAGTTAGTGGTTGGCTGCGTCCGCGGCCTCCTCCTAAAAAAACGGGTGGGAGTAGGGGTTGAGGTCTGTTGGTAGCTCCTGAAGTGCTAGGGCCGTCGTTTGAATCAGAGTCTTCAATTGAGGTGTTGGAGGAGTCTGAGAAGGTGATTCTTTGGTTGTTACGGTAGCGACCCCAGTTGCGGGTCCTTGGTGGAACGTAGGGGGTATTGTAAAATTCGTCGAAAAGGTAGGGATAGGTTTGTTCTACCTTGTAATATTTAATGTCTTTTTGGATCTTAGTAGTCTTTTTATTCAGTTCAAAAGAATTGAATGTGGAGATGGATGTGTTGACCTTCTCTAGAAGGTTCTTAGCATCTGTGATTGAAGGGTCTGCCAAGATCAATTTCTCTACTTCTGCAATTTCTTTGAGTTCCTTGCGGCTGTGTTCTTTTTTAATCCAGACTCCAAGTGGCAGCCTTTCTTGACATGACATGTTCTGTCGCTTCCCTAACCATCCCTTGAACTTCGCGTCACGAACCATTGATTCCCCGGTCAGACTTCCCATTCGTCTGCCCCCAGGATGGCCCTCCCACCACTCCCCAGCGCACGCCCCCTCCTGTTTCGATTGGCCTCCCTGCCCACATGACATGCTGGCCTGACTCCTGAACACTCCTAACAGCGCGCTCGATCGTGACGCCGCTATTCCAGCACCCGGATCGGTTCTTGGCACGGCGTGCTGCTTCATTCAGGTAACCTCACACACTGACCTCACCACCCTCCGATTTTTTCAGATAATTATCATGCAGTGATATGACCAAGGGAAATATGGCTACCGCAGCATTAGATTTTTGACCAGTGCACTACTACCTTCCCAACCTGAGGTTCCATAAATTGGATTCAGTGACAACATGGTAATAATGCAGTTGTTCTACTTTTCTATTACATGAATTTTGTTTGGAAACTGAACTATGCCTAGAATCACAGGATATCAGAATTTAGGGACTGAGTCACTATACCACATCATTCCATATGGACCCATTTTCGACTAGCTCATAGTCCCTTACCTGCCCACCTAACCTTCCCACAGTAACAGGGAAATTGGAAACCCAGAACACAACTCTCAAGTCCCCAGGGGAACTGTGGAAACAGATTGTCACCTTTTGTTTTCTCACTCATGCATGTCCATAATAAACAAAATAAAGACCCATTGACAGTTTACAATATTTATTGAAACTATCGTGCTCTATCATAAAACAACTGTGCTTCAATTAGCAAACCTATACAACTGTGCCAATTAATCAGCATTATGAGCAAACTGTATACAATGAAAACCCCTACCCAGATGAATGAGATATTAGCGAAAGCCTATCCTCACTACACGAGCACACTGATATATCAGTGATCCTTGGTATTAGAACTGACCCCATACCTGGCATTTGTAGTTAGGGGGTCTACATCTCAGATTGCGCCAGGCTGGTATGCCCGTTCCAGGACCTTTCCCTGTGCTAGAAATCTTTTTCTCTGTTTTCAGAAAGGCAAGTGCCCGTTTATATGATAAGAACTGCCATGCTGGAAAACAGCAGCTGCACCTCCGTATTATGTCTAAATGTTAGTACATGTTGCTGACCGACCAGAGAAAAACAGGTAAAGTGTTGTTCGACCCACAGCGGAAAAAACCCACAGCGGACCTCAAAGACCTCAAGAACTTCTGCCCCATCTCTCTTCTCCCCTTCCTGGCCAAAGTCATCGAGAAGACCGTCAATAAACAGCTAACTGCTTTCCTCGAGACAAACAACTCGCTCGACCCCTCCCAGTCCGGATTTTGAGCCAACCACAGCACCGAGACTGCCCTCATCGCGGCCACCGACGACATCAGGACCCTGATGGACAACGGAGAAACAACCCCCCTCATCCTCCTGGACCTCTCAGCAGCCTTCGATACCGTATGCCATCGCACCCTAATAACCCGCCTCTTCAACACTGGGATCCAAGGAAAGGCCCTGGACTGGATCAACTCGGTCCTCTCCGACAGAACCCAGAGAGTCTGTCTACCTCCCTTCCGCTCAGAAGCCACCGAGATCATCTGCGGCGTACCCCATGGTTCCTCACTCAGCCCAACCCTCTTCAATATCTACATGAGCCCCCTCGCCGCCAACGCACGCAAACACAACATCAACATCATATCCTACGCCGACGACACCCAACTGTTACGCTTCCTCAACAAAGACCCAGCCACCGCCAAAACTAACCTACAGGAAGGAATGAAAGATGTCGCAGAATGGATGAAGCTCAGCCGCCTGAAGCTGAACTCAGAGAAGACGGAGGTCCTCCTCCTCGGACAATCCCCATCCGCCTGGGACAACACCTGGTGGCCCTCAGCACTGGGCTCCGTGCCGACACCATCGGACCACGCACGCAACCTGGGATTCATCCTGAACTCCTCCCTCACGATGACCAAACAAGTCAATGATGTCTCGTCATCATGTTTCAACACCCTGCGCATGCTCCGAAAGATCTTCCGGTGGATCCCCAACAAAACCAGAAGGACAGTCACCCAGGCCCTCGTCACCAGCCGACTGGACTACGGAAATGCCCTATACGCAGGGACCACTGCCAAACTTCAGAATTGACTACAACGCATACAAAACGCCTCCGTACGACTAATCCTCGACATCCCTCGCCACAGCCACATATCCGCCCACTTGTGAATCCTGCACTGGCTCCCCGAAGACAAGAGGATCACATTCAGGCTCCTCACCCACGCACACAAAGCGCTCCACGACATGGGCCCCAAATACCTCAACATCCGCCTCTCGTTCTACACTCCCACCCACCAGCTCCGATCCGCAGGCCTCGCCCTCGCCACCGTCCCACCGATTTGCAGAACCACCGCCGGACGAAGATCGTTCTCGTACCTGGCAGCCAAAACATGGAACTCCATCCCCGCACACCTACGAATGACCAAGGCCCATCTCACCATCAGGAAACACCTCAAAACCTGGCTTTTCGAGTAGTAGCAGCACCCCCCCTTCAGCGCCTAGAGACCCTCATGGGTGAGTAGTGCGCTCTATAAATGTTTGATTGATTGACCATGAACCAAATGTTCAGACTGAATCCCAGGAAGAAGTACTTAATACTAAAAACCTATGCAGCATATTTCTAAAATAATGTTGTGGCTCAAATTCAAGTGTGTAATGTGCAGAGTGGCCTAAAACATGCATTTAGACTAAAATAAGGGAAAACCAAGTGGGCCCTAAATGGAACTTACAATAGTTCCAAGCAGCACAATTTGGAGCTTTGCATTTTTACTGCACACACATTTTGGCATGATTTACCAGTGAAAAAGGATTGGGTCTCTGCAAAATTTGCACAGGAGTTGTAACCATGATTTGAGAGCAGAAGCCCATCTGACCCTAAGCTGGATTTCAAGCTTAAATGGAATGAGAATCAACATAAAATTTGTTAGTGGAATCCAGGGCCTGGATAGTCTCATGGGTGACAAGTAGCACTCTAAAAATCTACTGTTTGATTGATTGATTGGATCCATACATTTATAAATGCAGTTCTTCTAGGATAATTAGGGACCCTGCTTTGCCTCGTTTCGTTCCTTTCTGACTTTGGCTATTACATTTGTACTTTTTGCTTGTGTATTGTCCTGGACAGGGTATTGTGTTCTTCTCCTTAAGAAAATCTTTCTACTACCGCAAAGGAAGTAAAGGTGACTAGAGAATGTCAATAAACCCTATATTAACTTATCAACACCTGATACTAGTGTGAGGTCCTGTAAAGTGCTAAGCTATGTTTGCCTGTGATTAAGAAATTAATGTTTGTTAACATCTTCAACCAATTGAAATATAGTCCTGCGAAAATCACATTCAAATGTCTCATCAATGTGCTTCAGTGCAGCCTTATCAAATAAATATGTAAATTTCACTAAAATCTGTAAAAAATGTATATTTTTCCAAAGTTTAGTAGATTTCTGGTGCTTAAGTTTCAAGGTTGCCTTGACTTTTTGTAGCATCAGATTTGAAGGTCTGACTGCTCTGTGAATATTAAAACAACAGTTTAAATAAATTTGCATTTATAAGTTGGAATGCAATTTCCATTGACTGATTTTTCAGACTGCACTTCCAAACTGCGATATGAAAATCAAAGTGTTAACTGTTCGACTGATTTGGGTCTTCATTCCTACGATAATGTTCTGTTCATTTTAAAAGATGGATATCTGAAGTACTTCAGCGAATGCCAAATGGTATGTACATTATTTCATCCGCTCAAAATAGTACAGACTTAATGAGAACATACCCAGAGTCACAATTCAGATCTGAGAAATGGAATCGGCTGTCCACCAGAACATCTTTTTTTTCTAAATGTGCAGCAGCACGGAGAGCTTTTTAAACAGTAAACAAGTATTGACCTGCATCTGACATCGATTAAGCACTGCATTTACCAGTGGCTGGATTCCAGCGTGCCCCTGAAAGCACAGGGGGTGTTTTTTCTTGCTTTATGTGCCCTGATGCATTCATGTATTCTTGTGCCGTTCTTTTCGTAATACCCATCAGTAACATCCTGCGGATTTCTGAGGCCCCAGGCACAATAGACTTTGGCAGCTCCTGTTTGAAACATCTTTTAATTAATTGCTCCTTTTTGGCACATATTGAATTATATCTTGAGCTTTCAGATTTGAAGGAACACCAAAAAGCTGAAAGTTCAAGCTACCCAGTATCTACAACAATTAAAACCAGAGGCCTGGTTTGAGGACTTTTACTGTTCCACTGGTTAAAATGTGATGTTCTCCTAATTTATCTTCACCTGCCTTGTTCCTCTTCTCCTCTTTCTATTTCTGCACTTCTCTGGCTAGAGAGTTAGCTAGGACCCTGCAGAGTAAGAGAATTGTGATGTGAAATGATCCATGAAACGGACAGAGAAATAAAAAGAGCATTAATGAAGTAGACAGCAAAGGAGATAGAGAAGATAAAAAAGATATATTGAGCAGCGTGGCAAACCGCCCATAAGATGGCTGAGGGCTTCTAAGGCTCTTCGCTGCACCAGAGCCTTTTATCAGTGCATGATGGCAGTTCGAGGCTAGTGGACATAGGCAGAGTGGAAACATCGGTGCGAAAGTGGGGGAGTCAGGTATGTTTGCTTCTGGATGCCTGGTGAGCCATTATACCTGCTTCTTTTTCCCCATGTCGCTTCCCTTCACGTTCAGGGGTCACTATTTTTTATAAGAACAGCACATCAGCACTTTATCCGCTACCTTTCTACAATGCTTCCCTAACCATGTAAGCATTGTCTTGCCTGCTGATATTTGCTAATTCTGCCCTTCCAGCACATAGAAGTGGAGTTAACTGCTTCCTTATATAGCCTGCAGGCTACATGAATTGGCTCTGCTTTATTGCAGCATAGAGCACTTTTGAGCTTGTGAGAGACTTGCTCACTGGCCCCTTTCAGCCTGGATACTGTTTGATTCTGCTTCTACAAGGTGTCCTCACAGATATTTAATTAACAGTTGGTTTATTATTAAGGAACTTTGTTGTCTTCAAATGAGACATGGTATGTTTTGGTGCTCCTAATCCAGGCTGTACCTTGGTTGGTTTACTGAGCAGTTTTCATCTCATTTGGTCAAATTGTTTGCATTACCAACCACCTTTTTCAGTGGTGTCTGTGGCTCTGTGATTTGGTTTATTTTATGCATTTTCCCTACCCATTTAGGTCTTTTAATACGTCCTTGCCCCCTCTCTTCAGACCCACAGATTCTGCTGTTTTCTTCGGTCCTCTTCATCTTCTGGTCAAAAAAGCTCAACCTAATCTGGAAATATGCATTCTACCCTCAAAGATGTCATCACCGCCACAAAACGACATAAAAAGGGCCATGTTACTCCAATGAATTCTCCATTACCGTTGACCTTGGAGGACCTTAATGAAGAAATAAAACTTTTGAAACCTTTTGTCATGGAAGACAGTGGATGGAGGATTAAAGGTCAATCTGAATACAGGATGTCAGAAGTAGAGCAGCACTTTAGTAATATACAGGATGCAGCCACTAAGATTGAGGACATGTCCAAGGAAATTGCGCTTCTAAAGCAACAAACTAAAGTTGTGGAGAATCATATTCTCTGCAATATTCTTACAATGTATGGCATCCCTGAAGGGTCAGATGCTTCGGACATGCTTGCCTTGTTTAAGATATATCTCCCGAAGATAGTCAGGTTTAAGGAGCAAATTAACCTTAATCTACCACATGCTCATAGGATTGTCCTAAGTCTTCGGGATCTTCATCATCTGGTTGTCCGAGAGGAGCAACAGTCCTGTTTTTGGAATATACTCAACTTCTTATGGTTCTATTGGCGGCCAAGCAGAAGAAGCAAATGGTTTGGTCTGGTCACAGGATGTTGCTCATGCAACAGCTTCCAGTCAAAAGGAAATCCTCTCCATTAACTCTGTTTTACTCTCCATGAATGCTAGATATGGTCTAATACATCCTTGTTTTTTCAAAGTGACTTACAAGGAGAGAACTTTCTATTTTGATTCTCCTGATTACTTACCAAATTTCATTTTCCAGCACAAGGGTGAAGAAATGGAACTTGGAAAAACTTGAAGCATTTTTAGTACTATATTGCTATTTATATGTGACTCTCTATATTTAAATGGTCTCTGAATGAAGTTATTCTTATCTTTCTTATGCTAAGATTTTTCTTCAATTATTAATACAATTTTTACTTCTAAGGTGTCTCTTTTCTAACCTGGACCCCCTTTCCAGCTGTGTCTTTTACAGCAAATTTCTGATCCCAGACCTATTGTATTTACCTTGTCTACATTTGTCAGTAAGTGCTTTTTAATAGTCAACCATGCATTCTAGTTATTTTGGTATTCACTTATCTTTTTAGTCTTCTTTTATGCCTCTAATCTGCTGCCTTAATGTATATTTTTCTATTGATTGTCTCCGTGGCTTCCATCTTTCATCTCTGGCTCTCATAAGTAGGTTGTTCATCTCACCCTCCTTGTTACTGTTTATACGCTGGATGTGTCCCATTTCTCCTACAGCTTTTTTTCATCCTCCTTCCTCTTTAATTTTTTCTATCTCCCTTTTGTTTACTTGATTCTTACTGGTTATATTTTTCCTTTTGCATTTTATCTTTTATTGAATTAGGAATGCATTTACAATATAAGGTATTTCTCCATTTATATTGTTAACAATCTGTGTCCTGGAACATGAGAGTGCTCGCGCATTTAGCGAGACTGCAGTGTAAGGTTGTCATGTTACAAGAAACTCACCTTACATATCAATACATTAACTCATTGAAAAAAGCAGTGGGTATGCCAGGTATTCTGTTCCCCCACAAATCAGAATAAAAACCGGGTAATTAACCTATTTCATAAGTCATTTTCATTATCAATTGAAAAAGGAGGAGAAGGATGAAGATGGATGATGGTTTCTTCTTCACACCACCATTATTAATAATTTCCCTCCTTAACATGTATGGCCTTACTGACATTGATGTACAATATTGGGAACAAATATCTTTCATTTTGCATTCTGCTTCTGGCACCAATCTTCTTGTGAGAGGGGATTGTAACTAAATTACGGACCCTTTACTGACAGAACATTTCTTGCCCAATATGTCCCTAATAGAATGCAAAAACTTTCAAAAGCACTATCCAAACCAGGGGTTTGGTAGATGCATGGAGGACTTGTAATCCATAAAATCTTGAATTTACCTTTTATTCCACCACACATAATTCCAAACCTACAATTGATTATATTTTTATAATACCACAATACAACCCACATTAGTTCACGCTGAATTCTAATCTGTGTTAATGTCTGATCACGCACCGGTTTTTATCAATATAGAATTATCACTTGAATCCTCTAGATCATAAAGATGGCGTTTCAATGACTGTACAGAAAGTTCAGACCTTTGTGTAATTTTACTTTTTCTGAAGTATTATTTAGAATCAAACATTGCTTTGGACCTCCTATTGTATATTATCGAGGATGCCTTCAAGGCAATGGTGAGAGATCACATTATTAACTACGTCGCAGATATAAAGAAAAAATCCTTGAAGAAATCTGTGGTCCTACTCTCTTCCATCAAACAACTTGAACATGAATATTATATTTCTGATAACAAAACCATTATTAAACATCTTGTCCAAACCAAGTTGGCTTTTAACAAAAAATTGACTGAAGAGGCTTTCTGTCTTTTACTAAAGATTAACTCTAAGTTTTACGGAGGGCACAATAGAGCAGGAGAGTGATGGGTAAACTATATTTAAGTAAAATCCAAAATAGTAAACATTATAGAGAAACAATTAGTTAATCATTTTAAAGATGAGCACATTTTACAATGTTTTATTAACTGTTTTTTTTTTTTTTTCTTTTTCCTTTTTTTTTTCTGTCCTCATTCACGCCCTTGGTATCTGAGTAGTAGTGCGTAGAGATAAGTGTACTGTCACAGATAAACTGGTATAGGCATTGGATGTTACGAGGTGGTTCGCCCATCAGTACTTCTATATGCTCCCACAGCACCACATCAAGATAACCATCAGGGTAGTATGCTGCAGTCAAATACCCAATCCTGTATCAAATCGCCCTATTGGGTATACAAATGTAAAAGAAAATGATTTCCAAACAGCGTAATCATTGGACTTTGGGAAAAAAAAAAACAAAAAAACAAACCCCGATTACATACTCAACTATGGCCAGTGTAGTAAAGACCAAAAGTTTCTCTTATCTGGATTGCCCGATCTTGGCTGTACATATTCACGGGTAGGGCGGGGACCCAGGATGGGGCGCTATCTTCTGGTTGCTCCAGATAGATAGAGCAAGGGTTCCCCAGGGAGGGTGGGGGGGCAGCTTGGGGCACAGGGGGGGAGGGGTGGGGGTGTCAAGGAAAAAATTTAAAAAACTTCCTCATTTTCGCACTAATCTGTGTTGTTGAGTTTGTGGGTGCTGTCTGTAGATTATATAATTGTTTTTTTTCTTACCCTGGTGGTATGTAATAGATTAACCCTGTTGTGCAGTTATAGATACTACTATTTTGCTCTTGATGGTAAAAGTCTCAATGTGGTTTTCTCATTATAATGAGTAAATTAGCCATTCTTTCCTGGAACACTAATGGACTGCGTGTTAATCCCAGAAAAGATAACATAATGCAGTACCTTCCAGACGCTGATGCGCAGATTATAGTACTCCAGGAAACTCATCTTGATGAACCTGAAATGGATCTGTTGGTCAAAAAGAATAGGTGGATCGATCTATATATAACGACGTCGCAGTCTGTACATATTAGAGGTGTGGCAATAATCTTTAAAAAAGTCTATAAAAGCTAGGTTGGTTTCTAAACTGGTTGATCCTTGTGGAAGGTGGGTAATTGTATCAGTGATCATAGCAGGGTCCCCAATCACTATTATAGGATATTATGGTCCAAATCAGGACGACCCGTCAGTCTTGAAGACCCTTTTTTCCCACCTGTATACATTCCCTGAGCCGGTTATTCTTGCAGGAGATTTTAACATAGTCTTAGATCCCCTATTGGATAAGTCCCCTTCTAACCGAGCTAGGCCTCTATCTAAAACCAGGTTTTTTCTGCAGGATAGCATGAAGCAACTAGGGTACAATGATATTTGGAGATCTTTGCATGGACAACAAAGAGGTGTTACTTTTCGTAATTAAAGATACCACCTTTTCATTTATCAGATCACGCAGCCATCTATTTAGAACTGGAGGGGTTTCCTAAGAGTCGTATGAGAAACTGGTCATTTGATCGTTCATTGCTCTCCTCGTTGGATGTTATCAATGCCCTCAATGTGGAGGTGCAGCATTACCTGGAGGATAACGTTGGAACAGCTTCTCCCGGGAGTGTATGGGATTCACTAAAGGCCTTCTTAAGGGGCCTTATAATAAATAAAGTTACACATAAGAATAAGATCTATAGAGAAGCTGTGACTTCCTTAGAAATGGAAATGGCCAGAGTCCAGACAGAAATAGCCATGCACCCGGATGCCCCTACGACCAAAGTACAGGAGTGGCAAAATAAAGTAGTTACTCTAAAAGGGGAATTAGGCTCAGTTCTGAACGCTCGGGTTCTAGAGAGATGGGAGGCAGGTAAATTGGCTCATTTTGAGTATGGTGAGGGGGCTGGAAAGTTGCTAGCCTGGAAAACAAAGACCGAGCAGGTCAGAAATAATATCTATTCAATTATCTCCAATGGTATAACATACTCTACCGATGAAGAAATCAGGGGGGTTCTCTGGGAATTTTTTAGTGAAATATACCGTGAGGACAAAAAAATCGAAATCGAACAAGTTGAAGGTTGGTTGACGGGAGTCTCTCTTCCTACACTCACATTAGAACAACGTGCTGTTTTAGATGATCCAATCTCCCAGGAAGAAGTGAGATTGGCAATTATTAATAGTAAAAAGGGAAGGGCATCCGGCCCAGACGGCTTGCCATCAGAAATTTATAAGGTTTTGAATTTAACAATCCTCCCTTTCCTTACCGAGTTGTTTAATGATATCCTCCAAGATGGAATGCTCCCTCCTATTTCTTGGAACAGTGCTTCAATAACATTGATACTGAAACCAGCAAAACCGGCAACTTGTAGTGGGTCATATAGACCAATCTCTATCCTGAACTCTGATTACAAAATCTTTGCGTCAGTGTTAGCAAATAGGTTGGGGGCAGTTGCTGCAAGTATCCTGCACTCAGATCAAAAGGGGTTTGTAAAGGGACGCCAGCTCTATGAGTTGACCTATGATCTCATAGGAGCAATTGATATGGCTTCTGCAAAATCCCTTCCACTGGCTGTTCTCACTCTAGACGCCACCAAGACTTTCGATAGGGTCAACTGGATATACCTATCGGAAGTCTTGGGAAAATTTAATATCGGCGAAAAATGTAGGCGTGCAGTGAGACTTTTGTATCAAAATCCATCTGCCTCTTTGTTAGTCAATGGTGAATTAACTAACCCATTTAACATCACGCGGGGGACCCGCCAGGGTTGCCCTCTTTCTCCCCTCCTATTCGACCTATATATTGAGCCATTCGCTCAGCGGCTACGTGACGATTGTAACATCAAGCCCTTTAGCTTCGAGGGATGGGAGAAGAAGGTATCCCTGTATGCGGATGACGTCCTTGTTTTTACCTCTGAACTCCGCTCGGATTTTCCAGCTATAATTGCTTTGGCCCAGGATTATGGTAACGTGTCTGGGTATGAAATCAATGCCTCGAAGACTGACATCATGGTCTGGAACGACCCTGAGCCCTTGGCAGGGGTTCAGTTAAGTTCTGTTTTACGCTACCTGGGCCTAAATATATATAACGATATAAACGAAATAGTTCCATCAAATTTTTCGTCTACTGCTAAGGAGTGTCGCAGATTGATGAAATCATGGTCTTCGCTTCCTTTATCTCTATTGGGCAGAGTCAACTTAATTAAAATGTCTATTCTCCCTAAAGTTACTTTTTTGTTTAATACCATCCCTCTTTTTTTCGAACCCTCTATGATAGCCAAACTTCAAAGCGATATAAGTTCTTTTATTTGGAATGATCACATCCCTAGAATAGCTTGGAAGAAACTAAGGCGCCGTAGGGAAAAGGGTGGTTTGGCGGCCCCTGATATCCAGCTATATGCGTGGGCTTTTCAATTCTCGCACGCCAGGATGTTGTTAAAATCACCCATTAACTCTGCCTGTGGGTATATGTTTGCAGCATTGCTTAGAGGGGAAAAAATAGCTGAGCATGCATTTTTGTTTAAGTTTGGAGACCCCAAGTTTTTTAAGAAAATAAAATTGAAGGTTTTGCAAGATATATCTAAAACATGGTCGAAACTTAGGCGCTCCATAAAACTTGATTATTTCTCTGGTAGATCTCCACTCTGGAACTCACCCGGGTCCCCGAGTTGGCTTCTGGATGGTCTCGCAGCACCTCTAAGAGAGGCAGGATTGCAGGAAGGGGGGGGACCTCTTTGTGGAGGGTAGATTACTCCCATGGGAGGTGTTATTCTCTAGGATAGGGCCAGGGCTCTCCAGGTTTAAATACCTGCAAATACGAAGCTGGGCACACTCACAGGTTTCTGCTAAGGGTAGATTTCAGTTAGGGGGTAATAGCAACATGGTCTCCCTCTTAATCGACAAGCCTACAACAAAGAAAGAGGTGTCATTCCGGTACAACCTACTACTGGAGGAGGTTGATGGTGAGTTTCATTTGCCCGACACATTGTGGGCGCACACATCACAAATCAAAATGTGGAGAACCTGTGGTTTGAGTCCCTTAAGATCTTGTGGAATATAGTGAAACCATCTTGGTTACGCCGAAACCACCTTTTTACCCTACATAGGGCGTATTACTCGCCCGAGAGGTTCTCAAAGTTCCCAAACAATTCAGCAGTGGCATGCCCTAAATGTGGTCTGGTGGCGGCTTCTGATCTACACATGTTTTATGATTGCCCTTTGTTACTTTCTTTTTGGAATGCGGTCTGTCTTACACTCACTACCGCCTTAGGTTCCCAAGTCCGGCCATGTCCCGCTCTTATAATCTTTGGGTTTGCACCAGAATTCCAGGGTTCAGCAAAGAACTTACTCTTTTTTGGAATCTTGTTAGCCAGACGAGAAATCTGCAAGAAGTGGAAAGACCCGTTACCCCCCTCCCTGCAGGACTGGCGCATTTCAGTTCTACAAACATCAAAAATGGACATACAAAGATCGGGCAATCCAGATGTTTTATTAACTGTTATCAGAATTTGTACACACCAGAATTCTCTCCATCATTTGCCGCCCTAGACCCTTTCTATGAATTTCTACTCCCTCATTCCCACCTGCCTCAATATTTTTCCCTACTTGACAAGGACATATTCTAGGCAGATCTTAGGTCTGCTTTAGCCAAACTACTCAAATATAAAGCCCCTAAGCAAGATGATTTCACAGCTGAGTTCTATTTATGATTTTTACACATTTCAGTTCTACATCTCTTCTCTTCATCCCAATACTTTTTTCTTAACAACGAGGCAGTGGCGGCTGCAAACATTTGAAAGTAGTTGGGCGTTAAACATTCCCATGATTTGTATACCACACCATAGGAACACCTATGCAGTTATTGAAATAGGGGCCTGGTTCTGAAGAAAGCCAGAAACACCTATGGGAACTTCGTATTGGCTAAAACATGATGCTCTATGGACTCAGGGGCTAATTACTACCCCCAGTGTCTCACCTGCTTTTAACTTTACCTTATTATTGAGGTTTGAATAAAACAATGTTGTCTACCACTAGGTAAATTTATGTCAGCTTATGTCATGTTTTCATTTTTTAAATATGCATTATTCTCTCCAAATTGTCTCCGCACTCTCATGTGCAGATTATCGATCAAACTTGTATTAATTTCTTTCTACAAGAAGACAGTGTGTCCTGCCTTCAGTGTAGCAGTACCACGTGACCCCGCAGCTATTCCAAAAGGCCCCTTGCCACCTCCAAATTCCGTTCAGCTGCAACATAGCAGCAATTATACAGAGAAATAAATAATTTAATTTGCATCAGATTTGGCTCTTCAGAAAAGACACTTCTTCTCCTACCTTAATGCCCTGTGACCCTCTCAGACAGGACCAATCACTCACCTCGTACATGCTGGTAATGTCCATCCTACAGAAGATGGGTAGGAACATCTCAGATCTGATCACTACCAACAACTCTTCCTCAGTGGACATCATTCTCATTACCTCAAAGGAAAGGGAAACCACAGAGAGGCCTGTGAGCCATGACTGATGGTGGAGGTGCACAGTAGGGAGATTGTTCCTTTGCAGGAAAGGGAGGGGCTGAGGACACAGGTCAATGCCTTATCCAGGCTCTGCACTTGCTCCCAGCTGCCGAGGCTGCCAAATCACCAACCATTGAATCCAGACCAAGGGACGAGGCACACACTGGCTTACTGACCCTGCCTGGCAGATGCTATACAAGTTTGAACTGACCTGGGAGCCACATCCTTTCTTTCTGCTATTGCCGTTAACCTGGTGGCAAATCCCTGCTGGGGTAGGGTTCTGAGGAAAATAATGCAAAACTGCAAATATCTTGGAGGTCCATTCCCACTTTCAGAAGGATAAGGGCCTGGAAGCAGCATAAACACTGCACAGTGCTTTTGCTTCTGAGGCGATATGAGTCCAGAGCACCAAGGGGTGTCATTGCATGCTGTTTAAAAGTGTGCAACTGCAGCTCGGCCTTCTGTTCCACCCTCCGCGATGCGTGGCCTGAGCCAATTGCAATGCAATGATTGGCTGGATCAGGCACTACGAACGCTCCTTAGGAGACTTGGAGGCTGTGGCAGCAATCCCTAAGCTTCTACAATGAGCACTGGTAGGCAAGGGTTTAAGTGCGCATGTTGGGCTTGACAGAGCAAGCCACCCCTCCAACCCAACATGCGCATTTCACTTCAAGAAGCTTGTCAAACCTCAAGCTCCCAATCATGCCCCCCTCACTTTTGCCTGCTGAAGCAGCCTATAAGGAAGCCAGAGTCATTCTGTGCATGCAGGCTTAAAAAAAGAAAAATTAATAAAAGAAATGTATATATCGGCAAAGTAAATTGGGGGCATGCACCAATACAAATGGGGGAACGCCCCATGATACAACAAATACACTGCCACTGTAATGAGGCTACAGGCACTTTTTTGGAAACAATACTTTGCTTGATTCCTAAAAAGATAAAGCCTCTCCTACTGTGCTAACTACGGACCTATTTCCCTTATTCATTTGAACTGCAAGATCTTTGCAAAAATATTAATTTTTTGACTTAATCAATTCATCCTGGGCCTCATTGAAATGGATCAAACTGGGTTCATTATGGGCAGACACACGGCTGACAATTCCACAGTTTGTCTAAATAGTATTCACCTTGCCTCTAAGAGTTCTACCCGTATAATCACCATCCCTTTACATCCGGAGAAAGCTTTTGCTCGTGTTCCTTGGCATTTCATGATTCGAGCACTCAAATTGAAAGGTTTTGGCCCGAGAATTTTGCAATATTCTAGTCTGCTTTACTTTTTTCCAACTACCTGTATTTTTGTTAATGGCTCCCAATCCTCCTATTTTCCTCTCCAACATGGCATCAGCCATGACAAAACAGGTCAATGGGTCTCATCCTCCTGCTTCAACACCCTCCGCATTATCCGCAAGATCTACAGGTGGATCCCCACCAAAACAAGAAGAACGGTCACCCAGGCCCTCATCAGCAGCAGGCTAGACTACGGAAACGCCCTCTACGCAGGAGCCTCGGCCAAACTCCTAAAACGACTACAACGCATTCAGAACGCCTTTGCAGGCCTGATCCTCGACATTCCTCGCTGCAGCCACATCACACCCCACCTGAGAAACCTGCACTGGCTCCCTGTCAACAAGAGGATCACCTTCAAGTTCCTCACCCACGCACACAAGGCACTCCACAACACCGGACCAGCATACCTCAACAGACGACTCACCTTCCACACCCCCAACTGCCAGCTCCGCTCCGCCGACCTCACCATTGCCACCGTCCCCCGCATCCGAAGAGCGACCTCCGGTGGCAGATTGTTCTACCACCTCATTGCCAAGACCGGGAACATCCTCCCTATCCTCCTACGGCAGACCCAGGACCTTCTAACCTTCTGAAGACTACTCAAGACCTGGCTATTCGAGCAGTAGCTGCACCCCCGCCAGCATCTAAAGACCCCTTTGGGTGAGTAGTGGGCTTTATAAATGTTCTGATTGATTTATTGATTGAGCCAAGGTTGCCCTGTATTCCCTCTACTTTTTATATTATCCCTGGAACACTTTTTACACACGCAGCTCCATTCCCCATATTTTCATGGTTTGACTCACGAAAACACTAAATTAAATTCAGGGCCTATGCAGATGACATCACTCTACATGTCTCAGACCCTTCTCTAGCCAATCGGGTCACAAACTAAATGTTTTACCATATCTGAAGTCCCCTCATTAAATACATTTTGTTTGAAAGAAATATTTAGAGAAAATGGTTTTAAATGGAATTCTAATTATATTAAATGTCTAGGGATCAAATACTCCTCCTCCATCACAAAAACATTAAGATTAATTTGGATGATGCCCTTCAAAAAATTCTTCAAATGTTAGAGAAATTATCTCTTCTCTATCTATCAAGTTGGGATAGGCTAAACACAATCAAGATGATGCTGCTGTTCATCATTAATTTTTATCTATCCATGCAACCTTTGCAAATCCCTTTGAAATTCTTCAAATCACTTAACCGGTCTCTTAGTAAATTTCAATGAAATGGATGGAGAGCGTGTTTTCCTTTACCTTTTTGTGCAAACCCAATTATAATGGTGGAGTCAACTTCACTAACTTACAACAGTATCGTTTTTCATTTTTAATCAAACAAGTTTTACCTCACATTCATTCATCTCATTGATTGGTGTCATTTGGAGTACTCTTTGATTTCCCCTTTGTTTTTCAGTCTCTGGTTCATTTCCCTTAACCTCCACGCTGTTCTGCATCACCTACCACTACACATTCTATTTCCACCCTCTTTCTGATCCTTACCAGATCTCTCTCATCCTCAAATGTTTTCCTATAATCATCTAAATGGCACAAAAAATTCATTAAAATATCAAATCACACTATCTTTTGGACAGATTGGGTTGCTAATAGATAAATCAGGTCAAACATCTATTTCAAGGGACACATTTCCGTACGTCATCTGAAGTGTAAAACAAATTTGGCCTCTACGCTGCCTCTACTCTAAATTACAAATCATTAAAAAATTATCTTACACAACATATATCTCTGATTCGACAGGCTCCTCCTTCAACCCCCTCTCTTCTTCTGGCACAATCAATCCTTTTCATACCCTTTAAGGCCTCCTACATACACAAATATCTCCACTTTTCTATACCCAATGGTCCCAAATACAAAATAGAATCTTGATGGAATCAGAATTACAACTCTCTTTCTCCACACTGGAACTCCATCTAGAGAAAAAACACCACACCTTGTGCAATGCTAGCACTGCACAAACTTTATACTATTTTTATTAAAGATTGTTCTTAACTCCTAACTCTATCTGTAATTATAATTCAAGCTTGTCAAACTCATGTTGGAGATCCACAAACACATATTTACATGAATGTGTTCATTGCATCTACATTGACTCTTTCTGCTTTTGGGGCCAACACTCACCACTGGAACCCTGGGGCACAAGGAGACTCAAGCAAGCTGACAGCCTCCCCCGCCGCCGAAGACCATTCCGGCCGCCGAGTGGGGACGAGCAGCACCTCACGGGACCACAACTCCCAGCGTCCCTAGCGCCCTCTGCATGACCGGGACGCCGCCTCCTCACGCCTGCTGCTTCCGCCCGGAGGCGCATAAACACCAGCAGCACCTCCGGGGGAGCGGGGGCCTCTATCTGCTTTTGGGGGCAACACTCACCACTGGAACCCTGGGGCACAAGGAGACGCAAGCAAGCTGACAGCCTCCCCCGCCGCCGAAGACCATTTCGGCCGCCGAGTGGGGACGAGCAGCACCTCACGGGACCACTACTCCCAGCCTCCCTAGCGCCCTCTGCCTGACCGGGATGCCGCCTCCTCACGCCTGCTGCTTCCACCCGGAGGCGCATAAACACCAGCAGCACCTCCCCCGTCACGGGACGCACGCGGGCAACGCCGGGCTGAGCCCGGGCAGAGGGCGGGCCGTCTGTGGCCGTCCGGGGCAGGAGGAGGCAGGGCTGGGCCACCCAACTAAGTCTGCATTATGGGCAAAAGAAAAGGTACGGCGCACTCTGATCAGGGAGGTAAGAAAGCTAAAATTACCACTCAGTCTTAATCTATATTATCGTACCTCTCCTCAGCGGTGGGGGCCCTCTCTAAAGAAATAGCGCATGCCGAATCTGAACTGGGCTTGCCATCCACCCCACCTTTGCCAAAAACTCTTTCACCAGTTATGGTGTCACCAATCCCTCTAGACCCAGAGGTGCTGATTGTAAAGCCCACTACAGTTGTGACATCAGGGGGGGGCATTTTATCTACCAATACCAAGGTCCCCTCTGCACCAGAGTCTTCCCCCCCACAAGCAAAAGGCGCAAAGTACATCGTGAAAAAGAGGAAGAAAACGGGGGAGAAACTTTCTACACCTTCATTGGCTGAGAGCCCATTAGGCGACCAACTAAAAACTCTGTTTACTTCACGCATTGAACTTTTAATTGTAGATATAGCTAAGGACATTGTGGAGACTCTTAACACCTGCCTATCTGGCCTATTGGCTAAATGTTCCCTAGTCGATAAGCTGGTTAAAGACTTTGCTACTATATCCTCAAAGCTAACTGGGGGAACTGGTCTAAGGGTCTTGGGACCACCAGACGCTATAGACACGGGGAACCCCTTACCATCTTGCAGCGGGTGCACCAAAGACTCGAATGGGGTTGGTCAACAAACAGTCAAAAGAACTCTCTTAACCAACCCCAAGCAAGCCCCTGAGATAAATGATAGCACACCTAAAGTGTCAGATGTGCATTGGGACAAAGAGTCTGGTCACACAACTACTGAACTACCTCCAGAAGCAGTCCCGCTTGTAGCAGTTTTTGTGAGCGTTCCCCCGCTGTCAGAAGGGGTGGCGGAATCTTCATCGGCCCTTGTGAATAAGGCAAAATCATGGTGTGCTGAGACATGCAGTGGTGGGTCTGACATAGCTAATAATGTGATTTTTGCTCGTAGGGTAAGATGGATTGGGAAAAGGAATAAAAAAATCATGGGTGATTGTGTCATTGTAAACTTTAACATCCCCACTGTGGCCCACAGACTGTTTTGGGATGGTTCTAACATTACCAGCGAGGATTATCTGAGACCTATCCCCTTAGGGTACTTTTACCCGCCCTCTCTACCGGCTTTGGGTCCAAGGTACTTTCGCCCTACCAATTGCAGGGTGACCAGTCGCCCTTTGGTAGACGGGCATAGGCCCATGACACAGTCACACATCATCCCTGGGAGCACCCCGTCCCCTGATATCACGCCATCTGAGGCGCCTCAGCCTATGGGTAATGAGCCATTGCCAGTGACCCAGTCCAACCGTTATGCCCCTTTTTCGGACATAGAGGAGATTGACTGACAACCTGCCCACATACAGAATATATGCCCTATGCCCAACACACCTATAGAAGCAGAGGCCTGCAAAATTATCAGCTGGAACATTGCAGGCCTGAGAGATAAGAGGACAGACATATCCTGGTTGGAGTTTATTAAGGCACACAATAATATTGCTTGCCGGGAAACGTGGGATAGCTCCCCTGACTTCTGGGTTGATGGATTTATTACCTTTGTCACACCTGCAGTCCCAAGTCGGTCAGGCAGAGCTAAGGGGGGTTTAATGTTCCTGTTTTCCCTTAATTTGAAGGGTAGTTTTAGGCAGATTCATTGTGACTCGCCAAACCTTTTAGTCGTAGAATGGGTAGTTTCACCAGTTTGCACTATTCTTCTTATAAACTTTTATAACGCCTGGGAGAGAATTAACGAAAGAGAACATTTGGCCAGGCTGGATAATTTTCTCTCACTGTTTAGTTTAAATAAATACACTAATTTCGAATTGGTTTTTACTAGGTGATTTTAATGTACATCTCTGCAATGAACTGTGTAGAAGAGATGAATTGGAAGACCTACAGTACAATCAGGCGCCACATTTTGAACATTCTAAAGGGGGGAAGGCTCTCGAGGAGCTATTGGCATCTTATAATTTGTTTGAAGCCAATATCACGGAGAGGGGCGACAGGACAGTTACCTTTAAGGATACATCCCCTGGTACCATAGTAGACTACATTTTTGTGTCGCAGGGTATATTAGCCAGAGTTGAGATACATAATGCACTTTTTGTAGTCTATAGTGATCATAACCCTGTTTTGCTTGCGGTACAGGGGGAGGATTGGCTGTATACTAAGCAACAGGGGGATGCCCCGGGCACAGCAGTACGTCCCATAGATCAAGGACGCAGACTAAAATGGGCGAATGTGGTTCCCGAGAATTTTATGCAGGAAATGTTACCAAAGATTGGGCCCCACATAGCGATCTGCCAGGAGGTAGGCACACCTGTACAAGCTATTATGAGTAGCTTTGAATTAATCTGCTCAGAGGTCTCAACTGCTCTAACTGTCAAATGTACCCAAGGTCCCCCTAAACTTCATAGGTGGTTTGACGGCAGGTGTTCAAAAGCTCATAGGTCACTAATGAGGGCACTGAAAAGCAGCCCGAGAGATAGGGGTAAAATCTCAGAAGCCAGATGGGTGTACAAAGCAACCATTACGGGGAGAAAGAAAGCGCTCAAAGAAGCTGCATGGGATAACCTAACTTCCTCAGCAGTTGTTCAGGATAGCTCACAGTTTTGGGCCACTGTGAACCAACCGTTTCTTTCAGAGTCAGATAACTGCTCCATGGACTGTGTGATACCTGATGACAAGTGGCTAACCCACTTTGGCACTATCTATGGTCCTGGCGAGATGACCAACCAAATCAAACCCTGGGGACCTTTTGTGTGCGCACCATTGGTCTTTACTGCAGGAGTGGTGGAAAGGGCTATCCTAGAAACTTCTAAAAGGAAAGCCCCAGGCCCGGACGGGGTGCCTGGTGATTTTTACTTGTTTGCTCCAAAAGTATGGGCTGGGGTTTTAAGTCAGGTTTTCACAGCGGCCAATAGCAATATTTTCCCCAAACGTTGGGCAACCGCGGTCATCGTGCCAATTTTCAAAAAGGGCCAGCGCGACGACCCAGGTTGCTACAGGCCCATTTCCCTTCTGGACTCTGCGATTAAGATCTTAGGCAGAGTCCTATTGTCCCAATTGAGAGAAAACATCCAGAAGGGGGAGGGGCTGTCCAACTTACAGTATGGATTCAGGGACAAGCGGGGAACCGTGGACCAGTGTCTCAATCTGCAACTACTAATCTCTAAGTATACAGTCGCCAAGGAGGGGTCCTTGTTTCTTGCATTCATGGACCTCTCCACGGCTTTTGACATGGTTAATAGGGCTAAACTGTGGCCAGTCATGCTGGAGATGGGGGTGGATGGCTCTTTGGTGAATTTTATAGCCTCTCTACATCAGGATTTGTTTTCCAAAGTGAGAGTGACAAAAGAGGGCAGGTGCACCAGTTGTTTTAGATCAGAGAGAGGGGTACGGCAGGGCTGCATCCTGGCCCCCCTCCTCTTTACGATCTATATAAACGGGCTTGAAAAACATCTGATGGCCGTGGAGGGGGATGTTTCGCGTGTAGGAGAGAGAAAAATACCAGCTCTCCTATACGCGGAGGATGCTGTCCTGATAGCTCGCACTGGGGTGGGCCTCCAACGCCTGTTAAACTCATTTGGTAACTTTATGGATCAGTTAAATCTTAAAATCAACACCAAGAAGTCCCACACCATGGTGGTGGCCCGAAATAAGCATAAAACTATTCCATTGCATTGTAAAGGAGAGGTTGTGTCCCGAGTAACATCGTTCCCTTACCTGTGCGTTACTTTCGATGAGAAGGGCACCTGGAGTCCACAGATCAAGCTAAAAAAGTTGGCCATGACTAGAGCCGCTTCAGTTCTTGTGGGGTTTGCGAACAGGCTGGGAGCAAGACCCATGGAGGCTCTCTTAAAAATATACAACGCAAAATGTATTGCAATAGCTACATATGGCGCACCTTTATGGGGGTACCTGTCCCACGATCTCCTACAAAGGGCAGAAAATAAATTTCTTCGACAACTACTCTCTGTCCCCCAATCTACCCCTACTTTTTCGTTACACGCAGAGCTGGGTCTAGATTACATTTCAGACAAGTTGAGATTGGCTCCCCTAACGAGTTGGATGAAGTTATGGCTTAACGAGGAATTATCTCTTAATCATGTTATTCTGGAGGACGTTATGTCTCTCTATCACAGGAAGAAAATCCCCTGGTTAGAATATGTTCGACTAGCATTTGAAAAACTTGGTCGCCCAGGATTATTTAATTTGCCATCTTCTATCAGGGTTGAGGACATCAAATGGGTGAAAAAACATTTCATGGAGAATGCAAGGCTGGCTCGGGAGGAGCTCGAGCTGACAAAAACTTCAGTAAGAGCGTACTACATGCTGTTATCCTCCCCATCCTTAGAGCCCTACCTTACCTTTGTTACCAAACCTTACATAGACATCTCCTAATTAAATTTAGATTTAATCAAATTCCCTATGTGCTGGGCTGCTTCCAGCAATGGAGCATGCCGGAATTAGGAGCCCCATGTAAATGTGATGATTTTTCCACTCAGGACACGTTGCACTTTATGATGTTTTGTAGTACTTTTAGAGAGCCAAGAATGAAATATTTAGTACCCGTTTTAAAAGAAGCCGGTTTTATTCAAGTCAGGCCTGCCCTGTTATACTTACAGTCCTTAGGTAATATTTTCATTACATATTCTGTGGCTAGTTTCTTAGTTGCAGCATTCAGAACCAAGTCAAGGCTCAACAAGGGCAACGCTGTAACATGAATGTTGATATATATGTCTTGCTATTTATGATTGTTTAATGTGTCGCAAAATCTGATGATCTGTATGTATTCTTTTTATCTGTATATACTATTGTGTTTTTATTGGCTTTTATGATTTTAATCAAATCGAATAAAGTGTATTTTGACACTGACTCTTTCTGGAAGAGGATTTGTTGACCAATTTCAACTATATGTTCTATTAACTTTACTTGTGGGATTAAATCTATCTGTTTTGGTGGTTTCTTACCTACCTGAATTGGTGCTCTGAAACTGGGTATGTTTGTGGACTTGCTTATTGTTTTTGCTTTTTAAAGCAATACATCTATTTGGAAAGACACTGCCAAAGTTACTTTCACTGGGTGATGGAACTTACTGTGCCTCCATCAAAGACTTAACAGAGCATCCATCACCTCAGTACATCAACTTTTTCAGAAGGACATGTTTTGATCACCTCTTTAACTTACCTATCTACTCCTCCTGCATGGATTAAGGATAGTATATTTTTTCAAATGGCTTTATTTTTTCATTATTGTTTTTAAGATTCGAAGTCAATAATTGCTGTTATCCTTATTTACAATAATTTTGCTAACTCACAATAACTGTCCTCGGTAAAGCTGGGGCCAGATTTACGACTCAATTTAGTGTGCGCAAACAGGTCTTAAAATATATCTTACCTTGCAGCTGCCAGGACCCACATCTTCTCTCCTGCTCGCCTGTATCCGTGTCCACTTCAGAACAGAAAGCAGGCAGCCTGCCTCCCACCCCTAAGCCAATCACAACACTGGAATGCTTGCATTGAAATTGTTCTGAGCTCCGTGACACAGCACTCACCCAGGGGCTGTATGGGTTGCCATGTTCTCCATGCAGGCTATAATGCAGCCTGCATGGAGAACAGGTGAGTGCACATGACTGTTTTGTTAGGCCCGAGAGGGCTGACCAAAAAGTCATCGTGCACACGAGTGTTCTAGCACTCCTCCCATGCAGCTCCGCCTGCCTCCTCACACACTGTTGCAGTAGAAGGAAAAATGGAATTATAATAACATTCTGTTATTATCATTTTATTATTCCGATTCCTTGGCTCACTGATTAGAGGCGGCAGACCCGAGAGCAGAGGACGGCCCAGGACCAGGGTTCGATTCCCGGCGCGGCAGGTTTCTGGACCAGGGTCAGCGGACTCGATAATTCTCTCGCCTCGGTGCCCACTCTGATCAGCGATCACACTCGGCAACTCTGGGCATTAGCTTGCCTCATCTTCACTAACGGCCCCCCCAGACCGCCGGGGATGCCTGGTCTCACCCTGGAGATACCCATTAAGGGACCATCTCTCAGGGAAGCCAGGAAGGGTTTCGCAGCGGTCGAAGCGCCTTGGGACCCTACGGGTAAGTAGTGCGCTATATAAATGCCTACACACATGCTCCTCTCCCTTAGCAGAGGAGCCACCACTGTTAACATTACTCTTACAGGTAAAATTATTGTATCAAATATGTATCCTACTAATTCACCTCCCCTTTCTGTACTAAATATGTGTCTTTGTGCTGGTGTCAGAGTCAAAGCATCTATGCTGTCTACATGACACATGTTAGGAATTAGCACAGCTAAATAGCTTTTACCTGCCCAAGCAATAGGTAGCAGAAAATAAGCATTTCCGCCCACAAACAAAATATACTCTTGGCAAAGCAGTTCCTTCTACCTGTAAAGTTTGAAATACTTCTCCCATCAATTCAAATGTGTTTTCTTAAGTACTAATCCCTACATGTCTGGTTTGTTTTACAACACAGATTTTTCCTAATCTTAATTTTCAGTAAACCATTTTCTGAGGATTAAAACCAACATGTCTCATTGCCTCACAATTGCTTCAGGGATTGAGCTTTGGCTGAATACTCGCGTTGGGTCGATTGACCTATTGCAGCAACTAATACGGGACCTGTAAATAATTTACAGGGAGCAAATCAGTTTCTCCTACAGGGTTGCAGGTATGCAGAAGAGGGGCAACTACCCGGTACAATAAACGGAGAAAAGAGGTGCAGTGAGGACGTTGACCCTAACCCTGATGAAATTAACAATTTTGTGAGGCATTGAAACATGTTGGTTTTAATTGAGCAGACTTACAGCAAGGAATAAAATAGTATAACCAGTGTGTTTAGCTCGTTTTTAAACTAGGGGATTCCGGGCTTCTATGCTAGATCCCAGGACCCCCTGTAGTGTCACATTCAGTATATACACCACATTTTTAGTTTTCTTTTTCTCTGCACTATCTATCTGTTTTTTCAAGTTGTCAGATCCTAATGATGAGAACCTGAGGACACAGGCGAGTGCCAGCTTGTAACCTCCCATGGTGTCACTCCTGTGAGGCTCTGCCAACTTCTCCTCTCCTTTTTCTCCACCTCTAGGGAATTTGCACACTGATGGGAGGGTAGATAAGCAGATACAACACCACATATCACAATTCAAATAGTGGTTTAGGAAACTGTGAGGTAGATGTGAGAATCAGATCCACTGCTGTGACACTCAAAATTGTATGTTCTCATCAAAAATACGTGGTCGATCTTTGTCCATACATTCAGTAGGAACAGGTCCTTTGTTGAAGTGTGGCATATAATAGTACCAAGTGGTATTCATTTCTTTGGGTTGCAGGTGTAAATTCCTGCTTTCTACTAAAAGGACTCTACAAACAATTAGATCACAGTTAGAAAAGAATTATTCAAACTGTTCTCTTCTATATACAAGTGAAACCAGTACACTACAAGAAATTGTATATGATAATAGCAATTGGTAATATGTGACTTCTTCAGATGCAGACAACAGTAAATAAGCGCAGACATAGCAGTCCTTTTCTCTCATAGTGTGTGTGTATTCCTGTACTAACTTAGAATACACATTAGTTGAGTAATCTCTATTGGATGATTTTGCTCTGTTTGCCCTAAGTGGCAACTGGTATGCCCCAGATGTGGGCTCTTGCTTACTGTGCCACTGGATTCAAGCTAGCCTGGCTGATGAGGGGTGAAACCCTGATACCGGTCCTAGGATGCTTGTTTCTGGTCCTGGGAGGAACTGTCCTTGTAGTTCCAGCTGGACTGTTCCCAGGGTCAAGACTGATTTGAAAATGCCTGAATCCCAACTAGGGTGCCAAAATGAGCAAAAGAAAGTTGGATTAAACCCAGATCTGTTACTGGGGTGAGTGGGAAGGTTTCACAACTACGTCCATCATTTTGTTGTATTTGCTACATTCGCCCTAAATGGCCAATGGTATGCCAGACATGGCTATCCTGGCTGATGCAGGGTGAAATCCGAAACTGGTCCCAGGAAGCTTGTTTCCGGTCCAGGGAGGACCAAGCCTGGCAGTTCGGGCTGGACTGTTCCCCTGAGGAATAGGGTCAAGACTTATTTTCATATGGCTGGGTCCAAACTGGGAAGGCATAGTGAGAAAAAGAACAATGGATTAAACCCTGATCTGTGACTGGGGGTGAGTGGTTGAAAAGTTTCAGCACTCCGTCCGACATCTTGGTGTGTCAGCCTTTTTGTATAAATGCAAAAAGAACAATTGATGGACAGAAAGCAGGACAATGTCTTACATTCACCCTTGCACAGAGATCTGGGCCTAAATCCATTGTATTTTTGCTCCCCATGCAATTTCAGTCTGAACCCAGTCATATGCAGATGAGCCTTGACCCTGCGCCCAATGGGAACAGTCCAGCCTGAACTGTATATGGCTGGGTCTGAACTGGGGTGGTGAAGTGAGCTAAAGAACGACATTTGATTCAACCCAGAATTGTGACTGGGGTGAGTCTCTGAAATGTTTAGTGCTTCATCCATTATCTTTTTGTGTTTGCTTTCTTCGCCCTTAGTTGGCAGTGTATGCCCAGACATGGGACCCTTGCTCACTTTGCCACTGGATTGAAGCTATCCTGGCTGATGAGGGGTGTTACCCCGAAACCGGTCCCAGTATGCTTGCTTCCGGTAAAGGGAAGCCCTGGCTTGGCAGTTTGGGCTGCACTGCTCCCATGAGGCACAGGGTCAAGACTGATTTGCATATGGCTGGCTTTGAACTGGGGTGGCGAAGTAAGCTAAAGAAAGATGATGGATTCTACCTAGATCTGTGGCTGGGGGTGAGTGTCTGAAAAGTTTCAGCGCTCCATCTATTATCTCTTTGTCTTTGCTTTCTTTGCCTTAAGTTGGCTGAGGGTGCTTAGACATGAGTCCATGTCTCACTTTGCCACTGGATTCAAGCTAGGATGGCTGATGAGGGGTGTTACCCCGAAACTGGTCCCAGGATGCTTGTTTGCAGTCCAGGAATACCTGGCTTGGCAGTTCAGCTGGACTGTTCCCATGAGGCACAGGGTCAACAGTGATTTGCATATTGCTGGGTCTGAACTGGGGTGGCGTAGTGAGCTAAAGAACTATGATTGATTCAACCCAGATCTGTGACTTCCGTGAGTGTCTAAGAAGTTTCAGCACTCCATCCACTATCTCTTTCGGTTTGCTTTTTTCTCCCTAATTTGGCAGGGTATGCCCAGACGCTTGTCCCTTGCTCACATTGCCACTATATTCCAACTATCCTGGCTGATGCGGGGTGTTACCCCAAAACCGGTCCTCGGATGCTTGTTTCCAGTCCTGGGAAGAGCTGGCTTGGCAGTTTGGGCTGAACTGTTCCCATGATGCACAGGGTCAAGACTGATTTGCATATGGCTGGGTCATAACTGGGTGGTGAAGTGAGCTTAAGAACGATAATAGATTCAACCCATATCCGTAGCTGGAGGTGAGTGACTGAAAAGTTTAGCGCTCCGTCCATTATCTTTTTCTGTTGGCTTTCTTCACCCTTAGTTGGCAGGGTATGCCCAGACGTGAGTCCCTTGCTCACTTTGCCACTGGATTCAACCTATCCTGGCTGATGACCCAAAAACAGTCCCAGGATGCTTGCTTCCGGTCAAGGGAAAACCTGTCTTGGCAGTTCCAGCTGCACTGTTCCCATGAAGCACAGGGTCAAGACGAATTTGCATATGGCTGGGTTTGTACTGAGGTGGCAAAGTGAGATGATGGATTCTACCCAGACCTGTGACTGGGGGTGAGTGTCTAAAAAGTTTCAGTGCTCCATCCATTATCTCTTTGTGTTTACTTTTTTCTCCCTAATTTGGTGGGGTATGCCCAGATGCAGGTCCCTTGCTCACTTTGCCACTAGATTCAAGCTATCCCGGCTGATGCGGGGTGTTACCCCAAAACCGGTCCCAGGATGCATGTTTCCAGTGAAGGGAAGACCTGGCTTGGCATTTCAGGCTAAGCTGTTCCCATGAGGCACAGGGTCAAGACTGATTTGGATATGGCTGGGTCTGAAATGGGGTGGCAAAGTTAGCTAAAGAACGATGATGGATTCAACCCAGATCTGTGACTGGGGGTGAGTGTCTGAAAAGTTTCAGCGCTCTGTCCATTATAAGTTTGCGTTAGCCATTGTGTATTGCCATCCAGTGTGCTTTGCCATAGGCTTGCAGGTCTTCTTCGTTAATCAATCTCCATGCCTTCTTGCTTAGTGTTATTGTTGACCATACCAAATAGGGACCCTTGCTTCTAGTCAGGGTAAGGAGGAAACCCTCTGAGATAACCCCTGCTCACCCTCTAGGTAGCTTGGCACGAGCAGTCAAGGCTAATCAGAAGGCAATATGTAAAGTATTTGTACCAACACTCACAGTAACACAGTGAAAACACCACAAACTGATTCCACAACAGTTTAGAAAAATAAAGGTTTTTAATCTGAACTACACAAGAACAAAAACGACAAAAATCCAACATACACAGTTCAAGAATATGGTTGCAAAAGAGTTCTTTAGGTTGCAATAAAATAATCCACAGTTGCGTGAAAAGTTCACGCTTGCGTCACGTTGAGTTGACAGTACCTTTAGTTGCGACAATGTTCCAAAAGCAGAAGCTGGTGCGGTGGAAAACAAGCGATGCGTTG
Organism: Lissotriton vulgaris; assembly: GCF_964263255.1. Lineage (NCBI taxonomy): Eukaryota > Metazoa > Chordata > Amphibia > Caudata > Salamandridae > Lissotriton > Lissotriton vulgaris. The sequence goes on from NC_141697.1 coordinate 172,500,762, forward strand.
CTCCTAAGACCTTGGGGAGGCGATGCGACAACCCCGCTGCAGCAGCGGCGTGTTGCGACGAATCCGGTCTGTATGGGGAGGAAGGCCACTTGTATGGATTCCGGTGCGTAGGTTCCGTAGGAAGTTTGTTCTCGCAAAGGCACGATGCGACGATCTCGTAGGGGCTGCGACAATCTCCGGGGCGACGATACGCGATCCAGCAGCGATCCTCTCTCTCGCAGTTCCTCGATGTGATGATCTGCGATGATGTTCGCAGCGATGTGATGCGGTCCGCTAGCAAGCGGTACGGCGTTCTCACCCAGCGACGACACTCGCAGCAATGGTGATCTTCTCGCAATCGAAGGATGCATCGTCTTAGGCAGCAGCAACAGGCGCTGCGACGATCTTGACCTCCGTAGCAGCGGGAATTTCCTCGCACTGTCGGGGATGCGCTCCGCAGCGAGCGATGCGATTACTTTTCAGTTGCAAAAGTCTCTCAATCTTAGTTTTCAGCGTCCCAGCACAGGTACAACTTCCAGAGGCCCCACAACTGGCTCTAGCACTCTGGGAAGGACAGAACTCTCTCAGCAGAGTTCAGGAAAGCTGGGGGTGAAGTCCTTTTGTTCTTGGGACTTCAAAAACAGGGAGCCAGCTCTTCTCAGGTCCTTAGAGATACCTTCAAGACAGGGGACTCAGCACCACAGCAAAGTCCTTCCCCTCCCCTTGGCAGCAAAGCAACAGCAGGTCAGTCCAGCAGAGTAACAGCAGGACAGTTTTACTTCTTCAGATTCAGCTTTCTCCTTGGCAGAGGTTCCTTCTTGATTCCAGGATGATCTAATTTACTGTTGTCAGTGGTCCTGTACTTATACCCTAAAAGTCTTTCTTCTCTTTGAGCAAGTGGGCCCTGAACCTAGTCTGAACCAGTTCTGGGTTTTCCTTGAGCACTTTGTTTTTCTGGCTTCTCCTTTCCTTCTAGAGTGAGGGGCAGGGTCGTCAGCAGCCCAGCAGGAGGTGGAGCCAGCATTGTGGAAGGCAGGCACAGCCCTATTCAGGCCCAGGTGCTATCTCCTCCCATCACTCAAGTTGCAAATGCAGTCATTCAGCGTAGGGCTGACTCAGCCAGCCTCCTGGGGAATCCCCAGCCCCTGTCACTCTCAAACCAGACAGTCAATACACAAACAGGCCAAGGCACACAGAAAGGTCCGACAAGAGAACAACAACTTTCTAAAAGTGCTGTTCTCAAACGCAGAATTTAAAAACAACCTTTCCTAAAAGATGTGTTATTAAATTCTGAGGTCAGGGAATTTCAGACTTTTATGTCCTATCTTGTTCCTATGGGAAGATCTGCTGGTAGCCACTGTAGGCAACATCCCCCATGATAGCCTATGGAGCAAGATAGCCTTGCAGCAGTGAAAACCGAAAATGGCTGTAATTCACTACCAGAGAATGTTACCTGCACAAGTATATGCTCTACCTTTCACATACACTGCACCCTGTCCAAGGGGGTAACTTGGGCCTTCCATAGGGGTGACCAATGTACTCGAAAAGGGAAGGGTTAGGCCTGGTCAGTGGGGACACTGACCAGGAGGACATGGTAGTTCACAGACTGCACACAGGCACTGCGTTGGCAGGCCTGAGACACCATTTTAGGGCTACTCGTGTGGGTGGCACAATCAGTGCTGCAGGCCCACTTGTAGCATTTGTCATCACCAGCCCTGGCACACCCAGTGCACTTTACTAGGGACTTTGTGGTGATACAAATATGCCAATCAGGTATATCCAATCATAATAACAATTTACACAGGGAGCACTTACACTCTGACACTGATCAGCAGTGGCAGAGTGTCCAAAGCATCTAAACCAGCAAAAACGAAATCCAGCACAGCATCAAAAATACAGGAGGTAGAGGCAAAAAGATAGTGGTAACCATGCCAAAGATGCCAGGTCTAACACTTGTCCCCTCCAGCTGGAAGTGGGGAGAACTACCCACCCTCTTGGGAGTTCTGTTCACCAAGGCGGAAAAATCTGGACAGACCATCAGCTTTGGTGTGTTCTGGACCAGGGTAGTGTTCCACTGTAAAATCCATTCCCTGCAGGGAGATGGACCACCTCAACAGTTTTGGGTTCTCACCCCCCATCTGCATTAACCATCTGAAGGGCCTGTGGTCGGTCTGAACACGGAAGTGAATCCCAAACAGGTAGGACATCAGCTTCTTCAGAGCCCAGACCACAGCAAAAGCTTCCCTTTCAATCGCACTCCACCTCTTTTCCCTGGGGAGTAGCCTCCTACTAATGAAAGCTACAGACTGGTCCCAGCCATCCTCAGTGATCTGTGAGAGTACTGCTCCCACACCATGCTCTGAAGCGTCTGTCTGCACTATGAACTCACTGGAGAAGTCAGGTGCCTTGAGCACCGGTTGTGTGCACATGGCAGTCTTTAGGGCATCGAAAGCAGTCTGGCAGGCTTCGGTCCAATTCACTTTCTTGGGCTGTCAAAGGGGCGACAATGGTACCATATCCGTTGACAAACCGTCTGTGATACCGGTGCATCCTAAAAAGGCTCTCACCTCTGTCTGGGTCTTGGGGGCTCCCAAGCCAGAATGGTATCAATCTTTGCCTGTAGGGGCGCCACCTGGCCGCTCCCCACCTGGTGTCCCAAATACACGACAGATCCCTGCCCTATCTGGCACTTGCTGGCCTTGATAGTGAGGCCTGCCCTTTGCAGAGCCTTCAACACTTCACAGAGGTGTTGCTAGTGTTCCTCCCACGTGGAGCTGAACACAGCAATGTCATCCAGGTATGCGGCGCTGAATTCCTCCAGCCCGGTCAGTACCTGGTTAACCAGTCTCTGGAAGGTGGCAGGGGCATTCTTCAACCCAAAGGGCATGACTTTGAACTGGAAGTGCCCCTCTTGCATTGAGAATGCAGACCTCTCTTTGGCCACACAGGCAGACTATCTACAGTGTCCACATCATGGACGCACCAATTGGTGACACCGGGGGTCAGGGAGAACAGAGTGAAAACTGACCCAACATCTGGCGACAGTCCCTTTGCTGTTCTGGGGTCAGGGTGGGCGAGAGGACCACACCATCCACTTACCCGTCTTGCTCCTTGCCTTTTAGGGTGTGGTTGAACCTTTCAACTAACCCATTTCCTTGAGGGTGGGTAGGAGTGGTGAACTTATAAGTTACCCCACACTCCTCCCACAGAGACTTCATGTACCTAAAGATGAAGTTGGTACCCCGGTCGGAGACCACCTCTCTGGGGAACCCCACACGGGAAAAGATCCCCATCAATGCATGGCCCACCACAGGTGCTTTGATTGTCCTGAGAGGGACTTCTTCCGGGCACCGGGTGGCATGAACCTGTTGCCTAATGCCGTCTTGGGGTCCAGGGGCCCCACAATGTTGATGCCCACCCGTTCGAAAGGGGTGCTCACCACAGGAAAGGGTTGGAGGGGTGCCTTGCACTTCACTCCCGTCTTGCCACTGGCCTGACATGTTTGGCAAGACCTGCAAAAGGAACCAACGTGCTTCTTCATCTGGGGCCAGTAGAAGTGGGTGACAAGCCTGTGGTAGGTTGTGTCTTGCCCCAGATGTCCTGCGAGAGGCACGTCATGAGCCAGACCCATTAGGAAGTTCCTGAAGCGCGCGGGTACCACCAGCACATGGGCTGCACTGGGCTCAGCAAACTTAGGCTCGCTATATAACAAGTCATCTTCCCAGTAGATGTAGTGATCTTTGGACCCTAGGCCTGCTGCCTGGTCCACGGCCTGTTGCCGCATACCAGCGATAGAAGGGCACTCTTTCTGCTCCTTGCAGAATACCTCCCTGGAGGGCCCACCTTCTTGCTGCCAATGGGTCAGCTCAGGTAGGTGGCCCAGTTCGGCCACCTGTTCCCCTGTAGGTTCCCGAGCATCCCCCTCAGTTTCTGCTTCCTCCTGGACCGTGGGAACAGCTGAATCTTGTTTCCCGCGCCCTCTGCCTCTTCCTCGCTTGGCAGATCTCTGGGCCACTGTTTCAGGCTCCAGTTCTGCTGAATCACCCCTACTGGCTGCCATAGCACGCGTGGTAACACAGATCCACGCAGGCAATCTCCAAATGAGTTCTGTGTTCTACATCCTACCATGGAATACTCTCCAGGTCGTTACCTAGCAGACAGTCTACAGGCAAGGCATCACAGACAACAACTTCCAAAAGACCAGAGACTCCCCCCCACTCAAAGGGAACATGCGCCAACTTGCAGAGGCGCACTGAGCTGTCAGCGGCCACTACAGGGCGGAGTACATTAGGGATGATCTGCTCTTCAGACACCCACTGACACCTCACGGATGTCACGCTGGCTCCCGTGTCTCTCAGAGCCTCTATCTCTTTCCCATTGACGGGCACCTTCTGCCCATATTTCTTAGTGTTCAAGGGCAGTAAGATCTCCTGGACAGTCTCTTGGTCTCCTAGAGAGACAAGGGATATAACTGCTAAGCCTTCCTCCCCACTGGAAATCAAATCCCCGCTCAAAGCTACACTCGCTAACCCTGGGGCTGGAGCACCAGTGGGTGCTGGATTCTTTTTGGGACATTTAGGAGCCATGTGGCCCACCTCGTTGCAGTGATAGCAGGTAGGCGGAGCCCTGTTGTCCCTGATATCTCTATTGTCCATGTGGTCCCTATTGTCCCTCCTGCCCTTAGGGGGCCATGGCTGTCTAGGTCTGGGGGGTTGGGATTCCTTTCCCTGGGAACTATTTTGGGGCCCTTGCGAGAACTCCTTTTGGTTACCCTTGTCCCCCCACTCTTCTGCTGGGGACCCTGCCCACCTTTGGCTTTGGTACCCACAATTCCTCTCCGGACCCTGGTACTGGTCCAGTGATCCGCCTCCTTAGCAAGCTCAATGGGGTCTATCAGCTTGCTGTGTAAAGGATGCTGGCGCAGCTCTGGAACACAAAGACTACTCAAGTGCTCCCAACTGATTAAATGCAACAACCCCTTAAAATCAGTTACTTTACTGCCCTTTATCCAACCTTCCAGTGCACGTGAGTACAAATTCACACACTCCATCCAAGTCTCATACCCTCTCATCTTAGAGTTTCTAAACTGCAGTCTATACTGCTCTGGAGTAAGGCCATACTTGAGACAAAAGGCCTCCTTCATATTGGGGTAGGTCATGGCACCTGCCATCTATAAGGTCTCTAGAGCACTCCTCCCAGAAGTCTCAAAATGTTTCCACAGGCCCGCCCCCCTATGCAGTTCAGGCACACCATTTATTCTCAATGCAATTTCATACGACGTAAACCAGGCATAAATATCCTCACTCCTATGGTAATTCTGCACCAGGTCTTTGGGAATGTATAGTTTACCCCCTTGCACTGGCTGTGCGCTGCCACCATTTCAACTGGCATCCACCTCCTTGGCTTTAAGATCCAGTTCTCTCATGCTGAACTCATGAGCCAGAAGCAATTTCTTTTCCTCAAAGGCGCGGGCACTTTTGCTCTCCTCTGCCACCTTTTCTCTCTCTTTATCCATTTCGAATTGCTTCATTTTGATCTTCATGACTTCCAAGTCATATTCTCTCACTCTTTGGTTCTCCTCTAACTCTTCTTGAGTGAAACCTCTACTGGAATGGTTGCTGCCAGGCCTTGAGCCTGGTCTCCTTACAGGCAGATCTGTGATTTGAAAAACAATCCCTGTATTCACATAATTTCCCTCTTGTGCCTCCCAATAGGCCTTAAAGATTTTCTGCAGCTCTTCTTTCCTGAGGGTACTCTTTGCGGGGCACTCAGACTCCTGGCAGAATCTCCTAACATCCTTTGCTCTGTAGGAATACAAGTCCTCAATGACAAACTCCAAATCTACTTCACCCCCTCGCTGAGTGCCTTTCCTTTTGTGGACATGATGCTTCGAAGAGTTACTCAAAAATAGCGCCAAAAATAAAAAAAACTGTAGTATGCGGTGGCGTAGTGGTCTGCACTCACTAGTGATGTACACCAATCACTGTGGGTCTAGTACAAATTCAAGTTCAAATCCCCACCGCTGACCAACAATGTTAAAACTGGGGGTCTCTAGTTGGCAGAGGTAGGTACCACTGTCCAAATAGGGACCCTTGCTTCTAGTCAGGGTAAGGAGGAAACTCTCTGAGATAACCCCTGCTCACCCTCTAGGTAGGTTGGCACGAGCAGTCAAGGCTAATCATAAGGCAATGTGTAAAGTATTTGTACCAACACTCACAGTAACACAGTGAAAACACCACAAACTGACTCCACAACAGTTTAGAAAAATAAAGATATTTAATCTAAACTACACAAGACCAGAAATGACAAAAATCCAACATACACAGTTCAAGAATATGGTTGCAAAAGAGTTCTTTAGGTTGCGATAAAAGAATCCCCAGTTATGTGAAAAGTTCACAGTTGTGTCACGTTGAGTCGACAGTACCTTTAGTTGCGACAAAGTTCCAAAAGCAGAAGCTGGCGCAGTGGAAAACAAGCGATTCGTTGCTCCGGAGACCTTGGGGAGTCGATGCCACAAACCCGCTGCAGCAGCGGGCGTGTTGCGACGAATCCGGGTAGTATGGGGAGGAAGGCCACTTGTATGGATTCCGGTGCGTAGGTTCCGTAGGAAGTTTGTTCTCGCAAAGGCACGATGTGACGATCTTGTAGGGGCTGCAACAATCTCCAGGACGACGATGTGCGATCCACCGGCGATCCTCTCTCTTGCACCTCCTCGATGCGATGAACTGCGACGATGTTCGCAGCGACGAGAGGCAGTCCGCAAGCAAGCGGTGCAGCGTTCTCACCCAGCGACGAAAGGCTCTGCGACGACACTCGCAGCGATGGTGATCTTCCCGCAATTGAAGGATGCGTCGTCTTAGGCAACAGCAACAGGCGCTGGGATGATCTCGACCTCCGTAGCAGTGGAATTTCCTCGCAATGTCGGGGATGCGCTCTGCAGTGAGCGATGCGATAACTTTTCAGTTGCAAAAGTCTCTCAATCTTAGTTTCCAGCTTTCCAGCACAGGTACAACTTCCAGAGGCCCCACGACTGGCTAAAGCACTCTAGGAAGGACAGAACTCTCTCAGCAGAGTTCAGAGAAGCTGGGGGTGAAGTACTTTTGTTCCTGGGACTTCAAAAACAGGGAGCCAGCTCTTCTCAGGCCCTTGAAGATTCCTTCAAGACAGGGGACACAGCACAACAGCAAAGTCCTTCCCCTCTCCTGGCAGCAAAGCAACAGCAGGTCAGTCCAGCAGAGCAACAGCAGGACAGTCTACCTTCTTCAGATTCAGCTTTCTCCTTGGCAGAGGTTCCTTCTTGATTCCAGGATGATCTAATTTTCTGTTGTCAGGGGTCATGTACTTTGTGCAAGTGGGCCCTGAGCCCGGTCTGAACCAGTTCTGGGTGTTCCTTGAGCACTTTGTTTTTGTGGCTTCTCCTTTCCTTTCAGAGTGAGGGGCAGGGTCGTCAGCCGCCCAGCAGGAGGTGGAGCCAGCATTGTGGAAGGCAGGCCCAGCCCTATTCATATTTACAACAAGGGGTGGTGAGGGACAGAGTCTCTGAATTAAGCAGAAAGCTCTCACCCAGTCAAGAGATCAGGGCTAGATCCAACACCGTTTTTTAGCTCACTGCACCATCCCAGTTTCAGAACCTGGCTGTATGCAAATTAGTCTGTTCCTGTCCCAGTGCATGATGGGAACAGGGCAAACCAAACTACAAAAGCCAATTCTTACACTGGGAAGGAAACAAGCTCCCGGGGACCGGTTTCTGGCATTACAGCCGTCTTCGGCCCGGTTTGCTTGAATCCTGATGGTGCAATGAGCAAGGGTCTCACATCTGAGAATACCCTTCCACGCTTAGGGTGGACAAAAATATTTACAACAAGGGGTGGTGAGGGACAGAGTCTCTGAATTAAGCAGAAAGCTCTCACCCAGTCAAGAGATCAGGGCTAGATCCAACACCGTTTTTTAGCTCACTGCACCATCCCAGTTTCAGAACCTGGCTGTATGCAAATTAGTCTGTTCCTGTCCCAGTGCATGATGGGAACAGGGCAAACCAAACTACAAAAGCCAATTCTTACACTGGGAAGGAAACAAGCTCCCGGGGACCGGTTTCTGGCATTACAGCCGTCTTCGGCCCGGTTTGCTTGAATCCTGATGGTGCAATGAGCAAGGGTCTCACATCTGAGAATACCCTTCCACGCTTAGGGTGGACAAAAATATTTACAACAAGGGGTGGTGAGGGACAGAGTCTCTGAATTAAGCAGAAAGCTCTCACCCAGTCAAGAGATCAGGGCTAGATCCAACACCGTTTTTTAGCTCACTGCACCATCCCAGTTTCAGAACCTGGCTGTATGCAAATTAGTCTGTTCCTGTCCCAGTGCATGATGGGAACAGGGCAAACCAAACTACAAAAGCCAATTCTTACACTGGGAAGGAAACAAGCTCCCGGGGACCGGTTTCTGGCATTACAGCCGTCTTCGGCCCGGTTTGCTTGAATCCTGATGGTGCAATGAGCAAGGGTCTCACATCTGAGAATACCCTTCCACGCTTAGGGTGGACAAAAATATTTACAACAAGGGGTGGTGAGGGACAGAGTCTCTGAATTAAGCAGAAAGCTCTCACCCAGTCAAGAGATCAGGGCTAGATCCAACACCGTTTTTTAGCTCACTGCACCATCCCAGTTTCAGAACCTGGCTGTATGCAAATTAGTTTGTTCCTGTCCCAGTGCACCCCCTTTTTGTAAATCAGCCCTATTCAGGCCCAGGTGCTATCACCTCCCACCACTCAAGTTGCAAATGCCTAGGCCTGACTCAGCCAGCCTCCTGGGGAATCCCCAGCCCCGGTCCTTCTCAAACCAGACAGTCAATACACAAACAGGCCAAGGCACACAGAAAGGTCAGACAAGAGAACAGCAACTTTCTAAAAGTGCTGTTCTCAAACGCAGGATTTAAAAACAACCTTTCCTGAAAGATGTGTTATTAAATTCTGAGTTCAGGGATACCAGAATTTTATGTCCTATCTTGTTCCTATGGGAAGATCTGCTGGTAGCCACTGTAGCCAGCATCCCCCATGATAGCCTATGGAGCAAGATAGCCTTGCAGCAGTACCAGAGCATGTTACCTGCACAAGTATATGCTCTACCTTTCACATACTCTGCACCCTGCCAAAGGGGTACCGTGGACCTTCCATAGGGGTGGCCAATGTGCACAAAAAGGAAAGGGTTAGGCCAGGTCAGTGGGACACTGACCAGGAGGACATGGCAGTTCACAGACTGCACACAGGCACTGAGGTGGCAGGCCTGAGACACCATTTTAGGGCTACTCGTGTGGGTGGCACAATCAGTGCTGCTGGCCCACTAGTAGCATTTGTCATCACCAGCCCTGGCACACCCAGTGCACTTTACTAGGGACTTCGTGGTGATACAAATATGCCAATCAGGTATATCCAATCATAATAACAATTTACACAGGGAGCACTTACACTCTGACACTGATCAGCAGTGGCAGAGTGTCCAAAGCATCTAGACCAGCAAAAATGAAATCCAGCACAGCATCAAAAATACAGGAGGTAGAGGCAAAAATAGTGGTAACCACGCCAAAGATACCAGGTCTAACAGTATGCCAGACATGGGTCTCTTGCTCGCTGTGCCTCTAGATTCAAGCTATCATGGCTGATGCAGGGTGAAACCCCGAAACTGGTCCCAGGAAGCTTGTTTCTGGTCCAGGGAGGACCAGGCCTGGCAGTTTGGGCTGGACTGTTCCCCTGAGGAATAAGGTCAAGACTGATTTTCATATGGCTTGGTCCAAACTGGGAAGGCATAGTGAGAAAAAGAACAATGGATTAAACCCTGATCTGTGACTGGGGGTGAGTGGTTAAAATGTTTCAGCACTCCGTCCGACATCTTGGTGTGTCGGCCTTTTTGTATAAATGCAAAAAGAACAATTAATGGACAGAAAGCAGGACAATGTCTTACATTCACCCTTGCACCGAGATCTATGCCTAAATCCATTGTATTTTTGCTCCCCATGCAATTTCAGTCTGAATCCAGTCATATGCAGATCAGCCTTGACCCTGCGCCCAATGGGAACAGTCTAGCCTGAACAGTATATGGCTTGGTCTGAACTGGGATGGTGAAGTGAACTAAAGAACGACAATGGATTCAACCCAGATCTGTGACTGGGGTGAGTCTCGGAAATATTTAGTGCTCCATTCATTATCTTTTTGTGTTTGCTTTCTTCGCCCTTATTTGGCAGGGTAGGCCCAGACATGGGACCCTTGCTCACTTTGCAACTGGATTGAAGCTATCCTTGCTGATGAGGGGTGTTACCCCGAAACTGGTCCCAGGATGCTTGCTTCTGGTCAAGGGAAGCCCTGGCTTGGCAGTTTGGGCTGCACTGCTCCCACGAGGCACAGGGTCAAGACTGATTTGCATATGGCTGGGTCTGAACTGGGATGGTGAAGTGAACTAAAGAACGACAATGGATTCAACCCAGATCTGTGACTGGGGTGAGTCTCGGAAATATTTAGTGCTCCATTCATTATCTTTTTGTGTTTGCTTTCTTCGCCCTTATTTGGCAGGGTAGGCCCAGACATGGGACCCTTGCTCACTTTGCAACTGGATTGAAGCTATCCTTGCTGATGAGGGGTGTTACCCCGAAACTGGTCCCAGGATGCTTGCTTCTGGTCAAGGGAAGCCCTGGCTTGGCAGTTTGGGCTGCACTGCTCCCACGAGGCACAGGGTCAAGACTGATTTGCATATGGCTGGGTTTGAACTGGGGTGGCGAAGTGAGCTAAAGAAAGATGAGGGATTCTACCTAGATCTGTGACTGGGGTGAGTGTCTGAAAAGTTTCAGCTCGCTATCCCTTATGTCTTTGTGTTTGCTTTCTTTGCCTTAAGTTGGCTGGGGGTGCCCAGTCAAGGTTCCATGTCTCACTTTGCCACTGGATTCAAGCTAGCCTGGCTGATGAGGGGTGTTACACCAAAACTGGTCCCAGGATGCCTGTTTGCGGTCCAGGGAATACCTGGCTTGGCAGTTCAGCTGGACTGTTCCCATGAGGCACAGGGTCAACAGTGATTTGCATATGGCTGGGTCTGAACAGGGGTTGCGAAGTGAGCTAAAGAACGATGACTGATTCAACCCAAATCTGTGACTTCCGTGAGTGTCTAAGTCGTTTCAGCACTCCATTCACTATCTCTTTGGGTTTGCTTTTTTCTCCCTAATTTGGCAGGGTATGCCCGGACGCATGTCCCTTGCTCACATTGCCACTATATTCAAACTATCGTGGCTGATGTGGGGTGTTACCCCGAAACCGGTCCCAGGATGCTTGTTTCCAGTCCTGGGAAGAGCTGGCTTGGCAGTTTGGGCTGAACTGTTCCCATGATGCACAGGGTCAAGACTGATTTGCATATGGCTGGGTCATAACTGGGATGGTGAAGTGAGCTTAAGAACGATAATGGATTCAACCCAGATCTGTAGCTGGGGTGAGTGACTGAAAAGTGTAGCGCTCCGTCCATATCTTTTTCTGTTTGCTTTCTTGACCCTTAGTTGGCAGGGTATGCCCAGACGTGGGTCCCTTGCTCACTTTGCAACTGGATTCCAGCTATCCTGGCTGATGAGGGGTGTTACCCAAAAACAGTCCCAGGATGCTTGCTTCCGGTCAAGGGAAAACCTGGCTTGGCACAGGATCAAGACGAATTTGCATATGGCTGGGTTTTTACTGGGGTGGCAAAGTGAGCTTAAGAAAGATGATGGATTCTCCCAGATCTGTGAATGGGGGTGAGTGTCTAAAAGGTTTCAGTGCTCCATCCATTATCTCTTTGTGTTTAATTTTTTCTCCCTAATTTCGTGGGGTATGCCCAGATGCAGGTCCCTTGCTCACTTTGCCGCTAGATTCAAGCTATCCCGGCTGATGCGGGGTGTTACCCCAAAACCGGTCCCAGGATGCATGTTTCCAGTGAAGGGAAGACCTGGCTTGGCATTTCAGGCTAAGCTGTTCCCATGAGGCACAGGGTCAAGACTGATTTGGATATGGCTGGGTCTGAAATGGGGTGGCAAAGTTAGCTAAAGAACGATGATGGATTCAAGGCAGATCTGTGACTGGGGTTGAGTGTCTGAAAAGTTTCAGCGCTCTGTCCATTATCAGTTTACGTTAGCCATTGTGTATTGCCATCCAGTGTGCTTTGCCATAGGCCTGCAGGTCTTCTTCGTTAACCAATCTCCATGCCTTCTTGCTTAGTGTTATTGTTGACCATAGGGTACTGACTGACAGTCATTTTGTGTGCCCAGCCAGTGTGCCGTTATCATAGGCTTGCATGGAAGGATGAGATATCAGTTTAATAATCAGCTTCAGGATAATTGAACCTATTGTTATTTTTTATTTCAATTTAATAATTTAATTTTTGAGTTTAATTTTTTTAAGTACATTTTTTTCAAAAAATGAAATTTTTTAAATTTACTTTTTTACAACTAATAAATGTTTTCACAATGACTGTTAATTGTTTTCATTTTTAATTTTATTTCTTTTTTTACATATTTGTATATTACATTTTTGGGGGGTTTTGCCTCTGTTGATCCATCATCTATTCATCCATCCACCGTAAGCACACAGCCCCTCAACAGCATTCCCTTTTTTAGGTATGTATAATTCAGTTTCCTCCTGAGCACCTTAGCTGCGGTGCACTATAGAGTAGACATGAGCATACTTCATTTGTGTAATGATGATGACTAATATTCCATTCCCCCTGGACAAAATTGCATGGCATAGGAGCACACTAAGGTCGTTTTTTAAAAGATTACTATTCTATTTACCAAATTAGTTCCCTGAGTGCCATAGAGGGGCAAATCAAAAGATATCTGCAGGTCTTGGCCCTGAAGAAAGTTTTAAGAATGTTCACCGGCATGCCACAGTGGCCATGTTTGACATGGAGCCTCAAACATCTTTGAGGAATTTAACAGCAAGGTGTATGAATGTCTTCAACCGAAGGGTCTCAGAATTGGATTTGTTGCCGTGGACAATGGCAGTATCATAGTCAAGGCCATGTCAGACCGCGGCTGTTTCAGAGTCCTGTGTTTGGCCCAAAGGATCACCCTGGTGGTGCAAGACTTCATAAAAAATAAGAAGAAGTCAGCAACACACTGACCACATGCAGAAGAATCTGCATTCACTTCAGCTATTTTTTTAAAGTCTGGAAGCAGTTGAGGATTATTCAATGTAATAATAGAGCACCAGTTAAAGCCCTAATACAGGAGGTGCCAGCACGTTGAAATACAACCTATTACATGTTAAAACATCTGTTAGAGCAGTACAAACAGATCAATGACTATGTCATTCAAAGAGGAGGGGATGCAGTTGGGAAAGCTATGACCAGGGATAGATGGGGCTGATCAAATGACTGACACAGATGCTACTCCCTTTTGAGGTTTTCACATGGAAAATTAGCACAGAGGATAATATGATGAGCCCAGCTATCCTGTTGGTGCATCGTCTACAGGACCAGGAAAAGAATGAGTCTAAAAGGTTCGCCCACGCCAGTGTGAATGAAAACATGCCTTGGTTGAGAGCTTAATCCTTAGCTTGTCTCGTATTACAAGGCTGCAACATGACACCATCAAGTCCAAAGAGTATATTTGTGTCACACTGCTTCATCCATGGTACAAACAAATTATGTTCACTTTCATTACTTCTTCTGAAGGGAATGTTTTAAAGTACAAGAAGTGGATTGTAGAGTAAGCCGGAGACCTGGAAGAAGAACGGCCAGAACTTCGAGTCCCACTCCGCAGTTCTGGGGTACTGCCTTTAACTTCCATGGAGGGGAATCTGTAACACAGTAGCCAACAACACCATCAACCAGAACACTGTCAATAATAGCCACAGAAGGCCTTGACCCCCATCTTTGCATTGTATTGGATTGAATCAGCAGGGCTCACGTCCAACGTAGAGGTGACGGCAAAACAGGTTGAGCTAGTGGCAGCCCAAATGACCATCAACAGGATGTTCCAGAAGTATCTGGATGATCCAAACGAGGTCTATGTGGATCAAAAGTCATTGATGTATTGGTATGGGATGATGCACCAATGGACAGAAATCAGCAGACTGGCAAAAAAGAATCTATATGTCCTATAGCCAGTGTGTCTGCTGAGTGTGTATTCAGTGCAGTTGATGTGGTTGTTAGTGAGAAGGACAAGCCTTTTGCGTAAAACTGTAGAGAGATTGACTAACAGTACAGGATGAGGAGAAGGTTGATTAGTCAGACATTGAATCAAGTTTTGGGTGAACCACCTGAGTTTGAGATTGGACTCTACCTCTCAGACTAAGTATGTCAGTGCCCCTATAGAACTTTTAAATTATTTCTCCTTATACTTCTATCTTTGCCAAAAAAAGTAGCAAGTCAAACAATATTATTTTTGTGTCAGATTTATGCTGCCCTACCATGTTTTAGTTACATATATTACAATATTGCAGTTGGACCTGTGTGCATTGAAGAAGCCTCCACTATTTTTTCATGACATCAGAGATAATGCCTACCCCCTTGCATGCCTATTGCCTATCCCTTCTTGCATCACTTTCCACAAGCTGGTCTGCCCCAGAAGACCGTTGACGTACAGGAGTGCTTGACAATAGCAAATTCCAAATGTGCTGACTGTATCAAAGATGAATACCTAATAAAGTTAGCTACCTGTGCTTGGATTGGAAGAGGCAACTACAAATGTAAGTGATTGTGTGAGTGATGATGATTGATGATTCATCAAGTGGTGGCTGACAGTGAGGGAGGGTGTGTGTTGAACTATTATGTGAGAACTTTCTTGAGATGATTGATTTGCAATGTTTGGGGCCTGAGTGATGGACAACCATTTTTCCCTGGAAGTGATTGGCCTTTAAAAACGTACATAGCGAAAATTAATTAACCCGTATGGTCCACTCCAATGATCTTTTTTTGTCTTCATCTGGTATTGCTGCCCCATACAATCATTTGATTTACAAGACTGCCAAATCCAAACTGTTCCTTTCATCAAAGGGGAGATAGTGTACAAACCTCCATGCTTGGATTGAAACATGTAACCATTGCACTAAAGAGTGATCTGATGATAGAGTGAGTGTGAGTAATTATTGATGTGGTGGCTGACAGTGATGGAGTGTTTGTTGACATGTAATACAGAAACTTTCTTGAAATGATTGATTTGCAATGTTTGGAACCTGAGTGTTGGGCGATCATTTTTTTTCTCCTGTAAGTGATTGGCTCTTTCACACTGAAGGAAGTTGCCTGTTTAAGGTCACCCAGTTCACTAAAGACCACCTCTCAGCCTTCCACACCAAACTAAAAGTCGATCAGACTGTTAAGAATAGAAACCAATAACTGTTTATTCATATACACTCAAAGTGGAGTGCAGTCTGCCCAGTCGCTAGGACTGCTGCAGCGGTACTGACATCGACAAGCAGAAAGATACATTATGTACATCTCGCAACTGGGCTGAAACACTCCCACAGTGGAATCTTCCAAGCAGATGCATTTGGACAGTAAAATACAAAAAATACGTTTAGATTCTCATATCTCACACCACCTGATACAACGCAAGGCTGTTTCACCTTGCACCAGACACCAAACAAGTGGGAGAGGCATCTATCTAGTGAGAAAGGTATGCACTAATATGAACAGTCTATTAATTAGTGAAGCAAAACCTAACATTGCAGAAACAATACTTGGCAGAGGCTTTTTTTTCGGAAACAGCAATGAATTAGTTTCACTCATGATTCAAAATGATGCCTGAATATCAATGGTTAAACAACAAGGGGTGGTGATGGACAGAGTTTCTGAATTAAGCAGAATACTCTCACCCAGTCAAGAGATCAGGGCTAGATCCAACACCGTTTTTTAGCTCACTGCACCATCCCAGCTCAGAACCTGGCTATATGCAAATTAGTCTGTTCCTGTCCCAGTGCATGATGGGAACAGGGCAAACCAAACTACAAAGCCAATTCTTTCACTGGGAAGGAAACAAGCTTCCGGGGACCGGTTTCTGGCATTACAGCCGTCTTCGGCCCGGCTTGCTTGAATCCTGATGGTGCAATGAGCAAGGGACTCACATCTGAGTATACCCTTCCACGCTTATGGTGGACAAAATAATTAAACAACAAGGGGTGGTGATGGACAGAGTTTCTGAATTAAGCAGAATACTCTCACCCAGTCAAGAGATCAGGGCTAGATCCAGCACCGTTTTTTAGCTCACTGCACCATCCCAGCTCAGAACCTGGCTATATGCAAATTAGTCTGTTCCTGTCCCAGTGCATGATGGGAACAGGGCAAACCAAACTATAAAGCCAATTCTTTCACTGGGAAGGAAACAAGCTTCCGGGGACCGGTTTCTGGCATTACAGCCGTCTTCGGCCCGGCTTGCTTGAATCCTGATGGTGCAATGAGCAAGGGACTCACATCTGAGTATACCCTTCCACGCTTATGGTGGACAAAATAATTAAACAACAAGGGGTGGTGATGGACAGAGTTTCTGAATTAAGCAGAATACTCTCACCCAGTCAAGAGATCAGGGCTAGATCCAACACCGTTTTTTAGCTCACTGCACCATCCCAGCTCAGAACCTGGCTATATGCAAATTAGTCTGTTCCTGTCCCAGTGCATGACTGGAACAGGGCAAACCAAACTACAAAGCCAATTCTTTCACTGGGAAGGAAACAAGCTTCCGGGGACCGGTTTCTGGCATTACAGCTGTCTTCGGCCCGGCTTGCTTGAATCCTGATGGTGCAATGAGCAAGGGACTCACATCTGAGTATACCCTTCCACGCTTATGGTGGACAAAATAATTAAACAACAAGGGGTGGTGATGGACAGAGTTTCTGAATTAAGCAGAATACTCTCACCCAGTCAAGAGATCAGGGCTAGATCCAACACCGTTTTTTTAGCTCACTGCACCATCCCAGCTCAGAACCTGGCTATATGCAAATTTGTCTGTTCCTGTCCCAGTGCATGATGGGAACAGGGCAAACCAAACTACAAAGCCAATTCTTTCACTGGGAAGGAAACAAGCTTCCGGGGACCGGTTTCTGGCATTACAGCTGTCTTCGGCCTGGCTTGCTTGAATCCTGATGGTGTAATGAGCAAGGGACTCACATCTGAGTATACCCTTCCATGCTTATGGTGGACAAAATAATTAAACAACAAGGGGTGGTTATGGACAGAGTTTCTGAATTAAGCAGAATACTCTCACCCAGTCAAGAGATCAGGGCTAGATCCAACACCGTTTTTTAGCTCACTGCACCATCCCAGCTCAGAACCTGGCTATATGCAAATTTGTCTGTTCCTGTCCCAGTGCATGATGGGAACAGGGCAAACCAAACTACAAAGCCAATTCTTTCACTGGGAAGGAAACAAGCTTCCGGGGACCGGTTTCTGGCATTACAGCCGTCTTCGGCCCGGCTTGCTTGAATCCTGATGGTGCAATGAGCAAGGGACTCACATCTGAGTATACCCTTCCATGCTTATGGTGGACAAAATAATTAAACAACAAGGGGTGGTGATGGACAGAGTTTCTGAATTAAGCAGAATACTCTCACCCAGTCAAGAGATCAGGGCTAGATCCAACACCGTTTTTTAGCTCACTGCACCATCCCAGCTCAGAACCTGGCTATATGCAAATTAGTCTGTTCCTGTCCCAGTGCATGATGGGAACAGGGCAAACCAAACTACAAAGCCAATTCTTTCACTGGGAAGGAAACAAGCTTCCGGGGACCGGTTTCTGGCATTACAGCCGTCTTCGGCCCGGCTTGCTTGAATCCTGATGGTGCAATGAGCAAGGGACTCACATCTGAGTATACCCTTCCACGCTTATGGTGGACAAAATAATTAAACAACAAGGGGTGGTGATGGACAGAGTTTCTGAATTAAGCAGAATACTCTCACCCAGTCAAGAGATCAGGGCTAGATCCAACACCGTTTTTTAGCTCACTGCACCATCCCAGCTCAGAACCTGGCTATATGCAAATTAGTCTGTTCCCGTCCCAGTGCATGATGGGAACAGGGCAAACCAAACTACAAAGCCAATTCTTTCACTGGGAAGGAAACAAGCTTCCGGGGACCGGTTTCTGGCATTACAGCCGTCTTCGGCCCGGCTTGCTTGAATCCTGATGGTGCAATGAGCAAGGGACTCACATCTGAGTATACCCTTCCACGCTTATGGTGAACAAAATAATTAAACAACAAGGGGTGGTGATGGACAGAGTTTCTGAATTAAGCAGAATACTCTCACCCAGTCAAGAGATCAGGGCTAGATCCAACACCGTTTTTTAGCTCACTGCACCATCCCAGCTCAGAACCTGGCTATATGCAAATTAGTCTGTTCCCGTCCCAGTGCATGATGGGAACAGGGCAAACCAAACTACAAAGCCAATTCTTTCACTAGGAAGGAAACAAGCTTCCGGGGACCGGTTTCTGGCATTACAGCCGTCTTCGGCCCGGCTTGCTTGAATCCTGATGGTGCAATGAGCAAGGGACTCACATCTGAGTATACCCTTCCACGCTTATGGTGGACAAAATAATTAAACAACAAGGGGTGGTGATGGACAGAGTTTCTGAATTAAGCAGAATACTCTCACCCAGTCAAGAGATCAGGGCTAGATCCAACACCGTTTTTTAGCTCACTGCACCATCCCAGCTCAGAACCTGGCTATATGCAAATTAGTCTGTTCCTGTCCCAGTGCATGATGGGAACAGGGCAAACCAAACTACAAAGCCAATTCTTTCACTGGGAAGGAAACAAGCTTCCGGGGACCGGTTTCTGGCATTACAGCCGTCTTCGGCCCGGCTTGCTTGAATCCTGATGGTGCAATGAGCAAGGGACTCACATCTGAGTATACCCTTCCACGCTTATGGTGGACAAGATAATTAAACAACAAGGGGTGGTGATGGACAGAGTTTCTGAATTAAGCAGAATACTCTCACCCAGTCAAGAGATCAGGGCTAGATCCAACACCGTTTTTTAGCTCACTGCACCATCCCAGCTCAGAACCTGGCTATATGCAAATTAGTCTGTTCCTGTCCCAGTGCATGATGGGAACAGGGCAAACCAAACTACAAAGCCAATTCTTTCACTGGGAAGGAAACAAGCTTCCGGGGACCGGTTTCTGGCATTACAGCCGTCTTTGGCCCGGCTTGCTTGAATCCTGTTGGTGCAATGAGCAAGGGACTGACATCTGAGTATACCCTTCCATGCTTATGGTGGACAAAATAATTAAACAACAAGGGGTGGTGATGGACAGAGTTTCTGAATTAAGCAGAATACTCTCACCCAGTCAAGAGATCAGGGCTAGATCCAACACCGTTTTTTAGCTCACTGCACCATCCCAGCTCAGAACCTGGCTATATGCAAATTAGTCTGTTCCTGTCCCAGTGCATGATGGGAACAGGGCAAACCAAACTACAAAGCCAATTCTTTCACTGGGAAGGAAACAAGCTTCCGGGGACCGGTTTCTGGCATTACAGCCGTCTTCGGCCCGGCTTGCTTGAATCCTGATGGTGCAATGAGCAAGGGACTCACATCTGAGTATACCCTTCCACGCTTATGGTGGACAAAATAATTAAACAACAAGGGGTGGTGATGGACAGAGTTTCTGAATTAAGCAGAATACTCTCACCCAGTCAAGAGATCAGGGCTAGATCCAACACCGTTTTTTAGCTCACTGCACCATCCCAGCTCAGAACCTGGCTATATGCAAATTAGTCTGTTCCTGTCCCAGTGCATGATGGGAACAGGGCAAACCAAACTACAAAGCCAATTCTTTCACTGGGAAGGAAACAAGCTTCCGGGGACCGGTTTCTGGAATTACAGCCGTCTTCGGCCCGGCTTGCTTGAATCCTGATGGTGCAATGAGCAAGGGACTCACATCTGAGTATACCCTTCCACGCTTATGGTGGACAAAATAATTAAACAACAAGGGGTGGTGATGGACAGAGTTTCTGAATTAAGCAGAATACTCTCACCCAGTCAAGAGATCAGGGCTAGATCCAACACCGTTTTTTAGCTCACTGCACCATCCCAGCTCAGAACCTGGCTATATGCAAATTAGTCTGTTACTGTCCCAGTGCATGATGGGAACAGGGCAAACCAAACTACAAAGCCAATTCTTTCACTGGGAAGGAAACAAGCTTCCGGGGACCGGTTTCTGGCATTACAGCCGTCTTCGGCCCGGCTTGCTTGAATCCTGTTGGTGCAATGAGCAAGGGACTCACATCTGAGTATACCCTTCCACGCTTATGGTGGACAAAATAATTAAACAACAAGGGGTGGTGATGGACAGAGTTTCTGAATTAAGCAGAATACTCTCACCCAGTCAAGAGATCAGGGCTAGATCCAACACCGTTTTTTAGCTCACTGCACCATCCCAGCTCAGAGCCTGGCTATATGCAAATTAGTCTGTTCCTGTCCCAGTGCATGATGGGAACAGGGCAAACCAAACTACAAAGCCAATTCTTTCACTGGGAAGGAAACAAGCTTCCGGGGACCGGTTTCTGGCATTACAGCCGTCTTCGGCCCGGCTTGCTTGAATCCTGATGGTGCAATGAGCAAGGGACTCACATCTGAATATACCCTTCCACGCTTATGGTGGACAAAATAATTAAACAACAAGGGATGGTGATGGACAGAGTTTCTGAATTAAGCAGAATACTCTCACCCAGTCAAGAGATCAGGGCTAGATCCAACACCGTTTTTTAGCTCACTGCACCATCCCAGCTCAGAACCTGGCTATATGCAAATTAGTCTGTTCCTGTCCCAGTGCATGATGGGAACAGGGCAAACCAAACTACAAAGCCAATTCTTTCACTGGGAAGGAAACAAGCTTCCGGGGACCGGTTTCTGGCATTACAGCCGTCTTCGGCCCGGCTTGCTTGAATCCTGATGGTGCAATGAGCAAGGGACTCACATCTGAGTATACCCTTCCACGCTTATGGTGGACAAAATAATTAAACAACAAGGGGTGGTGATGGACAGAGTTTCTGAATTAAGCAGAATACTCTCACCCAGTCAAGAGATCAGGGCTAGATCCAACACCGTTTTTTAGCTCACTGCACCATCCCAGCTCAGAACCTGGCTATATGCAAATTAGTCTGTTCCTGTCCCAGTGCATGATGGGAACAGGGCAAACCAAACTACAAAGCCAATTCTTTCACTGGGAAGGAAACAAGCTTCCGGGGACCGGTTTCTGGCATTACAGCCGTCTTCGGCCCGGCTTGCTTGAATCCTGATGGTGCAATGAGCAAGGGACTCACATCTGAGTATACCCTTCCACGCTTATGGTGGACAAAATAATTAAACAACAAGGGGTGGTGATGGACAGAGTTTCTGAATTAAGCAGAATACTCTCACCCAGTCAAGAGATCAGGGCTAGATCCAACACCGTTTTTTAGCTCACTGCACCATCCCAGCTCAGAACCTGGCTATATGCAAATTAGTCTGTTCCTGTCCCAGTGCATGATGGGAACAGGGCAAACCAAACTACAAAGCCAATTCTTTCACTGGGAAGGAAACAAGCTTCCGGGGACCGGTTTCTGGCATTACAGCCATCTTCGGCCCGGCTTGCTTGAATCCTGATGGTGCAATGAGCAAGGGACTCACATCTGAGTATACCCTTCCACGCTTATGGTGGACAAAATATTTAAACAACAAGGGGTGGTGATGGACAGAGTTTCTGAATTAAGCAGAATACTCTCACCCAGTCAAGAGATCAGGGCTAGATCCAACACCGTTTTTTAGCTCACTGCACCATCCCAGCTCAGAACCTGGCTATATGCAAATTAGTCTGTTCCTGTCCCAGTGCATGATGGGAACAGGGCAAACCAAACTACAAAGCCAATTCTTTCACTGGGAAGGAAACAAGCTTCCGGGGACCGGTTTCTGGCATTACAGCCGTCTTCGGCCCGGCTTGCTTGAATCCTGATGGTGCAATGAGCAAGGGACTCACATCTGAGTATACCCTTCCACGCTTATGGTGGACAAAATAATTAAACAACAAGGGGTGGTGATGGACAGAGTTTCTGAATTAAGCAGAATACTCTCACCCAGTCAAGAGATCAGGGCTAGATCCAACACCATTTTTTAGCTCACTGCACCATCCCAGCTCAGAACCTGGCTATATGCAAATTTGTCTGTTCCTGTCCCAGTGCATGATGGGAACAGGGCAAACCAAACTACAAAGCCAATTCTTTCACTGGGAAGGAAACAAGCTTCCGGGGACCGGTTTCTGGCATTACAGCCGTCTTCGGCCCGGCTTGCTTGAATCCTGATGGTGCAATGAGCAAGGGACTCACATCTGAGTATACCCTTCCATGCTTATGGTGGACAAAATAATTAAACAACAAGGGGTGGTGATGGACAGAGTTTCTGAATTAAGCAGAATACTCTCACCCAGTCAAGAGATCAGGGCTAGATCCAACACCGTTTTTTAGCTCACTGCACCATCCCAGCTCAGAACCTGGCTATATGCAAATTTGTCTGTTCCTGTCCCAGTGCATGATGGGAACAGGGCAAACCAAACTACAAAGCCAATTCTTTCACTGGGAAGGAAACAAGCTTCCGGGGACCGGTTTCTGGCATTACAGCCGTCTTCGGCCCGGCTTGCTTGAATCCTGATGGTGCAATGAGCAAGGGACTCACATCTGAGTATACCCTTCCATGCTTATGGTGGACAAAATAATTAAACAACAAGGGGTGGTGATGGACAGAGTTTCTGAATTAAGCAGAATACTCTCACCCAGTCAAGAGATCAGGGCTAGATCCAACACCGTTTTTTAGCTCACTGCACCATCCCAGCTCAGAACCTGGCTATATGCAAATTAGTCTGTTCCTGTCCCAGTGCATGATGGGAACAGGGCAAACCAAACTACAAAGCCAATTCTTTCACTGGGAAGGAAACAAGCTTCCGGGGACCGGTTTCTGGCATTACAGCCGTCTTCGGCCCGGCTTGCTTGAATCCTGATGGTGCAATGAGCAAGGGACTCACATCTGAGTATACCCTTCCACGCTTATGGTGGACAAAATAATTAAACAACAAGGGGTGGTGATGGACAGAGTTTCTGAATTAAGCAGAATACTCTCACCCAGTCAAGAGATCAGGGCTAGATCCAACACCGTTTTTTAGCTCACTGCACCATCCCAGCTCAGAACCTGGCTATATGCAAATTAGTCTGTTCCCGTCCCAGTGCATGATGGGAACAGGGCAAACCAAACTACAAAGCCAATTCTTTCACTGGGAAGGAAACAAGCTTCCGGGGACCGGTTTCTGGCATTACAGCCGTCTTCGGCCCGGCTTGCTTGAATCCTGATGGTGCAATGAGCAAGGGACTCACATCTGAGTATACCCTTCCACGCTTATGGTGGACAAAATATTTAAACAACAAGGGGTGGTGATGGACAGAGTTTCTGAATTAAGCAGAATACTCTCACCCAGTCAAGAGATCAGGGCTAGATCCAACACCGTTTTTTAGCTCACTGCACCATCCCAGCTCAGAACCTGGCTATATGCAAATTAGTCTGTTCCTGTCCCAGTGCATGATGGGAACAGGGCAAACCAAACTACAAAGCCAATTCTTTCACTGGGAAGGAAACAAGCTTCCGGGGACCGGTTTCTGGCATTACAGCCGTCTTCGGCCCGGCTTGCTTGAATCCTGATGGTGCAATGAGCAAGGGACTCACATCTGAGTATACCCTTCCACGCTTATGGTGGACAAAATAATTAAACAACAAGGGGTGGTGATGGACAGAGTTTCTGAATTAAGCAGAATACTCTCACCCAGTCAAGAGATCAGGGCTAGATCCAACACCGTTTTTTAGCTCACTGCACCATCCCAGCTCAGAACCTGGCTATATGCAAATTAGTCTGTTCCTGTCCCAGTGCATGATGGGAACAGGGCAAACCAAACTACAAAGCCAATTCTTTCACTGGGAAGGAAACAAGCTTCCGGGGACCGGTTTCTGGCATTACAGCCGTCTTCGGCCCGGCTTGCTTGAATCCTGATGGTGCAATGAGCAAGGGACTCACATCTGAGTATACCCTTCCACGCTTATGGTGGACAAAATAATTAAACAACAAGGGGTGGTGATGGACAGAGTTTCTGAATTAAGCAGAATACTCTCACCCAGTCAAGAGATCAGGGCTAGATCCAACACCGTTTTTTAGCTCACTGCACCATCCCAGCTCAGAACCTGGCTATATGCAAATTAGTCTGTTCCCGTCCCAGTGCATGATGGGAACAGGGCAAACCAAACTACAAAGCCAATTCTTTCACTGGGAAGGAAACAAGCTTCCGGGGACCGGTTTCTGGCATTACAGCCGTCTTCGGCCCGGCTTGCTTGAATCCTGATGGTGCAATGAGCAAGGGACTCACATCTGAGTATACCCTTCCACGCTTATGGTGGACAAAATAATTAAACAACAAGGGGTGGTGATGGACAGAGTTTCTGAATTAAGCAGAATACTCTCACCCAGTCAAGAGATCAGGGCTAGATCCAACACCGTTTTTTAGCTCACTGCACCATCCCAGCTCAGAACCTGGCTATATGCAAATTAGTCTGTTCCTGTCCCAGTGCATGATGGGAACAGGGCAAACCAAACTACAAAGCCAATTCTTTCACTGGGAAGGAAACAAGCTTCCGGGGACCGGTTTCTGGCATTACAGCCGTCTTCGGCCCGGCTTGCTTGAATCCTGATGGTGCAATGAGCAAGGGACTCACATCTGAGTATACCCTTCCACGCTTATGGTGGACAAGATAATTAAACAACAAGGGGTGGTGATGGACAGAGTTTCTGAATTAAGCAGAATACTCTCACCCAGTCAAGAGATCAGGGCTAGATCCAACACCGTTTTTTAGCTCACTGCACCATCCCAGCTCAGAACCTGGCTATATGCAAATTAGTCTGTTCCTGTCCCAGTGCATGATGGGAACAGGGCAAACCAAACTACAAAGCCAATTCTTTCACTGGGAAGGAAACAAGCTTCCGGGGACCGGTTTCTGGCATTACAGCCGTCTTCGGCCCGGCTTGCTTGAATCCTGATGGTGAAATGCGCAAGGGACTCACATCTGAGTATACCCTTCCACGCTTATGGTGGACAAAATAATTAAACAACAAGGGGTGGTGATGGACAGAGTTTCTGAATTAAGCAGAATACTCTCACCCAGTCAAGAGATCAGGGCTAGATCCAACACCGTTTTTTAGCTCACTGCACCATCCCAGCTCAGAACCTGGCTATATGCAAATTAGTCTGTTCCTGTCCCAGTGCATGATGGGAACAGGGCAAACCAAACTACAAAGCCAATTCTTTCACTGGGAAGGAAACAAGCTTCCGGGGACCGGTTTCTGGCATTACAGCCGTCTTCGGCCCGGCTTGCTTGAATCCTGATGGTGCAATGAGCAAGGGACTCACATCTGAGTATACCCTTCCACGCTTATGGTGGACAAAATAATTAAACAACAAGGGGTGGTGATGGACAGAGTTTCTGAATTAAGCAGAATACTCTCACCCAGTCAAGAGATCAGGGCTAGATCCAACACCGTTTTTTAGCTCACTGCACCATCCCAGCTCAGAACCTGGCTATATGCAAATTAGTCTGTTCCTGTCCCAGTGCATGATGGGAACAGGGCAAACCAAACTACAAAGCCAATTCTTTCACTGGGAAGGAAACAAGCTTCCGGGGACCGGTTTCTGGCATTACAGCCGTCTTCGGCCCGGCTTGCTTGAATCCTGATGGTGCAATGAGCAAGGGACTCACATCTGAGTATACCCTTCCACGCTTATGGTGGACAAAATAATTAAACAACAAGGGGTGGTGATGGACAGAGTTTCTGAATTAAGCAGAATACTCTCACCCAGTCAAGAGATCAGGGCTAGATCCAACACCGTTTTTTAGCTCACTGCACCATCCCAGCTCAGAACCTGGCTATATGCAAATTAGTCTGTTCCCGTCCCAGTGCATGATGGGAACAGGGCAAACCAAACTACAAAGCCAATTCTTTCACTGGGAAGGAAACAAGCTTCCGGGGACCGGTTTCTGGCATTACAGCCGTCTTCGGCCCGGCTTGCTTGAATCCTGATGGTGCAATGAGCAAGGGACTCACATCTGAGTATACCCTTCCACGCTTATGGTGGACAAAATAATTAAACAACAAGGGGTGGTGATGGACAGAGTTTCTGAATTAAGCAGAATACTCTCACCCAGTCAAGAGATCAGGGCTAGATCCAACACCGTTTTTTAGCTCACTGCACCATCCCAGCTCAGAACCTGGCTATATGCAAATTAGTCTGTTCCTGTCCCAGTGCATGATGGGAACAGGGCAAACCAAACTACAAAGCCAATTCTTTCACTGGGAAGGAAACAAGCTTCCGGGGACCGGTTTCTGGCATTACAGCCGTCTTCGGCCCGGCTTGCTTGAATCCTGATGGTGCAATGAGCAAGGGACTCACATCTGAGTATACCCTTCCACGCTTATGGTGGACAAAATATTTAAACAACAAGGGGTGGTGATGGACAGAGTTTCTGAATTAAGCAGAATACTCTCACCCAGTCAAGAGATCAGGGCTAGATCCAACACCGTTTTTTAGCTCACTGCACCATCCCAGCTCAGAACCTGGCTATATGCAAATTAGTCTGTTCCTGTCCCAGTGCATGATGGGAACAGGGCAAACCAAACTACAAAGCCAATTCTTTCACTGGGAAGGAAACAAGCTTCCGGGGACCAGTTTCTGGCATTACAGCCGTCTTCGGCCCGGCTTGCTTGAATCCTGATGGTGCAATGAGCAAGGGACTCACATCTGAGTATACCCTTCCACGCTTATGGTGGACAAAATATTTAAACAACAAGGGGTGGTGATGGACAGAGTTTCTGAATTAAGCAGAATACTCTCACCCAGTCAAGAGATCAGGGCTAGATCCAACACCGTTTTTTAGCTCACTGCACCATCCCAGCTCAGAACCTGGCTATATGCAAATTAGTCTGTTCCTGTCCCAGTGCATGATGGGAACAGGGCAAACCAAACTACAAAGCCAATTCTTTCACTGGGAAGGAAACAAGCTTCCGGGGACCGGTTTCTGGCATTACAGCCGTCTTCGGCCCGGCTTGCTTGAATCCTGATGGTGCAATGAGCAAGGGACTCACATCTGAGTATACCCTTCCACGCTTATGGTGGACAAAATAATTAAACAACAAGGGGTGGTGATGGACAGAGTTTCTGAATTAAGCAGAATACTCTCACCCAGTCAAGAGATCAGGGCTAGATCCAACACCGTTTTTTAGCTCACTGCACCATCCCAGCTCAGAACCTGGCTATATGCAAATTTGTCTGTTCCTGTCCCAGTGCATGATGGGAACAGGGCAAACCAAACTACAAAGCCAATTCTTTCACTGGGAAGGAAACAAGCTTCCGGGGACCGGTTTCTGGCATTACAGCCGTCTTCGGCCCGGCTTGCTTGAATCCTGATGGTGCAATGAGCAAGGGACTCACATCTGAGTATACCCTTCCATGCTTATGGTGGACAAAATAATTAAACAACAAGGGGTGGTGATGGACAGAGTTTCTGAATTAAGCAGAATACTCTCACCCAGTCAAGAGATCAGGGCTAGATCCAACACCGTTTTTTAGCTCACTGCACCATCCCAGCTCAGAACCTGGCTATATGCAAATTTGTCTGTTCCTGTCGCAGTGCATGATGGGAACAGTGCAAACCAAACTACAAAGCCAATTCTTTCACTGGGAAGGAAACAAGCTTCCGGGGACCGGTTTCTGGCATTACAGCCGTCTTCGGCCCGGTTTGCTTGAATCCTGATGGTGCAATGAGCAAGGGACTCACATCTGAGTATACCCTTCCATGCTTATGGTGGACAAAATAATTAAACAACAAGGGGTGGTGATGGACAGAGTTTCTGAATTAAGCAGAATACTCTCACCCAGTCAAGAGATCAGGGCTAGATCCAACACCGTTTTTTAGCTCACTGCACCATCCCAGCTCAGAACCTGGCTATATGCAAATTAGTCTGTTCCTGTCCCAGTGCATGATGGGAACAGGGCAAACCAAACTACAAAGCCAATTCTTTCACTGGGAAGGAAACAAGCTTCCGGGGACCGGTTTCTGGCATTACAGCCGTCTTCGGCCCGGCTTGCTTGAATCCTGATGGTGCAATGAGCAAGGGACTCACATCTGAGTATACCCTTCCACGCTTATGGTGGACAAAATAATTAAACAACAAGGGGTGGTGATGGACAGAGTTTCTGAATTAAGCAGAATACTCTCACCCAGTCAAGAGATCAGGGCTAGATCCAACACCGTTTTTTAGCTCACTGCACCATCCCAGCTCAGAACCTGGCTATATGCAAATTAGTCTGTTCCCGTCCCAGTGCATGATGGGAACAGGGCAAACCAAACTACAAAGCCAATTCTTTCACTGGGAAGGAAACAAGCTTCCGGGGACCGGTTTCTGGCATTACAGCCGTCTTCGGCCCGGCTTGCTTGAATCCTGATGGTGCAATGAGCAAGGGACTCACATCTGAGTATACCCTTCCACGCTTATGGTGGACAAAATAATTAAACAACAAGGGGTGGTGATGGACAGAGTTTCTGAATTAAGCAGAATACTCTCACCCAGTCAAGAGATCAGGGCTAGATCCAACACCGTTTTTTAGCTCACTGCACCATCCCAGCTCAGAACCTGGCTATATGCAAATTAGTCTGTTCCTGTCCCAGTGCATGATGGGAACAGGGCAAACCAAACTACAAAGCCAATTCTTTCACTGGGAAGGAAACAAGCTTCCGGGGACCGGTTTCTGGCATTACAGCCGTCTTCGGCCCGGCTTGCTTGAATCCTGATGGTGCAATGAGCAAGGGACTCACATCTGAGTATACCCTTCCACGCTTATGGTGGACAAGATAATTAAACAACAAGGGGTGGTGATGGACAGAGTTTCTGAATTAAGCAGAATACTCTCACCCAGTCAAGAGATCAGGGCTAGATCCAACACCGTTTTTTAGCTCACTGCACCATCCCAGCTCAGAACCTGGCTATATGCAAATTAGTCTGTTCCTGTCCCAGTGCATGATGGGAACAGGGCAAACCAAACTACAAAGCTAATTCTTTCACTGGGAAGGAAACAAGCTTCCGGGGACCGGTTTCTGGCATTACAGCCGTCTTCGGCCCGGCTTGCTTGAATCCTGATGGTGCAATGAGCAAGGGACTCACATCTGAGTATACCCTTCCACGCTTATGGTGGACAAAATATTTAAACAACAAGGGGTGGTGATGGACAGAGTTTCTGAATTAAGCAGAATACTCTCACCCAGTCAAGAGATCAGGGCTAGATCCAACACCGTTTTTTAGCTCACTGCACCATCCCAGCTCAGAACCTGGCTATATGCAAATTAGTCTGTTCCTGTCCCAGTGCATGATGGGAACAGGGCAAACCAAACTACAAAGCCAATTCTTTCACTGGGAAGGAAACAAGCTTCCGGGGACCGGTTTCTGGCATTACAGCCGTCTTCGGCCCGGCTTGCTTGAATCCTGATGGTGCAATGAGCAAGGGACTCACATCTGAGTATACCCTTCCACGCTTATGGTGGACAAAATAATTAAACAACAAGGGGTGGTGATGGACAGAGTTTCTGAATTAAGAAGAATACTCTCACCCAGTCAAGAGATCAGGGCTAGATCCAACACCATTTTTTAGCTCACTGCACCATCCCAGCTCAGAACCTGGCTATATGCAAATTTGTCTGTTCCTGTCCCAGTGCATGATGGGAACAGGGCAAACCAAACTACAAAGCCAATTCTTTCACTGGGAAGGAAACAAGCTTCCGGGGACCGGTTTCTGGCATTACAGCCGTCTTCGGCCCGGCTTGCTTGAATCCTGATGGTGCAATGAGCAAGGGACTCACATCTGAGTATACCCTTCCATGCTTATGGTGGACAAAATAATTAAACAACAAGGGGTGGTGATGGACAGAGTTTCTGAATTAAGCAGAATACTCTCACCCAGTCAAGAGATCAGGGCTAGATCCAACACCGTTTTTTAGCTCACTGCACCATCCCAGCTCAGAACCTGGCTATATGCAAATTTGTCTGTTCCTGTCCCAGTGCATGATGGGAACAGGGCAAACCAAACTACAAAGCCAATTCTTTCACTGGGAAGGAAACAAGCTTCCGGGGACCGGTTTCTGGCATTACAGCCGTCTTCGGCCCGGCTTGCTTGAATCCTGATGGTGCAATGAGCAAGGGACTCACATCTGAGTATACCCTTCCATGCTTATGGTGGACAAAATAATTAAACAACAAGGGGTGGTGATGGACAGAGTTTCTGAATTAAGCAGAATACTCTCACCCAGTCAAGAGATCAGGGCTAGATCCAACACCGTTTTTTAGCTCACTGCACCATCCCAGCTCAGAACCTGGCTATATGCAAATTAGTCTGTTCCTGTCCCAGTGCATGATGGGAACAGGGCAAACCAAACTACAAAGCCAATTCTTTCACTGGGAAGGAAACAAGCTTCCGGGGACCGGGTTCTGGCATTACAGCCGTCTTCGGCCCGGCTTGCTTGAATCCTGATGGTGCAATGAGCAAGGGACTCACATCTGAGTATACCCTTCCACGCTTATGGTGGACAAAATAATTAAACAACAAGGGGTGGTGATGGACAGAGTTTCTGAATTAAGCAGAATACTCTCACCCAGTCAAGAGATCAGGGCTAGATCCAACACCGTTTTTTAGCTCACTGCACCATCCCAGCTCAGAACCTGGCTATATGCAAATTAGTCTGTTCCCGTCCCAGTGCATGATGGGAACAGGGCAAACCAAACTACAAAGCCAATTCTTTCACTGGGAAGGAAACAAGCTTCCGGGGACCGGTTTCTGGCATTACAGCCGTCTTCGGCCCGGCTTGCTTGAATCCTGATGGTGCAATGAGCAAGGGACTCACATCTGAGTATACCCTTCCACGCTTATGGTGGACAAAATAATTAAACAACAAGGGGTGGTGCCGGACAGAGTTTCTGAATTAAGCAGAATACTCTCACCCAGTCAAGAGATCAGGGCTAGATCCAACACCGTTTTTTAGCTCACTGCACCATCCCAGCTCAGAACCTGGCTATATGCAAATTAGTCTGTTCCTGTCCCAGTGCATGATGGGAACAGGGCAAACCAAACTACAAAGCCAATTCTTTCACTGGGAAGGAAACAAGCTTCCGGGGACCGGTTTCTGGCATTACAGCCGTCTTCGGCCCGGCTTGCTTGAATCCTGATGGTGCAATGAGCAAGGGACTCACATCTGAGTATACCCTTCCACGCTTATGGTGGACAAGATAATTAAACAACAAGGGGTGGTGATGGACAGAGTTTCTGAATTAAGCAGAATACTCTCACCCAGTCAAGAGATCAGGGCTAGATCCAACACCGTTTTTTAGCTCACTGCACCATCCCAGCTCAGAACCTGGCTATATGCAAATTAGTCTGTTCCTGTCCCAGTGCATGATGGGAACAGGGCAAACCAAACTACAAAGCCAATTCTTTCACTGGGAAGGAAACAAGCTTCCGGGGACCGGTTTCTGGCATTACAGCCGTCTTCGGCCCGGCTTGCTTGAATCCTGATGGTGAAATGCGCAAGGGACTCACATCTGAGTATACCCTTCCACGCTTATGGTGGACAAAATAATTAAACAACAAGGGGTGGTGATGGACAGAGTTTCTGAATTAAGCAGAATACTCTCACCCAGTCAAGAGATCAGGGCTAGATCCAACACCGTTTTTTAGCTCACTGCACCATCCCAGCTCAGAACCTGGCTATATGCAAATTAGTCTGTTCCCGTCCCAGTGCATGATGGGAACAGGGCAAACCAAACTACAAAGCCAATTCTTTCACTGGGAAGGAAACAAGCTTCCGGGGACCGGTTTCTGGCATTACAGCCGTCTTCGGCCCGGCTTGCTTGAATCCTGATGGTGCAATGAGCAAGGGACTCACATCTGAGTATACCCTTCCACGCTTATGGTGGACAAAATAATTAAACAACAAGGGGTGGTGATGGACAGAGTTTCTGAATTAAGCAGAATACTCTCACCCAGTCAAGAGATCAGGGCTAGATCCAACACCGTTTTTTAGCTCACTGCACCATCCCAGCTCAGAACCTGGCTATATGCAAATTAGTCTGTTCCTGTCCCAGTGCATGATGGGAACAGGGCAAACCAAACTACAAAGCCAATTCTTTCACTGGGAAGGAAACAAGCTTCCGGGGACCGGTTTCTGGCATTACAGCCATCTTCGGCCCGGCTTGCTTGAATCCTGATGGTGCAATGAGCAAGGGACTCACATCTGAGTATACCCTTCCACGCTTATGGTGGACAAAATAATTAAACAACAAGCGGTGGTGATGGACAGAGTTTCTGAATTAAGCAGAATACTCTCACCCAGTCAAGAGATCAGGGCTAGATCCAACACCGTTTTTTAGCTCACTGCACCATCCCAGCTCAGAACCTGGCTATATGCAAATTTGTCTGTTCCTGTCCCAGTGCATGATGGGAACAGGGCAAACCAAACTACAAAGCCAATTCTTTCACTGGGAAGGAAACAAGCTTCCGGGGACCGGTTTCTGGCATTACAGCCGTCTTCGGCCCGGCTTGCTTGAATCCTGATGGTGCAATGAGCAAGGGACTCACATCTGAGTATACCCTTCCACGCTTATGGTGGACAAAATAATTAAACAACAAGGGGTGGTGATGGACAGAGTTTCTGAATTAAGCAGAATACTCTCACCCAGTCAAGAGATCAGGGCTAGATCCAACACCGTTTTTTAGCTCACTGCACCATCCCAGCTCAGAACCTGGCTATATGCAAATTAGTCTGTTCCTGTCCCAGTGCATGATGGGAACAGGGCAAACCAAACTACAAAGCCAATTCTTTCACTGGGAAGGAAACAAGCTTCCGGGGACCGGTTTCTGGCATTACAGCCGTCTTCGGCCCGGCTTGCTTGAATCCTGTTGGTGCAATGAGCAAGGGACTCACATCTGAGTATACCCTTCCATGCTTATGGTGGACAAAATAATTAAACAACAAGGGGTGGTGATTGACAGAGTTTCTGAATTAAGCAGAATACTCTCACCCAGTCAAGAGATCAGGGCTAGATCCAACACCGTTTTTTAGCTCACTGCACCATCCCAGCTCAGAACCTGGCTATATGCAAATTAGTCTGTTCCTGTCCCAGTGCATGATGGGAACAGGGCAAACCAAACTACAAAGCCAATTCTTTCACTGGGAAGGAAACAAGCTTCCGGGGACCGGTTTCTGGCATTACAGCCGTCTTCGGCCCGGCTTGCTTGAATCCTGATGGTGCAATGAGCAAGGGACTCACATCTGAGTATACCCTTCCACGCTTATGGTGGACAAAATAATTAAACAACAAGGGGTGGTGATGGACAGAGTTTCTGAATTAAGCAGAATACTCTCACACAGTCAAGAGATCAGGGCTAGATCCAACACCGTTTTTTAGCTCACTGCACCATCCCAGCTCAGAACCTGGCTATATGCAAATTAGTCTGTTCCTGTCCCAGTGCATGATGGGAACAGGGCAAACCAAACTACAAAGCCAATTCTTTCACTGGGAAGGAAACAAGCTTCCGGGGACCGGTTTCTGGCATTACAGCCGTCTTCGGCCTGGCTTGCTTGAATCCTGATGGTGCAATGAGCAAGGGACTCACATCTGAGTATACCCTTCCACGCTTATGGTGGACAAAATAATTAAACAACAAGGGGTGGTGATGGACAGAGTTTCTGAATTAAGCAGAATACTCTCACCCAGTCAAGAGATCAGGGCTAGATCCAACACCGTTTTTTAGCTCACTGCACCATCCCAGCTCAGAACCTGGCTATATGCAAATTAGTCTGTTCCTGTCCCAGTGCATGATGGGAACAGGGCAAACCAAACTACAAAGCCAATTCTTTCACTGGGAAGGAAACACGCTTGTCTCCTTTCTGGTGAAGAATTGGCTTGGTAGTTTAGTCTGCCCTGTTCCCATGATGCACTGGGCCAGGGACAGACTGATTTGCATATAGCCAGGTTCTGATCTGGGATGGGGCAGTGAGATAAATAACGGTGATGGATCAAGCCCTGATCTTTGTACTGGGTAAGAGTGGTCTGCTTAATTCAGACACTCTGTTCATCACCACCCCCTTTTCTGAATTGAATATCAATGGTGCCACGAAGGCTAACTTATATAGGGCAATGCACAAACATGAACATTTCTATTCTAACAGACTCTCCTCTTAGCATGAGCTAAAACATTTTCTAATAGCAACTAGGAAAACAGAAAACAAAATACCAGGAAAACAGAAAATCAAAAATATTAATAACTATAAATGTTTACGAGCATTCCATGCTCTCAGTATCGGGGAAGGAGACTGTCAGGAGGGAAGAAGTCTTAAAATGCCCTTATCCATCTTCCTGTGGTCCTTCATCTCTTTCTGTGCCATAATTGCAGTGCTGGTATCATGCATCAATATTTTCCGTTTAGGGGTGAGAATGGTGGTGCAATAGGAGCAACAGAAGGGGAGGCACTGAATAAGGGCACAGCAAAGCACCAATATCACAATCATGTAAATCACCTTTTCAAGAATCCAGCCCCAACGACCGAAAAGAGACCAACTGCAATTTCGACTTTCCATTCCCTTGACATTCTGAAGGATATTGAGAATGTGCTTGATAATATTGTTTTCTATATTTTTGATCCCAACCACACCCTGGTCTCTCACTACTGCGCATACACCTCCACTCTTGGTTAAGATGACAGTCAATAGAGAGTTATCGACAAACAAGGGCGAGTTTAGTCCCTCACTAGCTGCATGGATGCATCTCCCCGTGGGCGCTCCCCGGGAGTCACAGGCCACAGGAAGAGATCTTTCCCACAGGTAACCAGGCACCGGACACACCTCCAGTGGTTGCTCTGGGCGGTCAGCGATGTGTCCACTCACTCTCCAGTCCACGCCCGCAATACTCAGGGACCCCCCAGACAAGCACCAGCCGGGCCGGGCCGTGATGATCAGTCCCCCGGGGCTGCAAAACTCACTGCCTCGCTGATGTGGCCCGCTCCTTCGCCCGAGGCTGGGCCACCTCCAAAGGTACTGTAGGAAATCCCTTGTCTGGCGGGACTCGCGGATCAGGCCGCAAGCTGCAACGTCGAGTTGGCGCGTGCCCGCCCCACAATACGAGCACGTCGGCACCAACAATCACCGCAGATCGCAGTTGCTCGGTGTTGACAGGCCTCTCCTTGTGTCAGGCAATGTTCCGACCTCCCACCTCTGCCGGAGACAGAAAGCAGACCAGAGGGACCACAAGCACCCGGGGCAGCCATTCCCCACTTCAGGATTCAGATTCATGAGGCGGATGAAGGGGTTTTCTGGTTGGGTGGAGCGGAGCTGCTCCA
The DNA here is from genome assembly GCF_964263255.1 of Lissotriton vulgaris. Taxonomy (NCBI): domain Eukaryota; kingdom Metazoa; phylum Chordata; class Amphibia; order Caudata; family Salamandridae; genus Lissotriton; species Lissotriton vulgaris. The sequence continues at coordinate 172,536,175 of NC_141697.1, forward strand.
AAACACGGCCATCATGCAGTCGCGCATAGCCACGCCCCCTAGAAATATTTTTAAGATCTACTCTTTAACTCACAAGGCGCTATATGTTAAAGGGCCTACAAATACTTCATCAAAGCTCATGCCCTCTCCAGACTCTTAAGATCATGTGACAACTCTGTGCATTAGGGTACGCAAGCTCAGAAAGGCCAGGTCAGGATGCAGGTCATTTCCCTTTCCTTGCCCCCCACCACTGAAATAACCAGCGACTGCAATTACGTATCTGTGAGGACCATTGCCTTTTCAGGAAATATTCAAGACTCACCTATTTTAAAGGCAGCCTATTTATCTGTTTTCTTGTTCTAGCACCGAGATGCCCCTCAAGGGGTGACTCAAGCACATATTAAATTAAAATAACATAAAATAACAAAGCTAGAGCATTTGGCCACTTCCGTGATGTTGAAGCACAAACTTTTGCTAAGCGAGACTTGATAGTCCCATTTACTCGCTACACTGTTCCTGAAGCCTGAGGTCAATAACTGCAATGTCGTCTTTACTCAGTCTCCAAAGCTGTGCAAATCATCTTCAGGACTTCATTGTTAAAATGGGTAACACCTTCTGATTCCAGTGAAACCGGCCTCTGTATCTGTTGATCAATTCTCATAAGAACAGTTTTGGTACTGTAAGGCTGTAATTTCTTCTGGTTGGGTCAGCTTTCACCCATCTTGAGAAGACACATACTACACACATATCTCAGCCTGTTGAAAACAGCCATTTCGATGAAGCCAGTTAGTATTCTGTTGAAATGACTGCCTGATCTCCAAGTATGACTCAGTGTAACATGTTTTTTTACCTGCATTCGTTTGTTGACATGTCCTACATCTATGGCATACCCTCCCATCAGCATTGTGAACCTGGGGTTAAACAAGTTTTGCAAGAAGAGTCTCACCATCTCATCCCTCCCTAAATGTGTGTATCCATGAAAGTTTCTTGCCACTGGGACTAGCAAACTATTGGGTAACATTGGTCTCCCATCTGCTGACATCCATATGCCATTTTAGTTTTTTTCACAACCTGCCAAAATATTCTGAAACATTTTCTTGTACCCTTTTCAACTCATCTAAAGTGTCTGTTATGTTCATCAACATTGAAAAAGAAGTGTCCTCCCCAGACTCACATGCAAAATGTCCAATAAATGTGCAAGCCAACAAAGCACAATATTGTGTGACTGAGTAGGCATACCTGTTTACCATGCCAATGTAGCCATTTCCATGTTGATGGGCTGCAAATTTAAAGACAGCAATCTCTGCAGGTAATTGTAAAGCATCCGATAGGTATCTCACCTGCACTCCATTTCTAATAAGAGTGCCTGAAGAGGTCATGAAACCTCATTCTGACCATACATGTCCAAAATCGTGGACAATGCCAAAGCCCTACTGACTATCTGTAAATATAGTCACTCTCATTTGAGCAGTTAAACTGCATGCTCTGGTAAGGTCAATCAACTTGTGCTGCTGTAACCCCGTGAAGTCATGAAGCTTCGACAACATCATTTATTTACAACAAAAACAGAAGGTCAATGGCACTCAAGACCTGCACTAGTCAGTCTAGGTTACGGTAGTTAAAGAGCCGGGTATGTGACCTTCCCACGTCCTTACTAATTGGGAACCCAAAACACAAGAACCCGGCTGGCTCAGCACACGACTATAATCAGGTACAATTTCAAAAATATACAGTGATACATACAAAGATTGAACATCAACACAGCGTCTCCCAAGTGATTTACTTCAGTATCCATGACATACAGTAGTCGTGTTTGCTCTTCCTTCTCTTCTAATTCAAACATATTCTTTGCTAAGGTACTTCCTTCTGACATGACATTTTGTTGGGTACCCCTTGTGCAGACTACTTAAAAACATAACAGCCTTGAAGTGCGCCGCATCAGCTATGAATTCTGTGTTGTGTTTTTAACAAAAGAATAAAAGAACAAAAGAATAAAAGAACAAAGGAAGGATATGTTTCTAGTACACCAAAGTCTTATTTGATTCACTTGGGAGATTCTGTGTTGATGTTCAATCATTGACTTTTATGTATCACTGTATATTTTTGAAACTGTACCCGATTATAGTTGTTTGCTGAGCCAGCCTGTTTCTAACATCATTTATTGTACATTCAGTGCAAGCTGCTATAAGAGTACCAACATTGTTTCTCAAACATGAGCCATCCACAAAAACTACATGGTCTGGCTCAATCAGTGGTTTATCCTTAACGTCGGATCTTGGCTTTCTGCTTAAATCTATAATATCTAGGCAATCATGCTCAACTTCACCACACACCACATTCTAAGAGGCTATAACCTTCTGTACCATATCTTGGGAGTCTGTTATAGGTCATATAGTGAGTTTTTGTTCATGTCAGTTGGAGTTCTACAGTAGGAGTGCGGGGAAATTACATTTAAAGGGTAACCCATCATTATCTTCTCACTCTTTTTAAAACTATTGCTCAGTACACCAACCACTTTCTGGCACCTGGGCAGTCTTGCAGCAACAGTGTCAAGAGTGGTCAAGAAGTATGCCACAGGTTTACGAGCATCACCATGCATTTTAGTTAGTACTGAGAAAGCGCAGCCCTTTCGCTCATGCCAAAATAGCGAAATAGTGAAAGCCTGACAAAGATCAATGACAGTAAACCATTCTGCAGTAAATGAAATTTTGTGTCTGGGTTTTGTACCGCAGGACAATGTAGAACAACATCCTCATTGACCTAATCCTGCACTATCCTGAATTTAACATTGTGTTTCTATAAACCCATGATTGGAGAATAGCATGAACTCTCAATAACCTTCCTCAAAATCCCTTTTTGTGTCATGTCTTCTATCACAGTGGTTATCCCTACAACAGTTTCTGGAGTCAGATGATAAGGTGCTGTTCTTGGATAAACTCCATTTGCCTTTAAGGTATCTCAGACTGGTTCTACAACTTTAACCAGTCCAATGTCTTTTCCTGGATCAATTAGGACACCTCAACCTCTACCCCCTGGATAACTCTAATAGCCTATTTGTGCCTTGATATTCTGCAAACAAGGATTCTGAAAAACTTTCTGAGCAAATTTTGGCAGACCCAACATAAATTTCTCTTTAATCTTTTTCTGTTTAATTTCTAGTTCATCATGTGTAATTGCTGCTCAACTTGAAATTCTCTGCACAGGTGAATATATTTTTTCTTTTGATATTGTCTCAAATGTTCTCATTCTAAACATTCCCTAATTATTTCTTCTAGTTCTACTTTTAATTTGGAATTATGTAATTGTCTTTCCTTTTCAGGTTCTGGACTAGCTTGTTGCACTGGGCTCTCTGCTTTTGTAATCCTTGCAGCTTCTTCAAAGCATGGTAGAAAATGTTATCTCTATAAAAAAATCTGTTTCCCAGTGGGCTTTTGATGTTGTGAAAACAAGCCTGCCCCATCTCCTAATGTTTGAACCGCCTGAGGTGGTCTCCATACAGCAATCTGAAAATTCTGAGATGGCTGAATAAATACTGTCAGTTGTTATTTATCAAAATCCTTTGAAAAAATCCCAATGCAATATCCCCACAAACTCTGACCTATCACAGAGCGACACCATAACATCAACAATCAATCCCAGCGTAAACATACACCAACCAACCAATCTCGGGGGCGATTAGGATGGCGGACGGATTGCCCCCGCCGGGCTGGCGGTAGCCACCGCCGGCCCGGCGGGGGCAATCCGTCCGCCATCCTCCCTGAAATGACCCCTGCTACATTAGTATGGCTGGGGGTTTCGCGGCGGACAAGAAGACCGTCCGCTGCTTTTCCGCCGCGATCGCCTTGCGACTGTGGCAGAAATGGTCTAATATGGTGGTGCTGTCTATCAAACACTGATTCAGAAAAGGGGGTGGTGATAAACAGAGTGTCTGAATTAAGCAGACCACTCTTACCCAGTCCAAAGATCAGGGCTTGATCCATCACCGTTTTTTAGCTCACTGCACCATCCCAGCTCAGAACCTGGCTACATGCAAATTAGTCTGTTCCTGTCCCAGTGCATGATGGGAACAGGGCAAACCAAACTACCAAGCCAATTCTTATACTGGGAAGGAAAGAAGCTTCCAGGGACCGGTTTCTGGCATTTCGGCCGTCGTCGGCCCGGCTTGCTTGAATCCTGATGGTGCAATGAGCAAGGGACTTACATCTGAGTATACCCTTCCACGCTTATGGTGGACAAAATGATTCAGAAAAGGGGGTGGTGATGAACAGAGTGTCTGAATTAAGCAGACCACTCTTACCCAAGTCCAAAGATCAGGGCTTGATCCATCACCGTTTTTTAGCTCACTGCACCATCCCAGCTCAGAACCTGGCTACATGCAAATTAGTCTGTTCCTGTCCCAGTGCATGATGGGAACAGGGCAAACCAAACTGCCAAGCCAATTCTTATACTGGGAAGGAAACAAGCTTCCGGGGACCGGTTTCTGGCATTTCATCCGTCGTCGGCCCGGCTTGCTTGAATCCTGATGGTGCAATGAGCAAGGGACTCACATCTGAGTATACCCTTCCACGCTTATGGTGGACAAAATGATTCAGAAAAGGGGGTGGTGATGAACAGAGTGTCTGAATTAAGCAGACCACTCTTACCCAGTCCAAAGATCAGGGCTTGATCCATCACCGTTTTTTAGCTCACTGCACCATCCCAGCTCAGAACCTGGCTACATGCAAATTAGTCTGTTCCTGTCCCAGTGCATGATGGGAACAGGGCAAACCAAACTACCAAGCCAATTCTTATACTGGGAAGGAAAGAAGCTTCCAGGGACCGGTTTCTGGCATTTCGGCCGTCGTCCGCCCAGCTTGCTTGAATCCTGATGGTGCAATGAGCAAGGGACTTACATCTGAGTATACCCTTCCACGCTTATGGTGGGCAAAATGATTCAGAAAAGGGGGTGGTGATGAACAGAGTGTCTGAATTAAGCAGACCACTCTTACCCAGTCCAAAGATCAGGGCTTGATCCATCACCGTTTTTTAGCTCACTGCACCATCCCAGCTCAGAACCTGGCTACATGCAAATTAGTCTGTTCCTGTCCCAGTGCATGATGGGAGCAGGGCAAACCAAACTACCAAGCCAATTCTTATACTGGGAAGGAAACAAGCTTCCGGGGACCGGTTTCTGGCATTTCAGCCGTCGTCGGCCCGGCTTGCTTGAATCCTGATGGTGCAATGAGCAAGGGACTCAAATCTGAGTATACCCTTCCACGCTTATGGTGGACAAAATGATTCAGAAAAGGGGGTGGTCCCCGGTAGCTTGTCTCCTTTCTGGTGAAGAATTGGCTTGGTAGTTTAGTCTGCCCTGTTCCCATAATGCACTGGGCCAGGGACAGACTGATTTGCATATAGCCAGGTTCTGAGCTGGGATGGTGCAGTGAGCTAAATAACGGTGATGGATCAAGCCCTGATCTTTGGACTGGGTAAGAGTGGTCTGCTTAATTCAGACACTCTGTTCATCACCACCCCCTTTTCTGAATCGTTTTTGGCCACTATAGGTGTGACAGGGTATACTCAGACATGAGTCCCTTGCTCACTGCACCATCAGGATTGGAGCAAGCCGGGCCGACGATGGCTGAAATGCCAGAAACCGGTCCTCGGTAGCTTGTCTCCTTTCTGGTGAAGAATTGGCTTGGTAGTTTAGTCTGCCCTGTTCCCATGATGCACTGGGCCAGGGACAGACTGATTTGCATATAGCCAGGTTCTGAGCTGGGATGGTGCAGTGAGCTAAATAACGGTGATAGATCAAGCCCTGATCTTTGGACTGGGTAAGAGTGGTCTGCTTAATTCAGACACTCTGTTCATCACCACCCCCTTTTCTGAATCGTTTTTGGCCACTATAGGTGTGGCAGGGTATACTCAGACATGAGTCCCTTGATCACTGCACCATCAGGATTCAAGCAAGCCGGGCCGACGATGGCTGAAATGCCAGAAACTGGTCCCCGGTAGCTTGTCTCCTTTCTGGTGAAGAATTGGCTTGGTAGTTTAGTCTGCCCTGTTCCCATGATGCACTGGGCCAGTGACAGACTGATTTGCATATAGCCAGGTTCTGAGCTGGGATGGTGCAGTGAGCTAAATAACGGTGATGGATCAAGCCCTGATATTTGGACTGGGTAAGAGTAGTCTGCTTAATTCAGACACTCTGTTCATCACCACCCCCTTTTCTGAATCGTTTTTGGCCACTATAGGTGTGGCAGGGTATACTCAGACATGAGTCCCTTGCTCACTGCACCATCAGGATTCAAGCAAGCCGGGCCGACGATGGCTGAAATGCCAGAAACCGGTCCCCGGTAGCTTGTCTCCTTTCTGGTGAAGAATTGGCTTGGTAGTTTAGTCTGCCCTGTTGCCATGATGCACTGGGCCAGGGACAGACTGATTTGCATATAGCCAGGTTCTTAGCTGGGATGGTGCAGTGAGCTAAATAATGGTGATGGATCAAGCCCTGATCTTTGGACTGGGTAAGAGTGGTCTGCTTAATTCAGACACTCGGTTCATCACCACCCCCTTTTCTGAATCGTTTTTGGCCACTATAGGTGTGGCAGGGTATACTCAGACATGAGTCCCTTGCTCACTGCACCATCAGGATTCAAGCAAGCCGGGCCGACGATGGCTGAAATGCCAGAAACCGGTCCCCGGTAGCTTGTCTCCTTTCTGGTGAAGAATTGGCTTGGTAGTTTAGTTTGCCCTGTTCCCATGATGCACTGGGCCAGGGTCAGACTGATTTGCATATAGCCAGGTTCTGAGCTGGGATGGTGCAGTGAGCTAAATAACGGTTGTTAGACCTGACATTATTGGCTTGAGTCTCTCCTCCATTTTTTCTGTTTGCCTCCACTGTTTTACGATGTTTTTGCTGGATAATGCTTTGGGCACTGTGCCACTGCTGATCAGTGCCACAGTGCAAGTGCTCCCTATGTTAAATTGATGTATCGATTGAATTCCATGTTTGGCCTATTTGGTTTACTGTCAGTCCCTAGTCTAGTGCACCAGGAGTGCCAGGGCTTGTAAATACAAATGCTGCTTGTGGGCTTGCAGCACGTGTTGTGCCACCCACAAGAGCGGCCTCGTAAAAGTATGTCTGAGGGTCTGCCATTGCCAGACCCACGTGCAGTCTAGTAGTGTCACACTGACTGCGCAAGTACACCTACTTGCCAGTCCCCAAACCTTCCCTTAACGTCATGTTAGTCACCCCTATGGTAGGCCCGCGGGCAGGGTGCGTTGTAAGTATAAGGTAGGACAAGCCTGACCAAGTTGGCATGTCCTAATAGTGAATTACAGCCATATTTGTTTTTCAAGATTGCGAGGTAACCTGCTCTCTATTAGTTAGAATGGGCTGCCCGGATTATTAATGCTATAATCCTAGCGGGCTCGGGGAGCATGGTGCAATGTTGAGTTTGGTATCCCTGAACTTGGGGTTTAATTACGCATCCGGTGGTGTGGATGGTTTTTGGACTCTAGGTTTGAAAATAGCACTTTTAGAAAGTGTCTATTTTCTTGTCTAACCATTTCTGGTTTCTGCTGGTCTTGTGTGTGCGTGACAGGAGCTGGGTGGCTCCAGAGGTCTGAATGAGTCAGTGTGGGATGAGTGGGACATTTGCGTTGAGAGTAGGGGGAGAGTAGTTGCTGATAGCCTGCCCTGCCTGATACAATGCTGGCTCCACCTCCTGCCAAGCGGCTGATGGCTCTGTGCCTGCCATGGACGATCCTAGCCCCACCTCCTACCAGGAGGCCGATAGCTCTGCTCCTGCCAGTGACAATGCTGGCTCCACCTCCTGCTGGGCGTCTGAGGACCCAGCCCTGCTCAGTGAATAGGCCAGGTGCCTCTGCCTGGCTCCACCCACAACGGACCCAGGATGTTGGGAAATTCCCCTGCATGGACAAAGGGATCAAAGCCGAAAAGGGGTATAAGAGAAGGACCCCTGAACCAAGAATTTAGATCACTTCTGACAAGGAACCCTGAAACCAAGGACAAGAAGCCTACTGATCCAAGGACTTGCCTACCCCTTCTGCCAGTGTGCTGTTTGCTGGGGGGAATCCTGCAGTGCTTCTTTATTTTTGCCAAGGAAACCAGGAGAGAGGAACTGTGTGTGTACTCTCACGCTTGCTAAGAAAATCTCCAAGGACTGGAAGAGTGCCAGTCTCCTGTTGAAGTCACAGGGCTAAAGGACTTCATCTGCTACAAGTGCTATTTGCTGGAACCTGTGAATCCAGCACCTCTTAAACCAGCAATCTCGACGCCGACGGACGTCGCCTAATCCAGCTCGACACCGTGAGTGACGGCTCAAGTGTCCCGCTTCCTCGACAACGCCCGCCGGGCCTGATCGACGCCAGCAGCAACGCCAGTGAGTCGTGAGTTCTGCTCCAGCTCCTCGTGTCTGCACCGCTGCTGATCGCATCGACTGTGTGCCCTCTCGACGCCGTGAGCGCTGCTCACTCTTGCAACAGCATCATCGACATCGACGCCTGCTGTGGCCTGATCGACACCGAAGACGCGAAGCCGGATTGCTCGACGCCGCTGATCATCGTGTGCTTCATTTTCCTAAGGTACTGTGTTGTTGGGGGTCCGTGTGACTCCGGGCTCGACGTAGCGCTCCTCGCGGTCGACGCCGAACCTTTGGATTAACTTTGCCTTGACGTCGTGTAACTCCCGTGTGGGTTACATTGTTGCCAAGAACTGTGGTTCGAGGAAGAAGAGTTGCTTTGATACAAAAAGACTTTGTGCTAAGAAGAAACTACATTTGAACTATTATTTTCACTTCCAAGAGTATTTATTAAGATTGTGTATATTTTTGACGTTATTTGGTCTTGTGCTAAGCCTTATATAAAAATCCTTATTTTTATATTACTACTGTGTCGTGTCCATTTGTAGTGAATTCACTTTATTACTGTATGTGGTCATAAATGCTTAACGCACAGCCTCTGAGATAAGCCTGTCTGCTCTGCCAAGCTACTGAGGGGGTGAGCAGGGATTATCAAAGGGTGTGATCCCCTTACCCTGACTAGAAAAGGTGTGTCCCTATTTGCCAGAAGTGTATACCTCTGCCAACTAGAGACAGCCGGTTCTAACAACGGTGATGGATCAAGCCCTGATCTTTGGACTGGGTAAGAGTGGTCTGCTTAATTCAGACACTCTGTTCATCACCACCCCCTTTTCTGAATCGTTTTTGGCCACTATAGGTGTGGCAGGGTATACTCAGACATGAGTCCCTTGCTCACTGCACCATCAGGATTCAAGCAAGCCGGGCCGACGATGGCTGAATTGCCAGAAACCGGTCCCCGGTAGCTTGTCCCCTTTCTGGTGAAGAATTGGCTTCGTAGTTTAGTCTGCCCTGTTCCCATGATGCACTGGGCCATGGACAGACTGATTTACATATAGCCAGGTTCTGAGCTGGGATGGTGCAGTGAGCTAAATAACGGTGATGGATCAAGCCCTGATCTTTGGACTGGGTAAGAGTGGTCTGCTTAATTCAGACACTCTGTTCATCACCACCCCCTTTTCTGAATCGTTTTTGGTCACTATAGGTGTGGCATGGTATACTCAGACATGAGTCCCTTGCTCACTGCACCATCAGGATTCAAGCAAGCCGGGCCGACGATGGCTGAAATGCCAGAAACCAGACCCCGGAAGCTTGTCTGCTTTCTGGTGAAGAATTGGCTTGGTAGTTTAGTCTGCCCTGTTCCCATGATGGACTAGGCCAGGGACAGACTGATTTGCATATAGCCAGGTTCTGAGCTGGGATGGTGCAGTGAGCTAAATAACGGTGATGGATCAAGCCCTGATCTTTGGAATGGGTAAGAGTAGTCTGCTTAATTCAGACACTCTGTTCATCACCACCCCCTTTTCTGAATCGTTTTTGGCCACTATAGGTGTGGCAGGGTATACTCAGACATGAGTCCCTTGCTCACTGCACCCTCAGGATTCAAGCAAGCCGGGCCGACGATGGCTGAAATGCCAGAAACCAGTCCCCGGTAGCTTGTCTCCTTTCTGTTGAAGAATTGGCTTGGTAGTTTAGTCTGCCCTGGTCCCATGATGCACTGGGCCAGGGACAGACTGATTTGCATATAGCCAGGTTCTGAGCTGGGATGGTGCAGTGAGCTAAATAACGGTGATGGATCAAGCCCTGATCTTTGGACTGGGTAAGAGTGGTCTGCTTAATTCAGACACTCTGTTCATCACCACCCCCTTTTCTGAATCGTTTTTGGCCACTATAGGTGTGGCAGGGTATACTCAGACATGAGTCCCTTGCTCACTGCACCATCAGGATTCAAGCAAGCCGGGCCGATGATGGCTGAAATGCCAGAAACCGGTCCCCGGTAGCTTGTCTCCTTTCTGGTGAAGAATTGGCTTGGTAGTTTAGTCTGCCCTGTTCCCATGATACACTGGGCCAGGGACAGACTGATTTGCATATAGCCAGGTTCTGAGCTGGGATGGTGCAGTGAGCTAAATAACGGTGATGGATCAAGTCCTGATCTTTGGACTGGGTAAGAGTGGTCTGCTTAATTCAGACACTCTGTTCATCACCACCCCCTTTTCTGAATCGTTTTTGGCCACTATAGGTGTGGCAGGGTATACTCAGACATGAGTCCCTTGCTCACTGCACCATCAGGATTCAAGCAAGCCGGGCCGACGATGGCTGAAATGCCAGAAACCGGTCCCCGGTAGCTTGTCTCCTTTCTGGTGAAGAATTGGCTTGGTAGTTTAGTCTGCCCTGTTCCCATGATGCACTGGGCCAGGGACAGACTGATTTGCATATAGCCAGGTTCTGAGCTGGGATGGTGCAGTGAGCTAAATAACGGTGATGGATCAAGCCCTGATCTTTGGACTGGGTAAGAGTGGTCTGCTTAATTCAGACACTCTGTTCATCACCACCCCCTTTTCTGAATCGTTTTGGGCCACTATAGGTGTGGCAGGGTATACTCAGACATGAGTCCCTTGCTCACTGCACCATCAGGATTCAAGCAAGCCGGGCCGACGATGGCTGAAATGCCAGAAACCGGTCCCCGGTAGCTTGTCTCCTTTCTGGTGAAGAATTGGCTTGGTAGTTTAGTCTGCCCTGTTCCCATGATGCACTGGGCCAGGGACAGACTGATTTGCATATAGCCAGGTTCTGAGCTGGGATGGTGCAGTGAGCTAAATAACGGTGATGGATCTTTGGACTGGGTAAGAGTGGTCTGCTTAATTCAGACACTCTGTTCATCACCACCCCCTTTTCTGAATCGTCTATCAAACACTGCTAGCCCTATTAGGATGGGCTTTGGGGAATGCCACAACCAGTCTTTGCTTTGGGGGCCCGTTGCGGGCCCCCAGGGTAAAGGGGGGTCAAGGGTGCACGTGGGGAGTACCTATGGTACCCCCCTGCCTTTCAAAGTACCACATGGCAGACACCGTGCGTTACCTGTCATGTTGTGCTTTGAAACGCACAACATGCATTTTTAGCAATGCGGCGGGCGGTGCTTTTAGCACCGCCCGCCGCAATGTTAAAAATGTGGGATGCACCCGTCACTGTGGCGGGTGCATCCTAATTCGGCGCACGGGACCTCTGCCCTTATGGCGGACAGTCCCTTGCCACGACAGGATGGCGGACGGACAAAATCCCTCCGCCATCCTAATGGACCCCTAAGTAAGAAATACTGGTATGTATTGATTTCACTCCTCACAGCAGCTCACCCTCCTTAATAGGTTTCTTTCATACTCACAATAAACTAACAAAAACTTCACAACTGACAATAACAAACATATATCAATTCTTGCTTGCTCTTCTAAATGAAACAATAGAAAATTCAGCCACACAAAAATAAATTTACAATTGCAAGTGAATTCTTGACCAGCGTGAAACCACCCTGATCAATGCAGTCTCACCCTTTGTGCAATTAGGTTACACTAACATCAATCAATAATAAACAATAACAAAAATGTATAAGTATTTCTATCTTAATTGTGAACTTGATGGTACCTCACACTCTGCACCCCAAAATCTGCAAACAAGAAATGCAGTTCGACGATGACTACAATGAGCCTGAAACTCTTCAACCTCTTCACATAGAAACAATAAAACCTCCGCTCATCAGACCATTCACCCTCAACTTCAATAATACAACAGTAAACACAATTGCAATAGACAACGCATCACCCTATTAACACTCACACCTCCAAAACGACAACCAACTTTGAAATAATCTCACATTGGCAGTCCTTCAAGCTACAGGCATTGGATTTCAGGATTCCAGTATTTTATTCTAACTTGGGTAATTATTTGATAGCTCCTTAGTCAGGGTGTGAATCGTACTCTGCTGCCAGTGAACTTTTAGCATGGAAGAGGGCTCAATTTTAAATAAATTTGGTTCAACCTTCAAATAACATCACTCACAAGGACAAACCTTGATCCTCTCCTTCAGAAATCTTGCCTTAGGTCATGGATCTTTGCCATTGTATTTTGACTCAAGGAGCTATTTCAGGCATTACAGATTCCAAGTTCCAATTTCAATTGTAGTTGAGTCAATGATGAAAGTTTAAATTAATTTAAAAACCTTTTTTACTCATTACGAGATTAGTAAACTTTCACTCTCTTTTTTTTATTCAGATTAGTCAATAAATCTTCAGTAAAAAACAGAAATCTCATAAAAAGGGTTTAGTTAGAATATATAATTGCATTGCACATTAAGCATGTTCCATAAAGAAAGAGAGCCCTTATTATAAAGCTCAAGATTAGAATTCAAAATAAGGAAGACCCATAAAGAATCTAAGCTCAAAATGAAAAAGAAGAAAGAGTAAGATCAAGAGAGCATAAAGCTTAAAGCCAAATTAAGCAGCAGAACTTCCTATAAAGAGTAGTTCATGAAACTCATCTGAGTCTCATCAACACGAACAGATCAATATAACATAACCTGTGTATTTTGTAAAGCGCACGTTCACCATTACAGGTATCTTGGCGCTGAATAACAGATGTTTGTTGTGGTGCAGAGCAGGAATATCGACGGAGAAATATCGTGGGACTTTAATATCGCCGCAGAAATATAGTTTAGAAGAAATATCGCCAACAAAACAATAGTTGACAAGAATTTCTACTGACAGGTAAATAATATTGATTACAAAAATATAGTTGTAATAAATATCGTTTACAAAAATATAGTTGACAAAAATATATCTATTTAATAATAATGTTATGTATTTTAGTGTTTTTAATAAGTTGTTTGTCATTTTATTGTCGGTTTTAGAATTTTTCCAGGTAATATTTTATTTTAAGTTTAATTTTGTGTTAGTAGTTCTGTAGCCGGTTGTGGGTTTATAGGGAAATAGGGTGGGAAGTAATTTAATTATATAAAATTAATTGATTAATTAATGTTTTATTTTATTAATTAATATTTGATTGATAATTAGTTGTTAATTAATTTAAATTAGTCAATTAATAATTAATTATGTTAATTGTTTAATTAATGTTAGGTGTGTGTTGTGGTGTTTAAATGTGTAAATGGTGTGAAAGCTGGTAAGTACTTTATTTTTTAATGAATTAATTAATAAATAATATTACATTAATTTTCATTCATTAATTAGTAAATATTAAATGTAATTGATTTTAGGTGTGTGTTGAGGATATTATACTGCTAAATAATGTGTAATTAATTATGTTTTTATTATCTTTGTTAATAATAATAAATTTACATTTATATATTAATTATGTTAAAATTGGAAATTTAATTTAATAAAAATGTTGATAGTTTTGTTTTTTATTGTTTTGGGATCCTGCGCTTTCCCTACTGTTGCACTAACTGGAGTGGGAATAGTAATTTTACCCCTACGCTATCCAACGTTTTCCTTACTGTTGCACTCTTTGGAGTTTGAATAGTAATTTTTACCCCTACGCTATCCAGCGCTTTCCCTATTGTTGCACTCACTGGAGTGGGAATAGTAAATTTTACCCCTCCGCTATCCAGCGCTTTTCCTACTGTTGCACTCACTGGAGTGGGAATAGTAATTTGTACCCCTACGCTATCCAGCGCTTTCCCTACTTTTGCACTCACTGGAGTGGGAATAGTAAATTGTACCCCTCCGCTATCAAGGGCTTTCCCTACTGTTGCACTCACTGGAGTGGGAATAGACATTTTTATCCCTACGCTATCCAGCGTTTTCCCTACTGTTGCACTCACTGAAGTGGGAATAGTACATTTTACCCCTACAATATCCAGCCCTTTTCCTACTGTTGCACTCACTGGAGTGGGAATAGTGATTTTTACCCCTATGCTATCCTGCGCTTTCCCTACTGTTGCACTCACTGGAGTGGGAATAGTAATTTTTACCCTCCCACTATCCAATGTTTACACGACTTGTTATTAAATGTATTTATTATTTTTTGTAATAGTTTAATGTGTTAATTAAATATATAATATATCTTTCATGTTATTTTAAATTATTTATATATGTGTTTATTTTATTTTGATATAATTAATAACGTTTATAAATTAAATAAAGATAATAGTTAACATGCATTTAAGTAAATATATGTACATGTACACTTTTTTGTGTTTATATTTATTAAATTAAGTTCATTTGTTATAATTAGTTAAAATATATATTACATTTAATTTAATTTGTTGATAATAATAAAATTATTTAATTAATTTATGTTATTTTTTAAAGTCGATATTTTTACATATATATATTTGAACAATATTATTGTACTTACCTTTTTAGATATAGGGAGTCGATATTTTTGTAATCAATATTTTTGTTGACTAAATTTTTGATATTTAAACATGGACCCGTTTGTTGTTACCCAACTCAATGGTACTAATTTTATCAACCTCAGATGGTTGAAAGGCTAAGTGGACCCGCTGGGATTTGAACCTATGACCATAAGGTCAAACACAGCCCCTGCAGTAGACGCCTTAGTCCACTGAGCCACCATACCCGGCTATATACAGAGACAATAGCAAACTGCAAAATGTACTTATATTTAATTTAATTTATTTTATTTTTAGATCACAAACAAGACTCAATCGGGTGACGGATTGCGTTATAAAAACTCTTGACAATATAATAAATCATGTTATAAGTCAAGAGGGAATATTTACAGGAGCATGGGAAATATGAACATATCGTTAATCAACAGTTATGGCCTGAGTATTTGATGAGTTTTTAACGGTGCAGGATAGTAGCATATATACAAACATAAATATAGTAAGACATGAGGCCAATATTTACAAGAGTAAAAAAGTGCAAGGAGAGTCTACAACAGAAGGACAACCATAGTTACTGGCATAGGCAATGTCCAATTGGCAGCAAAACAGTATGAAGATGGCTGGGAAGCATTGGAAGATATTGTGGTTATCAGGGATATGTGTGGAGGTGTGAGCAGGTAGTAATGCCTGGCCAGCAGAAAGGAGTCGCTCAGGGGGAGGAAGATCTGTCCTTAGCATGTGCGTAATTTGTTGAGAAGTAGAATTTTTACTTCTTTCTTGAAGAAGGATGTGGACGGATAGCAGAATCTTATCAAAGGCGGAACAGATTTTGGAGTAATTGTAGATTTACTTTTCTGGAATGTTTGTGGTTTAAGTAGAGAGCTTGTGCCTTTGGACGATCTGTTACCACATGATAGGGTCAGTTTCTAGGTCAAGTATGAAGGTGTATTGTGGTGCAGTGCATTAAGGGTCATACGTGCAACATTAAGATGGATCCTAGCCTCATAGGGTAGAAATGTCAGAACTTGGAGGTCCAGGGCAATGTGATCCCTTTTCTTTGTTCCAGAGATAAGCCGAGCTGCCATATTCAGAGTGGTATTTAACTGTGCAAGAGTGGTTTTTGGGATGCCTACAAGAGTAGCGCTACCATAGTCTCATTTCGATAGGAAAAGAGTGTGGACCACTGTTCTGAGATGTGCCAAGGGTAGGAATGGTTTTAGTTTCCTTAGGGCATGTAATTGAAGGTAGGCTCCTCTGATGGTGAAACTGATGTAATTCTTCATGGAGAGGGCATTGTCCAAGATTTTACCTAGGTTTTTTCAGAGTCAATGATGTATGGTAGTAAGATGTGGGAGCCAGTCCTTGATCCTAGGGGCAATTGCTGGTTGTGAGATCAATAAAAATTCTGTCTTAGGAACATTAATTTTGAGGTGGTTACAAACCAGCCAGTGTTGCGTTCCAGGGAGGACCTGGCCTGGCAGTTCAGGCTGGACTGCTCCCATTGAGCACAGGGTCAAGACTGATTTGCATATGGCTGGGTCCAAACTGGAATGGCATGGTGAGGAAAAAAACGATGGATTTAGGCCCAGATCTCTGTACTAGGGTGAATGTATGACATTGTTCTGAATTCTGTCGATCAATTGTTCTTTTTGCATTTGTCTCCCTGGGTGGGACGGGTATGCCCAGACGTGAGTCCTGTGCTCTACATGCCACTTGAGTCAAGCTATCCTGGCTGATGAGGTCCAGGGAGGACCTGGCCTGGCATTTCAGGCCGGACTGTTCCTATTGGGCGCAGGGTCAAGACTGATTTGCATATGGCTGGGTCCAAACTGGAATGGCATGGTGAGGAAAAAAACGATGGATTTAGGCCCAGATCTCTGTACTAGGGTGAATGTATGACATTGTTCTGAATTCTGTCGATCAATTGTTCTTTTTGCATTTGTCTCCCTGGGTGGGACGGGTATGCCCAGACGTGTGTCCTGTGCTCTACATGCCACTTGAGTCAAGCTATCCTGGCTGATGAGGTCCAGGGAGGACCTGGCCTGGCATTTCAGGCCGGACTGTTCCTATTGGGCGCAGGGTCAAGACTGATTTGCATATGGCTGGATCCAAACTGGAACAGCATGGTGAGCAAAAAAATGATGGATTTAGGCCCAGTTCGCGGTACTGGGGTGAATGTATGACATTGTTCTGCATTCTGCCCATCAATTGTTCTTTTTGCATTTGTCACCCCGAGTGGGACAGGTATGCCCAGACGTGGGTCCTGTGCTCTCCATGCCACTGGAGTCAAGCTATCCTGGCTGATGACGTCCAGGGAGGACCTGGCCTGGCTGTTCAGACTGAACTGTTCCCATTGGGCGTAGGGTCAAGGCTGAATTGCATATGGCTGGGTCCAAACTGGAGTGGCATGGCGAGAAAAAAAACGATGGATTTAAGTCCAGATCGCTGTACTGGGGTGAATGTATGACAATGTTCTGCATTCTGTCCATTAATTGTTCTTTTTGGGAGTGTTGCGTTTTACTCAGGGCGTTTTTGAGGATATTGATGTCTTCAAGAACAGCGATTTCTGGGTAGATTTGAGTGTCATCAGTATACATGTGTTAGGAAATGTGGGTGAGTTTAAAGATTTCCGTTAAGGACTCCATGTAAAGGTTAAAGAATGTCAGGGAGAAAGTAGAACTTAGAGGTATGCCTAGTGACAATGGTTACTGATCATAGAGGTCATAGTTGATTATGGTGCGCTGAGATGTGCTATAATGGAAGGAAGTGAGCCAATTTAGCATGGTACTGGAGATACCCATCCTATGTTCTAGTAGGTATAATAGGGATTCATTGTTGACTGTATCAAACGCCTTGGACAAGTCAAGTAGGATCAATAGTTGGTTTTCAATGTGGCCAAGAGCTTGTAGGGCATTATCAACAATGTGGACCATGGCCGTTTTGGTGCTATTGCCCAATTGGAAGCCAGATTGGCATTGGTCAAGAAGTTGGAGTTGCTTGATGTGATTGCAGATCTGTAAGTGTGCACTTTTTTACTGAGTTTAGCAATGCAATTTTCTAGAATACAAATGAAAAAAAAAGTAGTAGTAGCCACAACCATCAATCTAGAGCAAGGGAAAGGCACAAGGTGGGTAAAAATGTGGAGAGTGTCTGCTGGGGCTACACTAGGAACACACACTAATCTAAAATCTATTAAACTAAGCTGCAAACACTGTTGCAGGCTCTGTTTGCTCTGGTACAATCAGAGGACATCACTCATCTGTGAGCCGGTTCAATTGCCCTTTCATACAAAATAACATGCAGCTTTGTAAAGTTCTCATCACAATGTTACAGACATTTTCATGTAAGTAAATTTAGATGCATAAGCCATGATTTCCATAGGCGTCCATCACATTTTGCCCTTCTAATTCTTCAATGTTTCATTCTGTGAACAAAAAACTATACTAAAGAAATGGAAAATTAACTTGCATTTCATTTAATACAAACAACATTATATGAAAGTACAAAAAATAGGAAGCTTAGCTCTTTAGAATGAACTGTTGCCTTGTAAAATAATACATTTTGTTAAATCGAAACATTCTGCAGTTTTTCTAAGCATGTCACATTAGGGTTATGTCCTAAATTGTGGTGTGATATTACAGCAATGTCGAGTTAGCTTTTCCGAGGCCTATTCAAATAATGATGTCTGCCTAGTGCAGCTTGTACATTATAAATTACTTTTTACATTGTTACATTAATCATTGCACATTTGGCTACTAAAGGAAATAATTTTGCATTTGAATTATTATTCTTTATCAAGACTTTCGTCAGTTGCATAGCTTTTCTGATGTCGACCTGATTTGTGAATACTGGGGCTGATTGAGAAGGATCATGAGAAAAATGAGTCTTGAAAACTGTGAAATGCTCTTCCATGTGTTTGTAGCTTGCTGAGACTCTTTGGGGCATATAGAAAAAGGAAAGTGTCAAACCACGTTGTTAAGTCAAGAAGGTCAATGACAAGCTCTGTTACTTTAGAAATGCAGGGCTGCACCATACTTACAAGAATATGGTGCTGCCCTGCCTTTCTCCCTGGACTGGTGCTAAATTTAGAAGTCTAGCGTCAACGCAGGTACCCTTGCACCACAGTGCAAGGATGCCTGCGTTGGGGGGATCTGGCGAAAAGAGGAGAAATGTTTCATTTCTCCTTGTTTTTGCTGTTTTGATGTGTACTGCGTTGTTCAGCACACATGGAAACAGCAAAACGCCTTTGATTGTTTATGTGCAGGAAGGTGTCCCTTGTAAATATGGATCTCTGTCTGTGTAGTAGAGTAGGTATTGTGCCCTGGAATCCAGTGTAAGGAATTACAAAATGCAGCAAAAAACAGGGTTCTGTGGGCCCGTCAGGACTCCAGACTCCGGTGCCACTGCGCCCGAAGCACGAGTGGAAGCTACGCTCCTGTGCCCTTGCGCCCACTATCCTACACACATTGTGGCATATGCACATGCACGATTGGCATTCAGATCAAATGGTGTCCACTTTATAAATCCTTTGTGTGCTCCTGCACGTTCATGGGTTGAACATCGTTTTTTCCTATAAAGTGATACATTTTCTCTAGCGTGCCACCTTTTTCGATATACATTTTATCAACACCAGGACGAATGCTGCATTTGACTACTCTTGTAGCACAATTTGCAAGACCGCAATTCCAAGCAGCGCTGAATAAGAGTACAATTAGGGAAACACAAGTGGTGTGAATAGATTCCTGACTTTTTACTCCAGATGTTTCATCATAGCTAAAGGTGAAATTTCACTGTAGGAACTTCTGGGAAAACGGCTAGAAATATGAAATTGTTACCGAAATTTTATTCCAAAATACTGATTCACTTTGTATTTCCTAATTACAAGTATCATTGAAGACTTCCACTCTGAATACTGCCAAAGGGTGAGATATTCTGTGGAAGGATATCACTCGCGGAGGGATACTCCAAACACAAGGTGAAAGCATGGTGATGGGTCCGGGTTTATTTTGAAGGCTATCCGCAAACACCTGAGTGACAACAGGAACATTCTCACCTTCACTGAAGGATTATCCTCCGCTTTGCAATTTTTGTAAGGTTTAACAAACAAATTGCCAAGTAGCACGTCAGACGAATTTGCAGAACGTTAAGATTCCACACGTGACCGAGTCAGTGGGTTAAGCAAGATTCACATTAGGAAACTTCAAAAGAAGCAACTACAAATACTTTGAGGCGGAAAGAAAAAGATTAACATTTTACGGAAAGCATTATTCACGCGTTGTGTACCGGAACGATAGTAAGTGGCAAATATAACTCCTAAATTGCTCTGATATGAATGGCAATGCTGTCAACATTTCCTAAGGTGCATGTTTCCTACTTCAAAGTCGTTCTCCCTTGTATTTCCTTCTGAGATAAACGTTACTAATTACATGCTTCTTCATTATTCTTAATGATAATAATCGCAATTATATTTAAATGAGGTGACAATCACATGTCATGCCTTATCATTTTGAAATTACGATGGGCATGTTATCCTCAGGTTCCTGACCTATATTAGCAGCAGGGTCCCAGGTCAGTGTTCATATAAATAAGTCGCACAAAATATTTTGGAAATATGACATTTCAATGTGTGAGTTTGGAAAAATAAAATGTAATGTCACCATACAGCATCCCCATGGCAATACCTAATATAGATACTGCAATTGAAGGCTATTTGAAAAAAGGATGTTAAACTAGAAGGACCCCCCTGCAATGCAAAATGTCAGAATTACAAAAGCTGGCATGTTACTTAGCAACATGCCTCCCATGAGGATTTTGCCATAAAATAAATGTTCCGGGGTCATATTAGCAAAGAAGTACATGGCACCAGTTTGTCCAGGTGGCTATCCAGGCTGGGGGCGGAAGGCAGAACTTATTCTCTGCCTGCCTGAGTTTCAAACCTCCACAAGGTTCAGGTGCACCAAAAGTGACAGTGTGGTATATCAGTGTATTTATATGGCCACCCGGCCCTCTTCTTGAAAGATTGTTTCTGAACCTTCATTGGTGACTGGTAGGACTTATAGGCCTGATTCACAAAAGTAATCTGAGACAAAATCTAACTTTACGACTATTGGTATTCACAAATGGCATTTAGGAGTAGTAAAGTTAGGATTTTGTCTGTTAAACTTACGTTTTGGTCTTAAGTTTAACTTAAGTAAAACTTAAGTTTAACTGAGACAAAATCCTAATTTTACTACTCCTAAATGCCCTTTGTGAATAGCGTAAGTCATAAAGTTAGGATTTTGTGTCAGATTACTTTTGTGAATTGGGCCCATAAGTTTCTCCACACCCCACCCAAAGAACGCACTAGAGAGAGTTGGACTGCAAGCAATCAGATTATTGGTGGACGAGGGTGGAGGCCCCACTCAGTCAAAAAACACAATCCTTGTCAGGGTGGACTACAAAAGTAGTTAGGCATAATTTAGAGGCAACGCGAAAAGTATGCAGCACACAAACAGCAATGAAGTGAAAATACAAGTAAATGTTATTACATAAAATTATATCCGAATGACAAAATTCCAATCAGTAGTGCTAGAAATATTAATTTTTAAAGATTTAGGCAGAAAACACCTAAAAGCAGAAAGAGCCACTAACGATTATCTGGTCATGCTAGACTGGGAGAAAGTCACAAGTTCAGAACGACCGCAAAGGAGCATGAGACATATACAGGGACCAGGTTAACCCACAGATGAAGTTACCATCACAAAGACCAGTGTGAAGAATACAGTTTGAGGTGGAAGAGGCCGTAGGAGTAGGGAGAGCATTAAGGGTGGATGTAGGTGTAGTATGAAGAGCAGGCTGGGTGTCGCGGATGCTCATCGTTGCAGTGCGAAGACCCTGTCAGGGCTTGCGTATGGTAGTTGTTGGAGCTTTGCATTGGCAGTAACTTTGGGCTGTTGATACTGTACCCTAAACTGTAGGTCTTGCGCTGCTAGTCTATGCTACCAATTTATGTAGCGAGATGATTCGGGTCTACCGGAGCTTCGCATTGGTAGTTGTCGTGGGCTGTGAGAGTTTGATGTGAACAGGCCCATTTGCAGTCACAAGGAGCCAAAAAAAATCAGGATTTCTCCTTTTCTTTCAAAAGGAGTTCAGACAGTTGCCAGACCAGGCGTCTAGGACCTGGTAGGCACTTCGTATGATACTATGTGCCGCATTACACAGCATAATTTGCATTCTCTTGCTGCATACTTTACTCAGCCCTGTTGCATAGTATGACCCTCCCCTGCCACATAATTTCAGTGGCCATGTATATAACTAAAGCTGAATAAACTGACATCAAATACCACCTCACAGAGAGGTTAGTAGTTATGAGGCATGTGACCATTTAACCTATTCTAATGTGTATGCTAAATCTCAGGCTATAACGTGGCCTATTTAAGGATTAGCATTCACACGAAGAAGAATTTTAAAAGGTTTGCCAGGAATGTAATATCTTGCTCACTTTGATCTTTAAAACAAGGACTTTGCCAAAAACAAATGTAATAGACACATACTACCCTAACAAAAGAACTTGGTTGGAAGGCATCACTATATGAAGTAGATTCATTTTATACTTACATAAATAATCTGGCTGAAGATGTTCATAATGGAAAATGTAATGTGGGGGGAACAGATGACTGCTTAATATGTCAATATTAACCTACACTAATTAATCACTGCAAATTTACAGATGATAATCCTGCAAACAAAGAACATTATTTTTGGCACTATTACAGCTTTTCAAACCATAGCAAAAGGAGAAAAAAAATATTGGAACGTTTATATCTTATGAAGAAAATATTTATGATTACAAACCCACTATCACAATATCAGAGTTCAAGATTTACTTTGATATGTTGGAGCAATAAATGTTAGCTGAAAATGTTAGCTGAAAAAATGCAATACTGCAAGTACCAGCAACCTTTCTAATATAAGTACTGCAGACCCACTTGGGGTTCCCAATATTGTTAATGAAGGAGCAATTGCTATTTTTGAGTGTTAGAAATGGAGGTCTCTAGTTGATGATGGTTTGCACCTTGGTCCAAGTAGGGACCATTCTTCCCAGGCAGGGTAAGGGGGATACACTTCTAAAATTATTCCTGCTCACCCCCTTGGTAGCTTGGCATTAACAGACAGGCTTATCTCTGAGGTAGTGTGTAAAGCATTTGTGCACACATACAGTAATATAGTGAAAACATTACAAATGGACAACACACCAGAAAAATGTGTAATCTTTATCTAAACCAAACGAGAACAAAACAACAAAAATCCAAAATACAATAATCCAAATATGACTTTTATAAGGTAAAAACAGTTCTGATCATCGCAAACTATAAATGCAACACTATTAACACAAATTACCTTGGATGTGTCAAAATCATAAACAAAAAGATCTGCAGGGAAGGTGATGCATCGTTTCCTTATGCACAGGGAAGGTGCTGCATCAGTTTCCTACTCCAGGGGAGGTGATGTGTTGGTTCCTTACTGAAAGGGAGGTGATACCTCGGTTTCTTACTGTGCGGGAAGGTGATGCATCAGTTTTTTACTGCAGCCCCAGTGTTCTTGTAGACTTGGCGCCCCACAAGCGTGGGAATTGGGGATGCGTTGTTTTTTGCTGCGTGGTGACGGCAACGGCACTGCGTTGGTCTCTCCAGCCGTGTTCCCACGATGCATTAGTTCTTCAAGCCACACAGCAGGGCCTGCATCGGATTTTGTGTGGTGATCTCGGTCTTCCGAGATCGGTGCACAGGATTTGGCATGTAGCGATTTCTCAGGCAGCGGGCAGGCGCTGCATCAGTTTCTTCAGTGGCACAGTGGCGATGCATCAGAAACAGGTGCAGATGCGTCACACTTCTCTTAGTTGTGTCTCTTCTCTAGCTCCGAACAGCAGGAACAACCTCCAGAGGCCCGACACAGCAACAGGCACCTCCTGGCAAGTCAGAACTCCCAGCAAGGAAGTTCAGGGGAGTTTGGTGGTGAAGTCTTTGTGTCTCTGAGATTTCAGAACAGGAGGAAAGCTCTACTTCAAGCCTTTAGGAATCTTTTTCAAGCAGAATACAAGGCACACAGCAATGTCTTTATCCTCTCCTTGGTAGAATCAGCCACTGCAAGCCACCTCCAGGCAGCACACTGCAAAGGGGCAGTAATTCTCTTTCAGCTTTCCCAGCTTTTCTCCTTTACAGCGGTTCCTCTTGAGACCAGAAGTTTTCTAAAGTTGTGGGCTCTGGGTCCCAATATTTATATCCCATTTCTCTCTGTTGTCTTGTGACAGAGAGGCTTTGTGCTCAGTTAAAACCAGTGTTGTCCTCTCTGGTCCAGCTTCCCGGCAGGAGGTGGAGACAGTATTGAGTAAGGCAGACCAGGCCCATTCAGATAATAATAAATCTCATACCCCTATTCTAAATGCAGCCCAGGTCTATTTAGCCCAGCCCTTACTCATCCAGAAAAGGCAGGGCACACTTCAACCCCCCCCCCCCCTTACAGTGTCTACAGTGAATTCACATCCCCAGCCCCTGTCACTTCAAAGCCAGAGAGTCAATCTACAACCCAGCAGTGGCACCCAGGAGGGCCAAGCACAAAAATACCCACTTTCTAAAAGTGGTATTTTCAAACACACTATATACAAATCATCTTTACTAAAAGATGCATTTTTATATTCTGAGCTCAGGCATAGTAAACTCTATCTTTCCATCTTGTCCCAATGGAAAGTTATACAAATAAACTCCTGTTCTATCCCATGGGCAGATAGTCTTTCAATTGTAAAAAAAAGAAATTCACTGTAGTTCACTATCAGGACTTGTTACACACAACAGGACACGTCCTACTGTTCACATACCCTGCACCCTACCCACAAGCGCACCTTGGCCCTCCTTTAGGGGTGACTCACATGTACGAAAATGTGGGTCTACTTGTAAAGCGCACTGTGACTCCAAGGAGTATCCTGGCGCTGAAGACCGCTGGGGAACCCGTCCTGGCTTTCCCTGTGAGATGGTCCCCTTCTGGGTATCTCCAAGGTGAAACCAGGCATCCCCGGCGTCTGTGGGGTCCGTTGTAGAGATGAGGCAAACTTAATGCCCAGAGTTGCCGAATGTGTTCCCTGGTTAGAGTAGGCACCGAGGCGAGAATTATCGAGTCCGTTTGACCCTGGTCCACGACCCTGCCGCGTCGGGGATTGAACCCTGGTCCCGGGCCGTTCTCTGCTTACGGGTCTGCCGCCTCTAACCAGTGAGCCACACCACTGCACAAAAGGGAAGGTTAGGGCCTGGCAAGTGGGTGTACTTTCCAGGTCGACATGGCAGTACATAACTGCGCACAGACATTGCAGTGGTAGGTCTGAGAACCTTTTGCAAGGCTGCTTGTGAAGGGACACATTCAGTGCTGCAGACCCACTAGCAGCATTTGACTTATACTTATATGCCCTGGGCACACACAGTGCACTGTACTAGGGACTCAGTAGTAAGTCAAACAAGCCAATCATGGAAACACCAATCCATATTAACAATTTACACAGGGAGCATATGCACTTTAGCACTAATCAGCAGTGGTAAAGTGCCCAGAGTCATAAAACTGACAAAAACAGGGTCAAAAACAGGAGGTCAATACAACAATTGAAAAGGAGCGTTAACATTTCATAAAAGATTATCTGTTCAAAATTGCCAAAATCTCCAGCAATAGATCAAATAAACATGATTCAGTATACTATTATTCCTGAAGAATTATGGAATAAGAACAGGATCGGAGACCTAGAGTAATACAGCACTCAAATATTGATCATTCCCTGATGAAGTCCCAAAGGGATGAAATGCGTTGGCTGGGCTGAATTGACTGCTTCTGTCAATTTGCATTTTTGAATAAAATGTGATTCTCAGAAACTTTCAAGACTCCTGAGTAACTACTGTACACTGATACATGATTATTTGATCTATTGCTGGAGAAGGGTATAATCATTTGGGATTGTTGAACAGACTATCTTTTATATAATTTTAATGCTCCTTTTCAATTGTTGTTTTGTATTGTGTTGTGTTGTTTCAATTGTTGTATGGCTTCTTGGCAGTGGAGCCACAAAAGTAGAGCTTTTGGAGAAATGGAATCCCAACTCATGACACACCAGTGCGCCTTTTCAAGTCCACACTGCTAGTGTGTTTTTTTCTGTTATTAAAAACAGGAGACCGAAAAGCTAAACATCTGGGGATAAGCCCGCTGAAAAAGCAAGGTCTAACAGTGAGGTTGAACTTGCTTTGGGAAACATGTGTAAGGTACTGAAAACTTTAAATACATCTTATCACAATTACATGTTGATCAAAGTGTAATTGAGAACATTAAAACAAGTGTAGATGATGGACTACACTTGAACATAGTTAATGTATGTTTTCTGATTATCAGCCTATATTAAAATATATATCTGGCCATGCTGGTACTGGGAAGAGTTTCCTATAAAAATGATAATTGCTTACCTTAAAAAAGGTACCAATTTCAACTTACCTTGTGTTGGTACTGCTCCAAGTGGATGAGCCACTCATAATATTAAAGGAACAACATTACACAAACTACTATTACTATCAGCGGATCATAATATTGTACTTGAATACTTAACATCTAATTGTGATACCTCAGAAGAACTTCGTTGAGCTCACAAAAACTATTGTTTTTGATTATAGTTGAGGTTAGTTTGTTTTTCAACTTTATGATCGCTCTTGTTCACTTTCATATGACAGAAATACGGAGGGCAGCCTATGCTAATCTATTAAGTGGTAAACATGTAATTGTTTTTGGAGATATACTTTAACTTACTACAGCCAAAGGTGACCCAATTATTTTAAACTGCGACAGCTAAAGAAACTAGAAACTCATTAGGAAATATAGGTAAAGTTATTATATGATGGTGAAGAATATGGCAACATTTCAAAATATATTAGGTTTGTAATTGGTACAGAAAATGCAAAAACATTCCTTCTGACAAGACGGAATTCCACTTTGTTCCCACATTTGAAAACTGCAGGAGCAGTGATGCATTCACTTCATTTGAAAGCACTTCCTGTTGGTTGTTTGATGTCAACCATAAAATAATGCAATGATTTAAATATGGACATATTATGAATGGAAAAAGAAACAATTATACACTTACTTTGCAAGATTATTTTGAAACTCATGGAGGAAATATTCATATAAAAAACCCTTATCTACAAATGTATTGAACATGGAGAACTCTAGGTCATGAACAGTCACTTTAGAAAAAGACTCATTTTTCAGCAAAAATAGCCCTGTTATTATTGTCACAATTTGGATGTAGAGCAATGACTTGTATATGAAGATGTGGGACATATAGTAAAGTTTACACAGTACAAAAGTAATGATAATATTCAATATGTTAATGTCAAATTTGACAATATTAAGGACCCCAAACATATTGCAAGAGCAGCGGAAAGATTTAAATTAAAGAAAGACGTATATTTGAAGAGAGCAATTTCCTTTATATTTAGGTTGTGCTTTAACAATACATAAATCTCAAGGTTTAAGCTTGGATTATGCATTAATTAACATTGGCTCAACTGTTTTTAAAGAGGGTATGGCGTATGTTGCTTTATCCCATGTGAAAAAATTACATGGACTATATATTATAGAGGTCAATGACACCACAATTAATACAGACTCTTTTGTGTATGCAAATATGATCACCAAGACACAAATATATACTTGGTATCTTGGTGAATATCCAGTGGTGTTTAGCCTAAAATTTATATGAAAATGAAAAAAAGCTTCACAACTAATGAGGGATAGGAACATTTTAAACTGTGTAAAAAGGAAGAAAGAACACAACCTTGAAACTTTAGGCTTTCAGTTCAGTAATAAAGATGGTTATTTACTCCTGTAATGATTTGATTGTTTATTTGCCTTTATAATTTCCTTTTGGTGAAAATACAGATAAACCTCTTTGTAAGACTGTAAGTCATTTGTATTTTCCAACTTCAGTTCAACAAACAATTGTGCTAATCTACACGTGGTGTCAGAGATATAGTGGATGTTTGAATAGGAACTGTTAGTTTCTCAATAAATGAGCACAGTATGCACAGAATGTTTGTATGGCTATTGTTGAAATATTAGCAAATGAGAGTTTCCCTCATCCAGATCTTTTGCACAAAGACACTATTGGGGAAATTAATGTTTCCAATGCTTAAATGCTTTCTCAACAGTCATGGAATTTGAAATAATTGTATACCCTCCTATTTCTGATCATAAATTAATATAATTTAAAAAAAATTATATATCAAGCTGTGCACACCAACGGGGAACATCCTTTGCAACACGGATGTTACCTCACAGTGCAGTTACGACGCGTCTTTTACAACGCAAGTCCTAACCACGACTTGCGCTGGAGGGCTCTCAGGGATAAGGAATAGTAGATTTACTATTCCAACACCTTCCCTGCTGTACGTAGGCTGGTGTTGGAATAGTAAATTTAACTATTCCTAAGTCCGCATCCTTACAGCGCTAGTCATGGTAACGACTTGCGTTGTAAAAGACGCGTTGTAACGGTACGCGTGGTAATACCACGCGTTGTACTGTCATACATCCCTAACTTATGGGATGTGAGATGGTACAACGCGTGGTATTACCACGCGTACCGTTACAACGCCTCTTTTACAACGCAAGTCGTTACCACGACTTCCACTGTGTTTAAACTGTAGATGTAGAGTTGTCTCAAGACTTTGTTTAACTATGATGAATAAGTATTAATGTCTAATGATACAAAGAAGTGCTCTAGACGATACAAAAAATAATTCCATAATTACAGATTTCGCTGCTACTCAAATTTCAATGTCTGGATGCACTTTCACTTGTCCTGCAATTATTTTCGATCATGAAGAAAAAACAATCTCTGGTCAATACACCATATGTTTAAGAAACAATACCAAATGGACTGAATGGGATGACATAAAGCTGACCTTTAAACACAGATTGCTGAAAAAAGTATTAAACTGTTTCCCTTTCATACTAACTCCTAAATTTTAATTATAGGTCACAAACTCAACATTTATGACATATGGATTTGATATACTACATACTACCTTCAGTAGATACACCATTATGTGGTCTAGCATGGTTTATGACTTGTGAAGAAATCTACTGGTTTAGCTAATAAATGTACTTACATATTAGTAATCACTTTACGCATGAAAGTCCAACTCACAGTTGAACAAGCATAGTATTACAATGGTTTTTTTCAGAATCCATTTGATTTGTGTTTTTTCTTGGTGATTGATGATGAAAAACATATAAAAGTAAATGATACAAAAACACGGGGACCCAGTTAGGTCCCTTTTCAAGAAGGACAGCCTTGCCCTTCATTCCAATGAATCCAATAAATCAAGTATATCAATGTATATACTTCAATTCATGTACTCTTTAACACTTCCTTTTCTTCTTTTTTCATGTTTAATCGATTTATTTTATCCATTCAAAAATAAATTCCAAGAATAAATACAAACAAGAGGTATTTCCACATGTCGCAACTTTATTGTGAATGCACCCATTGCATTTCGGGAAAATGGTTTCCCTTCGTCAGGGGTATCTGTTTAAAAAACATAAATACAGCACCATTAATTTTTGCAACGTTTTCACCTTTACATTTGTACACAAATGAAATGCCTCTTATGATGCTTCTCAATCAATAGATAAAATGTGTTTGTCTGTCAACAATGCACATAAACGCTCAACTTTTACTTTCATCAAAATTCACATGTTAATTAAGACCAAAGCCTCTGTTCGATATTCGCTGCTTCTTAGAGAGAAAACACAGCATGTCTATTTACACTATTCACCTACTGCCATTGACCCCATTAACCCCGTTTCAGTCTCAAAGCTTTAATAACTCAGAGTTCTTACGAGCGCGCTCACCGTGACATGCATAACTTTGAAAACATAAGTCAGAGTCCTGTTTTTGTTTCAAATTCGTAAGCACAATTGAACGGAGCACGTTTCCTGCTTTGCCCAACACAATAGGTCTGAAGCAGACACAATAGGTCTGAAGCAGTTCAACAGAGTTAAAAAGTTTGATAAAGAAACAGTACAAAGGAGTGCATCTCTTCACTATATAAGTACATTGCATGAATTTCCGTCCAAAACGGCAAAATTGCATCCACGGCCAAGTATATTGATCAACAGTGAAAAGTAGGAAAACTTAACATTCACCATAGCAAGATCTTCCATCCATACAGGCGTTTTGTTTCCAGATAGAAGCGACTAGAATCATGGTAACAACATCAATACGCAAGAGACTCTTGTGGTTTTTATTAGGAGAGAGTCTGTCTGATTGAGCGCGAGATATGACATATATATACTATTTTGTACTATGTGGTTGCTACATATTGGGAGCATTCAGTTAGTTCACTTGTTTTAATCAATTATTGATGATTCTAATTACATCTAATTGAAGTGGGAAGAGCAAAAAATTATTAGTTACTTGTTCTAACAGACACACACTGCATTCTGGGAATTGGAGTTTTACTGTTGCTTTTTACCCAAGGGAGAGTGTAAGATTTCGTAGTTGATGCTGTTAGATAAGTAACTGCACACTTGAGGGCATGGGGAGGCGCTACATATCGTGGCAGGAGATTGCTTTTGCTTAAATAGTCACAGTAAACGAAGACGTACAGAGGCACTCGCCATTACAAGCACGAAATCTAGAACTGGAGTCTTTTCAGGTTTCTGACTGATGTTTTCAAAGTTATGCATGTCACGGTAAGTGCACTCGTAAGAACTCAGAGTTATGAAAGTTTTGAGACTAAAACGGGGTTAATGGGGTCAATGGCAGTAGGTGAAGATTGTAAATAGACATGGTTTGTTTTCTTCCTAAGAAGCAGTGAATATCGAACAGAGACTTTACTCTTAATTAACATGTGAATTTTGATGAAAGCAAAAGTTGAGCGTTTATGTGCATTGTTGACAAACAAACTCAATTTATATAGTGATTGAGAAGCATCATGAGAGGCATTTTATTTGTGTTCAGATGTAAAGGTGTAAACGTTGCAAAAAGTAATGGTGCTATATTTGTGTTTTTTTTAACAGATACCCTAGAGAAAGGTAAATAATTTTCCCGTAGTGCATTGGGTGCATTCACAATAAAGTTGTGACATGTGGAAATACCTCCTGTTTGTAATCATTCTTGGAATTTTTTTTGGGAATGGATAAAATAAATCGAATCCACATGAAAAAAGAAGAAAAGGAAAAGTGTTTAAGAGTACATGAATTGAAGTATATACATTGATAAACTCGATTTATTGGATACATTTTAGCGACGTGCAAGGTTGTGATGCTTGAAAAGGGACCTAACTGGGTCCCCGTGTTTTTATTTCTAATTCGCAAACGCAATTGGATGGAGTGTGTATCCTGCATTGCACGCCACAATAGGTCTCAAGCAGTTCAACAGGGTTAAAACGTTTGATAAAGCAATAATACAAAGGACTGTATCTATTCTTTATATATGTACATTGGGTGATAAATGATAGCTTACATTAGTAACTTCCCTATTACTACCATCTGAACAACAATAAATAAAGACATTTTTGTTTCATTATCTCTGTATTTATTGAATGTATATTAAATATCTAGTACCATAGTATTTTACGTTAAAGAAATAAATAACCATTGGAATTTAGAAAGTAGCAATAGTATTTTTTTAATATATGTAGTTACTTCATTACACTTATCCTTCACTTACCTTCTTCTTTACTCTTCCTTTATACATATAACTACCAGTACCTGTAAGTTAAAACATAGTGAAAACAACCAACATTTTACTATAATGAATTTGAAAATAGTTCTAAAAAGAACTTTTTTTTTCTTTTTGTTTTTTGATTTTCTGATTTTGTTTTCAAAAACTAAAGATCAATCAGACTAAATATATAGGGTGAAGTAAAAACACCGAACATGGCACCAAAAGCAGCGCCAAAGAAAAAAAAGCTAATGTTTTTTTGGGAGGACTGTTATATTTAGCCACTCACCTGTAGTAAAAGAACATACACACCACCTACCTGGAAGACCTCAGGGGTAAAGGGGTAGGGGATGAGAGAGATTGAAAACAAAAAGGTAGAGAGGCCAAGGTCTTTGTGGAAGTCTGGAGAAGCACCTCTAGGAGTGTATGAAGTAACTGGTTTTTGGAATTTAGGATCTTAGGGACAGATGGGAGCTCTGTGCCAAGAGTAGTTTTCTATTTATAGTGAGCTATCGACAAAAACAATAATACAATTATTCATAATTTTTTTTTTTTTTTACTTTTTATTATTTTAAACAAGAAAAAAGGAAAAGACATATCCGGTGCCATACATACATATGTTGATAATCGGGTGAACAGGAACAGTAACAGGATAGACGTAGAGCAACAGAAGAATCCCTGAGAGGCCCGCGCTAATGAATACAAATAAGACTTGCAACATTACAATCGATAAACAGTTTAAATGCGGACTCTCCAGACCCTCCCACCCATAAAATCAAACCGTTGAAGAATCATGGCAACCGGACACTAGAATTTAAAGAACAAAACCAGGATATTTCGCCAATATTACTAGTGAAAGAAAAACTAAAAAACTGATTGAAAAAAAGGGGAAACCATATGAGCGATAACAGAAAGAAAACAATAAACCCATCTTCCGTTCTGCACCCCTGCAACGGCTATCGCCTAACCCCCCTTAGCAGTGTGCCTGTCCCCCCAATTAACTAAATTCTAAAAGTAGAAAAGAGAAACAGTGGAGGAGGGCATTTCCATATGAGCTCCCGGTCCCCTATTCCCCCCGCCAGAGACCAGCACCCCCTATGATGAAAAGTCAATAATATCTATGATCACAAAAAATGAATTAGGGGGAGCCGTGATGCACCGCCCAACCTCATGTGAGACCAACAACTACAAATTCTACTCCCATTAAGGGCCATAATACCAATTATAGTCGATCACTCTCAGCCCTGGCCCTTCCGAACCATTATGTGCACCCCTCCCATTACTTCAGCAGGAAAATCAAAGTGAAAAAGGAGTCTGAGTAAATGCAGTACAATACAATTCAAAGTCAGCAAGTGGCCAAGTACTTCAGCAGCACACAAACACTCCTTCATGGACGGATAGTCCCAATGTAGTTTCCACCAAGATCGTAGAGTCGCTAAAGAGGGAAAGGATGGAACAGAAGTCCAAGGATAATCACACACAGGATTCTCTGGGAAGGGGACGCAAATCGATTCTCCCAAAGTCAGCGATGATGGTAAGTATGTCAATATGTTCAAAACACTGGGTTCGGGATTTTCCGGGAAACCAACCAAGGGCTGCTGCACCTCTTGTCTCACGGGGTCCTCATTCAGAATCAAGATGGCCGTAGTTGAAATCGTAGCTTGTGGCAATACCTGAGATGTAACAGGGTCCGGTTCCACACATTCCGTCACCAATAAGCCCGTCATCATTCTGTGAATCAGGGCATCCACATGTGAATGAAATGCCCCAATGGCTGCCAATATCATCTTTAGCGACGGCTCATGCTCCGTCCGGTCCATTTCTCCATGCTCAGCACTAATCCTGTTCACCTCCCCGGGGAGCCGGCTTCCCCGGGGGGAATAGACAAGAGCGGAACGGATGCCCCTCGGAGGGGACTGATCGATTTCTGAGGCAACAATGTTTATCTCTCTTCTGTGAGCGAAGACCCCGACCCATCGAACCCCGGCCGGTCGACACCGGATCCGCGGGTCAGCGACCTCCACCCCCGGCCACTGTTGTGCCATGTCACTCCTCCCTCAATGTTGATCAGGCAAAATAAGCGCCGTCGAGATCGGGCAAAGAAAAAACCTCCACTGCGGTGGATTGGACCCTGACTGCCTCTCACGGCCGATGTTGTTCAACTACGACACGGCCAGATCAAAACTCGAGGCCCCGGCTCTCCTGCTGGATTAGGCCACAAACTTCAACTCGACGCAGCTCCATCACCCAAGCAAGTTAAGTTTTCGGAATTGCACCATCGGAGTGAGCATCGGTTCATCTACACGGAGGTCGGGCGTTAAATCAGGATTATCAACAGGATCTTCTGGCAGGATACTGAGATCGGCGGAGCCGGGAGCCTAAGCGGCCATCTTGATTGCTAGCGTAGCTCCTCCCTCAATTATTCATAATTGAAGAAGCTTTTGGTTATAATATTGTATGGTTAACTTCTTAACACGATCTACCTATGGTGTGTAGTCAGAAGCTTTATCTCTACACATACTATTCTCTGATCACAGATTCTTCTTTGCTCATGCAGTCATCTCTATAAAACTAGTCAATCCTATGTTACTTACTTTCAATCCAATTGTTTTCACTGTATTTTCCTTATATCATATGTGTGGACATATACCTTTAGTTTATTTTTGCAGCAACCACCATGCTTCTTTGACATAACCTTCATCAAGTTATATGGCTTAAGGATTCGAAAATAAAAGACTAAAAATAAACAAGCAATACGCAAAATACAACGTTTTCAAAATTCGACTGTCCTTGAGAAGACAGAATATAACATAAGGCTCTCAGGAGTCCACTTTGTAGTTCTTACAGTTTTCCTGTCACTGTTATGTTCTCTTTTGTCACCGGTGATGTATAAGTATCCAAGAAGTACACTAAGCAAGTCTGTGCATGTCTTTAAGCTTCTTTAACTGATATCTTGAAATGGTTAACCCACCTTGTGCAGAGGATTATTTGGTTACCTCTATTTGAGATTGTGTCCGAGTTTTATGTTTCTTGTCTTTTCTTTTCTTTCCAGGATTCGTAACTGAGAAGAGCCGTATAGTGGGAAGGAGGAAATGACGACAAGGGAAATGGAAGATGGACTAGGGAGCCAGCAAAAGGAGGAGACCGGAGAGAGCCAGCCGAAGACGGAGTCCGGAGTGAGCCAGCCAAAAAAGGAGCCCGGAAGGAAATGCCAGAATCAACCTGCCGATGAGGAAAACTGGGGGCAGGTGAGTACTGAAGAACAATGAGGCTAAGCAATGATTGCTTGTGGGAGCCGGTTTAAATACCCTTCTGCCACTCCTGCAAGTTCGCCTGCATCAAGACCCACCCCAAATCCCCTAACTCCAAACACAGCTCCGACTCCAACCACCTGAAGTGCATCCTGCTGAACACCCGCTCGGTCCACAGACGCGCCACTGAACTCTGGGACCTACTCGACACTGATTCACCGGACATCGCCTTCCTTACAGAAACCTGGATGAACGCATCATCAGCACCCGACATCACCATAGCCATCCCGGACGCTTACAAGATCATCCGAAAAGACCGCACCAACCAAACAGGAGGAGGCATCGCCATCGTCCATAAGAAAACCATCAGAATCACGACCAGCTACGACGATAACCTTGCAACCGCCGAACACCTTCACTTCCAGATCCACACCGACCCCAGGACCACACTTAGAGGCACCCTCATCTACAGGCCACCAGGAACCAGAAACAATTCAGCGAAGTCATCACAGAATTCATCAGCCCACATGCCCTCGCCTCCGAGAACTACATTCTACTGGGAGACTTCAACTTCCACCTGGAGAAGAAAAACAACAGCAACACCACCACCCTTCTGGACAACCTGGCCAATCTCAGACTCAAACAACTTGTTGACACCCCCACCCATGTAGCCGGACATACGCTTGACCCAATCTTCACCTCCAGCAAACACATCTCCTTCGATCGCACCACAGCTCTTCATTGGACGGACCATAGCTGCCTTTACTTCAGCTACGTTACTACCTCGACCCACAACCCCCCACAACCCATTCCGTGAAGAAACTGGAACAAAATCACCACCGACCAACTCCTCACATCGCTCAACCAAAACCCTCCCACCCCCTCATCGGACCCAAACCAAGCTGCCACCAAACTCAAACAATGGATCACTCACAGCGTTGATGAATTAGCACCCTTGAAAAACCACCAAACCAAACAGAGCAGCAAAAAGGCCCCCTGGTTCAACGATGACCTTAAGAAATCCAAGAAACTATGCCGCACTCTCGAGAAAACATGGAGAAAAAACTCAACCACTGACAACCTGACCACCTTCAAAACAGCCACCCGCAAACACCACCAATTGATCCGATCCACCAAGAAATCAGCATTCAAGGATCGACTCGACAACAACGCCCGTAACAGCAAGGAACTATTCAACATCGTCAGAGAATTTACCAACCCCACCGCAGCCTCCAACGACATTACTCCCTCCCAAGACCTCGGCGATTCGTTATCCTCCTTCTTCTACAACAAAATCGCCGACATACATAACAGCTTTGAGAACATTTCCAAAGAACAGCCCACTCCACCCACCTCCGAACCTAAACCGCACTCTAACAAACTTAGCGACTGGAACCCAATCACCACTGAAGACACCATCCTCCTAATGAACTCTATCCATTCAGGTTCGACAACCGACCCCTGTCCCCACCACATCTTCAACAAAGCAGACTCCATCATCGCACCCCATCTCCGTGATGTCATCAACTGCTCCTTCAACTCCGCTACCTTCCCAGAAAGCTGGAAACACGCCGAACTCAGCGCCCTCCTCAAGAAACCCACAGCAGACCCCTCTGAACTTAAGAACTACCGCCCCATCTCCCTCCTCTCATTCCCTGCCAAAGTCATTGAGAAAGCCGTCAATAGCCAGCTCGCTGCATTCCTTGAATCCAACAACTCCCTCGACACCTCACAGTCCGGCTTTCGAGTCAAACACAGCACCGAAACCGCCCTCGTTGCAGCGACAGACGACATCCGAACACTACTGGACAACGGAGAAACAGTCGCCCTCATCCTACTCGACCTCTCTGCTGCCTTTGACACAGTCTGCCATAGCACCCTCATACAACGTCTCAGCAACATCGACATACAAGGAAAAGCCTTGGACTGGATCATCTCGTTCCTCACCTGGAGAACCCAGAGAGTCCAACTTCCCCCATTCAAATCAGAGGCCACCGAAGTAATCTGCGGAGTACCACAAGGATCATCACTCAGTCTCACCCTCTTCAACATTTACATGAGTCCACTCGCATCCATCGCGCGACAACACAACCTTAACATCATCTCTTACGCTGACGACACCCAGCTGATCCTTTCCCTCACCAAAGACCCCAACACCGCCAAAACCAATCTTCATGAAGGCATGAAAGAAGTAGACGAATGGATGAAAAACAGCCGCCTAAAACTTAACTCAGACAAAACGGAAGTCCTCATCCTAGGATCATCCCCCTCTGCCTGGGACGACTCATGGTGGCCATCGGCCCTGGGCACAGCACCCATACCCACAGACCACGCACATAACCTAGGCTTCATCCTAGACTCCTCCCTCTCGATGACCAGACAAGTCAACGCCGGCTCATCCTCCTGCTTCAACGTACTTCGTATGCTCAAAAAAATCTTCCATTGGATCCCCTCCGAGACAAGAAAGACTGTCACCCACGCACTGGTCACTAGCCGACTGGACTATGGAAACACCCTCTACGCTGGAATCACAGCCAAATTACAGAAAAAACTCCAACGCATCCAAAACGCATCAGCCAGACTCATTTTGGACAACCCTCGCAAAGATCACATTACCGGTCACCTGAAAGACCTCCACTGGCTTCCCGTCAACAAGAGAATAACGTTCCGTCTTCTCACCCAAGCACACAAGGCCCTCTACAAACTAGGACCCGAATGCCTCAACACACGACTGTCCTTCTACACACCCACCCGCCAATTAAGATCCTCCAATCAAGCCCTCGCCGAAGTTCCGTGCATCCATAGATCCACCATGGGAGGAAGATCCTTCTCCTACTTGGAGGCCAAGACCTGGAATTCTCTTCCACTCACCTCCGCCTTACACAGAACCACATTTCCTTCAGAAAGGAACTTAAAACCTGGCTTTTCGATAAATAATGCACCCCCTCCCCGAAGCGCCTTGAGACCCTCTGGGAGAGTAGTGCGCTATACAAATTCCTGAACTTGAACTTGAACTATATGCGTGTCACACATTTTACAGTTTACACGTGCTGTAGGTTGCCAATGAGTTTTTCATTATTATACTCATGGTGGTGTGTTGATTTCCATACTCGTGTCACACGTGTATTTACAGTTCAATCCGTGCAGCAGTCTTATAAAAGTTATCGTACTAGTGTTTTCTTTGAATTTTGTACTTGTCCGAAGATTTCAGTTTTGTGTTGTTACAGTACGTATCAAATGCACTTAAAATAAAACATAATATCACATTGTGCATTAACTCTGTTACACATACTCAAATATTCAACATCTGGGATATTATCTCACGTACCTAACTAAGAAGGGCGAGCATGAGTAGAAGCAACCATACCCCTAACAATGGCTGATGAAGGGTAATACCCAGAAACCGGTTCCACGATGCTTGTTTCTGGTCCAGGGAGTACCTGGCTTGGTAGTTTGGTCTGGACTGTTCCCATGAGGCACAGGGTTAAGACTGATTTGCATATGGCTGGGTCTAAACTGAGGTGGCTTGTTGAGCAAAAGAATGATGGATTTAACCCAGACCACTTGACTGGGGGTGAATGTATATCTTATTCAGCAATCCGTCCATCATTTGTTTGCATAGCACTTTTCACCCTAAATAGGTTGGGTATGCCCAGACATGGGTCCCTTGCTCACTGTGACACTAGATTCATGGTAGCCTGGCTGATAAAGGGTAATACCCAGAATCCAGTCCCAGGATGCTTGCGTCCTGTCCAGGAAGCACCTGGCTTGGCAATTCCGTCCCGACTATTCCCATGAGGCACAGGGTCAAGACTTATTTGCATATGGCTGGGTCTAAACAGGGGGTGGCATGCAAAATCCATTACAAAACATGTCATTATAACGTAGAAAGTGAGGCCGGTGTTTTCTGCCATTTTGGCGGTGGATGGGTTAAACTCTCGCACCTAGGTGTCACTGTGGTGGGCCCGATGATGAAGCATGCCACCAAATAGGTTGGTGGGTGAGGGCTTTTTAAACAAACCCAATGGTTTCCCAGATAAAAGCGTACATAACAGAGTATCGCACCTCTAGATAGTTCTAATTGATATACCATATATAAATTGGGGATCCGGACTAGCTTATCCAGTCCTCACTCTCTTATTTGATCAGGCATTATAACGCATAATCCATTACAATGCATTTGCCAAAGTAACGCCCCAGAGGAGTTAGAATAGTAATTGCATTGTAATGGATTATGCGTTCTAATGAGATGCGCTGTAACGACATGCTATGTAATTGATTTTGCGTTGTAAAAAATGTGCTGTAATGACACTCGTTGTAACGCGTGCATTGTAACATGTCATATTAAGCCACAGTGTGGCTCACAAAATTAGAGGCAAAAAGGGCATAACATTCTACCATGCCTAGGACCATTTGTACCTCTTCCTTCTTGGAGGGCTGGGGCCTCTCATATTCAGCACTGACAAGCTCAGTATTTGGATTAGCACCATCCCCTGAGATGACATGGCACAAATAGGTAACTGACCAAACTTACATTTGCTAATTTTGAGTGTGATACTCCTTTGTATAAATATCTGCAGAGCTTCCTTGAACTTGTTGACATGATAATGCAAACTGTCACTAAAGATCAACACATCATCCTGGAAAAAGTTTACACCTACAACATTCAACAGACTGGACATCAGCCTCTGGAAAAACGACGCTGCTGAGCAAAGCCCAAACAGCATGCAATTGAGGCGAAACAACCCAAAAGGCATAACAAAAACTGTGTGATCTTTGGAATCATCACTCAACCTGACCTGGTGGAAAGCAGATGTCAAGCGAGGTAAAATACTTGCCATTACACATCAGCATTACCATCTCCTGAATATTAGCTAAGGGAAATTATCCTCTCTAACTTCTTTATTGAGGTGACGAAGATCCACACAAAGACAAATCTCTCCAGGCCCCTTGGTTGCCATGATTACTGGAGCCACCCTTTCAGAGGCTTCCACAGCATCAATTATTCCTTCCACCTTGAACATCTTCGAACCAGATGTCATAGTGTCACTTAGACTCATGTGAACATTTCTGACTTTGCACACAACTGTGATGGCCCCTTCCTTGAGCCTAATATGATAAACATAATCCTTCACACAACTCACTTTTTCAGAAAAGACTCACAAAACCTCACGTTGCAACTGCTCTGCCATATTGTCCACTTTCTTGACCTGAACAAGAGGACTGGGATTAGAATCCAGTAAGATTCCCAACAACTTCTTATGAGGCCAGGTAAAAATAGAATGTCCTTAGACAGGCATGTACACCTTCCCACCTGATTACCCTGAAATTCATAATCAGTCTCAATGTACCCAATAAATTCTATGGATTTTGGGGCTTTAAAAGCAAATTCGCCTTTAAAATTCCTATTATAGTCAAAATCTGAAATCCAAAACAATCTGGCACCCAAGTCCATCATCATGATTACGCTCATCCAATTCACCATAACAACATCAGAAGGATGTGAGCAAAACATTTTTTTAATCCCATTTGAATTGGCATCAGTAATATGGTGCACATTATCCTGCTCCACCTCCCCCACTAAATTAAATTTTTCTTTGCTTGAAGTAGATGTCTTGCAACACTTGGCAAAGTGTCCCCGTTTACAATACAATCGACACACCACTCGAATAGCGGGACAATCGTTGGGATTTGCCATGTGATTAGCATTGCCACACCTGTAACAACCCCCTTTTTGCTTATTATAGTTAGATTGCTTTCCCTTTGAAGCTGCAATAACATGCACAACAGAAGCATCAACCTTAGACTCACTATAGTGAGTACTTGAG
Organism: Lissotriton vulgaris; assembly: GCF_964263255.1. Taxonomy (NCBI): domain Eukaryota; kingdom Metazoa; phylum Chordata; class Amphibia; order Caudata; family Salamandridae; genus Lissotriton; species Lissotriton vulgaris. Next base: position 172,576,680 of record NC_141697.1, read on the forward strand.
TGAGGTCTGGATCACTCTTGTCCCAGAGTTCCTCCCTGACCTCATCACTCTTGCATTCCAACATAAATTGTTCATGAATCCTTTCTTCAGTGTATTCCCCAAAGTGTCACAAGGAAGCACGTTTTCTGTGCGCAGTAACACAGTCTTCAATAGATTCTTCCTCATTCTGTTTTTACCAAAATAAAACCCCAGCAAAATATGGAGATTTTAGGCAAACAATGCTTGCCCGAATGTTTGAGTGCTCTCTTGAATTCACTCAACCCATCACCATCCCCCTCCACAACAAGGTCAGGTAAATTCTCATAAACCTCAGCCACCGAACAATGCACTAACATGGAAGTTTTCCTTTATAGAGATAAATTAGGTCCACTAACTTTCAAATAGTTGGTAAATACCTTGTTCCATTTTGACCATATTAAAAGAGGGTCAACCAGAGAGAAGAGAAAGAAAGGAGGAGGGTAATATTTAGCATTTTTAACACAGTAAAATATTTTGCAGAATTAAATTACTGAAATAATTATTAATAACACTCAGATTTTGTTGGAAGAAAGAAAAAGAAAATAATTAATTAATGGAAGTAAATTAAAATATCACCGATACATAAAAACGTGTCCCAATTCTACCTCAGGAAATAAGCATTAAACAAATGTAGAATTTCTCATAAGAAAAATATGTTATAGACGAGCAACACAGAGAACCCTGGTTGTCTTTTAAAGCTTGGACAGCACTTCTTCTATTGCACTGGAATCTAGGAGTAGTCCTTCTTCTATTTTTAGTTTCATGCAGAGAAGTTCTTCTTCTGGGGCAAGTGTGGGAGAAGAAACAACAGGAAGATACAGCTGAGGCAGGCTACAAAAAGAAATGTGAGATGAACACGGCACAGTTGCTAAGCCAGCAGCAGGAAAGAAAATGACCACAAATGCTGTATTGTTTTTGTGAACTCCCTGAGAAAATGTCCGGGAGTCGGGAGTAAATGTCCATGATAATCGCATAAAAAATGGATACTGCATAGCAAAGTGGAATCACGTAGGCATTGAGCACAATTGTACGCCACTCGCAAGTGACGGTGTGATGAAAGAACAGAGATAGCGTGCTGGGTACAGTCATGAGCAAGAAAGCGTGAGAAGGAAGCAACCTGACTAGTAAAGGCAAATGTGAGCAAGTACTACTTTGTTAAAGAAATATGGCAAGCAGTCAAAATGCCTCGTCAAAGCCACCAGAAATCCCAAATCCAAAACGAGGAAATATAACTGCAGGAGGATGAAGAATTAGGTGATATGCTAGAATGACCCAAGATTATTCTTAGCATTGGCAGAAACGTTACAAGACTACAGCACAATTCATACGAGAAAACACACAGTCAAAGTTGAGTGTTTAGTAGATATACTTACCATAGCAAGTGTAAGTGTTGTAGTTTCCACTAGAGTACTTTTGAGTAAACTGTCTTCCTGAACGCATGGGTTGCAGAGTGGGTCATTAACAAATGTAAAAGTGGTCCTCAGAAATAATCCAAAGGAGACATAGATATAGGCGTTAAGTGTGTTTATTCTTTCAAAGGAAACTGGAGCCACATCTTGATAAGCATCACCCAGCCAACTGACGCTTACCACAACACTTCAACTATATACATTCTACTTAGAACTCTCAACAAAAGCCGAGAAAGAAATGGAAACAAACAAAGGTCAAGAAAACATCATACAGAGATCTCTAAGGGCACAGTAAAGAAAATACAAGTAATGCTCAAAGCACATACATTACCACACAATGCATTACAAAGGGACACAATTTTACAAACTTGTAATTTCTAAAAACCTCGGAAATCCACCCAAAAAAAAAAAGGCTACAACTTAGTTGTAGTTATAGTTCACCTTGAGAACAACAAAAACATCTACTCGACAACCCTGATCAATAACCTCGCCAATCTCGGACTGAGGCAACTCGTCACATCCTTTCCATACTTAGGAGTCTTATTTGATGATAGAGGAACCTGGGGCCCCCAGCAACTTTCAAAAAGCAACGCTGTAGCTAGAGCGGCTGCAGCTTTGCTTGGATTTACGAAAAAGCTGGGAGTCCGCCCAATGGAGGCTAATATAAAAGTATATAAAGCAAAATGCCTGTCTATAGCCTATTATGGATCCGCCATCTGGGGCACACGAACCACGACAAGATTCAAAAGGTGGAAAATCAATTTATGAGATTGTTGCTTTCTGTCCCTAATTCCACCCCTATATACTCACTACACGCGGAACTGGGTCTGGGTTACGTAACAGACGCATTAAAGTTAGCCCCAATTACTTGCTGGCTAAAAACCTGGCTCAACAAGGAGATATCATTAAATCATATAATTCTTAAAGATTGTTTAGCCTTGGATAGAGCCTTAAATATCCCATGTGTGAGATATGTAAAGTTACAACTCACACAATCGGGTCGTCCTGACCTTTTTTCTCCCCAGAATGTATTACAAAAGTGGATGTCAACACAGTAAAAAGTACCTTGGCTAATATGTATATATCAGAAAGGGAAGAAACTGAACTAAAGAAGCCAATTGTCAGAAATAATTACACATTTAATGCTTGGTCATTATCAAAATTGGGATATACCAGAGAATGCGAAACCCTGTGACTGTGATCATTTTTCCGTTCAGGACACTTTACATTTTATTATGTTTTGTGATCACTACACCATGATTAGGAAAAAATACTTGCTTCCAATTTTGCGTGAGGCAGGCTTTGTACAGGTCAGGCCAGCACTCATGTTCCTGCAACTTTTACCCACCGCAAAAGTAACATTCCATGTAGCAAATTTTTTAGTTGCGGGAGTACGCATTAACAAGAATCACTTAAACTCAGGGTCTTCACTAATTAATATTTGATAATTTTTAGCATATATGATGTTTTTATTACTTTTTATAACTTTTAGATACCATCCATATGTATTAATTTCATGAATTATGGTTGTATGAATTTCTTACACTTTTTAAATTTGTAATTAATAGAACATTGTACTGTGCTTGTAATGTTGTAATGATGTAATGATGAAATGTATTATGTGTCCATCTTTTTGGATTTTTATTAATCAAATAAAGAAACTTGACTGACTGACTGACTGACTAACTCGTCACAACGCCTACCTTCTCCGCCGGACATACGCTTGACCCCATCTTTACTGCTAGACCCCACGTCTCCTTCAGCCACACCACCGAACTCCCTGGACTGAACATTGCTGCATCCACTTCTCCTTCCAGAAACCCACCACACACCTCCTCACCCAACAGATCCCTCGCCGCTGCTGGAGAAAAATCACCGAAGACCAACTACACGCAAACTTCGCTCTCAGCCCACCCACCGGACCCTCCAACACCGACGACGCTGCCCACAGCCTCAGACGCTGGATCGATGACTGCGCCAACTCCTCACCCCGCTAAAGAAACCCCCACATAGAGACACCAGCAAGAGGGCCAGCTGGTTCACCCCAGAACTCCTAGCCTCCAAGAAAGCCTGCCGGAAACTAGAGAAGAAATGGCGTAGCAAACAGACTCCGGACAGCCTACAAGGGTGCCATACGCAACCACCATCACCTCATCAGGACTGCCAAGTGGACCTCCTTCAAAGACCGCCTCGACAACAATGCACACAACAGCAAGGAGCTCTTCAACATTGTGAAAGAACTCTCCAACCCCGGCTCCAACACCAACAACATCCCACAGTTGCAAGCCTTGTGCGACTCCCTCACCACTTTTTTCCACCGCAAGATAGCAGACATCCATGACAGCTTCAACACTCAGACAGCTCCAACAGACAGCAACACAACAGACTCTCCGCACACCATCAACCATGACCCCCTGCTAGCCTGGGCCAGCGAGAGCATCAATGACACCATCAACCACCATGAGCACAATCCACTCCGGCTACCCGTCAGACCAATTCCTGCACCACATCTTCAACAAAGCCAGCAGCTCCATTACACCCCACCTGCGCAATGTCATCAATCTCTCCCTCAGGACCGCGACCTTCCTAGAGAGCTGGAAATACGCCGAGACCAACACCCTACTCAAAAAACCCAAGGCCGACCCTAGAGACCTCAAGAACTTCTGGCCCAGCTCTCTGCTCCCGTTCCCGGCCAAGGTCATCAAGAAGGTTGTCGACAGACAGCTAACCCAATACCTCAAAGAAAACAGAAATCTGGGCCCTTACCAGTCAGGGTTCCGCAGCAACCAAAGCACCGAGACTGCAGTCATCACCGCCACCAATGACATCAGGACCCTGCTGGACAACGGTGAGACCGCAGTCCTCATCCTCCTGTACCTCTCCGCCGCCTTCGACACCGTCTGCCACTGCACACTACGTGCACACCTCCACGCCGTAGGGATCAAGACAAAAGCCCTGGAATGGACCACCTCCTTCCTCTCTGGCAGAACCCAGAGCGTCTGCTTCCCCACATTCCGATCCGAAGTCTCCGAGAACATCTGCAGCATACCCCAGGGATACTCCCTCAGCCCGACACTATTCAACATTTACATGGCCCGCTCGCACACGTCGCCCGACAGCACAACCTCAACATAATCTCCTATGCCTACAACACTTAATTGATCCTCTCCCTCACCAAGTTCCCCATCACCACCAAAGCCAACCTCCACGAAGCAATGAAGTCCGTCACCGACTGGATGAAGGTCAGCAGACTGAAGCTGAGCACGGCAAAATGGAGGTCCTTATCCTAGGCTGCAACCCTTCAGCCTGGGATGACTCCTTGTGGACGACAACACTGGGGGCAGCCCGACAACCACCGACCATGCACGCAACCTGGGAATCATCCTCGACTCAACGCTCTCCATGACCAAGCAAGTCTCCTCCTCCTTCTTCCACACCTTCCGCATGCTCCGCAAGATCTACAGGTGGATCCCGACAGATACAAGAAGAACAGTCACCTAGGCCCTCGTCAGCTGCAGACTCAACTACTGAAACGCCCTCTATGCAGGAGCCCCGACCTAGCTCATTAAATGACTGCAACGCATCCAAAAAGCCTAGGCACAACTGCTCCGTGAGGTACCACGCCACGGCTACATCACCCCCCACCTGAGAAACCTGCACTGGCTGCCTGTCAACAAGAGGTGACTTTCCTTCTACATCCCAAACCGCCAGATCTGCTCTGCCAACTTCACACTCACCACCGTCCCGCGCATCCGAAGAACAACCTTCGGCGGGAGATCCTTCTCCCACCTCGCCGCCAAGACCTTGAACACCCTCCCACTGAGCCTACGACAGACCCATGACCTGCTGACCTTCAGGAGGCTACTCAAGACCTGGCTGTGCAATCAGTAGCCCCCCTTCCCAGCTCCTTGAGACCCTCACGGGTATGTAGTGCGCTCTACAAATGGTTGATTGATTGATTGATTGATTGATTGATTGATTAGGGGTTATTACATTGCAACAACAACACATTTAAACAACACAAATAATTATAGTTTAAGGCTTTCATTGAAACATTATTTGTATGACTTATACTATGGTCCACAACAGCCGCGGTCTGTGCTGGTAACAGCAATGTGGCGGTGGTGCCGGCTTAGGGGAAATTTCGAGGGGCAATACTTAGGGAAAATGAAATAAATAATTATTTTCCCTCTGCACCGTCCTCCCTCCTAAGTGGCCCCACTGCCCTACCGCTGTTACCTGCATGGATTGCAGCTGGTCCACAATCTAACAGCAAATATCAACGTCAGTGATACAGTCCAATAACTATTACTCGCTATATTAATAGCAAAAGTACAATCAAAAATTTGCAGCTGCATATGACAATATATATATATATATCATTGCTTAATTAATATATGTATCAAGAAGCTGCTGTTTAATGGTGCAAACCATACATATGCAATTGACTAGATATACTGATTTGACTGTATCACTGATGTTAATATTTGAGGTTAGATTTTGGACCGTAGTATAAGTCGTACAAATAATGTTGAAATTGAAGACTTAAAAAATAATAATAACTAATGCTAATTTTTGTTTTGTTTAAATGTGTTGTTGTTGTAATGTAATAACCCCTGACTATAACTAAGTTGTAACCTTTGTATTTTGTGAATATATATATATATATATATATATATATATATATATATATATATATATATATATATATATATATATATATATATATATATATATATATATAATATATATACATCCAAACGAAACACCTCCACCAGTAATGAAGGAAGGAGCCTCAAGCGGGGGTAAGTAGAGAAGTTCTTTATTTGCAGGCAGATACGGCGTTATGCATTTCAGCGTGAGCCTTCGTCAGACGCCTCTGCCCAACTGCGAGTTCATTCACCCAGCTGTTCACTGCCGCACCCTTAATTGACGAGTGCACGCCTCCCCCAACCACATGGTCGACAAATGCAGTTGGAAAGAATGAAACTGCAACTCCCAGAATGCTTTCACCCTGGGCGGTATTGCGGGGGGAAAAAAACAAAAGTCAAATCTCTGTTTTACTAGGCGTATGCAATGCTGGGCGATGTGCAGGACAGTTAATATTTGCATTATGAACCCCTCCTGTCCCAGCATTCGCTTCAACCAACAGCTCATAGGTCCGCAGGATAGTGTGCTGGTAAAAGTTCACCAACACCATCAGTGAAGTCACCGACTGTATTATCGATTCAGAAAAGGGGGTGGTGATGAACAGAGTGTCTGAATTAAGCAGACCACTCTTACCCAGTCTAAAGATCAGGGCTTGATCCATCACCGTTATTTATCTCACTGCCCCATCCCAGCTCAGAACCTGGCTATATGCAAATCAGTCTGTCCCTGGCCCAGTGCATCATGGGAACAGGGCAGACTAAACTACCAAGCCAATTCTTCACCAGAAAGGAGACAAGCTACCGGGGACCGGTTTCTGTCATTTCAGCCGTCTTCGGCCCGGCTTGCTTGAATCCTGATGGAGCAGTGAGAAAGGGACTCATGTCTGAGTATACCCTGCCACACCTATAGTGGCCAAAAACGATTCAGAAAAGGGGGTGGTGATGAACAGAGTGTCTGAATTAAGCAGACCACTCTTACCCAGTCCAAAGATCAGGGCTTGATCCATCACCGTTATTTATCTCACTGCCCCATCCCAGCTCAGAACCTGGCTATATGCAAATCAGTCTGTCCCTGGCCCAGTGCATCATGGGAACAGGGCAGACTAAACTACCAAGCCAATTCTTCACCAGAAAGGAGACAAGCTACCGGGGACCGGTTTCTGGCATTTCAGCCGTCTTCGGCCCGGCTCGCTTGAATCCTGATGGAGCAGTGAGAAAGGGACTCATGTCTGAGTATACCCTGCCACACCTCCCCGGAAGCTTGTTTCCTTCCCAGTATAAGAATTGGCTTGGTAGTTTGGTCTGCCCTGTTCCCATGATGCACTGGGCCAGGGTCAGACTAATTTGCATATAGCCAAGTTCTGAGCTGGGATGGTGCAGTGAGCTAAAAAACGGCGATGGATCAAGCCCTGATCTTTGGACTGGGTAAGAGTGGTCTGCTTAATTCAGACACTCTGTTCATCACCACCCCCTTTTCTGAATCATTTTTGTCCACCATAAGCGTGGAAGGGTATACTCAGATGTGAGTCCCTTGCTCATTGCACCATCAGGATTCAAGCAAGCCGGGCCGAAGACGGCTGAAATGCCTGAAACCGGTCCCCGGAAGCTTGTTTCCTTCCCAGTATAAAAATTGGCTTGGTAGTTTGGTCTGCCCTGTTCCCATGATGCACTGGGCCAGGGTCAGACTAATTTGCATATAGCCAAGTTCTGAGCTGGGATGGTGCAGTGAGCTAAAAAACGGCGATGGATCAAGCCCTGATCTTTGGACTGGGTAAGAGTGGTCTGCTTAATTCAGACACTCTGTTCATCACCACCCCCTTTTCTGAATCATTTTTGTCCGCCATAAGCGTGGAAGGGTATACTCAGATGTGAGTCCCTTGCTCATTGCACCATCAGGATTCAAGCAAGCCGGGCCGAAGACGGCTGAAATGCCTGAAACTGGTCCCCGGAAGCTTGTTTCCTTCCCAGTATAAGAATTGGCTTGGTAGTTTGGTCTGCCCTGTTCCCATGATGCACTGGGCCAGGGTTAGACTAATTTGCATATAGCCAAGTTCTGAGCTGGGATGGTGCAGTGAGCTAAAAAATGGCGATGGATCAAGCCCTGATCTTTGGACTGGGTAAGAGTGGTCTGCTTAATTCAGACACTCTGTTCATCACCACCCCCTTTTCTGAATCATTTTTGTCCACCATAAGCGTGGAAGGGTATACTCAGATGTGAGTTCCTTGCTCATTGCACCATCAGGATTCAAGCAAGCCGGGCCGAAGACGGCTGAAATGCCTGAAACCGGTCCCCGGAAGCTTGTTTCCTTCCCAGTATAAGAATTGGCTTGGTAGTTTGGTCTGCCCTGTTCCCTTGATGCACTGGGCCAGGGTCAGACTAATTTGCATATAGCCAAGTTCTGAGCTGGGATGGTGCAGTGAGCTAAAAAACGGCGATGGATCAAGCCCTGATCTTTGGACTGGGTAAGAGTGGTCTGCTTAATTCAGACACTCTGTTCATCACCACCCCCTTTTCTGAATCATTTTTGTCCACCATAAGCGTGGAAGGGTATACTCAGATGTGAGTCCCTTGCTCATTGCACCATCAGGATTCAAGCAAGCCGGGCCGAAGACGGCTGAAATGCCTGAAACCGGTCCCCGGAAGCTTGTTTCCTTCCCAGTATAAGAATTGGCTTGGTAGTTTGGTCTGCCCTGTTCCCATGATGCACTGGGCCAGGGTCAGACTAATTTGCATATAGCCAAGTTCTGAGCTGGGATGGTGCAGTGAGCTAAAAAACGGCGATGGATCAAGCCCTGATCTTTGGACTGGGTAAGAGTGGTCTGCTTAATTCAGACACTCTGTTCATCACCACCCCCTTTTCTGAATCACCGACTGTATTATCAGCGTCCCTTGCTTTCCTGCTTGCTGCGGGTGAACTGCCTCATGCCAATCCCTTGGCGAAAACGAAAAATATATATATATATTTCTTCAACGCCACACCTTGATTAGGTGTAAAGAAGGAATGCACACACGAAGAATCTGAAGCTGATGCTTTTATTGATGCAAACCTCCCCATGAGAGACGCGTTTCGCCTCTCGGCTTCATCAATGTCAGTTTGTTTGTGCAAACACGTAACTTTTTAAAACCATTCATACGTCACATGTAATAAAAAGACATAGAAGACGGACTTCTGCAGCATTAGGTTAAATATTCATAGCAGCCATCTTGTAGTATGTTTTTAAAACCAATAAAGTGCAAACAAACAAAAGTGCAAAGTGCTTGTGCAAAAATATATATAACAAATCTAACTCAAGTGTGTCAGGACTAGTGAAAGTTATATGATTATATTAATATAAATTCATTTTTTCAGTACCCTATCGTCCTCTGAACACCTCTCTGCAAGCCAGCTCTCTGGCGCATACTGTAGGTACCTGGTGGGATAGTTAGCCCCCTGGGACAATCAGGATTGAGGACGAATTAATTCTCCAACTTAAAACAACTTAAAACGCGCCACAGGGCGTGTTTGCAGACATGTCACATCAGGCCATGCCCCTTTATTCACCATTGTGCAAACGCGCCCGTTGCAAGTTGTATGTTGGGGAATTAATTCTTTTTCAATATTTAGGGTCCCTGAGGGCCAACTAGCCGAACAGGTATCTCCAGTATGTGCCAGGGAGCTGTGTTGCAGACAGGTGTTCAGAGGCCACACCCCTTTTTGGAGGTACCTAGTGGGCTAGTTTGACACTACGGACCCATAGGATTCAAGGGGATTTAATCTCTCAACATAGAACGGCCACAGGGCTCGTTTACACAGTGGTGAAGGGAGGGGACAGGCCCTGTTGTGACGTGTGCAAACAAGCCCTGTGGTACATTTTAAGTTGGGGAAATAATTCCCCTTCAATCCTGAGGGACCCTGGGGGCCAACTAGCCCACCAGGTGCTTCCAGTAAGCGCTGCTTCGCTGCATTGCAGAGAGGTGGTGCAGGCCGTGCCCCTTTTTACACTTCTCTGCAGTGGTGCTTACTGGACGTACCTAGTGGGCTAACTTGCCCCTAAGACCCTCAGGATTCCAGTGGACTTAATCTCCCAACTCAAAATGGCCACAGGGCGTGTTTACACAGTGGGGAAGGGAGGGGATGGGGCGCGTTTTAAGTTGGAGAAATAATTCACCTTCAATCCTGAGGGACCCTGGGGGCTAACTAGCCCACCAGGTGCTTACAGTAAGCGACACTGCGCTGCGTTTCAGAAAGGTGGTCCAGGCCGTTCCACTTTTTACACCTCTTTACAATTCAGCTCTGTGGCGCTTACTGGAGATACCTAGTGGGCTAGTTGAACCCTAGGGACCCCCAGGATTCAAATGAACGTAATCTCCCAACTTAAAATGGCCACAGGACGTGTTTACACAGTGGTGGAAGGAGTGGACGGGGCCTGAGGTGAAGTGTGCAAACACACCCTGTGGCGCATTTTAAGAGGTAGTTTTAATCCCCCTGCCCAAAAATATACTAGGGGCTTACAGAGGAGGTCATGCTAATCACAGGGAGACCCTAATGCATAGTGTTCCCTAGTGTATATAGGTGCTTTCACTGTATTCTAAGTATCTTTTAACATAGCACTGGCTCTAGGACTGGTAGGTTAGAGTCAGGTACCACCAGTACCCGTCTGAAAAAGTTGAGGGTACAGGATGATTTTGCAACAAGGCTTCTTTCTGCTCTTCTGTTAGTTCTTTCTGCATGTTTTCTTCCTTCCTGCACTTTTCTTCATCTTTGAGGACTTCTGTTGCTTCTTTCTGCATTTCTTTTTTCTTTCTGTGTGTTTTTTCTTCTTTCGTCACATGTCCTATCTCTGTGGGCATAGTTAGAAATTACCATTTAAAAAACCTTTGAAATTTACTGAAAAAACCATAGGTTTCAGGCACGTTATAGTTAGGAATTAGCATTTCAAAAACCTTAGAAATTCCCTGAAAAAACCATAGGTTTTAGGTGTATTATAGTTAGTTGGACAGTTGGATATGAGATGTCATGAGTGATGTCATGAGTGATGTCACTGACCATGTCATAAGTGATGTAATATGTGACGTCATCAGTAGTGCATTACGGGCGCGCGAGTTATAGTTAGCGGAACTAATATAACGGGGGAATTTCTATGGTTTTGTACGAGTGAAATGTCCAACTAACTATAACGCCCCTGACACAACCGAACCCCGTGGCAGAGGGTGGTTGTATGCTGGGCATGCTGCGCGGCTGCTTTTCTTGTGTAAAGGCATTGTTTTTATAAAACTTCACTGTTTTTACTTGTATTTGCCTTGTTCACTCACTCCCCTAGCCTCGTTCCGATACAGCTGTGCGCCGCTTGTTATCGGAGGGCTGACGGGGCTGCGAGCACCATCAGGCACCTTATTTCCGGCCGCATAGGTCAGCGCTCTAGTCTTCGCGCTCTAAAGACCTACTTAACCTTGGGCCCATGCGCACGTGCAGCGGCACAATCGAACCCAGTGGCAGAGGGTGGTTGTATGCTGGGCATGCTGCGTGGCTGCTTTTCTTGTGTAACGGCATTGTTTTTATAAAACGTCACTGTTTTTACATGTATTTGCCTTGTTCACTCGCTCCCCTAGTCTCGTTCCGACACGGCTGTGTGCCGCTTGTTATCGGAGGGCTGACGGGGCTGCAAGCACCATCTCAGGCACCTTATTTCTGTCCGTCGAGGTCAGCGCTCCAGTCTTCGCGCTCTAAAGACCTACTTAACCTTGGGCCCATGCGCACGCGCAGCGGACACAACCGAACCCAGTGGCAGAGGGTGGTTGTATGCAGGGCATGCTGCGTGGCTGCTTTTCTTGTGTAACGGCATTGTTTTTATACAACGTCACTGTTTTCACTTGTATTTGCCTTGTTCACTCGCTCCCCTAGCCTCCTTCCGACATGGCTGTGTGCCGCTTGTTATCGGAGGGCTGACGGGGCTGCGAGCACCATCTCAGGCACCTTATTTCCGGCCGCATAGGTCAGCTCTCTAGTCTTCGCGCTGTAAAGACCTACTTAACATTGGGCCCAAGCGCACGCGCAGCAGACGCGCACCTTGGCAAGCCCATCTGCGCCCGTCCACGGCCGGCTGGGGCTAGGGGCACCCCACTATGCCTTTTTTTAAACTAAAACCTTGATCAGCTCTGTGCTCTTCAGGGCCCTTGGCCGCTCAGTGCTTCTACGGTCACCTACATTGACAACCTTGGTATACTCTGACCCCACTCTACCACTTCCCTCCCTTGGGGCTTCCCCCAACCCCTACCGCCCCGGTGCTCTCTCCTCTGCCTCTTTTGCACCGTGGTGTTGTCTCTCCTCTATCCGCCTTCCTTCTTAACACCCGGTCGGCGGTTCAACACCACGTCGAGCTCTTTACTTTTCTTGAAACAGTAAACCCCGACCTCCTGTTACTTACAGAAACGTGGTACTCCTCGGACTCTTTACCTGACATCTTGACAGCTCTACCTGACTATGTTGTGCGCTCCGACCGCCCACAGGGGAAAGTTGGAGGTGGCGTTGCCCTAATTGCTCATTCTAATCTTCACTTCCAGGCACTGCCATCTCCCCCCATTCAGGCAGTGGACTTCTTGGTGGTTTGCTCCACTTCTTTCAAAGTCCCCCTTACCTGGGCACTTTTTTACCGACCACCGCAGCCAATGCCTCATTTCAATCCAGCAGTACAGGAATTATTGTCTACCCTGATAGTTAATAATTCCTCTGTTCTGGTCCTAGGTGACTTTAACTTCTGGCCTACTGACCCCCACGAAGACCTTATGTCTAAGAACTTTACAGTGCTGCTCCTCAACCTGAATTTCACTTCCCATTGTCACACCCCTACACATTCTGCTGGCCACATCTTAGACCAAGTCTGGTCAGCCAACAGTCCTATTTCCTCCCTTTCATTCTTCCCTTGCCCCTGGTCTGATCACTCATTCATCTCTTTTACCTTTGATCAGGACTTGGCGACTAAGCCCCCCCTTCTTAGCAACATCTGGGCCCGCAATTGGAGCCAGGTGGATCTAGCCTCTCTTTGCTCCTCCTTAATAACTCTGCCGCCTGATCTTGAAGGCCTCCCCCCTCATATACAGGCTAATACCATCAACAGTTGGCTCTCTGCAGCATGCGACCAAGTCGCCCCCCTCAAACGCGTCAGAACACAATGAGTTCATGAGGCTAACAGATGGTTCAATCCGGAGTTAAAATCAAAAAAACTCACACTAAGACAGGCAGAGTGCCTTTGAAGGCGCGACTACTGCCCTGCACTAAAATTACAGTATACCGCCTTACTTCAGGAATATAAAAAAGCTATTCTCCACTCTAAATCTGAATATTTCTCTTCCAAGTTTCTTTTGGCTGAAAATAAACCCAAAGAAATATTCTCCATAGTTCACGAATTAGCTTCCTCTGACAGAGCCACTCTTAAGCCGGTCCCCTCACAAGTCCTCTGTGATTCCCTTAACGACTATTTCATTGAGAAAATTGCCATCATCAGGGCTAACATCCCACTCCCCTCCCCATCCTTTCAAAGAAATGAAATGAAATTGGAATTTATAAAGCGCGTTACTACCCGGAGGCCTCGTAGCGCTGAGGACGGGTGGGACAGGAGGACCACCAACTGCATTAGTGGAAGAGAAATGTTTTCAGACTCTTGCGGAATTTTTGGAGATCAGGTTCATTGCGCAGGGTGAGCGGCAGGGAGTTCCAGTCCGCAGCCGCATTCCATGAAAAGGAGCGGCCACCCCATCTGGCACGTTTGATTTTCCTGGTTGAAGCCAGAAAGGTTGTACTGGAGTGCAACTATCTCCGCGGGTGGTAGGGTGTGACTAAGGAACAGATCATTGCAGGACCTTGTTGCCACATGGCTTTATGCGTTATACACATCACCTTGAATTTTACCCTGGCCTGAATGGGCAGCCAGTGGAGTGTCCTCAGGGCGGGGACACCAGAGTGTCCAAGAAGAAGACGGGCCGCTGCGTTCTGGGTTACTTGAAGTTTTTTAATAGTACTGACAGGAGCGCCCAAGTTAAGGGCATTCCCGTAGTCAAGGCGTGACAGGATAATGGCCTGGACCATTATCCTTCGAGCTTGAAAGGGGAGGAGAGGCAAGATTTTCCTCAGCATTCTCATCAACCCAAAGCATGTGACAGAAGTTTGGTGGCTTGTGATTGAAGCTTAAGGTGTCATCTAGCCATACTCCCAGACTTTTGATCCGATCTTTTTGTTCGGGGGGGGGTACCCTTGCAAATCGGCCAATCGATGGTAGGTCTGGGTACAGTAGATTTCCCTAGGAACATCAGCTCCGTTTTGTCCCGTTCAGTTTTAGGTGGGACAGGGCCATCCATTTTGTTATAGCTTCTAGACAACTGCCTAGCTTGTAGGGTGTGCCCCCTAGCTGGTTCAGAGCCACCACTAGTTGGGTGTCGTCTGCGTAGGTTATAATATCAAAGCCATAGGGCCGCACAATCTCTGCCAGAGGCTCCATATATACATTAAAAAGTGTAGGGCTCAAGGAGGAGCCCTGGGGCACTCCCCTAATGAGGGGCCAAGTTTTGGAATGAGTAAATGTAATTTGATACTTGTATAGCGCACTACTCACCCGCAAGGGTCTTAATGTGCTTGTACGAATACCGCTGTGGAACCCATCCTGGCTTTCCCTGTGAGGTGTCCACTCCTGGGCACCCCCAAGGTGGAGGCCAGGCATCCTTAGCGTTGTGGGGGCCGTTGTGTAGATTAAGAAAGCTATTGCCCAGAGTTGCAGAGTGGGACTCCATGATTGGAATAGGCACCGATGCGAGAATTATCAGGTCCGTGGAATTTTGAGCCCAAGACCCGCCGAGGCGGGGAATTGAACCCTGGTCCCGGGCTAGACCTCTGCATCAAGGTCTGCCGCTCTAATCATGGAGGTACCCTCAGACACCTGAAACCACCGATCCTCTAAGAAGGACCGCAGCCAATTGATGGCTTGCCCTGCGACTCCAAGATGTTGTAGGCGGGAGATTAGAATGTTATGGTTCACGGTGTCAAAGGCTGCACTCAGGTCTAACAGCATAATTGCCGTGGTGCTGCCTTGGTCCATGTGCTTCCCGGCTAGCTCTGTTACTGTCAGCATAGCAGTCTCTGTCCCCAGCTTAGGGAGAAAGCTTGTTTAAAAGTCATGGAGGAGATGGTTAGATTCCAAATAGTCTACCAAGATGGTATTGATGTACCTCTAAAGCAGCTTACTTATCCAGGGGAGAAGGGAGATTGGGTGAAAATTGGCCATGTTTGCTGGGTCGGGGTTGGGTTTTTTCAATAGAGCCCTGACTTGAGCACACTTCCATGCTTTAGGTACGTTTCCTGTTGTGATCGAAGTATTAAAGATGTTTAGAATCGTTGATCTAATCGAACCCGCCACCTTCAATAGATGGCGGGGATCAGGATCAGTGGGAGAGCCCGACGGGTTCCCTAAGCAAGCGCGGAGATGCCCCAGGGTAAGTCGTGCGCTATATAAGTTTCATTCATTTCATTTCATTTCATGTCACTTTTAGCATTAATGCATTAAGGGAGTCTTCATTGAGCAGTGTGATTTCCAGTAACTGGCAGTTAGGTTTTGTGGGGATATTATCTGTCTCCAGGAGATTCTGTCCGTCGGAGTTGAAGGAAAGGGAGATGGATTGAATCTTTTGAAAGAAGTACTCAGCCTGCTTGTCTCAGCGGCTTTGAGCTTTGCTTGGATCTGAAAAAATGGATGGGGTTCTGATCAGAAATTTAGCAATCCGAAAGATTTCCCTGGGGGCACTGGCTGCCAATCTAATCTTTTGTTCATAAAACACTGATTGTGCCAGTGTAATTTCGGCTTTATATTTCTTTCTTGATGGATTCCCAGTAAAGTTTCCTGTCTTGTACCTTAAGTGTACGTCTCCACATCCTCTCTAATTTCCTACAGTTTTGCTCTAGCTCCTTTAATTTGGGGGTGTACCATGGTGCCTCTTTGGACTTGGTTTTCTCCTTAAGGAGTCTCAAAGGGGCCACAGCATCCAGTGCGGACTGTATCCATTCATTGAAATGCTTATTAAGAGTATCTGGGTCATCCCCTGTTGGCAACGGGATTGCTGAAAGAGAGTTAGTCCACCACCCACGCACAATTCCTTACATTTAGATCAACTTCCGCCGGTTTCCAAGGTCAAATCTGGCTCGCCCGCGGACACCTGCCCGGCCTATATACTGAAATAAATTTTCTCCGCGTGTCCTCAGCCTCCTTTGACCTTGCTCAATAACTCCTTTATGTAGGGAGCTGTCCCCGACGCATACAAATCAACTAAAATCATCCCCATCCTAAAGAAGCCCGGCGCGGAACCTTCCTCTCCCTCTAATTACCGCCCCATCTCCCTTCTCCCCTTCCTGGGTAAAATCCTAGAATGCCATGTCACCAAAGTCCTCAGCAACTTCATTGAGGAAAGTCGCTATTTAGCGCCCCACCAGGCAGGGTTCCGCCCCTCTCATTCCACCGAGTCTGTCGTCCTCTCTGTCCTGGACGAGCTAAGAGGAGGCATGGATATCAACTCCCCCCAAGCACTGGTCCTCCTGAACTTGTCCGCGGCCTTTGACACGGTCCACCATTCCACCCTTCTCTCGTTTGTCAGAGGCGCCGGCATTGGGGGGGCTCGCCCTGGCGTGGATCACCTCCTTTCTAGGAAACCGCACCCAGGCGGTTCAGCTTGCAGACTTTTCGGCTCCCACACGTATTGTTCCCTGCGGAGTTCCACAGGGATCCTCTCTTTCTCACCTTCATTTCAACCTCTATATCTGTCTTTTATATCTGCTCTTCAACAGATGGAGGTCTCTGTATTTAACTATAGTGATGACCTCCAGCTGATCTTTACCCTTTCCTCACGGCCTGCCTCAATACTGAACTTCCAAACAATCATGACTTTCATCAGTGACTGGATGAACTGCAACTACCTTAAGTTAAACCCCGATAAGACCAAACTGGTTCTTACGGGCGGCAGCTCCAGTCCCTGGACCTCAATCTTCTGGCCTCCCTCTCCTGGGTCCCCTCCTTCCCCCTCCTCCTCAGTAAAAACTCTGGGTATCAAAGTCAACTCTGAGCTTACTATGCGCTCCCAGATTAGCTCTGTGGTCTCTGCCTGTTTTCTGACACTTTGCACTATTTGTAAGATCTCCTGTTTCTTTTCTTTTACCGCCCTCAAGCTTATTATCATGGCCATGATCACCTCATGGCTTGACTACGGCAATGTGCTGTACACAGGCACCCCTGCCTATGATCTTCGATGCCTGCAGCTTATTCAAAATCAGGCCGCCGGACTAATTTACAAACTTCCCAAATCCCACCACATCACCCCTCTACCAAAAGCACTGCACTGGCTCCCCATTGCCGAACGCTCTCTCTTCAAGATGGACTGTTTGACTTTTCAGGCTTTGGCCGGCAATGCACCAGCCTTTATCAATGCAAAGATCAAACCATACTTCCCCTGCAGAGACTTACGCTCTTCTTCCCAATCTTTACTGTGCGTGACTCGCTTCAGGAAGAAGAAAACTGGGGGATGAAAAGTTCTCCTGCCTGGCGCCGTCCTTCTGGAATTCCCTCCCCATCACTGCTAGGTCCCTACCAGTCTATACTGATTTCCGTAAAGCCCTCAAGACTTTCCTGCTCTCCCGAGCCTTCCCAGTATAATTTGCCTCCCTGCCTCAGCGGTTCATTTGTTCCTCATCGCCAAGAAACCGCATGGTGATCGAGCGCTTTATAAGTCCCTTAACTTCAACTTCAACTTCTGAAACCTATGTTTTTTTCAACGAACATATATATATATATATATATATATATATATATATATATATATATATATATATATATATGGAAAACAACTCCTGAAGCAGAGAAAATGAACTCCTTCACCAGGAACGGACCACCACAAAGGTTCTTCAAATTTTCAGTGCATTTATTAAGCCTCTCACAACATGACGCGTTTCAGCCGGGTCACCCCGGCCTTGATCACATGACGTGTCAGGAAAAACTCCACCCTTAAATACTATGAATCAATGTGAAACCCTCCCATTCTTCACATGAAAAGGGTAAACAGACTTATAAAAGTGCATAGTGCAAACGTGCAAAAGCAATTTGAAAAGTTCAACAATTCATTTTATACATTGTTCAACATGATATAATTATTTCTTCTTAATCTAAAAGCAAAACACTTAAAAAATTATATTTGATAAGTTTGAAAAAATCCAGGCCAAGTGCCCAAGTGCTAATCTATAAGTAGTACTATTGGTCCTGCACGATTCTGATAACAATTGATCATAGTAAAACCCATTTGTGAAAATGAAAAATGTAGTTGATTACAACCCTTCATAAATAATAAATTTAAAATAAATGAATGAATGTGCGGATGCCATTTTATCAAGCAATCTTATACATGGCCAAAGAGATGAATATCATATTAAACATAATAATACTATTCAACCTTGAAACTCTAAAGATTAAATAAAAAGGATCAATTCTCAGTCAATAAATATATATGTATATACAGTTAGAATATAGAATGAATAGAATGTAGGCAATTCAGTAGGATCATAATAAAGTGCTAATCAATATCAACAGATCCATAATAGATTGATAACCCTCTCTCAGAAAACCTCATAATCGAACTAGAACAACCTAGAAGACCCATTAGGTAATATACAGTAAAAGGTTATGTTAAAAATCTATTATTCAAAAAAGTTAATAAATTTACCCTTCAATATAAAATCTAAATTCATATATATACACACACATATAACATCTGTATCAGAGGATCTTAAATTATCATGAAATGGACATATTGTGGATATTATTTTAGTACATATCAATTAACCTGATATTGAGCCCAATATCAGGTATATATCCAAAATAATATTGATTCCAAACCGATATAAAGTAATATATTCATAGAAAGTTAACCATATCCTCTCCTGTGTTCAAACCATTAGGTATCTTGGTATTTAATCTTACTATGTATTTACTCTCTAGTTGGCGGAGTTTTTTCTCCCTGTCTCCACCTCGTATTGATTTTGGAACAGAGTCAATCACATAGTATTTTAGGTCATCCAATTTGTTTTGATGTACGAGTTTAAAATGGCGAGCAACCGGATAGGATGGATCCGAGTTCGCAATTGCTCGCAAATGTTGGAGGATCCTGTTGAACACAGGGAGTTTAGTACTACCAATATATGATAGTAAACATGTACATTCCAGAACATATACAGCACAGTCGGTTTTACAGGTATAATAACCATTAATCTTATTGGGTATTCCTGAAAAGGGGTCAGAAAAGAATTGTTTATTTATACCGAACTTACAAGCACGACAAGAGAAGCATTTTACAAAACCTCTCTTGTCAGTCAACCAATTCTTTTTTTCTATCACTTCAGGACTAGTTTTCACTAGAGCATCTTGCATGGATGGTGCTCTTCTGAAAGTGACAGTAGGCTGATTAAGTAGTTCTGGCGACAAAATAATGTTGGTATGAAGAATAGGCCAATGCCTACTCACAATTCTCCTAATATCATGTTCTTGACTACTGTAGGTAGTAATTAACCTTACTGGAGTAGGAGCAGTTGTTATGATCTGATTCTCATCCGTTACCTCACTGACCTCAGTTACAGTGAATGTATTAGTTTACCAAGGGCCCACTGTAGATCTTTGGAACTATAACCTCTCTTCAAAAATCTTTCCTTAGCTTCATGTAAACAAATGTCCAAATCTTCCTTTCTGTTACAGATCCTTTTTATACGTAAAAACTCACCATAGGGAATACTTTTTATGAGGTGCCTAGGGTGAGCACTGCTGGCGTGAAAAATAGAATTACCAGCTGTTGTTTTGCGGTGTAATTTAGTGCAAATGTTATTTTGATCAATAAATGCCTCTACATCTAAGAATTCTACCTTAGAATCACTGACCTGTGCCGTAATTTCCAAATTAAGGGAATTGTTATTAATCTTCCTGACAAAATCAATGGCTGATTCTTTTGTACCTCTCCATATGACGAACACGTCATCAATGAAACGCCACCATCTGATGACATGTTCTGAATAATCATCGCCATGGGTCTGCATGAGGACGTGCTTCTCCCACCAGCCCACGTGCAAGCACGCAGAGCTTGGAGAGAAGCACGCCCCCATAGCCACACCCCTTAACTGATGAAACAACTCTTTATTGAAAATAAAGAAATTGTTAGTTAGACACATTTCTGTCATCTGGATTATCATTTTGTTGTGCTCATTATAGCAGATACTTCTGTTGGACAGGAAGAATTTAATTGCATTCAAGCCATCTTGATGGTTGATACTTGTGTATAAGGAACAAATGTCCATCACTAACAAGTGATAACCATCCTCCCAAGTGACATCTTTCAGTCTGTCCAAAAAATGTCCTGTATCACGAATAAACGAGGGCAAAGCAGCTACATAGTTGTGAAGAAAAAAATCAACATACTTCGACATTGATTCAAGTAAACTACCTTGGGCCGATACAATAGGTTGTCCTGGCACTGGGGTTATCTCTTTATGGATTTTAGGGAGTAGGTACAAGGTCGGAGTAATAGGATGCTCTGTTCTTAAAAAATTAAACTCATCCTTGTCAATTAGATTTTCCCTCTTCCACTTAGATAACTCTTTAAAAGTTTGATCCTTTACTTTCAAAAGAATTGGAAAGGCTACCTGCTTGTAACATTGAACATCGCTCAATTGTTGCCTAGCCTCTTCCAAATATGCATCTCTAGGCCATAAAACAATATTGCTGCCTTTATCTGCTTTGTTGATTATGATGTTTTTTTCTTTAGTAAGTTTATCCATAAGGCGGAAATATTGTTGTTCTTTATACTGACTTTTTTTATTAAGTGAAATACATTTTTTATGGAGAACTTTAAGATCACTAATCACGCAATCACCAAAAATATATATATGTCACCTCCAATTTGGTTGGAAATTCAGGAATTTGCAGCGCTCACGTAGGTGCGTTATCCTGCGGCTGATCCCACGCCGCTCCACATTCACCAACTTCCCCCAACAAGGGGAAAAACCGGTCCCACACCGAATTGCAGTATTCAAATCTTCTTTATTTCTCTAGTTACAGGGCTAACAGCGCGTAAGATCTACTCGTTTCGGTGTCTCACCACCTTGCTCACGATCAACGGGTTGCCCCACCCCGTGTGAATTTGAATGTTTTTTTCTCACAGTTACTTCCTGTCACATGTTCACATTACAAGGATTATGGTCCTTGTAGTTCCTCATTACGTTTATCGGCAAAAGTAGAATGTTCGTGCAAATATAATCTCATTAAACATTTGAGACTCATTTCTCTCTTTATATTTCATTTCCCGTCCGATCAGCAATATTATTTTATTGATTGTTCTGCATTCCAATAGGCTTATTCCGATGTTGTTATTTTTATTCAAGCTTTAAACTTTCTTTGTTTGTATTTTCCTTTGTTTGCTGATCATATGTAATTGTTTGTGTTTGCATGATAGACTCTTATGATTGTTTATACGTGCACATATAATTCCTCCGACTGATTTAACCCATTCGGATGCAGCGTTCTCAGGTTTAATATGGTAGTTTGGTCTGCCCTGTTCCCATGATGCACTGGGCCAGGGACAGACTGATTTGCATGTAGCCAGGTTCTGAGCTGGGATGGTGCAGTGAGCTAAAAAACGGTGATGGATCAAGCCCTGATCTGTTGACTGGGTAGGAGTGTTCTGCTTAATTCAGATACTCTGTCCTTCACCACCCCCCTTTTCTGAATCGTTTTGTCCACCATAAGCGTGGAAGGGTATGCTCAGACATGAGTCCTTTGCTCACTGCACCATCAGGATTCAAGCAAGCCGGGCCGAAGACGGCTGTAATGCCAGAAACCGGACCCCGGAAGCTTGTTTCCTTTCCAGTATAAGAATTGGCTTGGTAGTTTGGTCTGCCCTGTTCCCATGATGCACTGGGCCAGGGACAGACTGATTTGCATGTAGCCAGGTTCTGAGCTGGGATGGTGCAGTGAGCTTAAAAACGGTGATGGATCAAGCCCTGATCTGTTGACTGGGTAGGAGTGTTCTGCTTAATTCAGATACTCTGTCCATCACCACCCCCCTTTTCTGAATCGTTTTGTCCACCACAAGCATGGAAGGGTATGCTCAGACATGAGTAACTTGCTCACTGCACCATCAGGATTCAAGCAAGCCGGGCCGAAGACGGCTGTAATGCCAGAAACCGGTCCCCGGAAGCTTGTTTCATTTCCAGTATAAGAATTGGCTTGGTAGTTTGGTCTGCCCTGTTCCCATGATGCATTGGGCCAGGGACAGACTGATTTGCATGTAGCCAGGTTCTGAGCTGGGATGGTGCTGTGAGCTAAAAAACGGTGATGGATCAAGCCCTGATCTGTTGACTGGGTAGGAGTGTTCTGCTTAATTCAGATACTCTGTCCATCACCACCCCCCCTTTTCTTAATCGTTTTGTCCACCATAAGCGTGGAAGGGTATGCTCAGACATGAGTCCCTTGCTCACTGCACCATCAGCCTTCAAGCAAGCCGGGCCGAAGACGGCTGTAATGCCAGAAACCGGTCCCCGGAAGCTTGTTTCCTTTCCAGTATAGGAATTGGCTTGGTAGTTTGGTCTGCCCTGTTCCCATGATGCACTGGGCCAGGGACAGACTGATTTGCATGTAGCCAGGTTCTGAGCTGGGATGGTGCAGTGAACTAAAAAACGGTGATAGATCGAGCCCTGATCTGTTGACTGGGTAGGAGTGTTCTGCTTAATTCAGATACTCTGTCCATCACCACCCCCTTTTCTGAATCGTTTTGTCCACCATAAGCGTGGAAGGGTTTGCTCAGACATGAGTCCCTTGCTCACTGCACCATCAGGATTCAAGCAAGCCGGGCCGAAGACGGCTGTAAGGCGAGAAACCGGTCCCCGGAAGCTTGTTTACTTTCCAGTATAAGAATTGGCTTGGTAGTTTGGTCTGCCCTGTTCCCCTGATGCACTGGGCCAGGGACAGACTGATTTGCATGTAGCCAGGTTCTGAGCTGGGATGGTGCAGTGAGCTAAAAAACGGTGATGGATCAAGCCCTGATCTGTTGACTGGGTAGGAGTGTTCTGCTTAATTCAGATACTCTGTCCATCACCACCCCCCTTTTCTGAATCGTTTTGTCTACCATAAGCGTGGAAGGGTATGGTCAGACATGAGTCCCTTGCTCACTGCACCATCAGGATTCAAGCAAGCCGGGCCGAAGACGGCTGTAATGCCAGAAACCGTTCCCCGGAAGCTTGTTTCCTTTCCAGTATAAGAATTGGCTTGGTAGTTTGGTCTGCCCTGTTCCCATGATGCACTGGGCCAGGGACAGACTGATTTGCATGTAGCCAGGTTCTGAGCTGGGATGGTGCAGTGAGCTAAAAAACGGTGATGGATCAAGCCCTGATCTGTTGACTGGGTAGGAGTGTTCTGCTTAATTCAGATACTCTGTCCATCACCACCCCCCTTTTCTGAATCGTTTTGTCCACCATAAGCGTGGAAGGGTATGCTCATGACATGAGTCCCTTGCTCACTGCACCATCAGGATTCAAGCAAGCCGGGCCGAAGAGGGCTGTAATGCCAGAAACCGGTCCCCAGAATCTTGTTTCCTTTCCAGTATGAGAATCGGCTTGGTACTTTGGTCTGCCCTGTTCCCATGATGCACTGGGCCAGGGACAGACTGATTTGCATGTAGCCAGGTTCTGAGCTGGGATGGTGCAGTGAGCTAAAAAACGGTGATGGATCAAGCCCTGATCTGTTGACTGGGTAGGAGTGTTCTGCTTAATTCAGATACTCTGTCCATCACCACCCCCCTTTTCTGAATGGTTTTGTCCACCATAAGCGTGGAAGGGTATGCTCAGACATAAGTCCTTTGCTCACTGCACCATCAGGATTCAAGCAAGCTGGGCCGAAGACGGCTGTAATGCCAGAAACTGGTCCCCGGAAGCTTTTTTCCTTTCCAGTATAAGAATTGACTTGGTGGTTTGATCTGCCCTGTTCCCATGATGCACTGGGCAAGGGACAGACTGATTTGCATGTAGCCAGGCTCTGAGCTGGGATGGTGCAGTGAGCTAAAAAACGGTGATGGATCAAGCCCTGATCTGTTGACTGGGTAGGAGTGTTCTGCTTAATTCAGATACTCTGTCCATCACCACCCCCCTTTTCTGAATCGTTTTGTCCACCATAAGCGTGGAAGGGTATGCTCAGAAATGAGTCCCTTGCTCACTGCACCATCAGGATTCAAGCAAGCCGGGCCGAAGACGGCTGTAATGCCAGAAACCGGTCCCCGGAAGCTTGTTTCCTTTCCAGTATAAGAATTGGCTTGGTAGTTTGGTCTGCATTGTTCCCATGATGCACTGGGCCAGGGACTGACTGATTTGCATGTAGCCATGTTCTGAGCTGGAATGGTGCAGTGAGCTAAAAAACGGTGATGGATCAAGCCCTGATCTGTTGACTGGGTAGGAGTGTTCTGCTTAATTCAGATACTCTGTCCATCACCACCCCCCTTTTCTGAATCGTTTTGTCCACCATAAGCTTGGAAGGGTATGCTCATGACATGAGTCCCTTGCTCACTGCACCATCAGGATTCAAGCAAGCCGGGCCGAAGACGGCTGTAATGCCAGAAACCGGTCCCCGGAAGCTTGTTTCCTTTCCAGTATAAGAATTGGCTTGGTAGTTTGGTCTGCCCTGTTCCCATGATGCACTGGGCCAGGGACAGACGGATTTGCATGTAGCCAGGTTCTGAGCTGGGATGGTGCAGTGAGCTAAAAAACGGTGATGGATCAAGCCCTGATCTGTTGACTGGGAAAGAGTGTTCTGCTTAATTCAGATACTCTGTCCATCACCACCACCCTTTTCTGAATCGTTTTGTCCACCATAAGCGTGGAAGGGTATGCTCAGACATGAGTCCCTTGCTCACTGCACCATCAGGATTCAAGCAAGCCGGGCCGAAGAGGGCTGTAATGCCAGAAACCGATCCCCAGAATCTTGTTTCCTTTCCAGTATAAGAATTGGCTTGGTAGTTTGGTCTGCCCTGTTCCCATGATGCACTGGGCCAGGGACAGACTGATTTGCATGTAGCCAGGTTCTGAGCTGGGATGGTGCAGTGAGCTAAAAAACGGTGATGGATCAAGCCCTGACCTGTTGACTGGGTAAGAGTGTTCTGCTTAATTCAGATACTCTGTCCATCACCACCCCCCTTTTCTGAATCATTTTGTCCACCATAAGCGTGGAAGGGTATGCTCAGACATGAGTCCTTTGCTCACTGCACCATCAGGATTCAAGCAAGCCGGGCCGAAGACGGCTGTAATGCCAGAAACCGGTCCCCGGAAGCTTTTTTCCTTTCCAGTATAAGAATTGACTTGGTAGTTTGGTCTTCCCTGTTCCCATGATGCACTGGGCCAGGGACAGACTGATTTGCATGTAGCCAGGTTCTGAGCTGGGATGGTGCAGTGAGCTAAAAAACGGTGATGGATCAAGCCCTGATCTGTTGACTGGGTAGGAGTGTTCTGCTTAATTCAGATACTCTGTCCATCACCACCCCCCTTTTCTGAATCGTTTTGTCCACCATAAGCGTGGAAGGGTATGCTCAGACAAGAGCCCCTTGCTCACTGCACCATCAGGATTCAAGCAAGCCGGGCCGAAGACGGCTGTAATGCCAGAAACCGATCCCCGGAAGCTCGTTTCCTTTCCAGTATAAGAATTGGCTTGGTAGTTTGGTCTGCCCTGTTCCCATGATGCACTGGGCCAGGGACAGACTGATTTGCATGTAGCCAAGTTCTGAGCTGGGATGGTGCAGTGAGCTAAATAACGGTGATGGATCATGCCCTGATCTGTTGACTGGGTAGGAGTGTTCTGCTTAATTCAGATACTCTGTCCATCACCGCCCCCCTTTTCTGAATCGTTTTGTCCACCATAAGCATGGAAGGGTATGCTCAGACATGAGTCCCTTGCTCACTGCACCATAAGGATTCAAGCAAGCCGGGCCGAAGACGGCTGTAATGCCAGAAACCGGTCCCCGGAAGCTTGTTTCCTTTCCAGTATAAGAATTGGCTTGGTAGTTTGGTCTGCCCTGTTCCCATGATGCACTGGGCCAGGGACAGACTGATTTGCATGTAGCCAAGTTCTGAGCTGGGATGGTGCAGTGAGCTAAATAACGGTGATGGATCATGCCCTGATCTGTTGACTGGGTAGGAGTGTTCTGCTTAATTCAGATACTCTGTCCATCACCGCCCCCCTTTTCTGAATCGTTTTGTCCACCATAAGCGTGGAAGGGTATGCTCAGACATGAGTCCCTTGCTCACTGCACCATAAGGATTCAAGCAAGCCGGGCCGAAGACGGCTGTAATGCCAGAAACCGGTCCCCGGAAGCTTGTTTCCTTTCCAGTATAAGAATTGGCTTGGTAGTTTGGTCTGCCCTGTTCCCATGATGCACTGGGCCAGGGACAGACTGATTTGCATGTAGCCAGGTTCTGAGCTGGGATGGTGCAGTGAGCTAAAAAACGGTGATGGATCAAGCCCTGATCTGTTGACTGGGTAGGAGTGTTCTGCTTACTTCAGATACTCTGTCCATCACCACCCCCCTTTTCTGAATCGTTTTGTCCACCATAAGCGTGGAAGGGTATGCTCAGACATGAGTCCCTTGCTCACTGCACCATCAGGATTCAAGCAAGCCGGGCCGAAGATGGCTGTAATGCCAGAAACCGGTCCCCGGAAGCTTGTTTCCTTTCCAGTATAAGAATTGGCTTGGCAGTTTGGTCTGCCCTGTTCCCATGATGCACTGGGCCAGGGACAGACTGATTTGCATGTAGCCAGGTTCTGAGTTGGGATGGTGCAGTGAGCTAAAAAACGGTGATGGATCAAGCCCTGATCTGTTGACTGGGTAGGAGTGTTCTGCTAAATTCAGATACTCTGTCCATCACCACCCCCCTTTTCTGAACCGATCATATCGGCCATAAACAGCTTGGGAGAACATGTAGGCCAGTATATATATTTTTTTCTCCAGAGCTTGGTGATGGCATTGCCAAGCTATGTAAAAGATACTGGAGATTTCCTACAGAAATTAGACAAATTGTCATGGTCAGAGGATTTGCTTCTTATCACTCCAGATATAGAAGCGTTATATACGAGTATAGATCATGAGCAGGGATTGGCTTCGGTTAAACATTTTTTGGAATCTCGGTCCAGTACATTATATGAACATAACAAAGTGGTGCTGGAACTCATCAAATGGTGTCTTAATAATAACTATTTCCTGTTTGATAAAGATATATACAAACAGATGAGAGGTGTGATGATGGGGGCCTGCTTCTCCCCCAGCTGCGCATGTTTACATGTGGGCTGGTGGGAGGAGCAGGTCCTCAAAACCGCCTTTCAGGCGGATTATCAGACACACATAAGATCATACCTCCGGTACATAGACGATGTGTTCATACTCTGGCAGGGGAGTGAAGAAGAAGCTGTTCGGTTTATAAATAAGATTAACAATAACATTTATAATCTTACATTCACTTCCCACATTCATAAAAAGGAAATTGAATTCCTTGATGTTAAGGTCTTTGTCAACAATGAAAAATTTGAAAGTACCCTTCACAGAAAAGTGACTTCTGGCAATATCACCTTACATGCAACCAGCTCTCATCCGAAACACCTCATTGCTAGCATTCCGTATGGAGAAATCCTAATGGATAAAACGTATTTGCAGCAATGAGGATGAGTTCAATAAATGTCAAGAAGAGCTGGTTGACAGACTTAAAGTAAGGGGGTATTCACACAAAATATTACAGGATGCGATCGATAAGGCCAAAACTAAACCTAGAATGAGCCTATTCTCTCCTGATAAAGATACCTCATCGGTACCTAATACTGCTGTTATCTCCACAAGTATTAATACTCCTAGACTAATCACCACCTGTAATAGGGAGGAACGGCAGATCAGAGCTATATTGAACAAGAACCGGCCAGTAGTGCTAACGGATAACATTCTTCGAGATAGAATTGCAGTTAAACCTGTTGTTACATTTAGAAGAAGTAGCACCATGGGCACCCTATTGGACCGAGTATCACCTGAGGTTAAAAAAGTAACTACTTGGTTGGCACCAAAGAAGGGTTTCACAAAATGCACGTCATGTCGTGCTTGCAAGTTTGGTTGCAACATGTCAACTTACTCCACACATTTCAGTTCCACTCCTACTTCGATATCGGGAAACTACAATTGTAAAACCGAATATGCTGTATATGTCCTGACGTGCACCTGTGGGCTTAGCTACGTGGGTAGCATGAAGCTACAGGTGCACGTCAGGATTTTGCAGCATATAAGGGCCATTCTCCACAGTGACGCAACATATCCTGTTGCGAGACACTTTAAGAAGGTACATGCAAATAACATCAATTGCTTGTCTTATTTTGTAATAGACGCTGTGGCTAAGAAAAGAAGAGGGGGCAATAGGGAGCGCCAACTCCGTCAGCTTGAAACCAAATACATTATGGAGCTTGATTGTAAATGGCCCGATTGTTTGAATACCACTGAGGATATGCGCAGCTTCCTGTAATAACATAACTTAGCTGCAATATTGTGGTTCCCTATGATAAGTGGAGTTGTATGTTAATAGTTCAATGAAGTACGTCCTTTTGTAAATATATTAACTCTCTGATTTTACAAATCATTTTTATCATATTTCGTCTTTCTCTCTTTTTAGTTTCTCGAATTGTATTTATTTTATACATAATCAAATGTTTTTAGGATAAAGATGGCTGCTGTCAATCTTGCATGAATTTTAGAAATTAGATTCATCTATTTTCTGTGAACAGATGGTTTGACCTTAAATTAGCATTTGATTTGTTGAGAAATCAATACTATCTACACTAGCACTTTATATCTATAGATGCACTTTTGCACAAACCTTCTCCCACTTGTGTTTACACGGAACAACAAGAATTACAAAGAAAATTGGTCTAAAATTGAGACAAAAATAGGTACATGGTGTTATGTACACAGGACGCATTGGTCATATTGGTTGAAATGACAATAAGCGGATTTACCCGGTAATATTACAGTATTTGTGCAGTCACAACATAGGCAGTCTTGGATTCATCCAATGAGAACTTTTAAAATGATTTGTATTTATTATTTTATGAATACTATGACACTCAGCACTTTACATGTTTTTAGATGTTTTTTTAAAGCATGTGTATATAAATCTAATGTGTCGCATTGTATTAATCTGCCTCAGTAGTCTAGAACTACAAAAACGATCTGTGTAGCAACTATAGTCTGTTGTTAATGCCCATGATCATGTGACCTGTGATGTCAGAAACTGGGAGTGGTATCACTCACTTTAAATAGTAGATGGTGTTTTTTCACTTTTGACACGTGAACAAGGGCTTACGGGCTTGAAACGCGTTGTGTTTGGGTCACTTGCAAAATAAACATCTTTGCCCACTTGAAAACCTCGGAGGTCTGTGTCTCTTTCCTCGCCTGTCTGCTGCGGCGGAAATCAGGAAGTGGTTCGAGTTTCCAAGATATATATATATGTAGGCTTACGAAGAAGACCGCCTGGTCGAAACGCGTCGCCAATAAACGCATTTTCTTACACGGACCTTGGAGTGCGAGTCTTTTTGTGGTTCCTGGGAACGTATCTGCTGTGGGACCCCTTTCACACATATATGTATATATATATATGTCATGGATTACACGCTAGCCAGAGGCGCGGTATTGAGGCCCCCGCACTTCAAGCTGGCCTGGGAGTGTTTGGGAACTGTTTCGGCGATTTTTTCACTCCGAGAGATCGGATCTGCGCCCAGCCTCACCAGCAAGGCACGGAGAAAGTTTTAGCGGTGATGAGGCAATCTTGCCTCACGCTGGGTGGAATAGGACTGCCGTTTTTGCCCCCGCTGTGATGATCACTGGACCTGCAGGTTGGTGCGGTAGGGGACCAAGGAGAGTGCCCTAGTTCATTTTGCACATCAGGAATTTGGCGCAACCTGCATCACGTAGTGTCCTGCATTGGCTCCGATAATAACAAGACATTTCACACTCCCCCACATCACCTACCTGTAGTTGCAGTGCACTCTGGGACTGTGAGTTTACTAAAACGCTGTGAGCTCCATGCGGTGAGCGAAAACATCGAGGGGTGGAGCCGTCCATGACCAATGAACACTGGGCAGGACACATATCAAGTGCTTTTGGAAATGGTCACTTGATCGTTGTGGGCACTGACGAAGGACGGAATGGCCGAAATGCATTTGTCTATGCTAATATATGAATAAAGGTGTCCTCCAGCCGTCCCCTTTTGTGGCCTCTGCTCTTTTTTTGATTTAGGAGGTTGATGTCATTAATTACGCGTTAGCCAGCGGCGCGTTATTGAGGCCCCCGCACTTCAAGCTGGCCTGGGAGTGTTTGGCAACTGCTTTGGCGATTTTTTCACTCCGAGGGATCGGATCTGCCCAGGCTCACCAGCAAGGCACGGAGAAAGTTTGAGCTGTGATGAGGTAATCTGGCCTCACGCTGGGTGAAATAGGACTGCCGTTTCTGCCCCCGCTGTGATGATCACCGGACCTGCAGGTTGGTGCTGTAGGGGACCAAGGAGAGTGCCCAAGTTCATTTTGCACATCAGGAATTTGGCGCAACCTGCATCACGTAGTGTCCTGCATTGGCTCCGATAATAACGAGACATTTCACACTCCCCCATATCACCTACCTGTAGTTGCAGTGCACTCTGGCACTGTGAGTTTACTAAAACGCTGTGAGCTCCATGCGGTGAGTGAAAACATTGAGGGGTGGAGCCGTCCATGACTAATGAACACTGGGCAGGACACATATCAAGTGCTCGTGGAAATGGTCACCTGATCGTTGTGGGCGCTGACGAAGGCCGGAATGGCCGAAATGCAATCACCTCTGCTAATATATGAATAAAGGTGTCCTCCAGCCATCCTCTTTTGTGGCCTCTGCTCTTTTTGACTAAGGAGGTTGTTGTCATTGATTACGCGCTAGCCAGAGGCGCGTTATTTAGGCCGCCGCACTTCATGCTGCCCTGGGAGTGTTTGGCAACTGCTTCGGCGATTTTTTCACTCTGAGGGGTCGGATCTGCCCAGGCTCACCAGCAAGGCAAGGAGAGAGTTTGAGCGGTAATGAGGCAATCTGGCCTCACGCTGGGTGGAATAGGACTGCCGTTTCTGCCCCCGCTGTGATGATCACCGGACCTGCAGGTTGGTGCGGTAGGGGACCAAGGAGAGTGCCCAAGTTCATTTTGCACATCAGGAATTTGGCGCAACCTACATCACGTAGTGTCCTGCATTGGCTCCGATAATAATGAGACATTTCACACTCCCCCACATCACCTACCTGTAGTTGCAGTGCACTCTGGGACTGTGAGTTTACTGAAACGCTGTGAGCTCCATGCGGTGATTGAAAACATCGAGGGGTTGAGCCGTCCATGACTAATGAACAATGGGCAGGAAACATATCAAGTGCTTGTGGAAATGGTCACCTGATCGTTGTGGGCGCTGACGAAGGCCGGAATGGCCGAAATGCATTCGCCTCTGCTAATATATGAATAATGGTGTCCTCCAGCTATCCCCTTTTGTGGCCTCTGCTCTTTTTGACTAAGGAGGTTGTTGTTATATATATATATATATATATATATATATATATATATATATATATATATATATATATATATATATATATATATATATATATCCCGCGGCGGGATGCCTGGCTTTCACCTTGGGGATGCCCTGTAGGGGCTATCTCACAGGGAAAAGCCAGGACGGGTTCCCAAGGCAAGCGCGGAGATACCCCTTCGGGGGTCGATTCTGGCGCTATATAAGAAACATAATAATAATATATATATATATCTATATATATATATCTATATATATATCTATCTATTTATATATCTATATATATATATATATATATATATATATATATATATATATATATATATATATATATCAACAAAAGAGCACTCTGCATTCGAGGTCCTCACATGTTGTACATTTCCATCTGTTGGCAGAAAGAAAGGCTTGCAAGGAGTTTCCTTTCAGGCATATTTATTCAGCTTGCCTCATTTTCGGGTTTCCAAACATGTTTCGGGCAATTACAATTAAAATTGTAATTAAGAAAATTACAATTAAAAGTACATATATATCTATGGCCTCGGTGGATGCGCAGATTATAAGCGCATCGTCCCGATCACGCGCAGAATGCTGATTGGCTGTCAAGGGTATACACCTGTTACAACGCAACTTTTACAACTACCTACCATTACAACGCAACTTTTACAACGCATACCATTACAACGCATTGCGCTGGGGGGCGCTGTAGGATAGGGAATAAGTTTAATTTACTATCCAACACCTTCCCTAGTGTCCACGGGGACTGGAGTTGGAATAGTAAATTATACTTACCACTATCCAGCACCTCTAAGCGCTATGCGTTGTAATGGTATGCGTTGTAATGGTCGCGTTGTAATGGTAGGTAGTTGTAATGGTATGCGTTGTAACGTCATACATCCGCTGTCAAGTGGTTGTCAACTTCTGAAACCAGGAAGTGTTGGCAGCCATTTTGTGCCTCAGTAGTAGCGAGGATCCAGAAATTAGTGGAACAAATGTTTGAAACATATAAAGGGGGCAGGTAGGAAATATTTGGACCCTCTAGACCTGCTTAGGGGGTCCCACAAGAACCCCTAGGGCCCAAAAAAGATTTTTTTTTAACAACAGAGAAATGTGCGGTCAGTGCATGGTTACGCTATGATAAGTGATGGACAGAGTTAGTGGCACCTGAAGCAACAAGGTTCTGTGGAGTCTGTGATGATGTGTGGTCCGAGCAAGACGCACTGGTAGCAAACTTTTTAAAATCAAGTATTCTTTTTCGGGAGTAAGTTGCAGTCGATGTTCAAAAACTATGATGTTTTCTTCAAAATAAGACATCTGACTCAATACGGTCACGTGGCGATGAATTATGGTAAACTGAGTTAGTAGTAGCTTTGGCACTGAGCGTGTACGTAACCTGCGATGATGCGTGGTCCGGGCAGGCAGCACTAGGAGCAATGTTTTTTGCTTAGTGAAGTATGCCCTAATATGGCCACGGGGAGATGATTTGTGGTACTGCTGTAGTGTAGATGCAAAGTAAATTCAAGTTGAACTTGTGAACCCTGCTGTCTGCAGTGTACATTGAAGGCAGTAGTCGACACAAACATCGATGAATACTTTTTTTGTCACAGTTAACAAAATCTGAGAACACAATACAATTGTCTCTGGCTTAAATAAATTGAGAATGAATTTAATATTGTCTGCAGAGCTGATGCGCTTCTGGTATCAAGTAGTGAACTCTGTTGATCGCAGTGTACATTTGAAGGCAGTACTCAGTACAGGCATTGAGGAATGTTTTTTGTTGCATCATTTAACAAAATTGTCTCTGCCTTACATAAATCAAGGCTATAGTCAATGCTGTCGGTAATGTACATGGAAAGCTAAATTCAAGTTGTGAACCCTGCTGTCCACAGTGTAGATCGAAGGCAGTAGTTGACACAGATATCGAGGAATGCTTTTTTGTCACATACTTCAACAAAATCTGACCCACATAGTACAATTGTCCCTGCCTTAAATACATCAAGACGGAATTCAATGTTGTCTGTAGTGCATATCCGCAACTGGTATCAAGTTGTAAACTCTACTGACCGCACTGTAGATCGAAGGCAGTAGTCAGCACAGATATTGACAAAGAATTAGTGTCACTTATTTTATCAAAGTCTGAGGACATAGAGTACAATTGTCTCTGCCTTACATAAATCAAGGCTAACTTCACTGCTGTCCGTAGTGTAGATCCAAAGCTGAATTTAAGTTGTGAACCCTGCTGTCCGCATTGTAGATCGTAGGCAGTAGTCTATACAAACATAAGTCTGCAGTGCTGTGGCGCTGAGTTTGCAATGGGCCTGTATCGAGGAGGCACGTGGTCATGCCGACAGTGGGGACGTTCGCTGTGGTGGAGTCTCTTCTCTTTCCTGAAGTGAACCACGCCCAAGCCGTAGCCTAATTATTTATAGTCTTACGCTGATGTCACGTTCGTTGGACCTGCCCACTCTGCTTCTGCTTCATGGGGTGGGGACACAGCTACATGACCAAAATATTACCCAGTGTCTGAGATAATATGGTTGCGTCCACCATGCAGTACACTACACATATCAATAGTATATCAACACAAGGAAAATTGTTTGGCTTGTGTACTGAATTTTGTATAGCATTTCACTTGTAGTCTTGGCATATATTGCTTGGTTATAATTTCTCAAAAACTACTGAACTGCTTTGCACCATATAACAAAAAGCACAATCTGCATAACAACAACTACCTTTCTGCCAAATTTGGTGTAATTCCATCCAGCGGTTTTGACTGTAGGTTCAACAACACTTTCCTATGAGAATTAACATTACAAAAGGCATCCTTATTTCGCAATCCTATTTCTCGGTCCGCACCACATGGATCATCCTCAAACTTTCCATTACACACAGAACCTACTTTGCTGCTTTTTGGGGTAACATTTCTTGAAGATTGGTCAAACAAGGCCAAAGTTCTAGGCAAGTCAAAAAATACGTTACACAATGAAACTAGGTCCTAACTATAACTCCCTACCTATGCATCAGGGGTGCTTGTCAAATCCAAGGTAATTCTGCAAACAATAAATGACAGAATGGCACTCTGAGTAGTGTTGGGTTGTGTATTCAGCAAGGCAAATCAAAGCATGTATAGCATCAGGCGCGTTTCCGCTTCAAAAGGCTTTTGTAAATGAAGGTGTTAGAGTGCCCAAAATTCTGCCCAGAACCCCAGAGCCAGTGCAATTAAATTTCAGTGCACAAAATCCTGAGGTTGCATTGTCCTAAATCCACCTGGTGCCTCTTTAACCCACTACTAGATACTACCACCTGCTCCTTTTTCACAGACTTGCAGGTTTCTGCTTTCTCCCTTCATGACAGACGGTTTTCCATCTTTCTCTACCTCCGTCCTTTCACTTAGTGTATTTTTCCTAATCGTGCTATCGGCAAATGTTTGCGTCGGAAAAATAAGTGCAGAACACCCAAACTGAATGCCCTCGGCACCCACCGGCCACCATTGGTCTAAAATAACCTCTCCTCAATGGAAGAAGGAGCTCCTACGAAGAATAACGCCTACGTGTTTGGGCAGAGTGGCCACACACAGCACTGCCACAGCATCTACACATGGAACATGGTGGAAAGGCTGTGCACAGCAAAGCGGCAGCCTCTGAGAAAGGAGATACAGTGAGAGTTTCATCGATCTATTGGTATAGGCACGGCCTACAGCGCAAGATATATTGGACATCATACCCCATGCAAATCACCTCTCAGTTTGTTGCCCTTATAAAAGACCATGGCCTTTGGTCCCATATATACATATAAAAATTAAACTACAAGGCAACTTGCAATTTCTTCATAATGTACAATTGGGCGGACTTCATCCATACCTAATATACTTGTGACAAGGCTTGGCTAAAATACAATCAGGTTATAGCAGTTTAGTAACTGACCCTTTATTTCTTTTCCTCAATTTAGAAAAACGGCGCACCTCTTTGTAAATATGTATAGCTAAATAAATTCTGTAAGGAATGTACAGGTACTGTGAGCAGAAACGGATGTAAACTGATACCTGCCACCCCCGTTAAGGGATCTTGCTTAACAAAAACATGATATTCACCAAGCGAATATGCAGAATTCCGCTTGGAGCCCCGAAGACTGAAAGGCTGATCTGTAAGTCTGTTGTTTATTCATGAATGTAGCTCTACAAGGAGTTAGCTGGAGTGGGGATTCCCAGAGGAATATGTATGAGGACATTAGCAAGTGGCATTCAGCATCATCAGCTTCAGGGCCAAGTCCACATGGATGCATGCATTCAGCAAAGTATTGCAGGGCTGAAAGGAAGATCATGCTATTACCTTTACTGTTCTGCAGCCCTCTCCAGCTGCCTTGTTGGTGTCTATCAATCCACTGTGATGTGTGAAGTACCAGGACTATGCGCACATGCATGCAAAATATTTGGATTTCTAAAAAAGGTTTGTATGGAAAACATCATAAGCAAAG
The DNA here is from genome assembly GCF_964263255.1 of Lissotriton vulgaris. NCBI lineage: Eukaryota > Metazoa > Chordata > Amphibia > Caudata > Salamandridae > Lissotriton > Lissotriton vulgaris. The sequence goes on from NC_141697.1 coordinate 172,612,873, forward strand.
TTTGCTGCATGTAGGTATCTCTCAACGAACTTTATACAGATTTTTTTTCAGAAAAGTAAATTAAACATACACAGTGGTTTTACTAATGCAATGTTTAACAGAGAACTTTCTTGTGAAAAATATTTTTGCAAGAGAATTCTGAAGTATATATAATTAGACTCAGAAATTGATAATTTCACAGTCATCAAGTGCATAATTATAGAGTTACACCCAATCTGTTAGTGGAATTTATCGATGGAACACGGATTGCTGAAAATTCACAAACCCAATGATTTTGGATATGCATGTTCATCTATTATCCTGTAAAGGTTATGCAGAAACGAATTTCATGGGAGAATTCTACTGCAAAAAAGATGGCATGTTGCAGGAAAAGTTTGGCAAAGGTGTTTTTCAAAAGATTTTTTTTACATGTTTTTCTTTTATTTCATAAAGTGTAACATTAAGGGATTCCAAGTTGGAGAAACACATTCTAGTGATTCCCGGCTGAATCTCAAATATAGTTCACGAGAAAGCTGAAAATATTCTAGGCTGCTCGATTTCGTAAAAACATAAAATAGCTCCATTTTAGGATCCAGGGATTTAGCAATACAAATACAATACAAAGGAAAGGGTTTGTTCTTACTCACAATTCCTGAAGTAATAGAAATAAACATTTAAACAAGTTAAACTAAATGATGTCAAGCAAATAAAGATTTAAAAAAAGACACGGAGGAGGAAGACATTCACAAACATTCAAATGTACATGGTACTGGTCGCAAAATACCGGCTGCAATATTTATGTGCCCAGTCTGCTAATTTGCAAAGAGACCTATGTACTAATGGACTGGTATGGAATCCTATTAGGTCGCAATTTGACATACCTAATGAACATTTTTTTTTAATGTTTTGTTTAGTATGCAAAAGACTGTACATATAGTAAAACAAAACCAACTCACGCTGTATTGCATCAAATGAAACATTTGTGACAGTGAGTCTTGGTACCAAAGAGGGCATTGCCCAGTAGGCTATGGTACATGAAAAATGGAGAAGTACTCGCCAAAATATCAACAGTGTTGAACCAGTCAGCAAAAGAATAGTTACCAAACATAGCAGTGTCATGTTCAAAATATGATGGGGTAAAGAGGCCGCAAAGATAGCCCATCGTACACAATATCAATCGCTGGTAAAAGTAAGTAAGAGGGGCCTCATTTATAAGGCTGTGTGTCACTTTTACGCCGCCGGTTCGTCACTTTTTGTGACGCCCCAGTGGCGTAAAAAATGTACCTTGTTGCGCCATATTTACAAAGTGACGCATCTGGGTAGATGCGTCACTTTGTAAACCCCTGCGCCACATTATACCTGCGCCAGGTATAATGTATGCAAGGGGGGCGTATTGACGCAAGGAAGGGTCGTAGAAGTGACGCAGTGAAATCCATGAGATTTCACTGCGTTACTTTTAGGACGCTGTTGCGTCAAAATCTTGTGCCTGCCTCACAGCAGGCATAAGTCTGACGCAGGCCCTTTCACATGGGGCTTACCCCATGTGAAAGGACGCATTGCTGGAGTTGAGTCACTTTTGTGACACACTCCAGCAATGCGTCACTTTTGCGCTTACAGATACGTCAGAAATACTGATCTATTTGTAACTCCTTACGACATGATGCGTCATACTGTAAATATGACGCACCAGGAATGTCGCAAGGAGTGCGCACTGAGAAGTGATGCAGCGCTGCTTTCACACAGCAATGCGTCATTTCTCATAAATGAGGCCTGAGAGGTCTACTTACAACAGCGGTCACCAAGTGTCAAAGGTGCAGAAGTGTTGAATGAAGCAGACCCCACTTCAATGCAGGCTTACTAGTTTACGGAAGGGGAGAATTACCAGCGAATGAAGTAGAGCAGTCACGCCTGTCCAGGAAAACTGAAACGAATTCAAAATGTATTAAAAAATGTACAGTGGCCATTGAGTTTATAGATCAAGCGTTCATGAGAGACCATCACTGCCAAGCCCTCGCTCCAGTCCTCCAGGGTTGAGGCCAGTGACAAATTGGGTTGCCGGTTGAGTCGGATGTGAGACCTGCATAAGCAGCAGCCAAAATCCATGTGGCACAAGCAAACTCCAAATTAACCTGTGCTCAACCTCCAGTAGCTTGGCACAAAGCAGTCAAGCGTACCGTAGGGACAATGTGTAAAGCATGCAACACTTTAAACAGTAACACAGTGAAAACATCAAACAAAAAGTAGAACAGGAGTTCTGAATTTTAAACAATAAGCGCCAACCACAGTTATCTGGTCGTGCTGTACCGTTTAAAAGTCAAAGAATTAGCCTGACTGTAATGGAGCACAGGTAGGACATAGTCCCAGATTAGACCAGCTGAAGTTTTACCTTCTCAATATTTGTGTTGTGTCCTGCTCATGCTGGAGAAGGTTGGGGGAGCAAGAAGAGCATCGCAGGCAGTGGTCAGTGAGGCACGAAGCGCAGGCCAGGAGTTGCAAGCAGGCGTATGGAGCTTCACGTTGGTGGTCACCTGCAGTCAATTGATGCTTGCTGTGTAAAGGTACGGGCTGGTGGCTGTTCGCACGGATTTTCAGTGTGAGTGACACAGTCTCAGTGTGACTGGATCCGTTCATGGTTGCAAAGAGCCCAAAAGCTTGATTTTAAGAGCATTGAGCCACACCAAGGGTCCAAGCCCTGAGGGGCACCATTTAAGGGTAGGGAACTCACTGTAGCTGGGGCCAGAAACTGGTTGGAGAGCCTTTTAAGTCCCTGAGGCTCAGATCAGGAGTCTAACATTCTACTCTAAAGTGCAGAGTTCAAAATGTAGTTGCAGATCCAGTTCTTCTTCCCCAGGCAAGAGGGCAGCAGGCAGTAGGTCAGCACAGCAGGTCAGTGGGAAACAACCTTTACAACGCAACGTTTACAACGCACTACCATTACAACGCAGTCATTATATCTCAACATCCCTTACATCACATGCGATTACAGCACAACCATTACATCGCATGACACTACAACGCATACCATTACAACGCATGTCATTACAACGCAGTCATTACAATGCATACCATTACAACGCATACCATTACAATGCATAGTACCCTTACAACGCATAGTACCCTTACACTATCCAACACTTACCCTACTGTTGCAACCCCTGGAGTTAGAATAGTAATTTTTACCCCTACGCTATCCAACACTTATCCTACTCTTGCACCCCCTGGAGTTAGAATAGTAATTTTTACCCCTACGCTATCCAACACTTATCCTACTCTTGCACCCCCTGGAGTTAGAATAGTAATTTTTACCCCTACGCTATCCAACACTTATCCTACTCTTGCACCCCCTGGAGTTAGAATAGTAATTTTTACCCCTATACTATCCAATACTTACCATATATGCAATGTAATTGTATGCGTTGTAATGGTATGTGTTGTAAAGGTAGTATGCGTTGTAATGGAATGCATTGTAAAGGTAGTTTTTAGACAATTTGTTATAATGGCATGCGTTGTAATGGAATGCGTTGTAAAGGATGCTGCGTTGTGAAAAATGCTTTGTAAAGGCATGCGTTGTAAAAGTATGCGTTGTAACGTCATACAACCCAGGTCGGCAGTTCCTTTAGGGAATCAGTCCAGCAGAGTGGCAGTCCTTTTAGCAGCACATCAGTCGCTTTCTTGGCTGAGTATCCACAGGTCCAAAAGTGTACTGCAGAGCTGGTGTCTGAGGTCCAACTTTTATATCCTGGTTCTTGAAGGTGGGAGAAGCTTATAGACAGTGGCTTTGCAGTGCAATAAAATGGAAATTACAGCTTATTAAACATATTAAGGAATTCCCAATGCTATCCTATGGGAGTTGAAGGCCTCACAGAAGTGGAAAACAAATATAGGGAGTTTTCACTATTAGGGCATGTAAAACTTAAATGTACATGTACAACCTTTTAGTTACACAGCACCCTGCCCAATTGGCTATCTAGAACCTACCTTATGGGTGACATATATGTACTAAAAGGGTATTTTGAGGCTGGGGGGGTCTATGCCAATTCGACATAACAGTTTAAAACTGCATTCAGGCTGCAATGACAGCCCTGGGACATGTTTTAAAAGGCTATAATAGTAGGCAGCACAATTAGTGATGCAAGCCCACTAGCAGCATTTAATTTACAGGCCCTGTGTATATGATATACCACTCTACAAGTGACTTACAAGTAAAATAAATATACTAGTCAGGTATAAGCCTCCCAAACCATGTTTTAGGGTACAATCATTTTAGCACTGGTTAGCCTTAGTAAAGTGAGGCCAACAAATACCAATTCAGCAAAAACTGGAAGGGTAGTGCCAAAAAGTTTGGGGGTGATCGTGCAGAGAGGGCCAGGTCCAACAGGGTCCAGATGACTACCATTGACACAGCATGCAGAGTTTCACCGTGGGGAGAGCTGCAGCTAGCCATCGTAGTTTGTGATTGTTCATAGTCAGACCCCAGGGAATAAGATGGACTACAGCCAGCTCGATGGAAGGGTCTACCTTGTGCTTCTAGCGCCGGGACACCCCTGTGCTGGGGGTAGCTGTTGCGCTTAATAAATCACAGTATTTTTATCATTATTATTATTTTTATTATTATTATTATTATTATTATTATTATTATTATTATTATTAATATTATTATTATTATTATCATCATGGATCAGAGCAGTGAGTACCAGACTCCTTTCCAATAAGACTGGAAGAAATCACATGAATTCAGGATGTGGACTATGTTGCCCCTAGAGGTGTGGCATTCCAGCACTCATGAGAGGATGCCATGCCAACTTAGAGCAGCTTGCATGGAGTGCCCTGCCAGCCATGGATTATTTTGAAGTAACTGAATTTCCTTCATGATTCTCTGAGGTACGTATTGTGTGTAGCCAGGAGAGCAGACCAAGTGTTATTTGCTGGAGCCCAAGACAAATAGTGCGAGAGTGTCAGCGGGGCCCGGGAGGTTGGTTTTGACTATATCTAATATGATATCAACAGATCATAGAGTCCTGAAATGAGCTTCCTGTAAGCTCCCCATTGTTGCAGATGTAAGTGCAGCATACATTGCGTATCCCATTTCACATATGCCAGAGACCTGCTGTTATAGAGCTCTGCAGTTGGTTATATTGCTAAAACCCTCACTGCAATTGTAAATGTTCCTGTGTTGTTAAAAGGGCTTAATCTGTCCCGCCGTCAAAACAGGCGATAGCACAAATATGCCCTTCTGCTTCCATGGGGTCCAACGTAATAGGTTGCTGTCTATTAGCAGCCTGGCATTTCCCAGATGATTGCCTGGAGATGAAGGTGGCAATCTAAGTGAAGGAGGAGGTGTGCCTTGGGGGAGGCATCAAATGAAGAGAATTTGTAAGGCCTCTAGGCAATGGCAGATGGCAATTTCAAGGGTTATCTAGTCCGGTATTTGGAGATATTACACAAAGTAGTAAGCCATTTGTCAGAAGTGTTGTGTGTAATAGTACATGGTAATGTACAGGAATTATAGACCACCGGACGTAGTACCTGCATACAGTTTATACTTTTAAAGAAACAGTGCTTCAAGGGTGGCATGATAAGGTCCTAAAGAGAATAGAGCGAATAATTAATTAACCCTGGGGAGCTAGAGATGTAGGTTCATGTGGAATCTTTTATTTACTTTCTTTTTTTACAATTCTTATAATGTTTTTCAGGTGCTCAAATGAGTGACAAGGTGCAGAACGTGACATAAGTGAACATAGTGAAAAAACGAAATGTCACACAACAACAAGGCTAAAAACCACAGAAATATATACAATGAAGTGGGGGTATTTCCTTGGGTAGGTCGACGACGTTTCGATCTGTATGAATTTAGATCATCATCAGGACTGATGAGCCTCCTGAAACTGCAAGAGTTGATTGAAATTAAAATTAGCATGTGGACCTACAGATTCATTTTCTTAGCTTTATTGATACTTGTGCTCCCAGTGTCATGATTAACTTTCATGCACATTTCGCTAAAAATGGATGAGGGGGCGCTTAGCAATCTCACCAAATGTGTGCTGCGCATATTTACTTATCTAAAAACGGGGGGTAGCATGTGAATGCATGCAATGGCTTTATTATCGTGCAGGTGACTTGCTTAGTACCTTAGTGTAATTGAATACGCCAGAGAAAACTTTCTGAAACAGGGTAATTGGTTTATACGGTAACTTGCCAGAGAAAATTTCTAAAGGAGACATAAACCAGGGTCATTTAGAGCAATGGACATATAGATAATTGTAAGTTATAGTAGTCATGGCTTGACACAGTGATTCAATCTAGTAGTGCTTCTAGTAGCCCTAGTAGTGGCTAGTTTAAAGAATACTAAAGTAGTCATTGCATGAACTGGGCAGCCTTAAATTGCCAATGTTAGCTCAGTTAGTTATGATAAGGTGTAGTTGCCAAGGTAGAGTCAGGAATACTAGTGGGTCAAAGGCTTAATTAATGCTGGACTTGCTAGAAACAAGGACTAACTATGACCTAAGGTAGAGACGATGATCAATTGGGTTTTAAAGGAAGGTCCTTCTCGAATTTGCGGGGCAACGTTTTGCGTATTTCCATAAGGAACTAGTAGTGTTAGGAGCCTTGGCAGAGTGAACAGGCGGAGGAAAAGGGACTTACTGAGTATGTTAAAACTGTAGTTTTTCAAGTGGTCCGAGTAGCGCTCAATCAAGTTGAATTTGAAGAGGGTCCTACTGGAACCTACGGGGTAACATTTCAATTATTTACAAAAAGAAGTTAGTAGTTTACGGAGCCTGGGCAATGTGAAAGGGAGAAGGAAGAAAACTTACTGAGTATATTTAAAACCGTAGTTATCCTAGGGGTCCGAGTAGCGCTCAATCAATTTGACTTAGAAGAGGGTCCTACTGGAACCTGCGGGGTAACATTGCAATTATTTACATAAGAAATTAAGTACTTTACGGGGCCTTGGCAAAGTGAGAAGGCGGGAGAAGAAAACTTACTGAATATATTTAAAACAGAGTTTTACTTTTTCTTTTTCTTTTGGAGTCCGAGTAGCACTGTAGTCGCTATGGAAGATAACTTGTGGTGTTGTAGTCGCCTAGAACTATGGGGCAAGAGTGAAGAGTTGCCCAGCAGCTGCAGGGATGCTCCGTATCTGGTCAGAGTAGTGGATTGTGATGTCCAGCATATCCAGTGCCTGCAAAAAAAGCAAGTGAGACAATGGATATCCCTGTAGCCCTTCCAAAATGAATGGATATTGTGCGCGATTGAACACTGTTGCGAGGATGCTATTGGCTGGTATAGAGCCGCAAAAGAATTGCAATGAAAGTCTGCTCAGTTCCCCTGCAGCCATGGCACAGAAGAGGTAACCCCAATCTCCCCGATTGAAGGCTTTTTCTTTATCGAGGGAAAGGGCTCTCTCATCTGCCATGGACTGGAGAGCCATAATAGATTGGACAATCCACGTAAGTGTTACAGGGATGAAGAAAACCTGGTCCTTGTGGATCAAGTAGAGGAGCACCTCTTTCAATCTGTTGGCCATCACTGTGGAGAAAAATGTTACATTGCTGTTGCTGTTTACAGAACAGTCTTTATGTCAAAAAAGATTCCCTTTGGGCACCTTAATAGAGAGACACCAATTCTTACTACTGCATACACACCTCAAACATGAACACATGCATTAAACGGTTTGGGACTGCACACAGGACGCTGGCGGACGCCGATTTTAAGAAGCCGAAATTTGTTATCGGATCAAAATCGAGAGGCTGGATATAGCTCTTGTTTTTCCACGTATAGATGTCATTTCAAGATTATCTATATTGTGAAAAGTGTGACGTATGCTTAAACTGGCAACGCACCATACTCTCGTCCATTTGGCCTACTTACCGTGTGCATTTGGATCACAGCACCATGCTTTTTAAAGTTCCAACTTTTTAAGTACAACAGACTACATTTAGGCTACGATTCGCTGGATACTGATACTGAGTAGCTTCCTGTGACAAAGATCATCCCTTACTTATTCATTTATTTGATTGTGGCTGAAAACTACTTCTGAAACACATCTTGCAGAATCTCGGTCAAGATACTCTTGTGTAAATTGAATTCACCATCGGGCCTCACGTTGGTCGTTGATTAAGAAAGGAGGCTTTTTAACCCCTTTTGCCTAGGCAGTCTTGCTATCAAGAAGTTTTTGTTGGGAAGACAGCTAATATATTCCTGATGAAGGAGGCTACTGCACACTTGTCCGTCGAAACGCGTTGAGAAATAAAAGGGAGAAATACACTGTACATTAATTAAGGATTATTCTGACTGCTGCGAAATATTAATGCTTAGTGCATCTCCTTTTCTAGCAATAGGAAGTGTTTATGGTTTCTGTATATTTCTGTTCTTCTATATATTGTCTGTGTTCCCAATTTCAATCAATTTTAATTATGTTTCTTTTTTAATTGTTTTCTGAATATCTGAATAAACTGTGCAGACCTAATTTTGTTGTTATAGAGTTATGATATTATGATTTGAACATTGTTTCAATATATATTTCTTCATGTTTGAGGTGTGTATTCAGTAGTAAGAATTGGTGTCTCTCTATTAAGGTGCCCAAAGAGAATTTTTTTTTGGCATAAAGTCAGTACTGGTACCCTGTCCCTCTGGCTTTGGGTCCCTCTCTCTTTTATTAGAGAGTTTACAGAACAGTACCAAATAGCACAGCCACATTCTCCTTTTTTACTGAGAGGCAGGGGGAGAGCCAGAGCCAGATTTCCAAGGCCAGAGAGAAATTTTTACCAACCAATAAATCCTCTACATCCGCAGCCATACATGCGGACAAGAAATCATCAGTATTGGAAATCATAGGTGCACCTCAGGAGTAGAATGATCAGATACCCATCTTTAACCTCTCAAAACACAAGTTATCCTCAGAAGACGTAAAACTCTTGAGCTGAGGACTTTCCTTTGTCCCAAGTACACAACTCAATAGTGTTCGCCTTAATCAGGGTATGTTTTCCTTTTTTCGCAAGATAAGACTGAAAAAATATTTTGCATCAGTCGAATTGAACAAACAAGGTGTTAATTACTCGGGATGCAAACCTCCATCTACCTTTTCACCCACTCTAGATATGGTGGGGCCGGAGGTTAGCATTTTTGAAAAAAACTGGTATTAAGGAAATGAGGAAAATAACAAAGTTTATCCCTAAACCGATTCCTAATTTGACCACTACAGAAAGAAATGCCCTAAAAACTTTACAGAACAACTCGCACATTACGATCAAACCATGCGATATACAGCAGGGATTGTAGTAATGGATACAGGTGAATATACTGACAAAATCAATTCCATGCTACAAATGCCAGAACACTACCAGCAATCTAACACGAGGGCTCTCGTGCAGCTTAGAACACTGATAGATACCACCACTACTAAAGCCTTTGCAGATGGATTCATCTGTCAAAAAGAACTGGACTTCCTTACTAAGACCAGCACAGTCACACTAGCTTTATATGGAGTCCCAAAAACACACAAGAATGCTTTGGATCCACCACTCAGACAAGTAGTATCCTCTATAAACTCATGCACGGTCCCTCTGTCAAAATATGTTGACGCATTTTTATGTCCGCTTACCACCCAATACGCATCATATATTAAAGATGCAGGCCATATGATAGCAACATTAGAACAAATACCCTTTGATCATGATACGCAGCTACTTGTCACTCAAGACATAGAGTCTTTACACACTAACATCCTCCAGGACCTAGCCATAGAGTCAGTGGCAGCTCTTTTGGCTAGAGTTCCTGAGAAGGGACCGGATACTTTTATTATAGAGTGTCTTAAGATTGTGTTACAGCATAATTACTTTGAGTTCAAGCAGACCCTTTACTATCAGATCAAGGTGACCAGCATGGGGGCCTCTTATGCCCTCAGTGTAGCGCACATTTTTATGGGTGAGTTTGAACTCAAACACATCTTTAACGAGGGAGCCGCCTTCTATGAAAAAGTAGCCCAGTGGCACATATTTATAGATGATATATTTTTTATTTGGACAGGTTCTGAATCAGAACTTTTGGACTTCATATCCTGGCTGAACTTGAGTGACAACAATTCGAAATTCTCCTGCAATTATTCTGCAGACACGGTGGAATTCCTAGATATATGAATTATGGGCAGACAGGGACAACTGGAAGTAAGTCTGTTTAGAAAACCTACTGCCAAAAAGACTATTTTGGAACATAGTAGCTTCCATCAGTCATGCCAAAAAGACTCTCAGCCTGATTCATCAAGCTGAAATCGGCTCGCAAAGGGTCAGATTCTGAGAATCTGGCCCTTTGCGAGCGCTATTTTTGCATTTGGGATTCATCATCCCAAATGCAAAAATCGGTAATTGCTAATTCGCTAAATTGCGAGGAATTACATTTAAGGAATCTCTATTTGAGATTCCTTAAATGCAATTCATCAACCATTTTTAAATTGCTAATTCGCAATTTCGGGCCGCTATTTACCGAGAGGTCAGACCTCTCGGTAAATAGCAAAAACTTAGAAAAATGCTTTTAAAAGCATTTTTCTAAGTTGCATGTTGCGCACACACATGTCCTTTGGACATGTGTGTGTGCAACACCTGTGTGAAATTTCATTTGAGGGGTGCTACAGGGTGTCCTGTGGACACCCCTGGCACCCTTCAAATCGCAATCTTATTTGCGATTAGCTAATTGCTAATCGCAAATAAGGAATACTCCCCATTCATTCCTATGGGCCTTTTGGCCCATAGGAATGAATGGCGAGTTATTCCTTATTTGCGATTAGCAATTAGCTAATCGCAAATAAGGAATTGTAAGGAATCGCATTTTTATTGCATATTCCTACTTGAATCCCGTTTTGCGAGTCCTTAATAGCGATTCGCTATGAATCGCTATTAGGGCCTTGCAAAACGGGAGCATGATGAATCAGGCGGTCTATTCCCTTTTCGGAATTCTTAAGAATAAGAAGAAACTGTACTAACATCACAGATTTTATGACACATGCCGAACAGCTTCAAGAATGTCTCCTACTTAGAGGATACCCCAGGAGACTAGTTCGCCAATCACTCAAGTGAGCTAAGTATTACAATAGAGATGCCCTAATAAGTACTAATCCCAAGGAAATCCCAGAGAAATTGATCTGCGTAGTGGACCGTTCCAGTATCAATTACAAGATCAAGAAGATACTTTATAAAAATTGGAAAATCCTTACCATCCATGAAGAAGAGAGTCCTATGCAGAAACCAACGGTAGCATTCAGAAGAAACCCCAATCTTAGAGATAAACTGGTGCATAGCAGATTTCAATCTCAGGACAACACTAGACAAACCACCATGGATGGGTTACCACCACCTACAGATAATCATAGATGTGGCAATTGCCATGCCTAGAATTCGGCCATCATTACCCAGACATGGACATATGGAGAGAAATCAGGTAAAATAAAACATATGGCAAACTGTAGAAGTTAAAACATTGTCTATCTGATCCTATGCCTGTGTGGGCTAGGATATATAGGCTAAACTTCAAGAGAATTTTGCACCAGATTCTTTGAACACAAATCTGCAATTAGAACTGGAATACCTCTAGTTAGCCATTTTCAAGTTTACCAGCATACAGGAACTGAAATGAAATGGCTCATTTTAGAGCGGGTGAAATCAATGCCAGGAAAAGATGCCGTCAAAGTTGTGGATACCCGCTGGGGCTATCACACAGGGGAATATCAGGACGGGTTCCCTAAGCAAGCGCCGGGACACCCACTGCGGGTAGCTGTGCGCTATATAAGCTCAACTACAAAGTACAAAAACAAAGAGAGTCAAATTGGATTTTCTCTCAGGACACAGTCCGTAAAGGCCTGAATGAAGAAATAATTTGGGTGGTGACACCATAACTATATGATCAGTGCCAGATAAACCATGGATGAAATCTGTTTGTATCACCTACAAATTAACATAGATATTAGACATATGCAGCACACCATATGGACGTTCCTGATTTGTAGCACCTTACATGACAATGGCCCTCTCTTCGGACAGGGACCCATTAATGTTTAGACATCACTCAAAACTACTGGCTCTTGAATTACTTTCATGAACCAAAGAGGATGATTGTTTTAATCATATAATGGATTTAACAAGAATAGATGTACAGTCAGTTCTGACAATATACTCTTTTGACTTTAAGTTTCCACTCAGTGCTTTGTCATATAGGCACTCATAAGAGTGTACTGATATTTCTCAATGTATTATTGGAGATCTAAGAACACTGTGCCAGTAGCATTATGAGGGATGGCAATGTGAGCTTTTAGTATTACAATTTAATAAGTGGAACCTAACATCTTTAATCTGTTCTAATTTGTTTTATGTCAGACAATTTAAAGCATAGACATAATAGTTATCTTTTTCTGTCCTTATATGGCAACCACACAGGCAACTCATTTTAGGAAGTCTCATGTCAAACCACACGATATCGCGAGTATGTTCTCGGCACACATGATATATATAGCATAGACATAATAGCTATTTTTTCAGTCTTAATATGGGAACCAGACAGGCAACACATTTTAGGAAGCCTCTTGTCAAACCACGCAATATCACGAGTGTTTTCTCGGCACACGTGATACTTCGTTATAGACATAGCTGCATATCAGTCCGCGACTTTACCAATGTGATTTTACCTATCTGAATCTATCTAAACAATAGCACAAGCGAAGGAAGAGTTGTTCTTTATAAATACAATAGCACCACTGGAACTTAACATCAATGGTTTGTTTGAAATGCTTATATTACCCCCAGGTCCCTTATGTCCTTTTCCCATTCATTAACTTATTGGAGATAACCATCTCCTGACAGTAAAAAAGAGCAGAGGCATGCTGGGACCCTAATGCTGCCCCTCCCACTAGAAGTAAATAACCAGCACTTACTCAGCATCCCGTCTGTTCTTTTTTTCTGTTTGTCGACAGAATGGACGTGGTGTGCTGTTCTGCTGCTCCGGCTTGGCTGGTGTGGTAGAGTTCCTTTATTCCTCCCCCCACCCGCTGCCTGGCTGTGCGGGTGGGGGAGGGTTTCCTGGTCTGTCCCCTGGCCTACCGGGCTTGCTGGCGGTCTTGACAATGTTGGTCGGGGTGCTGCCAGTTTTCTGCGGGGCTTTGTGGCTGGTGCACCTCCCGGGTGCTTCCGAGTCGTGTGCATGTCTTCCTGCTGCTGGGCGTCTGTGGAGGAGTGCCGCATTCCAAGTGTGCTGTGCCTTTCCGCTGTAGGGGTGGGGGCCTTGCTGCTGGTGCTGTCCGGCCCCTGCTCCGCTTGAGTCCCGCATAGCGGTTTCTTTTTCTGGAGTTTCCCAGGGCTCACTGGTTTCGGAGTCCTCCTCTTCTTCAGCTTGCATTGTGTTCCGCAGGTGTTGGAGTGTGCACATGTATGCAGCCACTGCACTGTGTTTCTGCCCGGTTCCGTCATGGCTGATTGCAGTGCGCCTCGTGGGTGCTTCGAGGTCTCAAACACGTCTTCCTGCTGCTGGGCATCTATGGTGAAGTGCTGCATTCCTGGTCTGCTGTGCCTTTCCGCTGTAGGGGTGGGGCCTTGCTGCTGGTGGTGTCCGGCCCCGGGTGATTCCCACATAGCAGTTTCCTCTTCTGGTCGTAGGTCGCATGTTCCTGGGTCCAGGTTGCCTGGTTGACGTGCCGGAATGCTTCCCTGGATCTGTCTGCCCGGCCCTGGCATCGTTCTGTTGGTGTGCCCTGGGCTGTGGGGGCCTTGTTCCTGTCTGTTTCCGGGCCCCTCCTCCCAGGTGTGTGCGTCGTGGTTTGTTCTTCTTTAACAGGGTGTTGGGGGTGTCCTGTGTCCTGGCTTGCCTCCTCTGTTCGGCGCGCTCTGCTGGGGATTGTGTCCCTCCTCTAGCTCCCTCTTTTCGGGGAGGCTCCTGGGGATTCCTGGATTTGCACCCGGTCTCTCTTGCACCCGATGTCTGTGCTCTGCCTCTGAGCTGCATCCCTGCGGCACGCTCCGGGCTTCCCTGTGTGCTGGGGCTGTGCTGTTGCTTTCTCTTCTGCCCTGCTCCGGTGATGTTGGGGTCCATGGCTCCATGAGGATTCTTCTGCCTGCATTATCGCCGTGTCTGGGTCCTTCTCCTGCTGCCGGCGTTTGGGATTTCTGGCTGCTGCCACTGCGTATGATGGGTTCATCAGGGTGTGGTTGCCGCCTTGCTGCTTGGCTACCTGTTTTGTCGCTGGCTTTCCGGGTTGGGGCTTGGTGTCAGCTTTCTGTGCCTTCGGCCGGCTCCACTTGGGGTGTGTCCTACTGGGGCTGCTCTGCTCTTCGAGGGGGGCTTGCTGCAATATCCAGGCCCCGGCGTTTGCTGCCCTGGTTGGTTTTGCCTGGGTGGGGCTGTGCTTCTGTGGGCTTACGCCGCTCCTCTGTTGGGCTGCTCTCCTTCTCCGTCTTCATTTGCATGCTGCAGGCTCATTCCCTCGAGCTTCTCCAGGCTTGCTCTACCTGGTTCGGGGGCTCCGGCCTCTGCCCCCGGCCTGGGGTGTGTGGTCTGGGGTGTGTGTGGTCTGGGGGGGGGTTGGTCACGGTTTTTTCCCTGGTTGCTGGCGGCCCTTGGTCGAGTGCCGCTACTCTTCCTTGGCTCCTCTTCTCTGCTCCTCTTCCGTGGTCTGCATGGTGGGTGTTTTCTGTTTCTGACACAGGGCTTCTCCCTTTGGCTTGCTGTCTTCGGGTGGTGCCTTTGCTCATGGCCTCGTGTGATTTGCATTTTCTTTCGGGCCTTCTTGGGGGCGGGGGTTCTCCTCTCCGTTGAGTTTGTTTGCTGCTTCTCTAGGCTGTTGGCATTCGCTCTTCTGTTTGGTGGCCTGCCTCGGTTTGGCGTGGTTTCCTGTTGCCTCTGCGGTGGCTGGTTCCTTTTCTTGCTCCTGGGGTTCACTGTGTTGCTGGGTTCTGCCTGCCTGCTTGCTTGCGCCTTCTCCTCTGCTGCTCTTGGGTCGGGGTTGCTTTTGGTTTCCTTGGCGGCGGCCTGTTGGGGGGCGCTTCTGGTTGCCTTTCCTTTGGGTTCTTCCATGGCTCCCTGCCCCTGGTAGGTGATGGTTTGGTGTTCCTGCTCCTTTGGCGGCTGCAGGGGGCGGGGTCCTGTTAGCTCCCCTGGGTTACTGTTGGTCCTGGCTGTGGTTTCCACGCTTTCTTGCTGCCCTGCTTTTCAGGGTGTCGCGGGTGCTGGTGACGTGGCCTTGCCTTGGCTCGCCTTTCGGTCCCTGGGCTTTTTGCTGCCGCTCTTTGGGCCTGGCTGTCTTTCACTCTTGGTCCGTGTGTGCTCTGGTGCGTTTGCGGCTGTGGTGTTATGGTCTCCTCTGATACCTGTGGTGGGTGCCTTGCTGGGTGTCTGCTGGGGCTTTACAATCCTGCGGGGAGTACTGGTGAGGCGCTGTGTGGTGGTGGTCGTGTCCTGATTGGTCCTTCAGGGCCTTTTCCTGCTGGTGTTTCTCTTCCCGGGCTTCTTTCGCTTGTGTTGAGGCTTTTGTGGGGTCCTGTGTCTCGGGGGTTGCTGGCCTACTGCTAGTTTGGGGTGGCCTCGAGCTGTGCCTCCTTGGCTTTGCGGCTGTGCGGTCGTTTTCAGCCTGCTCTGGGGTGTGTTTGCTGAGCGTTCCTGGTTTTTTCCTGGGTCTTGTGTCCTGGCTCGCTTCTCCTTTGCTTCTCCGGGCTTTGTTCCCAGTGTGTGTCTGTTTGGGTGCCGTCCCATCCTTCTCTGGTTGGGGTGCGGTTCTGTGGTGCTCTTGCCCCTGTGTGATCCTTCTTCCTAGCTGCGGGTTGTCTGGAGTTTTCCTGCTGCTTGGCCCTCTGCCTTCTTTGCGGCCTCCACTTTGGCGGTTTCCTCTGGGGCTGGGGGTTCTATGTTGCTCCCTGCCCTTTGCTTTTTCCTTGGTGCTGCTTTGGCTCCTTCTGGGGTTTGGTTGGGCCTGAGGGTCCTCCTGCGTCATAGGATGGCGTGGCCCGGGTCCTGGCTCCTTTTGGGTGTTGTTGCCCTGGTTTGTGCTGTTTTCTTGGCTCCTCTCTGGTGTTGCTCGGGTTGGGCCTTGTGGCTTTTTGGTCTTGGGGCCGTTTCTTTTTTTCGGCTGCTCTTTGCCTTGCTGCGTGCTTGGCCTGGAAATGGGTTGCTGTGCAGTCTTCTGCCGTGTTGGCGCCTGTTGGTGTCTGCCCTCTGTGGTTCAGTGGTTTCCTGCTTGGTTGTTTCCTGGCTTGGGGGCTGATAGGTGTTCCCAGTTGCTCTGGCCTTCTTTTGTGCCCTGTTCTCCCTCCAGTTTGGAGTTGAGGGTTTTCTAGGGGCTGTGGTTGATGGCTCTGTCCCTTGTTGGGCTCGTTCTTTATTGGTTTACGGGCTTATTGGCCTCTCCTTGCTGGTCGGCTGTCGACTTGTTCTTTCTGGGGGCGTCTCTGGCCTGTGGTCTTTCATTTGGCCTCCTCTTCCCTGCTGTTCTGGGTTTGGTGCCCTTCCTGTTTGGGTTGGTGGCCTTCTTCCAGTGGGGATTTTTGGACTCCTGCGGTTTTTCTTCCCCTTGCCTATATTTGTTTGGCTGGGGTCCTGCTGCTGTTCGGCCCCAGCTCTGGTCTCTCTGGGGCCGTGTCGTTCGGTTTGGTGGGGTCGGCCCGTTTCTGGCCTGTGCTTTCCTCCTTCCTTGTTGGTCCGGGTGCTTGTGCCTGCGCTCTGTTTGCTGGTCTTGGCTTCTTTCTTTGGTGGCTGGCGTGTCCTTTGTGTCTTCCAGTTGGTTCTGGGCTGGGCAGCCTTGTTTGGTGGGTTGCTTGGCCGTGCCCTTTGGGTCTAGGTCCCAGTTGCTCTGTCTCTGGTTTCTCTGGTTTGCTACCTCCTGGTTAGGGTCCTGGCTTTCTATTTTTCTTTTTGGGTTGTCTCCGGTCCTTGTTTTGGTACTGCTGTCCTGTTCTGGGTTGCGGACTGGTTGTTTCCTGCGGTTCCCTTTTCCTCCTTTGCGGTGCTCCCTTGGGTTGCTGCTTTTGTTGTGGTTTGCTGGGTGTGCTTGTGGGTGCGGAAGGCCGGTTTTCTGCTTTGGTTTTCTCCAATAAGTTAATGAATGGGATGAGGACTTAAGGGACCTGGGGGTAATGTTCTATTACTTACCGGTAATCTTCATTACCCTAGGTCCCGTCGTCCTTGTCCCAATCATGTGCCCCTCCCTCCCGGGCGGCCGGCCTTCCTGTCTGGGCTCGGTTGTACAGATGGGATGCTGGGTAAGTACTGGTTATGTACGCCCGGTGGGAGGGGCAGCATTAGTGTCCCAGCATGCCTCTGCTCTTTTTTTCTGTCGGGAGATAGATATCTCCAATAAGTTAATGAATGGGATGAGGACAACGGGACCTGGGGTAATGAAGATTACCGGGAAGTAATAGAACATTACATCTCATACATTATAGTACTAGAAAACAGAGCCATCTCCTAACGGTCCAACATGGGGGCCATAGTGGTAAGACCACTTAGGAAGCCTCCTGATACAATATGTAATATCGCAAGAATGCTCTAAATACACGTGACATTACGCCATAAAAGAGATGTTGAATAGCCCCCGACTTAACAGATTTGAATTCACGGAGGCAGCAGTATAAGTGAAGAAATACAGGAAAGTAAACCACCAGATACATGACGGATTTGATGTTTAGATTCTTAATATTAAATTGATTGTACCACCAGCAGTAACGATGAGGCATAAATCTTTCATGTTAGATCTTTAGATATTATGGCTCATAAAAATTCTATAAGTAATATGTCTATCTATTCAATCTACACATATACTCTCCTGTATGTGCTCTTGTTCAGCACAACCTTGGAGCGCTGTTAGGTTTGAGCACTGAAACTACGTTTGTTGAAAATGACTAAGTGCACCGTTTTGAAATCGCACACCGTTACTTTTAATATGCAGGTTAGACATAGCCACGTCTTGAGTAAAAATGTTCTTCATGCAGCTTAGGTAACCAAATTTGCGCATTATGATAGTTTCATTCCCTCTCCTCCCTCAACAAAAGTCCCATTTAAGAGCATAGAGCTAACACGCCATTGAAACCCCTGCTGGGGCGGTAACATACAGGGAATCAAATAAGTATGCAAACGCGGATTATAATACCACCCACATCATACCGGTAGGAAATGCTTTTACTTTCATCTTGACACAAATTAGATCCATCTGAACAGTAGAAGTTACCTTCAAATATAGTAATAAAGCCGCATTTGCACATATGTGGGCCCATACAGACTTGTCCTATATAAAGCACTGTTACATCAGGCCACATGAATAGTGTGTGGGTACCCGCTTAGTATAATTGTACATCGCTATGAGACTATCATATTCAGATAATAGCTGTCAAAAAACGATAATGTATTAATTTATCAAACCGCATATTTGTACCCGTAAACACACAAATAATCTTACCCAATGTTCGTAGCAAGCTTGTTACCCATGAAGCTTAGATAACTATCAATAATTAGTCAAGTCCATAATAGTCATCTCGACTTTTGGCTCATAGACGTATTAAACAGCACAGGGAAAATATACCATCTAAACCTTTGAAGTACTCACACATAATGATCTGTATTTGGGTAACTAGTCAAAATATCGAGCTTTTAATTTTGACTAGACATAATATTGAGTCAAAAATATAGAATAGACATAATATCGACTAGACATAATATAGACTACAAAAATATCGACTAGAAAAAATTATTATCGACTAGAATAGCAAAAATATTGATTCAAAAATATAGAATGGACATAATATCGACTAGACAGAATATAGACAACAAAAATATCGAATTTAAGGTAAGTTAATTTAATATAATTCTGTAGCGGATTGTGGGTTTATAGGGGAATAGGGTGGGAAGTAATTTATTTATAATTAAGTAAATGTTATTTTATTTATTGGTATTTATTTAGAATTAATTGTTAAAATAGTATTCATTGGTAATTATTAAAATATAATTGCTAATTAATTTTAATTGATTAATTAATAAATATTTCATTTTTAGTAATTTATTTTTTGTAGCAGGTTGTGGGTTTATAGGGGAATAGGGTGGGAAGTAATTTAATTATATTAAATTAAATATGTTATTTTAGTTATTGGTATTTATTTAGAATTATATAATAATTAATTACAAATTTGCAATTAATTAAAATATAATTGGTAATTAATTTTAATTGATTAATTGATAAATATGTTAATGTTATTAATTTGTTTTCTGTAGCGGGTTGTGGGTTTATAGGGGAATAGGGTGGGAAGTAATTTTATTATGATTAATTAAATATGTAAATTTATTTGTGGGTATTTATTTAGACTTAATAGATCATTAGTAAATGATTGGCAATTAATTACTAAATAATTGGTAATTAAATGTATTTGAATAGTTGATAAATATGTTATTTTAGTATTTTCTTTTCTGTAGCCGGTTGTGGGTTTATAGGGGAATAGGGTGGGAAGTAATTTCATTATAATTAATTAAATATGTTATTGTCATTATTGGTATTTATTTAGAATTAATTGTAAATTAATTATTAATTTGTAATTATTTAAAATATATTTTGTAATTTATTGTAATTGATTAATTGATAATTATGTTACTTTTATTAAATTAATTTCTGTAGTGGGTTGTGTGTTTATAGGGGAATAGCTTGTGAAGTAATTTAATTGTAAGTAATTAAATTTTTGAATAAAAAATGTATTGAGCTAATTTTTCAAAATACTTTTATATTTTTAAATATTTTATTATTAATAGGTAAATAATTAATATTAGTAGGTAATTGTTATTATTAAAATATTTTTATTTGTATTTTAAATTGATTTTTCAAAATATTTAACACAATTGTAAAATATTTTAATTAATTTGTAATTGGTGTTACTATTTATAATATTTATATTTAAATAAGAAGTATTTACTTGCCATACTATTGCACTCACTGTTGTTGGAATAGTAATTTTACCCCTACGCTATCCAACGCTTTCCCTACGGTTGCACTCACTGGAGTTGGAATAGTAGTTTTTACCCCTACACTATCCAACGCTTTCCCTACTGTTGCACTCACTGGAGTGGGAATAGTAATTCTTATCCCTACGCTATCCAACGCTTTCCCTACTGTTGCACTCACTGGAGTTGGAATAGTAATTTAAACCCCTACACTATCCAACGCTTTCCCTACTGTTGCACTCATTGGAGTGGGAATAGTAATTTTTACCCCTACACTATCCAACGCTTCCCTACTGTTGCACTCACTGGAGTTGGAATAGTAATTTTTACCCCTTCGCTATCCAACGCTTTCCCTACTGTTCCACTCTCTGGAGTGGGAATAGTAGTTTTTAACCCTACTCTATCCAACGCTTACCCTACTGTTACACTCACTGAAGTTGGACTAATATTTTCAACCCCTACTCTATCCAATTCCCTACTGTTGCACTCGCTGGAGTGGGAATTGTAATATTTACCCCTACCCTATCCAACGCTTTCCCTGGTGTTGCACTCTGTGGAGTGGTAATAGTAATTTTTATCCCTACACTATCCAATGTTTTCCCTACTGTTGCACTCGCTGGAGTGGGAATAGTAATTTTTACCCCTACGCTATCCAACGCTTTCCCTACTGTTGCACTCTCTGGAGTGGTAATAGTAATTGTTACCCCTACGCTATCCAATGTTTTCCCTACTGTTGCTCTCTCTGGAGTTGGAATAGTAAGTGTTATCCCTACGCTTTCCAACGCTTACCCTACTGTTACACTCACTGGAGTTGGAATAGTAATTTAAACTCCTACGCTATCCAACGCTTTCTGTACTGTTGCACTCACTGGAGTGGGAATAGTAATTTTTACCCCTACACTATCTAAAGTTTTCCCTACTGTTGCACTCTCTGGATTGGAATAGTAATTTTTACCCCTACGCTCTCCAACGCTTTCCCTACTGTTGCACTCACTGTAGTTGGAATAGTAATTTTAATCTCTACGCTATCCAACGCTTTCCCTACTGTTGCACTCACTGGAGTGGGAATAGTATATTTGATCCCTACGCTATCCAACGCTTTCCCTACTGTTGCACTCTTCAGAGTAGGAATAGTAATTTTGATCCCTACGCTATCCAACACTTTGCCTACTGTTGCACTCTCTGGAGTGGGAATAGTAATTTTTACCCCTACACTATCCAACGCTTTCCCTACAGTTGCAGTCTCTGGAGTTAGAATAGTAATTTTTACCCATACGCTATCAAACGCATTCCCTACTGTTGCACTCGCTGGAGTGGGAATAGTACATTTTCACCCCTACGCTATCCAACGCTTTCCCTACTGTTGCACTCACTGGGGTCGTTACAGTAAATTTAACCCTTTCGCTATCCTACTGTAAAAATATTGTATATGTTTTTCAAATAATATGTATATTACCTACTGGCGGTTGCCAGTAGGTATAGTTAGGATTTTTTTCAATGTTAAATCTCAAAATTCTATTTGGAATAACTTTGGCGCCGGTTGACGAATCTGACTGAAAATTTCCTCAAAAAGGCCTCGCGGCGTTCCAGTCCTTCCCTGAAAGTATGGGGGGGGATTCGTCAAGCGGGGGCTGAGATAAAAGGGGGGTCCCAAAACGCGTTTTCCCCATGTTAATTTCCATAGGGCGGTCGATTTCACTTTTAGCCCAAACGGCTGAATGGATTTCCACCAAACTTGGCAAAATTGTAGGGACTGGTAGCCCGATGTGCCTTTGCTATGTCTCATGATGTGTGCTCCAGTGGTTTTTGAGTAATTTAGGTTAAAAAAAGATATATATCTATGGCAGCGCCCCGGTACGCGCCCCGGGGAAGTGCTCCGGGCGCGCCACGCGAGGTGCGCACGGAAAGCTGATTGGCTCTCGGGTGTCTGTAAACATTCTAAACAGTCCGGAGCGGCCGCCATCTTGTGTCTCGGTAAAATCGAGACACAAGAGGTGGCTAAAACAAAGGGGGAAATGACCATAAGGCGTCAGGGATAGACCCCTTCTGACCCCCTAGGTTTGATGTGGGGGCTATAAAAGGGCCCCGCGGGGCATTTAAAATATATATATATTTTTTCGTTTTGCGTGGGGGGAGCGCCCCGTACGCGCACCGGGGAGCGGACCGGGGAGCGTACTATGAGGAAAAAAGAATGACAGAGTTTTTTAAAAATGAAGCCTTTTTTTAGAAATTGGAGGTAGTTCTAAAAAGAACTTTTTTTTTCTTCTTTTTGTTGTTTTATATTTTTTTGGGGTTTTTTGAACATTTTGTACTTTTTTTGGCTTTTCAAAACAGTTTTTTTTTATTTTTTTTATTTTTTTAGGGGGAGAAACAAAAAAAAGGGAATTGAAACTGGCTCAACTGGAGCAAAAAAACAAAACCCCCCAAAAATTACTTCTTTTTGGGGCACTTGTGATTGTCACCTGCAAGGACAATGAGCTTTACGCTCTTTTCACCATAGGCGATAAGCTTGCCACATGCAGTACAAGGGATTTTAAAATCAGCAAATCGTGGCTGAATACAAGGCATCATCTCTGATGTTTCTGGTCCCGATGAAGTGGGTTTGTTTCTTTGGGAGGTGGTCCTTGAAGACTGGGGGAGGTTACTGGCCAGTTCCCTGAGCTCTGCACGAGAATAGTTGTTAGGGTGCTTACGGGTCATATGTGGAATCATTGTATTGTTACCAAAGGAATATTTTTTTGTTTGGGTTGCCCCTTGAGAGTTGTTCCTTACAGATTAGGCAAGTTACTTACACTTTTTTCTTGCCCTCTGGGAGTGAAAAAAACTCCCATACAATGTGTGACTTGGGCTTGTATGGGGTATTTTGTTCAGGCAGCCATCTTCCACCATCCTCCTCTTCCTCTTCCTCCTCCTCCTCTTGTTGACCACCAATGTAATCTTGAGCTGGTCCTCTTGGTGGTTGTGGTGGTGGTGGTGGTGGGGCAGATGCACCAGCTGCTGCTGCTACTGAAGCCATTATAAAGATCAAAAAGGTACAGAGAGGTACAAACAGGTCTTCCTAAGTCAAAGGACAAAGTCAGAATAAGGAAAAAAGGCGGGGTCTTTCATCATTTGGAAAAAAAAATTGTCCTGAACCAATGAGAAGTGTTATTTTCAGGTCACAAGACCAGGGGCTTCATCATTATGAAACCAAAACTGTTATGAACCAATGAAAAGTGTTATTTTCAGGTCACATGACCCGACGCGCTTACGCTACGCGCTCACGGGGGCGCCCGGGGGCGTGCCCCGGGTCGCATTGTGTAAGCGCGTCGGATGTTTACTTTGCGCGATCGTATTTGCTCGAGTACTTCCGGGTGCGCTTACGCCGTGCGTGTCACGCGGCTACGCGATACGTCACGATCACGTTTTCGTTCGCGATATGGGCGCTAACGGGACGCTCCCCGGTACGCGCCCTGGGGCGCTTCATAATACTACGCTTTCCGGGGCGCTCACCGGGGCGCGCACCGGGAGCACTCAGAGAAAAAAAATATATATATACAAACAAAAAAATGGGCTAAATTGTAGAAACTGGTAGCCTGATGTGCCTTTGCAATGTCTAAAGATATATGCTCCAGTGGTTTTTACGAAAATTAACTTTGAAAAAATATATATTGGGCTACATTGGGCTATATATATGTTAGAGCCCAAATGTAGCCCAATGTAGCCCAATGTAGCCCAATGTAGCCCAAAGATGGCCACCAGAGACAAAAAAAAACAAATGTAGCCCAAATATCAGCCAGATGTAGCCCAACTATAGCCCAATGACAGAATGTCCCAGAGTGTTCTAAAGAACAACTAGAGCGCTAATAGTCTTACTTATAAACTGAGACTTATAGTTAGGAATTAGCATTTAAAAAACCTATGAAATTCACTGAAAAAACCATAGGTTTCACACCAGTTATAGTTAGGAATTAGCATTAAAAAAACCTAATAAATTCACTGAAAAAACCATAGGTTTCACACCAGTTATAGTTAGCTGGAAATTTTACTGACATAAAACCAATGAAATTCCACGTTATAGTTAGTTGGACTCACTATAACTTGCGCGTGTAATGCACTGCTGATGACATCACATATTACATCACTCATGACATGGTCAGTGACATCACTCATGACATCACTGATGACACTATCCTTGTGACAAAGTGACAAACCTCCTTTTACTGTAAAGTAACCCTTGAAACACATATTCAAAAATAGAAACTAACATTTTAAAAAAAGTGGATATACCCATACCAGTTACAACAACCAATTCAGTAATTCCACCATCTATATACACATCCACTCATTCACCAACAGTTCTATATAGTCACTCATACATATACTCACTCATCATATGTAGTGATACACCTATACATCCTGTTACACACCGACAGTCATCAAAAGGTTACTCACACACATACTCACACATGCAAATAAACTAATAAACATCCATTTATTTACATATACAGATATACACACACTACCACCTTACTTCTAAGGAAACTTACACATACTTACTCTCTTAAACAATCACTTATAGAAACACATACTTATTTAAACAGAAACTCTTTCAATCTCTCACTCTCACATATACTGACTTATATATATCAATACTCACATATACTACCTTAAAACATATGTCGTTACTGATAAAGACACTAGTGAGGCAGGTATTCACTCACTAACACACACATATACACACTCATCTACCCATACAGTCCTGCACATATGCTGTCTTCAAAAAACATACAAACAGTGAGTCAGTCATTGATGCATCTATCTGCAAAGTAACATCCCCACCAAACCATACAGACACTCATACTGATACTAAAAAAACATCTAATAACTCATATACACACACATGTAGCTACTCACCAAACCATGCAGCCAACACTGATACATATATTTAAATATTTAAACATTATTCGCTAATATATGTATTCACTAAGATACACTTAATAAGGCAGTTAACCAATCAATTCTTTTAAAAACAAACATCCATTTACACACTTATTTAACCATTTATTCTTCCATCGTCCTTTACAAATACATATATAAAACATATATATTTTTCAGAAAGACACACATTCACTGGATGGTGTCATCAGTGATGTCATGAGTGATGTCACTGACCATGTCATGAGTGATGTAACATGTGATGTCATCAGCAGTGCATTACATGCGCAAGTTATAGTGAGTCCAACTAACTATAACGTGGAATTTCATTGGTTTTATGTCAGTAAAATTTCCAGCTAACTATAACTGGTGTGAAACCTATGGTTTTTTCAGTGAATTTATTAGGTTTTTTTAATGCTAATTCCTAACTATTACTGGTGTGAAGCCTATGGTTTTTTCAGTTAATATATATATATATATATATATATATATATATATATATATATATATATATATATATATATATATATATATATATATATATATATATATATATATATATATTACCTACTGGCGGTCGGCAGTAGGTATATATAGTTAGGATTTTTTTCCTATGGGATTTTTGAAAATTCTATGTCTAATAACTTTGGCGTTTGTGGACGGAATTGGCTGAAATTTTCAGGAAAATGGCACATTTTGTTTCTGAGCAGCCCCTGAAAATGTGGGGGGTGTTCGTCAAGGGGGGGCCGAGAAAAAAGGGGGGTCCCAAAACGCGTTTTTCCCATGTTAATTTCCATAGGTCGGTTGGCCTCACTTTTAGCCCGAATGGCTGAATGGATTTCCACCAAACTTGGCAAAATTGTAGGGACTGTTTGCCCGATTTGCCTTTGCTAGGTCTCAATATATGTGCTCCAGTGGATTTTGAGTAATTAACGTTCAAAAAAATATATATATCTGTGACAGCGCTCCGGGCAGCGCTCCGGCTCGCGTACTTTTCGCGTTACGGAGGTTTGCGAAGCGAAGCTGATTGGCTCTCCGGTGTCTGTAAACATTCTAAACAGTCCGTAGCAGCCGCCATCTTGTCTCTCGGTAGTATCGAGAGACAAGAGGAGGCCAAAACAAAGGGGGAAATGACCATAAGGGGGCATAGTAGATCCTCCCTGACCCCCTAGGTTTGATGAGGAGGTTTTAAAAGGGCCCCGTGGGGCAAAAATAATTTTTTTTTTTATTATTTTTGCGTGGGAAGCTCCCGGTTCGCGAACCGGTAAGCGGCCCGGGGAGTGTACTATGAGGAAAAAAGAATTATAGACTTTTCAAATATTGTATGTTAATTGATTGTTCGTTTTGTTGTTTTTATTTATTTATTTATTTATTTTGATTAAATAAAAATGTATTGGTCAGAATTTTCATAGTTCAATAAAACTTCCAGCATTACATCATCTGGAATCTCCTCAAACATGCATGTTTCTATGTCTTGTAAGCATTCAATAAATTGTTCATCAAAAGACTGATCCATAAAATCTTCATCCAAAAATTCTTCATTTAAAATCTCTTCAGATGTAATGTCGAAGGAAACATTGATTTTTTCGTGCTCCCCTTCCATTTTTTTCCTGTAAATTGAATAAAAAAATAATTATATTAGAAGATTTAGGGCACTGTTGGGTTTAAGTTCAGACAGGTAGTTCTGTTTTTTTAACAGTGAAGTTAAAGTAAGTAAATTCATAATTATAGCAAAGAAGTGTAAGTCAATCAATAAATATAACAGAGGAGCCTATCTGTATCTATAACTATAGCAGGGGGACAGTAAATAATTATCAAAAAACGTTTTTACAAATTAATTTAAAGTGCCCCTTACAAATTATCAA
Organism: Lissotriton vulgaris; assembly: GCF_964263255.1. NCBI lineage: Eukaryota > Metazoa > Chordata > Amphibia > Caudata > Salamandridae > Lissotriton > Lissotriton vulgaris. Next base: position 172,639,578 of record NC_141697.1, read on the forward strand.
TTTACTTTACAGGGAGGTGAAAAGGCTCTTGAAATGTAGTTCAGGAAGTAGTAGTGAAAATGGCTGCGTTTCCTTCTCTTCTTTTATATATATTCAGGTACATAACCAATCAAATGTCAGGAAAAAAAATTTGAAAATGAAAGTAACATTTTCATTGGTTGTCAATTCCAACACTTCAGATGTGTTTTGTGAAGTAATTTACCTCAGGGTATTTAGATAGGTCTACAGGCTAAATGGCTAAATGGAATTCCAAACAAATTTATGAAAATGGCAGGGAATGGTATGTAGTATGAGCTAATCTATATTTGGTGAAAGTGTTTCCAGTCGTTTTTCTGTAAATTACTTTCCCACCTTTTTTGATGGACCGCTTCCCGGGGAGCTCCCCGGTACGCGAACCAGCAGCGTTACGGGAGTCCACCATTTTGTGTTTCAGACGAATTAAGATACAAGATGGAGGGCAAATAATGTTCAGAATGGGTAGAAGGGGGCAAGGTAGACGTATCTTGACCCCCTAGGTTTTCTGAGGGTGGCTGAGGAGGCCTATATGTGCGGGAAAAAAACATTTTTTTTAGAAATTTCGAGCGGTTAGCTTTCGGTTCGCGTACCGGGTAGCGCTCCGGGGAGCGTAGTTTGTTGAAAGTTAGTGAAAAAAGTTAGAGTAAAATAATAATTGTGAGTGATCAGATGTAGGGTAGCTCTGAGAAGAGCTTTTGGGTTTATGGTACATTTAGGTACTTATAAGTAGGTACCAATGCACAGTCTTAAATTCAAAATGAAAATTCTGTTGCCCTCATCTGAGAAGTGAACTCCATCCCCTCTGTAGATATCTTGCATGCAGTAACGCAAGTTATTGTTGTACATGGAGCCCATTCCATGGTCTCTCATGTAAGCTGAAACAGATTTGTTTACATGCTTCCTCAACTTCTCAATTTGTGGACAAAATTGGTTCGACCACCTCCATTTCTGTCTTTGGCATATATTTGAATATACCAAGGCAGTTTGAGTAAAAAGTGCCATTAATTGCTCAAAGGTGTCCTTTAAAAGCATTTCCAGACCTACCCCAGTCAAAGTGCCCAAATCATTACCTCCACAGTGCACAATTAACAGGTCAGGTTTTGGCAAATGCATAAAGGTTTTCACCAATGGTATCAATTGGTGACATTTTAATCCTCTGTGGCCCAACCACTTAATTTCCACATCTTGTAAATTGAGGTTAGGTAAATTTCTGTTCTCAGCATACCTTTGAGCCCAGTAGATGTAATTATGTCCAACAATCCAGACATAAAACATGGTGAGAGAAGGTTGTGCTGCAGTCAGATGAAGTGTGGTAATGAAAGGGCAGTTGAAACAGTAGGAGTTTGTAAAGAAAAAAACTGTGGAGTTTCAGTTCTAATGATTCATTAGCAGTGATTGGTGGATTTCCATTTCTGAAAACAGAAAGTTAGGGTGCATGGATGTGTTCTTTGAAAGATGTAATTTGAATGGTCAAGAAAAAATCATTTAATGAAAGATTGCACTGGATACGCAGGTGCACTGAGAGTTCAGAGTTCAATTGAAACATTGTTGTGTGAACTTGCAAACATCAGAGGTCTATCAGGAGGTGGTTGCTAAGCAAAAAGGGTAGAGAGGGCAGAGGGGGGAAGGGTTTTGATTTGAAAAAAATGAGGGAAGAGTTTTGATTGGCTGACATGAGAGATATGTGTGATGAATATCAGCATTTCTGTGCTTTCTATAGCTGCAGCCTCTGGAGTGCATACTCTTTGTTCTGCTGAAGACAATTTGGTGTATTTCTGAGACTGTTTTGAAACTCATAAAGTATTTGTTAAGGTGAGAAAAGATTTATTTAATTTAGATACAGAATAGTATGATTTAAGGAGAAAATTATGAAGAAAGTTGTGTTTTTAAAATGTTGCTTTGTCTCAAGTGTTTTACAAATAGATTTTGTTTCTTTGAGAAATTGTAATTGGAGATAATGTGAAGTATTAGTACTGACAGGGTGTTTTTGTACATAGGAGCTGTGCAGTGTTTTCAAATTATGACTTGAAAATCGTTTTTGAGGAAAAGGAATTCTTTTAAAATTTTTCACATGGAAATAATGGTGTCTGCTTCTTTATAAGGCATTTGAGTGTCTCTGATGTTATTTTTCCCATTTTAATTGAAGAGCTTTCTCCGTGGGGCAAGTTTCTTGTAAATATGCTCCCACCTGTGCTTGGCAAATTTAGATTTTGATTCTTGGAGTTACATAGCCATGTTAAAAATGACCCAAAAATGGTGCAAGGACAATCAAAAAACGCTTTCATGTGTCTTAAGGACATTTTAAGTCATTTCCTCTTGAATGTAGGTATACAATTGATTTGTATGTTGTGTTTAAAAACGTTTTTTGAAATCAATTACATTTCTGGATATGTACTGCTAGAGCTTCATAGGTTGTTTGGGGCATATTTATAAGGCATTTGAGTGTCTATGATGTTATTTTTCCCATTTAAATTGAAGAGCTTTCTCCGTGGGGCAAGTTCCTTGTAAATATGCTCCCGCCTGTGCTTGGCAAATTTAGATTTTGATTCTTGGAGTTACATAGCCATGTTAATAGTGACCCAAAAACTGTGCAAGGGCAATCAAAAAACGCTTTCATGTGTCTTAAGGACATTTTAAGTCATTTCCTCTTGAATGTAGGTATACAATTGATTTATATGTTGTGTTTAAAAACGTTTTTTGAAATCAATTACATTTCTGGATATGTACTGCTAGAGCTTCATAGGTTGTTTGGGGCATATTTATAAGGCATTTGAGTGTCTATGATGTTATTTTTCCCATTTAAATTGAAGAGCTTTCTCCGTGGGGCAAGTTCCTTATAAATATGCTCCCGCCTGTGCTTGGCAAATTTAGATTTAGATTCTTGGAGTTACATAGCCATGTTAATAGTGACCCAAAAATGATGCAAGGGCAATCAAAAAACGCTTTCATGTGTCTTAAGGACATTTTAAGTCATTTCCTCTTGAATGTAGGTATACAATTGATTTATATGTTGTGTTTAAAAACGTTTTTTGAAATCAATTACATTTCTGGATATGTACTGCTAGAGCTTCATAGGTTGTTTGGGGCATATTTATAAGGCATTTGAGTGTCTATGATGTTATTTTTCCCATTTAAATTGAAGAGCTTTCTCCGTGGGGCAAGTTTCTTGTAAATATGCTCCCACCTGTGCTTGGCAAATTTAGATTTTGATTCTTGGAGTTACATAGCCATGTTAAAAATGACCCAAAAATGGTGCAAGGGCAATCAAAAAACGCTTTCATGTGTCTTAAGGACATTTTAAGTCATTTCCTCTTGAATGTAGGTATACAATTGATTTATATGTTGTGTTTAAAAACGTTTTTTGAAATCAATTACATTTCTGGATATGTACTGCTAGAGCTTCATAGGTTGTTTGGGGCATATTTATAAGGCATTTGAGTGTCTATGATGTTATTTTTCCCATTTAAATTGAAGAGCTTTCTCCGTGGGGCAAGTTCCTTGTAAATATGCTCCCGCCTGTGCTTGGCAAATTTAGATTTTGATTCTTGGAGTTACATAGCCATGTTAATAGTGACCCAAAAATGGTGCAAGGGCAATCAAAAACGCTTTCATGTGTCTTAAGGACATTTTAAGTCATTTCCTCTTGAATGTAGGTATACAATTGATTTATATGTTGTGTTTAAAAACGTTTTTTGAAATCAATTACATTTCTGGATATGTACTGCTAGAGCTTCATAGGTTGTTTGGGGCATATTTATAAGGCATTTGAGTGTCTATGATGTTATTTTTCCCATTTAAATTGAAGAGCTTTCTCCGTGGGGCAAGTTTCTTGTAAATATGCTCCCACCTGTGCTTGGCAAATTTAGATTTTGATTCTTGGAGTTACATAGCCATGTTAAAAATGACCCAAAAATGGTGCAAGGGCAATCAAAAAACGCTTTCATGTGTCTTAAGGACATTTTAAGTCATTTCCTCTTGAATGTAGGTATACAATTGATTTATATGTTGTGTTTAAAAACGTTTTTTGAAATCAATTACATTTCTAGATATGTACTGCTAGAGCTTCATAGGTTGTTTGGGGCATATTTATAAGGCATTTGAGTGTCTATGATGTTATTTTTCCCATTTAAATTGAAGAGCTTTCTCCGTGGGGCAAGTTCCTTGCAAATATGCTCCCACCTGTGATTGGCAAATTTAGATTTTGATTCTTGGAGTTACATAGCCATGTTAAAAGTGACCCAAAAATGGTGCAAGGGCAATCAAAAAACACTTTCATGTGTCTTAGGGCATTTTAAGTCACTGAGGAAACACAGGTGATGTGATTGTGAAATGAGGAAAAGAAACTCTACATTTTTCAATTACATCACTAGTGTTTCCTAAGTTTACGAATGACATTGTGCAGATGAAGTTTAGGTCTATCCACGGACACAAAAGAGGTCTGGCCTTTGTTCAAGAGTGAAGTGGACATGACTTACTTCATTGGTAGGCCTTCACATGTATTATCTCCTCTGTATTCTTCAACAAGCGTAAATCTCATCTGCAACCGTGAGTAGGCCTCACCTCAATCAAACCTCTGGATAGGCCACACCTTATCGTCATCCTGAATCAATCATTTAAAATGTTAGGGACAGATTTATGATAGGTGTATGCCTGTTTTGTACTACTGTGCGTCACTTTTGTGACGCAGTGGTGGTGCAAAAGATTTGCTATGTGGTGACATATTTACAACTTGATGCATCTAGGCAGATGTGTCATGCTGTAAAGTCCTGTGCCACATGAAACCTGCGTCAGGTTTCATATAGGTGTTTTGTTGCAGGGTGGGCATTCAACAATTTTACTATTATAGTCTCTGAGATTTGTGTCTTAGTCTGCAACATCTCATTGTTGTTCTCTTTTTTTAAAGATAACGACAACATCAAGCATGAGTGATAATGAGCAATCAGTTGATCTCGATCTTATCGTTGAACTTGTCATTGAAACGTCAGTGGAAGTAGATCCCTTACATCATATAAATCCTGAGGATGATGAAGAATATGATGAGAATGCCGATTTGTCAGAATTGTTTGACTTAGGGTGGGAAGCTGATCTGCTTGAGCCTATGTAGTAAACCGTTTCATTTAAAATTAAACAAAAGTTCAAAAATAGTTTGTGTGTAGTGTCTTTATTAAAATAATCAAATATGCTCATAAAATTAGTTCAGATTCACATATAAAACAACACAGGTAAAATGTAGAAGCATTCAATTTCTTTGCTAAATTTGCCAATGCACTAAAAATTGTTCTATGTTAAAATAATAAGTAGGGTGTTAAGTTTTTGATGACTGTTATTGATTTACTGTTTGGTAATAGTGGTTAATAACATTTTTTATTATATTTTACCACAGATTCATCTGCAGATCATTTCAAAATTTGAAAATGCCAACTAAGAATCGAATTAGAAAGGCTACAAAACGTCAAAGACAGCAGGTTCATCTATTACTGCAGCAGTCCTCTACAAAAAAAACTTGTCAAGTCACCAAGAAAGCTCCGGGTAAGACCACGAAATCATTCATAAGAAATATTTGTAGTAAAAAAAGTATTTCTACAGAAAATGTTTCAGTCCAGAAAAAGAGAAGCAATTTAAACGGAAAGGAAAGACCAATCAAAAATGTTACTGCTAGAGCAAGAGATAACTCTGTGCATGATAGTAGAAGGAAACAACAGTTTAGGGACATTCGAAAACAAATGATCCGCAACAGGATAATAGTCAATTTGTTAAAAAATATTAAGAAAGGCCAACAGAAAGTGGCATTTTATAAGAAAAAGAAAAATGTAGAGAAAATTATTGATCAGGCTTTCGAAATTAAGCGAAAGTTATTTATTTTGGTAATCAATAGAATTAGGAAACTAAACAAGGTAATTTCTGATTTCAAATCAAATAGTAGATGGAAGAGAGTAGTTAATCGTAGTAATTTTTGTGAAGTTTTTTCCGGAGAATGGATGCATAGTTCAAGTTGTGAGGCATTTTTTAATGAGGAGAGTTATTTCCAGGATAATGATTTGGTGCTTGCAGTTGACACCAGTGGTCGAGCTTATGAAGTGAAAGATGGTTGTCCAGTTGAAAAAGAAAAACTTGTGACAACAGAGACAGAAGAGGTGTTAGGTAATGAGGTTTTAGGAAGACGTCCTAAGGGTCCTGTGTACATTTGGAAGTGTAGTAGTATTTGCAGTGTGCGACAGGATTCCATCAATTTGCTTTGTGATTTTGTACGGACATTTAATAAGAAAAGTTTGAAGCAGAAAATGAAGTTGTTGCAAGAATTAGATCCTTGCAGAGTGAGAGAAGTGACAGGTTTGCATGGTCATTCACTGGCTTGTCTTTCCAGGAGAGTATGCCAGAGTGTTTTTCATCATTTCAGGATGCTAGCAGTGCATCATAATAAAGTGAGGAAATTAGTGAGAATGTTGTATTATGCTAAGAGTCCAGCAATTATGCTTAAACAATTATGCGCTGCTCTTTTGCATGGTTCTGAAATAGATGTGAAGAATATTTGTGAAGAAATTGAGTTTTGTTACTTTGGAAGTAAAGATGAGAATGTTCAAATTGACCCAGAAGTAGAGGGTAATGTTGAAGATAATGTACAGGTTTCCAGTACAGATAATTTTCAGAAGGAAATTGCCACGTTTTAGGTGAAATCAAGTGAGAGGCCTAATTTCACTTGTGTGTGTTGTCGACGCACTTATTATAAGAATCAGATTAAGTTAGTGGATTTATATGCAAAAAGTGAAAGGGAAAATAATAGTGAATGGAAGGATTTCGCAACATACTTGATGGTAGAAAATTGTTTTGATTTGGGATCGGATCAACGTGTATGTACTTATTGTTGTAACAAATTAAACCAAAACCAGATGCCTGCTAGGGCGGTTCATAATAATCTGGAATTGGTTGAGATTCCTTCTGAATTGAAGGATTTAAATACTTATGAATCTATTTTGATTCAAAGTATCCATCCCTTTCAGGCTATTGTAAGAATGGAGCCAAAGACAGGGAAGTTGCCTCCATCAGATTTACAGAGAGGATTAAAGGGAAGAGTTGTTTATTTGCCTCTAGATTTGAACAAAAACATTAACACAATTGGAGTAGAAAAAGTGGAAGAGGAACCTCTGGTTATCTTAGTTAATGGGGTTCCGACAAAGAATAAGAAAATATGGCAAGATTTAGTGGATGTTAGGAAAGTCAAAAAGGCAACATTGTATTGGAAAAAAAATAATAAGTACTATAAGAATGTATATGTTCCAGAAGAGGACGTAAGTGATGAAGAGGATAGCGATTTGTGTGCTGGCCAAATTGAGAAAGTAGAAGCCTCAAAAAGTGAAGAAATATATGAACATTATAGTGTTCATCCTTTGCATTCCAAGGAAGTCATGGGGATTGCTATTGAGTTGTTTCAAACGAAACAAGCCAAAGGGAGTCCCATTAGTGTTTGGGAGGAAAGTTTGGAAGCTCGGTGTTTCCCACAGCTATTTCCAACAGGTCAAGGAGGAAGATATGACGAGCGACCTCATCAAATTCCTGCTTCTGAATACCGGACTTTACGATTGTATGCAGAAGATGCTAGGTTTCGACAATGCATTCCCTATTTGTTTCATCTCCTGTTTGAAAGCGATCTGTCTGGACTGTCATATGCAGTGAACCACATCTTGAAAAGTGGTATACAGATGCGAAACATCTCGGCAAGTGACTTTATGGATAAAGTCAATGTCCAAGACAGTATTTTGGATTCTCACCTAATTAATCTCATGGCGTGTCAGCGTGGTACTAATGAGTACTGGTACCGTCGTCATGGTGATTTAAAATGTATGCTGAGGAACTTAGGAACTCCGACATGGTTCCTCACTCTGAGCTGTGCCGAGTATGGCTGGGAAGACTTACTTGAATTTCTACGAGAGGCAAATGGAAACATTGAAAACATCGAATTCAAGACACCCGGAGAACTGTGCTCTTTGGATCCAGTCAATGTATGCAGGTACTTCAATCATAGATTTGAAGCTATGATGTCTTTCATCATGAATAAGAAGAATCCAACTCTTGGAGAGGTGTTGGATTTCTTCTGGAGAAAGGAGTACCAAGCAAGAGGTGCTCCTCATATACATATGCTGCTGTGGATCAAGGATGCACCTAAATTTGGAACAGATCCGGATGACTTAGTGATGAGTTTCATACAACAGTATTCTACGTGTGCTGTTCCAAACGCAAAGGAGGAGAAAAGCCTAAGAGAACAAGTTCTACGTTTCCAAAGCCATCGTTGTGGAAAGTACTGTCGTCGTAAATTCAGAAACAAGGACAAGTTCTACACCAAATGTCGTTTCAACTTTCCACGACCGGTGATTTTTAAAGGAAGAGTAAACAGTTTGATGTCTTCTCTGCGACATAATGTGACGAGGAAATCACCTAAAAATACATACCATTTGAAAAGGAACGAAGAGTCCAATTAAGTCAACGACTACAACCCAGTGATTTTGTCCATGTGGAATGCTAACATGGATATACAGTTTGTGGCTGATAACTGTCTGGCTGGTGCTCGGTATGTGACATCTTACATCACCAAAAAAGAAAAGACAGAATTGAAGGATATGTGGGAGGACATTTCCCATGAAAAGAGCCTCAGCAAGAAGTTGTACAGTTTCAGTCTGAAGATGTTGTCGCATCGAGAAATCGGAGCTTATGAATGTTCTGACCGGTTGTCTTCAGCAAGTCTCTATGCCAAATCCAGGAGTATCGTTTGGGCGAGTCTTGGTCTTGCTGCAACGCGTAATCGAGTTCTGAAACCTGTGCGGGAAATTGAGTATTTGGCGGAAAAGGAGCCAAACAGTACCGACATTTTGAAGACCAACATGTTGGATACATATTATCCAAATCGAAGTAGTCACCTTGAGAATGTTTGTTTGTATGAGGTTCTACAAAATTACATATTCAAGAGGAACATCAAAGAAGATATTGAGAAAGGAGTGTATGCTGTAATTGGAAGTGAGGGATGTCTGGTCAAGCAAAGAAAATGCCACTTGGTAAACCATCAAAAATTGAGTGGCGAATCTCCAGAAAAAAAGGAGTTTTTCTATTTAGCACTTTTGCAACTTTTCAAGCCTTGGCGTGCAGAAGAGGAACTGCTTGGAGATTTCCTCTGTTACAAAGACTCTTTCACTGCCGCCAAGGAGACCATAGAATGTCCTGCTTTTCCCAAATATCAAGAAATGTTGACTTTGGAAATTGAGCAGGAAGCAACGATTGCAGCCGAGATTGCCAGAGACAGTTCTCAGGACAGTCAGAGTTCTGTTTCATTGAGTCAGGATCCACTAGGAGGACCTGTTATCAAAAATGAAGCTGCCACTGCTATGAATGAAGTGGAAAGAGCCATGGCACATGCTCAGGAGGATGCGGTTAACTTAGAAGACTTGGAAAAACAACTCAACGTTGAGCAGAGGAAAATATATGACGAAGTTACCAAGCAAATTGATCATGGATTAAGTCATGAGAAGAAAGAGTGCTCATGTACGTCGTTGAAGCCTGTCCGACTGTACGTGAGTGGAGAAGCGGGAACTGGAAAAAGTTTCCTCATTAAAGCAATTTCTTGTTATTTGCAGGAAAGGACTGAGTCATCGCTGTCTTGTGTTGTCACCGCTCCAACTGGACTGGCAGCACATAACATTAAAGGTATTACTTTGCATCGTCTACTGATGCTGCCAGTGGAGCATGACAACAAATTACAATACCACAAGTTATCTGGAGATGCTTGTTGTGAAGTTTCACGAGTCTTGAGGAAAATGAAACTTCTTATCATTGACGAAGTAAGCATGGTTTCCAATGTCATGCTTGCCTTTGTGCATTTGAGAATGCAAGAAGTTCTTAAAACTGAGTATGATGTGTTATTTGGTGGCAAACACATCATTGTTTTCGGAGATCTTCTGCAGCTGACACCAGTGAAAGGACAACCTGTGTTCAAAATGCTCACGCATGAAGATACCAGGAAGTGCCTAGGGAGCATTTGCAACGTCAATATATGGTTAAACTTCAATTATGCTGAACTGCATGAAAATATGCGTCAGGCGAAGGATGAAGATTACAAGAATATTCTACAAGATGTTAGAATTGGAAAAGTGACCGAGCATGGGAAAGAAGCTTTACAAGCACGATTACTGTCAAATTTATATCCAGAACAAGACGTTGTGCCTGAGAATATTTTTCAGAAAATTACTGAGAAGAAATCCGGACTATGTTTGATGCCAACTCTTGCAGAATGTGCCATCTTCAACAACAAAATGTTGCATTTAGAAAAGCAAGAGATTGTGAAACTGGAAGCTATTGACAGAATAGAGCAACAATTATTTTGTCTGAGAATTTGAAATCAAAATTGGATTCATTAGAGAAGACTATATCTAAAACTGCGGGTTTTGAAAAGACTTTGAATGTGTGCTTAAATTGCCGAATCATTTTGAGAAGGAATTTACATGTTGAAAGAGGTCTGGTAAATGGATCAATGGGTAATGTTGTTGATTTTGAGGAATACAGAAGTAGAGATGGAATTGAATTTTTAAAAATTAAATTTGATGGCATTGAGGAAGTACAGCTAATTGGTCGTTGCTCTGCTAGGTTTTTGCTTGTTAAAGACTTATATGTTCGCCGTAAGCAGTTTCCTGTTTGCTTGGCATATGCGGTGACAATCCATAAATCGCAAGGTTTAAGTGTAGACAGTGCTTTGGTGAATATTGGCAGTTCTGTGTTCAAGGAGGGTATGGCATATGTGGCATTGTCACGAGTTAGAAGTTTATCGGGATTGTACTTGATTGACTGTGATGTCACAAACATTTGTGCGGATCTAGATTGTGTTAAGGAATACAATAGGTTAAGAAGAGAGTATGCGCCACATTTGCCTCAATATCCTTTGTTTGAGAAACGTGTGGTAGGCCGGAAACGAAGAAATATCAGTAATAGTAGGGAGGTTGTAGCAAAAAGCCCAAATGTCGATGAACCGAAAATTGTAAGCAGAAAGAAAATGGATTCTGTTGAAGATGTTGTCGGTTTTCAATTTGAAAACAGTTCTGGTGTCAACTGCTATGCTAATGTAGTTGTTAATGTTGTCTTTTCACTAGAGACTTTAAAAGAACAGATTGTGATCAATTCGGAACAAAGTTTATGCTGTTTGTTGAATTCTGTGTTAGAGAAATGTAGCGCTGATAGAACAAAAGTAGAAAGTGTGTCTGAAGTTCGTTATCTGTTAGACGAATGTTCAGGTCAAACAGAATTCTCTGAAAATATTCAGCAGGATTGTCAGGAGTGTTTAATGTATATGCTTGATGTATTGCAAGATGAGGGTGTAGATGTAGATCACCTGTTTGGGCTTTCTTATCATTGGCAGCATGACTGCGAGAACTGTAGGGTATCAAGTACTACTAGTGTAGACTCAGAAAGATTTATATATTTAACTTTGCCAGACTGTAAATCAGTGTCCTTTAATAAGCTAGTAAAAGCAGCTGATCACAACATGGAGTGTAGCCAATGTAAATCTGAAATGATGTCAACATTATTTATACGAAGATATGGCCAGTATGTCATTTTAATGTTCCAACGATGTAGGCCTGATGGAACAAAATTGACAACTTTAATAAAAAAGTTTGTTGCTTCGCAGTTGTCAATATCAGGAAGGACTTTTGTAACTGCAGCAATTATATATCATGACGGTCCTTCAACAACATCAGGACATTACACAGCTTATTTAAAGTCTAGAAACGGCTGGTCATTCTGCAACGATTCTGTTATAACTTTCAAAAAAAAATTGCCGTATGACCTTAAAAATTCTTACCTGGTGTTTTTAAAACCAAAATTTTAGGGAAAGAATCTCGGGATGTGCTCTGAGGAATTTCAAGAGGTTCATGGAGTAGAGGGAATGTAAGTCTGCAATGCTGTCTAGGTTATTGGTCAAAACTTTTGATTATATTGTCATTTTAAAAATCCAACTATATAAACCTGATGCAAGTAAGTCTGCTTCATAGTAAGCAGTATCAGTGTCATAGGAAAAGTAGAACATGAGTGAGCAAGAAGGGTAAGATATTAGTAGTCCAGGATTGTGAAAGTAATCTTAAACGTTTTCTTTCTGAAACTTGCGAAAATAAAAAATGACGGAATTCCAAGAGTTGTAAATCGCTCTAACATGATTTGGCCTTGTGGAAACATGTGGTAGAATGTGAGAAGTCTTTTATCGTATGTAACATATTTTTCAAAACGATAGAGGTTTTCTTTCAGAAAGTGGCGGGCTGAAAATATTAATAGCACAACAGAGTGTAAGCTGTTCATAGGACATCCTTCGACGACATGGAAAGTAAGTTAATTTTAAGGAGTTTTGAATTCTGATTTCTTATGTTGTATGGGTTTTTTAAACACAATCATTTTGATTGTGTTTTTTTTCCCCGCTGTTACATGATGAATACCTTCAAGTCACTGATTTTAGTGAAATTTGATACATTCTGAAAACAGCAAAAATAAACCATTTAACATGTATAATTAATTCTCTACTTTTTGTACATATGATATACATTTAGAAATGTGAGGTAGACATGGAGAAACTGAGGCTTCTGTAGGTGTCAAAGTTAATGCATACAGTGCTGCACTTCTGGGTACTGTTTTATTTTGAAACCTGAGTAGGCCTCACCTCAAACAAACCTCTGGAAAGGACACATCTTATTTGCATCCTGAAACAATCATTTAAAATGTTAGGGACAATTTTATGATGGCTTTACATCTCTTTTGCGCTGCCATTGCATCACTGTTGTGAGACATCAGCAGTGCAAAAGATGCACCATATTCCAAAATAGGCCTCACTTCATCAGCATCAAGATACTGTTAGTTTAAAATATATATCTTTAGGATTGTGTAGGGGGCCTAGAGAAGCAGAGGCTTCTGTAAATGTCAAAGTTGTTGAAAAACTGTTTGTCCTTCAACCTTTTCCCTTGTCTTTTCTAATTTTTAAATACATGTTTTAATATTTTTCAAATGTTTGTTCTCTCTTTCACAGATTGAAAGTATGAAAAAAAATTGAATAAGTTAACAAGAATTATAAGGTAAATGTTTTCTACTCTTTTCGTTACATTTCTATCACATTCACCTACTATTGGGCTTCGGACTACAGAGCTTTAAACAAAGTTTAACTAAATGTGGAAATTTGGAGCTGTGCACGTGGCTTTTAGGTCAATGCGCAAAAGCATTGACCTAAAATGCGTGTGCACATTACCAAATCGCCATCTGTTCCCTCAGGCGCACTCCTCCCACACCTTTGAAGTGAAGATTAGCTTCACTTCAAAGGCCCCGGCTACTTTACACCCTCATTCTGCTGTCCCCACTCCGTCCCCTCCCCTGTCCGCCGTGTGCATTTCTCGTCCCTCCCCTCCCCCACAGTAACGCCACTCACACACGCAACGCCACTCACACACGCAACGCCACTCACACACGCAACGCCACTCACACACACAACGCCACTCACACACACACAACGTCACTCACACACACTACGCCACTCACACTCGCAACTCATCCACGCAACGCCACTAATCCACGCAACGCCACTCATCCACGCAACGCCACTCATCCACGCAACGCCAATCATCCACGCAACACCACTCATCCACGCAACGCCACTCATCCATTTGCAAAACCAAAAGGACAAACTCTTCTATTGTGAGACCTATTGCATTTTCAATGCTTGATTCTTTCACTTCCTTATCTATTTTGTTTTCCACAATTATATCCTCTTTCATCTTTTCTTCGGTAAATAAATCTATTAAACAGCATCTCTGGTTTAGTCCCTATAGCTGTCTTACTTTTAACATTACTCTCTGTTTACTTCCCTTGTACTGACTCCTTTATTTTTTTTTTTTTAAATGTTGGGGTTAGCTCCCGGTTCGCGTACTGGCGAGCGAACCGGAAAGCGAACTAAAAAAAAACAGCTTGCCAGAGTGTTATACTTTCTAGCAATTTTTGTATAAAGGGGAGGTAGTTCTGAAAAGAACTTTTTTTATGTTTTTGTAGTTTTATATATTTTTTTTCTTTTTTGAACATTATTTGTTTTTTTTTGTATTTTTTGAACAATTTTATGTTTTTTTTGTTTTTTTTGAAAGGGAAAGAACAAAAAACAGGCATTGAAAAGGGCTCAACAGGAGCAAAAAAAAAATTATTGCTTGGGGCGTTTAGAGCATTGGTGTTTTTCAAATGCTAAATTAATTAATTTAACACTCATATTAGCACATGAAATGAAAGTGCCACAATATAAACAAGTAAACTTCATATGAACAAAATGTTTTGGGATATTTGGCACTGTTTCTCGTGCCTCTGCAACCGTCAGAGAAATATCAGCTGATGTCCTGGCCACAGAAGTTGGAGGGTTCTCTTGCCACCTCTGCATATGACGGTGCATAGTGTGGTTCCCATAACTGTACTTTTTTTCAGTGCCCCTGGATAATTCATCTTGGCATATAAGGCACGTAACATAGCGTGCATTAACTTTTTTCTTTCCTGCTGGAATAGAAAAAAACTGCCAGATAAAACTATTTTTGTAATGAGATACCTGGGGTAACTCTTTCAAAAATCGTGGTGCCTCTTCTTCCTCTTCCTCTTCTGGATCCTCTTCCTCCTCTGGGTTTCCAAGGAACTGTGGAGGTGGTCCTCTCTTCTTATGAGGAGGTGGTGGTGGTGGTGGTGGGGGTCCAGCAGCTGCAGCTACTACTGAAGCCATTTTTTTCACAGAGCAAAATAGGTCTTCCTTTCTCTAAGTTGAAAGTCAGAGTGAGAAAAAAGGTGGGGGCTTTCATCATTTGGGAAAAAAATAGTTCTAAACCAATGAAAAGTGGTATTTTTAGGTCACATGACCTAGTCTTACATCATTAGGAAACCAAAAGTGAAATGAACCAATGAAAAGTTTTATAAACAAGTCACATGACCTGTTCCGCTCATGTTACGCGCTGCGCGCCGCGCCCCGGATCGCTTCCGGTTCGCGGTATGGAGCACTACCGGGAGCGCTAACGCGGCGCGTCATAAGACGCATTACCCGACAACGTGATATGTCGCGCTTCCGCGACGCGTCACGATGTTGATTTCTAATGCGGCAGTTGCGCAAACGGAACGTTTACCGGTTAGCGGACCGGGTCGCGATATCAAATTGAGCTAACGGAAAGCTTCCCGGTTCGCGAACCGGCAGCGAAACAAAAAAAAATAATTAACAAAAATATATAATTAAAAACATTAAATTACAAAAATTTTAAATATATTTTTGAATTAGAATAAAAATAAATTTTACAGCTTTTGATATTTGCTATTAAAAAACCATTGAAATGCACTGAAAAAACCATAGGTTATAGACCATATATAGTTAGGAATTAGCATTTGCAAAACCTTGAAAATTCACTGAAAAAACCATAGGTTATAGACCATATATAGTTAGGAATTAGCATTTACAAAACCATATTTTACTCACACAAAACCATTGAAATTTCATATATAGTTAGTTGCCCTAACTATATATCGCGCACCCGCAATCCACTGCTGATGATGTCACATATTACATCATTCATGACATGGTCAGTGACATCACTGATGACATCACTGATGACATCTCAAATGATATCACTGATGACATCACTGATGACATCATTCATGTGATAATACGATGAACCTCTTCAGACTCTAATATAACCTTAGATACACTCAGTGTAAACAGACACTCACAGATTGTCACTCATCCATGGAGTTACTCATGCACCTACTCAGTCATGCAAAGAATCAATCACACCTCCATTTCCTCAACTATACAGTTATACACACCTTACTAATTCAAACATATTCTAACATATTTTTACTCTCTTATACAATCACTGATACAAGTTTTCAATGATCCATGCAGCCACTCACACATTCACTGGCTCTTCTGCACAGTTATTTATATATGTCTACTCTCACATGTACTGTGTTTTACATATGTACTTACTTTGACATGTAGCACTGAGATATCCATTCACTCAGCAATACACTCATGCACACAGTCAACTGTCCATGCAGCTGTTTCCACATGCACTTTTGAACCCATACATATAGTGAATCAACTGCTCAGACATCTATGCACAGAGTCATACACCTTCCATCAACTCACACACATACTCAGTTTCCCATACAAATACTTGGGCAAACAATCAATAACCCATATAGTTACTCATATAGCTACTGATCAACACATGCAGCAGTATACAGAACAACAGATATAATGATGCACAAAATAAGACAGTTTAGTCACTAACCCATGCACTCAGTGACACACATTTAATCACTCTCTCATACAGTCAGTCATGCACCTACTAAATCCTTCATCCAGACACTTAAACATCCACCCATTCTTCAATATGTAAGACATATTTTTACTTTACTGCAACATACAGTCACTGGATGATGTCATCAGTGATGTCATCAGTGATGTCATTTGAGATGTCATCAGTGATGTCATCAGTGATGTCACTGACCATGTCATGAATGATGTAATATGTGACATCATCAGCAGTGGATTGCGGGTGCGCGATATTTAGTTAGGGCAACTAACTATATATGAAATTTCAATGGTTTTGTGTGAGTAAAATATGGTTTTGTAAATGCTAATTCCTAACTATATATGGTCTATAACCAATGGTTTTTTCAGTGAATTTTCTTGGTTTTGTAAATGCTAATCCCTAACTATATATGGTCTATAACCTATGGTTTTACAGGGAATTTCATTGTTTTTTTAAAAGCTAATATCTATAGCTGTAACATATATTCTTATTCTAATTCACAAATATATTTTATATATATTTGTATTATATTTTTTTAATTCAATTTATATTATAGTTTAAATTATTTTTTCTTGTTTTGCTGCCGGTCCGCGAACCGGTAAAGGTTCCGTTAGTGCAAATACCGCGTTAGAAAGGCACATCGTGACGCGTCCCGTAAACGCAACATATCGCATTACTACGTAATGCCCCTTATGACGTGCTGCGTTCGCGCACCCGGAAGTGTTCTGGAACGCAAACCAAGGCGCGAAACGTAAAGCCCCGGAATCGATCCGAGGCGCAGCGCGGAACGCGGAACGTAAGCATAACAGGTCATGTGACTAGTTCATAAAACTTTTCATTGGTTCATTTTACTTTTAGTTTCCTAAGGATGGAACGCTTGATCATATGACGTAAAATAAACACTTTTCATTGGTTTAGAACATTTTCTTTTCTCAAATGATGAAAGTCCCACCTTTTTTTCTCACTCCGACTTTCATTTTTATGAGAGAAAGACCTGTTTTTGTTTGCTAAGACATGGCATTTGTATTAGCTGCAGCTGGTGGATCTCCACCACCTCCACCACCACCAAAGAAGAGAGGACCGACTAGCCAGGTCATCTTCGACCAGGAAGAAGAAGAAGAGGAAGACGAGGAACAGGAGCAAGGGACAAGTGGCTTTCTGAAAGAAATGCCAAGAACGTCCCATGTGAAAGTGAATTTTATCTGGCAATTTTTTTCTTTTCCTTCTCATGAAAAGAAAGTTAATGCCAGGTACGTTACCTGCCTCATCTGCAAAAAAAAACTCTCGAGAGGGCCCGAAAAAAAATATAGCTATGGTAATCATACCATGCATCGGCACATGGAGAGTTGGCACCCTCTTAATTATTCTAAAGCACAACTTCGAGATTTGGTGGATAACCCCCGACCGGCTAAAATATCCACCAATGACTTAGCAATAAGTGAGTCAGAGGCAAGGGAAACAGTCCCAAATCTCCAAAAGAACTTTGGGCAGATGAGATTGACATGTGTAGCATGTGGAAAATTAATTTCATGCGGAGAGATGAGTATTACTTTAATAAATAGATCATTTGAAAATCATCAATGTCCAAAACGTCCAAGAAAGTAATTTTGTTGCTCCTGTTGAGCCCTTTGAAGTGAATCATTTTTGTTTCCCCTTCCTCAAAAAAAACACACAAAAAATATAAAACATCAAAAATAATAAAAAAAGTTATTTTCAGAACTACCTTCCCTTTTAAAAAAATTTGCTAGAATGTTTAGCACTCTAGCATCCTCTATTTCTTTTGATTCGCTTCCCGGTTAGCGTTCGGGTACGCGAACCGGGAGCAAACTAAAAAAAATATTTTTTTTAAAAAGACGAGTAAATAAACAGAGAGTAATGTGAAAAGAAAGACAAATAGAGGGAGTAACACACAGTTACTGTTGAAACAGGGACTGATAAAAGAAGTGAAAAGAGTAGTATAAGTAAGTAAAAGAAAAAGAAATGAAGGAACTAGCAAAGACAGGGTTAAAGAAAAGAAGCAGTGGAACTAATAAAAGTTAAATCTGATAGACATGTAACGTAAAGAGTACTAAACACTTACCTTATAATTGTCATTACCGTACTAAATTATCTTTTTTATACTTTTAATCTGTGTAAGAAAGAACAAAAAAATTTAAATTAATACAAGGTGGTAAAAAAAGTGTGAGCATGAGACAAAATGAATGTTAAATGTTAAATGTGGTATACTTGTAAAGCGCACAGCTGCCCCAGCAAAGAGGCGTCCCGGCGCTGTATACCGCTGGGGAACCCATCCTGGCTTTCCCTGTGAGATGGTCCCTCCTGGGCATCCCCAAGGTGAAGCCAGGCATCCCCGGCGCTGATGGGGCCGTTAGTAGAGATTAAGCAAGCTATTGCCCAGAGTTGCTGAGTGGGACCCATGGTTGGAGTAGGCACCGAGGCGAGAATTATCGAGTCCGCTGACCATGGCCCAAGACCCTGCCACGTCAGGAATCGAACCCTGGTCCCGGGCCGACCTCTGCTTCCGGGTCTGCCGCCTCTAACCAGTGAGCCACACCAATCCATATACATATTAGAAATCACAATTCAAAGTAGAAAATTAATTAAACATATTTAATGGTTTATTTTTGCTGTTATCAGAAAATATCAAATTTCACTGAAAACAGTGAGTTGAAGGTATTCATCATATAACAGCGGGGAAAAAAAACCACAATCAAAATGATTGTGTTTAAAAAAACGAAATAATATAAATAAGCAGAAATAGGAACTTCTCCAAAGTAACTTACTTTCTATGACGTCAAAGGATATCCTATGAACAGCTTATACTCTGTTGTGCTGTTACTATTTTCTGCCTGCCACTTTCTGAAAGATAAACTCAATTGTTTTAAGAAAACTGAGACATACAAAGCAATTTAAAACAGCACACTAAGTTACAGCAACACCTAGAATCATTATAGTCCAATTACCTACCCTAAATTCTGACTTCAAAAATCAAGTCAAAAGGCAACATTGCTTCGTACTCAATTAGTAATGTTTGCTGAAAGACTAGCCATTTTTTAAATTTCAAATAAGCTGTGTAATATCCAGATGTTGTCAAAGGACCAGCATATTATATAATAGCTGCAGTTGCAAATGTTCTTCCTGAAATCGATGACTGTGTTGCCCAAAATTTCTTAATTAGACTTAACAACTTTTTTTTCATCCAGTTTATGTAGTTCAAATTGTAAAATGACATTTCACCCATAAGTTTCCATAAAAAATATGGACAGCATTGCAGACTTACATTTCCTCTACTCTTTATTTTGATCTGCTGCTTGACTTAGCTTAAAAAAACAAACAGTTTTCGCTCTGTACTACAATTATCCACAAGACCATATAGAGTAGGAGCCATTAGAACCTCTGTAAATTCCTCCTAACAAATCCCAAGCTTCCTTTCCTAAAATTTTGGTTGGAAGAACACCAGGTAAGAATTTTGAAGGTGGAAAGGCAATCTTTTTTTGAAAGTTAAAACAGAATCATTGCAGAATGACCAACCGTTTCCAGATTTCAAATAAGCTGTATAATGTCCTGAATTAGTTGAAGGACCGTTATGATATATAATTGCAGTAGTTATAAAAGTCCTTCCTGATATTGACAACTGCGAAGCCACAAAATTATTAATTAAAGGTGTCAATTTAGTTCCATCAGGCCTACATCGTTGGAACATTAAAATGACATACTGGCCATAACTTTGTAAAATTAACGTGGACAGCATTCCAGACTTACATTGGCTGCACTCCATGTTTTGATCGGCTGCCTTTACTAGCTTATTGAAGGATACTGATTTACTGTCAGGCAAAGTTAAATATATAAATCTTTCTGGACTACACTAGTAGTACTTGATAGCCTACAGTTCTCGCAGTCATGCTGCCATTGATAAGAAAGGCCAAATAGATAATCTACATCTACACCCTCATCTTGCAATACATTAAGCATATACATTAAAAACTCCTGACCATCCTGCTGAATATTTTCAGAGAATTCTGTTTGACCTGAACATTCGTCTAACAGAAAACGAATTTCAGACACACTTTCTACTCTGGTTCTATCAGCACTACATTTCTCTAACACAGAATTCAACAAACAGCATAAACTTTGTTCCGAATTGATCACAATCTGTTCTTTGAAAGTCGCTAGTGAAAAGAGAACATTAACAACTACATTAGCATAGCAGTTGACACCAGAACTATTTTCAAATTTAAAACCAACAACATTTTCAACAGAATTCATTTTATTCCTGCTTACAATTTTGGGTTCATCGACTTTTGGTCTTTTTGCTACAACCTCCCTACTATTACTGATATTTCTTCGTTTCCGGCCTACCACACGTTTCTCAATCAAAGGATATTGAGGCAAATGTGGCGCATACTCTCTTCTTAACCTATTGTATTCCTTAACACAATCTAGATCCGCACAAATGTTTGTGACATCACAGTCAATCAAGTACAAACCCGATAAAGTTCTGACTCGTGACAATGCTACATAAGCCATACCCTCTTTGAATACAGAACTGCCAATATTCACTAAAGCAGTATCTACACTTAAACCTTGCGATTTATGAATTGTCACCGCATATGCCAAGCAAACAGGAAACTGCTTACGGCGAACATATAAGTCTTTAACAAGCAAAAACCTAGCAGAGCAACGACCAATTAGCTGTACTTCCTCAATGCCATCAAATTTAATTTTTAAAAATTCAATTCCATCTCTACTTCTGTATTTCTCAAAATCAACAACATTACCCATTGATCCATTTACCAGACCTCTTTCAACATGTAAATTCCTTCTCAAAATGATTCGGCAATTTAAGCACACATTCAAAGTCTTTTCAAAACCCGCAGTTTTAGATATAGTCTTCTCTAATGAATCCAATTTAGATTTCAAATTCTCAGACAAAATAATTGTTGCTCCCATATGCTCTATTTTGTCAATAGCTTCCAGTTTCACAATCTCTTGTTTTTCTAAATTCAACATTTTGTTGTTGAAGATGGAACATTCTTCAAGAGTTGGCATCAAACATATTCCAGATTTCTTCACAGTAATTTTCTGAAAAATATCCTCTGGCAAAACGTCTTCTTCTGGATATAAATTTGACAGTAAGCGTGCATGTAAAGCTTCTTTACCACGCTCAGTCACTTTCCCGATTCTAATATCTTGTAGAATATTCTTGTAATCTTCGTCCTTCGCCTGACGCATATTTTCACGCAGCTCAGCATAACTGAAGTTTAACCATATGTTAACGTTTCCAATGCTCCCTAGGCACATCTTGGTATCTTCATGTGTAAGCAGTTTAAACACTGGTTGTTCTTTCACTGGTGTCAGCTGCAGAAGATCACCAAAAACAATGATGTGTTTGCCACCGAATAACACATCATACTCTGTTTTAAGAGCTTCCTGCATTCTCAAATGCACAAAAGCAAGCATGACATTGGAAACCATGCTTACTTCGTCAATGATAAGAAGTTTCATCTTCTTCAGGACTCTAGATACTTCACAACAAGCATCTCCAGATAACTTGTGGTATTGTAATTTGTTATCATGCTCCACTGGCAGCATCAGTATCCGATGCAAAGTAATCCCTTTAATGTTATGAGCTGCCAGTCCAGTTGGAGCGGTCACAACACAAGACAGCGATGACTCAGTCCTTTTCTGCGGATAACATGAAATTGCTTTATTAAGGAAACTTTTTCCAGTTCCTGCTTCTCCACTCACGTACAGTCGGACAGGCTTCAACGACGTACATGAGCACTCTTCCTTCTCATGACTTAATCCATGCTCAATTTGGTTGGTAACTTCGTCATATATTTTCCTCTGCTCAACGTTAAGTTGTCTTTCCAATTCTTCTAAGTTAACCGCATCCTTCTGAGCATGTGCCATGGCTCTTTCCACTTCAATCATGGCAGTGGCAGCTTCATTTTCAATAACTGGTTCTCCTAGTGGATCCTGACTCAATGAAACAGAACTCTGACTGTCCTGAGAACTGTCTCTAGCAATCTCGGCTGCAATTGTTGCTTCCTGCTCAATTTCTGCATTCAACATTTGTAGATATTTTGGAAAAACAGGACATTCTATGGACTCCTTGGCTGCATTGAAAGAGTCTTCGTAACAGAGGAAATCCCCAAGCAGTTCCTCTTCTGCACGCCAAGGCTTGAAAAGTTGCAAAAGAGCTAAATAGAAAAACTCTTTTCTTTCGGGAGATTCGCAATCCAATTTTCGATGATTTATCAATTGACATTTTTTTTGCTTGACCAGACATCCCTCACTTCCAATTACAGCATACACTCCTTTATCAATATCTTCTTTGATGTTCCTCTTGAAAACGTAATTTTGAAGAACATCATACAGACAAGCATTCTCCAGGTGACTGCTTCTATTTGGATAATATGTATCCAACATGTTGCTCTTCAAAATATCTGTACTGTTTGGCTCCTTCTCCGCCAAATACTCAATTTCCTGTACAGGTTTCAGAACTCAATTACGCGTTGCAGCAAGACCAAGACTCGCCCAAATGATACTCCTAGATTTGGCATAGAGACTTGCTGAAGATAACCGGTCAGAACATTCGTAAGCTCCGATTTCTCGATGCGACAACATCTTCAGACTGAAACTGTACAACTTCTTACTGAGGCTCTTTTCATGGGAAATATCCTCCCACATATCCTTCAGTTCTGTCTTTTCTTTTTTGGTGATGTAAGACGTCACATACCGAGCCACAGCCATACAGTTGTCAGCCTCAAACTGTATATCCATGTTAGCATTCCACATGGACAAAATCACTGGGTTGTAGTCGTTGATGTACTTGGACTCTTCATTTCTTTTCAAATTGTACGTGTTTTTGGGTGATTTCCTCGTCACATTATGTCGCAGCGATGACATCAAATTGTTAACTCTTCCTTTTGATATCACCGACCGTGGAAATGCAAAACGACATTTGGTGTAGTACTTGTCCTTGTTTCTGAATTTACGACGACAGTACTTTCCACAACGATGGCTTTGAAACCGTAAAACTTGTTCTCTTAGACTTTTGTCTTCGTTTGTCTTTGGAACAGCACATGTAGCATACTGTTCTATGAAACTCATCACTAAGTCATCCGGATCTGTTCCAAATTTGGGTGCATCTTTGATCCATAGCAGCATATGTATATGAGGAGCACCTCTTGCTTGATACTCCTTTCTCCAGAAGAAATCCAACACCTCTCCAAGAGGTGGATTTTTCTTGTTCGTGATGAAAGACATCATAGCTTCAAATCTATGATTAAAGTACCTGCATACATTCACTGGATCCAAAGAGCACAGTTCTCCGGGTGTCTTGAATTCAATATTTTCAATGTTTCCATTTACCTCTCGTAGAAATTCAAGTAAGTCTTCCCAGCCATACTCAGCACAGCTGAGAGTGAGGAACCATGTGGGAGTTCCTAAGTTCCTCAGCATACATTTTAAGTCACCATGACGGCGGTACCAATACTCATTAGTACCACGCTGACAAGCCATGAGATTAATCAGGTGAGAATCCAAAATACTGTCTTGCACATTGACTTTATCCATAAAGTCCCTTGCCGAGATATTTCGCAGTTGTACACCACTTTTCAAGATGTGGTTCACTGCATAAGACAATCCAGAGAGATCACTTTCAAACAGTAGATGAAATAAATAAGGAATGCATTGTCGAAACCTAGGATCTTCTGTATACAATCGTAAAGTCCGGTATTCTGAAGCAGGAATTTGAACAGGTCGCTCATCATATCGTCCTCCTCGACCTGTGGGAAATAACTGTGGAAAACATCGAGCTTCCATACTTTCCTCCCAAACACTAATGGGACTCCCTTTGGCTTGTTTCATTTGAAACAACTCAATAGCATTCCCCATGACTTCCTTGGAATGCAAAGGATGAACACTATAATGTTCATATATTTCTTCCTTTTTAGAGGCTTCTACTTTCTCAATTTGTCCAGGACACAAATCGCTGTCCTCTTCTTCACTTACTTCCTCTTCTGCAACACATACATTCTTGTAGTACTTATTATTTTTTATCAAATACAATGTTGCCTTTTTGACTTTCCTAACATCCACTAAATCTTGCCAGATTTTCTTACTCTTTGTCGGAACACCATTAACTATGATAACCAGAGGTTACTCTTCCACTTTCTCTACTCCAATTGTATTAATGTTTTTCTTCAAATCCAAAGGCAAATAAACAACCCTTCCCTTTAATCCTCTCTGTAAATCTGATGGAGGCAACTTCCCTGTCTTTGGCTCCATTCGTACAATAGCCTGGAAGGGATGGACACTTTGAATCAAAATAGATTCATAAGTATTTAAATCCTTCAATTCAGAAGGAATGTCATCTAATTCCAGATTATTATAAACCGCTCTAGCAGGCATCTGGTTTTGGTTTAATTTGTTATAGCAATAAGTACACATACGTTGGTCCGCTCCCAAATCAAAACAATTTTCTACCATCAAGTATGTGGCAAAATCCTTCCATTCACTATTGTTTTCCATATCACTTTTTGCATATATATCCACTAACTTAGTCTGATTCTTATAATAAGTCCGTCGACAACACACACAAGTGAAATTAGGCCTCTCACTTGATTTCACCATAAACGTGGAAATTTCCTTGTGAAACTTATCTGTACTGAAAATCTGTACACTGTCTTCCACATTACCTTCTTCTAGTGGTTCAATATCAACATTGTTCTCTTTACCAGCAAAGTAACAGAACTCAATTTCTTGACAAATATTCTTCACATCTACTTCAGAACCATGCAAAAGAGCTCTGTTTAATTTTTTATGCATAATTGCTGGACTCTTAGCATAATACAACATTCTAACTAATTTCCTCACTTTATTATGATGCACTGCTAGCATCCTGAAATGATGAAAGACACTCTGGCATACTCTCCTAGAAAGACAAGCCAGTGAATGACCACGCAAACCTGTCACTTGTCTCACTCTGCAAGGATCTAATTATTGCAACAACTTTATTTTTTGCTTTACACTTTTCTTATGAAATGTCCGTATAAAATCACAAAGCAAATTGATGGAATCCTGTCGCACACTGCAAATAGAACTACACTTCCAGGTGTACACTGGTCCCTTAGGATGTCTCCCTAAAACCTCATCACTTAGCGCCTCTTCTGCATCTGCAGACACAAGTATTTCTTTTTCAACCAGATGACCATCTTTTACCTCATATGCTCGACCACTGCTGTCAACTGCATGCACCAAAAAATTGTCCTGAAAATAACTCTCCTCATTAAAAAATGCCTCACTATTAGAACTATGCATCCATTCTCCTAAGAAAACTTCACAAAAATTACTTCGATTAACTTCTCTCTTCCATCTACTATTAGATTTGAAAACATAGATTACCTTGTTTAGTTTCCTAATTCTATTAATTACCAAAATAAATAACTTTCGCTTAATTTCGAAAGCCTGATCAATAATTTTCCCTACATTTTTCTTTTTCTTATAAAATGACACTTTCTGTTGACCTTTTTTAAATTGTTTTAGCAAATTGACAGTTACCCTGTTGCGGAACATTCGCTTACGAATGTCCCTGAATATATTTGCCCTTCTACTGCCATGCATCTCCTGCTGTAGCACAAACTTTTTTGACGGGCCTTTCCTTTCCATTTAAATTGGCTCTCTTTTTCTGGACTAAAACTTGTTCTGTAGTTATACTTTTGTTTCTACAAATGTTTCTAAGGAATGATTTTGTTCTCTTACCCGGTGTTCTCTTCGTCCGTTGAGGTAATTCTAATGTAGAGGACTGCTGCAAAATGTTAGTCAACTGCTGTCTTTGACGTTTCGTAGCCTTTCGAATTCTATCCTTAGACGGCATTGTCTAATTTCCAAATAATCTGCAGTAGAATCTGTGGTGAAATATAATAAAAAATGTTATTAACCACTATTACCAAACAGTAAATCAATAACAGTAAGAATTTGATTCAACAATGCTATAAAAATGAATAAAATAAAAGAATTCACAAGGGTGCAGGGGGTATCACTTTGACACCCTCTGGCACCCTCAAAACAGGCACAGGTGCCATGTGGCAGGCATACCAGCCCTAAGGGCAGGTCTGCCTTTCACATGACATAGGTGTGCAAGCACACATGTGCATGCACACCGGAATCGGTATTTTACCATGAAGTTTGATTTCATGCTAAAATACCAATTCGTTAAGGCCTTTGGGACTCAGAAGAGTCCCCCCTACATAGCAAATTTACAGAATCGGTAAAATTACCGATTCGGTATTTTACCGAACCAATAATTTTTCCGATTCTGTAAATGTAGATTTACCTACATGTGGCCTTGGATTTAGGCCCTTACATACCGATTGGCCATTTACCGGTCGGAAACGGACGAAATCGGCCGAAACCGGTCGGTAAATGGCCTGAAACGACCACCTACATTGGGCCCTAAGTGTGCATGCATTTGATTTCAAAAAAAGTTTTTAAACCTTTTATGTAAAACAATAATACACCTACATTCATGGGGAACAGACTTAAAATGCCCTAATACACATGAAAACGTTTTTTTAAGGAACTTGTATGGCTATGTAACTCAAACAATCAAAATGAAAATTTGCCAGGCACACATGGGGGCGTATTTACAAGGGCCTTGCACTACGAGGAAAGTGACTTCAAATGACCAGACACACATGGGGACGTATTTACAAGGCCCTTGATCCCGGGGGAAGTGACTTGAAATTGCTAACCACACATAGGAGAGTATCTACAATGCCCGTGCAACACTTATGCATCATTTTTTACATATACACCGTAACATTAACAACACAAATGCATCATATATCTGTTCCGCAAAAGCGACGCATTGCAGGAGTCACATCATTTTACCATCAAAAACAATTTCACCGATTCTATAAATGTAGATTTACCTACATGTGGCCTTGGATTTAGGCCCCTACATACCGATTCGCCATTTACCGGTCGGAAACGACCGAAATCGGCCGTAACCGGTCGGTAAATGGCCTGAAACGACCATCTACATCGAGCCCTAAGTGTGCATGCATTTGATTTCAAACAAAGTTTTAAAACCTTTTAAGTAAAACAATAATACACCTACATTCATGGGGAACAGACTTAAAATGCCCTAATACACATGAAAACGTTTTTTTAAGGAACTTGCACCTTTTTTTCAATAACTTTTAACATGGCTATGTGACTTCAAATGACCAGACACACATGGGGACGTATTTACAAGGCCCTTGAACCCGGGGGAAGTGACTTGAAATTGCTAAAGCACACATAGGAGGGTATTTACAATGCCCGTGCAACACTTATGCATCATTTTCTTTTAACATGGCTATGTAACTCAAACAATTAATCATTCCTATGGGCTTTGAAGCCCATAGGAATGATTAGGCATTACCGATTCGGTATTTACCGAATCGGTAATTAAAGAATTCACAAGGGTGCAGGGGGTATCACTTTGAGACCCTCTGGCACCCTCAATTACAATTACAATTGGTAAAAGAATCCAAAATCCCCTTTGAAAGCAGAATGCAAACACTTGACGCAAAACATCATTTTAAATACACAGCTGACTTTCTTATTTACACAAAAAAGCATACTACTCTTTTTCTAAAATATATAAACGATAACTCACCTTTACAAATTCTTTTTGAAATTCAAAACAGACTCAGAAACACACCAATTATTCGTTAGCAGAATTAAAGGTATGCACTCCAGAGGCTGGAACCAACAAAGGCACCGAAACGCTGATATTCATCACACATATCTCTCATGTCAGCCAATAAAAACTCTTCCCTCACTTTTTTCAAATCAACACCCTTCCCCCCTCTGCCCTTTCTACCTCTTTTCCATAGCAACTACCGCCTGCCAGACCTGTCATGGTCACAAGTTCACACAACAATGTTTCAAATGAACTCTGAACTCTCAGTACACCTGCTAATCCACTGCAATCTTTCATAACAACATTTTTAAATAACCATTCAAAATACATCTTTCAAAGAACACATCCATGCACCCTAACTTTCTGTTTTCAGCAATGGAAATACACCAATCACTGCTAATGAATCATTTGCACTTAAACTCCACAGTTTTTTACATTACAAACATCACTATTTCAACTGCCATTTCATTCCCACACTTCATCTGACTGCAGCAAAAACTCCTCTAGCGATGTTTTCAGTCTGGATTCTTGGACATAGCTACATCCACTGGGCTCACAGGTATGCTGATAACAGAAATTTACACAACCTCAATTTACAAAATGTGGAAATCAAATGGATTGGTCGAAGAGGATTGAAATGTCACCAATTGATACCATTGGTAAAAACCTTTTTACATTTGCCAACCCCTGACCTCATAATAGTGCACTGTGGAGGAAACGATTTGGGCACTTTGACTGGGGTAGGTCTGGAAATGCTTTTAAAGGACACCTTTGAGCAATTGATGACACTTTTTCCTCAAACTGCCTTGGTATATTCCAATATATGCCAAAGACAAAAATGGAGGTGGTCCAATCAATTTTGTCCACAAATTGAGAAATCGAGGAAGCATGTAAATAAGTCTGTTTCAGCTTACATGAGGGACCATGGAATGGGCTGCATCTACAACAATAACTTGCGTTACTACATGCAAGATATCCACAGAGGAGATGGCGTGCATTTCTCAGATGAGGGGAACAGAGTTTTCATACTAAATTTAAGAATGTGTATTGGTTCCTACTTATAAGTTTCTAGAACTTACACAGAACCCAAAAGCTCTTTTCAGAGCTACCTTAACTTAGTTAACTCTTTTGAAATTTCGAATATACCCTTTTTCTCTTATTTTCACTTAAATTCGCTTCCCGGTACGCTACCCAGTTCGCGTACCGGCAGCTAACCACGCGAAAAAATCTTTTTTTTTTCTCGACATATATGAGCCTCCTCAGCCACCCTCAGAAAACTTAGGGAGACAGGATACGTCTAAAGTACCCCAATCTACCCATTCTGAACATTATTTACCCTCCATCTTATATCTCAATTCTACCGAAACACAAAATGGAGGACTCCCGTAACGCTGCAAGTTCGCGTACCGGGAAACGCACTGACAAGCACTCGCTCAAAAAAGGTGGGAAAGTAATTTACAGAAAAAACACTGGAGACACTTTCACCAATTACACAGTAGCTCATACTACATACCAATCCCTACCATTTTCACAAATTTCATTGGAATACCATTTAGCCATTTAGCATGTAGAACTCTCTAAAATCCCTGAGGTAAATTACTTCACAAAACATATCGGAAGTGTTGGAAATGACAACCAATTAAAATATTACTTTCAATTTCTACTATTATATCATGACATTTGATTGGTTATGTACCTGAATATATATAAACAAAGAGAGAGAAACACAGCCATTTTGACTACTACTTCGTGAAGTGCAGAACAACTAAAAATCAACTAATAACTTCAAGTTATATTTAAAAGGTAAGATATTATTTATAAAACTGAAGTATGTTCTGTACTGAAAGCTAATTAGAAAAACATTTTCAGACAGTTATATTCTATCACTCTGTAATACTTATAGAATAAAATAGACTTCTCTGTTTTAGTTATGGCAGGGCCAGTCCAAGGATTTGCGAGGCCCTGGGCTAAAAGGGAACGTGCGCGAGGCCCCCTCCAAATTACATAAGTGGCCACTTGCAAGGAGAACATTCACAGACACTGTGGGGGCCCCATTGTCCAGCATTTTGACGCCCCCACAGTTTTAACTTTTAATCCACACGCATTTCTCACACCTTCATAGGTGTGAGAATTGATTGTGGTCTAAAAGTTAAAACTGAGGGTGCGCCAAAATGCTGGACAATGGGCCCCCCACAGTGTCTGTGAATGGTCTCCTTGCAATTGAGGGAGCGTCTCCTTCTCCCTCCCCTATACCTCCTGACACCATCCATGAGAGGCCCAAGGAGGGGGCCCCCTGCAATAGACCTTAATTGCAGGCGACACCTTTCTTTGTGATAGATCTCCAGGAAAACAAAAGGACACATCACCAGTGTGTGGCACCATGCTGGTGGGCTAAGTGCAAGGTCCTGAATGGCAGCCCACACTGCCCATGCCTAGCGCCGGCCCTGAATTAAGGATAGAGTTAGACTTCTCCAGTATAATTCAGAATTGACTAAGAGTTTATTTATTAATTTTCTTCATATTTCTACTTCCAATTTGATACCATACACTGCCCAAAGAAAAAAACACTGTTTAAATAACCAAACTGCCTGTCTGTACTGAAACCCAACAGTGCCCTATCTGTACTGATATATTTTTTTAAAATTCATTTTGCAGAATTCAAAATGGAAGGACAAGAAAACAACTTGAAAACTGAAACAGAAAAACAAAAGGAGACGAAAGTTGACCAGGATTTCTACGACGACGTTCTGGCCTCCTCTTGTCTCTCGATCCTACCGAGAGACAAGATGGCGGCCGCTACGGACTGTTTAGAATGTTGACAAACACCGGAGAGCCAATCAGCTTCGCTTCGCAAAGCTCCGTTACGCGAAAAGTACGCGAACTGGTGCGCTATCCGGTACGCTGACACAGATATATCTGTTTTTTTAAACGTTAATTTCTCAAAATCCACTGGATCACATATATTGAGACCCAGCAAAGGCACATCGGGCTAACAGTCCCTACAATTTTGCCAAGTTTCGTGCAAATCCATTCAGCCGTTCGAGCTAAAAGTGAGGCCAAACGCCCTATGGAAAAATGAATGGGAAAAACGCATTTTGGGACCCCCTTTTTTCTCGGCCCCCCCTTAACGGAACCCACCTAAATTTTCAGGGGCTGCTCAGAAACCAAATGTGCCATTTTCCTGAACATTTCAGCCGATTCCGTCCACAAACCCCAAAGTTATTAGACATAGAATTTTCAAAAGTTCCATAGAGAAAAAATCCTAACTATATATACCTACTGGCGACCGCCAGTAGGTAATATATGTATTTAAAATATATATATTTTTTTGTTACATTAATTATTTCTCAATTTTACGTTTATTTAAGTATTTTAAATATGTTTAAAATAATTTAATTTATTATTATATTACTTTTAATTTACTTTTAAGACATTTAAAAACATCGATATTTTGACAGTCTATATTTTTTACACTCGATATTTTGGAGTCTAAATTTTTGTACTTACCTGTTTGAAGATAGGAAGTCGATATTTTTGCAGTCGATATTTTTACTTCGATATTTTGTCCTCTCGATATTTTGACTGTCAATATTGTGTCAGTGATCCCTGTATTTGGTAATATCTCTAATACAACTATTTCGTGTTCCAAGTATACTGCAAACAGCATTTACCAATAGAATATATTTTAGTATTATGTCCGAATCTAATGAGTGACAAATAGATTGTGGAAGACCTAGTCTCTTTGGACACAACTAGCACACTCCAATAATGAATAAATGTATCTACGCTTTGATAACCACCATAGAGTAGGCATTTCTACTAATTCATCTTTTGATATGTGTTAACTCTATGAAATGTTGCCCCTGAGTGTAACTTTACTCCTGTAGACTGAATTCCTGTGAATAATCTATCAAGTAAATATAACCATTTGAAACATAAGATAAAGTGCCAAAGCGTATTGGGAAACTGCTAGTCTCTCGAACAAATAGGTAAGAGACATTTAGGAATTTGACCCTTGTGGGCCTCACATTTTCACACCTTAATAATAGCTAAACTGTAGACAACCTTGATACTTCATGTTACAGATGGAACCATAATATCCTCAAAGATTGGGAGGACATATAATGACCGTAATATACAATCAGACCGGACTCCAATTAAATCAAAGAGTTTCCTTCACATACAAGAATATACCTGTTAGGGGTAATCTATTACTATCTTGCCTCTATTAACATTAAAAAGGGACGATAAACAATGGTAACTAATAATTACTTTTGCCTTTGACTGTAGAACTACTCCCTGATAGAATTTTCGATTGAAGGCAGCGATTTGGACTATATACTACCTCCTTGAATCAGAGACATTTTCATGTCCTAAGATGCATGTAGGTCTTATCAATTAAACTGCTTTTCTTTCTTTTCTACTTTGTTATAGTTACTTTATATTCTTCACATCTCACCTGTTTACTTTTATCACTAAAAGGAATGTACTTCACTGCCTTCACGCTATAGACCTCTCTGGGATCCTCAAATTTCTATGAGCTATATTTCATCACAATTTCCTTACTCAAACACGAGAGAAGATGGCTCAGGAGCAATGAGATAACGCTAGTATATCATTTTTCTCTCATGGCGCTTTATAAGATGATTTGAAAGTATTCTTATTGCTCTTCATAAGCTCTGCAATATATGACATTCCCCTGCCTCATGTAAATTATTATACTATAATTGCAGAAAAAAACCCAGACCACTATACACATGCAAAGTATTTTTCTCTTTGTCCCAAAGAAGGTGATATAAAATTGTTGTTTTCACCGAAACATGCGTAGACCAGTGATCACACATCTACCTATGAACCAAACTAAAGAAGAATCAACCAGAAATAAGTTTGATGGACTTATGAATGCCTAAACCTGTTTCTGGTAACTGTGACAGATAGGAACAGAGAGCGGGACTCTATCACAGATGTGTTTTTATTGTCATTTTTGTATGGTATGATTGATGGTATGTCTGATGAGAATGGAAGGATGATGGTGTCATTTGGCGGTTATTAAAACCTGTATCAAAACTGACAGAACCTAATTTTTATTTTTATTTAAATTAAAATGCTGATATGAATTGTCTTTTTTTGTAAACGTTTGTATGAGCATATGAGTTTAATATATATAAAAAAGTACATAGAAATATAAATGTTTTTGATAAATTAAAAAACTAGAGAGAAAGTAGTTTCTGTGCTGAGACTTTGGTTCTTGGGGAAATGTCTATTTTGAGTAATTGCTATTTTTGAAACTAGATAGGCCAGATAAGAGATTCCTCCTATTGTATTCACCCTTTCCCCCCCTCCTCCTAGGCCTTAAACAAACTGGGGGATACCTTTGCCTACACAGAGGACTCTCTGGACCAAGTAGTGGAGTACCTCTTTCAATCTGTTGGTCATCACTGTGGAGAAAAATGTTACGTTGCTGTTGATAAATTATATATGCCAAAAGTTGGCAGAATGCAGGGGATCTTTTCCAGAATTCAGAAGTACTGTTATGTAGGCATGGAGAAATTCCTGTTTCGGGACTCTTTTTTAATGGGCCTCCCAGAACATGTAGCCCAGTAGAGGAATTGAGTGTTCCTCTATGTTTGTACAAAACTCAATCAGGAAGTCATCCTCCTCTGAACCCTTCCCTGTTGGCATGCTTTCAAGCGTTTCTGCAGTTTCTGTATTCATGATATTGCGATTAGGCTGTACATGTAGGACCGCTGGGAGAACTGGTAAGGGTAGTCGGCTCATTAACTAGACCTCAGACTCGGTGGTAGGTAGGGCATCTGAAGTGTAGTGGTAGGCATATAACTAGAACTTTTCAATTATGTCTATAGGATGCATAAGGGTTGTGCTGGAGCTGACAGACAGCTTCAGAATTCCTGTCTGAACCTGCTGTTGTGTAAGTTGCTAAGCAAGGAGTGGCCTAGCCTTTTTGCCATTTTCGCCGTTCCCATGTCGGAGTCAGTTTAGGGTGTTTTCTGCAGCTTGGGAATGAAAGATTTTGAGATAGTATTATTTCTGGGTTAGTATGTGTAAGTGGGTGGCCATCGGGGATCATGTGTAGCGATCATGCGCCTCACAGAGCATCCTCTTCACCTGACTCTGCTAAGCAGCAGTGTTCAAAATGTGGTCTGTGCACTCACAGATCCTTTAATTGCAGGCTTGAGACAGGCTTGAAAAGCTACTTGCGAGGGTGGTGAAACTAGTGCTGCAGACCCACTAGCAGTATTTATATAACAGGCCCTGGGTATATGGTATACCACCTTACAACGGACTTACAGGTAAACTAATTAGGCCAATAAGGTGTAAACCAATGATACCATGTTTAGGGGAGGAGTACCTGGGCTTTAGCACTGATCAGCAGCCATAAAGTGCTTAGAGTCCTAAGGCCAGCAAAACTGTAAAGAAAAAAGTGGAGGGAAGCAGACTAAAAGTTGGGGAAAGACCACCCTAAGGATACAGGTCTAACAGGCAGTCTTGCCTCCGCTTTTATTTTTATCATTACGTCTAAAATGTAAGTTTTGACCGTGGTACAGAGAGTTTACAGCTAGGCAACAGAATTTTCATTGAGAGCAATGTAATCTTGGAGGAGTGACTTCAGTTTCTTTTTCCATTCTAGTTATTGATAGGATTGAGTGTTCATCCTCCAGGATCGGTCAAGAGGGGAGTAAAGCTTAAGTCCAGCAGTTACAAAACTGGAGCATGGTAAGAGATCATGCTCTCACCAAACATGCAATCAAGAATCTTGTGGAGAGTCCCACCCAGTGCCAAGAAGAAATCAATATGTGATTCAGAGACGTGGGGGCATGAAAGAAATGTATAATCTCTGTCTATCAGAGAGGAGCAGACCAAGGCGGTGTCAATGATTATGTTTCAGTCGCCCCCTCAAGAACCGGTGTGAATCTGTGGTCCAGCCATGCTCTATACAGTCGGGCAAGGAAGGAGGCTTTTGCCATATTGTGAGCATGAATTAAGCCCACTGTAAGGAGATGACTGTAAATGGAGAAGAATGAAGTGGCCATGGGGGTCTACCTCTAAAAGGAATACTCAGGCTAGAAGGTTCTTGAAGATCAAGATCACCACTCCCGTTTTCCTTTATGTTACTGACTCAGCTGCAAGGGAACTTGGTTGCAGAGTAGTCCTCGTCGCTGAAAGGACTTACCCTACCCAGTCCTGTCGCAGTTTCGTAAATTTCACTAGGGACAGGTTTGTCTCCTGAATGAGCGCATTATCAGGGTATTTAGACTTTAAATAGGACAGTATCTTCTTTCAGTGGATAAAGGTGGTCATGCCGTTGACATTCAGAGACAAAATCAGCAGGGACCTGGTCTCTGACATCGCCAGTAGGAAGTCTTTGATTCTAAGAGTGGCTTGCATTTAAGGAATCGCAAATTTTGTGATTCCTTAAATGCAATGTAAGAAGCATAAAAAAAAATGCAAATTGGCCTTAAGGAATCGCAAATTAGCACCAACTTCAAGTTGGTGGTAATTTGAGAATTCCTTGAAAAATGCACTTTTTTGCATTTTTCTAAGTGCATTGTGAAGCACATACATGCCCTTATGGCATGCATTTGTGCCACATCTGCACCCATGCTAATTTCAGGGGTGCAACAGGGTGTCCTTTGGACACCCCTGTACCCTTGAAATTATTCTCAATTTGCGATTCTCAAATTGAGAATCGCAAATTGAGAATAACTTCCCATTCATTCCTATGGGCCTCCTGCCCCATAGAAATGAATGGGAAAGTATTCCTTAATTTGCGATTCGCAATTTGCTAAACGCAATTGAGGAATACTAAGAAATCTCAATAGAAATTGCGATTTTGTACATACATCCCTATTTGCGATTCTCGAATAGCGATTTCTCAAAAATCGCTATTTGAGAATCGCAAATCAGTTTGTTGATACATATGGCCCTTCTTGGCCTATTGTCTTCCCAACTTTAAATAAGCTCATGGTCAAGTGTTGGAAAACATTTGATCTTGGAATGTCACAACATTTTATAATTTATGTTTCAAGAAAAAAAATACATTAACCTGCAACCTGTAGGAGGAGAAATGACAATGATGTTGTTCAAAAGAGACTGGTGGTGGTTTTAATTTTGAAGTGCTAATGGTTTTAATGAGTCTCAAATCATGTGTGTGTTCTGTGAAATATTTCCTGCCTCCAACAAGGTAACAAGGCAATACAGTTCTAATTTAAATGGAATAATTGTGTGGTGTGTCTTGATGTCTTGATATATCACATGCCAAAATTACATTTCATTTACAGTTTAAAGAGAATGGATATTGATCTTTGATACACTGAAGTGTTGCATCATGTTAGTACAAAGGAAATACCTTAGTGGACAACTCATGTTAAATACAAGGGGTGACTCCAGATGGTAACAAAATGAACTCTTTGAAAGAAGAAGTGTATATGTGACTTTAAACTTTTTTTCAAGGAGTTTTCATTATTATTAGTATTATTATTATTATGTACTATTTGAAGACAGATGTTGGTCTTCTGACCACATATATATATCACCCCTGCCTCCTGATATTGCCAGAACTCTCAGCTGTCTTCTACACTATCCCCCCACCCCACCCTTCTCCACACTCTGAAGTCCTGAATGGGATTCACTCGCAACATCAATCACTGTTTCTTCTTCCTCCCTATTCAAGGGACTATGACCCCTAATTGTGCAGCCTTTTGCTTTGTTGTTGTATCATAAAAGGCATCACAAGAACAACACAAAGGCTTCAATAATATTTACAAAGCCATTCAATGCCAGATTTGCGTGGTCTTGTGTGGCTTTGTAAATAAATGCAACGTAAGGCAGCTGCTTGTGCTGCGTTACACTATATCTCAACTTGAGTGGTATTCCATGCGTGGAGCATGGACATTCTGATGCACCCACCCATGGATTCTAAAGCATTCCAAGATTTGCAAAGACTTGTAAACCTGGGAATGCATCAAAAGGCTGCGCCTTCCCACATGAGGCATAACACCGAGAAATATCTTTATTTCTCTAAGTTATTTCCTCTTTTCAAATGTGCTGCATTCTGCAGCACTCAGAAAGAAATGCATCTAGGGATTGTTTCTGTGTCCAGGAAAGTGTCCCTTCCTGCACAAAAGCAATCCTGTTTGTAACACAGGTACCCTTGCAAGGCACCTGGTGCAAGGAAGCCTGTATTCTTGCCTGGCAGCAGACAGTGCGCTGGTGCAAAGAGAAAGCAGGAATGCTCCACATCTTTGTAAATATGGAGCATTACTGCTCTTTCCCTTTTACAGAATGGAGCACAGCAACCTTGCTTACTGCCCTGCCTTGCGTGAAAGTTTAGGAAAAGTTCACCACAGTTTTTGTTTTTCAATTGGGTACCTCCATCACCCATCATCTTCAAACTACATGGCTCAGCTCTGGGCTCTATTCACCAAAAAACAGCACCAACACTCAATATGCCAGTGATATACAATCTGTTCATAAGAATCCTCCACTCCAAAAATCCAATGCTTTTAACAGTGCCTATACATCATCCAAACCCGGGTTTTCAAAACCTACTTGAAACTAGTTCAGACGTGGCTCCATGAAATGACTTTCATGGGATGAGTACACAAATTTCACCCATCTTGGATTCATCATGGATACACAGTTTTTTTTCAAGTAACACATATTCAAGAAACACCAAGACTGCATGGTACCAATTATTTCTACAAAAGAAAGTAGGACCATTTGTCTCCATAAATTACTTCATAATTGACATTTAAGTGCTCCTACTTTGGCACACCTCAGCATAGCTCACGAAGCACCATAAAAAGTGCATCTGCATCAGTCCCACATTGGTGCAGGTAATCTGGTTAAATGTTCGGAATCAGCTGCACCATTAAGAAAGCCCTGGTGACTGGCTCCCTCAATATAACTGATATACAAACCACAAAATAACAGGAGACAATAGTTTTTTTACATCTTTGCATGTAAGATCTGAAATAATGTCCATGTATCGGTTTATCGGTTTTGTTCTACCTTCCTGTTTTCCTCAACATTGCCTTTTGAATTGTTTGTGTCACACCTTTGGTGCTGAGTGTTATTAAATTATATTAAGCAACAACATTTTTGCTATGGCAAACCCATGTATATATTTCATTTCTGTAGAAAAGTAAGTGGACGCTCTTTTACTGGAAGGCTTTGTCCTGAAGATGACCCTCTAAGTACCCTGGGGTCGAAACACCATCAATGCCTTAAAATGTGGCCTAACTAAGAGAGAACACAATTGATATATTGTGTATTTTGTTATTTGGTGTTTTCTGTTTTTTTTTCTCTGCCACTGTTTGTTCAGTCTACACCTGTCAATGTTCACAATTTCATCATTGTTCGTGTAACTCTTTGAGCACCCTTAACATTGTGTTTTTCTTCTGTGTTTTATTGAATTTGTATTAAAAATTATGTTTTCTAAGATTTATGTACATGGTTTTTGTAAAATAGATTTAATATAATGTTTGCTGTGTTCTTGCACTATCCCTTTCTTTCTTTCACTTTAATTATTTTTTATTTCGTTATTTTAGCTCTTGACCCACTGTTCGGAATACAGTATATATTGCCCAAGGTTCTTGTTCTAGGGTTGCTCTTCTTGTTTGTAAACCATGTATCAGTCAAAGCAGCCCGAGCCCTCCTCTAATTTAGGAAATAAATGAAGACACAGCTCTTTAAAGAACATTATTTCACAATGTAGTAACAGTCTCTTTCAGCCACCAAACAACCACCTACCTCTTCAGTCACTCGCTGATTTTGCCTATGCATTTGACAAATTACAGTGGGCCGGTAACTAACTGTTGGGTAGATGCGCACTATATAGGTATGTCATAAACAAATTCATAAATGCATGCATGAGTATTTCTGATCAAGGGATGCCATAAGGGCCTGAAAGATGTAGGGCAGAATTATAAATTACTTAATGTTGAGTTGTATGGCTTATAATTTATGTACATTTGTTGAACAGTCTAACCATCCGAACTGTGCAAGACTGACTCCCTGCAAACCATCCCGATATCTTGGCCTAAGTCCTGCTAGCTCACAGTGCACCACCTTTACCCCTAACTAGATAGTATAACAAATGGATTGTGCAACCTCAGAACATGACAACCCCGACTCCCCAATCAAATCATGGTAGCAGATCTAGAAGCTGATCACTTAGTTACTTATACATACCCACAGAGATACACAAGAAATACACAGTAAAGCATGTCAATGTTTATTAAAGCATTGTGATTCTTGAGTAAAATACTTGTGCTGCAATAATCAATAGAAGGAAACGGAATAATGTGATTAGCATTACGAGAATGGTGAAAAAATAAGTAGTTCAACCATTTTGCTTACAGAGAATATATGTTTGCATAAAAGACATGCAATACATTGCACTTCTACATAGAGCATCCTAACCTATCATGTCTTGTGTGAGTGAATCTGCCAAATCCTTGTAGGGTGATCCAACTCCCTATTACCTGTTGCTTAGTCTCATCATGCTGCCCTTCTTAGTGTAGACTTGAACAGCATCCCTTACATGAGGTAAACATGAAACAGCTGAGGTGGAACTCCAAAATGGATCGACCTCTCAGTTTCAGCAAAATAATCCATGTCTAAACAAAGACTTGATGTATATTATAACATCCTCCATGTTACTATGCTGTAGCCCCAGCCATGGTATGCCATTGTTTATTCTATTGTGATAGCTCTGTCGCTGAGTGCCCAAACCAAATAACAACATCTTGCATGATACACTTAGCCTTGTACAGAATGTTAAAGGTGTTTTGACTGAGTGCTTATGAAGTGATACTATAAGCAAAAAAGAGTTCGAGGAATATTATCCTACATGTGCATGCAAATGAATGTGTGTCAAATGTCATTGTATTTAGGGAAAGAAGGCAACTTAAAAAAGTGATCCAAGAAAATGGCCCAAGAAGGTACGAAATAATATTTAAAATAGAGTGAAACTGTAAAAGATTCATGTCTTAATTTGCCCCCACGTTAACATTTTTTATAAGATATAAATATAGCATACTTTCTAGAAATGCATCCGCTTGCATTTACCTAGTTCATAATGAAAGTAATTTAAAGACTCTGCGTACCTTTCTCCAACCATCATCTCTCATTGGATGTAATGGATGCGAAGGTCACTCCATTTCCCACCTATCAGCAAAGACATGGAACAAGCTACACTTTCATCTACGGACCTCCCCATCTCTTCCAGATTTTCAGAAGTTCCCAAAGACCTGGCTATTCAGCTAATCAACTGGACCCTGCCAGTGACTGGATACAATCCTGGGTAACAAGTAATTCTCTACAACTCTACTGATTGATTGATTGATTCAAAATGTTTAATTTGTTGATAATCTTCATGGTAAATGCCTCTATACTGTAATACAATGTTACTGTGTAGGATCCCAGAGCATTTACTGGCTGTGCATATTTATTACTTGTGACTGTACAAACAGGGCATCTAGAAAACACATAATAGGTGCTACGAAAACATCAAGAAGAGCTTTTATTTTTTTCTCATGGAATACTAGAGATGCTGAACATCTGAAGTTAAGTTTTGCTTAATATGAATGATATTGTCCTGTTACTGTGCTCTTAAGTATGACATGCAGCACAGTGCATTTTAACCTGTGTTGTTCTCACTGCCAGCATCCAGCTCCTCTGTATGAGCAGCACATTAAAGCATTCCCAAGAGAGTGCACTCAGATATTACCATGTGCACATTAATCACTTGAGCAAGATTTGTCAGTCCTTAGTAAAAATGTACTGCTGAGAAATCGCTTTGCAAGCTACTTGCACATGTTGCTACAAGGCAGAATACTGCATTTCACTTTCATGTATGCATTTCATAACAGGTTGCTACTGATTTTGTTTGATACATATGTCGAATATTTTTTAGAAAAGCATAGTCATGTTAAATAGACATCAGATGCCTAAAGGGCCATAGCAGTGCTTTTGAAAAACACCATATAATACTTTTATATACAAAAGAATAAAACACCATGTCTTTCTCAAGATGTAATGAAACTGTAACTGTGTTGCAGTCTAGAAACGGAATTTTCACGTCTTATGCAGGGATGTAGCTTGTTCATTAAGATTGTGGATGGGGGATATGAGCTTCAGATTTTCTGACAATCAGACTGGCATATAATGCTTAAATACATTATAGGAGAAGCATGATGAATGAGAGGGGCCTAAGGGGCAGTGGAAAAAGAGCGAACTGAATATTGGTAGGAGGGCTAAGAGAGAAACCCCATAATATTTTGTAAAATAACCAATATTCTGAAGACTTTCAAAACAGAGAGGGAGAGAGTGTGTGTGCATTTTTGTCTGTGTGTATGTAAAAATATCTAGTGAAATCCGACCTGTGTCCAACTATTTACAAATACTCCTCCCACCCAGCCCTAACAGAACCCGTGGAACTCTGCTTTCATGACAGTGAGTGCAAATGTACTAGCAAGATGGCTGACACTGGGGCCTGGTGTCTGCCTAGACCACAACTCCCATCGAGACCTTGTGCATCAAATACCAGGCACCAGTATCAGCCGTCTTGTAAGTACACTTACCCTCAATGTCAGGTACCCTTTTTAGTTTTCCAAAAAACCCAGCAGCCCATCGCAACCCAGATCAAAAAAAAAGTTATCTATAAAGTAGAAAACAAACCATTGATATCACATCTAACTATGGAGTTAAAATGAAAAATCCATGAGCTGTGTATGCACAAAGCTAAGCAATTACACGTTTGCCTCCTTAGCGGGATTCCATC
Source organism: Lissotriton vulgaris (assembly GCF_964263255.1). NCBI lineage: Eukaryota > Metazoa > Chordata > Amphibia > Caudata > Salamandridae > Lissotriton > Lissotriton vulgaris. The sequence goes on from NC_141697.1 coordinate 172,681,435, forward strand.
TAGGATCATGAGTTGAAAACAATATGCACATAACTCACACCATGATTACAACATGTCTGTGAAATGAACAGAATATGAGTGTGGCTGCTGATACATAGACTATGCCCCGTAGACAGGCCAGACAAACTAAAACATTTTGAATTTAAGAGTATGAATGTCATTGACATTCTACTGCTGTGAATCACACTAACCCACCAGCGTCATCTACACAGTGTCAGGTACAAGTTAATGTCAGTGGACATGTCGTAAGAAAAAAGAACATGGATATTTCTGCACATAGATGTAGCTGATCACCAATACACAGCTTGTAAAAGTTGCATTGGTCATGCCAAACAGACTACCATCATGAATAAAGGAGGCAAATCATTCCACTAAAACATATTTTTAGTCCAGTCATTGAGGCGCAATGGACATTCACATAATTGGCTTTGTTATTTTTGTACCCACAGGGCGAGGTGGGAAAATCTCCATGGCCAATTATTACAACAGCCTGACTCATAACTTAAGCCAGAATGAGCTCACCAGCATTGAAGAGTCTCCTGTACCCTAAAAACAAAGAAGAGCAACCAACCCCATCTGGTTTGGGTCGACAGACAGCACCAGCATGCACAGCAGGGTCCACGGTGAGAACTCTCAACTCAGCTAGCAACACTCAGCTGACCCCGACCCTGACAGACACAGGAGCCATGGGAAACATCACCAGCACAGTCAATGAGGAATAAAGATCATGTTTGACTCTGCCACCGCAAACTGTACATGCCCGTGGTGGTAGGGCTGGTGGGATGGGTTGTGTGAATTGATGGCATCAAGCAGCTTTTAATACAGATGCCCACCCAAACCTCTCCTAGGTACTTGATGCCTATAAGGGGTACCAGGGATCAATTGGCCGACTTGAACATCACCTCTGGAACATTGAACAGCTGCAGGCCTCCCAATAACAAAGACTAGAAAATGTTAACCAACAAATGGACAAGGTCATAGGAGTGCTGAGAGATATCAGTACTAGCCTCTGCCAGTTAGCTTGTCAACAAAGCACCCCTCCCTGTGTTCCTACTCAATCTATGCCAACAGCATCTGCACAAGCCATAAGGGAGGGGCTTTGAGCCAGCGGGAGATTCCCCAGTACCTCAGGAGGCTGTAGTGGTGGGTTCTCCAATCAAAAGTATGAAGGGAACTTTTGCACAACAAGGTAGATATATACAATCGGATTATCGCACAACTGTATTTCACTGTACATATTCACAGGAAGTCAATTGTATACACAAACATCACTAGTTGCCAGCCCTATCAACAATCATTGTTAGTCAACGGTTTCACCATGTTAGATTCAAACTTATTTGGATGTGTGATATCAGACAATGCACACCTCAATGTGGAACACATTTTTATTGTCCTGTTAAAACCTGGTACTTGAACACAAACTACATTAATATCATACAGGAGTGAAAAGCACTATTAACAAAAATGCTAGACTATTGTGTCAGAAGGAAGTGCATGCCAGGTATTGCTGCAATATTTCCACATCTATGTTGGTGTCAGTCACAGAGTCAACAGTGTTTCCTGTTGTGATACACCTATTTATTGGCCTGTGGTGGTAGCAAAGCAACATGAATGCAATCAATTGCAACAATTACATGGGGTATTCATCCAAAAGTGTAAAAATCACCCTTGATGGTGGCTAATTCTCCAGGTTTCGGAAATGTTATATAGTGGTCCATGTATCGGGTCAATGCCAGCAACAGAACACAAAGTACATTGCTAAACATGAGCTGGGACATTCCATCTGATGTTACCTCTGTGTACTGGAATGTTCCTGTAGCAAAGAACCACATTGCTGCCATCACCTTCCCTTTGGGGGTAAGTGCTCTTGGATAGGTGCGCTGAGGCCGGAAATAAGATGCCAACTGCTGGCACAAATCATTGATTGATGCCCTTTTGAGTCTGTGATACCTATGTGTAGACTGTATACATAGTTGGTGTCTGTTCACAATGTACCAAGCAACATGCACTTAGACCATCAGCAAAGAGCAATTAACCACACATAACATTTCATGTCAGTAAAAAACACATTTCACTGATCAATATTATTATTAGATACATATTGCAGCATAGACTCTCCTGACTCGCTCAGAAGAGGTCGCTTCCCCACGCTCCCAAGGCTTGGTGATTTGGTGATTCCGGAGCGCTTTGAAGCAGATTAGCGGTATCGTAGCGCCTTCCAGCTGACTCAACCACCGCGCCTGCGCTCCGCTCGCTCTGCTGCCTCTCATTAGCGCTATTATACACCCCGCATTGCTGCCGCTGCCTGCATTGTGAAACTGCCATCTGTAGTGCTGCATATTTCAATGAGCGCATTGTTCTGTTCGCATTGTTAATTCAAAAGTACTTTATGCTCGATTGTGCCTCTGATTGTGCCCCAGTCTCACTTAGTTTCGCTTTCTACCTGTTGCAGCCATTTTGTTGTTGTTGTGCTTCTTAACCCGTAGCTCCACCCCGCTCCCGCCTCCCAGCTGACCCTCCCTCCCACAGATAGTTGTAGATCGGCACCTCCATCCCCGCGCTGTGACTCTCCTGACTCGCTCAGAAGAGGTTGCTTCCCCACGCTCCCAAGGCTTGGTGATTTGGTGATTCCAGAGCGCTTTGAAGCAGATTAGCGGTATCGTAGCGCCTTCCAGCTGACTCAACCACCGCGTCTGTGCTCCGCTCGCTCTGCTGCCTCTCATTAGCGCTAATATACCCTCCGCATTGCTGCTGCTGCCTGCATTGTGAAATTGCCATCTGTAGTGCTGCATATTTCAATGAGCGCATTGTTCTGTTCGCATTGTTAATTCAAAAGTACTTTATGCTCAATTGTGCCTCTGATTGTGCCCCAGTCTCGCCCAGTTTCGCTTTCTACCTGTTGCAGCCATTTTGTTGTTGTTGTGCTTCTTAGCCCGTAGCTCCACCCCGCTCCCGCCTCCCAGCTGACCCTCCCTCCCACAGATAGTTGTAGATCGGCACCTCCATCCCCGCGCTGTGACTCTCCTGACTCGCTCAGAAGAGGTCGCTTCCCCACGCTCCCAAGGCTTGGTGATTTGGTGATTCCAGAGCGCTTTGAAGCAGATTAGCGGTATCGTAGCGCCTTCCAGCTGACTCAACCACCGTGTCTGCGCTCCGCTCGCTCTGCTGCCTCTCATTAGCGCTATTATACCCCCCGCATTGCTGTCGCTGCCTGCATTGTGAAATTGCCATCTGTAGTGCTGCATATTTCAATGAGCGCATTGTTCTGTTCGCATTGTTAATTCAAAAGTACTTTATGCTCAATTGTGCCTCTGATAGTGCCCCAGTCTCGCCCAGTTTCGCTTTCTACCTGTTGCAGCCATTTTGTTGTTCTTGTGCTTCTTAGCCCGTAGCTCCACCCCGCTCCAGCCTCCCAGCTGACCCTCCCTCCCACAGATAGTTGTAGATCGGCACCTCCATCCCCGCGCTGTGACTCTCCTGACTCGCTCAGAAGAGGTCGCTTCCCCACGCTCCCAAGGCTTGGTGATTTGGTGATTCCAGAGCGCTTTGAAGCAGATTAGCGGTATCGTGGCGCCTTCCAGCTGACTCAACCACCGCGTCTGCGCTCCGCTCGCTCTGCTGCCTCTCATTAGCGCTATTATACCCCCCGCATTGCTGCCGCTGCCTGCATTGTGAAATTGCCATCTGTAGTGCTGCATATTTCAATGAGCGCATTGTTCTGTTCGCATTGTTAATTCAAAAGTAGTTTATGCTCGATTGTGCCTCTGATTGTGCCCCAGTCTCTCCCAGTTTCGCTTTCTACCTGTTGCAGCCATTTTGTTGTTGTTTTGCTTCTTAGCCCGTAGCTCCAACCCGCTCCCGCCTCCCAGCTGACCCTCCCTCGCCCCTCCTCTTCCACTATCCATTTATGACAGATGCATTTGCGCGCAGCGTTCACCCGCAGCAGTCGCGCCACATGCGCGCCAAAGGTGCGCCAAAGGTAGGCCCGTCTACGCCTGTCCGCGCCTGGACCGCGCCCAGCGCCAGACCCCCTGGTCCTCGCAAAACCCTCTCCACTCGCATAACGTACGACGCCGATACCCTCTTTGCCCTCAACCCCGGACGCACACCACAATGCTGTAAAGCTACCCCAGGACACACCCATGGACCATTCGCCTGCCACTCCTGCAAGTTCACCTGCATCAGGACACACACCAAAACCACTTCCTCCAAACACACCTCCGACTCTAGCCACCTGAAGTGCATCCTGCTGAACACCCGCTCGGTCCACAGACACGCCACTGAACTCTGGGATCTACTCGACACTACATCGCCGGACATCGCCTTCCTTACTGAAACATGGATGAACGCCACATCAGCACCCGACATCGCCATAGCCATCCCGGACAATTACAAGATCATACGAAAAGACCGCCCCATCCAAACAGGAGGAGGTATCGCCATCGTCCATAAGAACACCATCCGAATCACGACCAGCTCCGACGACAACCTTGCGGCCACCGAACACCTTCACTTCCAGATCCACACCGACCCCAGGACCACACTTAGAGGCACCCTCATCTACAGACCACCAGGAACCCGCACACAATTCAACGAAGACATCTCTGACTTCATCAGCCCACATGCCCTCACATCCGAGAACTACATCCTACTGGGAGACCTCAACTTCCACCTGGAAAAGAAAAACGACAGCAACACCACCACCCTTCTGGACAACCTGGCCAATCTCGGACTCAAACAACTTGTTGACACCCCCAACCACCTAGCCGGACACACACTCGACCCTATCTTCACCTCCAGCAAACACATCTCCTTCGATCACACCACAGCTCTCCATTGGACGGACCACAGCTGCGTCCACTTCAGCTACATAAAGACGACGACTCACAACCCCCACCAACCTATTCCTCGAAGAAACTGGAACAAAATCACCACCGACCAACTCTTCACATCGCTTAACCAAAACCCTCCTGCCATATCATCGGACCCAAACCAAGCTGCCACCAAACTCACACAATGGATCACCCACAGCGCTGATGAATTAGCACCCTTGAAAAACCACCAGATCAAACATGGTATCAAAAATGCCCCCTGGTTCAACGATGACCTTAAGAAATCCAAAAAGTTATGTCGTACCCTCGAGAAAACCTGGAGAAAAAACCCAACCACTGACAACCTTACCACCTTCATGGACGCCACTCGCAAACACCACCAATTGATCCGATCCTCCAAGAAATCCGCATTCAAGGATCGACTCGACAACAACGCCCACAACAGCAAGGAACTATTCAACATCGTCAAAGAATTTACCAACCCCATCGCCGGCTCCAACGACATCACTCCCTCCCAAGACCTCTGCGACTCTTTATCCTCTTTCTTCCTCAACAAAATCGCCGACATACATAACAGCTTTGACAACCAGACCAAAGAACAGACCACTCCACCCACCTCCGAACCAAAACAGCACTCTCACAACCTTTACGCCTGGAACCCAATCACTACTGAAGACACCATCCGCCTGATGAACTCCATCCACTCAGGTTCACCAACTGACCCATGTCCCCACCACATTTTCAACAAAGCAGACTCCATCATCGCACCCCATCTCCGCGATGTCATCAACTGCTCCTTCAACTCCGCAACCTTCCCGGAAAGCTGGAAACATGCCGAACTCAGCGCCCTCCTGAAGAAACCCACAGCAGACCCCTCGGAACTTAAGAACTACGGCCCCATCTCACTCCTCCCTATCCCGGCCAAAGTCATTGAGAAAGCCGTCAATAGTCAGCTCCCCGCCTTCCTCGAATCCAACAAATCGCTCGACCCTTCACAATCCGGCTTCTGAGCCAAACACAGCACCGAAACCGCCCTCATCGCAGCTACAGACGACATCCGAACACTACTGGACAACGGAGAAACAGTTGCCCTCATCTTACTTGACCTCTCCGCAGCCTTCGACACAGTCTGTCATAGCACCCTCATACAACGCCTCAGCAACGTCGGAATACAAGGAAAAGCTCTGGACTGGATCATCTTGTTCCTCGCCGGAAGAACCCAGAGAGTCCGCCTCCCCCCATTCAAATCAGAGGCCACCGAAGTCATCTGTGGCATACCACAAGGATCATCGCTCAGTCCCACCCTCTTCAACGTTTACATGAGTCCCCTCGCATCCATCGCGCGACAACACAACCTCAACATCATCTCCTACGCAGACGACACCCAGCTGATCCTCTCCCTCACCAAAGACCCATACACCGCCAAAACCAATCTACACGAAGGAATGAAAGAAGTAGCCGATTGGATGAAGAACAGACGTTTAAAACTAAACTCGGACAAAACGGAAGTCCTCATCTTAGGATCATCCCCCTCTGCCTGGGTCGACTCATGGTGGCCACCGGCCCTGGGTACAGCCCCCATACCTACAGATCACGCACGTAACCTGGGCTTCATCCTAGACTCCTCCCTTTCGATGACCAGACAAGTCAACGCCGTCTCATCTTCATGCTTCAACATCCTACGCATGCCCAAAAAAATATTCCGTTGGATCCCCACCGAAACAAGAAAGACAGTCACCCACGCACTGGTCACTAGTCGGCTGGATTATGGAAATACCCTTTACGCCGGAACCACAGCCAAACAACAGAAAAAACTCCAACGCATCAAAACGCCTCAGCCAGACTCATACTGGACATCCCCCGTCATGCTCACATTTCCGGTCACCTGAAAGACCTCCACTGGCTTCCCGTAAACAAGAGAATCACATTCCGTCTCCTCACCCACGCACACAAAGCTCTCTACGACCTAGGACCAGAATGCCTCAACACACGACTATCCTTCTACACACCCAACTACGATCATCCAATCAACCCCTCGCCGCAATTCCGCGCATCCATAGATCCACCATGGGAGGAAGATCCTTCTACTTAGCGGCCAAGACTTGGAATTCTCTCCCCACTCACCTCCGTCTTACACAGAACCACCTCTCCTTCAGAAAACAGCTAAAAACCTGGCTTTTCGATAAGTAATGCACCGATCATTCCCTCAAGCGCCTTGAGACCCTCTGGGTGAGTAGTGCGCTATACAAATTCCTGAACTTGAACTTCATTGCTAAACATGTATAAAATGTTTGGTGACACAGCTATGTTGGCGCTGTAGTGTAATTTTCACTAGTGTCAGTTGTGTTCATGCTAAATCAATGCGTACATACTCCAAAAATCGCAGGGCCAAGATGCCTAGACTCATGTGTGTGATATAAATTATATCGTTCATCTGTACACACAATAGGATCATATAACGCATGGCATCTGGGACACATCACAGTGCAATATATGAACACTAATGTCACATGGTGGACACAGTCATGTTGTCATGTCTGCATGCCACAAACAAATGCATACACAAACCATTCACAATGTAGAAGTGTCACATAATGCTGTTGTACACTAAGTGTAGCACACAAAGATGTCCTATAAACTCACATTTCAGAACAAAGCGTCTGTAGGCAGCTTTATATTAGAGTATAGTAATTCCTCAGGGAATGTAGTATCCAGGACTTTAAACACATACCCCTTTCCAGCTGCACAACACACAGATCGCACTCCGGGTCACACTGTCATGTAATACAATGACTAGTTGTAATGTGTATTTGAAATGCACCAGAGATGCATATTGACAGAAATGAACCCTAAGTGCCAAAATGGCGTAGGCATTTTCCTGTTGGTATTAGCCTCCGAATGAGCCTCTCAAGGTTGGGTCATCATGGAAGTCTGTATTTCAGTTAGATGCCTCATTCACAAGTAATATGTTGCATGTAGGCATGGACTATCACAAACTTACAACATTGACAAAAGGGTTTGCACCGCAGACCAATTCTTTAGGTTCACGTAGGCGGTTCCGAACCGAATTGGACACAGCCTTTGGCTGTTAGTTGTTTTGGTGCCAGTTACAGATTTTGTATTGTGCCCACTTTGCCTGTAAACCAACATGGTAAACTCCCATTAGTCATGTACCAAATCTACTGGCGGACCACAGCTATTTTGTGAACCGGGGGTAGACATAGTGTCAGTAAGCAATGGAATGCATTGGACAAGTGAGGAAAATGTGACCAATGCGAACCTACTCCTTGGCTTCCTGGACTGAAGACTGCCTATGTGGTCTAGATATGTCTGGCACATTCTGGGAGAGTTCACTTGCCTTCACTAACTGCATTATTTTAGGATCTCCCCATCTCTCTGCCGCTGTGCCCATACTGTGGGAGCCACAATATCTTGCTGTACAGGGCACAGGGCCCCAGCCTTGATAGCTGTGGTACTGAAAATGCTGGTCCACATGGTCCTTCACTTGTACACACAGCTATATCGCACACCAGAGGAACAGGTGAGTGATGATCAGACATCATTGTTAATTTACATGTACAATAACCATGCACATCTGGCATTAGTAATCATAGAGACAGCCATTTAAACCTGTTCCTAAACCTTTCAAATTGTGTATGTAACTGTTCTGGGTAAGAACACTTCTGTAGATGTGTATGTACTGGTGTTAACATTGTATAACTGTTCTCATGGTAAAGAGTCCTCATTGGCCACAAGTGAAGTTCTGATTATACAACTATGCTAACTTTTAGATTGTTTGAGCAAGTTCTTCATGACCTATGTGTACAAGTATTTGTGTATTTACATGTTGCATGTGGTCTAAGGGCCTGCCACTATGTCATCCTTACAGGTCAATTCCCATCAGAAGGTCTACCTATGGAGAACCAATGCCCGGAAGGTGTGCTCTGTGAGGGTCAAACGTAGGTGCAGTTTTCCACTGCAGAAAATGGTGGCCGGACTTGAGAGGCTGGACTAAGAATATTGCAAGAGTCCAGCCTGGCCTATCACCTCCAGGCAGGAGGGGTAAGCACGGCATCCTGGCCATCCTAATGCTATGCGTTCTGTAAAAAATGTAAATGTAGTGCTTATATAGTACACAAATCACCCCCGAAGGGGTCTCAAGGCGCTGTACACATACCGCTGTGGAACCCTTCCTGGCCTTTCCCTGTGAAGTGCCCACTCCTGGGCACCCCCAAGGTGAAGCCAGGCATCCTAGCGCTGTTGGGGTCGTTGTGGAGATTAAGCAAGCTATTGCCCAGAGTTGCAGAGTGGGACCCATGATTAGAATAGGCACCGAGGCGAGAATTATCATCTCCTGGGAAATTGAGCTCAAGACCCACTGAGGCAGGAATTGAACCCTGGTCCGGGTCAGACCTCTGCATCAGGGTCTGCTGCTCTAACCATTGAGCCACACTACTCCTGGTGGTGGCCTATCCCAACCTAGATGGGCAGTTGAGAGCCAGACATCAGTGAGGAGGGGGTACGTATGTGCCTTGTTGTACAACATATTAGCCCATGCATGTGCAAGTATTTGTGCTTGGCTTTTACTTTTTTAGGTTGGGAGATGGACAAATCTATTAAAAGATGCATATGCAAAATTATTTGTAGATGCATGGTTATGTCCCTTTCATCTGGGCCATGTGAGGTTAAAATAGTTGTTGTTGTGCTTCTTAGCCCGTAGCTCCACCCCGCTCCCGCCTCCCAGCTGACCCTCCCTCCCACAGATAGTTGTAGATCGGCACCTCCATCCCCGCGCTGTGACTTTCCTGACTCACTCAGAAGAGGTCGCTTCCCCACGCTCCCAAGGCTTGGTGATTTGGTGATTCCAGAGCGCTTTGAAGCAGATTAGCGGTATCGTAGCGCCTTCCAGCTGACTCAACAACCGCGTCTGCGCTCCGCTCGCTCTGCTGCCTCTCATTAGCGCTATTATTATTAAAAAGCCAACACACCTCCCTATTCCCTTCCAAACCCTTCAGCATTATTATAGTCCCAGGCATTTTTAGGGAAGGACTGATGGCATCGAGAGACACAGGATTGACCTCAGTTGGGGACCTATTGAGGGTCCGATGGCTCACACCCTTTGGGCAGTTGCAAGAAGATCATGACATTCCGGTGGGTGATTTTTTGGCACATTGAACACTAATAGCTGAGATAGGATGCCTGTGGAGGGTCACAGACACTGAACCGGAGCATCACCCACTAACCCACACCCTGCATGTCATGGGTGCAGGTCATAAACTGGTGACCTTGTTTTTTAATGTCTTGGCACTCATGATGACTGACCCTCTGTCGCCGTTCGCCGGCTATGGGACACTGATATAGGTTGAGCCCTCATGCCCAATGAGTGGGTATTCACAATGCACTACTGATGTAAAGTATCTTGTCATGCCAAACTCCAGTACATTTAATTCCACATCCAGCACTGGGCATGTTTCACCCAAGCTGTCCTACACAAAGTTTATGTCCTCCCCTCTCTGCCCAAATGTCATAAACCTATTTAGGATTTGATACATTTGTTCTGGGCATGGCTGGAGGCAGCAAACTTGTGGTCTAGAGTCACAGATATACTTTCCGCAGTGACCTGCTGTGTCAACCTCCTTCCATTGGAGGGGACGCTGCTAGGGATAGTTAGGCAGATGAGGGCCAAAAAGGTATCCAGTCAAATCATCGATTTGGCAATGATCATAGCACAATAGGCCATTTGCATGCATTGGGAGGCAATTGCACTCCAAACCCTGCAACACTTGGGTGCAGTGACTCTCTAATGTGATAGGGCAGAGGCAACTGCGTTACGCAACAAGGAATCTGTATGCCTCCACATGATTGCAATTCCTCCACAGTAGGACAAATTGTTACAAGACTTACAGATACTCAGGAATTTTAAGGCTCAGGCTCACTGACCTATCATTAGTAGTCCTGACATGGCGAGATAAAGATGCTGCTCTGTCAAGTGAGGCAGACTAGCTGCCTGACATCTCCTCCTTCGATCACGGGGAGGGGTCTAAGAGTCCACATATACTAAAACTGCAACTTTTCTACTAGATGCCGTGGTCTCATCCCCCATGTCTGGACTGTGGGTTATCTGGGATGCTGACTGTCTAAATGCCCAGGATACCCTCTGTGATCAGCTATCTTGTTAAGGTTATACTTTTGGAGTTGATCAATATTGAACTCTATGGTCCTGATGTGGCAAACTTGATTCATTGAAGAATGTTTGTTATGCACGGCTGACCATATATGCCTCTGTCTGCTTAATGAAAGATGATTTACATCCATACAAAGTTGTTCGCAAGGCATAATCATGAGATGAAAGTAAGAGATTGGGATTTGATGTTGAAATTTCTTGGAACTCGTGTGCAGCTACATTAATTGACCGATATGCCACCAGACACAATTCCCTGCCTCTTTATTTTCTATGTGTGAAACTGTCATAGTTTTGAGATGTGTGTCTTCCTTTCCAAAGGTGTTGGGTCATGAATTATGTGCGTGCAGGATTCTAGCCTGCTATGTGTGGACTCCAATTACTTTAGAACTTTTGGAGAAATGTAGCTCCAAGTGGGACATTTTCAGACCATGTCCTGACTGGAATAGTAGGGATCATATCTCATGCCCTGCTGGCTGACCTCAGTAAACAGTGGTAGTGGAATACCACAGGTCCACCAGGGACCTGTAAACCTGGTCAGAGAAAGCATACTGGCCCACAAGATAGTTGTGGCCCAATGTATTGGAGTAAGGTCTAGATGGAAGCAGACATGGGTGCATAATATGTAGACAAAAATCACTGATGATTTTCGTCTACATAAACAGTCCCCAAGCCTAGAACCCTACCTCGACTTTATCAGGACACCTAAAGACAGGGCTCTTTATATCCAGTTTAGGTTAGGCACATTACCTGTCCGAGAATTCACTAGCATATGGAAACCCCCATACCAGACCAAACCATCCTTTCCCCACTGTGATGAAGTAGTGGAAAGTGTCCCACACCTCATGTTCGCTTGTACTGCCTATGTAAAACCGAGGAAAAAATGGTTGATTCTGGTTTGCTGCCAACTAGAAACCAGAAACCATTGTGAGGCCCTTAGAATATTACGTACAAACACTAACACTACTCTGGTTTGTGGGGTGGCCAAATTCCTCAGGTGGTCATGGGTGATCCGCTGGAAAAAGTTATCTATGGGATGAAGTTCCCTCCCAAATGGGTTTTAATGTTGTGCCAAAGCTGTGATTATTTAATCCAATCCTAATCAATATGTACTGTATATCTTTATCTCTAAAGATTTGATGGTAACTGATTTTATAACTATGTACTTTCCTTCCTTTGAATGAATTGCTACTTACTGATTGTATAAGAGGGGAATACGTTTTTATCTTGTGTTTTAAATTTTGTTTATAATTCTTTTAAAAAACAATTTGGAAAATGCTTTTATGATATTTCTATATCGAAATAAAGCTTTGATGATGATGATGGCATAATAGAGATTGTATGGAAGGGAGTCAGATGGTTCAGACCTGCTTTTGAAATTAGCTGTATCCTCCAAAGTATTTTTATTACTGACTCATACATCCTCCTATGCTGGTTGTGACTCCCTATACTGTCCTGGCTATCAGTCCTGTGGTGAGGCTAAGATCATGAAGTGCAGAGGCTCTGGTGGATGCCTACTCCAACACTGCTAAACTCATCTGGACACAGGATCTGAGACAGTGCGATTGGGCGGTGAGGGAGTGGCATTCCAGGCAGGACTATATTAGTCAGATTTGTTTATTGAATCATGTAGTGATCAGTCAACAATCAGTGTATCCAATTAAGAAAGTGGTAAGATTAGTAACGAGCTAGGCCTAGCTTTTCCATCCAATTGGGTGAGTGTATTATATTTACATTTGAAAGATCTCCCATATATTTTGACGTCATTTGAATGTGGTGCTTATATATATTTTTGGCCATTTTACAGATATCCACACTAGATAAAGTGCTTCTGGCAACGGTGGTTCAACAATGGCAGAGACTTTTTGGTAACATGATGTCACTTCCTGTAATGGGACTTCCTGTGACATGACATTGTATGGAATTTATTGGTAGTACTTATATTACGGTTCTGCCCGGGGAACTACCAATTCTAGGAGTGGCCCCGGTGCCTGTGCATATATTTCTGTAGGTATACTTTTGTGTGTGCATTGATGGTCTGTTGACGTGACATCAACCAACAATTTGGTGTATGCAAAAATGTAGTCATGTGTCCTCCATTGGACCATTCATGCATTTTTTGCATACTTAATGTACAATTGGCAATTCTGGAATAGGTGGGCTAGGTCAGGTGGTACATACTACTTAGGCTTAGTTAGTATTCTGGAATCAGAATGGAAGACTGGATTAGTGTTGATAAATAGTAAGAAGTCGATCCGCGAATCCCCGATACTACTTGTTGACCAGATGAGATAGGTCAATTTATTTATTGCAATTGTTGTTTACATAAATGTTTTTTTGACCATCCTTTAAAAATATTTTATTTGTTTCACACCAATCATCAATGTTTGTCTCTTTTCTATATCTTTCATGTTCAGCTGCAGTAGAAGTACACATTTTTTATTAAAAAGAGTTGTAAGAAGGGGAACATTGCCTTGAGTTACATTTGGTGTGTAGAATGATGATTATTACAAATAGTGCACAATGAAATAACTTCATGCACAACAAACAACAACAAAATCACACAGTCTGCGTCCAATGCATGGCATCATTCATTACCTGTTCCATCTAATTTTCAGTTAATGGGCAATCTCTCTCGGCTCAGAAAGGAGGATAGCTATAGTGGTCATCGTGTTCCACTTCTTTTGGAGGGACTAGGAAAGATTTTATTTTTTCTTCTATTTTGCATCATCCAATCATCATCTGTCTTGAGGACAATGGATTAGGGAGATTCAGGAGGATGCAGCAGAGGAGCTGGATTCGGAGGACTGCACTGCGAAATGCAGACAGCTGAAACTCGTATATTGAAATAAAAAGAGTAGAAGACGGTAGTGATGGATTTGTTATGATTCAAAGTTTGTAACCGGAATGACAGACACACAAATAAAGGAACATAAGGGAGGAAGACAGTAAGTGCAAGCCTAATTGTCAGGGAAGAATAGCTGGTCCTCAAACTCTAGGGGTTCAACCAGAAGTAGGTAACCATCCTGTAACACACTACTTCCGTCACCTGAGCCGCTGTCCTCATCTTCTCCCCTTGATTGATATATTGTGTAATTCGGTGGTATGAAGTGCTGATTCATTTTGATCATTGTTAACCACTCCACGTTTTTGGGTGAGAGACTAGTCCTTTTCACTGTTACAATGGAACCAGCAGCACTGAAAACACGCTCAGAAGAGACACTTGCGACAGGGCAAGCCAGATAGCTTATCGCCAGCCTGCTGAGCAGTGGCCATTGGGCCCTTTTCCCATACCAATACCGCAATGGGTTTTGATCAATGTACACCTCTGTTGGGTCATCCAGATGGGCCTGGACCATCCGCTCAATGTTCAGGGGTGCTAAACATTTTACCGGCTCTTTTCTCTGTACATCAGCACTGCGTTTACCAATGCCTAAATGTAAATACCAATCCTATAAATATTGTACTTGGCCAAATGATCCAGTTATTGCTGTTGTCAATAGTGATGGTGAGTGTTCTGATGCAAACACACTGCCCCCACCATCTGAAGTTTCACTTGATGCCGGATGCCCTGCTGTAGTACTTGTTGTGGCTTGATCTAGCAGGCTTTTAAATTTAATTAGCAGCCGTTCATTTTCCAACATACTCGCTGCCTCAGCTATCCAAGTTTTGTAGCGGGCAACATCCATCTCTGAAACAGGAATTAATGTCTTCAGTGCCAATTTTGTTCGTGGATCCAGAATTGTGGCAGAAATGTAATGTTCTTGTGACAAAATCTTGTTTTGCACCCTTGTTTTGTCAGCTAAGCGACAAGCTAAGCTCTCCAAGAACTCATAGGCTTCTTTTTTTTCCTCTACACCTTTGTATGATTCAGACACCGCCTTCAGCTGATGCTCTAGCATTTGCAATAATGGGATAGCTTGGCCCATAGTACAGTCCTCGTTGCTGACCTAACGTGTGAAGACTTCAAAAGGACGAAGCATGTCAGTCAGGCATTTAACTAGGCACCATTGGTCCATCTGAAGGGTCATGCCTTTCACAGTAGCATCCCCTCTTTGCCTGACATATTCATTGAGTGGCCTGTACTGCTCAGACGATCAAGCATGTAATAAGTCGAGTTCCAACGTGTTGCCATCTCCTGGATGAGTGCTTTGACTGGCATTTTATAGTCACGTTGAATGATCCTCAGATGCTTCAGAGCTTTAAAAGAATGGCTGAAATGAGTACATATTCTTCGGGAGGTGCTCAGTAAGTTGCTGACTATGGGTTCTTTTTCAGAAAGTCTTGAACTATAATGTTTATGCAGTGCACCAAACTCGGAACCCTGAAATAGGAGCCAAGCTCCATGGCCTTAAGTACATTACTGCCATTATCTGTGGAAACAAAACCAATACTAAGCCCTCTTGGGCACAGCCATTCAAAAACCTTGCTGCAAAACTCTTCCAAAATGTTTACATCAGTGTGAGATTTCTCCATGGCGAACATGGCTACAGTTGCATGTTTCCAATTAGCTTTAAAAATCTCAGCTGTGTCAACAGCACCTCCTTCAGATAGCATATCTCTAACCCCCACAAAATAGACCCAGTGTGCAGTGATGTACATGTAATCTGTGGCTTGACAACTGTTTCACAAGTCTGTTGTCAGGTGGATATTATGAACAGCACTCTGCAGTACAGCTTGTTGAACCAATTCCAGCACATCGTGATGTAGTGCCGGAACAGTAATTCTTGCGAAATAGGACCAACTGGGAACCTTCCATTTAAGGCAGATGGCTGAGACAAATTCAAGGAAACCCACCCCTTCCACAAATGAAAAAGGGAGAAGGTCCAGCGCTAACATTTTAGACAGCTTCACATTGTACAACCGTGCCGTTGGGTGGTTGCGTTGGAACAGCCCCTCTAACCTACGACTGCTCTCAATGGTAGGCTGGATTACTTTCCTTTGTGGTACTGTTGTTTTTATTAAGACTCTGATGCAGTCGTGCACTGCTTAACTTTAACTTGCCCTTTAAGGGTATTGTTTACTGTGCTCCTGGGGATCACTCCCCACCGGGGTTTTTATTAACTCACTTAGGCTCAACAACACACTTTGTTTCATTGCAGTATTCAGTCGCCTTGATGTCTCAGCCTAACTCTGAGTATGGCTCTTACTGCAGTGCCATTGATATGTTGCTGAGGAGAATGTGGACAGTACCACTACACTACTGCGGACAGGGCTAGAAATGCCTCCCTCTACTTCATCTTCCACTGCAATAATATCGTCCCCTGATTCTTCATGCCCAACATCAATGAGTTGAGATTTTTTTACTTTGTTGTAAGTGAAGTAGGTGATTTTCCCACACGATAGTGTGGTGTATTTTGAGATGACTTGTTTCGCCTCCGGTACCAAAGTTTGTATCAAGCTTACCCTACCGAACACCTGTGCGACAAATTGAGCATATAGCAATGTTCTCCTCCTTAGTGCTAACCAAAAAGAAGTCGCAAACTGGGGAGGGGAACTTTCTGGCGCTTCTGGATGTGCCACTTTCAATACCAGATGAACTGGAGGGTGTGCTTGGAATGTGACTCTGTGCAGCTACACTGTGACTTCTACTACAAGTACCTACTGAGATGGTTGAGCTGGATGTAGGTCCCTGCCGGGCCTTTGAAAATATGGCAGCTTGAGGTCGTGGTGGTGTAACCTGTGTTGGTAGTATCCGTGCTACATCCCGTTCAGCAGCAACCTTTTTCGATAGGGTGATAATGTTTGTCGTAAAACAAACGAGTTTTCCCGATGGGGTATATTATTTCCTGCTCCTAAGTCAGGACTTACACTTAACAACCCTCACTCACACCATACATTATGTGGACCTGGAAAACACTTACCAAAAAGGAATGTGCTCAAACAAATTCTATTTTTATAAAAAAGTATACAATTTATTAAAAACTTAATTGCACAAGATAACTATAGAAATCAATTAAAAAACATATATAGCGCGAGAGTACACAAAAATAAACACAGTTTAAAACACAAATTAAAAACCACCTAATGTGGACGTGGAGAAAATTAATCTAGAGAAACCTACAAGTCATATTCGGCGTTGTCAACAATGAATTCAATCTAAAGGAATAATATTCCTCTTGTTGTTGCCAAACTATGTTCCGAAATGAAATGAAAAAGACAGATAGGAGTGTCTCTCTAGATTAATTTTCTCCACGTCCACATTAGGTGGTTTTTAATTTGTGTTTTAAACTGTGTTTATTTTTGTGTACTCTCGCGCTATATATGTTTTTTAATTGATTTGTATAGTTATCTTGTGCAATTAAGTTTTTAATAAATTGTATACTTTTTTATAAAAATAGAATTTGTTTGAGCACATTCCTTTTTGGTAAGTGTTTTCCAGGTCCACATAATGTATGGTGTGAGTGAGGGTTGTTAAGTGTAAGTCCTGACTTAGGAGCAGGAAATAATATACCCCATCGGGAAAACTCGTTTGTTTTACGTTTAAGTATATTGGCGCTCTATTTCCCGTTGGGTCACCTAGAGCCCCTCTCTTTCTTTTATACTGATAATGTTTGTCTCCATCCCCTTTGGGGCAGGAGTGATGTGCGTTATGACTGGCTCGTCATCATCAACATCATTCCCCTCTTGTACATCTACCTCCTTAACTCTCAGTTTTTCTGGAACCTTCCTTTTCAGTAGCATTGTCTTGTGGCGTGCATCACTCTCAGACTGAGCTGGTGGCTGCCAAATGGCATCACGATCATCAGAATCGGGGCTTGAAGAAGAAGATGATGGACTAAGCCTCCTTTTCCTTGCTGGTGGTCTGGAAGACAATAGATCTTCCGAAACGGTGGTTTGCTCCACTTTGTCTGCAGGAAGCTCGATTTCCTGAAATGCCCCTACTTCAGGAGTAACAACTACTATTGTGGGCTGTTCTTGCGGCTGCTGCTGTTCTTGCGGCTGCTGCTGTTCTTGTGGCTGCTGCTGTTGTTGTTGTGGCTGCTGATGCACACTTATCTGCTGGGTTTCCGCCTGCGTTGATTGTTTACTACTTTGTGATAATGACATTTCAACATTGCTGCTCATTAGTAGACTGGCTACCTCTGCGACACTCAAGGGCTTGGGCCTAGGTTGGTGGGGTTGGACCGTTGGTGCGGAGGTGCTGCTCCCAGCTTGGTTCCCGGACAATGCTGCTGCATGCGTCATTTTTTTGGCCCCAAAAAATCTTTGGCCAGCACACCAGTCGTGGTTAGTGGCACTTCCTTTTTCTGTTCCTTCTTCTCACCTCCAACTTTCTTGACCCTGGACCTGGTACATTTCTTTGTGGCCATCTTCTTCAAATGTCAGGCAGGACTCAGGTGCACAAGTTGTGGTCACACGTGGACGTGATGCGCAGCAGGACTTCTGTCTGGCAGTCCAACGGGTGATGATGATGACACCTCCTCCTCTGGCTTTTTGTGCACCTAAAAGCAAATAAGCCAGGAGAGGAACATCAGTGATATGTTGCATTTGTTGTCGTGATTCAGTTACTACTGTACTAGTACAAACAAACAAACAAACAAACAAACAAAATATGTAGTCTAGTCATTTCTGAGATTTTGTCAACAAGGGCTAAATTATACTACTGTGTACACACTACACTCTCAGGAAGGATGGGAATAAGAATTAGAACCACCAACATACAAATGTAATTGAAGTGGGGTGGACCCTGTTTGGCATGAAATGATTTGAGCATCACATCATTCATGGAGCTGCTGCTGGCAAAGGGGATGGATGGATGGAAGCAGTAAGCCAATAGGAAAACCATGCAGGCCTATATGGAAAAAGCAGGACACTAATACCTCCCACCACAAAAAAGGCCACATGGACACTCACAAATCACAAGCAACAAGCAGGAGGCCTGGGAAACACCATGAACTGACAAAAGGCCTATAAAAGCCAGGTAAAGGATGCATGCTAAAGCACACTGCTCTGCCTTTTTAATGCAATAAAATGCAAAAACGAAAATACACAGGCCAAAATAAAGGTCTGCAGGGTGCATGCATTGCATACCAACACAAACCAGACACACACAACAAAGGCATTTCTTTAAGACACCCAACAACAGAAACCCCACCCCAAAAAGCAAATTTCCCAACTCAATCCAATGCCATTCATGCCCTAAATAATGTATAAATTCAACAGACCACACAGAAACAATTGTTTAATGCACCTGTGGCTACCTGCTCTGAGCCTACTGGATGAAAGCAGGCCTGTTGGCAGACAAGGACAGACAAGCTTTCAGGCCTAGGCTTCAAAATGGCCACCAGCCACATGGCCAGCCCCACCCAACTACAGGAAACAGAAGACAGACAATGCACTGCAGGCCTATTGCAAAAAGCACACTGCCAGCCTTCAAAATTGCTGCCAGCCTCATGGCCTGGCCTACCCATAACAAGAAGCCTAGGCCACAAAGGAATAGCATGCAGGTCTATATGGCAAACGCAGGACACTAATAACTCCCACCACAAAAAAGGTCACCAGCCACCTGGACACTCACAAATCACAAGCAACAAGCAGGAGGCCTGGGAAACACCATGAACTGACAAAAGGCCTATAAAAGCCTGGCAAAGGATGCATGCCAAAGCGCACTGCTCTGCCTTTTTAGTGCAATAAAATGCAAAAATGAAAATACACAGGCCAAACAGAACACCTTCGTCAAAACAAAAACACATTTCCCAACTCAGTCCAATGCCATCCATGCTCTAAATGATGGTTGAAAAGGAAAAACATTCAAAACACACCAAAGGAACAGTTGCGTCATCATGCACCCACCCATGACTAGCTCTGGGCCTACTGACCACTACTACCCACAACAATTTAAAAAAAGGAATGATAAATAAAATTGTAATTGCAACAACTGCAATGCCCCTAATCAAACAGACACAACACTAACTTACTTGTAAAATATCAAATAAAAAAATCCTCAAATCCAATGATAATGATGCAACAGACAAAAAGAGTGATCTTTCCAACTCAGAATCCAAAGGCAGAATGAGCAGGAGATGGACAAAGCACTGGGAGGGGGGCCTGCTGGACAGGAACAGGCAGTTGGAGATTCTGTGGCACTTCCTCCCTCTCCCCCCATTTTCAAAAAGGACTCCTTGCACAAAAAAGGACAGCCAAATGTCAATCTGAGGAGTTTTTTTCATCCAAATCATCATTTACAGAAGGTTTTATGCTGCTAGATATGATATTCTTCTCCAGATTGAAAACTTTACGTGTTCGAGTTCTCGAGCTTCAACTTACTTCCGCCGGATGTTGATGGCGTGTCCAAAATGACGTGTTTGCGTTCTCACGCTCCCTGTGGCATTGAATATGACGTGTTCACATCCTCACGCTCTCGCTCGAGGTGGAGAATGACATGTTCGAGATCTCATACTCTCGCTGTGCATGATTGCGAGACAAATGATGTGATTGCGGGTGCGAACTCTCGCGAGATAGCACAAACGGCTACCAACATCTCGTGGAGCACGTGACCGGATCAGGAAAACGTGTCGGCAAACGCGGGGATCCCAGTAAGGCGATAGCGCACGCAAGAATGTATTTTCAAAGCGCAAGCATGAAAAAAAATCTCCGGTACGCTGTGGATTGCGGAATTTTGACATTTTCGCTCTCTCCACGGAATGCAAAAATGTCAAATTATCGCAATTTCCGCAAGTGGAACGGAATTTGACACCCACCCCTACTTTTTGAGCTGTGGTGTACTCATCCATACATTTATGTATACATACCTAATGATAACATTCCCTCATTTACAATGCTCAACATGCTACAGGAGGCTTAAAACTCAATTAGAATTTGCTTTGGTAGGTATGGTAATATATAACTGTAGGTGTGTAACTTACTGACAGCCACATCCGCGATGGTTGATATGGTCATATTTTTTGATAATGTATAGTAGAGGGATGACATGCACGATGGGCTCCATAGCTGGACAGCAGATATTGTAGGAAGCGTATTTTGACGAAGTTCAGACTTAAAAGACCCCCCTTCCACCTGCTCCGATGAGGTGGTTGGACCAACACAGATGGGGCATCGGCAATACGCATCATAATAGGGCAGGCGGTTCCAGAGCATAACTTGCTCAGATATTCTCCAATCAACCTTTCTGAAAGCTTTGTGGTCGAAATTTCTAGTCGGAGTCAGTGGAATCACGTCCGTTGGTAAGCAAGAGCAACCGCCTCCAATGCTACTTTGGTTGGTCTGACTATCCCCAACAGTACCACCAACATGGTAATCAGTTCCATGTGTTTTTCTGATTTAACAGTTCCTTGCACTTTCAGCATATATGGGCTGATAGTTTCACGTTTTGCCTTTCCCTTTCTGTTAAGTATTATGGTGCTCTTAGAATCTTTTATTTTCTTACAGGACTGGATGGTTTTTATCCTGAATGTACCTTAGAGGTCTGTATGTTGAACTTTCAAAGAGCCTGTTTCCCTCCACTTTTTCAGTGGCAAATAGTTTTTTGTAGCAGGCCATGTTGTTAAAAGTACACTGCAGTTTCAATAGGATAAGATTTTGCACATCATTGTGATACTTGAAATCCTAGAGCACTGCTAATAAGACTTTGCATACACATTGAGTCTATGGAGATGGATTTGGGATGTGGTGACAATAGGAAAATTATTGTAAACAAAACAACAATTATTTTGGTTCTATAGTTCAGAATCAAAATTGAAAATTAATTGCAGATAACTGATTGACAATAAGGAGTGTACGTGGAGAGCATGAATATAATTTTTTTTAAACTGGGGAATAACATAATATACAATAACATGAAAATTAGGAGAATTAGAAATATGTATGAAAATATAAACAGGATGTGTTCCTTGGATTGTAAATATTATATGTTTATTGAAGTATTTTAGAAAATGTTGGGATAATAGGTTCTCATAATTTGTTGTTATATATTTGGGAGTCTGCTAGACCACTTTGGTTCATTTTTGAAATAATAACACTCACTTTTTATTATTGAAGGGTTTGAAATGATAGAGTTTTATTTATGTTTTTATATTGTAAATAAAGTCTTATATATGATTTTACAGGCCAAGAAGGATGAAGTGCCATGGTAGGGACAACATGCATTGGTTGGGCCACAGCCTTGCATGTTTGCAGTTAAAAAGAAGGCTGAGCTAACATCTTGCATGTTTTCAATAAAAAATAAGGAGAAAGAATAAAGGAATTGAAAACATCCGTAGACTGGATGACCTTTTTTAAGTTATTGATTAACTGAATGTGGATTTTTTGTGGTAATCTCCACAGGAATACAATTTGTGGACTTGTCAGTACAAGATTCAGTGATTATTGGTTAGTTGGAGTGCGTTCCTTTTTCTTGTTTTGTGGACAGTGATTCACAATTGGAGGTTTGTGGGCAGTTGGCCCTCAGAAGGTGAATGCCACAGTGGGATAAATGGAGTGATAGGCCAGTGCTGGAGGAAGAGCCACTACTGCTTATTCTGTGTGGTTCTTCAATCTAAAGACCAATTTTTCTTGTGCATACTATTTTTGCAGTTTCCGTGGTAGCTGAAACTCACCAAAATTAAAAAGGCCACTATGCATCCTCACAATTCCCCCTTAACATTTCATTGGCTCTAATAATAGTCATTGGAAACATCTTTCCAATGACTGCAGTGCTAAACCACCAGCATGTCTGTTAATAAGGCCATCGGTGGTAATGCAGGCCCCTGAAGTCCCCATAGCGCGGGGGACACTCTTCAGGGGACCCCCAGTCAGCCCTGGGCATATGGGTATCAGATTCACAAAGGTAACCTACACTTTTGTGTAAGTTTATGATTGTTTGCTATTCACAAAGGGATTTACGAGCAAAAGTGTCCAGTCTCCATCTATAAAATGCGCAAAGACTCATAAAGATACTATGCATGAATCTATTTTTGATCCCCAAACAGTAATACACTTACACAAAAGTGTACCCTTACCTTTATGAATCAGGTCAGCTGTCTCATAAAACTATGTCATTGTATACTTCAAAGTGGGGCAGCTCTCTTTTTCAGCTGTAGTGAAAATTCTCTAATATCCTCTACTGTTAGCCAAAGTAGATGAAATACCCTCAACATATAGATTAAACAACAGGAATGCAAGAAGGTAACCCATTTTAAAAATTCATTGGTGCTCATTGAGGATATATATATTTTCTCCAAACTTCACTTGTATGAACAGAGGAACTGTAGAAGGCATCAATAGCTTCTAGTAGTTGTGCAGAATACACAAAGACAGTGTTTCTTGACCTGTGGTCCATGGAGTACTGAAGGTCCAGAAAGCCTACTCAAAAGGTCCATGATTGTTTAGGAAATGAAATAATATTATCAGTTTAATATTATGTGTATACATAAAAGAACAAAATAAAAAATTGAACATTTTAAAATATTCTGGAAGGAATTTGAAAAAAGAGATTAAAGATTAAATTAATATCTTTCGCTTTACTTGTGGGAGCAGTTTAGTATGGACGTTTGGTAGCCTCATGTACAGCACTGGTATTCACTGTCAAAGAGAGAGTTTGCTTTAAGAGCTAAAAACACAAAGTGATATGTCTATGTCTAGCATATCATGTCACTTTTTAGAAATAAAACCACATTTTAAAATAATCCAACTTTTGTATACTTTTTCTTTTGTGAAATTGTTAAAATATTTCCGAATTTGTGTATTTGTTTTTGAGTACAATTATTTCTGTTTGGTCGTAATTGAGCAAAAATGATCTTGAATGTATGTTGTGTGTGTGCCTACCTGTGAAAGTGAGTTTATGTAAGAGGGACAGTGTGAATGTGTGAGCATGTGTGTCGAAAAATGCCCATATCACCCCTTTTGCGTCGTCACCCCCACATTTTGGTACATTTTATTGCTGATTTTCTGAATCTGCACACTGGGACACTGCTGTCCACTGCCCTGTGTATGTGCTCTGCTCCCTAAAACATGTTGAATTGGTATACTCTTAGTTGGCATATTTAACTTCAAGATAAGCACCTAGTTTATGGTACTGTAAATTAAATAAACTGCAGAACATGGTGTGTCACCACTGAAGTTACACTTTAAAACAAGACTGCAGGCCTTCTACCAGTAACTAGGCAGTGCGGGTTTAAATTGCAAATTTGACATGTCATAATAAACAATTTTTGACTGGGCTATAATCCCACTTTAAATATTAATGAGTCACTCCTAAGAAAACCTTATGTCCCCATAAGGCAGGGTGCATGATATTTAAAAGTAGGACATGTGAAAGTTTATTGTTAAACTTGTCCTTACGGTGACAATGCCCTAAAATCTATTTTAAATTAAGCAGGGTGAGTTATTCCATAGGAAAGCATAGGGATATTTTATTAAAGTTAATAAAGTTATCTCTGCCTAGGAACCAGATACAAAAACAATTATTGGATTTTTTAAAACAGGTTAGGTAGAAGAAGTACACTTTAACACTTAATCAAGGGTCAAAACACAACAGAAATGCATCAGGTCTACTGGACCAGTCACATTGGATGGATCACCCCCCAAAAGTCTCATGATTTAAGAAAAATATCAGTTCTTTAGGACAAAACCATCACTCATCCTTAGTTCTCATGCTTCATTATAGAGATCCTCCTCACACCACTTCCCAATGGTCAGTGGTGTCACATTAACCACCACAGTGCTGGCGGAGTCCCGAACTCCAGGGGGCCCACTCAGCACAGTACACTGGGTCTGTGACTAAAGTGGTAGGTGGTAGTGGTGCCTTTCATGTACTTTGGAGGGGGGCACCCGCAAGTTTCGTTATGCCACTGAGTTGGGTTGGATACAACACTTCCTCTTTTGTTTAAAATAGACACAAAGGGCATTTAGGTGTAGTAAAGTTAGGATTTTGTCTCAGTTAAACTTAAGTTTTACTTACTTTAACTGAAGACCAAAACTTAAGTTTAACTGAAACAAAATCCTAACTTCTCCTAAAGGCCCTTTGTGAATACCGAAAGTCGTAAAGTTAGGATTTTGTCTCAGATTACTTTTGTGAATCGGGCTCTGAGCGCCCCATAATTCAGAATGCGGGTGCCGAATGTGTAATATATGACAATGACCAGAAATGCCCCACATCTGTGTAAATATGGAGAATTTATGCTCTTTCCCTTTAACACAACGCACTGCAACAACCTTTGCTTGCTGCCCTGCTTTGCATGAATTATTAGTAAGGCACCTAGTTTTCAATTCTTATGATTGGTACAGATAAATACAGACAGAAAACCATCTATTTTTCTGTAAGTATTTATTTTTAAATCTGGATGAATATAGAACATAGGTTTTCTTTTGGACGATGCACACTGCTGTCAATCATGAGTGATAGGTCAATAGCTGTACAAATTGACAGGTAGGCGAATAAAAAAATTAAAATGAGGCTTTCATAACTGCAGAAGTGCAACTATTTAACCTTTTCTACAATGTAATTAGCTTCAAACTGTATTGTACTGTAAATGGTTAAAATCTATTGGACATTCAAACATGAGTAAACATTTGTTGGTTAAATGAATGTGAAAATGTATTAATTGCAGCTTCATGTTTTACATTGAGCAGAACATAAGCACAAACTAAAAATGGATACATACAGATTAAAATGCATCAAATATAATTATAGATAAATACAGACAGAAATGGCAAAAGAAAAAAATACCATAAAACCAGAATCCCTAATTATTAGTAAATGTGCCCCCAGATTTAACTCACAAAATAGCTGCATTCTTTCACATTCAGAACCTGGAGAACATTGTCACCTTATTCTCAGCGGCACTGCTGCTTTCTTTCAAAGAAGGATGACAAATATAGACATGTAGCTGCCAGAAAGACTGTTACAACCACTCGCTTCTGACACTAGCTAAATGTCATTGTCATAATATACATTAATAATTAATCATTGCCTTGAACATCTGTTTGATCCATTGCAGGACAGGAGCTGCAAAGTACAGTTTGGCCCATCAGGGGACTTGTTTGTTCAATGTCTCTGCTCAACTCTTTAAATGGTGGGCGCAGAGCATGTGAAATGTACAGACTGGCCTGGAAAGCCATTGATAAGCTGTAAGGTATTCTGCAATTTATTACTCTAAACCAGCAAGCATGTTGTATAGTATTTCATTTAGAACTTCGAATACCATTTCAAAGTGCTTGACTGCGAGCAGTTGTTTGAGTTGGACATTTGTTCTGTGCACATCCACCTATCTCTACCTCATTAATTACACACGGTGACCTCCAGAGAAGCAATGGATTTTCATACCTGATGTAATGTAATGTAATGTAAAAGTATACTTGTAAAGCGCGACTACCACTCCAGAGAGCATCTTGGCGCTAAGTACCCCAGCCAGATGGAAATAGGCCGGCTGACTAACGGAGTTCGGAGGGTCCTATACACTTCAAACTAAAGCTCTACATGCAGTATCAGTAAGGGCGAAAATCCAGGTTTTCAATTCTTTCCTGAACTGGATTTCTGTAGGAAGTTGCCGAAGCTGGAGTGGCAGCTTATTCCATGCCTTGGAACCCAGGACAACAAGGGACTTTCCCCCTTTGGTAGCAAGACTAAATTTAGGGGTCACCAGTAGGTTTTGATTAGTGGACCTAAGGCTCCGTGCTGGTAGATAGCGTTTAAAGCACCTTGAAAGGTACTTTGGCTCTTGTGAGTGAAATGCTCTGAATGTGATGACCAGTATTTTGAAGAGGACACATTTGTGGATTGGGAGCCAATGCAGGGCATTGAGTGCAGCTGAAGCAGACGACCTTCTAGGCCAGCCCAGGACCAAGCGGGCGGTTGCATGCTGGACCATCTGCAGCCTGTGGAGCACGGTTTTATTTGCTCCTGCATACAGGCTGTTGCAGTAGTCCAGTCTAGATGTTATAAGTGCAACCGCCACCGTTTTCCTTGCTGCCAGTGGGAGGAGGTCAAAGAATTTTCTCAGGCCTCTGATAATGTTGAAGCAAGTGCCAGCCACGGTCACTGCCTGTTGTTTAAATGACAGAGAGTCGTCAAATTTAATGCCCAGGTACCGGGCAGAGGAGATGGTATTTGGAGGAGTTCTGCGTCTTAGGGCCACCACTGTTTAGGTGAAAACAGATTTTGATGGCCAAACGGCAGAATTTCGGTTTTGCCCGAATTGCATTTTAGATGATTGCTCCTCATCCAATCAAATATGGCAGCAAGGCAATTTTTAAGATTTTCCTCTGCACCGGGCAGCTCCCTATCTAGTACTAGGGTAAGCTGTGTATCGTCAGCGTATGAGATTGTGCTGATCTGAAAAGAGGAAATAAGTTCAATCAGGGGGACCATATATAGGTTGAATAATACCGGGCTCAGACTAGAGCCCTGTGGCACCCCTGTGTTGATGACCTTCTCCTCAGAGCAGAGCTCTCCCAATACGGTGACTTGCCTCCTTTGGCTGAGAAAGTTTTCCAGCCATGTGAGGACTGTTCCCCCTATCCCTGATTTTGCTAGGCGGTCAATCAATATGGAGTGTGAAACCGTATCGAAAGCCGCCGATAAATCAAGCAAAATCAGGACGGCTTTCTTCCCTTGGTCCATGGCGTGATCCAATCTCGTGAAAGAGTTCTGGGCTGTTCAACATAATCTCTTGGTCAAGTCATTAAAGATTTTCCTCATTGGTCGTTTGTGCCTTTGTTGGTTGAGGTGGAGCATTCAAAGGGAGAAGACATCAACAATACATTTCTAACTTGTGAAACCAATGTGAGCCAGCAATAAGGTCTAGGAATCATTGAAGATAGTTACAGGCTGAAATATCTCAGTAGGTTGAGACACAATAGAATGAAATATTGAATTGTACTAATCACAACAATATATAAACAGATTACAGTAAACAGGCATTGCATAAAGAAAATTACCTTCTCTCTTCTAACATTATAAATGATAGGGCAATGTAGTAAGGGTCTCTATTTAGGGACCATTGAAAGTGTCAGCATAATCAGACTTCAGTCGGAGTCTTGAGAAAAGGAAATAAGTGTTTAGCATAAAGCTTCACACTTGCAAGAATAAGGAAATAAAAGAGGTCTCCATCTCTCAAAGTCTAAAGGGAATCTGCATGGTCTACAAATGTGAGAACACCAATTTGAAGGTCACAGGAGATTCAGAAACATCCTTATCCCCTTTCACACCACCAAGAACCAATCAAATTGTTACTTGAGTTCATCTGCAACATCTCTTCAGTTTCCCATCGCATTGAACTGGTACTGTAGCGATCAACCTTGAACGTCCTTCCATCCTGGTGCCTTGTGAACAGAAGGCCTCTTTTGACCATTTATTCTACACATTCACTGCCAAGTTCTTCCCTCCAGGCATTTTTATCAACAGTCTAAAGGAAACATTAAGCCTTGCTCTGTGCACCTACAAAGAGAGAGCATTCTGGCAAAGCAAAATGCATTTTAACTGAAGCCTATCACCAGGCTAATTTAAGTTAGCATTTAATATGAACTTAACTACATGATTATTCATGCACAGTTGTAACTTGAGAAATAATTATAAAACGTGAGTAAAAGAGTACATGTCTACGCATGCAAGTAGAACTTGAAGTGTACGTGCAAAAACATGAATAAAGAATACATGTGTACATGTTTAAACTGGACAATAATGCACATGTGTATAAATCTATAATCACTACAATGATTTCAGCACATTATTACATTTAAATGCTTCACACATTAGTGAAGTTAAGGCACACAGCGAATATAATTTCAAATGCGAGTATATAATTGCATTTCTGTGCTGTAATGGTGGACCCTAAATTGTATTGCGGACCTGCGTTTCGTGAAATATAAGTACATGTGCCCCCAGATCTTTCTTACAAAACAGCTGCTCTCTTTCGCATTCAGAGCCTTGAGAACCTCACCAGCACCTTATTCTCATGCACTGCTGCTTTCAACCAAGGATGACAAATGAAGGCATGTAGCTGCCAGATGGGGAACATCGTTCACAACAAAACTTTTACCACGCAATACCATTACAACGCAGGAATTACAACGAAAGCTGTTACAACAACTTTCGCTGGAGGGCGCTGTTGGATAGGGAATAGTTTCATTTTCTATCCAACACCTTCCCTACTATCCACGAGGACTGGAGTTGGAATAGAAAATTAAACTATTCCACTATCCAGCGCCCCCCAACGTTGTAACGACTTGCGTTGTAATACCTGCGTTGTAAAGGCATGCGTGGTAAAAGCATGCGTTGAAACGTCATACAACCCTGCTTGAAAGACGGTTCTCTCACGACCTCTGGCTTCTGACACTGGGTAAATGTCGTTCATTGTTATGAGAGATATTATTAATCAATCATTGCCTTGAACATCTGCTTGATCCATTGCAAGACATGAGCTGTCAAAGTACAGTGAGGCCCACCAGGGGACATGCTTGTTCAATGTTTCTTCTCAGCTCCTAAAGTGCCTAGTGCAGCACATGGTAACTGTACAGTGTAGCGTGGAACGCCATTAATTATCTGTAAAGTATCCCGTAGTTTATTACTCTATACCACAAATCATGTTGTGTAGTATTTCACTTAGAACTGTGATTAACATTTGAAAGTGCTTGACTCCGAACAGTTGAGTCAGGCGGACACCTGCCCAGTGCACCTCCACCTATCTTTGCCTCCTTAATTACACACCCTGCTCTCCAGAGACGCAAAGGACTTTCATATCTGAACCAATCCGGTGGCTGGAGTTTCAAATTTACATCACCTCAATCTCCTGGTGACATCCTTCTACAACGAGCCTCTGCTGATAAAATACTCTCCAAGTATTTTGAGTCAGTTCATTATAAAGGTTTTCATGGGCTTTGATTTCTTAAACGGCACAGAACAAGCATAAAAACTCACACATAGCTCAGAACTTCAATGCATCTAGAGGCCTCATCTAGACTCTGGAAGAGGGCCCTTCAGCCAGCCAAGGAAGCGGAGGCCCTACCCTCCGCCCTCCTGTCAGATGACCCCCTCCCCATATTTTGAGATCCCCTCCTATCTGGCAGAGTCTTACTGCCTACAGTCTATCTGCCGATGTTGCGATGCATGAAAGTCGGAGCAGTATGCCAATTGGACCAGTATGCCCAATGTGTAAATGAAAGTTCTGACTTAAATTTGTATTTGCCAATAAATTTAGCAAAATATTATTTATTCTCTCACTATTTTGATTTATTTCCTTAAGGTAGTATTCATGAAACCTTAAACTTAACTACTCGGGTTGTGTCTGTGGCCTAATCTTTGTAACTGGGCTCTACAGCCATGCTAGGCACACATACAGTAAATCAAAATAAGTAATTTAATTATATGTCTAGTTATTTTTAATGGCCAACAGTCGGCAGATTTTTTTTATCGTAATCCTTGAAAACAGCCATTGTGTATTGCCATCCAGTGTGCTTTGCCATAGGCTTGCAGGTCTTCTTCGTTAATCAATCTCCATGCCTTCTTGCTTAGTGTTATTGTTGACCATACCAAATAGGGACCCTTGCTTCTAGT
The DNA here is from genome assembly GCF_964263255.1 of Lissotriton vulgaris. Classification (NCBI taxonomy): domain Eukaryota; kingdom Metazoa; phylum Chordata; class Amphibia; order Caudata; family Salamandridae; genus Lissotriton; species Lissotriton vulgaris. The sequence continues at coordinate 172,711,940 of NC_141697.1, forward strand.
CAGGGTAAGGAGGAAACCCTCTGAGATAACCCCTGCTTGTGCTTATCTTTCATTTTAAGGTAATGGGGTTCTTCAGAAGAACAGCTTGTCATAATAGACATTGCAACATCTCTTTAACCCTGAAATTAGTCTCAGTCATGTCAGACTTATGTTAGAGAATGTCAATTCTTTGACAGTGTGAACTAAAGACAATAATTGCAATTAGCATCGGAAGGGAGCTACTGTCTAACAACGTATGTCAATCTGCGGAAATGAAAATGAGTTTCACGAGTCAGTGATTGACTGCTTGCTAGGTGTTCCCACACCGGCCCCTCAGCAGAAGCCATGATTGTGGAAGTCAACAGAACAGTGTATTTTGGTGATTTTTATTCTGAAACTTTGTCTTATTTTCCATCATAAATGAGCATCTAGTTTCAGTATCAAAGTCACAATTTCTAAATTGGGAAGATTAGTCAATCCAATTTGAGACAACTAAACACTTAGGGACATATTGATAAGCCGCTCGCTGCGCCGTCGCATCGCTTTTTGTGACGCTCTGACGGGGCAAACCACGAAAACATATTTATGAGGCCACGAAAAAAATCCACTTTGTGTGGCTTCAAACGGCCTCGTAGATATGGAGTAAGGCAAGGTAGCACAAAACACTGCGTTGCCTTACTCTGCGATAGGGAGGCAATTCATGGGAGTTTCCATGCAACACCCAGATATTTTGACGCTTCCTCAGATTTGAAAGGCCATGTAAACCTGGGTCAAAACCTAAAGCCTCCCCAGGGGAGGTGCAACTAGGAGAAATAACTTAATTCCTCCTTGTTTTTTCCTCTTTATACATGTGCTGCATCCTGCAGTACACATAGAACGAGGGAGAAGCCTTCCAGACATTCTTGCACTATGATGGAAGGGCGCATGTATTGTTGCTACGCTGCTGAAATAGCACCAGTGCCGGGGAAAGGACAAGAATACACTGTATTTGATAAATATAGTGCATTTCTTCCTTTTCACTTTGACATTGGGCAGTGCAGCTAGGTCACTTGCTGTATTGCTGTACACCAAAGCCCCATAAATATGCCCCTTATTAAATATATGTGTAGTGTTTATCTTTTTTTAGAAATCATTTAGGTGGATGACATCATAACTTTAGCAGAAAGACATTGTACACATTTGGAATTGATCCAGAAAAGGATTAATTTTGATCCTAGATTATTTAAAATCGGGGCTATTCCAGAAGCAAAGTGCATGTATTCTGTGTTTTTTTGAATTAGCCACATATCTTTATTTATGTGACATTGTACAATGGAATTTTATGCAACACAGCCAGACTTGCTGTGGAGTCTGTCCTAAGAGGACGCTAACGAAGTACGCTTATACCTGACTGGGCCATGAGGAGTGTGAGAAATTAGATTGTTGGTTGAGTGGGGTGGGAACCCTGCTCAGGCAACTGCCACATCTCCTGTCAGGGTGAATCACTAAAGTCACTAAATTAACCTGTGCGCAACTCTTTGGTAGCTTGGCACACAAGCAGTCAGGCATAACCTGGAAGCAATGTCTAACGGACTTATTCAGCCCATAATCCGTAATAAAGTGAAAAAACAACACAACACAGGAAAAATCCAACAGCGACTTAGAAAAATAGTGTATCTTTTAATATTTTTTTTACACCAAAAGCAGAAAAATGCATCCATAAAACTGGAGTTATTAATTTTTTAAGTTTAAGATGAAACTAGTGCCTAAAAGACCCAACAGTGGACATCTATTTGTGAGAGACTTGACAAAGTGGAAAGTTATGGCCCACTGCAATTGAATGCGGGTCGAATACAAGGAATGGATCGGCTCAGTCTGCGCTTTTCTTTGATTCAACAAGACATTTTGTGGGAAAATGTCTGAGAAGGTAAATTGCAGCTGGGCAAAGCTACAGTATGGGGTTGATTCCGAATCGGGAAAAAGCGCTCCGATTAGCTGTACGGAGTGTTTTTCCCGTACGAATCATACACCTACAACGTCCCCGTACATACGAGCAAGTACGATTCCAACCCAAAGCGCCACTCCGTACGATTCCTACCAGACACCGTACAACTTCAAAGTACATACGGATTGTCTCCGGGTGACGCTCTACGCTACGTCCGTACGTAAATAGGCAGCCATTTCTGGACCAGGAAGTACGATCCGTGTTGACGACACTCCGTACGGCCCTTTTGCTACGAGAGCTGCAAATAGCTGTAAAACCAGAGTCGGCCCCGAACTGCACCCCGGTACGCGACATACACCACATGAACCCCCTCGAGCGTGTAATCCCAGCCCTGTACGCCTACGACCTCGTATATAGAAACCGACGACGGTGCAGACCGTGAGTACAACGTACCCCTACAAAGGAAGTATACGTGTACGGTCCTCCACACGCTAGCGCATATCATCATTGCTACAGTGAAACGTGCCACACATACGCCATTAACATCAGGGTACAGTGCGCCACATGGTAGCGCATATCACCATAGCAATAGTGATACGTGCCGCACACAAGTCTGAAATGTCGGGGAACGGTACGCCACACGCTAGCACATATCACTATAGCAATAGTGATATGTGCCGCACACATGTCTGAAATGTTGGGTACGGTGCGTCACATCTGATTGGTGGGTGGTAAAGACCCCCAGCAGTGCACAACAGTATAGGGGGTGGGTGCAGAGGACTCCCAGCAGTGCCCAACAGTATAGGGGGTGGGTACAGAAGATTCCCAGCAGTGCCCAACAGTGCCCAGCAGTGCCAAACAGTATAAGGGGTGGGTGTAGAGGACTCCAGCAGTGCCCAACAGTGCCCAGCAGTGCCCAACAGTATAGGGGTGGGTGCAGAGGACTCACAGCAGTGCCCAGCAGTGCCCAACAGTATAGGGGGTGGGTGCAGAGGACTCCCAACAGTGCCCAACAGTATATGGGGTAAGTGCAGAGGACTCCCAGCAGGGTCCAGCAGTGCCCAACGGTATAGGGGGTGGGTGCAGAGGATTCCCAGCAGTGCCCAACAGTATAGGGGGTGGGTGCAGAGGACTCCCAGCAGTGCCCAACAGTGCCCAGCAGTGCCCAACAGTATAGGGGGTGGGTGCAGAGGACTCCCAGCAGTGCCCAGCCGTGCTCAACAGTATAGGGGGTGGGTGCAGAGGACTCCCAGCAGTGCCCAACAGTATAGGGGGGTGGGTGCAGAGGACTCCCAGCAGTGCCCAGCAGTGCCCACCAGTAAAGGGGGTGGGTGCAGAGGACTCCCAGCAGTGCCCAACAGTATGGGGGTGGGTGCTAAGGACTCCTAGCAGTGCCCAACAGTATAGGGGGTGGGTGCGGAGGATTCCCAGCAGTGTCCAACAGTGCCCAGAAGTACCAAACAGTATAGGGGGTGGGTGCAGAGGACTCCCAGCAGTGCCCAACAGTGCCCAGCAGTGCCCAACAGTATAGGGTTGGGAGCAGAGGTCTCCCAGCAGTGCCCAGCAGTGCCCAACAGTATAGGGGTGGGTACAGAGGACTCCCAGCAGTGCCCAACAGTTTAGGGGGTGGGTGCAGAGGACTCCCAGCAGTGCCCAACAGTATAGGGGGTGGGTGCAGAGGACTCCCAGCAGTGCCCAACAGTGCCCAACAGTATAGGGGGTGGGTGCAGAGGACTCCCAGCAGTGCACAGCAGTGCCCAACAGTATAGGGGGTGGGTGCAGAGGACTCCCGGCAGTGCCCAACAGTGCCCAGCAGTGCCCAACAGTATAGGGGGTGGGTGCAGAGGACTCCCAGCAGTGCCCAATAGTATAGGGGTGGGTGCAGAGGACTCCCAGCAGTGCACAGCAGTGCCCAACAGTATAGGGGGTGGTTGCAGAGGACTCCCAGCAGTGCCCAGCAGTATAGGGGGTGGGTGCAGAGGACTCTCAGTAGTGCCCAGCAGTGCCCAACAGTATAGGGGGTGGGTGCAGAGGACTCCCAGCAGTGCACAGCAGTGCCCAGCAGTATAGGGGGTGGGTGCACACGACTGCCAGCACTGCTCAGTCATAGGGGTGTGCATGTCCAACATCATACATCAAGTACATGCCTGTATGTGTACATCCCTAACTGGGAACACTCATGATAGTTGCATATCAACACATCACACACAGCAGTGACCTACTCCACGGAGAATGGTATCCTGTCACACACTGGGTGACACACCACATGTGGGTGTATTGTCAGATCCCACATGTATATCCACCCATCTAGTTCGCTGGCACACACCCCTCCATCATGACTCAATAGTTTGTAGTCATGTAACAGACCACCAAACAAATGAAGCACAAATGGACTAATAAAGTGTCATGTACATCCCGGACATGATGTGATTGTTCAGGTGGTGCAACATGTACTCCCTAATGGATGTGACAGGGTAGAAATCCCCTAGATACAAAGAAACAAAATGTATTTTGTGTGTCCAAATATTAAAAATGTACAATCTGAATCATAACGTCAAGGCTGATAACATTGTCATGCATAGTCTGATAAAGTATGATGGTCTTCCTGAAGGCATTACTACATACTACAAACCCAAGCACAGTGAGTAGCATGGACTGCACTGACCAATTATCTGAATTTATTTGTGAGCAGGCATGGCCATTGCCGAAAGGAAGGTACAAATCTATAGGGAATCAACAGAAACCTCATCACAACAATTGTGTAACTGTCCGTAGTACCTGTTTTTTTTTTATTAAACTGTGCGATTACTTAAAATCTTTACAGTATAAAACACAAAGAACATCACCCCCACCCCCAATGTGCCCGCCGCCCAGTAAAACCATATGTACAACTTTAAAATAGAATAATGGCTAATTTTGCCCCTTTTTGTCCAATCAAAGTTCTGTTAGAAGAAGGAAGGTTTTTGTCTGTTCCTTAGCTTCACGCCAATTGGAGTCTTGGGAAAGTGTGGAGGTTTGACATGAACGTTTTCACTGCGCATCACCAAGGATGGGTTCTCCATTGGACCCTTGTCCGTCCCTGGTATAGTTTTTGGGTCCAGTTGTTCCAGTTACTTAGCGGGAGCTCCCTAAGTTAGCTGTAAACTGACACTCGTTTGTGCTCCAGACGGTGCTCCTTACACAGTGTCGAGACTCTTAGGATCTATGGCCTTTTGATGGAGGTAGAGTGCCATTTTGACTTGGTGGGTGAACTTACCGACCCTGGCTAATAGGCAGGTCGTAGTTTCTGAGAAGCACCAGTCCGAGGCCTCTCTGCATGTTCTGTGGCCTAGATTCCGTAAGGCCGGGCGCAGCAGACGATAACGATTGCTGGCCAGCTTTGTACAGCAACATAGCAGGTGTAACCATGACTCTCTGTGGTAGTTGCATAATTGACAGGCGATGGCACCGTCCGTTCGTGCCCATTTTGGATTAAAGTCCGTGATCATGAGAGCCAGGAGGCACAGATACAGGATTTTCTTTCTCGCATGAGTTGTTAGTGAGTCTTGCAGGTATGGTTTGGGTTTCCCGAGAGTATAAGACTTATCCAGGGCCAACGTTAACGGGTTGTGCCGTAGCGATAGAAGATCAAGCTCGAACGAGATGGACTGGACTTGACGCTTTACGGCTTGTGCCCAGGCTGAGTATGGTATTTCATTGAGGTGCAAGCTCTTACCCTCAATTTTCAATAGGTCAATGCCTTGTGCCAGCTTAGAGTGCCATGGAGAGCCCACTTCACCAAATGTAGTTTTTAAGAAATGCTTTAGGGTGTTTTCGGGCGCTTTCAGTACACTGATGTAGTATTTTATCAGGTCCCCCAGTAATGCCAACTCAGGTCGGTTCAGGCCTATTTCTAGCCATAGCCTGTTATTCCTGGCCTGTCTAGGGGCCTGTAGCACCAACTTATACGCTTTCGCCTGGGCCGCATTGACCACTTTCTCGAATGCACCTGGGTAGGCAATGTGGCCATACGTAATGGAGGGAATCAGTTTTGCCCTGAGTACTGTCAACATCGGTTCTGCTGAGGGGCTGGCCAAGCGATAGCTTAGGCGTCTTAAAAACAGAATTGTTTTATCTATTCTTGGTTTTAGCTCCTTTAGATGTTTAGCTGCAGTGGCCCTCTCTGACACCCAAACTCCCAGATAGTTATGGGATGGGGCAGTAGCGATTAGGTTCTCCCCCAGGATCCATGTTGCTTCTTTTTTGCGCCGATATTTGCCAAAGATTACTATCTTGGTCTTACTAACGTTTATCCGTAGGTCATTTTCTTTGTTGTACGTCGCCAGGCTATTTAAGGCTCTTTGAACTCCAACCCTGGTGTGGTCCATGACCACCGTGTCATCAGCGTACTGGAGCGTTCCCAGGACCAGCTTCCCCAGTCTTGGCGGTACTAAGTTGGCGTCTTTCAGGGCTTGCCGCATATCAGCTGTATACAGGTTAAAAAGTAGGGGGCCAGAACGCACCCCTGCGTAAGTCCAGAGTTGGTCTTGATTCTTGCTGTTGTAATTGTTGGACTTAATTTCACCTGGATCCATGTCCCCTCATAGAGTGCTTTTATAGCTTTTAGCAGGACTTGTGGAAGCCCCCAAGACTCAAGTTTTGCCCATAGTCCGCTTCTGATCACTCGATCGAAGGCCGTAGAATAGTCTATAAAACAACAAAACAGTGGCAGCTTGTCCCTCGTATTGGCCTTCTTCGCCAGGTAGGAGAGCGCTATGATGTTGTCTAGAGTGGAACTGTTGGCCCTGAAGCCAGTCTGTGTGGGCGGGAGAATGCCATTTTTGTCCACCCAGGCCTTTGTATTAGACACAACGCACATTGTATACAAAGATACAAGTAACAGGCAAGGCCACAACTTGTATGAGAGTCACAATGATGAACCACTGCCTGTCAACAGGATAGGTGTTGATCAATCACCGTTCAGTTGCCCACTCTGCCACCCAAGTCCAAACATGGTCATGTTCAAATCTGTCTGACCCTGTGCCACATGGAAACAGTCCCGCCCGAACTGCCATGTGATGCCATCCCTGGACCTGAAACCTCTCACTGGCATCACAGCTGTCTACAGCCAGGCACAGATGTGTATACAAACAAGCATGGCTGAAGACGGCAGTAATGCCAGAAAGTTGTTCCAGGAACCTTGTTCCCAGTCCAGGGAAGGCATGGCTTGACAATTATGGCTGGACTGTTCCCATGAGGCACATGGACAGACAGATTTGCAGATGACCATGTTTGAACTTGGGGGGCAGAGTGGGCAACAGAGAGGTGATGGATGAAACCCTGAACTGTTGATTGGGTGTAAGTTTAGGATTGATACAGAGGCTCCCTCCATGACTACACACTGTAGTGACACTCCTCACAGGGGCAACTATCACCACAGCATACAGTTGCTAGCACAGAACTCACACTGGCTGTCAATTGAAGTGGAACACACGTCCAAAATCCAGAAAAAGGCAAAGCTAATGTGCCTACAATTGTGAATGTGAAAAACATTGATGCATTCTTGACACACCCGCAACCACATGGGAAATGTGAATACTGGAGTGTGCACACCAAGAAAAAACTGTGTTGCACCACCAATCAATACATCTAGCAATAAACGATGTGGAACAATCATCTCTGGAAGCCAATAACATCGCCTGTAAATCCAGAAATGACTGCATTGTCCAGCAGCACAGGCTAAGTGCTTAGTGAAAAGTTCACATCAGAAATAACATGCACAGCACACCACTGACAAGGCCAAACAGGCAGGCCCATCACACCTCCCATGCACAACACCCCAATCACTCCGTCAATGTGAGTGATATAGCTCAAGAAGGGAAAACTCATAATCTGGGTATCAATAACTGGGCAGCTATATCAAGTAAGCCAAGGTCACATTGTGTGGCTGCCCATCAATATTAGTTCCAAACAACCTGCAACATTTCTTGTGAATGTGCACACACGCACTGCCCAGGGTGAGTATGCACCAGACAAATTTTGTATACATGGACAGTGTGCACATGTAGCTAACACATGAGAAGTACAAAGTATTCCAGGGACAAAGGCCACTGAGTCAGACCCGTGTTGAACTCCATGTAGAGACTCATGATCCGTGCCAAAATATCATGAAGGGCAAACACAGTGCACATGTCGTGCAACAGGTAAGGTACCAACACGTGTCACAGACCTCCCTCCAACATGATGATGTGATAAGCAATATGCATACTAATACATTGCACCCTAGGAGGACATGCGCAAAAAAGAAAGACCCAAAGCAGGGGACAAATGTGGAGGAGGGAAGGGATGTAAAAGAGCATTTGCTGAATATGGGGCATTTAAATGACAATGCATAAAGTGACTGTCTGACCACACCACCCCAACTGTGGGAGTGTTACCAGGCTTCGGAGCACTGCAGGTAGCATGTGACACACATGAGAACAAACAGACATGTACCTACCCCTCCTTGCTGCTTTCCCTGCTGCAACTGCCTATGGAGGTCTGGGAATACCACTTCCAGGACACGGAGCATGTGGAGGGTTAGGTGACGGGTGCCGCCATGCTGGCGTGGAGCTTCAAGCTTCAGCTGGACCCGGGCGATACGGCGTGTCCAGCACCGGATGTCCTGCCACCTCTTCCTGATTTTACGGATCCTCCGGCGAGGGCCCCCTTCACTCCTGACAGCCCTGGCTATGTCCAGCCAGATCTCCCCCTTCTCATAGGCAGATGCCTGTCAGGAAGATAAAGTGAACCAACATCAGTACACCTGGTCCATGTCCCAAAGACACACACTTGCACCACATTGACGATGACAACAGGGCATAGGATGCTGACCGGACTTGCATCATTGTCCATGTGAATGTCTCCTGTGAGCAAACACCAATGCACTACATGTCTTTGAAAGGCTACAGATGCCATAAGGGCTGCAAACCACTCACTGAGCATGTACTATTGGGGTACGCTCTGCTCGCGTATGGCTGCAATGCAATAGTGAAACGACCCATACACACGCACGTACTATTGGGGTACGCTCTGATCGCATATGGCTACAATGCAATAGTGAAACTACCTGTACACACGCACGCACAAGTGGGGTACGCTCTGCTCGCGTATGGCTACAATGCAATAGTGAGAGGACCTGTACACATGCACGTACTATTGGGGTATGCTCTGCTCGCGTATGGCTACAATGCAATAGTGAAACGACCCATACACACGCATGTACTATTGGGGTACGCTCTGCTCGCGTATGGCTACAATGCAATAGTGAAACAACCCGTACACACGCACGCACCAGTGGGGTATGCTCTGCTCGCTTATGGCTACAAGCAATAGTGAAACGACCCGTACACACGCACGTACTATTGGGGTACGCTCTGCTTGCGTATGGCTACTATGCAATAGTGAGAGGACCCATACACATGCACGTACTAATAGGGTAATGGGCGTTTCACATTCTCTAGTGAATGCTTGTGTACAGTGCGTTCAACAAGCTCACGCATGGCACCATTACTATAGTGATAACAGGAAAACGCATGGCAGGGATGGGGGTGTGGAGTCATTATGAGAATGTCCATGTATGTATTGGCATGGCATACTTACATGAGAAGGCCCTAACAGGTGAATCAGTTTTGTTGTAGGAGTGCCAACTAGCTGGCATAAGTGTCCATGATGCATAGCCCACGGCAGAATCATTTGTGATTTGATGTGTTGAAGCAGTGTTGATTGTGCTATGTACGTTGTAATCGTTGTTTGCTGATAGTTGTACACCTTTCTCCCCAAACATGTCGTGCAGGGCACCCCCTCTGCCAAGGCCGTTGCCTGACTTGGATGACATGAGAAAACGTGATTGCATCCGCCGCTACAGATTCACTCGAGAGTTATTTCAGAAGTTGATAGACAGGCTGGAACCACATATCCAACCGCGACACAGGTATCCAACTGCACTGACACCCAAGTTAAAAGGTGATGGCAGCCCTACATTTCTTTGCCAAAGGTACGTTCCAATTCACCATAGCTCATGTGAGGGGATGTCCTAGACCATGTTCAGCCGTGTACTACGTAATGTCTTAGCTGCTATGTTGGAGCACATTGATAAATTCATTAAGTTCCCTACTCCAGAAGAGTTGACCGATGTCAAGGGTGAATTCTATGCCCTGGGACACATGCCACATTTAATTGGGTCCATTGATGGGACACATGTTGGACTGGTGCCACCACAGGCTCAGGAGCAGGCCTTCTGCAGCAGGAAACATTACCACTCCATAAATGCCCTGGTGGTGTGTTTTGCTAACATCATGATTTCCCATGTTTGTGCACATTTTACAGGATCGTGCCACGATGCATTCATCATGAGGCGGAGCAGGGTACCACAGATGATGCTGCAGCTGCGCAACCATCGGGCATGTCTTGTTGGTGGGTAAACACTGTTTCTCATGTATGTCTCAATGTAATTTATCTCTCTCACGGCTTCTCATTACACACTCATTGCCATGATGTATTGTTGTAGGAGACGCCGGATATCCAAACATGCCATGGCTCATGACTCCACTACGCAACCCCAGAACTGCTTCAGACCAGGGGTACAATAATGCACACGGGCAGACCAGGCGTGTGATAGAGCATACGTTTGGACTCCTGAAGAGCCGGTTCAGGTGTCTTGACAAGACAGGCGGATCCCTACCATACGCCCCGCTCAAGGTGTGTAACATATTCATTGTGTGCTGCATGCTGCACCACATGGCAGTGGAGAAGGACGTGCCACTCATCCTGGATCCTGATGATGAGGAACATCCATCCGTTGAGGATGAAGGCCTTGATCAGGATGCTAGCGATGAGGAGGATGATGATGATATTCGGAGTCAGCTCATACGCAACTTCTTCTCATAACGGTGAGTACCTGTAAAATAGTGTTCATGCTACTACCATAGAGTGACATGTGTAGCATACTGTGTGTCCAGCAGACTGTCTACAATGTCACTTTGATGTTTGTGGTGCAGTGTCACACAAGTGCCGATGTCATGCCACACACATGAGTGCAATGAGTGAACTTTTAATGTACAAGTGTACTACATTGTTTGTTTTTTGTACATGACCACATCTGAATTAATATATTCAGTACGGGACCCCTTGTGCAACTGTCCTTTCCAGGTCACCCTGGCTGTTGTCTCTTTGTGTTATCTTGGTCCTCCTGCAATTCCTCTTGATGATAGCAACGTTGGATGAATCTGCGTTCCCTGCACGGACATGTGGAAATGTCAGTTTGGGTAAGGATTACAAACAGGCAGTTTATTGTTGGTATGGTTTATAAATGTGTGGAAACTGTTCATGCGCATGTTGTAGGCCCATACATACATGTCACGTTACCATGTATCAAATTTCATGTTGTGCCACTCCCATGACAAGACACTCACCTTTCTTGACAGTCATCTGTAGTTGAGTATTGTCTTTGGTGAATGCATCAATGTGTGGTAACATTGACCCTGACACATTGCGGATACCACGGGTTGCCATTGTGTGTGACATCACAAACACAGGCTCCGTGGAGAATTACAGCCTCACTGTGTGCAGCAGCATGTGTCTGAATCATCCACTCAACCTTGTGGGCCAGTACAGTTTGATTTCCAGAAAACCATGTTGTGTCGGTGTGGGCCAGTGTATGTCCCACATGTTCTGTCAACTGTCCTGTGAGTCTGTTTGCATGGATGCATTGCCCCTCGTGGCAATATGTCATGTCACTGTCATGTCGTTACCTCAGTGCCGGTGGAGAACACTGCTTCGCTAGCCTTCTCGGTGAGTTGATGTTCACTTTCCATTCCCATGATGCCATGTATGTTGCGCTAATGTCATCACTACGTTGGGCTGTAGCAAATGTTAAATCTCCGTGGCACCAGTCGAGTGAGGTAATTCACAGGATTATCTTTGAGCGTGCAGCATCTCATGGTCACGGTAGGCTTATTTTTGTGGCTTTGTTCCTCATTACTCGCTGTTGAGTTTGGTCCCACCTGCTTGTCATGTTTAGCATAATGGGGCACGGTTGCAAGAGCCAATGACTGGCTCCTGTGGGGCTTCCTTGTGTTTAGGTCATTCCCTTCCTCATTGGAGGAGCTGCTAACGGCTCTTGCGGGTGATGTCTACTTTCCTGTCATGGCCCTTACAGATTTACAGGGCTAAATACGGATTGTTGGCCTTGTGTCAGTACCACTGCTATACATTACATTTTCTGAGATTAGGATCCTCAATCATACACTGTGAAATATTTGATGGCCGCATGGATCTAATTGCATAGTAGCAGCCTTGTGAGTGTTACACTAGCTTTGTTCAGGTGAGAAACTGTACGACCTATTTATCTGATGGTGTTCAAGCATCTGATCTAGTCTCATTGCTAAATCTGTGATCACACATAGGGTACAGTGCAAGTGGTTACACTTCACAGGTGTGACTGGTACAGTGTAGGTCCAAAGGTATTCTGTGATTCTGGTACAAAAGTATTGAATCCTTATGCATGTTTAACTTTGTTTCAGATCTCCCTCCATGCAGTTCACATCCTCTCCTTCCCTCGCCTGATCTCCCTTTTGTGTCTGTCATTTGTACTCAGACCAAGGGGCTATTTGGAGAAGGAACCCTTTCAGCATCGCACCACTCTGATGATCAAAGGTACGGCCAGTCCTTGGCAGTCGTGTGGAGAATCTTTCAGCCGCATTACAGGTGACATCCTTGCATGACTGTTATTGTCTTCAGAGCAATTCCACTGGGCATGTACATTGGCTAATGCAGCATGGCCTCACAAACAACGTTATCCTATTGTGTAGTAAGTGTGGTTAACTCAGTACATTGTGCCTCATTGCTGTCAACGCACATCTCTTGCCAGTCTGCATGCGTTCAATATGGTATTGTTTACAATGGTTGTTCATATGTGATTATGTGTACAGTGACAACATGCATGCTGTTGGAAATGGCAAATGTACCATATAGTGCCTGACGTACATGGTTGTGTATGTGTTGTTCAGCTTGCTACACATGACGTGCAGGCTACACCTGCTGATGCTGTGTGTCCTGTGCCCTGCTTGGCCTTAGGCTGCCTAATCCTGTGCCCAAGATCTTTGGCGACTGTTCACACATTTAGCTCGCGGTGAGCCATGGGTGACCAGACACTCCAGCCTTCACATACACATGTCACTATGTGCCCTGCTAGAATCCTTGGATTTGTGTGCTTGTTTAGCATGTTGTCACATCACTTCTGCCATCATGTGTTCACTCATTCCTGCTGCTGCATCCCTAGCCACAACGCAGCACCGAGTGGCCAGATCCTGCACCACACACACCTACAAGACACTCCTCCATCCATCTATTCTAAAAGCATGCCGCAGCTTGTCTGTGCCACTGTTGCACAACCTCCATGACAAAGGCAGGTCCGTCAGCACTGGCAACAAGCACACTGCAAGACGCTCAGCTCATTTCATGACTCATGTGACACAACAGACTCTTGCTCCAGCCACCCTCCACACAGGGAACACCAGACAATCATCCACCTGGTATCACGCTACCACAAACATGCCCATGACAGCTTCTCAGCCTGTGTGTGTAACTCATACTGGCAACACGATGCAGACCCACATCACAGTGCGTCTACGTACAACCATGTTATGGGCCTCGTACAGCACACACACAACTTCAAGCAGCACCACATTGTACTGTGTTACCTCGTCAACACAACAGCACCACACATCGCCTTCATTACTGTAACGTTGTAGTACGCAACATCAGAACACCACTTCTACATAGCCATCACAGACAGATAGTCCAAAACCCACAGGGACCAGACATTAAAACCAGGATTATGATTGGTCCAACTTGACGAGGTACACCCTCAGAGTCACACACAACACCAAGGACACACACCGGATTGTCAAACATCTGCACATCCGGTATCACACCAACAGCCTGACCACCTTCATTGTAACTATCATCTACAGCTCTCCTATCCTACACACACAAATTGGCTAAGTCATCTATCAAACAATCAATCAATTCAATGTTTGAGCGCCCTACCTACCCGTGAGGGTCTCAATGCACGGGGGCTGCTACAGATCGAAAATCCAGGTCTGGTGAAGTCTTCTGAAGACCAGCAGGTCCTGGGTCAGTTGTTGCCTTGTAGGGAGTGTGTTCCAGGTCTTTGAGGCAAGGTAGGAGGAGGATCTGTGAATCTGTCACTGACGGTGGTTTCCTGGAAGTGAGGGACTGTGGCAAGTGCATGGTTTGTAGACCGGAGGCTGCAGGTGGGTGTGTAGAAGCTGAGTCGGTTGTTATGGGATGCTGGTCCGGCGTGGTTAGGAGCTTTGTGTGCGTGGATGAAGAGTCTGGAGGTGATCCTGTTGTTGACCGGGAGCCAGTGCAGGCCTTTCAGGTGTGGTGTGATGTGGTCGTGTTGGGGGAATCGACGATCATATGTGATGAGGCGTTCTGGATGCGTTGAAGCCGTACTCATGAGTTTGGTTGTTGTAGCTGCATAGGGGGCATTCCCGTAATCCAGTGAGCTTGTGGAGAGGGCCCAGATGACTGTTTCTCCCATGTTTGAGGTGATCCATTTGAAGATCCTGCAGGGCATTCAGAGGATGTTGAAGCAGGAAGATGAGATGGCGTTGTCCTGCTTGTTCATGGTGAGGGAGGATTTGAGGATGACCCACAGGTTGCATGCATGGTTGGTGGGTTCTGGGGCTGTTATTAGCGATGTTGGCCAACAGGAGTCGTCACAGGCTGAGGTGGTGGGACCGTGGATGAGGTCCTCCGTTTAGTCAGAATTGTGCTTCAGCCTGATGTCCTTCATCCATTTGGCAACGGTCTTCATTCCTCTGTGGAGGTTTCCTTTGGCAGTGTGTGTTTCTTTGATGAGGGATATGATCAGCTGTGTGTAATTTACATAGGAAATGATGTTGAGGCCATGTTGTAGAGCAAAATGGGTGATTGGTGACATGTGGATATTAATCAACGTCGGGCTGAAGGATGATCCCTGTGGGACGCTGTGGATGGTCTCAGTGGTCTTGGAATGAAAGTTTGGGAGGCAGACGCTCTGGGCCCTGCGGGAGAGGAAGAATGTGGCCCAGGCCAGGGCAATCTCTAGGATTCCGGCGTCATGGATGCGTGCTGTTAGGGTGTCTTGGCAGCCCCTCTACGCCCATCCACGCCTGGACCGCGCCCAGCGCCAGGACCCCTGGTCCCCGCCGATGCAAGACAACCCGACTGACCTACAGCGCCGCCCTCAACGCACTCAATGCCGGCCGGAACTCCGCCTGCTGCCGGGCCACCCCGATACGCATTCACGGACCCTTCACCTGCAAAACCTGCATGTTCACCTGCCTCCGAACCTACACCGCACCCGCCAAGCCAAGCACCAGCAACCACCGCCTGAAGTACATCCTTCTCAACACCCGCTCCGTCCACAGACACGCCGTGGAACTCTGGAACCTCCTCGACACAACATCACCGGACATCGCCTTCCTCACGGAAACCTGGATGAACGCCTCCTCAGCCCCGGACATCGCCATCGCCATCCCGGACGGTTACAAGATCATCAGGAGGGACCGCGTCAACCAGACCGGAGGAGGCGTCGCCATCGTCCACAAGAACACCATCCGCATCACGACCGACTCCGACTACACCTTCGCCGCCGCGGAGCACCTCCACTTCCAGATACACACCGACCCAAACACGACCCTCAGAGGCACCCTCGTCTACAGACCCCCGGGACCACGCACACAATTCAGCGAGGACTTCACAGACTTCATCAGCCCGCACGCCCTCCCCTCCACCGACTACATCCCCCTAGGGGACCTCAGCTTCCACCTGGAGAACAACAAGGACAGCAACACCGCCGCCCTGCTGGACAACCTCGCCAACCTCGGACTCAAGCAACTGGTCAACACCCCCACCCACTACGCCGGCCACACGCTCGATCCAATCTTGTCATCCAGCAAGCACATCACCTTCAGCCACTCCACCTGACTCCACTGGACCGACCACAGCTGCGTCCACTTCAGCTTCAGAAGAACCACGACCCACCACCACCCGCAACAGGTTCCTCACAGGAGCTGGAGCAAGATCACGGCTGACCAGCTCACCACCTCCCTCAGCCAGAACCCCCCGCCAGCACAACGGACCCCAACGAAGCTGCCCGCAACTTCACGCAGTGGCTGACCGCCTGCGCCGATGACCTCGCACCACTGAAGAACCCTCCCAGCAGACCCAGAAGAAAGAAGGCCTCCTGGTTCACCGACGAACTCAAGGACTCCAAGAAGACCTGCCGCACCCTTGAGAAAGCCTGGCTCCTCGACCAGTCCACTAACAACATGACTGCCCTCAAACACGCCACCCGCAAGCACCACCAGCTTATCCGCACCACCAAGAAGAAATCTCTGAAGGAACGACTGGACAACAACGCCCACGACAGCAAGGAACTCTTCAGCATCGTCAAGGAGTTCTCCAACCCCAGCACCGGCAACAACGACATCACTCCTTCACAAGATCTCTGCGACTCTCTCGCCTCGTTCTTCCACCGCAAGATCGCCGACATCCACAACAGCTTCGGCGCACCTCCCACGCACCCAACTGTTGAACCAACGCCCCCCACCGCCACCCTCCGCACCTGGAGCGCGGTGACCACTGAAGACACAGCCCGCACGATGAACACCATCCACTCCGGATCTCCAACCGACCCCTGCCCCCACCACGTCTTCAACAAGGCCGACTCCACCATCGCACCCCAACTCCGGAACATCATCAACACCTCCTTCAACACCGCCACCTTCCCGGAGAGCTGGAAGCATGCCGAGCTCAGCACCCTACTGAAGAAACCAACAGCGGACCCCACCGACCTCAAGAACTTCCGCCCCATCTCGCTCCTCCCTTTTCCTGCCAAAGTCATTGAGAAGACTGTCAACAGTCAGCTTGCCGCCTTCCTCGAGACGAACGGATCCCTCGACCCCTCACACTCCGGTTTCAGAGCCAACCACAGCACCGAGACCGCCCTCATCGCAGCCACCGACGACATCCTAGCCCTGCTCGACAAAGGAGAAACAGCGGTACTCATCCTCCTAGACCTCTCTGCAGCATTCGACACTGTCTGCCACCGCACCCTAGTTCAACGCCTCAGCAACATCGGCATCCAAGAGAAGGCAGTGGAGTGGATCATCTCGTTCCTCGCCGGAAGAACCCAGAGAGTCCGCCTCCCCCCGTTTCGATCCGTGGCCACCGAAGTCATCTGCGGTGTTCCGCAAGGATCATCACTCAGCCCCACCCTCTTCAACGTCTACATGAGACCTCTTGCAGCCATCGCTCGCCAACACAACCTCAACATCATCACCTACGCCGACGACACCCAGCTGATCCTCTCCCTCACCAGAGACCCCGACACCGCCAGAACCAGCCTACACGAAGGGATGAAAGACGTCGCCGAATGGATGAAAAACAGCCGCCTGAAACTGAACTCAGACAAGACGGAAGTCCTCATCCTGGGATCATCGCCCTCCGCCTGGGACGACTCCTGGTGGCCCCCCACCCTGGGTACCACTCCCAAGCCAACAGACCACGCACGCAACCTGGGCTTCATCCTGGACTCCTCCCTCTCAATGACCAGACAAGTCAACGCCGTATCCTCATCATGCTTTCACACCCTTCGCATGCTCTGCAAGATCTTCCGATGGATCCCGATCGAAACCAGGAAGACGGTCACCCAGGCACTCGTCACCAGCCGACTGGACTACAGAAACACCCTCTACGCCGGAACCGCAGCCAAGCTACAAAAAAGACTCCAACGCATCCAGAACGCCTCCACCCGACTCATCCTGGACATCCCCCGACGCAGCCACATCTCCGGCCACCTGAGGGACCTGCACTGGCTCCCCGTCAACAAGAAGATCACGTTCAGGCTCGTCACCCACGCACACAAATCTCTCCATGACCTGGGCCCCAAGTACCTCAACGACTGCCTGACCTTCTACACGCCCACCCGCCAGCTACGATCCACTAGCCTCGCCCTCGCCGCCGTACCACGCATCCGAAGAGCCACCGCTGGAGGCAGATCCTTCTCCTACCTGGCGGCCAAGACATGGAACTCCCTCCCCATCCACCTTCGGCTGACCCAGGACCATCTCGCCTTCAGGAGACAATTCAAGACCTGGCTGTTCGAGCAGTAACGGATCCCTTCCCCCAAGCGCCTTGAGACCCTTCCGGGTGAGTAGTGCGCTATACAAGTGTTACGATTGATTGATTGATTGATTGATTGATTGACCGTGTAGAAGGCTGGTGATAGGTCCAGAAGGATGAGGGCGGCTGTTTCTCCTTTGTCCATAAGGATGCTGATGTCATTGTTGGCGGTGATGAGGGCGGTGTACGTGCTGTGGATGCAGCGGAATCCAGTCTGGGATGGTCCCATGATGTTGTTGTCTTCGAGTTAGCGGGTCAGCAGTCTGTTGACGATCTTCTATGTGACATTTTCTGTGAAGGGGAGATGGCCCTGAAGTTCTTGAGGTATTTGTGGTCCGCTTTTTGTATGTTCACTAAGACGTTGAGCTCAGCATTCTCCCAGCTCGCACTGAAGGTAGCTGTCTCAAAGGAGATGTGGATTGTTTTTGGAAGAAGAGGTGCGCTGGCTTAGCTGGATGTGTTGAAAATGTTGAGAAGCATTGTGTCAGATGGGGATCCGGAGTGGATGGAGTGCATGGTCCTGATGGTGTCTTCATCGCTGACTTAGTACTGGGCGGTCAGGTAATTTTTGTGGGTGCTGGTCTAAGGGGGGATTGACTCGTTTGTGTGTGGGGGGTAGCGGAGTAGAAGCTGCTGTGGATGTCGATGATCTTACGCTGTCAGAAGGTGGACAGTGAGTCACACAGGTCTTGTGATGGTGCTATGTCATTGGTGTTGTAGGTGGGAGTTGTGAGTTCAATCACGATGTTGATGCGCTGTTTGCTGTTTGCTGTTGTGTTCATTGCTGTCTAGACAGTCCTGTTGGAGGTCCTGATGAGTTGGTGGTGTCTGCATGTGGTGCTCTTGTGTGCGGTGTAGCTTTATGGTGTTTGGTTGCAGAGCCAGCTCCTCTACAGCTTCCAACAGGTGCACTTGGAGGTCCTGAGGTCTTTGGTGCACCATGCGGCTATCTTGTTGTTGTGATAGGTGGAGGAGGCCTTGAGTGTGGCGAGGATGTCAGTGTATTTTTTGATCCACTGTTTGAGGTTGATGGCAGCAGAGTTGGGGTAGGTGTGGTCGGCGGGTGGTCCCAGGGCAAGGGTGGCGGTCAGTTAGTCCACGGTGGCCTTGTACTATCAGCGGCGTGGCATGTACTGTGTGCGGGGTGGTGTGGTGGTGTGGTGGGTTTACTGAAGATGAAGTGGAGGCATCTGTGGTCTGTCCAGTGGTGTTTGGTGATGTGGTTGAAGGAGACTTGTTGAGTTGCCAAGAAGATGGGGTCCTATGTGTGTCCAGCGGTGTGGGTGGGTGTTTTCATGAGTAGTTTTAATCTGAAGTTGACGAGGTTGTCGATCATGGCAGTGGAGTTTGCGTTGTTGTTATTGCTAGGCGGTGTGGAGTGTGTCGTTGGTGTTGGTAGTGACTCTGGGAGTGTTCATGTGGATGATGGCGATTCCTCCTCACACTGTTGGTGCGTTGTCTGCGGGAGATCTTATGGCCTTCTGGGATGGCTATGGCGATGTCTGTTGACGAGGTGGTGTTCAGCCTGGTCACCGTCAACGACACCAGCCAGACCAACTACAGCAAGAACCTCTACACAGGTACAAGTACCAGACTCCAGGAGTACTTGTACAACTCCAGGGTGCATGTACACACCTCATCCTCAACATCCCCTGCTACTGCCACATGACCGTACACCTGAGATACCTACAATAGTCCCACAATCAACTGCATAATCCTCAGCCACACTCAGTAGGCACTCCACAGGCCCAGGCCAATACACTAATATGGACGTCTACCATCCAACACCCCGTTGCCCGCAGTCCGTCCTGCCACCCTTGGCCTGGACACCATGACATCCACAGTACAACTGCATGCGGCTCAGAGTTCTCATACCTCTGAACACAGATCCTGGTACTCCCTCCATTGACACCTACATATTACCCATGATCTGTACACGTCCAAGTGACTCTTCTGTACCTGTCTGTAATTGCAGTATTGCAAGCCAAACCCCCCTTCTGCATTTTGTAACCATCACAGGTGTGTATTGCTATCCATGTACGTAGTTGTTGGAATATTGTGACCTATGTGTGTCCTCAACCGGACTCCGATCCCAGTGTGTGGATGGCTGCAGTTTGTTCAATACTCTGATATATTTTCCTTGTCCCCACACATATGTTTTTGCATCTGGGTTCAAAACGTCTCCTCCACTGCGTATTATGTTATTTACATTTATTTTCTGATCTTCTGCGTGAATAGTGAGTAGGCGCTGTACAAAAAGGGGGGGAATCCAAAGTTCACAGCTGTAGATTTGATGCCTTACAGGTTGAGTCAACAGAGTCCAGGCCACAGTGCTTGGCATCATTGGGCACACTGCAACCAGCAAGTCCATGTGGGAGAGTCAGAAAGTCAATAAGGTGATGCTGTTGCACACGAAGGCAAGATGCCAGACCAGGTGACCTGGGAGTTGTGCATGGCCCTATGCCTCTCAATGTCTTGTCCGTGGACGACCCACCTTCCTTGGGGGACCCTCTCGTGCAGGCCTTGACGATGCGTGGGATGCTCCGTCTGACAATTCCTCGTCCTCCTCCCTCCCTGTGCCTGTTGTTGGTCTTTGCCTAGATGTTTCTGGCCTTGTGACACAGGGAGGGTGCTGCATGTTGGCAGTGATCAGACGGAGTGATTGGTTAATTTCCCTATGCACCGTCATGAGCTCATCCAGTCTTGCCTCCATCCGTCCCTGGTGTTGTTCTTGACTGGCATGTAGCTGGGCCTGCTGATTTGTCATTTTGTTGAGGGCCTCCACTACCAGGCTGAACTCCCTGGTGTCCCGCCGGTATACATCCATGATGTCTCTGAGTTCTGACATACCGGGCCCTGCAGCTGGCTGGTCAGGTTCTCGCCTCCGCCTTGCACCACTCCCACCACCCCTGGCCACATGAGCCCGGCCTGCATTTGTGGGCACATCAGGTCGACGGGACCCATGAGTGCTGGCAGTGGTGGTGTCATCTGCCACCTCGTGGGTGCCCGGCGAACCTTGTCCCTCATTGTCAGACTGGCTCTGTTGTGGATTGAGGGTAGGGCTCCGAGCTGTCTGCTGGGATGAGGCGGGAATGGGTGTGGCGGTTGTCACAGATGTATCTGTTCCAGCTGCTGCACGGGTTTGGGAACCAGAGGGGCCACGTTGGTTGGGGTCATCCACAGTGTACTGAGAGGCATCGCTGTCGGTGGGGTCAGGGCCGTGCTAATCCTGGGAAAAGTGTGCTCAAACACTGGCCAGTTCTTAACACGGGCCAACTGACACTGGATCGTCCAATGTTCGCTTTTAAAAGAGCCAAGAACATTAAAGACCATCTAGTAAGGGCATCCCTTCCACAGCAACCCCTTTAAACTACAATAAATGACGTATGGGGTCTCCCTCCTCTCACAGGCCATACTAAATGTGGAAATTGTGTATGTTGTGACTCTACAATTGAAGGCAAAACTTTTGAATATGGCACCATCAAATTTGACCGTAAATACTTTTCCAATTGTCATTCTGCAAACCTGGTGTATGCCATTTTATGTCCCTGTATGCTTATCTACATAGGGCAGACAAGCCAAAAAGTGAAACTTCGAATTGGCCAGCATCGCAGCAGGTTCAGGTGCAAAACGGCAAATGCACCCCTTGTGGAACATTTCTCAGAAAAAGGCCATGGTGAAAAAGACCTCCTTTGGACAGTTGTAACCATCATCAAACCACCCCCCAGGGGAGCGGACATATCCCAATTGCTCAACAAGGAAGAACTCCACTGGATTTTGAAAACCAACAGCATTCAGAACGGCCTAAACCGCCTTGAGGACTGGACCTCCCTACTGTAATTCCTGTCTAAATGCCCTGTATATTTGTTAGCATTTTTTGGAATGTATTCTTTGAAAGCCACATGCGCCGCCCTGTGCACTGTGGACCTTGAGCTTCCACAATCACCTTCTATCACTGCACCACTTTAAAATGGCCACCGCGATTACCCATTTTATCACCAGACACTCAGTACCATAGTCTTTTCTCGCTGTTGGCAACCCACGAGGCTTGATACACTGTCCCACCAACTAGGAACCACAACACATCGGACCGCCGTACTCGCCACAGTGCTCCTGAGCCTTGCAGTAAGTCACATTCTTTTCTGGGATATTTGCATTGAATGTTATGAAACAGCGCCTCCGGGCCTGCTAACCCAGCCCCTCCTCCTCTCCTTTAGATTGAGCCATTGCGCTTGAACTCAGGTGGATTGAGCTATTGCGCTCGCACTTAGTTGGATCTAGAGAATTACTACTTTGATTCGGAATTGTTTTAAATGGTAATTATGCCTACCCATTTCACTCCTCACTCCCGGCTACTGCCAACACGGGTGCCTTGACCACTTGTTTATTTCTCTGCAGAACGCTCATGAAGCCATCATGTTTGTATGAATTGTTGAGACCACGAGGAAACCCCGCACGTAGGTCTACCCTCATGTAATTCTCCACTTTGCCTCGCACCATGCATGTATTCGAGCTTTCATGTAGGCAATCCTCTGTGTGAATTGATTGCCTCTCGTAGCGGTCGCCAACCATGCAAGCCGCGTGTATCATTATTTTTCACCATGATCGTGAATTTTCGCACAACGGCTTAAATAAATATAAACCACTATTCACTGTTTTTAACCTGCCGCACACAATCGGCCAGCCCTCGAACTGCGATGTAATAAAAACCACCAGTCACTGGTTTTACCATGCCCGGGCACCCACCAACGAACCTTCTTTCGCGCCTGGTTATGACACCAACACCGTCAGTTTTAGGACCCAGGCTCCTGGTTATAGAACCTTGCTTTTAACAAAATGATTCACCATCACTATGTTCCATTGATCACTCCCCTTTGATCACTTCCCTTTGACCCCACGAACAACTTGCGCCGCATTCAAATGGATCGCCATGATTTTCACTTGGTTTTTAAACCGCACTTCTTCACTCGCCTTTTTATAACTTCACACAGCTCTCTGAGGTTTAAAGTAACATGCCTAAAATTCATGTTTATCTTTTATCTTTTGTTTTTCCTCCCCTTTCCTCCCATGTAATTATTTTATGTGAAGCAATGCGACAAAAGGCATAGTGCAAATAATTCATGTGTAAGACAACAATGATGTTATTTCTTGTCCTGATGATGATGCCCTATATGTAAAACGGCATCGAAACGTCGTCGACCACAAAACCCCATATGCAATATGTTAATGTAATATTGAAAAAATGCAATGGCGTGTTCTAAATAATTTAAGTCTGTAACACTGACTACAAGTATACAGACAGATCTTTGCTTTGCCCTTTTGGCAATTTTTTCGTTGTTTTGTCTTGAATGTTAAGGGTCACAGCTGTGCCCGCTTGTCATTAACTGGTTCTCACATTTTGTGAAATCCATTTGAACGTTAAAAATACATTTCTTGTCCGGCTGGACAAAAGACATATCACTTAACAAGTGTATGATTATTGTTCCTGTACAGTATTCTGTCCATAAATAGGGACCACTATTTTGTGTAATATGATCCTGGGACTGGGATCCATCTCCCCCCTGGTTGGGGTAGTTTCCGCACGTTCCCCTGAGGGTGTGAGACACAAACACTGGTAATGCACTAACATACAACATCCAATTTTCATATCCATTGTCGTTAGCACTGTTCCACCTGCTTTGGATTGTTGTAATTGTTCACTTGTTTATGGGTATGTTGTGGGATGAGATTGACATGCGCTCAGGGGTGCTTGACATGTTGGGTACTGTTTACGATGACTGGCAGAGCCATTGCTGTGGCTTGTGTCGCCAGCACCAAACAGATCCAGCTTTGCTCTGTGTGGCCCAATCTGCACAATTCAGCGTCAATCCTAATGCCTGTTTCAAGCATGCACAGGGTTGTAATGTAGCAAGCATGTTTATGATAGAGACTGAGTGGTATTTTGCTGATTTCATTCAGCAACTTTTGAGAGGTGTTGCTGTGCCCTGACGGCCACCCACTGCCAACCCCCCAGGACCAGTACAACTACTTCTGGCAGAGGGCTTTAGAACGTGGCACTTCTCCAAGATGCATTACCCTGTCAATACCCAGGTCCATGGTGCTACTTGAGTGCATCCACAGCGTCCCAAAGCTGTGGCAACAGCATTGTGTGAGTGACACAATGGACTTGTGATTCAGCACTGTGCTTTTTTTGCTTGGATGCGACATCAGATCAGTATTTTTATGTTGGGTTACATGACGATTGTGACAGTGGTGCACTCCATTGCCTGTCCCCAGGGGCTCAGTTCCTGTAAGGGGTGTGTGTCACACTCCATGCTTGTAATTTGAGTGTGATTTGCAAGTGGGCGTCCCTCGTGGTGTGTCTGTCCCCCCATGAAGCATGCTGCCATGATAGTGGTTGTGAGTTCCTGTGCAGGATATCTGATCTTGTCCTGGTGTTAGTGTTTGCACTGGTCACAGGAGGTCCTTGTGCTGCCTATACCAGGGCCCAGTGTCAGTTATCTTGTCGGTACTTTCACACTCCCTGTGCATTGAGCATGGTGCATGGGTGTGTACCTGGGCCATATGGGTTGAGTGCAGCCTCCTACCCTATACCTTGCACCCTCTCCCCCTCTCCCTTGCAGCCTTCTGGCACTCCCCTTGCACCCACCACCTTACTGTTAGACACTGGTGGGAGTCAAGGCCACCCAACCCCACACCAACCCCATGCTGCTAGGCACTGCTGGGAGTCATGGCCACACCACCCCACACCCCCCATATTGTTAGGCACTGCTGGGAGTCATGGCCACACACCCCCACACCACCCCCATACTGTTAGGCACTGCTGGGAGTCATGGCCATACACCCCCACACACCCCCATACTGTTAGGCACTGCTGGGAGTCATAGCTGCACCCCCCATACTGTTGGGCACTGCTGGGAGTCCAGGCCACACCACCCCCATACTGTTAGGCACTGCTGGGAGTCATAGCCACACCCCCCATACTGTTGGGCACTGCTGGGAGTCAAGGCCACACCAGCTTCACACCACCCCCATACTGTTAGGCACTGCTGGGAGTCATGGCCACACACCCCACACCGCCCCCATGTTGTTAGGCACTGCTGGGAGTCATGGCCACACACCCCCACACCACCCCCATGCTGTTAGGCACTGCTGGGAGTCATGGCCACACACCCCCACACCCCACCCATACTGTAAGGCACTGCTGGGAGTCATGGCCACACACCCCCAAACCACCCCCATGCTGTTAGGCACTGCTGCGAGTCACGGCCACACCCCCACACAAACTGCATGCTATTAGGCACTGCTGGGAGTCATGGCCATACCCACCCACACCCCCCATACTGTTAGGCTCTGCTGGGAGTCATGGCCACACACCCCACACCACCCCCATGCTGTTAGGCACTGCGGGGAGTCATGGCCACACCCCCCACAGCCCCCCATACTGTTAGGCACTGCTGGGAGTCATAGCCGCACCACCCCCCATACTGTTGGGCACTGCTGGGAGTCAAGGCCACACCACCCCCATACTGTTAGGCACTGCTGGGAGTCATTGCCACACCCCCCATACTGATGGGCACTGCTGGGAGTCAAGGCCATACCACCCCCATGCTGTTAGGCACTGCTGGGAGTCATAGCTACACCCCCCACTCTCCCCATACTGTTAGGCACTGCTGGGAGTTATGGCCAAACACGCTCACACCACCCCCATGCTGTTAGGCACTGCTGGGCGTCATGGCCACACCCCCCACACCCCCCTATACTATTATGCACTGCTGGAAGTCATGGCCACACACCCCCCACACCACCCCCATGCAGTTAGGCACTGCTGGGAGTCATGGCCACATCCCCCACATCCCCCCATACTGTTAGGCACTGCTGAGAGTCATGGCCACACCCCCCCACACCACCCCCATGCTGTTAGGCACTGTTGGGAGTCATGGCCACACACTCCCACCCCCCATACTGTTAGGCACTGCTGGGAGTCATGGCCACACACCCCACACCACCCCTATACTGTTAGGCACTGCTGGGAGTCATAGCCACAACCCCCCATACTGTTGGGCACTGCTGGGAGTCAAGGCCACACCACCACCACCATACTGTTAGGCACTGCTGGGAGTCATGGCCACACACCCCCACACCACCCCATGCTGTTAGGCACTGCTGGGAGTCATGGCCACACACCCCCATACTGTTGGGCACTGCTGGGAGTCATGGCCACCACACCCATACTGTTGGAAACTGCTGGGAGTCATAGCCACCCACCCCCATACTGTTGGGCACTGCTGGGAGTCCCCCCATGTTACGTGAGTTGTTTCTATACTCACCAGGCTCCAAGGCTCCTTCGATTCCGTGAACTCCCACCGGTGGTAGCAGGGCCATGACTTTCTCCTCCCAGGGATGGTATTGTCGAGGTCTGCGGGGACCACCACCTCCAGTGTAGTGTGCATTGGCGTAGTCTTGGTCCATCTTCTTCTTGACCATCCTCCGCAGATCGTACCACCTGACCTGGCATTCCTGCCTGGTGCGCCTAATGGGTGCAACAGCATTGACCTTATCAACAATCCTCTCCCACAGGCGTGTTTTGTCAGCAATGCAGGTCTGTCTGACCAATGCGCCAAATAGCTGTGGCTCAACTCTGATGATTTCATCTGTAAGGATCTCCATCACCGGGTTAGTGAACTTTGGATTCTTTGGTGTGGTCATCGTGTGGGGTGTATGTGATTGAGGGGGTGATGGTGTGTATGGATGAGGGTGTGTGGGTCTGATTGTGAAGGGGGTGGTGTGGGTGTGGATGAGACAGGGTGTATGTGTGAAGGTGTATGGGTGCAGTTGTTGGTGTGCTGTCAGTGTCTTTGTGCAAATAGGTATGTTGCAAAGGATGATGGGTTGTATGTGTGGGCCCTTTTATTGGTCCATTTGTGGGTGTGGCTTATTTTGAATTTGTGGTGGGTGTGTTATATGTGGTCGGTGTGACTTGGGCCCTCTGTTTGCCTGTTTGTATGTGGCCAGGACATTGTTTTCCAATGGTGTGTACAAAGGAGACATGTTTTGTGGTGTTGTGCGACTCATTTGCACCCTCCTTGTGCTGGTTTCGGGGTTCGCGTGCGCTTTATAATTGTTAGGTGTGCGGTTTGTATTTGTTGGTGCGGCTGGCTGTTACAGTCCGTTTTCGGGTGGGGGTTCACATATGCTTGATTGAGGGGTGTGCGGTTCGTATTTGTTGGTTATACGCGATGTTTTCCGTACGAATCATGCTTCATGCTCGACTACGTTTTCCCATACAAATCGCATACTTGGTCCCTGGTCTGGATCATACTTGTTAGTTCGTACAGCATGTTTACAAATCGTATGGTTTGGGTTCCGATGACATTTCGTACGGGTCTTCGATTGTGGTTCGTACGGGTCGCTGATATTTGAACGTATTTTCGGGCTTTGGGTCGTACTACGCAATTCGGAGTTTTTTTTAAATTTCGTACGGAGATCGCTAAGAATACAAATCGTACGACGGTTTTTTATCCCGATTCGGAATCGGCCCCCATGTGTCCAAGGAAGAGGCATCGTCATCGGGGAGCCACTGGGCAAAGTCACAGCAAAGATTTCTATGTTCAGACTTTGTCTCTTTTTTGGAATTCAAAAATCTCCGGAGTAACAGAGCTGCTGGCTGTAGCCAACAAGGGCTTTAGGAGGCCGAATACCCCTCCTGCTAAGAGTAGCTGAACAGGATTCCCTGCTGTGGTGAAGAACGTAGCAGAAGCTGACATGAAGACTGGCTGACTAGCAATGCACCTTAGGCAGATAGAAGATCCAGGAGGTCCCAGTCTCCTCTTAGTTTTCAGAGAATTTGTTAGCCAAACCTTTCCAAAGATTAGTTTTTTTGGCTATCTGGGTATTCTTTAGTACCACCTCAGAGAGTTTAGGACTGTAGAGGCATCACTTGGAGCATCAGGACTCACTCAGGATGAGTCCAGGTGTGAGTTCAAGAGGGTTGGAGCCTTTTCTGTACCTGACGCTCTGTACAGTAATTCAGCCAACTAGCCCTTGATAGTTGTAGGTTCAAATATTGGGACAGGCCTCTGAGGGTACCGGGCAGGTGTCAGGCAGTAGAGTAGTCATCCAAGTGCATCAAAACAGTCTTCTGAAGCACACATCAGGCCATAGCAGCAGGTAGTTCTCTGAGAGTCATTCTGCAGGTTCAGAAAGTGAACTGAAAAGTGAGTCTGAGGTTTCTATTTTTATACCTGATACCTTCTTTGAAGTAGGAGGAGTTGCCAGGGATTCCTTTTGGAATGCTTAGAATTAGGGGTGGGCGTAGTTCGCGAAGTAGCGCTACGCGAAGCTATGCGAAGTGCACTTCGCACTACGCAAACTTCACGTAGCACTACGTGAGCTGCGTAGTAGCATGTTCGCACTGTGCAAGATGCGTTTTCAATGATTGCACCGTGTGTACAAGCATCCGACACTGTGCAATCATTGAAAAAGGCATCTTGCACAGTGCGAGCTATAGATTTCTGCTGCTCAAGTAGATTTTTACTCGAGCAGCAGCTTTCTCAACGCCGACTAGTAGTTTCTCATCGCGAGCAGTTGTGAGCATGCGCAACCACTCGCAATGAGAAACCTGACCTCCCCGCGCAGAGAACCTCCCCGGGATGTCATTTTGCTTGCTCGCTGTCGCGAACATACGTTGAGGACCGCAAGCAAGCAAAAAATGACTGCTGCACTACGCTAAGCTGCGCTACGTGTGTTCGCACTGTGCTACGTGCAGGTCGCGTAGTGCAAAGTTGTGCAAACTTCGCAAACTACGCGAGCGTAGCATAGTGCTTCGCCCAGGGTTACTTTAATTTCCTGACTCCGTCCTTGCTCATGCCTGGCAGCAAGCACAATGGACTATTGTGAAGGTCTTAGTGTGAAAGAAGGGCACAGTTTATTGAACTGCGAGAGGGCAGTGTCCAGCTTTGCCCCCCACCTTCTTGTCTCTGATGGTCCATCCAGGCACACCTGATCCCTCTACTGTGTGTCTTTCTGGAAGGAATATACAAAGACCAACTGCCAACTACACCATACATGTGACCCAGGAACATGTTGAAGGCACCACATAGTTAGGTCAGGAAAATGCAAACTTTCAAAAAGTGGCATTTTCGGAATTTCTTACTTAAAATCAGACTTTACCATTAAAGAGGGTTTCCTCAGCATGAACACTAGGCCAACATCAACACACACCAACACTGCAGCGCACAACCTTCACCAAAGGTTCTCCAACTGCGCTGACACTCTAGCACCCTGGCACCCCTCATACATCAGGCAAGTAATACTCCAAGAAAGCCAGCTGGTTTACTGCTGCCCTACACAAGTCCAGACTCACCTGTAAACTACTCACGAAGCAATCGAGGAACAACAAAACCTTGGAAACCCATGCATCCTTCAAATGCACAATCAGCGTACACCACCTTCTCCTCAAAACTACAAAAAAACAGCCTTCCAAGACAGAATCCATGCCACTGCACACAACAGCAAATACCTATTTGCCATCATTAAGGAGTTCCAGGGGTTTGCCAGGCCCAACAGTGAGACCACAGATGTAACACCCTCCCAAGATCTCTGCCACTCAGCACCTTCTTCCACTACAAGATCAGGCATATCCACTACAGCTTCGGCACACAAGACCCTGCCATTATGCCCTCCAGCACTGCACACCACCATGCCGCACCCCTACAGATTGTGCTCAACTGGACTCCACTCACCACAGGCAACATACTCAAGACCAGCAAGAGCATATGCTCAGGAGCCCCATCAGATCCTTTTTCTCGTACCACATCTTCCATAAAGGAGCTGCCTCTATCGCCCCCGAGCTTCACCGCATCATCAACTGCTCCATCAAAACTGCCACTTTCCCCAATGACAGGAAGCACGCCGAGATTAGCCCCCTGCTGCAGAAACTGTCAGCTGACCTGACAGACCTCAAGAACTTCATACCCATCTCCTACTCTCCTTCCCAGGCATTGCCATTGAGAAGGTCATCAACGCCCAACTCTCCGAGTTCATCAACGAGAACCAGCTTCTGGACACCTTTCAATCCAGCTTCTGAGGCAACCACAGTACAGAGACTGCACTCTTCGCCGCCACTGATGACATCCAATCCCTCCTCAACTGCTGCAAAGTGGCAGCCCTCATCCTACTGAACCTCTCGGCTGCCTTTGACACCGTCTCCCACGGCACCCTCTTCACAAGACTCCACAACAAGGCACTGGACTGGATCCACTCCTTCCTTACCGGTCCAACACAGCGAGTCAGACTACCTCCGTTCCTCTGAGAACTTACTTAGATCAGCTGTGGAGTACCCCTGGGCTCCTCCCTGAGACCAACCCTCTTCAAAGTCTATATGGCCTCCCTCGCAGCCATTGTCAGAAGCCATGGACTCAACATAGTCCCCTACGCCGATGAAACCCAGCTGACCCTCTCCCTCACCAACGAACCCATAGCATCCAGAATCAACTTTCACAGCAGGGTGAAGGCAATTTCTCCCTGGATCAAAGGCAACTGCCTCAAGCTCAACTTAGACAAGACCGAAGTACTCATCCTGGGACCCGCCCTCTCATCCTGATATGACTCCTGGTGGCCCCTAGCACTAGGAAGATTGATTGGAGATCTGAAGTTATGGCTCTTCTATGTCATGAGGCTAATAAATACTGCATGTGTACAGGACATTATGAACCCATCACTCTTCCTCCAGTGCTGAACAAACATCTAGAGATAGTGATATCCAGTTTTTAACCTATCTCAAGGGGTCAGAGATTCTACACTCTTAACAGCTAGGTTTTACCCAGCACAGTTAGAGAAAAAGCATTAGCTTTTGTCCTCAACAAATTAAGAAACATCTATGATGAATGATTATCATAGGTATTGTTTTATTTTGATCTTGCTCCTGTGGAAGTCGATGCGAGTGGGAGGAGTTGTCCGGAGCTGCGGAGTTGCTCGTGTGGCAATAGAACAGGGCTGGGCTGGGCAGGAAAGGCACGAGGGTGACCACTAGAGCCCAAGCCCGAGCCCCGAGCACCATAGCCCCGGACCACCGGATCACCGGACTAACGGAGCCCCGAGCTCGAGTTACAGCCGAAGGGGCAGGGATAGCAGCCGGTCCTCGGATGCTTGATTCCGTTCTGGGAAGGACATGGTTTTTGTAGTTCGGACTGGACTGTTCCCATGGGGCACAGGGTCAGAGCTGATTTGCATATCGCCATTGTCTAACCCAGAGTGGTGTGGAGTGCAAAAAAACGATGGATTTGGGCCCAGATCTTTGGACTGGGGTGAATGTGTGACATTGATCCACATTCTGTCCATCACCTGTTTTGTTTGCAATACCGCCATAAGTGCGCTGGGGATGCTCAGACGTGAGTCCCAGGCACTCCACACCACTGGAGTCAAGCTAGCCGGGCTGATGAGAGGTGTTACCTCGAAACCCGTCCGGTCCTCGGATGCTTGATTCCGTTCTGGGAAGGACATGGCTTTTGTAGTTCGGACTGGACTGTTCCCATGGGGCACAGGGTCAGAGCTGATTTGCATATCGCCATTGTCTAACCCAGGGTGGTGTGGAGTGCAAAAAAACGATGGATTTGGGCCCAGATCTTTGGACTGGGGTGAATGTGTGACATTGATCCACATTCTGTCCATCACCTGTTTTGTTTGCAATACCGCCATAAGTGCGCTGGGGATGCTCAGACGTGAGTCCCAGGCACTCCACACCACTGGAGTCAAGCTAGCCGGGCTGATGAGAGGTGTTACCTCGAAACCGATCCGGTCCTCGGATGCTTGATTCCGTTCTGGGAAGGACATGGCTTTTGTAGTTCGGACTGGACTGTTCCCATGGGGCACAGGGTCAGAGCTGATTTGCATATCGCCATTGTCTAACCCAGGGTGGTGTGGAGTGCAAAAAAACTATAACTTTGGGCCCAGATCTTTGGACTGGGGTGAATGTGTGACATTGATCCACATTCTGTCCATCACCTGTTTTGTTTGCAAAGGTGCGGGACCCTGAGGCGTGACCCAGAGCGACCCTGTGCAGCCCGCCTCATCAAGGATCTGTGCACCGGAGAGGAGCTGACGACCTGAGGCGAGGCGACTCGTGGGAGCAGCTCCTAGGCGGCGAGGGCTGGAAAATCACCGGTGGGAATCGCCGGTGTACTGAGGTGAGCAGCGTAAGCAAGCCTCCAACGCATCTATTGCACCTAGTGCCTAAACGGTTGTGGAGGCTTGCAACACTGCGGCATCATACACTGAGCCTCTTTCTATTTAGACGGACGAAGGACGGGCAGGGCAGGGCAGTCCAGCAGACCGCCAGCCTGCTAGAACGCCAGAAACGACTGCGGCAGAGTGCTTTTGTTTCGAGGCTTGGAACCCTGCACGAGTCTGTGGCGGCCAGGCTGGGCTTTTTGAACACAGCCGGGCTGAGCTTTGGAGTTGAGCTCCGTGACGCCCGAGAACTGCGGACCGCTTCACAGCACGGTCCCATCTACGGAGCAGCGGGGTGCGGCGAAAGGAGCCAGGTGCCAGGTGCCAAGAGCCAGGCGCCTGACAGTGCAGCCAGGAATCATATAAAACCGAGCCTGCCGCCGCACACAGAGAGGGGCAATCTACTAACTTTCTCAGTGACGGAGTGGCAGCAGAGCAGCATTGGTGGAGTGTTCGTTTTGGCAGGAGCTGGAATCCTTGCATCATTCTTCCTCAAGCGGCAGGTCCCTTTTTGCACCATCTTTAAACCATTTCTGACACGCAACTGATTGAGCCGGTTCAGAGATTCGGTCAGGTTGGAGGGAAGAGCAAGAGGCTGGAGGCCCAGAGACAAGGGGTGCGTTGGAGGAAATTGACTCAAGTACCCATGTTGTTTCTTCTGCTGGTTTGGTTTGCGCCATTGCGTGATAACTGCCTCATTAGCAAATTGCAATTTGTCGCTTGTTCTTTTATGCTTCCCCATATTGGACAGGATCTGCACATACCACTATTATTGTCTTCAAACTCAGACTTTGCATCCTCTTCAAGCTTAAAGACTAGGCGCTTGCTAGACATCCATTGCATAGAATAACCATGCGGACAAGGAACACAGCACTTATTCAATCCCAGCCCAATCATCGCCCTCATAAGTCCGCAAGAGGACAAAAAGCCAAGATGCTATACCCAGTGGGTAAAGACAGCACAAGGCACGAAACAACCTTACAGGACAGGATCCCACAGGATGGGAAACAAATGGGAGAAGATCAGACAAACTCCCCCCCAGTTTTTAGGTCAGTTCTCAGGACGGATACTAAAAACACAAACACAATTATAAAGGGGGCTACAGGTATAACAGGAAACCTGAGTATTCATGTTGAAACGGACAACAGTAACCAAAATAGAAATAAAAATAGCAACAGCTTCAGTACTTACAGCAGCAACAGCCCCAACGGCAACAACGATATCAGGAATTATTTTCAACAATGCCCAAAACAAGGTAATTCCATTGCCTATGGAAAATCAATTGATATATTTTCCGATGCATCGAGGCCGGACACCTATGAATTTAATGCTAACAAACCATCATGCACTGTTAAAAATGAACCTTGGAATCAAAACTCTCCATCGGCTGTTCCTCTGTCGCCAAAAGTTTTGGTTGTGAAGGGCAACAGAATACAAGCCGAAGAATATCTAATCGACCACAACCCGCCCAGAGCTAATTATTCAGGAATCAATACATTGGTGCCTATAAATTTGTCTAAAGATCTCCCAGAGGCGCAACTTACTTTTGCTTTAGAGGGAAGCGAAACAAATAAGGAATCTCACACCTTAACCGAATACATCGCGAATATCAAGGATAATTGCGCACTTTTGGAACCCCAGTTGGGTCCTTTAACCGCTCCGCTTGTGCCCATTAAACCGGGGCATGATGACGTGGGTCTTCTACTAAAAGAAAATCCTGACTCAGACCTGCATCAAAGTTTAACAAATGCAAACGAACCGTTGCCGTTCGTTTTGCACAAAACAAACTTGGAATCCAGTTTGGCACCACAAAGAATTGAAAACCATCTTGCATTATTTAATGAGGCCCTGATTTCGATGGGAAACGCAGCAATAATGCATGCGGACAAACTAGACATCCAAATAAACATATTGCAATCCATAGCAAGCCTGATTTCCAGAGTGGATTTAAAACTTGAACATTTAAACTCCTTGATACGTAGAGCACAGGTGGACACAAAGGTAATGATAAAACCTAATGATTGCGGGTGCTTTCCAATACTGCAGTCCTTGGGAAAACTCCTGGAAATAATGAGCACATTAGTCACGGACCTTAAGTATGAGGCAAATAGAAGGATGAGTAACACAACACGCTCCTCTCCTCAAAATCCAATGCAGAGAGTAAGTGCAAAGTTCATACACAAAGGGAAAAATATGACAAAAGTCATGCACTCACATTCAAGGCTAAGGGGAGATCCAACCAACAAAATAACTGTAAGTGACACTCAGTCTACTCTGGACCTACATCAATGCTCACAGGCTGACCAGGATAGCCCAATGAAAACTCAGGAAACTTCAAGCAACGAAAATATTGACTTTAAAGGCCCATTGCACCCCAATTTTTTGGCTTCAAGCCCAAATTCAGAGTTAATACCACAATTCTGCCAAATAACCAATAACAGTCCTGGAAAACTGGACGACATGAAACCACCTCCCATAGTGTTACAATCTTTATCAAGGAAAAACAAGAAAAAACTAAAAAAGTTAAATAAGATAAAAAAAGATAAAAGTTACACAAAAGGGAAAATTGAACTTTGGTTTGCGCCAGCAAACCAGTTCAACAAAGACAGTAGCAGTGAGAACCAGAAGGGTCGTGATCAGACCACTACAAATCAAAATAGAGACATACAAATAAATGGAACAGCCACCATTGTAACATCTTCCAAGAGCCTCTCATGCGCCTCAAGCGAAAACACGATTAAAGTTTTGATTGAAAGATCTCCTGCGCCCAGTGGCTTCTTGAGTAACGCACAGGGCCCACAGATCATCGAGCCCGGCCAAGATATCACGCATAAACTTGATCCTGCAAAGACAATTGCCCATAAGGACTCCTAAACTGAATCGACATTTAACGCTCAACAGGAGAAAAACACAATTCAAGCAAGTCTTAAAGACTGCCAACTTCTCCCGGACCGCACTATTACCTCTAGGATTGATTCACACATCCGTATCGCAAATACACATTGGACTGGGGGGAATTGGTTCTATGCGATAACCCCACACGGAACTCAGGTGTGCGCTGGAAACTCCTATGGCCCCTTCCAAAGCACTTAATGCCTTCCAGTCGTTTGGCCCAGACCTCGAAAACCCAAAAGTATTGCTATATCCCGAATATATATTAAGCAAAGGAGCTGGGACATCCTCAATAGAGGGAACCTTCTGAAACTCGTGAAAGCATTCCAGGTCTGGAGAATATAAAATCAAAAGACATTGAGAGGGTGGCTTTTTCCGGTCCAGGGCCTATCAAATAAAACGAAACAACTGAGATAACCTTTTCTAACCTGACTATGGTGAATGCATTGAAAGGATACAAAACACAACTGGACAACTGGGGCATAAAAATCAAGCCTCCTCTTCTTACAAAATATCCAGAGATCCTGAAAAATAAAGGGCCAAACTACCAACTGGGGGATGAAGACTTGAAGGGACAGAAAAGCAAGAACATCAATTACCTAACCTCACTTGCCACCGGATCCATTTTACATGGCTCCATAGGTGGCACACAAGTAATGTAGTCGAGTAGCAATCTAATCCAAATTTTCAAACATACAGAAGGAGGCAATCGCTCCTGTACAATTATGGGACGGAGTAGCAAAGACTGGTCTTGGCTCCCCCAGGCTTCAAATTCTACTTCCTAATACTAATATTGGCTATTTTCAGACTAGCCATCTGACACCAACAAACATTACCATGGGCCATACTCAGCATAACAGCTCTACTACGAGTAATATTAAGATCGGCCACGCTTTGGGCTACCATCCAGCACCAACAAATTTTATCATTGGCCACATTCACCACAATAGCTCCACTGTAAACAACCAATCGATCAATCTAATGTCTTGGAACGTCGCCGGGATACATAAAGTTTTGCAAAGTCCAGGAGCAGTTACACTCCTGGCTGGAGCAGATATAATCTGTGCACAGGAAACATGGGCTACTGCTTCCACACCAATAGGGAACTACGCCGAATATTTTAAACTCGCAAAAAAGGCCAACATTTTTGGGAGACCGTCAGGGGGCATCTCAATTTATGTCAAGCATGCACTGAAAGAAAACTTCCTAACATTACAGACATGTTCTTGGCAGGAATTTTAAAAAGGCCTTATTACGATTGACGGCCCGACTTCAATACTCCTTATCAACGTCTATTTTAACCGCCATTGCCCGGACTCAAATGAGAAACTGAGCCGCCTATTAAATGAGATTGAAACTTTATTAGTACGGTATGCAGGCATGGACTCAATTATTTTGGGCGACTTCAAAATGCACGATATAGGGCAATCAATCGATGAAAACCATCATAAGGGAAGCACCAGCAGATTCAATGCCCTAATGCGGGTCTACAAGCTGGCAACAACACATTGTCTAAGCATAAAAAACAACCCAACAGCATTGATACCCCCAACCTACAATATTCAGACAACAATTGACTATATTTTTCTAAGTGAACGCTTACAAAATTACATGTCAAATTATAATGTTCATCCGCGGATTGAAAGCAACCACGCTGTCCCTATATTAGAGCTGTCCATTAGTGTGAAAACACAGCATACTCTTTACTGCATTGGAGCTATAAAGGGAGATGAGTTATATAGACTCCTTAGAAGATTAAAGGGGGACCGCTTCCGACCCATAAGTTTGTCTCATGGAAATCAACCTGGAAAGGCTGGCAGACCGGCCGCAATGACCAGGGCAGAATTGGAGAATGGAACACTCGCATACAACTTACCTCACCAACTTCGAGGGAGCGACAATCAAAGACCTTTTGATAACTCCACTTACAAACTGGGATTCCAACCAGTAATTAAGAAATGCTCAAGAGAACTTAACTCTAAATGTAGAGTCTACCGAGCAACAAGAACGCTGACTGCACAAAAAATGACCTAAAAGAGGTGGCAAAGATTCATGCAACAGTGGTCTGGCAAGTGAAACGTGAAGAGACAGAGCAAAAATGGTTGAAGATCTTCGAGCTGCTCGCCCCCAGTAAGAC
Organism: Lissotriton vulgaris; assembly: GCF_964263255.1. Taxonomy (NCBI): domain Eukaryota; kingdom Metazoa; phylum Chordata; class Amphibia; order Caudata; family Salamandridae; genus Lissotriton; species Lissotriton vulgaris. Next base: position 172,749,319 of record NC_141697.1, read on the forward strand.
CCAAGAGTTTTGGCAATATATAAATAAGGTAACCCACAGAACCTCCAATAGAGAGAACCCACTTGATGCAAGTACTTGGTCAGCTCATGTAAAAATTCTCTACACCAACGACACAAAGAAAAACTCAATCAAAAGAGCACCTTTTGATGAATATCTAGAGAAAGAATCGACTGAACCCACTGCCCCTCTAGCGAACGTCACACTCGCTGAAAGAAAGGTACTAAGAGCAATCTTGAAAAAAATACGTCACAATGGGGCCCCTGGACCAAATGATCTGCCTGGCTCCCTTTTTAGGGAGGACATCAACTTTTGGTCTGAGAACCTGGGTCAGCTATATGCAGAGTGCAGGCTCCTGGCGGACGTCCCAGACTCCTGAAGGGGTTCTCTATTATATCGAATCTATAAAAAAGTGCCAAGCTCAGACCCCAAGAACTACCGAATGATTGCCCTACTGGACGTGGAGGGCAAGGCCTATGCAAGTACTCTCCTCACGGAATTAGCAGATTGGGTCAGCAAGGAGAATTTGCTTCCTTTTTATCAGACAGGGTTCCGTCCGGGAGGCTCTACCTTACATAACATCATAGCCTTGTCATATTTAGTACAACAATCAAAGGCTCGGGACGATCAACCGCTTTTTGCCTGCTTCATTGATTATACAGCAGCCTTTGATGGGGTAGACGAAACATTTTATGAAAGAAACTGGCCCGCTGGAATATCTGCCCAAAACTACTACAAGCCATCAGATCACTGTATACTAAAACGTGGGTAAGAGTCAAACTCTCGTGCGAATCAGCCACAGAAAAAATTAGCACAGACCACGGGCTAAAGCAGGGCTGCGTCCTTGCCCCGTTTCTTTTCAATTTATATACAGCAGATCTGGGCAATGCATTGCATGGAGCAAATCTGGCGACTCCCAGGATCGGGGGAATCAGAATCCAATTAATTCAGTATGCAGATGACTTGGTCCTCTTGGACCATACCAATGTTGGCCTTCAAAAAGGCTTAACAGCACTAGCAGAGTACAATGCCAAAAACCAGCTAGTTGCAAATCCCACGAAATCCAAGATAGTGATCTTTGGCCGCTACCCGAAAAAGAAGTCAATAAAATGGAGACTGGGACCATTAATATCATCCAGCTCACAATTGTACAATTATCTCGGTGTATGGCTCAGTGAAACAGGTCCGCCACTGGTTCATCAACTCAAGCTCCAGCAGAAAGGCAAAATGGTCACTTATGCCATCCGCAAACTCAATGCCACTTTGGAAACTCCAACCACTACTGCCATCCAACGAGTTCTGAGGGTAAAACTACTACCTTCCCTAAACTATGCCATACAGGCGTTCCCAGGCAAATTGGCTCAAGACCTTGAAAAACTTAACTGTGCAGCTTATAAAAAGCTATTTTTCCTCCCAACATGCATAAGGAACACTCTAATTCGTTTAGAATTCAATCTTAACCGGCAATCTTTCGAAGAGCTGGCAAGTTTGGCAAAATATTTTTATTTAACCACTTTAGCACCAGAGAACTCTATGAAGTTTGTTATAAATAAAATATTTAAAAACTCGGGTAACCTGTGGTCAGCTGGCTTGGCCTCAGCCAAAGTCCTTTTGAATTTAGCCATAGAGAACTGGGACCCCAACATAATTAAAAATACAACAATCAAAATTGCAATAAAAAAGCAAGTAAGATCTTGTTCTCGAAAACTGGACATGAAAGCTTTGACACCCAGAGGCTTCCATGAGACTCAAAGTTCTCCTTACATCTTATATGGCCTCAAACCACACCTTGTACAGCCGTTGGGTAGGCAAGCCCTACAAAGGATTCTTGCAGCTAGACTTCATGTGCTTCCCCTAAAACACCTGTATGCTTCAGTTAAAGTAAGACCAGCAATTACGGAGTGTCGCCTCTGCCATTATAAGCGAGAAACATTGGCTCACATCCTATTATGTTGTCGCGCCCTGCTTTCAGTCCGTAGAATTCATCTAAGGCCCATCCTCCTCCAACTGGGAACGCGGACGGCAAAGGAGGCAGTCCATCAGCTATATTTGTTGGATAAGGTGAAGCATATGGCCAACTTCACTAAATTCATCTATTATGCTCGACAAGCCCTAATGGACAGGTCAAATATGGTACAACAAGGCATCTACCTGGAAAAAGACCTCATGTAGTCCTGCCACCACCAGGAGTAGACAAAGGAACAATATTGACTGCATTTATAAAATGTAAAAAATACCAAATGGTAAATCTAGACTTATCTCCTATATACATATTATTTTATTCAATTTTAAAATATCTACTGATTGCTCTCTTTTTGTATTGGTTTTTATTAATCACACAAATAAAGTATTGTCTTTGTCATTATTGTTTTATCCATCTTGTTTGATGTGGTTCACGGAGAAATAAATGTGTGTTATGGTTTCAGTCAGGCAGCTTCAAGGTTCAGTGTGAAATTCTGCAAGGGCCATTTCTGTAACGCATACTTTTTACTGTCTGGCCTTTTAATCAGCTCATCAGATCCTAAGGTTTGTTCTTCCTTTTCCTACACTAGTGATGCAAAGATTATCATCTGTCTGGAACACAGAGACTTTGGCTTTCTAAACAATCTCAACAAGAGCCTTCTGAGCATTCAGAAATGGATGAGAGCATAGCATTTCTCAAGGTGGTGAGCAATAAAACTGAATCAGTATTGGAATGAGAACTGTTGCAATGAGTCACCACAGCTTTGCGTCTCCTGCACTCCCATTAATAAGGCAACTCATTGAATGTGTTGTTTGCTGAGAAGCCCTCAAATGAGCAAATTTTTGTTACTTCATTTTTGTGTTTTCCTATGGTGCGGTTTATTGGGAAGATTCTTCCTTTTCTACCTAAGGTTGGCTCAGCAGCATTGTTGTGGCACATAGACTACTGTAATAGGATATAAGAGCATTTGTTTGTATCTGTTTTCACCAAATTGTTCCATTCTAGTGTCTGCTTTCTCGGATGCTGTAATGTGATCCATGTATATCGTTACCAAATTAATGGCTAAGCTAATTTCGAGATAGCCATACAAACAATACTGATTTTCTCATCTTGATGTCTTTTTGTAACTTACAATGTATCGCCTAGTGGTTGTTAAAGTGTGAAGATTCTCCTTGAACATGAACCCTACATGTTGGCCTTGGTCCTTTTATCAGGGTCATCCCTGAACTTTTTGCCTTCCTCCTGTATTTTGTCTGACCTGTTTTTGTTGATTTTATGACTCTGGGCACTTTACCACTTCTGATCATTGCTAAAGTGTATATGCACTCCCTATTATAAATTGATGTAATGGATTAGTTACTCCATGATTGGCCTTTTTGGGTTATTTGTCAGACCCTAATACAGTGCACTGCGTGTGCCCACGGCTTGTAAATCAAATGCTGCTGGTGGGCTTGCAGCACTGCATGTGCCACCCACAGAAGCAGACTGTAAAAGTGTGTCTCCGGTCTGCTGTTGCAGAGCCTATGTGCTGTTTGGTATGCTGACTGGGCAAGTGCAGCATTTGCAGTCTCTAAACCTTCCCTTTTTTGCATATTAGTCACCCCTTTCATAGGCCCAAGAGCAGGATGCTTTGTAGGTAAAAGGTAGGACATGCCCTGATGTGTGTGGCATGTCCTAATAGTGAATTACAGCCATTTTCGTTTTTCACTATTGCAAGGATAACTGTTCCCCATAGGCCAGAATAGGCAGTTTGATTATAACATCTTATGATCCTTACTGACTCAGGGAACTAGGTGGAATTTCGAGCTTAGTATGCCTGAACTCAGAATGATAAAATACATATTTTAGTGAAGTTGGTTTTAACATTCTGTGTTTGAAAATACCACCTTTAGAAAGTAGGTATTTTCTTGCCTAACTATCCAAGCCTGCTAGGTTGTGTATCCCTTGTCTGGAAAAGGAGTGACAGGGGCTGGGGAATTCCAGGAGACAGGGTGAGTCAGCACAGGGCTGAATAAAGCTATCTGCATGTAGATGGGTGGGAGGAGTTTCACCTGGGACCTGAATATGGCTGTGCCTGTCTTCCAAAATGCTGGCTCCACCCCCTGTGGTGCGTCTGATGTCCCTGGCCCACACTGTCAAAGGAAAGAAGGAGTCTTGTCAACAAAGTGCTTCAGGACTAAACAGAACTGGTTTGGGCTAGGCACAGACCCCAGAATTTTAGATCACTTTTGGGAAACAAGAAGAACCATTTGCTGAGAAGAGGAACAAGAGAAACCGAGGAGAAGATTATCCCTAAGCTGAATGCTGTTTGGGGGATACAGTGGTTGCCTGACTGACAAAGAAAGGAGAAAGGGCTTTGTGCTACTTTAAATTCAACTTGTAAATGATCTCCAAGGGCTTGCGATAGAGATTGCCTCCTGCTGAAGTCTCAGGGACAACAGACTTCACCCACCAGTTCCCCAAGAGTTCTTTTGAAGTGCCTGCTGTTGTGTTGGACCTTCTGAAGAACTGCGTGTCGCAAGGAGCTGGAAGCACAACTCACGAAGTAGTAGCGTGTTGTGGCAGCTGTTGTTGCATCACTGAACAAGGGTGTCGACGCTGCCACTTCGCCTCGCAGAAGCACCTCCCATCGCCGGAGAAGAGTGTCTCCATTGCTGCAGACACTGTCGCATCTTCGGAGAAGCGTGTCGCCGCTGCAGCCACTGTCGTCGCATCACTGAAGAAGGGTGTCGCCGCTGCAGCTGTCGCATCGCATCCCCAAAGCGCCTCGTTTCACCGGAGAAGAGTGTCACCGTCGCATCATACGCCGTCGCATCACCAGAGAAGCGTGTCACAGTCACAGAGCCTGTCACGCTCAGAAGAATCGTTGAGTCTCCGCACGGCCGTCGAGCATGCACGCATTGTGTTGCATCAAGAAGAAGACGCCATTTTGGTTCCTTGCATCGGATCTTCATCGCATCACGGCGCTGCTGGTCTCATTACCATGGACGCACAGTAAGAAACCAAAGCATCACCTCCCCATGCTGAGAAGAACCAATCCATCCCCTACGCATCAGTAGGGACCTGACACATCACTGTTCTTGCGTGTAATGAACCAATGCATCACCTTCCCTGCAACACTTTCGTTGTATAGCGTTACGCATCCAAAGGAACATTATTTTACATCTAAAGAGAACTAAGCTATTTCTACCATTTTTAAGTATAGTATTGTGGATTTTTGTCATTTGTGGTCTTGTGTTTAGTCTATATAAAAATATTTATTTTTATACTACAACTTGTGCGGTGTCCATCTGTAGTGTTGTCACTGGGTTACAGTATGTGTTCACAAATTCTTTACACACTGCCTCTGAGATAAGCCTGCCTGCTTGTGCCAAGCTACCAAACGGATGAACATGGGTTATATTGGGAGTGTACCCACTTACCCTGACTAGACGCAAGGGTCCCTATTTGGTCAAAGGTACGTACCTCTGCCAACTAGAGACCCCCAAATCTAAGACTACAAATAAAAAAATATGATGATTATGAATAGGAATTTAGCCAACAGAATTGGAGCTACCAATTCTCTTTCCACAGTATTCTCATAAAGCTATGGTTTGGCAGAGTTGCCACTAGTAAAAAACACACATTCATTCTTGGTTGTAGGGAAGTCACATTTACTGCATAACCACCTTTGTATGGAACGTTTTTATGATGTAAAGTAACTGTCATTCACAGCTATAGTCCTGTGCTCTGTTCGTAAAACTGTAGAATCAAATTTGTGTTACTCAATCAGGTTATTTATCTTTGCAATAAGGCCATAGTTAATTGGAACAGAAAATGTACTAATGGTGTCTAATTTAAATATTAGATGTCCGCTGCAGTGTGTATTTACACAATCCACATATATAGCAAAAATAATATCCTTGTGTTCTATCTGAGCAGCACTTTTAAAGCATTGGCGTGTCAAGTAGCAAAACAAGTGTCTGTGCCATGTGGAAAATCCTACTTTTAAATATTACCTAAATCTCCCTTAAAATATGTTTTCAAATGCCAAAGGGTTGGGTGCCTATTATATAAAATTGGGAAAGTATGCCCGCTGTGAACACTTGTGAGAAGCTGTCTGTCACTGTTTGGATAATTATGCATTTACCTTGAACCACATTATCCTATTTTGGCCTGCAAAATTCAAGAGCGGAGCAGTCAAGAATTATTTTTTCTCTTAATGGCAAAACTAACTTGTTGGCCTAAATAGATGTTTAATAAATTTAGTGGGAAAGTAACTATGGAAAGTGTATTGTAAGCTGTCCGAGAGTAAACTGTTTTAGAACTGCTCCAGAGACTGAATAGTAAGTACATTTTATTGCATAGTAATAAAAACCTGTACAAAAGTCGTGGTGATAACTCACTCCACTAGAAGAGCAATTTTTTGGAAGGAAATTCCTTAACAGCTTTGGAGCATATTCACAAGGAGCTATCGCCGAATTAACAGCACTTTGTTGCAGCCAAAGTCATGATATATTTACCCCACTATTCACAAGCTGGTGCTAACAGCCCACAGCACCAGTTTACCCGCGATAGCAGCCACAAAAAACATTGCCACAGAGGACCCCACCAACTATCGCTAACGAGATGCAGAGTAGGCGTTCCCGTGCCAAAACCCGCAACAACACCACACCTCAACATTCGCAAAGACCAGACAGATCGGTGATAAGAACACAAAACACGCAATACCAGCAGGAATTTTACACCTGCTCTGACCTGGTGCAAAGTCGGACCACAGCCTGCACCACAAAAGGGAGCACAGTCCACAGACACACCTGAAGAGAAACATATGCCATGGGGCAACTCAACATGCAGCACGGACACCCAAGAGGGCCACAACACCCACCGACACCACACCCAGGCCCGCAAACCCACCCCCGCCCACCCCCAACACCGTACCAAGAAACTGCTGACCAACACCACGGATCCCAAAACAAATATTCTTCCTGATGTCGCACAAGCAGGAAAATGAACATACATGCGTGGCCAGAAAATGGAGAATCAGTCATACAGCAATGCAATCACCAATACAAAACACCATACAAGCAAATGCTAAAACAACCATTCGATGAGATCTAGTGGGTCCCCGCTGGACAATCTGTAGGACACAGAGACATTGCACAAGCAGCGCAAGGCCTTGCATGGCACCTGGCTCCTCATGCCGAAATGTGTGTATGCATCGCCATGCATACACCATAAGCCCAAGGCCGTGTCCCAATCTCAGCGCCAAAGCCACATCACATTCCAAGGCAATGGCAGGCCATACCGGGCACATGCACAACCCGGGCACGTGGAATCCTACCGTGCATGTGTGCTGCATTTACTGGGCACAGTGCCACATACAGTGCTGCAGATCAGTTACCGGCTCAGCTTCCGCCTTGCCTACATCACCTGCGTCAGCCCTGGTTCCATTGCCGAACATGCTCGTATGTATTGGCAGTTGTCCATGGGAGATTGCACAATTCCTTGTGTGCAGTGACCACATAGAGGCGCTCCCCTATTGGGCTGTATCGCGGATTGGTGAAACTGCGTGGGCTGAGCACACCTTCCCAGACCAGTTAATGAATTGGTTCACCCTGGTGTTCGTTGAACACAACAACGACGTACTGTTGGAACACATTGCACATGAAGCAGTGCGGGCATTCATGCGCGATTAACTACAACCCTGCAGCCACATCCAATTGTTACCCACAGCACATGTCTCAACAATTTGATGCATCGTGCAGATTGCTCACATATCCCACCACAGCAGAGGACACGTCTGCTATTGTTCAGACTCTGGATGCCTGTGCGTTGCACAATGCGTGTGTACACACACCTGTGCAAGGTGATGCAGGTCGATGGTCGGAGCAATACATCGTCATTTGGCAACGTTGCCAAGTCAGACACACTGCTGGGGGAGAGTACACACATGGCAATGTAGCACAACATGTGAACCTGTTGGACCCTTTCACCTGAACACTGTCAGCAGATCAGACAATCGGAGCACTCCCAAAATAGAAATCTCTTCAAACCCAAAAAATTCAAGAGCAACGAATAAAAAAGGCCATTCAATCATGTCGAATGCCATTTTTGCGTCAAGATACATGATCACTGCCTCCTCTCTGATCGGCTCTGCCCTGCCCATGACACCATGGAGTCACCATAGATTTAGAGCGGTATGCCTGCCTGGCATAAAACCAGATTGAGCTGGATGAATTAGCTTGTGGATCATGGGTGACAAACGCATAGCCAGTATCTTGGATAGTATTTTGACTTCCGGGTCTATACGAGCCACATTTTTCGGGAGCCTCCCTTTTTTGTGTATTACCACAATATTGGCCATTCTTTGCACTTCGGGCACGATACCATTGGTTATGCTTTCTTCATACATTTCTTTAAGATATGGGGCAATTGTGGATGCATTTATTTTATAAAGTTCAATTGGGAGACCACATGGACCCATAACCTTACCGGATTGTAGCACCCCTATTGCCTTGGTCCTCATTAGTGAAGGCTGAATATAACTCCTCAACATATATGCCCTCAAGAACAGGTAATTTGTGAGTGGCCAGCAATTCCTGTGTCTCATTATAAGTGGAGGACCCTGTAGGCGTATAAATCTGTTTAAGGTGGTCCGCAAATGCCTCCGCTATCCTGGTTCTATCTTGTAGCCGTGTGCCATCATGGTTCTCAATCTCCAAAACACATCTATTGGCTTTTTCTTGCATGTCCAGCCAAGCTAGCAATTTGACCACCTTATCACCGTTTTCATATATATACTGTGTTGAGTGGCACGGCGTTGGGCTTTAGCTCCTTCCTCGGCTATATCTATATAATCTTTTTGCTTCATAAGCAATCTGTGTATGGTATCAGGGGCATTCGCTATTATGAAGTTGCGTTCAATTTCATCAATCTCACCCTCTTTCTCTTGTAGTTGCTTTCTTATGTCCCGCAATTGCTGAGGAACCCTGTCACCTCACCACCATCTTATATGCCTCCCACAACAATGTTTCTGAGTCTACCGACCCGTTGTTTTCTTTGGTAGCCTCCGTGAGCTCGTCCTGCATTGTCGGCACCTTTAAGTACCAGGGGTTATGTGCCATCTCGTAGCGTGTGACAAAGGGAGTGCCTCCATACTTTGCTACTATCGGGGAATGGTCAGAGATACCCCTGGGGATATGTGTCACTGCCCCGAACATAGGGAGTTGGCCGGCTCTACCAAAAATGTAGTCAACCCAGGACAAGCTCCCATGTACTCCTGAGAGAAAGGTATACAGAAGGGGTAAGGGATTATAAGTTCTCCAAACATCAATCAGCCCCATAGCCCTCAAAAGGTCTGCTAGAATCTTCCTGGACCCTTCTCCCTGTCTGGGTTGTTTCCTTTCCAGGTCTCCATTAAGGGCCGCATTACAATCTCCCCCTATCAACAAGTCTCCCTCAGGTAGATTTAAAATATGTGATCTTAGGTTGGCCATTGCCACAGAGTGTAGTCTGGGTGGCATGTAGAGCGACGTTATATTGAGCGGCCTGCCTTCCCAGTGGAAATTAATTTCGTAGAAGAATACTTACAACTCTTTACCCCTTAGCATAACCAGCGTGAGCCACCAATTTATATCCCCATCTATTGAGTGCACAATAGGAGGTCCCTTGTATATGTGTTTCCTATAGTAAGACCACATTGGGGGCTTGTCGCTTCAAGTATTGTAAGACTATTCCACACTTAATTCTGTCCACTTATCAATTCCAAAAAAGTGTTTTAAGTTGGCCTAACTGTGGAGCCTCCTTGGGGTCATCATGCATTTGATTGTTGTTATCAGGCCTCTTAAGGCTAAGGCTATGGATGATCTGAATGTTATACCGTGTTACCACCCTCCCGCACATAATCAGTGACTACGCCTTCAACACCATGAACCATACCAAATGTGTTTGTCCTACTGCTTGATTGTGTATCACCCATGCACTGCAGACACATTTTCCAAGATTGCACAATAAAGTTTGAACATTACTATAACAGTCCTATACATAATTCCCCAAACCCTCCCCATCCCTGCCTCCCTGCAGCATGGACTTAAAACTGCCCACTCCCTAACTGTACAGAGTGCCTGTATGCCCTTACTCATTAAACCTTGTAAAGGGGAACACTGCTCTCCCAGAGTTCGTCCAAGAGTCACTATCCCCCCATGAACAAGGTCTTTTTTTAAGCCCTTATTGTAGCATTTTGTAAGCACGGTCTATAAACAATACCAACTAATGTAATATCAGTTCACTCTCTCACCTCCCCATTAGGAGCAAAAGGCTGGCCAACCCCGCCTAGCCGTATTTGCCATGTTCCTACAAAGCTATATACTTAGCAGTCTTCAACATGTCCAACAGACAGGAATCCATCATTGTCCATGCTCAGTTGGACCAGTCCCACTTCAGTGATTGTCCAGAGACCAGTGCCTTGGCTCAAGCTGGTCATCTGTGGCCAGTTCCTTTCAAATACCTTCCTTAGGGCCGGAGCTTTCTTGTCGATTCTCATGTCCCTGCATGCATCTTTGAGAGTTAGATTTTTGGCCTCATGGAGTTCTCCATCCATCTAGCGATTTCAAGGTCTCTTCAAGAACCAGGACTTTCCCTCCGACATCACCCACAGCTTCGCCGGAAAGAGCATCGCATATTCAATTTTTTTTTCCTGGTGCGCTCGTTTCACCTCTAGGAAGGATCTTCGCATCTCTTGTACCTTCACTGTGAAGTCTGGGAAGAAGGTGATTGTTGAGTTTTCAAACTTGAGTGGGGGGCTGTGCATGCTGTCTGAAGGATAATGTCCCTGTCTTTATAATTAAATATTCTGGCCAAGATAGGGCATGGGGGTGCGCCCGATTTCAGAGGTCCTCCAGCGACTCTATGTGTGCGCTCCACTGAAACCTATTGGGAGAGAGTTCAGGCTGTATGTGGTTCTGTATTAAGTCCTCTACGAACAGGTATGTGGCCTGCCCCTCCGCTCTCTCTGCACACCCAAACTCTGCACATTATTCCGATGTGCGCACCCCTCATAATCTTCCAGTTCACCTCCAGGTCCGCTGTTGTAGTCAGGAGCCTCTTGCCTGTTGTTTCTAGTGTTTCGAAATCAAGTCTTCAGTAGATTTCACCCTCTCCCCGAAATATCATAGGTCTGCATGCATAAGTGTCACCTCCGCTCTTACTGTGTCTATTTTATGTTAAAGTGCCGAGCGGACTCCTTTTATGGCCTCCATGATATCCACCAGGGTCGGGGCACCCTCTTCTGTTTGCCTCTTCGTGCCCTGCGCTTTATTTTTCTCCTCTGTAATGTCTGCTCTGGACTGGGTACATTTTTCCAATTTTGTTTGATGTCGTTGCTTGGGACCTCCTGCTGTTAACATTTTCCCAGAATCACTGGTATAAGATGTCCCCTTTATTTGTGCCATGCATAAGTTCATACAGGACACAATGTGGTACGACCAACAGAATGTGACTCTGGCATGTCTGTGACTCCGGAGCAGGCCCCACCTCCAGGGGCACTTAAATAGGTTTTCACCCAACACTCAGCAATTGTCCAATCCCTCCGTTTAGTGTACCTAAATGTTATCGGGATGTGTTACACCTAGAGGGATCATTCGAATTCTTCATGTGCCCCCCTCCAACCAAAATTTCTCTCTTACTTATTGCTGTTGTCACTCTCTAGATCGCGCCGCCCGTTGTATAGGAACCCCAAGGGCTTCTCTTGAAGCATATCAATATTTTGTGTCCCTTACCCTCTGTGCTGTTTTGACCAATGCTGGGAGTCAAATCCTTTGTCCTTTCTTGTAGGCATGTGAGGGCGGGAGGGAGCACCCACGCCAATATGGAATTCCGCTCTTCTCTACCAGTTACACCCCATCAGATGATAGATGCTGCTCTGTGATTAGGGTGGAGGGAAGAGGGAAAGCAAGGCGGGAGACATCTCACGTCTATTCTGGGCCTTGTCCCAAATGCTCACAGTTTATAAGGCGCGGTGAGTGGGGGCCGTTGGGGGAAAATGATTGCGCTCTCCCCGCTATAGCACCCTTACTGCCCCTCATCAACTCCCAGGGCCAGGCTCACCCCAGAGCTCTGGTAATGATGCAATAGGGCCCTCAGCTCTCACCAGCCTCTGGTGACGCCTTTTCGAATTCTTGAGCGGCTTCCCCGCGGAGTCTGGCAGCACTTGGAAACAGCAGCCACCCTCGATCAAGTTGGCAGGGAGATGTACGGGGAGGTTGTCTGTTATTTTTCGCGATTCCCACCTCGTAAGATTCCAGCAGCCCGATGCACCCTCTAATTTTACTTTCTTTTGGGCTGCTTGATTCCCTCAGAGCAGACAAGTCCTCACGGCTTTTATGCCACCCGATGGTGCCTGGAAGTGGCTGTTTTCAGGCCGAGTCTCTCCCAAGAGTCAGGGAGCACATGGAAGGTATTGGTTATGGGCAAAAACCGGATGTGTGTTCTACTCCTGTGCACCCATCTTGGGTGCTGGCGACTGGCCATGCCCCCATACTTTCTAATTCTGGATTTATTTTAGCCTGAATTCCAGTTGAACTGGAGCTGGAGAGTGAGACTTGGGCATTTGGATTTAATTCATTAATTCATAGGTTGATTTTAATATGCGCTACGAGGCCTTCGGGTTGTTTGCGCTTTACAAAACTCAATTAATAATAATAATAATATGACTAGTTTAGAGCTGTCCTCAATATGGAAATGTGATTTTAATTTGCAAAAATGTTAAATGTGCATTAGTAAAATATAAATTGCATTCGAATTAACACGCCATTTTATAATATAGAAACACAGAAACAGCTCATGATTTAGCTTTTGCTCTGTAAGTTCCAGTTGGCCTTGAAGATAAGCAAAGGGATGTGTCTGTGTAAAAGAAGAAGGCTTGGCATAATTTACAGCATGTAACCTCTGAGCCTTATCTATTTCATTGCTGAAAATGTTTAAACACAGCCTCATTTAATTATTTGCTTTAGAGAGAAAAGTAAACACACTGATTTTAAAAGTGCATTATCATATTATATTTCATGGTTCTTGCTTACCTAATAAGTTATTTTGCAGCTAATGTTTTGAGTTTAAAAATAAAATGTTTCTGTAAAGGAAGGTTGGGAGATCAAGTTATATTAAATAAGATGCAGAATATGCCTTAGGAAGGATTTTCCCCTGTCTGTTGGATGACATATTAATAGAGCAGAGGGGTGCAGGTGTCCTTTTGGGGAATGCTGGATTCCAGTTGGATGCAGAACAAAAATTATGCCACATGCTTTGTAACATTATTTTTTTATATAAATGCGTTCCTAGTTTAGGCGTATTGAACCCTTTAGATTTAGAGAAGGGAGGCTGCAGAGGACTTTCAGGCTTCAATGCAGAACTGAAGGGAGCAGAGCAGATGTGGTTGCAGATGCAGGAAATGAGAGGGCAGACCTTGATGGAGAGCGGAACTAAGGTAGGGGAAAGCAGATTAGATGTCAGTTTCGTTCCATTCTGACTTTTATTAAAATTCCAAGGTTTATGCTTTGACGAATTGGCTTCGCCAATGTTTATTTGCTCTGTGCTTTATTTCTCTTTATGGAGATTCTGCAGTTAGTCATTATTAATTTAGCTTCATGCTAAGCTCACTCTTACTTTAACTTGAACTCTTCATGAGTTTTGACTGTCATAATTTGTGCCTTATTTTCTTAGAATAGGGATTCTTTCCTTTATGCGACATGGTGTATGCAACTTATGAAATGCTCTGTACTAACTTTCTTTTTCTATGATCAATTATGTAACCTGCGTGATATCTCACTAAGTAATTAAAGTGTCAGAGAATCTTAAATTTTGTTTGGAAAAAAGTCCCTTTAAAAAACTACTCACAATTCTCATTATTGACTACAATGTTTATTTGCATTTGATTACTTGCCCATGTTTATGACGGAGCTCTTCTGGCCAAAATAAATGGCCTAGATCCATCCCCTCAAGCAGAAACAAGGTTAATGCTAATTAAAGGTAATGGTGCCTCACTTTCTAAATTTCCAAAGAGGTATTACCCTGAGATGTCCTTGTTATCAGCCTGGACGGGGGCTAGAAGTTGTTTGACAGTCAGTTGGTGTTCCACGTGTTTGCCAAGGTACTTGTAGGAATATACTATAACTATGGGGCATATTACCAAGGGGGGCGATAGGCAATTATTGCCAATTTAGCAGCCGTTTTCGGCCGCTAAGCCGCGATAATTCTATCGCCCTATTAGCAAGCTGTTGCTAACTAATGTTAGCGACAGCTTTTAGGCGATACCGAGGGTTTGGGGCCTGCTTTGCATGTCAGCGATGTTTAACGCTAATGACATGCAAAGTGGGTGTACCCAACCAGTTATCGACTGAAAGCAGTTGCTAACGTCGCTATCGCCTATTAGCAAGGCAGGCATAGCATTGGAAATATTCGCGCTAAGAGCGAATATCTCCAAATACTAACACCTGCCCAGACCAGTTCTTAGTCATGTTATCCAATGGGAGGTGGATAACATGGCTAAGAGCATTTTGTCGCTAATGCGTGAATATCGCTGTATTCTCAGAGATATTCACACATCTCGCCACTATCGCTGGATATTTTAGCACAATGGAGAAAAACGTTGCTAATAGCATGTTTTCTCCGCTAACATATCCAGCGATAGGCAGCGATAAAAAAATTGTCGCTAAGCCTATTTAGCGATAAATATCGCTACTTGTTGGTAATATGCCCCTATGTGTTTGCCCTTTGTACGCCAAATGAATGTTTTATACTCCATGTCAGCAAGGTTTTTGTTTAAATTCTTCTCTATGACTTGTTGCTCTATTTAATTTGCCAATGCATTGATTATCCTTTGTGGGGCAATGGGAGTTTGACTCAGAATGACTATGCAATCTACATATTGTTAGTAGGTGACTTTCTCTGTTGCTAATCTTTTTTAAAAAAGCCCTTAACTTCTGCCAAACACTTGTCCAGATCAGCAAGATCAATAGAGAGTCGGGTGGGGGTTATTAGAAGCACGCCTGTTTCAGTCCATGGTTTGTTTGATTTTTGGCTGTTACTTGACTCACGTTTCTGACCTTGACCTGAGTCCATGTGCAGCTGTACGGAGCAATGACTGAATTTAGCAGTTTTTGAGGGAGGCCCTATTCTGCCAATTTTGCCCAGAGGTGACTTTGAGGCACTCTATCAAAGGCAAAGATGAGGTGGTCAAAATGTGTAAATAAATGTATTCTTTGTTGTATTTCTTTATTGGCTAGTTTGCTTAATAATGACAATGTTCTAATTGTCCCCTTACCTGCTCAGAATCCTGCTAGTGTTTTTAGAATTTGTTTTTGTCTCGGATTGAAGGTCTTGAAGTAGACAGGAGGTGTATTATTTAGCTTCTGTGTTTAAAGCAATGAGCCTATAATTTAAAGGTGACAATTGGCTGCCGTTCTTATACACTGGATGAAAGATGCTCCCTTTCTATGATATCCTGTTAGTAAACTTAGTTGAACAGTAGAATTAAATATCTGGTCAAAAAGATTATATCGGGGCGTGGCTTGCGCGTCGGCTAAGATGGCGGCGTGACTCTGAAGCTCCGGCGTCGACCTTCATACAAAGGCAAATTTCATCAGACTTACTAAAGACCCAACCTTCTCATAGACTTTTTCGTGGATCGGAACATCAGGTTAGCCCAGCGCTCTCATGGTTTCCTCATTTCACGCAGCTCCTCAGCAGTTGCTCGTCGCGACTCGGGCCCCTCAGCCCCAGTCGCCATTTTGCGTGACCAGCGCGCTTCTATTCATCGGATTGCCAGTGCCTCCTATGGTTGTCTGCTCGCCCTACTGGACCCAAGGACATAATTCCTAATGTGAGGTGAGCCCAGCACCTTGTTTGGCTCCCCTTTTGGGCATTTTCCAGTTGCTTTCATTACCGCGACCCAGTCCCTGCTGCTCCGGCCACCATTTTGTGTGCTTTAAGCGCTCCTCGCATCAAATTGCCTGCGCCTCTACAATGCCTGTTTTACACTCCTGGTTACATGGGCATGATTTCTAGCGTGATATGAAACCTACGCCCTCCTTTATTATTTCTCTCACACGTTGGTTGGCTATTTCTTCATTGTGGCCCTGGTCTTGCAGCCCCAGCAACCGTCTTTTTGTGCGCGCTTCACGCACTTACCTCCACACCTCTTCTGCCTCCTTCACACGATTGGGCATCGCTTCTGGAATGTGTTGGTGTGCTCTTTGGTCATGAGGTGACTTCACTTACCCAATCCCTTCTTCAATGTCGCACTTTTGTTGCTGTCTACAGGGACTCATGTACACCCAACTGCCATTTGTTTCCTGCTTTGCCTGCTGTACTGGAGAAGTGTGGCTCACTGGTTAGAGCAGGCAGACCCTGAAGCAGAGATCAGACCTGGGACAGGGTTCAATTCCCGATGCGGCAGGGTCTTGAGCTCAAATGTCCAAGGACTCGATAATTCTCGCTTCGGTGCCTGACCTAATCATGGGTTCAAACTCTGCAACTCTGGGCATTAAGCTTGCTTAATCTCCACAACGGCCCCCCGCGGCGGGATGCCTGGCTTTCACCTTGGGGTTGCCCTGTAGGGGCTATCTCACAGGGAAAAGCCAGGACGGGTTCCCAAGGCAAGCGCTTAGAGACCCCTGGGTGATACGGGCTATATAAATCCAATATACAATACAATACAATACAACAATGTACTTCAACACAACGCGAGGATGATTAGCATTTCCATTACATTTGGCTTCAGTTTTTTCTCCTCTGTCTTGCTGTTTTGTGGGCTCTACTCTTCTGCTTCATAGGAATCTCTGCCTTTTTACTTATCTCATTAAGCAAATTTTTCAGGTCTTCTCCTGCTTGTTCATCGTTACATCCTTCGCTTATCCATTGTTGGTCTATTGCTCCATTCTCAACTGCTTCTTTGAACTCTTTTATGGGGAAACTCCGCAATTTGAAGCTCTCTACAGCCACTAAAGCGCTCGCCTGTTCGGACTCTGATTCTCCTCTTCAGGATATGGAAGAAGCTACAATGTCCAAGTCTGACACAATGCATGGCGCTATTCCTAAATCTCACAATGGTGGCAAACTCCCGGCAACTTTAGCTTCATCTAAATGCCTTAAAAAAGACCCTCCATCTCCTGGAACCGCCAAATCTTCTTCCTCCACGGATCTTATTTTGGAGGAATTACGTGCTCTCAAGCCCTTTATGGAAGCTACTACTAAAACTTTGCAGGTCATGCATGACAAATGGTCGTCTTTAGACTCACGTGTTCTAATCCTGGAACAATCCACTGAATCTCTTCAATCCTCTTGCTCTCATATACCTTCAATGGAGGCTGAGATACTACTACTCAAAAAGCAGACGGAAGATTTGGAAAACAGGAACCATAGGAATAACCTTCACTTGTACGCTCTTCCTGAACTTACAGAAGGGTCTAACCCTACCACCTTCTTCCAAACATTTCTTTAAAAAATCCTAGATGCTCCGGCCTTAGCTTCCATCAACATCCAGAGAGCCCATCGCCTTGGTCCTAGAGTCACTACTAAACCTAGAGGAGTCATCATGCTGTTTCTACAATACACTGATCTCCTGCAGGTTCTTTCAGGCGCTAAACTCAAGAAACAAATTATGTGGGAAGGTATTCTTCTTTTCCTGTCACAAGATGTTTCCAAGGCTACTGCAGATCGACGGAAGAAGTTCCTGGACATGCGTCCGCAACTCAGAGCCCTCAAAGCTAGATACAGACTTCTCCATCCATGTCTCTTCAGGGTTACCTACAACGATAAAACCACCACTTATGAAGATCCTGCCATCCTACAAGCGTTTCTTCGACAACATGGAGCTGATGCTTTGGATGTTTCCAGACCTGTCTGAACGGGCCTGATAGTCTTTTGATTATGCAGTTGTTGTTCTTTGCTTGTGGTCCCAGTTATTGTTGTTGTTCTACCCTTCTACATTTATCCTTTGTTTAGGTTCCTCTTGATTTCCTGTTCCTTTCTGACCCTCATACCTATTCTTTTATCTTTTTTATTTCTACAGATGTTTCCTCCTCTCTTACTACCCCGATGTCACCTATTGTTTCTGTATGCTGCCTTTTGGAACTATGGAGATAGAGGTTTGATGCCCGCTCTTGATGTTGTTGCCATCATCTTTCGATGCCATCACCCTTGTCTTCGTTTTGTGTTTTTGTTTTCGTAAGTATGTTCTTCAGTCGTTCGTTTCGGACATGTACTGTCTTCTTGTTCTTATTTGTTTCTGTCTTTTTTCTATCTCTTTTTACTCTTAGATTCCTTCATCTCTTTCTCTCTCTCCTTTCCTTTTTCCTTCTTCTGTCTCTTCCCTTTCTGTTCTCACAACAATCCTTTTCCCTCCTCTTCTCTCTCTTTCACTATACTCTCTGCAATGTTCTTGATTCCTTTTTCTCTACTACTTTAGCAAGCAATATTGTTGATAGTTACTTTTTCTTGTTTTTATTTTCCGTGTTATTACTTGGAATGTTAAAGGATTAAATAATCCAATTAAAACACAAAGGGTACTGTCTCATCTAGCCAGACTTAAGATGTTGCCTTGCTTCAGGAATCCCATCTCTCCAAAACAGAGGCATTAAAGCTTAAGCGTTGCTGGGTGGGTCATGTTTTCTGTTCTCCTTCTGTTGAGAAGAAAAATTGAGTTTTGGTTTTGTTTCACAAAAAGTTGAAAGTTTCTTCAATTTCTCATGAATGTGATACTAATGGCCGCTGGGTAATTGTCAAATTGCTTATAGATAATATTCCTCTTGTGATTTTCAATGTTTATGCTCCCACTGGAATTGATAAGTCCTTCTGGCCCTCCATTTCAGATAAGTTAGCTTCACTATCTGATGATTACATTATTTTTGGGGGTGATTGTAACCAAGTTAATGACCCTTTCCTTTCCTTTCCAAGCTAGCCTGGCTGATGATGGGTAATACCCAGAAACCGGTCCCAGGATGCGTGTTTCCAGTCCAGGGAGGACCTAGCTTGGCAGTTCGTTCTGAACTGTTCCCATGAGGAACAGGGTCAAGACTGATTGGCATATGGCTGGGTCTAGACTGGGGTGGCATGGTGAGCAAAAGAACGATGGATTTAACCCAGATCTCTTGACTGGGCGGGTGAATGTATGATTTATTCAGCATTCAGTCCATCATTTGTTTGCAGAGCACTTTTCACTCTAAGTGGGATGGGTATGTCCAGACGTGGGTCCCTTGCTCACGGTGCCACTGAATTCAAGCCAGCCTGGCTGATGAAGGATAACACCCAGAAATGGGACCAAGGATGCTTGTTTCCAGTCCAGGGAGGACCTGGCTTGGCAGTTTGGTCTAGACCTTTCCCATAAGGTCCAGGGTCAAGACTGATTTGCATATGGCTGGGTCAAAACTGGGGTGGCATGGTAAGCAAAAGAACAATGGATTTAACCCAGAGCGCTTGACTGGGGGTGAATGTATGATTTATTCAGCATTCAGTCCATCATTTATTTGCGGAGCACTTGTCACCCTAAGTGGGATGGGTATGTCCAGATGTGGGTCCCTTCCTCACGGTGCCACTGGTTTCAAGCTAGCCTAGCTGATGAAGGGTAACACCCAGAAACCGGTCCAAGGATGATTGTTTCCGGTCCAGGGAGGACCTGGCTTGGCAGTTCAGTATGGACTGTTCCCATAAGGCACAGGGTCAAGACTGATTTGCATATGGCAGGGTCTAAACTGGGGAGGCATGGTGAGCAAAGGAATGGTGGATTTAACCCAGATCTCCTGACTGGGGATGAATGTCCTTATGCCTGACTAAAGTCAAGGAATGGATGACGGCCAGCTGTCTAAAGTTAAATGGTGAAAAAACAGAGCTGCTACTTATCGGAAATAAGGCAATACCAAGACCAATAATAAACTGGCCAGCCTGTCTGGGCAAACCACCCATCCCAGCAGATACAGTGAAAATGTGGGATTCTGGCTAGATACAAACCTTTCCATGACCACACAAGCCAATATAGTCGTGGCAATTTGTTTCGGGATTCTTAGAAGCCTACGGAAAATTATAGACAGAATAACCACTCAACTAAGGAAGACAGTGATCCACTCGCTGGTCACCTCGCGACTGGATTACGGAAACTCACTCTTCCTAGGGGCATCCAAATATGTCATCCAGAAGCTGCAGATAGCCCAAAATGCAGCTGCAAGACTGCTGTGCAACATCCTGTTGCGGGAATCAGTGAAAAGCATTTGAGGAAACTTCACTGGCTTCCAGTAGAAGCTAGAATAAAGTTTAAAACCTTAGTCATTGTCCACAGAGCATGACATCGGAAAGGCCCCAAGAAAATAAGAAATCTGATTTCGTCCTAGATCCCAAAGAGACAACTGCACTCTAGCGCAGAAGAGAGGGTAGTTCAAAACAGGGTATGTAGGGAAAAATGGGGAGGAAGATCCTTTTCCCATTTGGCCCCTAAAGTATGGAGCTCCCTCCCACTGGAATTGAGGCTAATAGAGAGGGAGCTACAATTCCACAAGAAGGTAAAAGCATGGCTGTTCATGCAATACCCATAGGGTCTACTGTCTAATTTCAGTATCTGGTTGCGCAGTGCTGGGAAGCCTAAGGGCAGCCATGCGCTTTACAAATCCATGCAAATCCTTCATTCAATGTATGATTTATTCAGCAGTCCGTCCATCATTTGCTTGCGTAGATACCCTACTTAGCAAAAATGCTTTTGCAAATTTAGGTCAACTGGCTTGCTTTTCATTCTTCCATGTCCCTCTAGCAGGTGGTCACTGGTCCCTTTGTTTCAAATCTATGCTGCACATTGTGCCCTAGGAGTTTCTTATGGAGAGGGAGTTTGGGTAATTACTGATTGCATGACCATACAGGAGGAGGAAAATCACTTCTGGAGGAGAATTTCGGCTGTTCCCATATCTTCTTTACACTTCATTTGCCACAGTGAGTGGGGCTTAACTTATTAAAGTAATATTATTCCCTTTATTGTGACTTTCCATCTGGCGGACCGAAGAAGCATCATTAACAAGAGCTATAATTACTGATTGCAGTCATTCGACATGGGCTCTACCGTCCCCTAGTTGATGTCTGTTAAAGAGTCATTTAACAGGATTGGACTGTCTCATGTATTTTCTAACTCCACGAAGATGGGGGAGGTGCCCTTACACCCGAAAGGGACGGGGTCAGTTATACTCAAAATGAGAACAAGTCCCCTTGTGTCACTTAGTCTAGTTTCACATCCAGTAAGGGGAATCAATGCACTCTCATTCAAGCTCAAAATATACTCATTTACATTCACTCCATAGTCTACACACTGAACATTATTTTATGTAAAAATGTCTCATTTATTTACATTTAAATTATCTAAAAATATATAGTCACTGTGATAATTTGTACCTATCTCCCTCCCTTTTACTGTTTGATCATGCACGCCATCAGCTGTAAAAAGGCCCATAGTGGAGGTGATTGGAATACATTTGAAGAGAAAATTGATATCAACAGCTGTGAATTACTCATTTTGCTTGGCATAATGAGAGAACTCTATTGGCAAGATTCATGTCAGGTTCCTTTAGCTGATTAATACCACAGGGCATAACGAAACTCGAGGGGGGCTCCATGCAAGCTACGTGGAGGGGTCCCCTCTGGGCTCAATCAGGAGCTCAGCAGCCAGAGTTCGGTGCTGAGGGTGGCCCCTGGAGCTTGGGGCCTCTCCGCACCGCGGGGGCTGCTGGGGCTGTCGGTGCTTGTGTTACGCCCCTGGCCAATACTCCTCAGCAGCCATTGGTACCTGTCCATGTGAAGAGCAATCTAGCCAAACCCTATTACAATTTGTATTTTTCTGTCTATACTATTTACCATCTACAAGGAAGGCTCCATTACATTTGTGATATAGATATAAATTATCTATGGGAAAAGCTGCCCTACTTTTTTTTATTGCAACTCAATGAGTGTGACACATGACATGTTACTCAGTTGTTTGTTTTTTAAAGAGCATTTTAGCACAAAGGAACTCGCTGTTTTAACAATAATCCATATTTATTAATACAATGAATTGCAGGTTTCTTATCATGATGTGAATATTGATCGATGCACATAAACTTTCATATCATGCTGCTATCTCCACCTTGAGCTTTTGAACTAATATCAAGTACTTTCATTCCTTTAACTGCAAGTTATCAAAGGTTTCTTATTGCAGATGCTCTGACATTTCACTGCGCGAATGGCGGCCGTGGAAGGACAGGTGTGTTTTGCAAAGTTCTATTTTTCTCCTCGCCTTCGCACCCGCTGTCTCTTTAAGAGGCGGTGGCTGCAGTTCTGGCGCTCTGGCAGTGTGAATTCAGAGATGTAGGCCAGGTCACCTGTCACTCACGTGGAGACCTCCATCTCTACATGTTCAGCTGGTGATGGTGACAACGTTTCGCGGAAGCTCTCCTGTCGCGTGAATATTGATGAGAGAGGACTAACGCTTCAGCCCAGTGCAAAGAACAGCACAGCAGATCGCATCGCAAATTCTGCACAAAGGCACGGCCTTGTCACGCACTCGGCATCGCAGGGCTGCCTGTGTTCAACGGTGCCACAAACGTGAATTCTTATGCAGGCCGTTAATGACCAAAAATGCATGTAAAGCACGGCCGCCAGGCTGCTCTTGCTTGTTATCAAACATACCGCAGTCTTTCTCCCTACCCCTTTCGGATCTACAGACACTTGATACATTTATGAGAATTTCAAAGCATTGGATTCTCATACAGATGCTGCATGCGTTCAACAAGTGGTGTACCACACCAGAATATATTATTTAATAGAGGTTATTTGCATAAATATATTAAAGACATTTCCTTTTTGCAGATGTTCTTAGAAAGCTCCCTGAAAAAATCTTTGGGACTTAGATTTATTATTTTGAGATGTCTTTGTTGTGAAACTACAATTTACTCAGAAGACAAAATATCCAATTGGACTTGACGCGGGATTGACGTGCTGCCTTCTTAAAGCTGTGCAATATACTGCAGCCCAAGGCATTTCATAATTTACATCCAGATTGAAATATTTGGGGAAATGATAGTCTCTGGAGGCTTTCTTTCAACTTTTCCCTTCTCGGTTTTGGAACCATGTGACGCTATAAGATTATTTCAGTGAAAGGATTTTGATTCAAATGAACAATTTCTGGTGCTGAGACAACCCGCTGGGAGCCCACTGAAGAACTACACACAACAAAAATGATCTGAAGACTTTTACGATCGCTCAGTCTAAGAGTGATTTTTCACTTATTTGTTTGATATCTTAGACAGGATCAGTTTTGCCTACAGGACAAATAGGCAGAGCCAGAGTGGCTGCTCTGACAGGTCATCTTTGTGAGTGAGCCGCTTTTTTTAGGTTTGTCAACCTGCTTTACGGCCTGGTGGGCCATTTTTTACTGTTGATTTCCTTACAACTACCTCAGATGTTGCATGCAGCAGTGCTTAATTTGAGCCTGTGGTTGTCAGTGAGGGGCACCAGAACCTATTTCTGAAGACCGGCACTTTTTTTTGGTATGGCGATCGAGAGAGAAAAACACACAGATCGGAAAGTCAGATGAAGGAAATGACAGCAAAACTGTAACATACAGAAAGCAGGAACCTGCAAGAGCAAGAAAAATGGGTAGGGTGTGTCCGGTGGTGGATTAAAGACTACCGGCCGTCATATATAATGCTCCAGCCGCAGGCTTCTGAACTGAGCTATGGGCACTGGCACTCTATCTTTCACAAATTAAGCACTGGCCTGCAACAAGCACCAATGTATGCAGTCTCCCTTATCTCACAAAATACCTATAAAGCTTGTCTTTACAGGTTAAAACTGTCCTGATTTGTAATTGTGGACTATTTGTTTAGCTACCTAATTCACTGATAGCTGCCACTTTCATTTAGGTTCCCTCATTTGTTTTCTATCCTGTTACAACCATGATCCTAGGCGTGAAGTCACTACAATATTCTCTTTCTAAAGCATCATTGGGCTGAGAACACTATTGTGCAAACGTGAACTGCATTAACTGTGAAAATAACAAGTATTCGCAAAGCCAATAGGTCTTACTGATGTGAGAACTCTTGGTTTTTCCAAGTGGCATATAATAGAATGGCATAGACTAGAGTGACGTAGAGTAGAGTGACATAGAGTGGAGTAAAGTGGCATAGAGTAGAATGGCATAAAATAGAGTGCCAGAGAGTACTGTAGGGTGGCATTGTGTGGGCTGCAGTGGAGTGGGCACTGAAATAGAGTGGCATAGAGGAGAATGCAGTGGTGGAAAATTGTATGGAGTACAGTAATGTAGAGTTGCATAGAGTAGAGTGGCATAGAGTGGAGTTGAGTAGAGTTGTGTAAAGTAGAGTGGCATTGAGTACAGTAGGGGGGTAAGGTGGAGTGGCATAAATTAGATTGGTGTAGACTACAGCGGTGTAGAGAAGAGTACAGGGGAGTGCCATGGATTGATATAGAGTTAGGTAGACTGGAGCATTGTGGAATACACAAAAGAAAAGAGGAGTGGAGTAGAGTTGGGTAGAGTGCCATGGAGCGGAATGGAGAGGAGTAGTAGAATGGTGTGGAGTAGAGTGGCATGGAGTGGAGAAGCGTAGAGCAATTAAGAGTGTAGTGGCATCGAGCAGAGTGGAGTCACCTAGAGTAGAGTTGCATATACTGGAGAGGTGTAGATTATAGTGGCAAAGATTACTGAAGTGTGGTGGCAAGGAGTGGCATAGAATGGAGAGTTGGAGAGTGGCACAGGGAGGCGAATATTAGAATGACACAGAATGGCGTTGAGTGGAATAGAGAGGGGTGGTGTAGAGTAGAGAAGCATAGCGTAGAATAGAGTAGAGAGGCATACAGTAGAGTAGAGAGACATCGAGAGGAGTGGCGTAGAGTAAAGGGGTGTAGAGTAAAGTGGTGTTAAGTAAAGTTGTGCAGAGTGACGGAGAGTAGAGAACTGTAGAGACAATACAGTGGCATTGTGTGGAGTGGAGGGTCATAGAGTAGAGTGGTGTTGAGTGAAGTGGCATACACTGGAGTGGAGTGACATTGAAATACGTAGAGTAAAGCGGCAGAGAGCAGATTGGTATAGAGCTGAGTGGTTGAGAGTGGCATAGAGTAGAGTGGAGTAGAGTAGTCTAGAAGTGGCATGCATTTGTATAGAGTCGCTGAGACTGGATTATAGTGGAGTAGAGGGGAGTAAAGGAGAGGGGAGTAGAGTGACATAGAGTGGAGTGGAGTGGAATGGAGTGGGGTGGTGTGGAGAATAATGGTGTGGAGCACAGTGGCCTGGAGTGAAGAGGTGTTGAGTGATGTGGAGTGCAGTGGAGATGCATAGAGTAGAGTGGAATGGCCTAGAGTAGAGTGGAATAGACCGGTGGGGTGAAGAGTACAGCGGCTTAGACTTTGAGTAGAGTAAAGTGCAGGAGAGTGGCTTTGTGTGGAGGAGTGTGACATGGACTGGTGTAGAATGGAGTGTTGTAGAGTAGCATAGGGTGGTGTAGGGTGGAATGGCACAGAATGTCATAGAGTGTGATAGAGGGAGGTGGGGTAGGGTCGAGTAGAGCAGAGTAGAGTGATGTAGAGTAGAGTGACATAGAGTCGGGTGGAGTAGAGTGGAATGTAGTAGAGTGCAGTGGCATAGAGTGGAGTGGCATAGAGTAAAGCGGCAGTAGAGTAAAGTGGGGTAAAGTAAAGTGGCATAGAGTGGAGTAATGTGGCATAGAGTGACAGAGAGTAGAGTACCATAGAGTCCCATGGAGTCGCATAGAGTGGAGTGGAGTGGAGTGGAGAGGAGTGGAGTAGCATGGAGTGACAGGTTTCAGAGTGCCATGGAATGGAGTGGCATTGCATGGAGTGGCTTAGAGCTCTCTTAACTAATGTGGAGTTGCATAGACTGGAGTGCAATAGAATGGTATAGAGTAAAGGGGTATAGAGGCCTAGGGCCCACTAATAAGTTAACCTTTTGGGACCTCTAGGACAGCATTAAAAAAAACCTCCCCCAAACACCTTCACAGCACACTCACTTAACAAAACCTGCTTAACTGTAATCAGGCGTCGTAGCACACCTGAGGCACGCTCGGTGCCTCGGGTGGGGCCCGATGATGAAGCATGCCACCAACTAGGTTGGTGGGTGGGGGCCTTCATAAAAACCAAATCGGTTTTCCCCATACAGACATATATACCACGTACATTATCAAAGTAGCGAGTTCCTTTTGATCATTACATATCCCTTGAGAAAACAAACTAGCTACTCTAGTTCCTCACTCTATAGTGGTTCCAAAACATTCTTTTCATCCTCCCATACGTACATTTACCGGCAATTATTGATTGTTTTTAAGTGTAATTTTTCTTTTATATTTTTAACTATTTATTCTATTCTATATTTCAGAAAATATTACTTTACTTTAAAAAAATTGTTATGACTTTTTTAAATTAAATTTTGTTATATTGTTTTTTAAAAAATGTTAGGTGTCTTTTTGCAGTTTTCCTCTGCCGATCCATTGATCAATCTATCCATTCATTCAACATAATGGCAGAGCTGCACAGAGCTGCACAGCAACATTACGTTTTTTTAGGTATAATTATATTTCCTCCTGAACACCCTGGCAGTTCGGGCTGGACTGTTCCCATTGTGCACTGGGTCAAGACTGATTTGCATATGAATGGATCCAAACTGGAATGGCATGGTGAGCAAAGAAACAATGGATTTAGGCCCAGATCTCTGTACTGGGGTGAATGTATGGAATTGTTCTGCATTCTGTCCATCCATTGTTTTTTTTGCGTTTGTCACCCCGAGTGGGGGGGGGGTATGCCCAGACGTGGGTCCCATGCTCTCCATGCCACTGGAGTCAGGCTATCCAGGCTGATGAGGGGTGAAACCCAGAAACCGGTTCTAGGATGCTTGTTTCCAATCCAGGGAGGACCTGGCCTGGCAGTTCTGGCTGGACTGTTCCCATTGGGCGCAGGATCAAGGCTGATTTGCATATGGCTGGGTCCAAACTGGAATGGCATGGTGATCAAAAAAACGATGGATTTAAGCCTAGATCTCTGTACTGGGGTAAATGTATGACATTGTTCTGCATTCTGTCCATCAATTGTCCTTTTTGCATTTGTCACCCGAGTGGGATAGTATACCCAGACGTGGGTCCCGTGCTCTCCATGCCACTTGAGTCAAGCTATCCAGGCTGATGAGGGCTGAAAGGCCGAAATTGGTCTTAGGATGCTTGTTTCCAGTCCAGGGAGGACCTGGCCTGGCAGTTCGGGCTGGACTGTTCCCATTGGGCACAGGGTCAAGACTGATTTGCATTTGGCTGGGTCCAAACTGGAATGGCATGGTGAGCAAAAAAACGATGGATTTGGGCCCAGATCTCTGTAGTGGGGTGAATGTATGGCATTGTTCTGCATTCTGTCTATCAATTGTTATTTTTTGCATTGGTCACATTGAGTGAGATGGGTATGCCCAGAAGTGGGTCCAGTGCTCTCCATGCCACTGGAGTCAAGCTATCCAGGCAGACTAGCCTGAAAGCCCGAAACCGGTCCTAGGATGCTTGTTTCCAATCCAGAGAGGACCTTGCCTGGCAGTTAAGGCTGGACTGTTCCCATTGGGCACAGGGTCAGGACTGATTTGCATATGGCTGGGTCTAAATTCAAATGGCATGGTGAGCAAAAAACAATGGATTTAGGCCCAGATCTAAGTACTGGGATGAATGTATGACATTGTTCTGCATTCTGTCCATCAATTGTTCTTTTTTCATGTGTCACATCGAGTGGGACGGGTATGCCCAGACATGGGTCCAGTGCTCACCATGCTACTGGAGTCAAACTATCCTGGCTGATGAGGACTGAAAGCCCGAAATCTGTCCTAGGATACTTGTTTAGAGTCAAGGGAGGACCTGGACTGGCAGTTCAGGCTGGACTGTTCCCATTGGGCACAGGGTCAAGACTGATTTGCATATGGCTGGGTAAAAACTGGAATGGCACGGTGAGCAAAAAAAAGATAGATTTAGGCCCAGATCTCTGTACTGAGGTGAATGCATTCAGCGCCGGGACACCCCTGAGCTCGGGGTAGCTGTCGCGCTTAATAAATTACGGTATTATTATTAATATTATTTTTATTAATGCATGACATTATTCTGCATTCTGTCCATCAATTGTTCCTTTTGCATTTGTCACCCCGAGTGGGACAGGTATGACCAGATGAGTGTCCAGTGCTCTCCATGGTACGCTCCCCGGTCCGCTCCCCGGTGCGTGTACCGGGCGCTCCCCCCGCGCAAATCGAAATAAAAAAACATTTTTGTTTGTCCCGTGGGGCCCTTTTATAGCCCCCACATCAAACCTAAGGGGTCAGGGGGGTCTACTCTGCCCCCTTATGGTCATTTCCCCCTTTGTTTTTGCCACCTCTTGTGTCTCGATCCTACCGAGACACAAGATGGCTGCCACTCCGGACTGTTTAGACACCCGTGAGCCAATCAGCTTTCGGCGTGCGAACTCGCGTAGCGCGCAGATTAGCGCCCCGGGGCGCGCTTATAGATATATATATTTTTTTGAACCTAAATTACTCAAAATCCACTGGAGCACATATCTTGAGACATAGCAAAGGCACATTGGGCTACCAGTCCCTACAATTTTGCCAAGTTTCGTGGAAATCCATTCAGCCATTCGGGCTAAAAGTGAGGTTGACCGCCCTATGGAAAATAACATTGGAAAACCCTTTTTTCTCGGCCCCCGCTTGACAAATCCCCCTCAAACTTTCAGGGTAAGACCGGAGCGCCGCGAGGCAAATTTGAGGAAATTTTCAGGCAGATTCCTCAACCGGTGCCAAAGTTATTCACAATAGAATGTTGCGATGTCCCTATTGAAAATAATCCTAACTATAACTACCTACTGGCGACCGCCAGTAGGTAATATATATATATATATATATATATAGATATATATATATATATATATCTATATATATATATATATATATATATTCACTGAAAAAAACAAAGGTTTCACACCAGTTATAGTTAGCTGGAAATTTTACTGACATAAAACCATTGAAATTCCCACGTTATAGTTAGTCGGACTCACTAAAACTTGCGCGTGCAATGCACTGCTGATGACATCACATTTTACATCACTCATGACATGGTCAGTGACATCACTCATGACATCACTGATGACACCATCCAGTGAATGTGTGTCTTTCTGAAAAATAAACATGTTTTATATATGTATATGTAAAGGACGATGGAAGAATAAATGTTTAAATTATTGTCTTAATTAATGTTTTTTTTAAAAAAAATTGATTGGTTAACTGGCTTATTAAGTGTATCTTAGTGAATACATATATTGGCGAGTAATATTTAAATATTTAAATATATGTATCAGTGTTTCACTTTGTGTATAAGTGGCTGTATGGGTTGATGAGTAGCTACATGTGTGTGTATATGGGTTATTATATGTTTTTTTAGTATCAGTATGAGTGTCTGTATAGTTTGGTGGGGGTGTTACTTAGCACATAGATGTATCAATGACTGACTCACTGTTTGTATGTTTTTTGAAAACAGCATATGTGCAGGACTGTATGAGTGGATGAGTGTGTATATGTGTGTGTTAGTGATTGAATGCCTGTCTCACTAGTGTGTTTTTCAGTTACAAGATATATTTTAATCTAGTATATGTGAGTATTGATGTATATAAGTCAGTATATGTGAGAGTGAGAGATTGTAAGAGTTCCTGTTTAAATAAGTATGTGTTTCTATAAGTGATTGCTTAAGAGAGTACATATGTGTAGGTTTCCTTAGAAGTAAGGTGGTAGTGTGTGTACATCTGTATATGCAAATAAATGGATGTTTATTAGTTTATTTGCATGTGTGAGTATATGTGTGAGTAACTTTTTGATGACTGTCGGTGTGTAACAGGATGAATAGGGGTATCACTACATATGAGTGAGTATATGTATGAGTGATTATATAAAACTGTTGGTGAATGTGTGAATGTGTATATAGATGGTGAAATTACTGAATTGGTTGTTGTAACTGGTATGGGTATATCCACTTTTTTGAAAATGTTAGTTTCTATTTTTGAATATGTGTTTCAAAGGTTACTTTACAGTGAAAGGAGGTCTGTCACTGTGTCACAAGTATGGTGTCATCAGTGATGTCATCAGTGATGTCACTGACCATGTCATGAGTGATGTAATATGTGATATCATCAGCAGTGCATTGCACGCGCAAGTTATAGTGAGTCCGACTAACTATAACGTGGGAATTTCAATGGTTTTATGTCAGTAAAATTTCCAGCTAACTATAACTGGTGTGAAACCTCTGTTTTTTTCAGTGAATTTAATAGGTTTTTTAATTGCTAATTCCTAACTATAACTGGTGTGAAACCTCTGTTTTTTTCAGTGAATTTCAAAGGTTTTTTAAATGCTAATTCCTAACTATAACTGGTATGAAACCTCTGTTTTTTTCAGTGAATTTCATAGGTTTTTGTAATGCTAATTCCTAACTATAACTGGTGTGAAACCTATGGTTTTTTCAGTGAATTTGATAGATTTTTTTAATGCTAATTTCTAACTATAACTGGTGTGAAACCTCTGCTTTTTTAGTGAAATAAAGCAATAGTGAAGGATACAAAAACAGAAATAAAGTAATGTAGAAAGAGAAAAAAGAAGGAAAAAGAAATAGAAAGAGAACAAATTACTGAAGGTAAGTAAGATACTAAAAGAATGTGAGATACCAAAACGAAATCAGGAAAGATAAGAAAGTAAAAGTAAAATGAGTGAAAAGGAGAGGAGTCTGAATGAGGAACTATTAATAAAAAAGAGGAATAGAAGATGACTGAGAGTGAGTGAAGGGGAGTCACAGAGTGAAGGGATGAAGGGAATGAGGTTAATATAGAACGATGGATGAAACAGGAGTGAGAGAGTAAGTACACAGAAAAACAAAGGGAAGGACTAAGTAAACTACAGTACAATGAGTGCAAAAGAAAAAAAATGGAGAAAAAGAAAGAAAGAGAGGGAAGAAAACTAAAGCAGTGGTACTGAGAGAATGTTAAAAAGATAAAAAGTGGTGAAAGGAAGAGAGGAAATGCAGACAGTTCAAATTGGATTGAGAAGTTGTGAATGAAGTGCAGTAAAGGAACAGCGATGAAACAAAGTTAAAAAAGCACTGTAAATGAGTAAAGAGAGGTAAATAAGGGTGAAAAAGGAAAATGAGTGTGAGACAATGTGAATACAATATAAATTACACAATGCAAACTATACAATAACTTCTACAATATGTTACATTATTTATGCTGTTCTCAGAATATATTGAATATATTGAATTTTGAATATTGAATATTGAATATTGAATTCCACTTAAATTAGTGAGTTCAAAGTCTTCATCATATAACAGCGGGAAAAAAAAAACACAATCTAAAAGATTGTGTTTAAAAAAAACCATTCAAACATACATCTCATATATGTACACTAATCTTTGATTCACTTACTTTTCCGTGAGGCCAAATAGAAGATAGTGAAGGTCCTTTTGGTGGAAAAAAAGTCTGCTGTGCTATATAACTTCCATTTCATCGACTTCCTATGAAAAAAGATCTAAGAACATCATACCTTACACTTTCCTCACGGCCAATTTGTGTCAGATATATCAGTATTTTTTACTTTGAGATCCACTTAAAGTATCTATATGAGATAAATCATTTAAAACATTAGATTAACTAACTAACTAACTAACTAACTTTTATTATCTATTCCCGTCTTCAAAGGCCAATTCCCTTTACTAAAACTTTGGTTTTAAAAACACTAGATAAGAATTTGTAGAGTCATAAGGCAAACGTTGTTTATAAGTTAAATGAGAATCATTGCAGTAACTCCATCCTTTTTCACATTTTAAGTAGCATGTATAATGTCCTGAGGTTGTCGAAGAATCGTCATGATAAATAATAGCTTCAGTTGTAAAGGTTCTTCCTGAAATTGATAACTGAGAAGCCACAAAATTTTTGATAGAAGTTGTCAATTTAGTTCCATCAGGTCTACATCGTTGGAAAACTAAAATGATATACTGCCCATAACTTTGTATAAATAATGTGGATAGCATTGGATAGTTACATTGAGTACACACCATATTATGATCTGCTGCTTTAACTAGATTTTTAAAAGACACTGATTTACAGTCAGGTAAAGTCAAATATATAAATCTTTCAGTGTCTATTCTAGTAGTACTTGATGAACTACAATTGTGGCAGTCATGCTGCCATTGATAAGAAAGGCTGAAAAGATTATTTATATCTACATCTTCATCTTCCAAAACACCAAACATATACATTAAAAATTCCTGACAATCCTGCTGAATGTTCTGTGAAAATTTATCTTGACCAGAACACATATCTAAAATATTTCGAATTTCTGTTACACTTTCTATTTTTGCTCTATCACTGCTACATTTCTCAAACACAGAATTCAATAAACCACACAATCTTTGATCCCTATTTTCAACAATCTGTTCTTGTAAAATTTTAAGAAAAAAAACATTAACCACTACATTAGCATAGCAGTTGACACCAGAACTATTTTCAAACTGAAATCCAACAACATTTTCTTCACAATTCTTTTTCTTCCTTTTTTCAATTACAGTTTTGTCTACTTTTTGTCTTTTTGCTACTACCTCACTGCAATTATCCTCAATTCTTCTTTTTCGGCCTACCACACGTTTTTCAAACAGAGGATATTGAGGCAAATGTGGAGCATACTCTCTTCTTAACCTATTGTATTCTTTAACACAATCTAGATCTGCACACATTTTTCTCTCATCACACTCAATCAAGTACAATCCTGATAAAGTTCTGACTCAGGATAATGCCACATATGCCATACCCTCTTTAAACACAGATCTTCCAATGTTCACTAAAGCATTATCTACACTTAAACCTTGAGATTTATGAATTGTTACTGCATATGCCAAACAAACAGGAAACTGTTTTCGGCGAACATATAAGTCTTTTACAAGTAAAAATCTAGCAGAACAACGACTGATTTGTTGTACTTGCTCAATGCCATCAAATTTTATTTTTAAAAATTCAATTCCATCTCTATTTCAATAATTCACAAAATCAACAACATAACCCATTGCTCCATTTACCAGACCTCTTTCAACATTTAAATTCCTTCTCAAAATGATACGACAATTTAAACACACATTCAGAGTCTTTTCAAAACCAGCTGTTTTAGAAATACTTTTCTCTAATGAATCCAATTTAGTTTTCAAATTTTCAGACAAAACAATTGTTGCACCCATATGCTCTATTTTATCTATTGCTTCCAGTTTCACAATCTCTTCATTTTCTAACTCTAACATTTTGTTGTTGAAGATGGAACATTCTTGCAGAGTGGGCATCAAACATATCCCAGATTTCTTCTCAGTCATTTTTTTAAAAATATTCTCTGGAAGAATGTTTTCATTTGGATACAAATTTGAAATTAATCGACCATGTAAAGCTTCTTTCCCAAGCTCGCTTACTTTTCCAATTCTTACATCTTGTAGAATATTTTTATAATCTTCATCCTTTGCCTGTCGCATATTTTGAAGCAGTTCAGCATATTTAAAATGTAACCATATATTAACGTTTCCAATGCTTCCAAGGGACTTCCTAGTATCTTCATGTGTGAGCATTTTAAACACTGGTTGTCCTTTTACTGGAGTCAACTGCAATAGATCTCCAAAAACAATAATGTGTTTTCCTCCAAATAACACATCATACTCTGTTCTAAGAATTTCTTGCATTCTCAAATGCACAAAAGCAAGCATTAGATTTGAGACCATGCTTACTTCATCAATAATAAGAAGTTTCATTTTCTTCAAGACTCTTGAAACTTCAGAACACGCATCTCCAGATAATTTGTTGTAATGCAATTTATTATCATGCTCAACTGGCAGCATCAGTAAACGATGTAGAGTAATCCCTTTAAGGTTATGTGCTGCCAGACCAGTTGGAGCAGTTACAACACAAGACAGCGGTGAATCAGTCCTTTTCTGCAGATAACTTGCAATGGCTTTAATTAGAAAACTTTTTCCTCTCCCCGCTTCTCCACTTACATACAGTCGGACAGGGTCAAATGATGTACATGAGCACTCTTTTTTCTCATGTCTGAATCCATGTTCAATCTGCTCTGTGACTTCATCATATATCTTTTTCTGCTCAACGTTTAGTTGCTTTACCAAATATTCTAAGTTAACTCCATCCTCTTGAGCTTGTTCCATAGCTCTTTCTACCTCATAAATGGTAGTGGCAGCTTCATTTTGGATAATAGGTCCTCCTAGTGGATCCTGACTCAATGAAGTAGAACTCTGACTGTCTTGAGAACTGTCTCTAGCTATCTCTTCAGCAATTGTGGTTTCTTGCTCTATTTCTTCGTTCAACATTTGCAGATAATTTAAAAAAATAGGACATTCTATGGTATCCTTAGTTGCATTAAAAGAGTCTTCATAACAGAGAAAATCTCCAAGTAGTTCCTCTTCTGTACACCATGGCTTAAAGAGTTGCAAAAGAGCTAAATAGTAAAATTCTCTTTTGTCTGGAGCTTCACAACTCAATTTTCGATGATTAATCAAATGGCCTTTTTTCTGCTTCACTAGACATCCTTCATAGCCAATGACTGCATATTTTCCATTATTGATATCTTCTGTGATGTTCCTCTTATAACTGTAGTTTTGCAGAACTTCATACAAACAAGTGTTCTCAAGGTGAGTACTTCTATTTGGATAGTATGTATCCAACATATTTGTCTTCAAAATATCTGCACTGTTTGGTTCTTTCTCCGCCAAATATTCAATTTCTTGTACAGATTTCAAAACTCAGTTTCGTGTTGCAGCAAGACCTAGACTCACCCAAATGATTGTTCTTGATTTGGCATAGAGACTTGCTGATGATAACCGATCAGAACATTCATATGCTTCAATTTCTTGATGCGACAACATCTTCAGACTGAAACTATATAATTTCTTGCTTAGACTCTTTTCATGTGAAATGTCCTCCCACATTACTTCAGTTCTGTCTTTTCTTTTTTAGTGATGTAAGATGTCACATATCGAGCCACAGCAATAGAATTGTCAGCAACGAACTGAATATCCATGTTAGCATTCCACATGGACAGAATCACTGGGTTGTAATCGTTGATGTACTTAGATTCTTCATTTCTTTTCAAATTGTATGTATTTTTGGGAGATTTCCTCGTCACAGTATGTCGTAGAGATGACATCAAATTATTTACTCTTCCCTTAGAAATCACTGGTCGTGGAAACGCAAAACGACATTTCGTGTAGTACTTGTCCTTGTTTTTAAATTTTTGACGAAAGTACTTTCCACAACGATGAGATTGAAAACATAAAACTTGTTGCCTTAAACTGTTTTCTTCAGTAGATTTTGGAATAGCACATGTTGAATACTCTTCAATGAAACTCATCACTGTTTCATCCAAATCTGATCCAAATTTGGGTGCATCTTTAATCCATAACAACATATGTATATGAGGAGCACCTCTCGCTTGATATTCCTTCCTCCAAAAGAAATCCAAAACCTCTCCAAGGGGAGGATTTTTTTTGTTGGTAATAAAAGACATCATAGCTTCAAATCTATGATTAAAATATCTGCAAACATTCACTGGATCCAAAGAACACAGTTCTCCAGGTGTTTTCAATTCTATATTTTGTATGTTTCCATTTGCCTCTCGTAGAAATTGAAGTAAGTCGTCCCATGCATACTCAGCACAGCTAAGAGTGAGGAACCATGTAGGAGTTCCTAAGTTTCTTAGCATACATTTCAATTCTCCATGACGACGGAACCAATACTCATTGGTTCCACGTTGAAATGCCATGAGATTGATTAGCTGAGATTACAAAATACTATCTTGCAGATTGACTTTCTCCATAAAGTCCCTTGCAGAAACATTTTGCAGATGAGCTCCACTTTTCAGTATATGATTAACTGCATAAGAAAGACCAGACAAATCACTTTCATACAGTAGATGAAACAAATACGGAATACATTGACGAAACCTTGGATCTTCAGCATATAATCTTAAAGTCCGGTATTCAGCTGCAGGAATTTGAACTGGTCGATCGTCATATCGTCCACCACGCCCTGTTGGAAATAACTGTGGAAAACAACAAGCTTCCAAACTTTCTCTCATACACTAATAGGACTTCCTTTTGCTGATTTCATTTGAAACAAGTCAATTGCATTCCCCATTACTTCTTTGGAATGCAAAGGATGAACAGTATAATGTTCATATATTTCTTCATTTCTAGACACATCAACTTTTTCAATTTGGCCAACTGAACAATCACTGTCTTCTTCTGTAGCTGTTTCCTCTGCTCCAACACTTACATCTTTATAGTACTTATTGTTTTTGACCAAATACAACGTTGCCTTTTTGACTTTCCTAACATCCACTAAATCTTGCCAGATTTTCTTACTCTTTGTCGGAACCCCATTAACTAGAATAACCAGAGGATCCTCTTCTACTCTTTCTACACCAATTGTATCAATATTTTTCTTCACATCTAGAGGCAAATAAACAACTCTTCCCTTTAATCCTCTTTGTAAATCTGTAGGAGGTAATTTTCCTATCTTAGGCTCCATGCGAACAATAGCTTGAAAAGGATGGACACATTGAATCAAAAATGATTCATAAGTATTTAAATCCATCAATTCATAAGGAATATCTATCAACTGAAGATTATTATAAACTGCTCTAGCAGGCATTCTATTTTCATTTAATTTTTTCAAACAATAATTACAAATACGCTGATCAAAACTCAAATCAAAAGAATTCTCCACCAACAAATAACTTACAAAATCCTTCCATTCACTATTATTTTCAAATTCACATTTCGCATATAAATCAACTAACCTAGTCTGAATCTTATAATGAGTCCGTCGACAACACACACAAGTTAAATTAGGCCTTTCACTTGATTTCACCTTAAACTTGGTAATTTCCTCGTCAAACTTTTCTGTACTTGAAATCTGTCCATTATCTTCCACATTACCATCCATTACTATATCCATTTCTACACTGTCCTCTTTGTTCCCAAAATAACAAAACTCAATTTCTTCACAAATAGTCTTCACATCCACTTCAGATCCATGCAAAAGAGCACTGTTTAACTGTTTAAGCTTAAGTGCTGGACTTTTTGCATAATACAACTTTCTCACTAATTTCCTCACCTTATTATGATGCACTGCTAACATCCTAAAATGATGAAAAACACTCTGACATACTTTTCTACAAAGACAAGCCAGTGAATGCCCATGCAAACCTGTGCTTTCTCTCACTCTGCAAGGATCTAACTCTTGCAAGATCTTCATTTTTTGTTTGAGACTTTTCTTACTATATGTACGTAAGAAATTTCGAAGCAAATCGATTGAATCCTGTCGCACACTACAAATACTACTGCACTTCCATGTGTACACTGGACCCTTAGTACATCTCCCTAAAACTTCATGAGCTAACACCTCTTCTGCATCTCTAGACACAAGTTTCTCTTTTTCCATCACACAACCATCTTTCACCTCATATGCTCGACCACTGGTGTCAACTGCATGAACCAAATCATTTTCCTGAAAGTAACTCTCCTCATTGAAAAATGGCTCAGAACTTGAACTATGCATCCATTCGCCAGAAAATACTTCACAAAAATGTGTCCGATTAATAATTCTTTTCCATCTACTGTTCGATTTGAAAACATCAATTGCCTTATTAAGTATCCTAATTCTATTGATTACTAAAATGAATAATTTTTTCTTAACTTCAAAAGCCTGATCAACAATCTTCTCTACACTTTTCTTTTTCTTGTGAAAAGCAGTTCTCTGTTTACCTTTCTTATCATTTTTTAGCAAATTTAAAACTACCCTATTGCGAAACATTCGCCTACGAATGTCCCTAAATTGATTTACCCTTCTATTGCTATCCATTCTCTTCTCTCCTGCTCCAATCGAGACATTTTTTGTGGGCCTCTCCTTCCTTTTTAGATTTGCTGTCTCCTTCTGAATATTCACATTACCAATATTATTTTTTGTGTACAACATATGTTGCGAAGAAAAGACTTAATTGGCTTACCAGGAGCTTTTCTGGTGTTTTTTGAAGTAGTTGTTGCAGAGGATTCTATAAATTCTGTTGCTGATGTTCTCCTTTTACGTATGGTCATTTTGATACTTCTTTGCCTTGAAGGCATTTTTGCTTGCTTTTCAGAATTTGATTTGAATCTGTTGTTCTGAAAAAAAAACATATGAAAGACCTCTATTAGCAAACAACAAAGTAATGACAAAAAGCAAAGAATATAAACAATAAATTGCAACATATTTAAGTTTATACAACATCAACTCAGGGCCTTATTTATGAAGGCCTTGCACCACCAGTGCAACACATGTTGCATTCCAAAAATACAAATCCTCTACCTTGCAAATGTTGATATCAAGCATTATCAAAAAACAGAACACAAACCAAGAGCAAAGAAACTCAAGGCCTTATTTATGAAAGCCATGCGCCAGAAGAGCGTCACTTATTTCCCATGTATAAAGTGACATACCTACGCCACAAGACAATCATAAATAACAGCCAAATATAAATTCTATTGATTTGCCCCCAAAATCGTTTTTTGATTAACATTTAAAAAACACAGGGTAGAACCTATGTACAAGCACAGAATTTCACTTTTAAACACCACTGTTTCCCAAAATACAAATCCTCTACTTTGCAAATGTTGATATCAAGCATTATCAAAAAGCAGAACACAAACCAAGAGCAAAGAAACTCAAAGCCTTATTTATGAAGACCTTGCGCCAGAAGAGCGTCACTTATTTCCCATGTATAAAGTGATGCACCGGTTGCACAAGGCAATCATAAATAAGGGCCACATGAAAATACCATTCATTTGCACCCAAAATCGTTTTTTGAATAACATTTAAAAAACACTGCGCAGAACCTATGTATAAGCACTCAATATCACTTTTGAAACTTCACTGTTTCCCAAAATACAAATCCTCTACCTTGAAAATGTTGATAGCAAGCATTATCAAAAAGCAGAAAACAAACCAAGAGCAAAGAAACTCAGGGCCTTATTTATAAAAGCCTTGCGCCACCAGTACGTCCCTTTCTTCCCATGTTAAAAGTGACATACCTACGCCACAAGACAATCATAAATAAGACCCAAATATAAATACCATTGATTGGCACCAAAAATCGTTTTTTGATTAGCATTTAAAAAACACAGGGCAGAACCTATGTACAAGCACTAAATTTCACTTTTGAAATATCACTGTTTCCCAAAATACAAATCCTCTACCTTGCAAA
The DNA here is from genome assembly GCF_964263255.1 of Lissotriton vulgaris. Lineage (NCBI taxonomy): Eukaryota > Metazoa > Chordata > Amphibia > Caudata > Salamandridae > Lissotriton > Lissotriton vulgaris. The sequence goes on from NC_141697.1 coordinate 172,788,615, forward strand.
TGTTGATAGCAAGCATTATCAAAAAGCAGAACACAAACCAAGAGCAAAGAAACTCAGGGCCTTATTTATGAAAGCCTTGCGCCACCAGTGCGTCACTTTCTTCCCATGTTAAAAGTGACATACTGGTGCCACAAGACAATCATAAATAACAGCCAAATATAAATTCCATTGATTTGCCCCCAAAATCGTTTTTTGATTAACATTTAAAAAACACAGGGCAGAACCTATGTACAAGCACAAAATTTCACTTTTGAAACATCACTATTTCCCAAAATACAAATCCTCTACCTTGCAAATGTTGATATCAAGCATTATCAAAAAGCAGAACACAAACCAAGAGCAAAGAAACTCAAAGCCTTATTTATGAAGACCTTGCGCCAGAAGAGCGTCACTTATTTCCCATGTATAAAGTGATGCACCGGTTGCACAAGGCAATCATAAATAAGGGCCAAATGAAAATACCATTCATTTGCACACAAAATCGTTTTTTGAATAACATTTAAAAAACACTGCCCAGAACCTATGTATAACCACTCAATATCACTTTTGAAACGTCACTGTTTCCCAAAATACAAATCCTCTACTTTGCAAATGTTGATATCAAGCATTATCAAAAAGCAGAACACAAACCAAGAGCAAAGAAACTCAGGGCCTTATTTATGAAAGCCTTGCGCCACCAGTGCGTCACTTTCCTCCCATGTTAAAAGTGACATACCTATGCCACAAGACAATCATAAATAAGACCCAAATATAAATACCATTGATTGGCACCAAAAAACGTTTTTTGAATAATATTTAAAAACACAGGGCAGAACCTATGTACAAGCACTGAATTTCACTTTTGAAACCTCACTGTTTCCCAAAATACAAATCCTCTACCTGGCAAATGTTGATATCAAGCATTATCAAAAAGCAGAACACAAACCAAGAGCAAAGAAACTCAAAGCCTTATTTATGAAGACCTTGCGCCAGAAGAGCGCCACTTATTTCCCATGTATAAAGTGATGCACCGGTTGCACAAAGCAATCATAAATAAGGGCCAAATGAAAATACCATTGATTTGCCCCCAAAATCGTTTTTTGAATAACATTTAAAAAACACTGCACAGAACCTATGTATAACCACTCAAAATCACTTTACTTTTGAAACGTCACTGTTTCCCAAAATACAAATCCTCTACTTTGCAAATGTTGATATCAAACATTATCAAAAAGCAGAACACAAACCAAGAGCAAAGAAACTCAGGGCCTTATTTATGAAAGCCTTGCGCCACCAGTGCGTCACTTTCTTCCCATGTTAAAAGTGACATACCTACGCCACAAGACAATCATAAATAAGACCCAAATATAAATACCAATGATTGGCACCAAAAATCGTTTTTTGATCAACATTTAAAAAACACAGGGCAGAACATATGTACAAGCAGTGAATCTCACTTTTGAAACCTCACTCTTTCCCAAAATACAAATCCTCTTCCTTGCAAATGTTGATATCAAGCATTATCAAAAAGCAGAACACAAACCAAGAGCAAAGAAACTCAAAGCCTTATTTATGAAGACCTTGCGCCAGAAGAGCGTCACTTATTTCCCATGTATAAAGTGATGCACCGGTTGCACAAGGCAATCATAAATAAGGGCCAAATGAAAATACCATTCATTTGCACCCAAAATCGTTTTTTGAATAACATTTAAGAAACACTGCGCAGAACCTATGTACAGGCATTCAATTTCACTACTAAAACTTAACTATCTGCTTCCAAATATTCTCCATACAGTAAACAAGTCTCTATCTAAATTAAATAAATCATTACTTACCTTTACAAATGCTTTGGGAGATTGAAAACAGTGTCAGACACACACACCAATTTTTCTTTAGCAGAGCAAAAGGTGTGCACTCAATACACTGAAACCAAGACTGGCATAGAAAATCTCTAACTTTGCACACATATGCCTTATTTCAACCAATCAAAAGTCTTCCCTCACTATTTTCAAACCAACACCCTTCCCCCTCTCAGATCTTTCTATCTGTTACCATAGCAACTCCCTCCTAACTGAACTCTCAGGTTCAAAAGTTTATTCTACAATGTTGCAAATTAAGTCAGCAAGGATGTTTGACCTCTCAATACACCAGCATATCCAGGGCATTATTGCTTTTAGTGACTTTTTCTTAACCATTCAAATTGCTTCTTTCACACAACACAACCATGCACCCTAACTTTTAGTTTCCAACTCTCTGAATCCACCAATCATTGCTTGTGATTCAAGAGCAGAGAAATTCCACAATTATTTTTTGGGAAACTGCTACTGTTCCAACTTCCATTTCATTCCCACACTTCATCTGACTGCAGCAGAACCTTCTCACATTATGTATTCTGTGTGGATTATTGGACATAGCTACATCCACTGGGCTCAAAGGTATGCAGCTAGCAGAAATTATCACAACCTTGATTTATCAAATCTGGAAATCAAGTGGATTGGCCAGAGAGGATTGAGATGTCATCAATTGATACCATTGGTGAAAACCTTTTTGCATCTGCCAAACCCTGACCTCTTAATAGTGCACTGTGGTGGAAATGATTTGGGCACTATGACTGGGGTTGGTCTGGAAATGCTTTTAAAGGACACCTTTGATCAATTGATGACACTTTTTCCACAAACTGCCTTGGTATATTCCAATATATGCCAAAGACAGAAATGGAACTGGTCCAACCAATTTTGTCCACAATTTGAAAAAGCACGGAAACATGTGAATAAATCTGTTTCTGCTTACATGAGAGACTGTGGAATGGGTTCAATATACAATAATAACTTGCGTTACAACATGCAAGACTTCTACAGAGGAGATGGTGTGCACTTCTCAGATGAGGGAAATAGAATTTTCCTCCTGAATTTAAGACTGTGCATTGGAACCTACTTGTAGGTACCTAAATCAATCACAGAACCCAAAAGCTCTTTTCAGAGCTACCTTACCTCTGATCATTCAAAACGTTTATCTTTTTCTAACTTTTTTCACTATTTTTCACCAAAGTACGCTTCCCGGTACGCGCACCGGTGCGCGTACCGGGCGCTTCCCCTGCGGAAAATTCAAGATTTTTTTTTTTTTAGCCTTTATGAGCCTCCTAAGCCCCCCTCAGAAAACCTATAGGGTCAGGAAGTGTCTACCGTGCCCCCTTCTACCCATTCCGAGCATTGTTTGTCCTCCATCTTGTGTCTCGATTGTACCGAAACACAAAATGGAGGACTCCCGTAACGCTGCCGGTGCGCGTACCGGGGCGCGCACCGGTAAGCGCTTGCTAAAAAAAGGTGGGAAAGTAATTTACAGAAAAACCACTAGAGACACTTTCATCAAATATAGAATAGGCCCTACTACATAGCAGTCCCTACCATTTGCCAAAATTTGGTGGAATTCCATTGAGACATTTAGGCTACAGGCCTGACTAAATATCCTGAGGTAAATTACATGACCAAAACACATATGAAGTGTGAGAATTTACAACAAATTAAAAAGTTTCTTTCATTTTCTACGATTATTCCCTGACATTTGATTGGTTATGTACATGAATAAATAAAAAAAAAGAGAAGGAAACCCAGCCATTTTGACTACTGCTTCCTGAAGTACATTTGAAAAGAAATAACACTGACAACTTCAACTGCTTTCTCAAAGGTAAGTTGTTATTTTGGAAAGTGAATTATGTTGTGCACTTTAAGTTAATTTGAGAAAAAATATTCTGTTAGTTATATACTATCCCTCTGTAATAGTTATAGATTGAGATAGGCTTCTCTGTTATAGTTATGGATTGAGTTAGGCTTCCCTTGTATTATTATAAATTTACATAGGCTTCATCACATACTCTTTGTTATATTTGAAATTCCAGCCTGATACCATACACTGCCCAAAGATAACTTCACTGTTAAAAAATCCAAACTACATGTCTGAACTTAAACCCAACAGTGCCCTATCTCTACTGATATAATTATTTTTTATGCAATTTACAGCAACAAAATGGAAGGAGAAAAGAATATTTCTTTTGAAATTGTTTTGGACAACAACCATGATGGAAAAAATGCTGAAAATGATAACATTGACTTTATGGATGAGTCTCTGGACCTTGAATTACTTGAGTGTGTGGAATCAATGGAAACACAGAATGTAAATGAAGAGATTCCAGACAACATTTTATTAGAAGTTTTATTAAATTATGAAAAAGAATCAGAAGAATAAATGTATATTTAATAATCAAAAATTGTTCGAGCCATTATTAATTTTTATATGTAATTCATCAAGTAGATCAAAAATGTTTAAAATATAAAGTGAGACTTATAGTATACCGTGCAACTTTATTGTGTTACATAGAAAGTTTGCTCATAGTTACTTCCTTTCTCCCACTATATTATCTCCAATGTGTATTTAACATCTCTTTATCATCTCCTGCCTCCATGTTGTTTCTGCTTTCCTGACAGACTATGTTATGAATTCCATATACCACAATAACTTCTGTAACAACATGCAAGATATCTACAAAGGAAACTGTGTATATTAAATTATAGACTCTGCATTGATACCTACATGTTGGTACTTAAATAAAAAAAAAAAAAAAAGAACAATTAATAAACATACAATTTTTAAAAGTGATTCTTTTTTCCCAATAGTACGCTCTCAGGAGCGCTCCCAGGAGCGCTCCCCGGTGCCCGTACCGGGTGCTCCCCCCGCGAAAATCGAAAAAAAAAAAAATTTTTTGGAGACCCCGCGGGGCCTTTTAATGGCCCCCATATCAAACCTAGGGGGTCAGGGGGGTCTACCCTGCCCCCTTATGGTCAATTCCCCCCTTTGTTTTTGCCACCTCTTGTGTCTTGATTTTACCGAGACACAAGATGGCGGCCGCTCCGGACTATTTAGAATGTTTACAGACACCCGAGAGCCAATCAGCTTTCTGCGCGCAAGTAGCGTTGCGCGCCCGGTGCGCTCCCCGGTGTTTTGTACCGGGGCGCTGCCATAGATATATATATTTTTTTGAACCTAAATTACTCAAAATCCACTGGAGCACATATCTTGAGACATAGCAAAGGCACATCGGGCTACCAGTCCCTACAATTTTGCCAAGTTTGGTGTAAATCCATTCAGCCGTTCGGGCTAAAAGTGAAATCGACCGCCCTATGGAAATTAACATGGGGAAAACGCGTTTTGGGACCCCCCTTTTATCTCGCCCCCCGCTTGACGAATCCCCCCCAAACTTTCAGGGAAGGACCGATGCTCCGCGAGGCCATTTTGAGGAAAATTTCACTCAGATTCGTCAACCGGCGCCAAAGTTATTCCAAATAGAATTTTGAGATTTAACATTGAAAAAAATCCTAACTATAACTACCTACTGGCGATCGCCAGTAGGTAATATATATATATATATATATATATATATATATATATATATATATATATATATTACCTACTGGCGGTCGCCAGTAGGTAGTTATGGTTAGGACCTAGTTTCCATAGGAAATCCTCAACATTCTATTTGGAATAACTTTGGCCCTGGTTGAAGAATCTTAGCGAATTTCTCAAAGAAGATGGCTCGGTCCGCTGCGCTCCTTCCCTAAAAGTTTGGGGGGGATTGGTCAAGTGGGGGCTGAGATAAAAGGGGGGTCCCAAAACGTGTTTTCTCCATGTTATTTTCCATAGGACCTTTAGACTCGGCTACAGGTCGAACGGGTGAATGGATTTATAAGAAATTTGGCAAAACTGTACAGTCCGGCTCGCAGATTACGCTTTTTTTGGAATGGTGTAAATCCGTTCAGTAGTTGCTGAGGAAATTAAAGTTAAAGTCAATTATATATCTATACGCGCGCACGGGTGCGCGCACTCAAGCGGCTGCGCGCGCGAGCGGAATTTTGCTGCGTGACGTCTGTTAACGTTCGATTCGAAGGAAATCAGGAAGTGTTGACCGCCATTTTGTCATTGCGAGTAAATATATTGTTGATTTCAAAGCGTTGGAACATGGAAAGGGGAGAAGGTAGAGATTGTTTTGCTGCGTAGGTTTTCTCAGGGTGTGCAGTAAGGCCCTTAAAGGCGAAAATATATATATATTTTTTTTTTTTAAAGTTGCGTGGTGCGCGCACTCGGTCGCGCACACCTTTTTACAAGAGTGTGAAAATGGAGATAAATCAGAAGTTTGAGTGCTTAGATATAAGGTGGCTCTGAAAAGAGCCATTGTGTTAATTGAGTGTTTTCTGCATTTATAAGTAAGTACAGATGCAGAGCCTGATGTTGCAGAGGAAGATTCTGTTTCCCTCATTCGTGAAATGAACACCGTCTCTCCTATAGACGTCTTGCATGTGGTATCGCAAGTTGTTGTGGTAAATAGAACCCATGCTATAATCTCTGAGGAACGCAGAAACAGATTTATTTACATGTCTCCTTGCTTTCTCAAATTGTGCACAATGTTGATTGGACCAATTCCATTTCTGTCTTTGGCATATATTGGAATATACTAAGGCAGATCGAGGAAAAAGTGTCATCAATTGTTGAAAGGTGTCTTTTAGAAGCATTTCCAGACCTACCCCAGTGATAGTGCCTTGATCGTTCCCACCACTGTGCACAATTATAAGGTCTGGTTCTGGGAGATGCATAAAAGTTTTCACCAATGGAATCAATTGGTGACATTTCGATCCTCTTTTGGCAATCCATGTTATGTGTACATTTGGTAAGCCGAGGTTGCAAATTCGTCTGCTTACTGCATATTTTTCACTCCAGTGAATATAACTGTGTCCTATTAGCCAGACCTTCATTTTCAAGGGATTTGTAGTCGTCCTCCGATCGGTTCTGGAAGTGGAATGGTAGTTAGAAGTTGAAATTCTAAATAAAGAAAAAGGAAGAGGCTGGGTGTGGTTTAAAAAATAAAAATGATTGGTTGATTGTAAGAAGTGGAGATTGAACAGTACGTTGCATGTTAATGTTTATGTTAAACGAAAAGTACTATTGGTTGTGAAAAAAAAGACATGTAACAGAGCTGTGGATTGGCAGGTGTTTCTGGAGGGAAAACAGTGTTGTTACTTTGCTGTAGAACGTTGAGATATGAACTTTTGACCTGTGCCTTCAGCCAGGTGCAGAATGAGGTGTTACCATGGAAACAGCCAGAGATGGCAGTGGGTGATGGGTGACTTTTATGTGACATTGAAAATATTGTGAGGGAGAACCAACTGAAATGTAAATGCTTACGTTACGCGCTCCGCGCCGCGCCCCGGATTGCTTCCGGGAAGCTGCGCTTCGCGCCTCGCGCACCGGAGCACTTCCGGGTGCGCTAACGCGGCGCGTCATATGACGGATTACGCAACAACACGATACGTCGTTGGGGCTCCACCGGAACTGATCGAATTGGTAGTCTACAGTGTTTCTGGATGTTTCAGACTGAAGCTGGCGTCAGCATGAGAGCACCCCGTGGCTACGTCGTGGCCATTTCGCGAGCAATCATGGCAGTCGCTCCCCACCGGAAGTCTGCAGGAGTGGGGGGCTTCGGTGACTCTTGTAGAATCTTCAAGGCTGAGGGGACGCTTTTGGGAATGGGGCTCATGCCCTAGCAGTCAAGCGTCCGAGTTCCAGGGTTGCCCAGAGCCATCCTTGCAGGCCAGGCCCAAGTCTGTGGAGCCGACCGCCATTTCCTGAGCTCCGTGGCAGCCGCCTGTCGCTGTATCGGAAGAGTGGGTGCAATTCAGCCGGATGGCGGGTGAGACGGTGTAATAGCAAGAGCAGGCGTAATTCAGCTGGCGGAGCGAGGCACTGTGCCGCAGGTGCAGGCGCAACTCAGCTGGCCGAGTGAAGCGCTGGGGTGTAGCTAAGAAACCTCCACCTGGTGAGGTGGGAGAGGCTCGTTCGCGCCGCCTCTCCCTTCCAGTGCACCCCACGCCGTCTCCTGGCGCAGGTATATGTGATGGTCGGACCAGGGCACCGCAGGACGTGTCTTCAGGTCAAACGGATTGTGGGACAAGGTCCAGAATGGAAGAGGCATCAAAAGGCAAGAAGTTCCGCCTGACCCCGGGAGCCGGCCGCCTATCTCGGGTTGCGATCTCAGGCCATACCAGGGGAACAAGACTTGGGGAGGGGGCAGGAGCCAAGCGCCCCCTCCGAGTCCGCGTTTCTTGGACCCTGAAGTATGGCACTCAACATCCAGAACTTATGACATTTGTGCAAGGCAGGGACATCGAAGCCTCTCAGCGACCAAGCATATCCAGAGTCCTTCCTACAGAAGGTGGTGGGGGTGGCGGCATTAGCAAGGCATCCCCCCACACAACTTGTCGGACCCTGAAGTATGGCACTCAACATCCAGAACTTATGACATTTGTGCAAGGCAGGGACATCGAAGCCTCTCAGGGACCAAGCATATCCAGAGTCCTTCCTACAGAAGGTGGTGGGGGTGGCGGCATTAGCAAGGCATCCCCCCACACAACTTGTCGGACATCACCTCTGGATGTACTGGGTGTTCAATTTCAGAATTGAAACTACTAAGAAGCAATTAGAAGTGTTGTTTTCATGTTGCAGCAGGCTGCCATGTAAATAGTTATTTAATAAAACGTTTTATCCTGTTACTTTGCTGGTGTGTTGTATATATTTATAATATTTGCATAGTGTTTGTCGTTATTTTGGGCGTGGTGGGCGGCGGAGCCGAGCTGTCTTGCAGCCATCATGGCGTCGAGCTCGGTTCCTCTCTCTAGTTTCATGTTTTTTCTAACGATTTATATGTTATAGTTTGCTAGCACGATACAGCGGATAGTCCGCATTTTATATATATGTCCTTTTTATTAGGGGGGTCCTCCGGTGGAGTCGGACGATCTACCTGTAATAAACGGTCCGGGTTGAACCAACTACCAACAAACGGGGCAGAGATAGGCATGACGGGTTACAAAGGGGACAAAAGTGTGCACTACCTATCCTTCACTATCTGCAAAAACTAAACAGAGTATTGCGACTTTGTGCTTATTTGTGAACAGAGAATGACCCAAAGAGAACCAATTTCGAACAATCATAGGCTATTGGCAGTGGGCAGAGAGGCCATGACACAGAAAATGGCTGTTACTTACGTGCATGATGGGGCCTAAAAGGGACTAGATGGCGTGGCCACTGTTTCGCGACTTTCACTTTACTTTTAACAATGGCTGTGGTGAACATAAATGAACGCCGCTTATGTATACCTAATTTTAGTCATTTTCCACAAAAAAGCTTTTGATATTTGCTATTAAAAAACCAAAGAAAATCACTGAAAAAACCATAGGTTATAGACCATATATAGTTAAATATCTGAAGTCCATCTCTGCACTCGATGGAGATACAGGTCGTCGATCAGAAGATGTGCTGGCCACCTCTAATGGTAATAGCGTGGCCAGGGCTCTTGTCGTTGCCTCTGCAAATTGCAGAGGGTGCACTTGTTTGACATGCCGCACCATGGTATGTATGGAAAAGGAATATTTTTTTGCTGGATTTCTTCTTGAGAGAACCAAGTCACATATCGTGCAGGTTACTTTTGGTGCATTCACTTTCTTTTGATCTTCAGGATAAGTGAAAAATTGCCAGATGAAAGATTTATTTTTTCTTATTAAAGGTAGTCGATCATTTTGGTCAGATTCGGAAGATGAATGAGATACGGTAGTCATTTCACCAAAGTCTTCCGAAAGATGTAGGACGTTGTTCTCTCTTGAGAGTAGAAAAGATAGTGAGGGAAGTGGGTGGAGTGCTGCGTGTAAATTCCAGAATTGAAACTATTAAGAACCAATTGAAAGTGTTGTTTTCATGTTGCAGCAGGCTGCCATGTAAATAGTTATTTAATAAAACGTTTTACCCTGTTACTTTGCTGGTGTGTTGTATATCTTTATAATATTTGTCGTTATTTTGGGTGGGGTGGGCGGCGGAGCCGAGCTGTCTTGCAGCCATCATGGCGTCGAGCTCGGTTCCTCTCACTAGTTTCATATTTCTCATGAGGGGTTGTTCCTAATTTTTCTATTTTAGCGAGGTCAAAAAAAGATCCCATCAGTGGCCTACTGATTTTGCTTGATTCCTTTTGTTTTTTCTAACGATTTATATGTTATAGTTTGCTAGCACGATACAGCGGCTAGTCCGCATTTTATATATATGTCCTTTTTATTAGGGGTGTCCTCCGGTGGAGTCGGACGATCTACCTCTAATAAACGGTCCGGGTTGAACCAACTACCATCCTGATTTTGTATATCTTCTGAGCTGGATTTAAGCACACAATTGTTAAAGTATGAAACGTTTTATATTTCTAAAAAAAATACCAAGGTGTGTACATCCGGTAACGCACGAAAGTTTAAAAAGACATTCGGCTCCATTTACTGAAAAGTTTCATAAGAATAAAAAAGAAGTCTAGGTACAGTCTCTTTGACGTACTATAAGTTCTTTGAGGGGTGTATGAAGAAATTCAATAGGTTCAAATTGCAAAGTTTTCACGAAATATATAGGCAGGTGCGCGCACTCGGTCGCGCACGAAAGCCTGGAAATGCGATATCCATTTTATTGACAACTGTTGCCGAGAGTGCGCACACCGGGTCGCGCACGAAAGTTTAGTAAGGCTATTTTTATTTACAGACAAATTTTAATGTGTTTAAAAAAAGGCAAGGTACAGACTTTCGAATTCTGTATTGCTTTACAAGGAGTCTCTATGCAACTTGAACAGTGAAGAAAACGGCTTGTTTTCGAAAAAAATATTGCCAGAACTTTATTGACAAAAGTATAGGTTGCATACACGACATTTTTCTGAATTAGCATTTTAAAAACCAATGAAATTCACAGAAAAAACCATAGGTTTTACACACGTTATAGTTAGGAAGTAGCATTTAAAAAACCTATGAAATTCACTGAAAAAACCATAGGTTTGACACATGGTATAGTTAGCTGAAAATTTTACTGATATAAAACCAATGAAAATCCACGTTATAGTTAGTTGGACTCACTATAACTTGCGCGTGCAATGCACTGCTGATGACGTCACATATTACATCACTCATGACATGGTCAGTGACATCACTCATGACATCACTGATGACACCATCCAGTGAATATGTGTCTTTCTGAAAAATAAATATTAGTAAGTAATGATTAAATATTTAAATATATATATTAGTGTTTCACTTTGTGTATAAGTGGCTACATGTGTTGGTAAGTAGCTACATGCGTATGTATATGGGTTATTAGATGTTTCTCTTAGTATCAGTATGAGTGTCTATATGGTTTGGTGGGGGTATTACTTAGCACATAGATGCATGAGTGACTGACTCTCTGTTTGTATGTGTTTTGAAGACAGCATATGTGCAGGACTGTATGGGTGGATGAGTGTGTATATGTGTTTGTTAGTGAGTGAATGACTGTCTCACTAGTGTCTTTATCAGTAACGACATATGTTTTAATCTAGTATATGTGAATATTGATGTATATAAGTGAGTATATGTGAGAGTAAGAGATTGTAAGAGTTCCTGTTTAAATAAGTATGTGTTTCTATAAGTGATTGTTTAAGAGAATAAATATGTGTAATTTTCAGTAGAAGTAAGGTGGAAGTGTGTGTATAACTCTATATTCAAATAAATGGATGTTCAATAGTTTATTTGCACGTGTGAGTATGTGTGTGAGTAACTTTTGGATGACTGTCGGTGTGTAACAGGATGTATAGGTGTATCACTTCATATGATGAGTGAGTATATGTATGAGTGACTATATAGAACTGTTGGTGAATGAGTGGATGTGTATATAGATGGTGGAATTACTGAATTACTTGTTGTAACTGATATGGGTATCTCCATTTTTTTTTTAATTTCAGTTTCTATTTTTGAATATGTGTTTCAAGGGTTACATTACAGTGAAAGGAGGTCTGTCACTATGTCACAAGGATGGTGTCATCAGTGATGTCATGAGTGATGTCACTGACCATGTCATGAGTGATGTAATATGTGACGTCATCAGCAGTGCATTGCACGCGCAAGTTATAGTGAGTCCAACTAACTATAACGTGGAATTTCATTGGTTTTATATCAGTAAAATTTCCAGCTAACTATAACATGTGTCAAACCTATGGTTTTTTCAGTGAATTTCATAGGTTTTTTAAATGCTATATATATATCTATCTATCTATCTATATATATATATATATATATATATATATATATATATATATATATATATATATATATATATATATATATATATATATATATATATATATATATATATATATATATATATATTAATAGATGCATCCACACCTAGTGGAATTACTCCCAGGTTTGTTACAGTTCACAATGATGAATCAACTATATCGATAGACCTCGACTCCTCGACTTCCTTGTGACTGGATGTTGTAACATTGTTGCCAGAGCCTTTAGCGAGTTTGGCCTTCCAGGCTCCAGCAGTCTTGGCAGTTACCCGCTTCCACTTAGGTATTGCACCCTCGCGTTATTCCCGTAACTGTCGAGTATTAGGTCTTTCCGGGGACTTAGCCGGAGTGGAGGCAAAAGTAATCTCAATAGAATACTGTTGTTGGAATTGCCCAGCAGGGGAAGTTACGACCTGGCCCTAGGGAATGGGTGGGTTATGCACTATCGCTGAGGCGGTGTTCGTATTTGGTCCCCTAACAAACTCAGGGGTGCGAGCATTGGCAAAACGGCCCATAGAGGATCTTTTGGCCATAGCTAAGTCCTGGGAAACCCGGCATTCCATAAGTATAATGCCCTGGTCAATAACAGAATTCGCTCTTAGTATGAAATTGTCCAATGTTCCCGTTAATTGACCACTTGGAGCCTTGCTCCTACTCTCACGTGCAGCCATATCACAGGTCCAATAATCGCCGTGAGGGGTAATTACAGTATGGCAGTTCTGTGGGAGACGAAGAGGGGTGGCCCGGTCCGGTCTCCTCCGGGCTGCAACGGGCTAGAATGGGCCTGCTGTTGGCCAGGGCTTTGCCCGGAGCGCGACTGAGCGCGTTCTGCGAGCCGGAAAGAGTAGTCAAGTAAATACCTGCAGGCAGAGGGCAGGATCTGTATGGAAAGAGGACACAGCTGTGCTGTTAACGGGCTGCTGGTCCTTGCAGTCCCGTGTAGTTTGAAGCACCAGAAAATCCAAGGCAAGTCCAACTGCTGCAAGCGTCTCCCAGGGAGCGGGGGCCACAAGCAGTTTTCAGGCTGCAGGCAGAGGGTGGGATCCGAACGGGAAGAGGACACAGCTGTGCTGTTACCGGGCTGCTGGTCCTCGCAGTCCTGTGTAGTTTGAAGCACCAGAAAATCCAAGGTAAGTCTAACTGCTGCGAGACATTCAATATCTAGGATTATATGTTACCCCTTCAATTTCAGACACAGTAGCACTATGCATGAATAAGTGCAATCAAAATATTTCAGACCTATCCACTAAATGGCATCCCCTATATTTATCCTGGTGGGGCCGTTTGGACACTATAAAGATGATGCTGTTACCTATAATTCTGTATACCATTTCTACTATCCCGGTCACTATTCCTGCAAAATATTTTAAGATTAATTCCATCCTTTCTTCCTTCCTATGGAAAAATAAGAAGTCTTGAATATCTCTAGTTCAATTAATTCACCCTAAAGAAGAAGGTGGAGTTACCTTTCCTGATTTTCAGGAATATCCGAAAGCATTCCTCTTACGTCAAGCCTCTCTTTGGTTGCTACATCCCACAGAAGACTATCCTCTTTGGACTACAACTGAGCGTCTCTTCTTATCCCCCTTTTCCTTTTATGAATACCTTTCCTTCTCACGCAAACCACAGACCTTATCTACTCCCATAATCAAACTGACCTCTACACTCCTGGAATCAGTATCTCTCCCTATTCATAATACTATAGATTCCTTCTTCAACTCAATAATTTGGCATAGCAAAAACCTGCTTATCCAAAATAAACCATTCTATTGGAAGACTTGGAGACTAAAAGGATTAATATGGATCCATCAGCTACTCTCCCAATCGGATTTTTTACCTTTTGCCTCACTTAGTCAATTATTCAATTTGTCTGCCTCATTTATCCATAAACACAATACATTTAAAAAAGCTGTGATGGATACATATAACCAATTTTCTGCTACACTTCTTGTCTCCACCATTTCGGACCCTTCCTCACAACTTCACACTTTGTTAAAAACTATACCCAAAGCTTCCAGAATATACAGTTATCTACAAGCAAAGACATTGTTAGGCAGAAATCCAAAATAGAAGAGACATGGGAACGAGATTTTATAAATTGTCCAAAGCAGCTAACATGACGCAAACATTGTTTTTTGTTTTTAATAGACTTTTATTAACACCGAACGCTTTAAGTAAAAGACTTACCTGATGCTTGTTGGACATGTTCCTCCTCAAATGCTGATTTATTTCATATGATTTTCTCTTGTCCAATTGGAAACAAGTGTGGTCCCAAACGAACCTGATTTTTGGGTCTAAGCTTTCTTTTTCCTTTACTAATGTTTTCTTGTAAAGTCTCTCATCTTGCTGGGAGAATGTTATGCTTAATGTTAAAATTATTAATTTGTTATTAGCGGTTGCATTTCAACAAATCACCGCAAGTTGGAAAGATTTTACAAAAATCTTTTATAATCCATGGTGGTATGCTGTTTGTCATAACCACAGGTTGGACACAGCTTTTGTGTATCCTTTACATGTGGCAACGAAACGTCTGGATTTGTGGTCACCCGTCACAATATACCTTGACGCAAATGCCAGACGATGTTCCCAGCTACAAACATCTGGACAAGAAGTTCTAAAACCACCTTGAACCCTTAAATGTTCTGAGAATATTTGATATTTCAATGCTCTCCATGATCCATTTTTATCGTTTTATTTTTTTGTCTTTTATTCATGAGTGTGATTCATATAACTTTATTGCAGCAAATTTTATTGCAATGACATGAGTTTAATATTGTGAACTGTGTATGGACACCTTTATTTCTATCAATAAAACTTTTCTGAACATAAAAAAATAAAAAATATTATCTACAGTTTGATTTTGATTGTTTACTTATAGATTACATTTATGACTTTAAATGCACTTACCTTACAAATAGTTGTCCGTAATGCAAGTGCATCTCTGCCTTCTATCTGCAGCTCTGATGCATAATTTGATGAGTTCACAGGTAGTAGAACTTCCTCTTCATCTGAGCTGTCTACATCTGGGTGCACAGGAAGTCCTTTCCTTATTGTTATGCTGTGTAGCATAGCACAGACTGCCACTATCCTGCAGCCACGGAGGGGGAATATTGGCGAGCTCCACCACATTTGTGCATGCAGCTAAATCTTGCCTTAAGAACGCCAAAGTATGTTCAATGTCAGCACTGATTTGCCTGTGCGCAATATTTTATCAGTGTTAGCTGCATGTAGTAGATGGCGGTGTGGGGTAATAATAAAGTGTGTAGACATGACAATTGTATTAACAATAAATCTACATAATTTAAAATATCTAAAAGAAGATCATCACAAAACTCTTGTATAGGTCACAGGTATATAAATCATGAGTTGATCCAGGGAATTTTAAACAGCCGAAATTGCATATAATTAGTATGTTTAAACAGTGATGGCTCTTCCCATTCTGATATAAGATTTCTGTAGCACTTTGAGGTAAATAAAAACCATGTCCCATCCAGTCTACACCTGGGAAAAACATGAAAAAGTAAAAAAACATATTTTCTTTTCTGCAACTTTTGGGTAGCATTAGGAAATAAGATTGTTAGACCTATCAGCCTTAGGGTTGTTTTTCCTGAAAACTTTAGCCTTACTCCTCCATTTTTTTTATCTCGTTTTTGCTGGCCTTAGGACTTGGCACACTTTACCACTGCTACCGAGTGCTTAAGTGCATGTAAATAATCCTTAAATAATGTTAACAATGGGTTATCCTCAATTGCCATATTTAATTTACTTGTAAGTCCTTAGTAATGTGGTGCCACATGCACCCAGCACCTCCAAATTAAATGCTACAAGTGGGCCTGAGGCACCTATTGTGCCACCCACTTAAATAGCCCTTTAAACATGGCTGCCATTGCAACCTCAGTGTGCGGTTTTAAACTGCCGTGTCAACATGTAAAAAAAGTGACTTTTGCCAGGCTAAAACCTTCCTTGATAATGCATATAAGTCAACCCTAGCGTAGATACTAAACAGTCCAGGTGGCAGGGTGTAATGTATTTAAATATTAGGACGTGTAATTGTAAGTTTTACTTGTACTGGTATAGAATCATTCTTAAAGTTCTTTTTTCACTACTGCAAGGCCTACCTCTCCAATAGGATAATATTGGAGTTACCTTGTTGCATTTAATAACCTTTAATTTACAAATGGGAGCAGGTACTCAGTTCATATTTGTTGTCTTTGGAATTTTAGTGAAAGTACCTCTCTTATGACAAATCTGGATTTTAAATTACAATTTTGAAAATGCCACTTTTAGAAAGTTGGCATTTTCCTGCCTGTAGCCTGTCCCTGGGTCACATGACTGAGTGTAGCTAACAGTGGGCTTTGTGTTTACCTCTTAGACAGCCTCATACAATAGAGAGTTAGGTGTGCCTGGCTGGTTCATCACTTGCAAGATGGGAAGGCAGAGCTGGGCATAGCCCTACTTACACTTGAATAGGTGGTGGCCTGCCTCCACACAAATGGCTGCCTATACCTTGTAGTTAGTCGTGAGCAAGGTCAGGGGAGGTAGGGGGCCTGAGAACTAAAAAGGGAAACTTCTAGAAGCTTCTCCCACTTTTTTATAATGGTCAAACTCAAGTTTATTACCACAATATAGCAGAAATGACACAAGAAAAACACTTTTTACTTCATCACAAACTGCATGTACAATTACTTTACTGAGGGAAATAACTCTCCTTTTTGTACTACAATGCTTAATACATTGTTTATGCTTTCATAGCTAAAACAGTGATGGCTAGGCAAAATAATGTCAGTTTTTAGAAAAGGCTATTACAGAGGAACAGAATAAAACAGACTTTCTGATCATATCGGAGAAGACATATATCAATTAAATTACTCTCCCAAAAACAATTCATCCATAAGTCATAAATCAAAATCAAAAATATCTTCTACTTTAACCAACCCTCACCCAGTCTTATGCCCAGCCCATGCCAGATCTTAAAAAACCCATTACATGAAACTGGCTTCCCTAACCCCACCTTCCTCCTTCTGGCCTGTCCCCTAAAGTAACTCTTCTGTACTATCATGCCTTCTCCGTAAGGAGGCCCTTAATCCAGCAAGCCCCTTCCTGACTCCTACAAAAAGTGCTTGTTCGTATCATCTTCCCTCCTACTGCATACCCTGCATTCTCCTGAATCTTGCTAGCCCAGCTCCGCTAATTTCTATAATATGTAACACTCCTATCCATCTTGGCATGAATCCAGGCTTCCAATTAACTAATTTTCCTCACTTTCGTTACCCATTCTTCAAGTCCAGGACCAACTATGGTCTTCCAAGGGGAAGTGATTAGTGACCGAGTAATCAACATTGTAAAAATAACAAAACTCCGGATCTGAAGAGCTTTTTAAGTCATTTCCCCCAAGGCTACCCATTTTTAAGGCTATTTGGGGAAATTCTTGCTTAGGCCTCCATAACATTTTGTATACATTAGGTATCCATGCCAAATTTGCATATTTTTTTCCAACATCTTGGGGATTCAAAAGGTACCCAGAGTTTGTGGTTCCCCAAGGAGGGAACTTGGAAATTAGCCAAAATACAGCAAAACTTTGTGTTTGGTGGGAAAAATTGGGAAAAAGTGCTGCAGAAGAAACTGTCTGTTTTTTCCTGCAGATGGCATCAACATAGCGTTTGTGGTGCTACAACCACCATCTTCACAGCTTTGATGAACAAGCAGAGTTTAATCAGAAGAACACTTTTCAACACAGTTTGGCCAATTTACTGGGAGATAGACCATTTTTCCTATTTTTTTGTGCTTTCAGAATGCAGAACAATGTCATACATTCAATCCAGTACAGAGATCTGGGCCTAAATCCATTGTTTTTTTGCTCACCATGCCATTCCACTTGGACCCAGCCAAAAGCAAATCAGTCCTGACCCTGAGGCCAATGGGAACAGTCCAGCCCGAACTGCCAGACCAGGTCCTCCTGGACTGGAAACAAGCATTCTAGGACTGGTTTCAGGCATTCGGCCCTCATCAGCCAGAATAGCTTGACTCCAGTGGCATGGAGAGCACGGGACCCAACTCTGGGCATACCCGTCCCACTCGGGGTGACAAATGCAAAAAGAACAATTGATGGACAAAATGCAGAACAATGTCATACATTCACCCCAGAGATCTGGGCCTAAATCAATTGTTTTTCTGCTCAACATTCCATGTATCTGTATGAGCCAAAAGAAATATATATGGGTCAAATGCTATTGATGTATTGGAATGGGAAGTTGCACTAATGGAGAGAGCTCAGCAGGCTGGAAATAAAATGTCTGCCTTGTCCTGTAGCCAGTGTGTCTGCTGAGCATTTGTTCAATGCAGCTGGAGTGGCAGTTATAGTGAAAAGGACCAGACTCTCACCTCACAACATGGAGAGATTAGCTATGATGAACGTTACTAACATTTCATACCACACAATTACAGTATTCCTGAAATGAGGAGGAGGATGATTGATCAGAATCAAGTGTGTTAGCTGATCAACTTGTACGTGAAGCACCTGAGTTTGGGAACAAACACTACTTTCTGGACTAAAAATGTCGCTGCCCTGATGGAACTTTATAATTATTGCTCATTGAACTTCTATCTTTTAAAATAAAAATAGCTAGTGGAACATTATTATTTTTGTGTCAGATTTATGCTTCCCTGCCATTTTTATTCACATACAATGCCAGATTGAAGTTTGAAAAGTGTGCATTGAAGAAGCCTTTAAAATTCCTTCATGACATTGGAGACAATGCCTGCCCCCCTGCATGCCTATTGCCTATCCCTTTTTGCATCACTCAGCACTAACAGGTCTGCTCTAACAGATCGTTGATTTACAAAAGTGTCAATACCACATTCCAATGTTTTGCCTGCATCAAAGATAATTTCTCAATACCTAAATTAGCCATGCTTGGATTGGAAGAGATAACTAAAACTATTGCAATGGTGAGTGAGTGATTGTGTGAGTGATGATGATTGATGATTCATGTGCTGGCATACAGCGAGGAAGAGTGTTGAACTGTAATGAGGGAATTGCATTACGATGATTGATTAGCAATGTTTGAGGCCTGACTGATGAGTGATTTTCTTTTCCCTGGAGGTGATCAGTCTCCAGGGAATTCCCATGATCCTTCAGTTTTTTTCATCATGCCCCAGACAATTGTTTGATTTACAAGACTGCCAAATTCCAATCTGTGGCTTGCATCAGAGTGGAGATAGTGTACCTATCACAGTGCTTGGATTGGAACAGGTAATCATTGCACCAATACATGATCTGATTGTCGAGTGAATGTGAGTGATGATTGATGATTCATGTGGTGGCAGTTAGTGAGGGAGGGTGTTGAACTGTAATGTGAGTACTTGCTTATGATGATTGTTTTATAATGTTTGGGACCTGAGTCCTGGGTGATATTTTTTTCCCTCGGGGTCGTCTCCATTTTTCTAGTTCTTCAGAGACCAGAACAGTCATTTTAGTTAATGTTGGACTTGGCCCTTTTTGCAGGGTCATCCAGGAACTTTTTTGCCTTCCTCCTGGTATTTTGTGTGACCTGGTGTAGGTGATTTTAGGACTCTGGGAACTTTATCACCGCTGTCCAGTGTTAAGGTACATGTGCTCTCTATGGTAAACGTGGTAAGATTGGTCTACACTTGTTTGGTGCATTCAATGTATCTATCAGTCCCCTCTAAAGTAGTATCTCATATACCCAGGACCAGTACATTAAATGCTGCTGGTGGGCTTGCAGCGCTGCTTGCACCACCCACCAAGGTAGAATTTCAAACCTGTCTCAGGCCTCTGCCATTACAGGGCCTGCACACACAGTTTACTGCCGCTGTGATGTGGCTCATATAGTGGGTTCCTCGTCTGTGACTCCCATTTTACTACATATCAGCCACCCCTAAATTAGGCCCTAGCTAGCCCTATGGTCAAGGTGCAGTGTAGTTAAAAGGTAGGACATGTGCCTTAACTGTGTGGCATGTCCTTATAGTGACAAACAGCCTATTTGGTTTCTCACATCTGTGAGGCTGCCCTCTCATAGGAATACATTGAGGATTCCCTGATATGTGTTTCAGTGGTAATTCCTGATGTGAGAGGTGTAGCGTGATCAAGTTTGGTATGTTTGGAATAGTGGTAAGAAATGCTGCGTAATGGTGTTTGCAGATTTAGTATTACTATTTTAGAAATGCCACTTTTAGAAGTGTCTTTGTGCCTGACTGTTGTGTATTGCATGTCTGGCTCTAGATGACAGGGACTGATCTGCATTTGGAGTAGTGAAACGAGAAGCACCTGACTCTGAATAGGGCTGTCCTGCCTTCCACTATTCTGTCTCCATGCCCCTGTGGTGTGTCTGGGGCCAGAGCCTACACTAACAATGCGGACTGTTGTGCACTTGTTAAGTGCCCCCGCCCCGGAACTGGTTTGGATGAGGTCCAGAGCCCTGTGCCAGGGCAGAACAAAGACTGGAAGTAGCATAAGTATTGGGACTGGGATACCATGAAAGTGTGCTTTTGTGCTTACTCGGAACTAGAGGACTGCTGGGTGCCAGGAGGAGCCCCATGAAGGACTTTCCCATCTGCTGGAGGGCCTGTGAGCTGTCCTGCCTTGGCCCAGCTCTGCTCTGTGTGGCCTAACATCCAGCGCATAGTGAGCGCTTGATTCGTTTCCCTGCTTAAGTTTCCTGCCTCTGGGCTGGAAAGAGATAGTGCGAGGGGAGCGCTATGCTGTCTGCCTTCCCTCACTGATCAAGGGGTGGTGGGCACTTTGGCCTGAACAAGGAACAGGAGAGTGGGAAGCGCTGCATTCGTGTGCCCCTGAGGAGAGGGGGTCCTGCCCCCTAGATGCGTGTGGTAGGCGATTGACAAGTCATCCCCCTAAGACCAAGACTTAGGCTCTTCCCCGGTTCATGGAGAAAGCAGTCTGTGCACCGGATGTCATGCAAGGAGAGCCTGTTGGTGGGCGGGCCAGCCAGAGGAAGCAGAGCCGAAGCAGGAAGTCAGGTGAAGGATGCCTGTTTGTGGGCGTGGCTCTCCCGGTGTCAAGGAGAGCCCATGGTCCTGCCTAAACCTGCTGAATGGAGAAGAGAGGAAGGAGAAGCCATGAATGATGGAGACTTTGGTCTGTGTAAGAGTGAAGAGAGAGAGTTGTCACTTTAGGGCCCGAGGCCCGGTGAGGAGATGCAGCATTGGTGATTCTCGTGGTCTCCCACAGTTGCGCTGCAAGTTCGCAGGCAGCTGTATTTGAGGCCCTGCCTTCACGGAGGCCCCTCCTCCTCAGTTTGAAAAAGGAGCATTGATGCCCCGATCGGAGGCAGTAATTGTGCATTAGGGGTATTAACTGGGAAGATGGCTCAGTAGTCTAAGAGGTCAGATATCTGCTACCGCATACCAGGGGGCAGAGACTGTCTCCTGAGAGTGTCTGACTAGACTTTGTGATTCCCACGCCGAGGGGAATATATGCCTGCAAGAGGCTAAAGTGAGCTGGAGGTTCTCACAATATGTAGCCTGAGGCAAGTGTTTACTAAGGTGCACGGATGACTATGGAACTTGCCTAAGGTACAGTGCCGGGTATGATGTTACTATGGTGCATGGTGTACTGTGCTGTTATGCATACTAATCTGTGTTATGCCTAATGCCTGATGCATTCATAGGATGTGCCTGTTATTAGCATTTACTAGGGTGCACTGTTAATTATGAAGTAGGCATAATGTGCCATGCTGAGTACCCGTGTGTGCAGTGATAATGCTGTGATGCACTGCTGCTGATTAGGTTTAGGCCTAAGGGGGGCCTGATGTGATTATGTTTTGCATAACATGCCTACTAGTTTTATGCTAAGTGTACCCTTACCAGTAGTTACTTGTTGTCTTAACTAATTGTGTGTTCTGATGGTTATGACAGCGGCCCGATTGGCCCTGTATTGTATATAATCCCTGTAAAGTCATACTAAGTGCAAGGTGGCCCAGTGTATATATGTGATTACATTCTAATCTGTTTTATGAGTAATACAAATGCTATTTTTTAAATATCCTTGTATGGAGTTTGTTTTGTGGTGTGCCTAGTGTGTCACTGCTGTGTGTGTGTATAGCACAAGCGCTTTACACATTGCCTCTGGGATAAGCGTGACTGCTCATGTCTAGCTACCAAGGGGGTGAGCAGGGGTTATCTTCAGCATGTAACTCCCTTGTCTTGAGTAAGCTGGTGGTTTCTGCCTGGCTTAGGCGCACGCCCTAGTCAACCAGAAATCCCATTTCCAACAATTAACAAACAAAAACCTATGCAAAATACTGCAATTTTATTTCTCTACTTGTTCTTCAAAAGCAGTGCACTACACATCTATCTTGCTTGGTTCATGATGACTGGTCTGGGACAGAGTTACTAGGAGTCAGGATGAGAATAGAAGAATGGGAGCTGCGAGACTGCCTCATCAACAGCTAGAAGCAAAAAGTTATCCACTTCAGTTTAAAAGTTAAACCAATAGTCTGAGGCCTAGTACGCAGCTATGTGAAATGTAGAGAGGTGCATTTGTTTGTGAAATGCTGCTCTGTGTATGTGTCTGATGCACTTGTGGCAAAGGTGGAACTCTGACTATCCCTCCTGTTTTTTTTGCTCTGTCTCTGAGTCTTCTGTGTACACTCCTCATGAAGCTTATCTTCCTTTTGTCTTTCTCCTTCACTCTCAAATACAGTTACTGTTTTACAATCTGCTGGCCTTATGGCCTCCCGCATGAACGAAAGGTGATGGCTGAGCTAAGCACTCCTGCTTACCTACTGGACCAGTCCAGACAGGCACCAAAGAGTGGTGGACATTCAATAAGACAATGCAGATGCATCACCTAATTTTGCAATACAGTATCTTTTTTATTTTAACAATCATATGTGGAGAACTGGGTCAGTGGATTCACACCCAACCTTGAAGACAGGACATTTAGATATCTGATAACGTGGGTCTTAGGGGCTGAAGGTCTGTTTGCAATACTTTTAATTGTATCTGTCATATTCATTCCTTGGTCTCCCTCCACAACAGATTGATGGCAAATAAGGTGCTGTTCATTGCCCAGATAAATGTTGGCCATGTGCAGTGTTTGTTTTTGTCAAACTTTTCCCCAAATCTCCTTTCCCATCCATTCATCAAATCCCTAACCCACTTCACCCATGCTGTGTGATTTATTGAGTTGTGGCTTAATTTACACCATCAAGGGATAACACACTTGGTGGGGGGATGTGCTGAAAGCAGCACCAACTCACTGCAGGAGCTTCTAAGCAATAATCCACACTGGTCCATTTACGCATCATTGCATAAAAATAATCCATCTTTTTGATATAGAATGCAGAACATCAGTCGTTAGCATCATCATGTATGCCTTTTGTTGCATAACAGTAAACGCCTAACCTAAGCTTGAACACTCCAGACCTTCAGCCCTATTTGTTATGACTTAAGGAGTTTGTAAGTTACTGGTAGCTCTCTATTAGCTAAATTACTACTATTGCTATTTTTTTTGTTATCACTACAAATAATCATTTATCTAGGTTGTTGTAGACAATACAGGTCATGGCAGCATCCCCCCTAATGGTCAAGATCGTCAAGAGGTATAACTTTATAACTAAGCGATATACTCTCTCTTAGAAGCACTCAAACAGGTTGGGTAAAAACTGAAAGTAGCAGTGCAAATTGAAATTAAATCAAATGACTTCAAGCATACCTTTTGATAAAATATAGTTTCTTGTTTATGTTTTTTTGCAAAAAAAAAAACTCCACTCCCTCACAACATGCCCAACCCACTCCCCAAATAAACTGACCCAAGCCCCAATGTAAAAAAATCTGAAATATCCAAACAAACCGGTCCCAACTCCCTTCCCACCGTCTCACACAGACAAAAGTCCCTCCCACCAAAAAAACAAAAAAAGGCTTAAAGTGGGCATTCTGGATTTTTTTCCGGAGCTCTGCTCCATCATGGTGATCCAGCTATCTAGGGTGTCCAGTCTCTGCAGGATGCGCCGAAGCAATGGCCTGCTGCTGTCAGTGTGGGAGGGAGTGGCAGCAGTTGATGTTAGATGGTGGCAATGCTGGCAATGGGATGGCCAGGAGGCAGGAGGCTGAGAGGGACTGGCTTCACTGGGGCCCAGCTGAGAAGCATTTATTTTCCTCTCCTCCTCTTTCAAGACCATCAGCCACCAGTATTATTGCTGGATATGCTCCAGACTCTGCCAATGCAGACGGCCTGCTACCTGCTGCTGTTGGGTCCTACTGGTGGACCAGCAGGAGTGGCTATCTTGAGAAAAGCAAACAGAAAAATGACACATTGTAAATAATGCTCTGTGCAAACAATTGTCTTAAATTAGTTGGTGGCACAGTAGCAGTACATTGCTGGTCCCCTAATGCCATTGGAACTTAATTTGATTATGACTAGGAAAGGCACAAGGCCAAGTTTGGTTTACCCGGCATATGCCTCGCATAAACTGTGTGGCAGAAAAGTACTAAAGCAATATAACAATATTTTTTTTGTCTTCTGCAGAATTGCTGACTAACTGTAAAAATACACTTTCACTGAAAAAATAAATTATCTATCATTAATTAGTGTGACAATATGCACATTGGAGTGCAAGTTGTGTACTGTGCTAATATATGGGAGCCACGCTTATTGCTAGCCAGAGCATTGGGTATTTTGCTACTGTCTGCAGCTGTGGCAGATGTAGTTGAGAATTATCTATTTTTAAGTCCAATGGCCCTGCTCGTCTTCAAATACATTTTTCTTTCTACCCTGACTCCAAGGAGGCAGATGACTAATAAATGAGATCCTGTGTTACACACCTCATATATAAAATGCAGATATTATCCTGTCTGCCGTAGTAGATGGGGAAAATTATGGACTGCACTACAGGGAAAGGCATGGGCAATATCAATTGTATTTGGCACATTCACCACAGTGTATCCCATACGCCAAACTTAACATCAAATCATGCACTTACAATGGTTAGAGCGGCAGACCCTAATGCAGAGGTCTAGCCTGGGACCAGGGTTCAATTCCCCGCCTCGGCGGGTATTTGGCTTAAAATTCCACAGACCTGATAATTCTCGCCTTGGTGCCTATTCCAATCATGGAGTCCCACTCTGCAACTCTGGGCAATAGCTTGCTTAATCTCCACAACAGCCCCCACAACGCTAAGGATGCCTGGCCTCCACCTTGGGGGTGCCCAGGAGTGGACACCTCACAGGGAATGCCAGGATGGGTTCCACAGCGGTATTCGTACAAGCGCCTTGAGACCCTTGCGGGTGAGTAGTGCGCTATACAAGTATCAATTTACATTACATTTACTTTACTCACTAGTCTCACCTACCACCACATATTACTTCCAATAAATTATTTTGCTGGGCAGTCAGTAAGGGAAGGAAACTTAACTTACTCTACTGCAGGGAAAGGGAAGAGGGATTAAAAAGGTAGGGTAGAGATTTTTAGATATAGAATAGAGGGGTCACAACACTGATCATCGATTCATCATCTTTGGCTTATGCGGTCACTGTTCGGTTTGCAATGCATTGTAAACTTTGTAAATGCTGCATTAACTGAAGCAGCAACGCAGCCAACACTGCAGATTTAAACCATACTGCACTTCAGGCATAGGCGGCAAAATGCCATGATCGAGGGGAGGGGGTGATGAATGATGGATGGGAAATACCTGTCTCACTTAACAAATCAAGGGAGTAGAACAAAACATTTAAAAATACCCACCACTTTGAACCATAGCTTTGATAACCCTACATAAAAATTGATGTAGGTGAGCAGCATGCTCCGCTCCTTGAGGGGAGCAGCCTTGCTTATTCATAAAAACAACCCAAATATTAATTCATCCTTTCATTCTAATTACCCATAGCCACCATGATTAACCTTTACTTTCTCTCAACCAGTCTTTCACCAAGATTTTGCTTAGCCAAAATCCATCCATTCAATATCTACCCTTTTTCCCAATCATCCTATAACCCATCTTTGTCATTACCTACCCACGCACCCTTTCACCCACCCACCCTTTCACTCACATACCATTTTCCTCTCCTTTAACCTTCCGTTCTTTAACGTTTTCCTCAAGCCATCAATGTGCACTATGTGAGCTTTTGGTGAGTTTCATATAGAAGAGGCCATAATAACTCAACCACTGATACAGCTGGTAAAGTTGGGGATTTTACTGTCATGAGTTAATGATGCCCTGGTACTAGCTAGTGAGTATAATCGTAATTGTTAATAAGCAAGCAATTATGTGAATTACCGGTACCCATCCCTGCCGCCGCTTCTCCACCTCCAACTGACTCGCTTCCTGCAGCGGCACTGGAGCCCGCATCAATGGTGGTCTGTGCAACTAGAATAAAACATTATACATATTTTAGATGCAAGATACTACACCCCTTCATCACAACAGTTCACTTAGCACTGCAATATCGTCTAACAAAAATATCACTCTAGGCATTTGGCATGCTCACAGTGTTAGACAAGTCAGGCGTGCAGTAATGGTCATGATGTTGTTTGGCAAATGCTGCACTGTCATGGATAACAGCTGATATACGGTATAAATGAATGAGACAGCGCACAACATTGGGGCCACTCTCTCATCAATTCAACTGTTAGAGCATGAGGAGGAAAAAGAAAACATTCTCATCGAACTTACATGGTGACTATTATTTATAACACTAGCTTACTTGGGCCTGTAAATTTCACAGTTGACAGTAGAGTGCCAACACGTATTACTCTTTGTCTTACTCTTACAGTACTACAAGATATATAGGAGAGAGGGGAGGATTAGAATTAACAACAAAGCAGAAGGTAAGTGAACTAGAGACTAGAGACCATAAAATGTCAGCTTTCATAAAAGAAAACTATGTAATATTATGAAAAATAAGATAATGCAGGGACAATAGGAATGAAACAATAATTGAATGCATTGGGCTTTACACAAATTGGTTCATATCCTGTCCTTGTCGCCACGTGGAAGGAAGACGGCAGGTAAGAGTGTCAGAGAAACTTTATTTCTCACCAGCAACAACAGCCTCCAGGCACCAACTTTCCAATACCCCAAGACTCTACCCCACAACAATAATAAAACCCAACATTAGGGAAATAATAAAAATAAATATTAGGACCTACTCGGGTTAGCAGAGCCCTCAGCAGCAGCACTGACAGTCGGCACCTCCTGCTGACCAGCTTCTCCCGGACCCTCTACAACTTCACTGTTGTTCTTGCCCTTGAGTGCTGATGTAAGAAATGAAGAAGATGAAAAAAGATGCAAACGGGAACGGGTCCCCAGGGGACCGCTTTCCCTTTGTGACTGGCTCTAAAAATATTTTTTAAGGGCAGGCAGTGGTCCCAGGGACCACTACCTGCCCGTATAAAATTAAATGAAAACATTTAATTTTTCCTTTTTTAAATGCATCCCGTTTTCCTTTAAGGAAAATGGGCTGCATTAAAAAAACTGCTTTATTGAAAAGCAGTCCCAGACATGGAGGTCTGCTGAGCCCAGAAGGCCACCATACCTGGGAGGGCCAGCCATTTCCAATGGGGTTGCAAAATGCAAGTTTCTCATGAATATGCATGAGGCATGCAATTTGCGGCCCCTTTGGGAATCACAATCAGTGTCGCGGACACTGTTGTACATACCAATTTGCGAGTTGCAAATTCATTGGTCATATAACTGGCCCTAAGTGCACTCACAGAAGGCAGGAGCATAAAAAATGACTGGAGTGGACATTTCATCTGCTACCCTGCCTTCACTTAAGCCAGCAGGGAAACAGGTGAAAAGATTGCTCCTCCCCTCAAGGAGCAACATTTTTAGCTGCCCCCTGTGGCCGGATGCAATGCAGGCTCCCACTTGCAGGTGTTCCCCTTAGGTCCTTAAATATAGGTAAGTATTAGTTTTAATATTCTTTCCCTACCCAGTACCGCTCAATTTGAGTGTCTATATACTTTTAAAAATAAACTGCATAGTTCCGAGGTACAACCAAGCTACTACCTAGGTAGTACATCAGTACCTTAAAACGAATGTTAAAATTTTAAAAAAACATTGCAATACATAATATTTCACAAATATTGTGTAATACAATGTCTTTACATATATTTGCATTTTTAAATATGTCAAAAAATGTCTATGCATTACTATGGTTATGCCTAAAATTTACGGGGTTACTGCAAAAAAATTACAACAAAAATGCAGATTTGATTAAAAAACACTGTACATGCTAGATACTAATGCGATACTGCATAAACTGGTTAAATAAATATTTAGAAGATGATACCAAAATTTCCATATCTATTTCCACTTTACGAAAATGGAAATAGGTTGGGAATAACACCAAAACTTACTACTTGCATATGTTTGAACTCCTAAGCCACAACAGTCCATAAGTCATCTAAAAGGATTATGGCTGCCTTTCATATTACACACTGACTTGTTATCGCTATGTACCACTGTATATCACTAACTTGCAGCCATGTACCAAAGCACAATATATCACAAGATCAAAAAATATGGACTCTATTGTGTTACCCTTTCATTCCCCCTTAATGTCATATAACATTTACAAAACTAAACAAAGCTGCCATAGGTTGCCCTGCTTTGCTTGGTACATGTGCAGAAAGGAAAGCAAACTGCTGCCTTGTATGTTATGTTATGTTATGTTATCCGGATTTATTACGCGCGCAGATGCCCCAGCAAAGGGGCGTCCTGGCGCGAGAACAGAACAGAAAAACAGGACAAAAAGAGAAAACACAACACAACAACAGCAGAGCTAAGGTGCTAAGGGGAAGAGGAAGGTTTTAACAGCCTTTCAAAAAGCGAGGAGCCCCTCGATGGCACGAATATGAAGAGGCAAGGAATTCCATAACTTGGCGGCAAGGACTCGGAAGGAGCGTCCGCCAATCCTAGATCTCTTAAAACGAGGAACTGTGGCAAGATAAAGAACAGAGGACCTCAGAGAGCGAGCTGGAACGTAGGGAGAGATAAGTTGCTGGAGAATCTGAGGGGAAGAAAGTTTAAGGATTTTGAAGGTCAAAATCAAAGATTTAAACTTTATTCTCTGTGCCACCGGGAGCCAATGGAGATTGTAAATGGTTTTCCTAGCTGAGCAAAATTTGGGCAAGCCAACCAGAGCCCTGGCGGCAGCGTTCTGGACGCGTTGAAGACGAGAGAGCTCAGCCTGATTGACTCCGAGAAAAAGAGAGCTAGCATAATCCAATTTAGACAGGATCATGGCTTGCACGATAAGTTGACGGTGGGAGCGTCGAAGTATTTAAAGGTGGACCGAAGCTGACGCAAAATCCCAAAGCAAGATGCAGCAGTCTTTTTAGTATGGATGGAGACGCTCAATTGGGAGTCAAACCACACCCCAAGATTTTTTACTTCAGTAACGGGGGTAGGAGTAGGGCCGAGCTCTTGAGGCCACCAGCTATTGCCCCACAGATGAGTTTGTTTCCCCACAATGAGCACCTCGGTTTTCTTAGCGTTCAATTGCAGGAAATTGTCATTCATCCAGTGGGCCACGGATATAAGTCCCTCACGGAACCTAGCTGCCTCGAGATCGGAAGCCCCACTAATCGCAACCGCCAGCTGAGTGTCGTCTGCATAGGACACGATGGAGAGGTTCCCATGCATGGCGACATCAGCTAGCGGCTGGACATAAAGATTAAATAAGGTGGGGCTTAGAGCCGATCCCTGTGGAACTCCCTGGGCAATCGCATGTGGTTTAGATTCGAAGGGGGGAGTGGTGACCCTGAAGGAGCGATCAGATAGAAAAGATCTGAACCATTCAAGAGCCAACTTATCCACCCCAGCCTCGACCAGACGTTGGAGTAAAATGTCATGGGAGACAGTGTCAAAGGCGGCACTTAGATCGAGAAGCACAAGTGCCGCCGTGTGACCCGAATCCTCCAGCATGCGAAGGTGTTCAGCCATGTACAGGAGCGCAGTCTCGGTGCTGTGACCGGGCCTAAAGCCATTCTGCGTGGTATTACTGTGCATGCCATATTCTACAGTCCTCCAAAATATCATCTACCTCTTTGCCCCACTACACAATATGGCACTACACTATACACATCTCAACTTTACGTTATTCCACTTGAATGCCACTAGACTGTATGCAACTCCAGTTTATGTGACTCCACTCTATGCGATTGCACCGTATGGCACTCCAATGCATGGTACTCCACTGTAAGCCACTCCACTGTACGTCATTCGATTATATGGTGATCGCTTGTACTAGAGTCAACTCTGTGACACTCCGCTATATGATATTCCACTCTACCCCACTCCACTGTACAGCACTGCAGTGTTTGTGACTCCACTGTACACAACCAAACTGCAAAAAGTACAATGGAGGCAATCTACACCTGTCCTGGGTACCCTACTCCACAGTACGCTACTCAACTATATGCTATTCCATTGTACATCACTCCACTGTACACTATTGCACTCTACGCTATTCCACTGTACAATACTGGTTCCCTCTCTAGAACTGCACTCTATAAAACTATAATACATTTCATGGCACTGTAGACAAATATACTTCACTCTTTCCACATACACTCCACTGTTTAACTCTATAGTACAGTCTATGCCTGTACACTCCATTGTACAACACTCTATTCCACTGAAAAACACTTTTCAGTCTTACACGATTCCAACCTCCACTCTACTGTATGGGATACCACTCCAATTTATAGAGTTTACTTGACTATACACTGTGGAGGTACACTATAATCCACTCCACAACCCTCTACTCTATTAAAAGCTAATACACTGTATTAGTCTTTACTCCACACTATATTATGTAACTCCACTGAACTTTACTCCATTATATGAGGCTTTTCCTCTCTCTCTCTGCCATTGTCAAATCATTCTCTTTACTCATCTCCACTTTACAGCACACTACTTTACTCTATATAACTCTACCCTACAACAGTCTAATACTCTGTTTCCCACTCTACCCACTACATGTTACTACACAAACACAATTCAACTATACAATACTCTCCTTTACAACACTCTGCTGTATGACACTCAGCTTAATTTTACTGTACAACACTCTAATGTACGATACTTTAATAAATAGCACTCAATGCTAAGATTAAAAACAAATTTTCGTTAAAAACATAAAATCCTTTGAAATTCCATGAAAAAAACTAAGAATACAGATAAGTTACAGTTAAGAAACTGTTATTTATTCTTTCCATACAAACCTTACTAAAACTACACAAACATTAGAAATTCAAAAGTTATTGTTAAAACTATGATTTAAATTTTACACACCACCTTCACATTACTATAGGTTGCCGACTTACAAACACAATGTTACATATAACTTACATTTTAACTTAATACACTACTTATTCATATATGTAGGTGGCCAAATACCGGTCGGTAACACCGAAAATGGCCCTTTTTTGGTGTTACCGACCGGTATTTAGCCCTGTGAGATGTACGTAATACCGAATTCAATCGCTAATAACGAATCGGTAAAAAAGTACAGATTCCTTATTTACCAATTTGGAAATACCGAAACAATGAATACCGAATCGGAATTAACGAATCGGTAAAACTCCCAAAAAAGCGATGTAGCAAACCTCGTTATTACCGAATATGACCAGATTCGGTAATAACAATTCGGTATTAACCACATTTCAAGATCATGTGGTAATCAGGTGCAGTGCATAAAAACAGGCCCAAAATGCATCTGTGTGAACACAATGGCAGCCCTCTACGTCATTGCAAGGCGGCAATGCTTGAGAGCAGCAGGAGTGAGGATATTGAGACGTGAAGAGCGGGTGTACAGAGTACGCATCACATTGTTCCAATTGACAGAACCAGAAATCCATGAAAGATACAGACTGCACCCAGACACCATCCTGGACCTAATACATGACCTAAGACCCTATCTGGAGCATCAGACACCAAGGGCCCATGCTATTCCCACCCATGTCCAGGTACTCTGCTGCCTGCACCTCCTTGCATCAGGAAGTTTCCAGGGTGTGATAGCTGCAGTGGGTGGAGTGTCACAGAGCTGTCTATCCCGTTTCTTCCAGACCTCCTGGATGCCATGATGGACAGAACGGAACATTACATTTCCTTCCCCAGTACACAGGCGGAGCTGCAGAGAACCAAGCTTGAGTTCTACCAACTTGCACAGTTCCCACACGTAATTGGCTGCATCGATGGGATACATATACCCATCTGCCCACCTGCAGCAAGTGAATACATATACAGAAACTGCAAATCCACCCACTCCATCAATGTGCAGGTGATTTGTAATGCCAAATACATCATAACTGACATCGTGGCCAAATTCCCCGGGAGTAGCCACGACGCCTACATCTTTCGTAACAGTGGCATCCATACACATCTGCTTGCTGGTGAATTTGGAGACGGATACATACTAGGTAAGTAAATGTGACACACCCTGATGTACACACTGGCTCAAGCTGTTGGTCACAGCAATCAATGCCACTTACTTCTGTACATAGGTGACAGCGCATATGCCCTCTGGCCTTATCTACTCACACCATATCTCAACCCAACCACCCCAAGGGAGAGGAGGTACAATGTGGCACATAGGAGCACACGCAATGTGGTGGAGCGCACATTTGGATTGCTCAAAAGCAGATTCTGTTGCCTCCACAAAACTGGAGGTGCACGTCTGTACAGCCCCATCAAATGTTGCAAGATAATTGCTACATGTGCAATGCTACACAATCTGGCCCCAAAAAAAGGAACAGCAGTGGAACTAACTGACTCAGAGGACGAGGACGAGGACAACCCTCAGCCAGAGCCCTGCGCAGCTGGTGTTGCAATTGAACATGATGGGAGACAGAGACGGGCAGAGATTACGTCAAACTATTTCTGAGTGAGTAACGACACTGAGCCATTAACAGTTACATGTGAAGGTGTTTATTGGGCACGCCTCCAGTATTGTGAGCAATGTCCAATTGGACATGGGTTACATCACCCATCTCATGCATGGAAACAGCCATAGGTCTTTACTTCTGCGTCCACGCGCTGCACGTGCACGTTCCCTATCGACACTGTCTGGTGTGTTGGAATGTTCATGTGCAGCCACGTTGCGTTCACTACGCCTCCTGCACTCAGTGGGTGAGGGCGTAATGCTACCACGGCTGGTAGCTTCCTCACTGTCCCCCCCCTTCCATTGTGGCTGCCTTAGCATTCTGCATGAGCTCGAGCACTGAAGTCATAGACACCATCCCCCTGGCCACATCCCTGCTGCAATGCGCCATCTCCTCCTGCATGGCGATGGACCTGCGACACATCAGTGATGTTGTAGTGGCCAGCCGGTTCACCGACTTGGTATAGGCCTGGAGCCTCTGTCTCTCCCCGCGCCTGCCAAGACGGTCCTGCTCAAGCTGGCTGCAGAGGTTGTCAACCGAGGTAGCTACTCTCTCCATTCCCGCACACAAGTTCTCACCCATAGCACTGATGCCCTTCTCCATCCTGTGCATATGCTTGTTCATGTGTGCCACCTCCCTGTGCATTGACTTCATCTCCCTCCATTGCAGGCGCTGGACCTTCAGCATGTTGCCTTCCAGTTCAGCAAACACACTGTTACCCTGCTCGGATGCTTCTGGACTGTCCGGCCTTACTCTGCGGCGTCTTGATGTGATGTGGGCGCCCTCGGATGCTGAACCAGCCCTCTCCCTGTTGTATCTATCACCTATGGGACTTTGTTCGCCCAATCTGCCCTCCTCCTCCGACTCCTCCATCTGCTGGAGGGTGGGCACAGCATGCAGCCTGCCTGACTGTGGTGGTGGTGTTGTTGGTGATCGTCGCAGTGGGGACTGAGTGAGAGGGGATTGCGGCCCTCCCTGGCGCTGTGGTGATGGCTGTGGTGGAGGATTGGGTAGCTGTGATGGCGCCGTGCTTGTGGTCCCTGATGGCATGCTGTCATTCTCATGTTGCCTCCCCTCTGGCCTGGCTGACTTGCCTCTGCTGCCCTCTGCTGCACTGCGAGATGACTCGCCTATAATGACACAAATGTAGATATACTCAATGCTCTGTCAGCAATGGAATTACATTTAACAACATGCCTACAGAGCACAGTGGTTGTGCTGACGTAGCCAATTACTTTACCATGCTATTGTGAATGCTAGCCTGACTGTCCTATTCATGAGTTCCCTTTGACTACATCACCCATAATGCATTGCAGGTAACCAGTAAGACATGGGGTGGATTGGGAGTCCCTTTGCCACTATGGGGAATGAGATTGGGGTGGGGGTAGCACAGCATGCTGGGCATGCTTCTTACCTTGTTTTCTTGCTGCTCTGGCGGAGCTGTCTGCGTCTCCCACGCCACTCACACTCTCCGGCTGGTTGGTGGACTCCACCATAAGTTCCCGTGGTGTTGGTGCTGGGGCTCGGCTTTTACCTCCACCTGTTTTGGCAGCCTGCCTCTGTCTCTCTGCCATCCTCAATTTTGCTGTCTTCCTGAGGTCGTACCACCTCTTCCTGATGTCCTCTATGGTGCGCTGGGTCACACCTATGGCATTGATTTTGTCCCGAATGCCACTCCAGATTTGCCTCTTCTGTGACTCTGGCACTTGGTGGGACTGGGCTCCAAAAAGCTTGTGGTGCTCTTGGCTGACATCCTGGATCAGGACCTCCAGCTCCTTGTCACTGAACTTCAGTTTTCTTTTTCTGTCACCTCCCTCCTTCTCCCTGTCCTGGCTTGCCATTTCAATGCTTGTTGGTTTTTCAGTCTAGCTTGTGGCTGTGTGGCTGTGTTGCTGCTGCCTCCTCAGCTCTCCTGCCTGGCTGCCTCACAGTGAGCTCCAGGTCCTGTGCACCTGGCTGGGTGTGGACACTTCCTGTTTGGGAGGTAATTGGGTGTTTCAGGATTGGCTGATTCACCAAAGTACGATTTTTTAAATTACCAAATCGGTATTTACCGATTCGGTAATGGATTCTGTAACACCGATTCGGTATTTGGATTTTTTTTTTTTTTTTTTACAGATTGGTTTAGATTCGGTATTTAATACCAAATTTTAACGAATCGGTAAACTTTAACGATTTTTTATCTACATCGCGTTTACTGAATTCTTAATACCGATTCGGTAAAATTCGGTATTAGGGATTCGGTATTCTCCATTTACCTACATATGGCCCTATAGTATTCTATCATCACTTCCCTTTTATTGATATGAAAATACATTTCATATGTACAGCATCATTCGTTTTCAGATCCTTCAGTATGCTTGGCATACAACCTTACTCATTCCTCCTGCAGCAACTCCGCACCCTCTAGAACCCAGTACATTTGACCCATGCCCTTGAACACTCGTTGATGCATGGAGAGCACACTGCTCAGCAGTCAGTGCTGCTGTAGAGATGATTGTGGAAGGCACAAATAATTTTGTGCTTGAGTGAAGAGAAGCAGGTTGCCAAGCTAGTGCATATCTTTCGCTTATCTGGAGGTGCATAACTGCTCATGCTTTGGTTCCGCTAATGTACTCTGCAATGGTACTGCAGTTAAGTAATACTTCTTGTGGTGGCTATCTTGAAAGGGGAACACTATTACCAAATGGTCATCATATTCACCACTAATCTTGACTGTTTTGACCATCTAGAAACATTAATTCTATTGCAAAGTCGCCATTTCATTCAGCATTACTCCTGAACTTGTGGCCATCTTGAAATAGTAATACCATACCAAGATGGCCGCCACATTCAGCAAAAGGGTGGATACTGAGCATCGAAAGCATGGCTGCCCACACTGTTAGGGCAGGCATTCCCTCTCAGACAGAACCTAATAGGTTTTGAGGAAGACCACCCCCACATACGAGTTTGGTACTTGCTCTCTTGTTAGTTCTGATCCCACAAGCTAATTATTTTTACCAGTCACTAATGCAAAGTAAGAACATGCAGTATGGCTTTTGTCATGAGTGAAAGTTCCTACTCTGAGAAGGGCATTTCCAAAAAATAATGGATGAACGGAGGAGATTTAGTGCAAGTGATAGCTGAAGGGGCTAACCCACAAACCCTCTGTAATTTTTACCAGGTTCTGACTAAAGTAGTCTCTATACTGATATGAAAACAGGTTGCATGATTTCAGTTTGCAACTTAGTGCAAGAATAGCTGCCCATGTGCAATTCCCATCAGTTCATAACCAATAACATTAACTCTCAATAAAAGGCACTTGCTTCATATATTATTTCAAAAGACATACGTTAATTCTAGTGGAACATAATTCAATATTAAAACACCCTACCAACGTGTAAATTGTATCAGCTACCTTACATGTAACTGTCTTAGTCAGGTATACTCACCCTGTATATTTACCATTAGACAAGAGCGACAGGGAGTTGCTTTGTACTGAATATGCCCATCATTTTTGGAAAGGTTGTCATGTATCTCATGAACACATCCTTTTTCACACTGTATTAATATCCTATAGCTCTTGTTGAATCTTTTTCGTCTTCCTAATGAAGACCCCGGTGAAGTTTATGGTTGAAAACCCGTCTACACATACCGATTGGATTGCCTTTTTGTTTCTAACACTCACTGGGAGGAAAAAGACATGATACGCCGCCTCTAACTTACTTGTACAATCATATGCAGCCACTGTTCATCCTTATTTGTACTTAAATAGTTTGATTTGATGTATATTACAAGTGTACACAACTATGGGCACTGTGAATTCTCTATCCACCTTGTTTGATGTGCACCTTGCTGAGTGCATGTTGTTTTACTCTTGCCTGACAGTGCCACCATCTGTCTTTGCTTTAACAAAGTCATCGGAAGAAGTGTGGACTCTTTGCTGCTTAATATCTATAAAGCCTGGGGCTTATTTACAAGCCCCTTGCGCCATCCGTACGTCACTTTCCCATGTTAGAAATGACACTAAAGGGGCGCAAGAGGCTTGTAAATAAGCCCACCTGTCTTTTGATATGATGTAACTTCATTCTCTTATGACTGATCATTGTGTACGGTAAATATTTTCCTTAAGAACCATTTTTTATATACACTGCTCTTATGATACCCCGTGGCGCTGGAAGTAAGAGTGCAGCAGGTGATAAAGCACCCCCAGACCTGATGTAAATGTAAATGTATTGCGATTTATATAGCACACGTATCACCCGAAGGCATCAAGGCGCTTGCCTTGGGAACCCGTCCTGGCTTATTCCCTGTGAGATAACCCCTACAGAGTTGCAGCGTGGGACCCCATGATTAGATTCGGTACCGAGGCGAGAATTATCGAGTCCGTGGACATTTTTGGGCTCAGGACCCTGCCGCGTCGGGAATCGAACACTGGTCCCGGGCCAGACCTCTGCATCAGGGTCTGCCGCTCTAATCAGTGAGCCACACTTCTCCTGATGGGATATCAGAAAGTTATCAATAAACAATTAGCTATTTCAATCACTTTGAACCTAACATTAACTTGTTGGTGCTATAATTTTGTGAAATGAGGCCCTGGCTAGCAGCCTAGCACCCCCACTCAGTACTAACGCCAGGTACCGAAGTATACAGCATGTCTGCGTTGATTTTCTGTGTGTAAGCTCGCCGCATCAGGGTGAATGCATGCATGGCTGTAGGCAGCTGCATTTTTGCCATTTATTATTGAGCAGCAAGCAGCTGTGTCTCCTACATTGCTAAGGCCAGCAAGTGAACTGTGCGCCCAACCCTAATTTCAGATTGTGTGGACCTACTCTAATCTGAGAGAAGCTTTTGTCAACATTTGGACAGTAATATCCGTACCATCTGACGAGTCAAAAAAAAAATACTCTCATAATGCACAAATAAACACATTCATCCCAGGTTCAGTTTATAATAAATAGTAATCACAGCGGCGCTGCCCTACAAATCATGTCCTCCTGTTCACAACACACATCTACCTATCAATAATTTAAGATGGTAATCGACCCAAAATGTGCATAATCTTGTTTATGAACTCTAATCTCGGTAGAACAGGTTCCGATTGTCTGAGTAAGGGTGGTTGTTAAAATTTCCTTTTTCCCTTGAAGTTTTGCTGCCTGCAGAAGCCAATGATCAGTCCCTATCCACGGCCCCTGCACGACAGAAAGTGGATGTACATACATGGGGGACACTATTACACAAGCTGTTTGTACATGAGTGCTCTTTGCACATGTGGAGAGTAGACATAAGGAAAAGGCAACATGAGATTCTTTATCCTCATATACGGATGGTGGAAAAGGCCCATAGCTCATTTGCACACGGAAGCCCCCACAACTGTAGCACACGTTTACTTCTCATGAGAAATAATTGCATTAACCAAATAAGCATCCACACTACTTCACCCAACCTTAGGGGACCCCGGAAAGTGCGATCAGTAGAAGTCACTGGATAATCGCTTAAATCTCCAAGGAGCATTGGATGCAATCTGCACGCTGAAGACTTCTTTGATTCGGTCATCATCAACACCTTGTGGGATTAGCAATAAAGTCATCCTGATGTATGAGGTGTGTGTTAGAAATGGGGGTCTCTAGTTGGCAATGGTTTGCACTTTTGTCCAAAGAGGGACCCTTACTTCTAGTCAGGATAAGGGGGATACACTCCTAAAATAACCCCTGCTCACCCCCTTGGTAGCTTGGCACAAGCAGACAGGCTTATCTCAGAGGCAGTGTGTAAAGCATTTGTGAACACATACAGTAATACCGTGAAGACACTACAAATGGACACCACACCAGTTTAGAAAAATAAGTAATCTTTATCTAAACAAGACCAAACATCAAAAATCCACAATATAGTATAAAAAATAAGGCTTTCAAAAGGTAGAAATAGTTCAGTTCAAGCAAGTTGTAAATGCAATACTTTTCTCACAAAGTACCTTAGATGCGTCATGCAAAACAAACAAAAGGGTCGCATGGAAGGTGATGCGTCAGTTCCTTGCTTCTGAGGAGGCGCTGCGTCTGTTCCTTACTGCAGCGCAGGGCAGGCGATGCATCTGTTCATTACCGGAGAGGAGGGGATGTGTCTGTTTCTTACTGCGTTCTAGTTACGATGCAAAAAGATGGCACCTCGATGCATGGAGACGATCCGGTGTGATGCGACAAAAGGGCGGCTGGATGCGATGGGAAGATCCAGACAATGAATGAATGTTTGCAGCCGCATGGCAGGTGCAGCGAAGGTCTTCTCGGTGATGCGTTGGGACTCGGGGTGAATGCGGCATGCGTCTTCTCCATGACTCGGTAATGCATCAGGAATCGGTGTGGATGCGACACAAGCTTCTTCCTCGCTGCGTCGATCTTCCAACTCCCAATAACAAACAGTCTCTAGAGGTCCTAAACAGCAGCAGGCACCTCTTTGCAGGTTGGAATTCCCAGCAAGGGAATTCAGGAGAGCTGGTGGTGAAACTTTGTGTCCCTGAGACTTCAGACAGGAGGCAAGCTCAGTTTCAAGCCCTTGGTGATCTTCTTCAAGATGACAAAGCAATCAGCAAAGTAATTTTTCTTCTTTCCTTGGCAGCAAGTAACCACTGCAGGCCAACCCCCAAACAGCAAACAGCACAGGGGCAGTAATCATCCTTCAGCTTCTCCAGGTATTCTCCTTGGCAAAGGTTCCTCTTGATTTCCCAGAAGTGATCTAAAGTTCTGGTGTCTGGTTCCCACTTTTTATACACACAAATCATTTGTTCTCGAAAGGCAGCGAGGGTCTGTATCCAGCCAAAACCAGTTCTGCCCTCTCTGGTGTAGCTTCCTGGCAGGAGGTGGAACAGCATTGTTGACAGCAGACCAGGCCAAGGCAGGTGAAAGGAAATCTCCTCCCCCTACTCTAAATTCAGCCCAGGTCCATTCAGCCCAGCCCTGACTCATCAGACTGCAGGAGCTGCTGCCCTATCCCAGCCCCTGTCACTCACAACCCAGACATGCAATACATAAACCTAGCAGAGGCACACTGGATGGCAAGAAAATACCTAGTTTCTAAAAGTAGTATTTTCAAACACAGAATGTAAAAATCAACCACACTAAAAGATGCACTTTAACATTCTGAGTTCAGGCATACTAAACTTTATTTTCCTAGTTTGTTCCTTGGGCCTATTATGTTTATTAGATGTTATAAGCAAACTGCTCATTCTGGCCTATGGGAAAAGATAGCCTTGCAATAGTGAAAATGAGATTAGCAGTATTTCACTATCAGGACATGCCACACACACCAGGGAATGTCCTACCTTTCACATACAATGCACCCTGCCCACAGGGGTACCTTGGGCCTTCCTTAGGGGTGACTGACATGCAGAAAAGGGATGATTTGGGGACTGGCAGGTGTGTGTACTTGCCAAGGCGACATGGCAGTCCCATACTCCACACAGGTTCTGCAATGGCAAACCTGAGCCACATTTTAAGAGCTGCTTCTGTGGGTGGCACAATTAGTGCTGCAAGCCTACCAATAGCATTTTATTTACAGGCCCTGGCCACACATGGTGCACTGTACAAGGGTCTGACAAGTAAATCAAATAACCAATCATGGAATCCCTAATCCATAACAACAGTTTACAAAAGGGAGCACTTGCACTTTGGCACTGAACAGCAGTGGTAAAGTGCCCAAAGCATCCAGACCAGCAAACACACAGGGGGCAACAGCAAAAAATGGGAGACCCACGCCAATGGTGCCAAGACTAACAATGTGCATGAAAGTTTATCTTGATGGGGTTTTATTGATTTTGCACTTGTTTGTCTCCTACTACTTTGGTAGCAATTTCATGTTACAATTTGTATTTATTTTCATCTTGTGCAGACTAAGCATGGGCGAATTTTGCGAATCTCGCGTTCGCGAATTTAGCGGATTTGCGAACTCGCAATCCGCAAAATCCGCGAATTCTCGCGAATTTGCAGATTTTTTTTTTTTTTGTGTTCGCAAGTGTTTCTGCCAGTTCGCGAGGATTTGGTACTAGTTCGCAATTGCGAACTTACTTGTCGGCTCGCAACGGTCGCGACTATGTTGTTTCTACGTCTGGTTCATCATCACAGCCTCCCAGCACCCTCTGTTTCACCACTGCCACCCTCTCTTTGACCCATGCCACCCTCTGTTACATCAATGCCACCCTCTGGTTCATCATCACTGTAGAAGATGGGGGGGAAAAGCAAGCCCACCTGCCCTGCTTGAACTGACATGAATTAATTTGGGGTTAGTTTATTAACAACACCTGCCCTGCCCCAACTGACAATAATGAATTAGGGGCTAATTAATGTGTCACTGAATTTGAAGTTCCAGCCTGGCACCTGCTTGTCTGCTCCCTTAGCTGTAAATCAGGACCTTTGTGGCATACAGTTAAGGTCAGAGCAGGGTCACACAATAGTTGCAAGCAGGCAACCGAATTCTGGAGGGCCCCCTCAGGAAGCACTACAGGGAATCGTTACAAATCATGAGGTTGACCTTTTGCACCTGCTCATTGCTTTTGCTTTTGCAAAAATCGTTTTTCGGTTTTTTCGCTATTCGCGGGGCGCGGCGTCGTGCGAAACCGACCGCGGAAGCCGCCA
Source organism: Lissotriton vulgaris (assembly GCF_964263255.1). NCBI lineage: Eukaryota > Metazoa > Chordata > Amphibia > Caudata > Salamandridae > Lissotriton > Lissotriton vulgaris. Next base: position 172,830,226 of record NC_141697.1, read on the forward strand.
ATTCGTGCGAATGAGATTTATATTTTTTTGCGGCTTGTTGTTTCGCGAGTTTTTTTGCAGTATTCGCGAGCCGCTTGCAGCGCAACACGCGAATTTACCCCAAGGTCGAGTACGGGCGCGGCCATTTTGTTTGCGTGACGTATTTCCGTTTCCGCCCGCTATGTATAATCTCGCGCAGTAAGCGCATTGCGAGTACAAGTTCGCACGAGATCGCAAGGAAAATCTCGTGCGAACTTACTTTCGCGCTCGTGAACGGGCGCCGGCCATCTTGTTTTTCATTCATTTCCTGTGTCTGGGCATGGTGTTTAATCCTCTTGCTATCTTTGCCATCCTTTGCTTGTTTTCAGTTTTTTTTTAACGATTTTGCTTCTTATCTATCCCTCTCTTTTCCTAGCTGTATATTTTTGTCTTTTCTGCTATTTTTCTTTACTTTTAAACTACTTTTTTAAACTCTTCTTTTCTTCTTCCCTATCCTATTCCTTCTTAATTTTCTACTTCCTACCTTACCTGCCCAGACCATGGTGAAGCCAGGCGCCGTGAAGCTGCCCAGGCACTTGAGGGCGGCAGCGGCGGTGGGGAGGAGGAGTCCTGGACCCCGTGCCAGGACACCATGCGGTCGATTGAGGGGGGAGCAGGTGATGCGACGGGAGATCTTCAGCCCGGAGGAAGTGGGCGCGCTGGTCTACTTCGTCCAGCGCCGCCTGCCCAGGACCATCGCGGGAGGTGGCAGGATCGCGGCCGGCGGCTACAACATCCGGAAGCGCCGGAAGCGGTGGGAGAAGGTGTGCTGGGCCATATCCCACCTCTACGGGGTCCAGCGCACCTACAGCCAGGTCCCCCATCGCTGGACGGACCTCCTGGACCGGGAGCGCGACCTGCTGGACCAGCTCGGCTTGGAGATCCCCGGGCTTGGTGAGTAGTAGTAGCCATTTCATCACTCACTACTATGATGTTTTCTCCAGCTCTGTGTTGTTGTATTGCAAATATTTGTTTTTTACACGGAGCAAGCCAATAATGCCGCTGATGACGATTACATTGTAGTTAAATTATATTTCAAAATCTTCTGTGCATTTCAGGTGCACTGCTCTCCTTCTCAGTGGCGTTGCTACTATGCTTATTTGTTTTCTATTTTGTGGTCTCATTGGCCTGAGTAACTATTATGTATGAGTGTACTTTACAGAACTGCGTAATGCTAGACACTAGGGGGCAGATTACATTTACAAGCCCCTTGCGCCACGTTTACGTTGCCTTGCGTGACGCAACAGCGGCGTAAACGTGGCGCATCCCTGCGAGTCATTTACAGCATGACGCATCTAGGGGGATGCGTCACGTTATAAAGCCATGGGCCTGCACCACAATGGGTGCGTTCCTAGTACGCAGGGTGGGCGGTCCGGCGGCTGAGCGCCTCGCAAAATTGCCTGCGTGAAATCTACAAGATTTAACGCAGGCACTTCTGCGACGCTGCTACGTCAATTCAATTCCTTATGCCTGCTTGAAGCAGGCGTAAGGACTGACACAGCATGTTAAGTATTGGGTGGCCCTGAGCATTACTGGAGTTGCATTTCGTTGGCGACGTGACTCCAGCGATGCGCCGCTCTTACTTGACGAGATGCGTCACGCAAGTGCCTACCCTTGCGCCAGGGCGCGCCGCATTGTAAATGAGGAGCATCTGCCGTGTCGCAAGGATAGTTTTGCGTGACGCATTTGATCTGGCGCATCTCTGGAGATGCACCAGAACGCGTAAGTAAGTATGCCCCTAAGGGGCAGAATTGCAATTACCGTCGCATCCCTGCAAAGTAGCAGGGATGCGCCATTAATTGTGCGGCCCGCTACCACCACCAAACATGGTGCGCCGTATTTGCAATGCGGTGCACCATGGGCCCAAAACGTCACCGAAGCTTTACTGCTGGAGTTGCGTCGCAACGATAGCGCAGCTCCAGCAATGCTCTGGGGTACCCTATCTCCCCAATGCTGGGTCAAGCCGTACGTCTGCTTCAAGCAGGTGCAGGGTTTGTGTGACGCATCATTGTCCTAAAGGTGACTGATTGAAATTTTGTAGATTTCCCTCAGCCACTTTTAGGATGTGTTCCAGCGCAGGAATGCCCTCCCTTGCGCCGGAACGCCCCCTTGATGGTGCAGGGCTTTATAACGGGATGCATCTCCCAAATGCGTCACGTTGTTATAATATTATACGCCGCACCATGGCGCCCTTTTTTGTTTAGCTGCTGCGTCACAAAAGTCACGCAAGAACGGAGCAAAAGAGCCGCAAGGGGCTTAAATCTGCCCCTTCCTTTGTACCCCTGACAATAAGAAAAATAGTGGCAGTGGATTGATAGTTTGACTATTTAAATGACTGGTAATGTAGCAGGCAACTGTTAGTGTTGTCACTGATCTGACTGAAATCACAATGGAGTTTGTCTGTCACTTTGCGTCTTGCCTGCGGACTGCTGCCTGCCAGTCCTAGGTGAACCTTTCAGTACTTTGTTTAGTGAGTTACGTGACTTTCGAAGTCACAGGTCCGCAAATAAATGAAAACTAACCCTAATCAATATAATTTCACGGAAATATTTTGTTATTGTTCTTTTGAAATGTTTGATTTGGTTGACATTGACAAGCAACAATCATCCATGTTTTCTGTTCTTTCTTTCATGTTGTACGTCAGCTCCCCCCAGGGGCGAGGGGAGGACACAGGAGCAGCAGGCGGCGGATGCTGTTGAACAGGGCCAGGATCGGGCAGGCGAGGGCTCCTTTGCTGGCCCCAGTAAGTTTTCATTTTAGACTAGTACCTATTTTTCCTAGAGTTCCTCATTTGATTTTTTCAAAATCGTCTTTGATCTTCTTGTAGACTGTATCTAAATTCTTATCCTGCCTCTACTATGACTCCCTGTGGTATTACTAGATTATTCTTATTAGTCTGTCTGTGTAGCTAACTAAGATTGCACGGTTGGCGAAACTCCCATTCTAGTCAGCAATAGCTCTATCAACTTAGTGCAGTCCTCTGGGATTGTCCATAATGTCTTTTGAAGTGTTCTATCTGCTTTGAAAATTCCCAACTATAAAATGTGAATGACCACCAAGAAAGAATAAGATACTACCTTTTGGTTTGGATAGGAGGACAATCCATACCACTACAGTGGCGCGGACAATTCTTCTGCAGAAACAGAACTATGGACAATAAATAGTGCATTGCTTATCAATTATAATAGGCGCTGTTAGAGTTTCCACATACCTCTGTGATAACAGAATTTGAACCCCCAATGTCCTTACTGACTGACTACATAGTGTGGCACAGTCATTTACCTCCCGAATTCATCGATCATTGATCCCCAATGATGATTATTATCCAACATAGCTGAAGAGTACGGAGTCAGAGTCAAGAAGTGTCAGAGGCACGGACTCATGCTTGCAAAAATTGCAAAACCTTTCGCTCAGTCACTCTAGTCACTCTGGACCAAAAAACACAGAGTCTCTCTAAGTTTAAAAGCTTTATTAAAAGTAAACACATTTATTAAAATGAAGTCATAATAAAAAAACGAAACGTTTAACTGAGAATGTAAAAGTGGTTAGTGCTGACGATTAATTGAAGACATTTCTTGTGGTCGAGCCGAGCTCTCACCTTGTTTCAACTTGATCTTGTTGTTAGAAGTCCATCTTCTGTCTGTGTGGAAAAAAATGGTGCGTGTTAAAAAGCCAGCCTTCAACAGTTGTGCCAAAAAGTGCTGCATTACATTGTTTTCACATGTCTTCATTCCTAGACCAAATACTAGTGAGTGGTTTATTCTAACATTCTTAAATGTACTTTGTAGGTGGAACATCTGGTGGCGGGGCCAACGCGGAGGTGGTGGTGCTCGACACGGAGGCGGAGGGCAATTCCTCAGGGGAGGATGCGGCGGTTCCAATGCCGGCTGTGAGAGTTCAGACGGTGGTGGTGGCGGGCAGAGGTAAGCTCTTATATATTCCTTACTTATTGAGATTGAAGACGTGGCTGGGAAGGAAAGAATATGAGATGCATGGCTGGGTGAATGATGAAGCAATGATTGGTGGAAGGACAACAGCCTGGGTGGGTGACACAGAAACTGTATGTGTCCATATACCTGGATCATGCTTCTATCTGACTCTTAGATAGCATATGTGTATCTAGAGCAGGGGTACTCATAGTACGGCCCGTGGGCCGGTGGCGGCTCGGCAAGCCTTCCTTGGCGGTGTGCAGACCTTGCAGACAATCACTGCTCCCCCGGCCCCCACAGAGCAGAGTGGAGATGCAGGGCCACAAAGAGGTGAAATAGAACAAAGCCTCTGCTCTGTGGGGTCGGGCAAGCAGTGATTGTCAGGGTGGAGATGCAGGGGCGCTACAACAAACAAAACCTCAATAATATGTTAATGGTCTTTTAAAGACCTGTTAAGTACTTTGGTGTGGCTGTCTGTGTGTGCGAATTGAGGAAGCTATTTCAGCCCGGGCTGAAGGCTGACACAGACAGACACACACACAGTGAGATGACAGAGGGGGAGGGAGAGGGAGGGCAGGAGGGAGAGAGAGATGGAGAGGGAGGGCAGGAGGGAGAGCATGAGTGAGAGAGATGTATGTAAATGCTGGGTCTGGTGGCTCAGTGGATGAAGGCATCTGCTGCAGGGACCTGTGTGCAACCTCATGGTCACAAGTTTTCGTTTTGCTTTAGCCCCGCCCCCTCTGACTCCGCCCCCACCAGTGCGGCCCTCGGCCACAAACTACACTGTAAATTTAGCCCCTGAGAGAAAGTTTGTGCGTACCCATGATCTAGAGAGAGTAGACGGTCAGTGGATGAACTAAGTGTAACTTTGAAGAGCATGTAACACTGCACCCGCACGTCCGTTCCAGTGTAGGAAAGGCAAGGAAAAGAAGTTTTAATTTTGTCCAAATACTACCATCAATAGTAGCAGTAGTTTGTATTGCAAGCACAGCATAGATCCAGTTATTACGGTGGCCACTCCTTACCTCTCTTAATAAGTTTAGTAGTACTCAGTCATTCATGTGTGGATGTATCACTGGTCACTCAATAAAAAGCAAAGCACCTAAAGTCATCCCATATATAAGCAAAAACATCCCATGTGAAGTGATAGATAATCAGATTATTTATCTTCTTCAATTTTCCATTTCTAGTACTCATTTGCACTGTAGGGTGAAAGTTAAATTAATTAAGCAGTAGCCCTTGAGTTGTAACAGAGTATTCTCAGTGCCACCCGTAATAGAAAAGTAAGAGCTTCACCACCTGCATGTACTGGACGGGTACAGTAACGCAACGCAAGTCTAGGTCACTCATCATGGCGTGCGTCTCTTTTTCTCGGGTGCAAGTTTACTGCGCTGGCATTATGCCGGCTTGCAGAAGATAACGTACCAATTTTCCTAACCAAGAGACAAGAAGAAGAATAAGACTGGTGTACTTTCATAGTCGACTCCAATGGAAGTCCATAGTGCTCGTAGAATTTGTTCCTTAAACTCCCACTAATGTTAGAGCAAGGATGAAGAAGTGTGAGGTTAGATAGATACTGGCCTCAATAGTTATGTAATGCGCTTGCAAGTTGCTAGTTGTTGTCAGGTCCCAGCGGGTGGTAAAGAGTGCTGCTCCAAGACTGCGGTATAAAGTCAAATCTGGTTCCAGCCACACGCTCTCTGCTTGCTTTTGGAGGCAGATAGTTGCTCAATCGAGGTTCAAAGATACACTTCCTGTTTGCGCCACTGACTAGTTGCCTTAACGCTCTAGTCTTTTGTGGCGGCTATTTTGTGCGCTCGTGCCTTTCACTCAGCGCACTTCAACTGTCGTTTTCCTGAGGGATAGACGCTTCTCGTTTAGCGCGTCTTTTCGAGTTTAGTTTCAGTCCGTTCTACTCTTGTTTTGAGTAGCCTACCCCTCCACAGTCCTAAGCGCTAGTCCTTGTTTATCTGTGAGCGCTTCCCCCTATTCCTCCGGTCCAGAAATTCCGCTTCAGCAGCCGCGCAGTTCCTTTGCCTCAAGGTCCTGGTAGGACGCTCTTTCTTTTGGGACTTGGTCAGCGTGAGGGAGGTAAGAACTTGATTCTTTGTGGTTCCCATTTGTATCCAGTATTCTCCGGGGAACCTTTTCAGCGCGAGTGTCTTTCCTGGCGCTCAGAACTTGATTATGAGTTGGTAACTCTCCTGAAGCAGAAGAATGACAGCATTGGTGTTTTGCTAACAGCCGGTGTCAGACTATTAACTGAGTATATGAGTTACTTGACTACCATGAGCTAGAGACTCTCAGTGGAGTTTGGATCAAGCAGCAAGTGTTCTTCATCCTTCCTGAGCCTAGATGACATCAAGTATAGGGTTGTATATTTTGATATGCATATTAATTATACAGTGTTATACCACCGTGAATTCTGCAGCAAGGGTTGAAATTACCAGAACTGTTTGAACTCAACTCAAGTCTGGACTAATACTACCTACCTGACTATCACCTTCCAGACTCATTTATAGAGAGAGGCTAAAGTCTGCACACATTCAGGTACTAGAATTTAGATAATTTATGGGAGAGAGTAAGGTGATAGTGCCCAAGTGTAGTGGGGAACTGTAGTAATATTTTGCTTACTTTTACAGGAGATGTCCTTCCTGAATGAAGAGTAACCGAAGGTTATTTGTGTGGCAGTCTCTCTGTTTGTTATCCTCTTCCCCTTTCCCTTTCATTCCTGGGCTCAGAGTCCTCTGGGTACAGGGGTGTAGGGGAGTTGGGAAATTAGCATCTAGCAAGAACCTCCTGGTCACCTGCTCCCACGGATTCAAAGGAATTCAGGTACGCTTTCTGACAGATTGAAGTGCCTTAAACATTTCTCTCCGTCTGGGCAGGATGGCCGAGGGCTTAGATGTGAAGGCTTTGGCAACCATTCTTGAGGATTTGCAAAAGCAGCTTAGTGATACTAGGGAAGAGGTTAGGAAGTCCAATCAGGAGGCTAGTTTCCTTAGGCAGCGAGTAGAAGAGCTTTCAGTGAGTCCCAGTCCTAATTTTGGAGGGCTTAAGTCTCCAACCTTTACACCAACCTCTTCGTCATCATCTGCGTTAACTACGCAAGTTGTCCATGCCATGTCTCCTACCATTCCTTTGGCCCCTCTCGAAAGATTTCAAGGGGATCCGCATAAAGCCCAAATCTTTTTGACCCAGTGTTCCTTGCATTTCCTCTGTAAACCCATTTTATTTAAAGAGGATCAGTCAAAAGTGGCGTTTGTGCTGTCCTATCTTAGTGGTGATGCTGCAGCGTGGTCAATGCCTCTGGTCTCCTCTAATGATCCGGTGTTGTATAAATTTGAAGATTTCAAGGCAGAGTTTCTTCGAATCTTTGATCGTCGAACAATTTCTCAGACTACAGATAACGAGTTATTGGATCTGAAACAGGGAAACAGAGAACTAGTGGCTTATCTGGCACAATACAATAAGTTAATTGTGGAAACTAATTGGCCTGCAGCAAAAAGAGCGGCAATTTTCTATAGAGGTCTAAGGGATGAGTTAATGATGGGCTGTCCCAAATTCCTAGAAGACCCACAGATGTTTCTGAATTAATCGATTTGGTCCTTCAAATTGATCAAAGACAAGCGGAACGTCGGAGTGAGAAACGAAAGGATGTAAAACCCTTTCCACCACGTTTTGATCGAGTTCGTTTGGTGCCTATAAAGAATAGTGAAGTTCATACTAGTGAAGAACCCATGCAGATTGGGGCGGTTCGTGGCCCATTGTCTCAGGAGGAGAGAGAAAAGCGACGCCTTGGAAAATTATGCATGTATTGTGGTCAGTCAGGTCACTTCGTCAAAGAATGCCCAAAGAGACCAAAGACCAATTCATGGGTAAAAGACAAGCTCCACCAGTAGACGGAGTTGCACTGGTGGGAGCAGCCCCTGAGACAACTCCAGAGACTCAGTTATTAGCAAATGAATGGCAAGCTGTGGCCCCACATTTGATCTTGTCATGTACAATCTGGTTTGGTAAGGGTCGGAAGGAAAAGGTGTCTGTAATGTTGGATTCTGGTGCCACTGGAAACTTTTGTGATCTACAATTTGCTAAAGTGGTGGGCATCCAGTTTGAAAAGAAACTAAAGCCAGAACCGGTGCGAGCTGTGGATGGAACAGAGTTATCATCGGGTCCAATAGTGTATGATACCGAAGTCATTACTGTCGTAGGTCCAGAGGAACATCGGAGTTTTATCAGCTTTAACCTCATTGACGCTCCTCAGTTTCAAATGATTTTGAGGCTGCCCTGGCTCACTGAGCAAAACCCAAGGATCGATTGGGCCAAACGTACAGTGGAGATGACTTCTGAATTTTGTACAGAACATTGTTTTCATGCACCGGTGGATGCTTCGCCGACTACTATGTCTTCAAATTTGGCAAATCTAATGCCCATGGTTTGTGCTGTGGAAGCTCCGGAAATTCCAGAAGTTTATTTCGATTTGAAGGAGGTCTTCAACGAAAAAGAAGCCAAAAGATTACCTCCTCATCGGGAATATGATTGCCGTATTGAATTGGAGCCTGGAGCCACTTTACCGTGTAGTCGCATCTATGCACTATCGGAACCTGAGAACCAACATCTTAAAGAGTATATTGAACAGAATTTAGAGAGTGGGTTCATCCGACCCTCTCAGTCGCCAGTGTCTTCCCCACTCTTTTTCATTCCTAAGAAGGATGGGACGTTGAGAACTTGCATAGACTATCGTGCCTTAAATCTGGTTACCAAAAAGAACCGCTATCCTTTGCCTCTCATTTCGGAGCTTCTTGATCAAGTAAAGAGTGCTAGAATCTACACCAAATTGGATTTGAGGGGAGCGTACCATTTGGTGCGAATGGCGGAGGGTGAGGAATGGAAGACGGCGTTTCGCACTCGTTTGGGTCTGTTTGAGTATCGAGTCATGCCTTTTGGGTTATGCAACGCTCCTGCAGCCTTCCAGCATTTTGTGAATGATATTTTGAGAGAGTTTTTGGATCGCTTTGCTGTTGTCTATATTGATGACATACTCATTTTCTCAAACAATCTGGAAGAACATGTTAAGCACGTTCGTGTCATCTTAGAACGCATGCTGAAGAATCAGTTGTATGTGAAACTGGAGAAATGTGTCTTTCATACAGACAAGGTGGAATTTTTGGGTTTCATTCTCTCTCCAGAAGGTGTCAACATGGATAATTCAAAGCTGGAAGCTATAAGGTCCTGGCCCGCTCCCCGCTCCATCAAGGAAATTCAGAGTTTTTTGGGATTCGCCAATTTTTATTGGCGTTTTATTCAGAATTTCTCTGAGAAGGTTAGCCCAATTACTCGACTTCTAAAGAAGAATGAGCGTTTCGTTTGGGGAAAGGAACCTGAAGAGGCCTTTGAACAGTTAAAGGAAGCCTTTGTATCTGCACCCATTTTGCAACACCCCGATTTGAAGGAACCTTTTTTTGTGGAAGCGGATGCTTCCAATTTCGCAATTGGAGGCATTTTATCTCAGCGACAGAAACAAACGGGTCAATTACATCCTGTGGCCTTTCATTCTCGGAAGCTTTCGACTGCTGAAATAAATTACCCCATTTCTGACAAAGAACTTCTGGCCGTCAGAGAAGTGTGGCTCAGGGGTTAGAGGCGGCAGACCCGGAAGCTGAGATCGGTCCTGGACCAGGGTTCAATTCCCCGCCTCGGCGGGTCTTGGGCTCAAAAATTCCACAGACTCGATAATTCTCGTTCCGGTGCCTACTCGACTCACGGGTTCACACTCTGCGACTCTGGGCAATAGCTTGCTCAATCTCCACTACGGCCCCTCGCGGCGGGATGCCAGGCTTTCACCTTGTGGATACCCTGCTGGGGTTATCTCACAGGGGAATACCAGGACGGGTTCCCAAGGCAAGCGCCTTGATGCCTTCGGGTGATACGTGCGCTATATAAATCGCAATACATTTACATTTACATTTACAAAGAGGCCTTTAAGGTTTGGAGGCATTATCTGCTTGGAGCTCAACATGTCATCACAGTGTTCACTGATCATCGCAATTTGCAGTTCTTAAAGTCAGTCAGAACCCTCTCCCCTCGTCAGTTGAGATGGTCCCTGTTCTTCGCGGACTATGACTTTGTGTTGACTTACAAGCCTGGATCGGCCAACGGAAAAGCAGATGCCCTTTCTCGTCTAAGTCTGGGAGATGTTACCGACAAGAAGGAGGAAGGCTTTATCATTCCACAGAATAAGATTGTAGCTGTTATCGTGGAGGATGAGTTGAAAAAGCGGGTGCGAGAAGCCTTCCAAGGAAAAAAAATCATCAATTGGATATCTGAAGGTCCAGAAAGAGAACTTAAGGATGGGAAACCATATTTTCAAGGGAAACTGTTTGTTCCAGTTGAAGAATTACAGTCAGCAATTATCCAACAGTTTCATGATCATCCACTGGCAGGTCATAAAGGAGCAGCCAAGACGCTGGAACTGGTGAAGAGGAGTTATTTTTGGCCTGGCATGGAAGCACAGATTGGGCAGCACATCACCACTTGCGAACAGTGTATTAAGGGGAAAAGTTCTAGGCAGCCACCCCAAGGGTTACTTAGGCCTTTGCCCGTTGCACCTTCTCCTTGGCATACCATTTCTATGGATTTCATTGTAGAGTTACCCTCTAGTCAAGGTTATTCTGTAATCTGGGTGGTGGTTGACCAGTTCACAAAGATGAGTCACTTCATTCCCCTAAAAGGTCTCCCAACAGCTTCCCAATTAGCAGAATTGTTGGTTCAACATATTGTGCGACTGCATGGAATCCCTAAGATAGTGATTTCCGATCGAGATCCACAGTTTGTTTCCCGATTTTGGAGATCATTTTTCAAAGGTTTGGGGGTGGATTCTCGTCTGTCCACCAGTTTCCATCCAGAAACGGACGGGCAGACTGAGAGGGTGAACCAGGATTTGGAACAGTATCTTCGTTTGTATTTGATGGATCAAGAGGGAGAATGGCCCTCTTTATTGAGTACTGCGGAGTTTGCTTACAATAATTCAGTCCATTCTGCCACCGGTTACTCCCCATTCTTCCTTAATTCAGGTAGACATCCAAATATGTTAGTGGGAAGAGTAGAGGTAGAGGTCCCTGTGGCAGAAGAGGTAATCCAAGATTTACACAAGGCCTTTCAGTCAGCATCTGCGAATCTAGCTAAGGCAAAACAGAACTATAAAAAGCAGGCAGACAAGAAGCATAGGGAGAGTCCAGAATTTGAGGCAGGAGATTTGGTTTGGGTGTCCACTCGCCATATGCGGTTGACTGGGAACAGGAAGTTTCAGCCTCGATATGTGGGTCCATATCCCGTAGTGGACATGGTAAATTCTGTCAGTGTGCGGTTGGCTCTTCCCAAGTCTATGAAGATTCATCCTACCTTCCATGTTTCCTTGATTAAACGTAACCCCCCAAATTTTCGACGTTCCCATCCTCCTGCTCCAGTTCAAGTCGAATCTGCTGAGGAGTTTGAGGTTAAGAGAATTTTGGACTCCAAATTGAGAAGAAACACTTTGTTTTACCTTGTAGATTGGAAGGGTTTCGGTCCTGAAGATCGTTCATGGGAACCCAGCAAGAATGTTCACGCCCCGCAGTTGGTAGCTGAGTTTCACAAGACACATCCTCAGAAGCCTAGAGAGGGGGCTTTAGTGGGGGGTACTGTCAGGTCCCAGCGGGTGGTAAAGAGTGCTGCTCCAAGACTGCGGTATAAAGTCAAATCTGGTTCCAGCCACACGCTCTCTGCTTGCTTTTGGAGGCAGATAGTTGCTCAATCGAGGTTCAAAGATACACTTCCTGTTTGCGCCACTGACTAGTTGCCTTAACGCTCTAGTCTTTTGTGGCGGCCATTTTGTGCGCTCGTGCCTTTCACTCAGCGCACTTCAACTGTCGTTTTCCTGAGGGATAGACGCTTCTCGTTTAGCGCGTCTTTTCGAGTTTAGTTTCAGTCCGTTCTACTCTTGTTTTGAGTAGCCTACCCCTCCACAGTCCTAAGCGCTAGTCCTTGTTTATCTGTGAGCGCTTCCCCCAATTCCTCCGGTCCAGAAATTCCGCTTCAGCAGCCACGCAGTTCCTTTGCCTCAAGGTCCTGGTAGAACGCTCTTTCTTTTGGGACTTGGTCAGCGTGAGGGAGGTAAGAACTTGATTCTTTGTGGTTCCCATTTGTATCCAGTATTCTCCGGGGAACCTTTTCAGCGCGAGTGTCTTTCCTGGCGCTCAGAACTTGATTATGAGTTGGTAACTCTCCTGAAGCAGAAGAATGACAGCATTGGTGTTTTGCTAACAGCCGGTGTCAGACTATTAACTGAGTATATGAGTTACTTGACTACCATGAGCTAGAGACTCTCAGTGGAGTTTGGATCAAGCAGCAAGTGTTCTTCATCCTTCCTGAGCCTAGATGACATCAAGTATAGGGTTGTATATTTTGATATGCATATTAATTATACAGTGTTATACCACCGTGAATTCTGCAGCAAGGGTTGAAATTACCAGAACTGTTTGAACTCAACTCAAGTCTGGACTAATACTACCTACCTGACTATCACCTTCCAGACTCATTTATAGAGAGAGGCTAAAGTCTGCACACATTCAGGTACTAGAATTTAGATAATTTATGGGAGAGAGTCAGGTGATAGTGCCCAAGTGTAGTGGGGAACTGTAGTAATATTTTGCTTACTTTTACAGGAGATGTCCTTCCTGAATGAAGAGTAACCGAAGGTTATTTGTGTGGCAGTCTCTCTGTTTGTTATCCACTTCCCCTTTCCCTTTCATTCCTGGGCTCAGAGTCCTCTGGGTACAGGGGTGTAGGGGAGTTGGGAAATTAGCATCTAGCAAGAACCTCCTGGTCACCTGCTCCCACGGAATTCAGGTACGCTTTCTGACAGATGTACTGCAACACAAATTTCTGCTGAATGATTGAGTTAATCTTAAAGAGCATTGGTTACAGACTATGTCTTTCTTTCTTCATATAGATGCTCCTTCCAAACGAACAAGGAGGAAGGAGCTGGCTAGAGCGGCCCGGCAACGGAGGATCAATGCCACTGTGGCCGAATATCGGCGGCTGGTGGCCCTGGAGGACGAAGAAAGTGTGCAGTCGACCACAACAACAACGTCGTCTGCATCGGCCTCCGTGCCCCCACGGGCTGCCACCCAGCACAGTGGTCCACCCAGACTGAGCCGGGCTGCCAAAGCCAAACGCCACCGCCGAGTAGCAAGGACAACAGCTTCCTCTCACAGCCATTGCACCTGCAAGGCAGTGAAGGCACGCCTGCGCCGCAGTACCCTGATGGTGTCCCGCCTTCAGCAGGAGCTCCACCACTTTTCAAACGTGTTGGAGGGGCTCCGCGTAGAGCACGCCTTGCTCCGCCAGGAGCATGATGCCCTGGCCCAAAAAGTAGACAGCATCCACCCATAGTGTCCCTTGTCCCTTTTTTAGAGACTTTTGGGGGGTGGGAATTGGGAGTTGGGTGTTTGGGGATTTTTGAAGGACAATCGTTGGGGTTAGGGAGGGTCTTGCGGGAGATTATTTTGTTAGGGATATAAATATACTTTTTCAAACTTTATCTGAGCATACCTGTTTTTTACTGCTTGCCTGGTGGGTGGGGGTTTAACAGTGACTTTGTTTTCCTGAAAGTTTAGTTCCATTTTCTTCCTTTAAGTGTAAATGCCCAAATGTTTTCAACACTAAGTGCCTCTCACAGAGTAAGTGAAGTGAATCCAAGAGTCCTAGGACTTTAGTAGTACTACCGTCAGTCTCTCGTCTCTCCTCCTAATACTCCATTATACCCCCAAACCACCAAACGCTTATCTTACCTGTAATTTGTGTTTGAAAGTAGGGCTAGACCCAGGGCTGGCTCCACGGGAAACAGCGAATAAGGTTGGCAATCTTGGTCGGATAAAATTTCCTCATAGCGGTGGTACTAGTGGTGTGACACAGTGGCAGTTGCATGCCTATGAAAAAAAAGAAAATTAAATCTGGTTTGTCCTCCTGAGCAATTCAACGGTACAATAGAGAATATAGCAGGTGACAGAAGTACACTAGAACAGTGCCACATTGTAGCCTAACAAATGGTAAAGTATAACTACTAATTCGGTTGAAGTTCTTTGACATTAGCCATGGGTCTTTGTCAAGCAGAGTAAGAATATATCCTCGGATTTCTTCACCAGCCTGTTGCTATCACCTTATCCTCCCCAGCAAGTGTGTGGATTTATTGCGTTAATTTAGTCACACATCAATCAAAACCACACAGCCCGGGGGAAGAGGGTTAGGGTTTGAAAAATGGATGGGTACGGGGGTTTTTGGGAAAGGTTTTGGGAGACAAGAAAAAATAGCACAGCATGGACAAACAATTGTGAACATAAACAAATCTTTGGGTACAAACCTATCCATCAATCTTTGAAAGTGCATGCACTACTGCATGCATGTCAGTGAAAAGTAAGTAGTACTTTCGACAACCGTGGAAGAAAGAATGCGACAGTACAGGGCGTGTGTGGAATTATTGATAACTATATTCAACATAAGGTCTCTGTTGCCAGATACCTGAGAGCCTTGCTGGTCCCTATAAATCCATTCACCACACTCAATGGGGTTGGTCTGGAAGGTATAGTAGATAGAAAAGGAGAAATTGCTCTTTTTCTAGGTGTCCCTCACTCACCAGGGTTGCCCCTTGGTGACATGCTTCATCATTGGGGCCATCCCAGTCCTCTACGGGCTGGGGCGTGCTGAGACTTGCGAATTACGTAGGAGCACTTACAAATGACTATGTGTGGTGCAGATGTGATAGTGGAGTGGACTAAGTGATGTGTTAAGGGATCAATTTAGAAGCAGAGAGAGATCCAAGAAATGCAGTCACAGCCAGAGAAAAACACTAAGGATACTGTATCTGTATGTTGTTGTAGTTGTCCTGTTGAATTTGGTAAGTAAGTTGCATTCAGAAAAAAATTCCTCTCATTAGCGGCACTCCTCCATTGCAGCTGACGCTTCGTCCATCAATGTTGGTGACCAGAAGACACCCTGTCCACAGCCTGCCTGATGCTGAATTGTGGCTCGCTAATGTGAAGCCTGACTCCATCCTTTTTTCCCCATTGCAGAGACTGAAACCCGGCCTGTAATTATTCAACGAAAAACAGGAAGTGATATAATATTACAACACCACTGATAAATAAATATAAGGTATGTAGGCTGTGGAGTGCAAAAAGTCACACTTTGATTTTCCTAGTAGACAGTACAATATTTTTGAAAGTGCGTACTCTGTCTGAGTCACCTTTTGAAGGATAAATAAGTAGGGGCAAATTAATGTAGCGGATCTTTCCCCTCAAGCTAGGTGTACTGTAAACTGTGTTTTAGAACAAAATTAGATCTTCCCAGCAGTGCTCCCACGGTCCCAGACCCTTACTCAAGCCAGTCGCAAAAATGTAGAAGACCCCCAATCAAATCTCAAAAAACGAGGCCTAGCAGAAAACTGGTGACAAAACGTACTTTGAAAGTAAAAGTAGGCCCAAGTACCCCCTTACCCACCGTGGATTGCATTCAAACCACTTGCAAGCAACCAAGCAAAAGTATCCATAGCCAACATCGCTCCAAGACTCGAAAACCCCCCCACCCAAACACATGCAATAGAAATACTGCTAACCCTAACGAACCCTAAGTTAAGAATAGTGGCAAAGGCTTTCTTTAACTATGCCAAATCCCCCCTTTCCCCCCATGGATTTTCTTCAAATGACTTGCAACCAAAATTACACATTCTCACGAGTGCTCTAAGACCCCAGAACTCAGTTGCAAAAATCTAGAACACCCTGAAACACATGCAATCCTGCTGCTAGGGCTAACCCTAACGAAACCTAAGTTACAAAAAGTGCCAAAAGGCTTTTCCGCGAGGATTTTGTCCCAACCACTTCTACCCGGTATTAGAACTTCCCAGGAATGCCCCAAGACCCGCCAACCCACCCGCCAAAAAGCATAGCACCCCCAAACAGGCCAAAAGCAAAATCTCATACTTGCAATATTTCTCGGCCTTCGGTCCAAACGCGCTGCGTAGCTAGGCCATAAGTCGAGGTTGCCACCACGGATTTCCTGAAAAGCAAATGCAATCAAGATTAGAGTGTCCCAGCAGTGCTCCCAGACCACGAAACTCACCCACAAACAGACGGAACCCCCCTAAAAGCACCTCAAAGGCAAGCAAGTCATCAAAAACACAAAAAAAATTCCGCCTGGGATTTGGTCCAAACCACTTTTATCCGGTATTAGAGCTTCCCAGCAATGGCCCCAGAGCCGTCAACCCAGGAGAAAACGAGTAGAAGACCCCCAAACAGCCAAAGAGCAAAAGTACAAAAATGGGGACTTTGTCAGTTTTTCCCAAATTTCCCAAATCACTCAGCGGGCGCTCTGCAGCTAGGCCCTAACTCCCCTCTGCCACCATGGATTTGCTTCAAACCTCTTGCAAAGTAAAGTATATATAGCCAGCAGTGCACCCAGACCCCGAAACCCACCCACAAACACCAGGAAGCCCCCCAAACAGGCCCCCGAAAACGCTACATTGAGCAAAATGTCAGAAATAGCCCAAAAAAAATCGGCCTGGATTTTGTCCCAACCACTTCTACCCGGTATTAGACCTTCCCAGGAATGCCCCAAGACCCGCCAACCCACCCGCCAAGAAGCATAACACCCCCAAACAGGCCAAAAGCAAAATCTCATACTTGCAATATTTCTCGGCCTTCGGTCCAAACGCGCTGCGTAGCTAGGCCATAAGTCGGGGTTGCCACCACGGATTTCCTGAAAAGCAAATGCAATCAAGATTAGAGTGTCCCAGCAGTGCTCCCAGACCACGAAACTCACCCACAAACAGACGGAACCCCCCCTAAAAGCACCTCAAAGGCAAGCAAGTCATCAAAAACACAAAAAAATTCCGCCTGGGATTTGGTCCAAACCACTTTTATCCGGTATTAGAGCTTCCCAGCAATGGCCCCAGAGCCGTCAACCCAGGAGAAAACGAGTAGAAGACCCCCAAACAGCCAAAGAGCAAAAGTACAAAAATGGGGACTTTGTCAGTTTTTCCCAAATTTCCCAAATCACTCCGCACGCGCTCTGCAGCTAGGCCCTAACTCCCCTCTGCCACCATGGATTTGCTTCAAACCTCTTGCAAAGTAAAGTATATATAGCCAGCAGTGCGCCCAGACCCCGAAACCCACCCACAAACACCAGGAAGCCCCCCAAACAGGCCCCCGAAAACGCTACATTGAGCAAAATGTCAGAAATAGCCAAAAAAAAATCGGCCTGGATTTTGTCCCAACCACTTCTACCCGGTATTAGACCTTCCCAGGAATGCCCCAAGACCCGCCAACCCACCCGCCAAGAAGCATAACACCCCCAAACAGGCCAAAAGCAAAATCTCATACTTGCAATATTTCTCGGCCTTCGGTCCAAACGCGCTGCGTAGCTAGGCCATAAGTCGGGGTTGCCACCACGGATTTCCTGAAAAGCAAATGCAATCAAGATTAGAGTGTCCCAGCAGTGCTCCCAGACCCCGAAACTCACCCACAAACACCAGGAAGCCCCCCAAACAGGCCCCCGAAAACGCTACATTGAGCAAAATGTCAGAAATAGCAACAAAAAAAATCGGCCTGGATTTTGTCCCAACCACTTCTACCCGGTATTAGACCTTCCCATGAATGCCCCAAGACCCGCCAACCCACCCGCCAAGAAGCATAACACCCCCAAACAGGCCAAAAGCAAAATCTCAAACTTGCAATATTTCTCGGCCTTCGGTCCAAACGCGCTGCGTAGCTAGGCCATAAGTCGGGGTTGCCACCACGGATTTCCTGAAAAGCAAATGCAATCAAGATTAGAGTGTCCCAGCAGTGCTCCCAGACCCCAAAACTCACCCACAAACACCAGGAAGCCCCACAAACAGGCCCCCGAAAACGCTACATTGAGCAAAATGTCAGAAATAGCAAAAAAAAAATCGGCCTGGATTTTGTCCCAACCACTTCTACCCGGTATTAGACCTTCCCATGAATGCCCCAAGACCCGCCAACCCACCCGCCAAGAAGCATAACACCCCCAAACAGGCCAAAAGCAAAATCTCAGACTTGCAATATTTCTCGGCCTTCGGTCCAAACGCGCTGCGTAGCTAGGCCATAAGTCGGGGTTGCCACCACGGATTTCCTGAAAAGCAAATGCAATCAAGATTAGAGTGTCCCAGCAGTGCTCCCAGACCCCGAAACTCACCCACAAACAGACGGAACCCCCCCTAAGAGCACCTCAAAGGCAAGCAAGTCAGCAAAAACACTAAAAAATGTGCGCCTCGGATTTGGTCCAAACCACTTTTATTAGAGCTTCCCAACAATGGTCCCAGAGCCGTCAACTCACCTGCAAAGAGGTAGAACAACACCCCCGCAAGTGCTGAGTCTTTCTTCATTGGGCGTAAACCAGCCCTCTGGTTTGATGGAAATAGGAGTCTGAAGGAGGAGGATAGAGGAGCATGTTCTTCTGAACTTGTGAACCTGAGGAATGCAGACTGCGGCAACTTTAAATCAATTAGCAAACCAGTGAAGACAGTTCTGCTGATGGGCTTGTTTTTGTGATTATCTGATTAAAGTTTGAAATATATTAACTGTGCACAACAAAGAAAGACAGACACACAGGAATAAAAGTGAATAAGGACGAAAAAGAAAGTTATTGATTCGTTGTCTCATTTTCAGGGCTCGGTATCACGGTCCAGGAATGAGAATAAGGCTTCGTCATCATACTCTGCGAATTCAGGCAGGGTGAGCTCAGTGTCACCTGACAGAGTAGAAATTCCCTCATCTATGTTGCTGGCCACTTCGTCTTCATCCGGCGCGCTTTCTCGTACTCTGAAATCTGGTGGTATGAGGTGCTGATTCATCTTGATCATTGTTAACCTCTCCACATTTTTGGGCGAGAGGCGGCTCCGTTTGGGAGTTACAATGCCACCAGCAGCACTGAAAACCCGTTCAGAAGACACGCTTGCGAGTGGGCAAGATAAGTAGTTTAAAGCCAGGTTGGTGAGCTGTGGCCACAATTCTTTTTTCCCATGCCAATACGCCAATGGGTCAGAATTAACATAGACCTCTGTTGAGTCATTCAGATACTCCTTCACCATCGACTCAAGGTCCTCATCCAAGGTTACTCCACTTTGCTTAGCTCTTGCTGTGCCTCTGACCTTTTGAGAACCAAACCCACGCAGAGCTAGCCAATCCTCTTCAGCCTCCAATGTTTCTGTTGTGTCTGGTGCAGATGATCCGGTTGCCGGTGTCTTTAACGGCTGAGAGGTCACTTGTGCCACAGCCACAGGTGCAGAAGTGGATTGTTTTGACTGGGGATGGCCTGCTGATGTACTGCCATTTCCTTCAATTTTCAGCCGTTCTCTTTCAAACCTCTTGGCTGACAAGGCTAGCCAATGTTTGTACTTTGGAACATGTTCATCATCAAAAGGAAAGAATGCTTGGCCTGCCAGCGCCTTTTTGTAGCGTGGATCCAGAATAGTAGCACAAATGTAATGCTCTTCTGAGTGGATCGTTTTAAGACGTTCATCACCTTGTAGGAGCTCTAATAATTTCTCAGCCAGAACAAAAGAGTCTTGGTTTTTTACATCTTTTTCAAACACAGAACACACCTCCTTCAGTTGGTCCTCCAGCATGTACAACAATGGGATAGCTTTTCCCAAATTACAGTCCTCCTTGCTGACTGCACGCGTGAAGAACTCAAAAGGACGAAGCATGCGTGTCAGGCTTTGAACTATGTTCCATTGCGCCGCACCCATCCTCAGGTCCTCTGTGCCCTCTGTTAAGAAATATTGATCGAGTACCGTATACTGCTCATACAGACGCTCAAGCATGTAGAAGGTTGAGTTCCAACGTGTTACCACCTCCTGGATGAGTGCTTTCACTGGCATTTTACTTTGATATAGCAGGCTCCTCAGCTGCTTCCGGGCCTTAAAAGAATGGCTGAAATGGTTGCACATTTTTCAGCAGGTGTCCAATACTCTGTACGCTGCACTGCCTTTATTACCCAAGAATTTTTGGACAACCAGGTTTATACAGTGCGCCAAACACGGCACTCTGAAATAGTTACCCTGCCTCATGGCCTTAACTATATTGGCGCCATTGTCCGTGGAAACATAACCAACCTGGCGTTTTAGTGGGGACAGCCAGTTAAGGACCTTTGTGTTAAAGACATCCAAAATGTTTTCTGCTGTGTGACGTTTCTCCAAACCAAACATGGCTAGTGTTGCATGTTTCCGAGCAGCTTTAAAAACAATGTCCGTGTCAACACCTGTGTTTAGCTTTGCTTTAGCCCCTGAAAAAGAGACCCAGTGTGCAGTGATGCACATGTAATCAGCGCCTGCGCCACTGGTCCACATGTCTGTTGTCATATGTATAGTGTGAACAGCACTCTTCTGCAAAGCTGCCCCAATCACCTTCAGAACATCTTCATGTAGTGCTGGAACCGCAACTCGGGCAAAATAGAACCGGCTAGGAACTTTCCATTTAGGGCAGAGCGCTGCCACTAATTCTAGAAAACCAACCCCTTCTACAAAAGAAAAAGGGAGAAGGTCCAGAGCTAGCATTTTAGCCAGCTTAGTGTTATACAGACGAGTCAGTGGGTGGTTGCGTTCATATTGCGCTTCTGTAAACAACATCTTTTTAATGTTGCCCTGGACCAAGGATTTACGGGATGATGATGATATCTTCGACCCAGTTACGCTCGCTGATGAACTTTTCCGCATTGATGTCTCACTCTCTCCCACACTCTTAGTGTGCCTCACATGGGGTGTGCTGCTGACAGGGGTACTGGGTGTAAGTGAAGTGTTTGAATCGCCTTCTTCCTCCTCGTCATCATCAGATGAAAAATCAACGTTTTCATTACGTGCAATTCGGGCTTCCTTGACCGCCTCTAGGTGCGGAAACCATTGGACAGGGTGCGCTCTCCTAAGATGACCTCTCTGGCCTCCGGTACCATAGTTGGTACCAAACTTACCACGATTAACTCGAAGCTTACAAATGCTACAAATGGCTAAGTTTTCCATTCTTGGGCAAACACTAAAGAAGTCCCAAACTGGAGACTTGAAATGTCTTTGGGGGCCGCAGGAGGCGGCGATACTGGTGGTGGTGGTCCTGCTGCTAATGCCAGATGAAGTGGAGGATGTGGATTGCCGAACTTCAGTACGTTTTGCACTTTCACCACCACGAATTGAGGTCGAGGTGGATGGAGGTCCCTTCTTGCGAGGAAGAAATATGGAAGCGGTAGGTGTTGGTGTACTAGTTAACTCCAAATCTAATGATTGTTATGTTTCCATTTCCATTGCCTCCTCGTCGACATCATCATCACGCTCAGCAGCTTCTCGGGATAGGGTCAAAATGTCTCTTTGCTGCATGCCCGCTGGGGCTGCAGTGAAATTTATGATGACTGGATCGTCGTCGTGAAGGGCTTCATCAGCAGCAGTATGCGTCACTTCTTGTTGAGCCTCATCACACTCCATAGGTATGAGTTTTTCGACAACCTTCCTTTTACGCTTAGGTATCTTTGTCAGATCATGGTGTGCCTCACTCTCAGGCTGCCGTGGTGGTGGTACCCATTCGTCATCCAGATCATCAGTAGGAGGTGAGCTTGAAGAAGATGTAGACACCCCCCTTGATCTTTTCCTTGCTAGGGATGTGGAAGACAATGAATGATCATCAGGAGGAGTGGCTTCCTCAAATGATACCTCGGTCTGATTGTCAATTTCCTGATGTGCCCCTACTTCGGGAGGAACAACTATTGTGGGCACTTGTGACCCTCCATGCACCTCTGCTTGCGCATCTCCTTGCGCTGCCTCTCCTTCCACATGTACTTGGGCTTGTAGTACTTGCACATGTTGTTGTTGCGGCTGTGGTTGTTCAACACTTGTCAGATGAGTTACAACAACCTGTGTTGATTCAGGGACATTGCTGCTACTTTCTTGCGATGAGCCAACATCACTGGTCGATGGTGATTGGAGAAGTACACTGACTGCCTCTGAAGCACTCAAGGGCTTTGACTTAAGTTGGCGTGGTGGTGGAGGCACTGAACCCAATGGAGCGGGGGTGCTGCTCCCAGCTTGGTCCCCAGCAGATCCTGCTGCTGCAGGCGTACTTTTTTTTTTGCTCCCAAAAAACGTGGCGGTTGGCACACCAGCCTCCTTGGTAACTTGCTTCTTCTGCTCCTTACTAGCAACTTTCTTGCTAGAGGAGCTACGGACACCTTTTTTTGGGGCCATCTTCTTCAGAGCAGGTCAGACAGCAGGCCGCAGTTGCACGAATTGTAGAGTTGTCTGAGGCCAGACGTGACGTCGCGTGACGTTATGCTGCACACACACACCGCTGCAGGACTTCTTCCTGGCACTGGTGGTTCTCTTGAGTCTTGTGCACCTAAAAACAATGGAAGACAGAGGAACATCAGTTCAGTTATACACCCCAAAAAAATCGAAAAAAACCCCAGAAAAATCAGCACAATCCCATTCCATCCATGCCCTCCATGAGGTTTAAGTTCAAGACAGCCCACAGAAAGACTAGGCCCATGCTAGACTCAAATACCCCTGGTGAAAAGGCCACAAGTACAGCCCCAAAAAACGAAAATCACTGAAAAATCAGCACAATCCCATTCCATCCATGCCCTCCATGATGTTTAAGTTCAAGACAGCCCACAGAAAGAGTAGGCCCATGCTAGACTCAAAAACCCCTGGTGAAAAGGCCACAAGTACAGCCCCAAAAAACGAAAATCACTGAAAAATCAGCACAATCCCATTCCATCCATGCCCTCCATGATGTTTAAATTGAAGACAACCCACAGAAAGACTAGGCCCATGCAAGACTCACTACCTCTGGGCATAAAGGTTGAAAAGTAGGCAAAATGGTTGCAGGCCTAGCAACAATGCCTGCATTCAAAATGCCCACTTGCCTCCCAGCACATGGCCAGGGCCTGTAGCAGCACTCAAAATGGCCCCCAGCCACATGGCCTGTCCCTCCCTATGAACACCCCCAAAAATCGAAAAACACTGCAAAATCAGCACAATCCCATTCCATCCATGCCCTCCATGATGTTTAAGTTCAAGACAGCCCACAGAAAGACTAGGCCCATGCTAGACTCAAATACCCCTGGTGAAAAGGCCACAAGTACAGCCCCAAAAATCGAAAATCACTGATAAATCAGCACAATCCCATTCCATCCATGCCCTCCATGATGTTTAAGTTCAAGACAGCCCACAGAAAGACTAGGCCCATGCTAGACTCAAATACCCCTGGTGAAAAGGCCACAAGTACAGCCCCAAAAAACGAAAATCACTGAAAAATCAGCACAATCCCATTCCATCCATGCCCTCCATGATGTTTAAGTTCAAGACAGCCCACAGAAAGTCTAGGCCCATGCTAGACTCAAATACCCCTGGTGAAAAGGCCACAAGTACAGCCCCAAAAAACGAAAATCACTGAAAAATCAGCACAATCCCATTCCATCCATGCCCTCCATGATGTTTAAATTCAAGACAACCCACAGAAAGACTAGGCCCATGCAAGACTCACTACCCCTGGGCATAAAGGTTGAAAAGTAGGCAAAATGGTTGCAGGCCTAACAACAATTCCTGCATTCAAAATGGCCACTTGCCTCCCAGCACATGGCCAGGGCCTGTAGCAGCACTCAAAATGGCCCCCAGCCACATGGCCTGTCCCTCCCCATGAACACCCCCAAAAATCGAAAAACACTGCAAAATCAGCACAATCCCATTCCATCCATGCCCTCCATGATGTTTAAGTTCAAGACAGCCCACAGAAAGACTAGGCCCATGCTAGACTCAAATACCCCTGGTGAAAAGGCCACAAGTACAGCCCCAAAAAACGAAAATCACTGAAAAATCAGCACAATCCCATTCCATCCATGCCCTCCATGATGTTTAAGTTCAAGACAGCCCACAGAAAGACTAGGCCCATGCTAGACTCAAATACCCCTGGTGAAAAGGCCACAAGTACAGCCCCAAAAAACGAAAATCACTGAAAAATCAGCACAATCCCATTCCATCCATGATGTTTAGGTTCAAGACAGCCCACAGAAAGACTAGGCCCATGCTAGACTCAAATACCCCTGGTGAAAAGGCCACAAGTACAGCCCCAAAAAACCAAAATCACTGAAAAATCAGCACAATCCCATTCCATCCATGCCCTCCATGATGTTTAAATTCAAGACAACCCACAGAAAGACTAGGCCCATGCAAGACTCACTACCCCTGGGCATAAAGGTTGAAAAGTAGGCAAAATGGTTGCAGGCCTAACAACAATGCCTGCATTCAAAATGGCCACTTGCCTCCCAGCACATGGCCAGGGCCTGTAGCAGCACTCAAAATGGCCCCCAGCCACATGGCCTGTCCCTCCCCATGAAC
The DNA here is from genome assembly GCF_964263255.1 of Lissotriton vulgaris. Taxonomy (NCBI): domain Eukaryota; kingdom Metazoa; phylum Chordata; class Amphibia; order Caudata; family Salamandridae; genus Lissotriton; species Lissotriton vulgaris. Next base: position 172,854,598 of record NC_141697.1, read on the forward strand.
ACCCCCAAAAATCGAAAAACACTGCAAAATCAGCACAATCCCATTCCATCCATGCCCTCCATGATGTTTAAGTTCAAGACACCCCACAGAAAGACTAGGCCCATGCTAGACTCAAATACCCCTGGTGAAAAGGCCACAAGTACAGCCCCAAAAAACGAAAATCACTGAAAAATCAGCAAAATCCCATTCCATCCATGCCCTCCATGATGTTTACGTTCAAGACACCCCACAGAAAGACTAGGCCCATGCTAGACTCAAATACCCCTGGTGAAAAGGCCACAAGTACAGCCCCAAAAAACGAAAATCACTGAAAAATCAGCACAATCCCATTCCATCCATGCCCTCCATGATGTTTAAATTCAAGACAACCCACAGAAAGACTAGGCCCATGCAAGACTCACTACCCCTGGGCATAAAGGTTGAAAAGTAGGCAAAATAGTTGCAGGCCTAACAACAATGCCTGCATTCAAAATGGCCACTTGCCTCCCAGCACATGGCCAGGGCCTGTAGCAGCACTCAAAATGGCCCCCAGCCACATGGCCTGTCCCTCCCCATGAACACCCCCAAAAATCGAAAAACACTGCAAAATCAGCACAATCCCATTCCATCCATGCCCTCCATGATGTTTAAGTTCAAGACACCCCACAGAAAGACTAGGCCCATGCTAGACTCAAATACCCCTGGTGAAAAGGCCACAAGTACAGCCCCAAAAAACGAAAATCACTGAAAAATCAGCACAATCCCATTCCATCCATGCCCTCCATGATGTTTAAGTTCAAGACACCCCACAGAAAGACTAGGCCCATGCTAGACTCAAATACCCCTGGTGAAAAGGCCACAAGTACAGCCCCAAAAAACGAAAATCACTGAAAAATCAGCACAATCCCATTCCATCCATGCCCTCCATGATGTTTAAATTCAAGACAACCCACAGAAAGACTAGGCCCATGCAAGACTCACTACCCCTGGGCATAAAGGTTGAAAAGTAGGCAAAATGGTTGCAGGCCTAACAACAATGCCTGCATTCAAAATGGCCACTTGCCTCCCAGCACATGGCCAGGGGAGAGCCTGTAGCAGCACTCAAAATTGCCCACAGCCACATGGCCTGTCCCTCCCCATGAACACCCCCAAAAATCGAAAAACACTGCAAAATCAGCACAATCCCATTCCATCCATGCCCTCCATGATGTTTAAGTTCAAGATACCCCAGAGAAAGACTAGGCCCATGCTAGACTCAAATACCCCTGGTGAAAAGGCCACAAGTACAGCCCCAAAAAACGAAAATCACTGAAAAATCAGCACAATCCCATTCCATCCATGCCCTCCATGATGTTTACGTTCAAGACACCCCACAGAAAGACTAGGCCCATGCTAGACTCAAATACCCCTGGTGAAAAGGCCACAAGTACAGCCCCAAAAAACGAAAATCACTGAAAAATCAGCACAATCCCATTCCATCCATGCCCTCCATGATGTTTAAATTCAAGACAACCCACAGAAAGACTAGGCCCATGCAAGACTCACTACCCCTGGGCATAAAGGTTGAAAAGTAGGCAAAATGGTTGCAGGCCTAACAACAATGCCTGCATTCAAAATGGCTACTTGCCTCCCAGCACATGGCCAGGGGAGGGCCTGTAGCAGCACTCAAAATAGCCCCCAGCCACATGGCCTGTCCCTCCCCATGAACACCCCCAAAAATCGAAAAACACTGCAAAATCAGCACAATCCCATTCCATCCATGCCCTCCATGATGTTTAAGTTCAAGACACCCCACAGAAAGACTAGGCCCATGCTAGACTCAAATACCCCTGGTGAAAAGGCCACAAGTACAGCCCCAAAAAACGAAAATCACTGAAAAATCAGCACAATCCCATTCCATCCATGCCCTCCATGATGTTTAAGTTCAAGACACCCCACAGAAAGACTAGGCCCATGCTAGACTCAAATACCCCTGGTGAAAAGGCCACAAGTACAGCCCCAAAAAACGAAAATCACTGAAAAATCAACACAATCCCATTCCATCCATGCCCTCCATGATGTTTAAGTTCAAGACACCCCACAGAAAGACTAGGCCCATGCTAGACTCAAATACCCCTGGTGAAAAGGCCAGAAGTACAGCCCCAAAAAACGAAAATCACTGAAAAATCAGCACAATCCCAATCCATCCATGCCCTCCATGATGTTTAAGTTCAAGACAACCCACAGAAAGACTCAGTCCACCCACCACTGAGTACCCCTGGGCAAAAGGCCCCAAAACAGCCCAAAAATCGAAAATTCCAAAATTTTAGTTGCAGCAACTGTAATGCCCCAAACAAACTTACTTGTAAAATTTCTAATCCAACAGTGATCCAAAGAAAGTCAAAAAGGCCTCAAATCCAAATATCCAGCTGCATCCACAAAAAGTAATCCTTCCAGCTCCAGATCCAAATGAAAAGTGACCAGGAGATGGACAAAGCACTGGGAGGAGCCTGCTGGACAGGAACAGGAAGTTGAAGACTGTGGGGCACTTCCTTCCTCCCACCCCCCTCCCCCCCTCCCCAAAATGGACTCCTCGCTAAAAAAGTGCAGGCAAATGTCAACCTAAGGAGTTATTCAGATAAAAATCATTATTTCAAGAAGGTTTATGCTGCTTGCTGGTGGATTTCTTGTGCAGAATTGCAAATTTTATATTTTCGCTTGTGCGAGATTGTTGCTGCTCGCCGCATCTCAAATCTCGCAATTGCGAAGTACCGCGAGACGTGATCTCGCCGTACTCGCGTTGACAAACTCTCGCTGTGCAAGTTGGCAAGCCGCGATGACGTAATCACGCTCGCCAAATTCCCGCGGGATCACACAGCAAGATCCAAAATGGCGCAGCACTCGCAAAATATCGAGAAAAACAACTTGGCAAACGATGATAAACGCCGCGCGCCGCAAAAATTGTATCACCAACGCTGCGCGCCGCAAAAAAAATCCGCTGCGTGCGAATTTGCAGATTTTGCGGGAAATTCGCAAATCTCGCGGATTGCGAATTTACCGAAAATCCGCAAAATCCGCGAGCGTAACGGATTTTCCGCCCATACTTAGTGCAGACTTGCTTGTTGTAAACGAATCTAGGACCCGAGTGTAATTTTCCAGATTCATGCCCTTATATAGGTATACTTTATCATATCCTTATATAGGCATAGAAATCACTACCATATTTGGCCTAACGCCGTACAGCCCAAAAACGGCATGGCTACTTCCACTAAGTTCTGAGAATCAACAACAATTTCTTGGAAAAACCTGCCTTCAGCAGCTAGGGACTTCCCCCTGCTTGAATATTAAGTTCTCCAAAAACTCCTGGCGTTTTCCAAGAATTTAGCCTTTGAGTGACGTTATTAAGTCCAGACATGCGTCAAACTCGGCACCTTCAAAGTATAAATATGCCTAGGTTTGCCCAGACAAACACACAGTGGTTTGGAGCAGATCGACTATCTACTTGCCTGACGCCCTGCAGCAGCAAGTGCCGAAGGAAGCCAACCCTCCAGCTGACGCACTGAGAGAGACGCTGTCTTTTCTCTTGCCGAGAAATCCAACTTCAGTGTTTCCTGCTTACCCTTGCGAGAATCCGGGAAATCGAGTCCTGAGAGAGAGATACAAGACCTCCTTCATTCTAAAACCAAGGTACGGAGCTGATTAGACCTCTTAGAGAATTCTTGGAATAGATTCCTGGCAGAAAACTACTAAACTTAAGCTACTCCTCACTTACTTCTTCCCTCGTACTAGACTTAGGTTAGGTACACCGGGGTAGGCGTATTTTAGAAGAACCAGTTGAGTACTTTTAGTCATTATTAGTTACTGTATGTATTTTATACATTTTATGTACTTTATGGCTTAGAAACCATATCATGCTTTTACAGTACTACTTTATAATACTGTTTGTATTATGTGCATTGTACTTTATAACCAGTATTACAATTGTAGCAGTTTATTTCCAATGCTTGAGAAAGAAGACTGTTCAATAAATACTTTTATTGAAAACGCCAGTCTCTCTATTTCTCTGGTGAAACGAAGCATGCATGATTGATTGAGTAAAATAGTTATCTATTATTTCTGCGACTCTAGAGATTTGATTTCTTGTTCTTGGGAAACAAAGTTGTCATGTTTAAGCGGTTGTCAGAAACGAATCCCTTCTTGTGAATTTGAGAAAGTTTCTAGTGACCTCTGAGCTAGCTGGCACTCATAATTAAGTTTAATATATTCAGTAGAGACCTAGTAGACTTCAGTCCTACGTCTAAACTACAGTATATATTATTCCAATGCGCAGAGCCTATTGGGAATATAGGAACCACACTACATGGTGCCCAACTTTTGGTAAGGCGATAATTTAACGCTAGATACTAGAGTATCTCATTCGTGCTTTTCACACAGACCCATTTTCCCCGTAAAATACTCCAATAGACGTCTGGAGTGGGTAAAAGGTTAATATCCGCCAAAACTGAGTAGGACCAAAATCCTATGTATTAGTTTTGGTTTATTCAACGTTGAAGGATACAGTGTTCCAAAATATTGTGCACCTAATCTTTGTTTCCTTGAAACTTTGCTCTGCAAAAACTTTCAGTCGACAAAATGTCGGAAAGTGAAGATGAAAGGGAGAGAGCTAGAATAGCAGCTCAAGCAATCTTTGATGACACAAATCTCAAACAAAATGACACGGATGCACTAATCATCCCGGTAAATGTAAGAAAACCATAAATAAAAATCTTATAGAAAATGGGGTATCATCAAGAAGTGGTAAAGTAATCTTTCTTATAGAGACACATGAATATCGGCAGACAGAGGTATTCTATTCATGGATTCTGTTTCCTGCATCAAATGCAGTAACACACGAGTTCCACTACTACAAATTAAAGGAACATCCAGCGGAATACGTTCCTTTCGAGGATGTTGAAATTCCATTAACTTACCAGGAGCATCAGCTCTGGTTTAAAGGCGCCCTACAACATCAAAATCACATTACCGGGTTCGGTCCACTAGGTAGACCAGGAGCTACATGGCCGGTACTAGCGAGCCATACACCACATCCTGAAATTAACGGAATGACAGGTCCAGAACTGTTAGCTCAGCTGAAACAGCTAATTAAAATCCACAAACAATTGGTTCAATATGTCATGCAGACTTTAACGGTCCAACCACTGGTGATTTCTTATTCTTGGGAAACAAAGTTGTCATGTTTATGCGGTTGTCAGAAACTAATCCCTTCTTGTGAATTCGAGAAAGTTTCTAGTGACCTTTGAGCTAGCTGGCACTCATAATTAAGTTTAATATATTCTGTAGAGACCTAGTAGACTTCAGTCCTACGTCTAAACTACAGTATATATTATTCCAATGCACAGAGCCTATTGGGAAAATAGGAACTACACTACATGGCGCCCAACGTTTGGTAAGGCGATAATTTAACGCTAGATACTAGAGTATCTCAGTCGTGCTTTTCCCACAGACCCATTTTCCCCGTAAAATACTCCAATAGACATCTGGAGTGGGTAAAAGGTTAACATCCGGAAAAACTGAGTAGGACGAAAATCCTATGTATTAGTTTTGGTTTATTCAATGTTGAAGGATACAGTGTTCCAATATATTGTGCACCTAATCTTTGTTTCCTTGAAACTTTGCTCTGCAAAAACTTTCAGTCGACAAAATGTCGGAAAGTTAAGATGAAAGGGAGAGAGCTAGAATAGCAGTTCAAGCAGTCTTTGATGACACAAATCTCCAACAAAATGACGCGGATGCACTAATCATCCCGGTAAATGTAAGAAAACCATAAATATAAATCTTATAGAAAATGGGGTATCATCAAGAAGTGGTAAAGTAATCTTTCTTATAGAGACACATGAATATCGGCAGACAGAGGTATTCTATTCATGGATTCTGTTTCCTGCAGCAAATGCAGTAACACACGAGTTCCACTACTACAAATTAGAGGAACTTCCAGCGGAATACGTTCCTTTCGAGGATGTTGAAATTCCATTAACTTACCAGGAGCATCAGCTCTGGTTTAAAGGCGCCCTACAACATCAAAATCACATTACCAGGCTCGGTCCACTAGGTAGACCAGGAGCTATATGGCCGGTACTAGCGAGCCATACACCACATCCTGACATTAACGGAATGACAGGTCCAGAACTGTTAGCTCAGCTGAAACAGCTAATTAAAATACACAGAAAATTGGTTCAATATGTCATGCGGACTTTAACGGTCTAACCAGCTATACAAATTCCACAGCACACCCCGTATCAGGGGAACACAAATAAAATAACACCACAGACTATACAATCAGTCATTGGTAAATTACCTGCAAAGAGCGAACAAATTCTGTTCTGGTTAGCTCAAAAAATTTCTCAGATAGAGGCAGTATTCCCTGATAGTACACCTCATGAGAAACACAGAATTCTGATAATCTGTTTACCAATGGGATAGCACCACATGTGGAGGACTGTGACACTTGGGGTACAGTCTTTGCTTCGATCTACACAAAAACACATGGTGTACAGTAATACCTGATGTTCTGAGGCAGATTCAAAATGAATACTGTCCGGAACCGGCCTTAAATCTAGATAAGAAATTACTGAAAGATTTCAAACAAGTCTCAGCTATATTATTAGCTAACATTAAAGGTGAAGCAGCATCCGTGGCAATCCGCCAAAAGTTAAAAGAAACAGATATAAAAGATCAACCATATGAGCTTGCTAGAATTATTGAAAAATCTTATGAAGAATTAGGAAGAGATAGTTTGGGTGGGAACCAGTAAAACCTGAATTAACAGAAAATCCTGAAAAGGTGTCTATTAAAAATAATCTCACTACTACTAAAAAGAAGTGGGAAAACACTAAACAGACTCTTCCTAGAGAGAAACGTTCTCAGTCCAGAGGAAGATCTCCCCAAAGGGGAGGTAGGTCTCCCCAACGGGAGCCCTCTGAAAAAAGGTATAACCTTCCGAATAGGGATAATTTGAAAAAACCTGACAGATATCAAGATAATGATACACGTCCCTCTCGATCTTTTCAGACTTCCTTGCAGAAATCGGAAAGAAGAGGACGGTCAGAACACAAGGATGAACGCGTCAAGTCCAAAGATAAAGGACCCGTTCACCAAAGTAAAAAAGCTCAATTTCCCAAAAAGAAGGTAGCAAGCATAAAAATCAGACATGCCGAGGATCTTGAGGACACAACTCAAGAACGGGGAGTGGGCTCAAACAATGCTCGACAGAGCATCAGAAGTCACCATAGTTCACAGGATCCTGAAGGATCATCTGCAGGCAGTGGACTTGAATGAATGCATTCATGTTGAAACTGCCGACACCACGGTTAGTGTACCCCACAAGTTATATGAAGCAACACTCCGGATGGAGGGGGACATAACTAAAAAAATAAGAGCACTCTTTTGGGAAAAGCTCTCTAAGGGCTATGACATTCTTCTAGCTTAACAAGACTGGCTGCCTGAATTTGTCAGGGAGTGCCCACATCCAGCGGAATACGTTCCTTTCGAGGATGTTGAAATTCCATTAACTTACCAGGAGCATCAGCTCTGGTTTAAAGGCGCCCTACAACATCAAAATCACATTACCGGGTTCGGTCCACTAGGTAGACCAGGAGCTACATGGCCGGTACTAGCGAGCCATACACCACATCCTGAAATTAACGGAATGACAGGTCCAGAGCTGTTAGCTCAGCTGAAACAGCTAATTAAAATACACAAACAATTGGTTCAATATGTCATGCAGACTTTAACGGTCCAACCACTGGTGATTTCTTATTCTTGGGAAACAAAGTTGTCATGTTTATGCGGTTGTCAGAAACTAATCCCTTCTTGTGAATTCGAGAAAGTTTCTAGTGACCTTTGAGCTAGCTGGCACTCATAATTAAGTTTAATATATTCTGTAGAGACCTAGTAGACTTCAGTCCTACGTCTAAACTACAGTATATATTATTCCAATGCACAGAGCCTATTGGGAAAATAGGAACTACACTACATGGCGCCCAACGTTTGGTAAGGCGATAATTTAACGCTAGATACTAGAGTATCTCAGTCGTGCTTTTCACACAGACCCATTTTCCCCGTAAAATACTCCAATAGACGTCTGGAGTGGGTAAAAGGTTAACATCCGGAAAAACTGAGTAGGACGAAAATCCTATGTATTAGTTTTGGTTTATTCAATGTTGAAGGATACAGTGTTCCAATATATTGTGCACCTAATCTTTGTTTCCTTGAAACTTTGCTCTGCAAAAACTTTCAGTCGACAAAATGTCGGAAAGTGAAGATGAAAGGGAGAGAGCTAGAATAGCAGTTCAAGCAGTCTTTGATGACACAAATCTCCAACAAAATGACGCGGATGCACTAATCATCCCGGTAAATGTAAGAAAACCATAAATATAAATCTTATAGAAAATGGGGTATCATCAAGAAGTGGTAAAGTAATCTTTCTTATAGAGACACATGAATATCGGCAGACAGAGGTATTCTATTCATGGATTCTGTTTCCTGCAGCAAATGCAGTAACACACGAGTTCCACTACTACAAATTAGAGGAACTTCCAGCGGAAAACGTTCCTTTCGAGGATGTTGAAATTCCATTAACTTACCAGGAGCATCAGCTCTGGTTTAAAGGCGCCCTACAACATCAAAATCACATTACCAGGCTCGGTCCACTAGGTAGACCAGGAGCTATATGGCCGGTACTAGCGAGCCATACACCACATCCTGACATTAACGGAATGACAGGTCCAGAACTGTTAGCTCAGCTGAAACAGCTAATTAAAATACACAGGAAATTGGTTCAATATGTCATGCGGACTTTAACGGTCTAACCAGCTATACAAATTCCACAGCACACCCCGTATCAGGGGAACACAAATAAAATAACACCACAGACTATACAATCAGTCATTGGTAAATTACCTGCAAAGAGCGAACAAATTCTGTTCTGGTTAGCTCAAAAAATTTCTCAGATAGAGGCAGTATTCCCTGATAGTACACCTCATGAGAAACACAGAATTCTGATAATCTGTTTACCAATGGGATAGCACCACATGTGGAGGACTGTGACACTTGGGGTACAGTCTTTGCTTCGATCTACACAAAAACACATGGTGTACAGTAATACCTGATGTTCTGAGGCAGATTCAAAATGAATACTGTCCGGAACCGGCCTTAAATCTAGATAAGAAATTACTGAAAGATTTCAAACAAGTCTCAGCTATATTATTAGCTAACATTAAAGGTGAAGCAGCATCCGTGGCAATCCGCCAAAAGTTAAAAGAAACAGATATAAAAGATCAACCATATGAGCTTGCTAGAATTATTGAAAAATCTTATGAAGAATTAGGAAGAGATAGTTTGGGTGGGAACCAGTAAAACCTGAATTAACAGAAAATCCTGAAAAGGTGTCTATTAAAAATAATCTCACTACTACTAAAAAGAAGTGGGAAAACACTAAACAGACTCTTCCTAGAGAGAAACGTTCTCAGTCCAGAGGAAGATCTCCCCAAAGGGGAGGTAGGTCTCCCCAACGGGAGCCCTCTGAAAAAAGGTATAACCTTCCGAATAGGGATAATTTGAAAAAACCTGACAGATATCAAGATAATGATACACGTCCCTCTCGATCTTTTCAGACTTCCTTGCAGAAATCGGAAAGAAGAGGACGGTCAGAACACAAGGATGAACGCGTCAAGTCCAAAGATAAAGAACCCGTTCACCAAAGTAAAAAAGCTCAATTTCCCAAAAAGAAGGTAGCAAGCATAAAAATCAGACATGCCGAGGATCTTGAGGACACAACTCAAGAACGGGGAGTGGGCTCAAACAATGCTCGACAGAGCATCAGAAGTCACCATAGTTCACAGGATCCTGAAGGATCATCTGCAGGCAGTGGACTTGAATGAATGCATTCATGTTGAAACTGCCGACACCACGGTTAGTGTACCCCACAAGTTATATGAAGCAACACTCCGGATGGAGGGGGACATAATTAAAAAAATAAGAGCACTCTTTTGGGAAAAGCTCTCTAAGGGCTATGACATTCTTCTAGCTTAACAAGACTGGCTGCCTGAATTTGTCAGGGAGTGCCCACATGCGAAGAGATAATTATGTCAAAGAAAAGGATTCCCTTGAAAGTATAACAGAATTCAGCTAGAACATAGCCTAAAAAATCACAATTAAATAAAATCAATTCTAATACGAAAACACTTATATAAAGTACAAATCATTTATTATACATCAATAGTTAAAAACAGTTAATAGCACTACTAGACATTTTCGAGTTCCTAGGTAATTGATTAAAATGCAAAACAAATTACACAATCAATTATGACCTGCACAATTGAAAAGACAGACACAAACTGTAAAACATGAAAATTGAAAAATACAATTCGTACATTCGTGGCTACTCAATTCTAGCACCTATGTTTTATCACTACAATTTTTGAATATTAACAATGGTAGTGGAGACTTGAATTGTACTGGAAATTGGGCGTCGACGGGTTTCGGTGGTTTAGAACTGATTATTTCCACCTTTTTCAAGACCTTTCTTGTAGTCTGTTGTGACAGGGGGTCTGATACATCACCCTGTAATTATTTGACGAGGTAACAGGGGATGGGGTGCTGAAGTGCACGTCCAATTTTTGTTGATATCGTTTTATAGGTTTCAGCATAAAAGAAATTGTTGCCCTGCATTAGCAGAGGCTTGCCTGGTATGTCCCTGCTGCACAGTTCGTGGACCAGAATAAATCGATAATTATAGGCTGTGACCTGTGATAGAGGAAGCTCAGGTGATTTCTCCAGCCTTCTCAAATCACATTCCAATTAAAAAAAATACACGTATGCCAAAAATGGGCAGTAAATCATGTAGGATGGGATGAGGATTCTCCTCACTATAAAATCCAATTACAACCTGCTGCACAAAGGCAGTACCCAGTTAAGCAAGAAGCTAAAAAACAAGTCAGGGAGATTTTAAACCAACTTGAATACCAATGGGTGATTGAAACATGCACCTCGTCAATGAACAATCCTTTGTTTCTGTGTCCAAACCATACAATTCAAATCGTCTAGTATTGGATTACAGACACTTAAACTCTTGTTGCAAAACTTTTGCAGTACAAAATGCACACAGTGCAGCAATGATGAATTACATTGATGCAAAAAATATAAAACCACATTAGATTTTTCAAATGGGTTTTTCTGTCAAAAATTGCATCTGAAAGAAGGCATCTAACCATTTTCTCAATTATGGGGACACAGCGACAATTTTGCCGTCTGCCCCAAGGATTCAAGAATAGTCCAGGGTTATTTTCAGCCAGGGTAACAGAGTTACTACAAATGTACGATGGTGAGGTATTATCTTATGTCGATGACATCTATCTTACAGATGACGACTTGGACAGGCACTTGAAAAGAGTGAACACCATAATACTTGGGTTTGCTTCTGAAGGGTATAAATTCAATTTTAAGAAACCACGAACTGCCCACCTCAACGTCCTATTTTTAGGATACGAGTTATCAAGTGAAGGCAAGAGCCTAGCAGCAAACGTTGTAGAGAAATGTGTGCTGCTCCAACCTCCAAAAATGCTGAAAAACTTACAGTCCATTCTAGGTTTCCTGATTTTTGGAAGAACTTATGTTCTGAATTACGCAGAAAGTGTTAAACCTCTCTGTGAACTAATCAAACCTGATTTTAAACCAACTAATTGGCCTCAAGCACACACAGAAATTCTGCGTTCAGTCCAAACAGACAAGTTGGCAAAAACACAGTTACCGACACGCGAAAACGTTCGCAATCTTGTGATCCGAATCATCCCAGGGAGATGCGGATTCACGTACCTGACCTTTAATGAGGGAGAAACGGTACCAATAGCATACAAATCACACTTGTACACACAAGCTGAAATGAAGTTCACTTCTACTGAGAAGATTCTGAAAGCGGTTCAAACTGCAGCAGCAAAAGAGAGAGCTCTCGCACAGGGTAAACGCATGATGATCATTACACCTGTACCTGCCTTAGAGGCAGTGACAAAAGCAAGCATCCCAAATGCTAAAGCTTTACATCAGAGATGGATACAATGGGTTAACTCTCTTGCTGCAACAGACGTTGAATACATTTTTGACCCCAGCATGAAAACGCAAGAATTCCACCAATACGGACACGAATGTCCTCTGCTGACCGAAAGTCTGCCTGTTGAACATTACGGATGTATAATATATACAGACGGATAAGCACAGCCCGCAATTGGGGGTAAACAAGCCTATAGTGCGCGATTGTTAAAGGTCGCTGGCGCAAAGGTAAATTCAGAATTATGGTCACTAAAACTCAATCACTCGGAGACTGTACAGCTCACTGAGCTGAACTACAGGCTTTCAAGATGGCGCTTGAAAATACTGATGATGAATTCCCCACACTAATAGTGTGCAATTTGTATTACTGCATACAATCTTACAATTAATACTTGCAGAACTGGGTTCAGAATGGCTTCAAAGACGCTAAAGTTGGCACAATCAAGCATAAAATGCTTTGGGAACAAGTAGTTCTTTTACAGAAAGAACTAAAATAGACTCACATGATTCTTACACTGACTCATCAGCGTGATGACGTTCACGTTGCAGGGAATACATTGGCTGATGAAGCTGCGAAGGCAGCTGTGCAAACGGCTTCCGTAGCAGCAATCACTTGGTCAAAAACAAAAATGGACAGCGATATAATGCAAGCTGTCACTGCTTCACTCAAAGACAGTGGTAAGACACTCCCAAAAGGCTTTCCAGTAAAGTACTCATATATAACTGATGTGAATAATGTTCCTTTTGCTCGAATCCCTGGAGTGGGGGATAGGGCAATCCCAAACATGGAACATAGGTTACGACTAATTGTAGCAGCACATGAAGGGCTCGCATCTACACACGTGGGAGTTTCCGCAGTGTCATTATTAAAACAGAGATACTGGTAGCCATGCATGAGGAAACAAACTAGAAACTATGCTCTAGAATGTGAAATCTGCCAGAAAATGAAAGTTTCTACAGTGAAACGTTCTGCACAGACGCCCCTTCTGATTTCAGATAAACCACTAGCTTGTGTTTACTTGGACCACTGTGGTCCCTTTACAAGAAATGGCAACTATACCCTCCACTGACTCACCCTGCTCCTTGGAATAAAGGAGGACAGGGAGAGGTAAAATGTCCTCCTCCACTTAATAATCTGTAACCTATAGCCTCGTCATTTCAGATCTCTTGAAGTGGGCTTTGAGGCGATTGATGTGCAAAACCTTAAAAACATATTCTCTGAGTTTTGAGGGCGATCGTGTAGGTGTCCTTACTGTTGAACTTTTTTACCTCATACAACACTGGCCAGTTATCTTGCAGGGTTCATGGCACCGAGGGCTCCATCACCCACACTTTTGTCATCACTCACCCTGGCCTTCTGGTCACACCACCTTTTCATGACCACCTGGCTGGTTTCTATATTCTCTTGAGCTTTCTTCCAAAAGCACTTCATCCGGGTATGGAGTGGCAGAATGTAGCTAATGGGCATGCAGTCAGTCCGCAGCTCCATGCACTGGATGTGAAGAAGCGTACATCTGAGGAGGACAGGACACCAACACTTGAGTATCATCAGCCTCGACTTGCCGTATGGAGTGAGTAGCAGCCACTAGCCAGGTTAACACTAGGATTGATGGGACCTCATGCTCGCTTCCAAGGAGTGTGGTAGGTGGGAGCAGTGTCGCCCACCACCACTACCACGTGTAGATAGTTTCTGAATAGAATAGGTCCTGATTAAATGCGATGTATCAGTATTGACCGCTAAGCATGAAACATGTAGACCACTTCACATGAGTCGAGCTGAACTCTCTTGGACCATTGTGCCAGAGCACAGCCACTCAGCTTGTTTTTAAGAAGGTGGATTACCATTCTAATAAAGGGTTTTTGTGGACAATCCAATCTTTTTCAATATCACTCACACGCACCACATCTTCACTGTTTTTTAGGGCCCTCACACCCATGCACCAAACAGCAGGAACAAAAGATCTCTGATAAAGAGCCTCATTGTGGGTGTCCGTCATGCATTGCAGTACCGGCCTGACGAGGAGAAAGTCCATATGATGAAGCATGACACCTAGCTTGCAGGGTATGGGAGGACTCTAGTTCCGACTAGGAGGATCCCCCCATTCTCTATACCTCTTTCACTTTGTCCGCCCTATAGGAGCAGCATACCCGTCTTGTTGAAGAAGGTAGCTAACCACATCCTGGGGGGCCTTCCTTGGAGCTTTCGACCAGCCCTTCTACACCAGACTGAGTGATCCTCTCACAGATTCCCATACAGAAGTTCAACGGGGCTGAAGCCAATCCCCTTCTGTGGTACCTGCCTGTAGGTAAACAAAAGGCAAGGCAAGAGGACATCCCACTTATGTCTAAAGGGCTCTGATTGCCCTTGACTATGCTTTTGAGTGTCTAGTTGGACCTCTCAACATGCCTGTTAGTTTGGGGTCCACACTCCTTCCACTTGGTCTTTATGTACGCAAACATGAAGGTGGTTACACATTCAGATGCCACCCCCTTTAGGAACACCATAAAGGTAAAGATCCCCATCAGTGCCCTGGCCACCGTAGGTGCAGTCACTGACCTCAGAGATATATCCTGTGGGCACTGAGTGGCATAATCCACATAAAAAACACCATAGTGATTCCATCAGTGCCCTGCCACCATGGGTGCAGTCACTGACCTCAGAGATATAGCCTGTGGGTACCGAGAGGCATAGTCCACGAAAACCAGGATGAACCTATTGCGAGGAGATGTCTTGGATTCCAGAGTCCCACAAGGTTGATGCCTACCCTACCAATTCAAAGGGAGTGCAAATGATAGGGAAGGACTGCAGGGGAGTCTTGCGCTTCCCTTCTGACTTGCCACTGCCTGGCAGGTAGGGCATGGCTTGCAGAACGCATCTGAGTCCATTTTTATCCAGGGCAAAAAAAAGTGCATGATAAGTTTTTCAAAGGTCTTGTTAAGCCCTAGATGACCTGAAAGGGGAACATCAGGAGCCAGGATCAGTAGGAAGGTCCTGTAGCACTGGGGGACCACCAGCGTTTGGGTTGCATCAGGCTCACGAAGCTTAGACTCACTATACAGGAGACCATTCTCCCAGAAAATCAGTGATCATCAGCTGCCTCGGCCTCAGTCTGCAATTGTAGGCTCTGAAAGGTAGGACACACCATTGGTGCCTTGCAGAACTACTCCCTGGTGGGGCTCCATTCCTTCTGCCAGTTGGTCAGTTATGGTAGGTTCCCTGGAGTGGCAGTGTCCTCTCCTGAAGAAAGTGTCCTCCGCTCAGGCACCTCCGGGACCAATGAAAGTTTCAGGAGTGGGTTTCTCATGCCACTTGCCTGTTCTCTTTTTGGCAGGGACTTGGGTCATCCTTCTAGGCTCCAGGTCCTCCTGACTACCCTCTTTGGTGTCCATGAACAATGTGGGCAGGCACACCCACTCTGGCAACCCTAACATTTCCAAGTACGGTCTGAGCTCAACTTACTACCAGGTAGTGTGCTCAAGGTCATTGCCAAGCCAACATTCCAAAGCCATGGATGGACTCACATCTACACTCAAGGAAAAAGAAAACCCACTCACTTAAAGGAAACCTGAACCATTGGGTAG
Source organism: Lissotriton vulgaris (assembly GCF_964263255.1). Lineage (NCBI taxonomy): Eukaryota > Metazoa > Chordata > Amphibia > Caudata > Salamandridae > Lissotriton > Lissotriton vulgaris. The sequence continues at coordinate 172,870,240 of NC_141697.1, forward strand.
TGGCTCTCATGGTTGACGGCTGCAATAACCTGGTGAAATGCATTAGGGTCTTCCTGCTCTGAGGTCATCACTTGACACCCGACAGTGGCCATGCTGGCTCAGGAATCTTTCAGAGTCTCCATTCTCTGCCGGTTAATGGTGACCCACTGCCTGTATTTCAAAGTGTTACTAGGCATGTGAGTTCTCTGCACCATCTCTCTGTCATCTACGGTAACCCAGATTCACACTAGGGTAACCTGTATGCTATCCCCCACACTATCCAGGTCAATCTCCTTCCCAAGCTCTCCACTAACCAAACCGGGAGTCTGCCCTACACTGGAGTTCTGTGCCCACTTGAGTACATGTGGCATTCCCATTGTAGTGCCTAACCTGTTAAAATCATAGTGCCTAGGGGGTGCCTTCCCTGAGGATTTAATAACAGTGAATCATATCTGCCTCTGATCAGGCACAAATTGGGAGTCCTGGACCTCAGAGCTAGTTGGGTGCCTTTGGAAAAACTCCTTGCTTTTATATTTATCCCCCCTCCTTCTTTAGGTGGAGAATGTGCCCACTCTTGTGATGAACTCCCCAGATACTTCCTTGTGGATCCTGGTGCTGTTCCAATGGTCTGCCTCCTTAGCAAGTTCCCTGGGGTCAGGGAGCTTACTGACAATATGGTGCTGATGCAGATCTGCAAATCAAAGAATGGACATGTGCTCTTTTCCAATCAAATAATACAGCCCCTGATAATCCTTTACTACACTGCCCTTCACCCAATCATCCAGTGCCTTGCAAATTGAGTCCATATAATCCACCCAGCACTATTGGGGCAGTTTCTGGCTGTCTTTCAACTTCTGCCTGTGCTTTTCAGGGGTAAGGCCATCATTTATAGCCTAGGTTTTTCTTCAAGGGATGATTCCTCATCTTGTCTCCAGTTTGCGGGGGCCAGTAAGATACCCCTCTTCTTGCCAGGGATGTGCCTCCAGAGGCTAGCCTCCCAATCCTCCTCAGGGATCATATACACCTGCAAAACCATTTTGTGTGCTTCAAACCACTTGTCAATGTCAACCCCCACTGACACCAGGCCTTGAGACTCAGTTAATGAGCCAATCATATTTTTTTCTTCTCTAAGTCTTCTCTCTCAGTCTGCCAAGACAGTTCTTTTCCTGTGCTTCAATGGCCAGTTTCTTCTCTTCTATTCTCAACTGGGCCAGATGTAGTGCAAACTCCCTCCCCATCTGCCTGTTCACTGGCTCCTCTGGCAACATACCTCTGGAAGATACACTTCTCTCTGCCCTTGCTGATAGTTATACAACAGAAGTCAAGTCATCCCCTTCAACTTCAGTTGACATCACAGGAAGGTCCTCTCCCTGCCCTTCCTTCTCATCATCTCCCTCTGCAGCTTCAACCAATGACTGATGGGCTTCCACCCAGGCCCTCAGCGTCTTTTGGAACTCCACTTTCCTGGTGCTGCCCTAAACTGGAAGTCCCCTCTCTTTGCAGAACTTCTTGAACTGGGCCATGGTGTAGGCATCCATGCCTGCCAGCTCAAATTTCATTATTTCAGGTAAGGTTTCAGACACAAGAGTCAGGGAGAGAAGTTAGAAACAGAAAATGTGCCAACCCAGGAGAAATTCCCCTTGAATTGGTCTTAGATATGTGATGTTAGTGTACACAAAATCACTGTATGGCACTGTACAAACACAAGCCCTAATCTTCACTGCTGATCACCAATATCAGAAATTGGCTTGTTGGCTGACTGGCGTGTGAGCCCTGGTAAAGCACCAACCACAATCCTTTACACTTGTCAGGGTAAGGCACAAACAATCCCTAAATTATTCCTTGCTCACATTTTGGCACAGAACAGATAGGCTTGATTCAGAAGCAATGTGTAATGTGTTTGTACAATACTTCAAACTGTAATACATTGAAAACACCACACCAAAAGAATCCTGCACCATATTAAAAAGATTAGAGTAATTTTTAATAAATAAAGACATCGAATATTCAATCAGTAGAACCGGAGATATGAAACATTAAAGATTTCAGTAAAAATAGTGCCATAAAGCACAAAGCACCAACTGTGAATATCTGGTTGCTTCAAGTCGGGACAAAATCCTAATTTCAAGTCAACTGTAATGGAGCATGGGCAGGCTACAGGGACCCGATTAGGCCTGCTGAACAAAGTACCTTAAATCCTGGTTTGCACAGCATTGCAAGGATCTTCATCAAAGATGTGTCAAATAGCTGAAGCGTTGAATTAGTTTTGAGGTGCAATGCAAGGTCCTACGTAGGTGCTTAGGATCTGTCGATGAGGGCTTGAGATGTGAATTCTGGCACAGAGTCTTGCAGTTGGTTTCTGAGGAGCTGCAAGGCTCAGATGCAGAGTGTGACATCATCATCAAGGCAGCCGTTGATGAGAGATGTGAGGGCTCGTACTGGGGATGGGTTGTGCAGTGGTAATTCTGTAGAGGCTACAGGCTGTTGAGGCGATGCGAGTCTTTATGATGGGGTTGATCTGTGCAGCAGCAGTGATGTTACAGTTGTGCCCAGGCTTTAGCTGAGCAACAAAGAAGATGCCTTTATTCCGTATGGTCCACAGAGCACTTCAAACAGTAATAAAGTGAAAACACCACACAAAAAGAATCCCAAGATCAGAACAACAAATATTCAATCGCAGGACCTGGAGATATGCCACTTTAAAGATTTCAGTATAATACTGAAGGAAAGCACAAAGCACCAACTGTAGAGTTCTGGTCACTTTGAACCGGGACAAAGTCACAAGTTAAGGCCAACCGTGAAGCAGCATGGGCTGGTTACAGCAAAGCAATTAGGCTTGATAAACAAATTACCTTAAATCCTGGTTTCCACAATGTTGCTAGGATCCGCGTAGAAGATGCGTTGCATTACTTAAGTGCTGAGTAGGTTCCGAGGTGCGGTGACGCTTCAATGCAAGGTCCTCAGCATCGCCAAGGATCCGTCATTCCGGACTTGTGATGTGAAGTTTGATGTCAAGGATGCGTTTTGTAGGCAGTTTCCAAGGAGCTGCAAGGCTGTGATGCGGAGTCTGGCATCATCATCAAGGCTGCCGTTGACGAGAGATGCAAGGTCCTGCCCTAAGGATGCATCGTGCAGTGGTGGTTCTTAAGAGGCAATGCTGGTATTTGCAACAGGCTCAATCTGTGCAGCAGCAGTGGGATCAGTATATAGTACCTCTCACTTTAGATCTATTATTAATAAATGTCTACATTATTCTGATACTAATATGCCTCCAGCACCCCATCACACCTTCTTCCAAATACTAGTAAAGTGAACGAGTGACTAATACCTGATAAACATAAAGAATATTCCCTTTTTATTCGCCCCAGTAGACAGCAGGATAGTTCATTGGAACAACGTAATTCCACAGACACCATATCCCAGCCCAGAAAGTAAATCCAATCAGGTTGCTTCAGATTTGAAAATTAGTTGCATTTTGTTTTAACAGCAGGGGAGTGTTTTACATTTTAGATTGCATATCTGTGTCACAATCCTAATTGCGTTTCCTTCGATTGACTTCATTTCCTCTGACATCTCTGATGCAAGCTGTGTTTAGTGCAACAACTTCATTTATAAAGAATTTGAATTTTATTAGAATGGAGGACCCTGCGCTTAAATTCTTAATGATGCTTTGACGACTGGTGCAATGCCCAGAGACCTGTTGGTGAAGCTAAATAATTACATGAAATGAGCACCCAGCAGAAAAATAGAAATATACCCTTTAATAATATCGTGTCGCTGTTTGAACGCTCCAAGATTATAATTTATTGATGCCACACCTGTCAATCAAATCCTGATTTGAATAAAAATAATACAGAGATAAAAGGATGCAGTGGAACTGTTATTCTATTTCATTGGTAGATTTTAAATGGAGCAATCACTACCTGGACAAATAACTATTAACAAATGGAATAGCTGGGAGTCAGGGACTTATGGTGGAATGTAAAACCTGTAAATGTTTGTTAATTGGAGATGATGTGGCAGGAAAGGTTGATTTATAGTCAGTAAGAGAAAACCAGTGCCTGGTTTAGAGTTTGGATGATACCTACAGGCAGTCAACCCGTCTGAAGCCTTGGAGGTCTGTCTTCCTGATATGGAGCATGGCTAGTTGAAGGGTGAAAGTTCGCCAGCAGGTCCCCGACTCCACCACATTTTTCTTTCTCTGTCAACAGAGGTATACTCCAAACATGACAAATGAACCAATGGAAATCCAATAAACCATCCACCGTAATTAGATGATACTTTCTGACAGACACATGTCGGTTCATCCTCCACCCTTGTGTGGGAGGAAAATAAATTGACAATAATAAATAAAAATACATAGACAAACCCTGCCCACAGAAACCACAAAACCTACTCAAAGAACATGACCCTGCTACTCCAAGGCCTGGGCCACTCTTTAGCAGCAGGGGGTACAACAGCAAAGGGGGATGTTTACAAGCAAATGTCGGAGCGCTGTGTTAATTCAAAATTGGGAACTCTGCACTCTGACATTTTTTAAGCACAGGGAAGCGCCATATTTACAAAAATAAGGGCACTACCCTGCATTTCCCCTAGCGCTGGTGCTAAAAAAGCTGCGAGGAGCCAGCGCAGGTACTCTTGTGCCATTTTCTTAGGGGGCCTGTGATGCAGGGGCGATTGTTTATGTGCAGGAAGGAAAACATTCCTGCAAATATACAATCTTAACAGACAACTTGCTCTATTCAGGTGCGCAGCAGAATGCAACACACGTGGAAAGATTAATATACAAAGAAAAAGAAAACATATCTCCTCCTATCGCCTTTTTAAGACCAGGTATTTACTGGTCTTATTTTTGGTGCTGCCCCATACCTTGTAAATATGTGGCAGCGTCAAAGTGCAATGGGTGGGGGCGTGGTCTGGCCACGCAGGATGATGGTCGCCTGAGGGTACAGCTCCGCCGAGGGACGGACCCCTAACGAGCTTCCCTCTCATACCTGACAGCTGGGATCCTGCTATTCATGTGTATCTGCCGGCGGACTCTGCGAGGAACACAGCAGTGATCTTTTTATGAGGCAGCGCTGGTCTCTTTTGATCTCCGGTGAGCCCATGATGTGACTGTCTGCTCCAGTGCGCACACCGAGACTTGTGTGCTGATGACGCCGCGCTTCCTGTCAGGGTAAGCAGCGCCTCCCACAACTCCAGGGCCAGGCTTTCTCCTGCCATAGGCCGCACCCCCTCAGATGAGGCCGCGCTCCTTTAGCTCTTCACATACTGCGACTCACATTGTGTGGGTTCTTAACACATAGCGCCCTCTCTCAATGCACTTATGAGAGGATTTCTTCGATGTTTTGTGAAGTTACACTTTGAGAACTGATTCTTCACGGAGCCCTTTATGTTTTTGAGACTCTGCAATACCTTTCACAAGAATTTCTATTTTACCTCAACTTGCTTCTGAACTTTCAAGGATCATTTGCATACCTCACTATGCTACCTCTACTTGACAGTTAATGACAATTCATTCCATCGGATTCTGTCACATTATTTTTGTTCCTCTCCATGACTCTGCTCTTTCATGTACTATCTTATGCCTAAATTGTGTAGCTTCTTAATACACGGCGCCTTCATTTCAAAGTACTTTTCAATGGATTTCTTTGAAGTTTAGTAAGAGAATCCTCTCAGAAATGTTTCCTCACGACGAATTTCACCAACTGGAGGCTGTTTAAAATACTTTCTCCTGGATTTTCTGTCCTGCCTCTTTGCATTTGATACTTTTGGAACCCTTTCAACTGTATTTTGCATACATTAATGTGTTGTGACACGGATACATGCGCTATTGCTACGCTTATGCTACTGAAATTTCACAGATAGGATTATCAAATTGTATTTTCATGCTTTGTTTCTGAAGTACTTTTGGTATGCTTGACTTGTCACTTCAGCATTACCTTGGTTTATTGGCATACTATTTGTTATTTTGTGGCAATGTTGTAATGATTTTTTCAAATTGCAGGCATTGAATGTATGTTGCTTGTTTTGGTCATTCACTTGCTGCTCATATTTTACTATTTTCCTGTTCTTTGATATATTTCATCATTGCCTCATATTCCAATATTTCCTCTATTCGCTATTGTAGACCACCACTACAACGGTGCACGGAAATGTCTAATAATAGGAATGGTGGTCGCGTGCCCAAACAAACACTTTTTACTGATGTGGTTAAACAATCCTCTACTTTGACAGCTAAAGGTACTGGATCTGCGTCACCTCCTACACCACAAGCGGCTTTACCTCAGAGTGACAAATCCGTATCTGATACTATGCAACGCATTCTGCAAGAACTTTCTGGGGTTAACCGTCGACTGGAAGGTCTGGATATTGCCATGACTTCATTAACCGCAGAGACTAAGTCTATCAGGGCAGAACTCACTACTTTCCACACAAGGATTGACATCATTGACTCTAAAATAGTGGATATAGAAAGCCAACTGGATTCTGTTCATGGTTCAGATCAAGATCTACTTTTTCTACATAGTAAGATCATCGATTTGGAAGATCGCAGTCTCAGAGACATTATCCGCTTTTTGGGTTTTCCAGAAAATATCGAAAAACAAGGTATGGAGTCCTTTCTTTGTAATGCCCTTCCCTTTTTGACTGGAATTTCTTTTGCCCCTCCTCTTGAGCTCCAAGTAGGCTAGGCCCACCGCGTTCTGGTCCTTCAGCAAGGCTCATACCAATTATTGCTTGTTTTCTTCGGCATGAGCAGACCAGACAGATTTTATCATTGGCTCGCACTCATGGCTCCTTCCTATTTCAAGGTCATACCATCCATATGGCTACAGATTTTTCTAAAGAAACGAATGAGCGGCGGAAAGCGTTTCTTTCTATGCGGCCCCAGTTACGTCAAATGGACATCAAATATGGTTTATTTGAACCTGCACATTTCCGTATTACCAGGAATGGAGAATCCAAAGACTTTTATGATCCTGCACTTCTTCAACAGTTCCTGGAAGATATCAAATCCAATGTTATGGATCAGTCTTCTTCCTCTGCCCAACCTCCTCAGTCCACGTCCTCCTCTATGAATCTACCAACATCTCAATTCTACACCTCTCCTGAATCTAGACAACGTGGCAGGGATCTCACCCGTCTGCCTCGTACTCAGGAGGACAGAGATTCAGCTCTACATTCTGTCTCCTCTCTAACTAACACACAGCAAAAAGACAAGTCTAGGTCACCTCTTAAGACGCCTTCTGATGCTGACTGAATTTTCTTTCATGTTCTAGTTTTCTAATTCTATAAGTTTATAAGCAGTATTTGTTGTTTATAATGCTTTTGCAGTTTGTTTAGTCTATCGAGCTTTTCATGCATGGTATAACATGGCTCCTTATACTTAGTGTTCTATATAATGCCTTATGCCTTACTGTTATTCTATATTTACTATTAACTTGTGGTTTTCAGTTTTACAGTCATTCAAACATTTTTCAGGTTTTGCTTCTTATATACTATAAGGCTGTTACCTTTCCACAGGTAGTTTTCTTTCTTCATATCCATTCTCCCTGTTATAGTGATGTTATTGTTGTCCGGGTAATCACTCAATATTCCATTTATTGATTATCTCGCTTCTGAATGTTGTCTATTTGTTTCACTGTTTTCTAACTTTAGACTGTTTCTGATCATTTTCTTTCTGTTTCTCTTACATTGCATGATTTTACGGTTTTCCCTCCTTGTCTTTACATGTTATCTCTTTCCCTCTTTTTAGGTGCCATTATTGGTTTGTATCCTCGTCTTGGTACTATTCTGACGCTGTCTTTCTTTTAGGGTTATGATAACTTTTGTTCTCTGTTTAATATTGTTTTTTTTTTTTTACCTCCATGTTCTTTCTTGGTTTTATACCATGCGTTTGACCTCCTCAAGGTATATTTCTGTTTGTAGGCTTGCCTCAAAATTGTTATCTTTACTATGGTGGTCCTTTTTTCAATGTACTCCTTCCTTATGATATTGTACTCGTTACTGTCAAGGTTACAAGCACCCTTACCTGTAGGCCACTTGTAGATGGATTCCGCAGAGACGTTATGGACCAACTTCCCCAAATTCTAGGCAATTCCTAGTGACTTTATACATTACACTGAGGTAATCATATAGAAATCAGGGAGGTAGGCCGGATCGTGGACGCTACCTGCTTCCTTAATTGTCGACCTGCGAGGCAATAAAGGAAAGCTTTTTGTTCATCTCTATCCTGTATTTCTATTCTCAAATCTTCTGCACTACTGTTTTCTTCCCTATAGATTCTCTTATATAAGTTATGTGCAAGCCTACCTGCGACTGTTAAGGCCTAGGCGTCACGTCCGTGTTGTCGTCGTGAAGGGTGAAGTAGAGTAGGGCTGTGTTGAAGCAGAGGGGTTGCCAGAGAATCAGATTGCCACTGGAAAATAAACAGTTAAGAATAAGTTACTTCCTTTCTTATGTTTGCCTATTCCTTATCACTACTCCTTACCTATTTATACACCACTTACTCTCTCTGTAGTTTGTTGTGTCTTCCTTCACCTTTTCTTCCTAGACAAAATAACTATTAACAAGATACAATTTGCACAAAAACATTCAATAAGAACTATTGTCCCAAAAGTTAGCCTTGATACTTCTCAAAGCCTTAAAGATCAAGAAATGTCTAATTCAGGAAGTCTTTACTCAAGTTCTCTTAATGCTTCTTCAAAACAATGTCCAGGTAAATTGTTCGAGTTTGAAACCATTGGTCGCTTGCTTGCGTTGGGCGCCTGTTGACTCAAACAATAAATGAAAGTTTTCACTTAGCTTTTTTGTCTTCCGTGTCCTTTCTCTTTAGATGCGCGATGCCGAGATGAAGATGCCAAGATGCAGACCTTCGGAATCTCAAGGGCGTTGGCTGTTGTCTGCAGGCTCCGAGGATTCCCCAAGACGATCCTGTGCTGGGCGGTGGTGAAAGGCAAAGCGTGGAACTGCGTTGGGTGTGGCCTTTTATAGCTGTGCCACACCCAGAGTTCTCTGACGTAACGCGCACCTTTTTCCTGCGTGCGCTTTTTACAGCGTGCGCTAGCACCGTTCTTCTGCGTGCGCTCTCTCAGCATGCGCTCGCGTCCCTGAAACACTTTGTCAAATGACTGGTAGAATATGACGCGCCAGCAACTGTACAATCAGAGTAAAAATACATCCTTCTCTCTTACCATTATAAAACAGCGCTTGACGAAACTACCTGAAAAAGATTCAATAGAAGCCTAAAGTTTTAATTGAAATGAATATTCACATGAAAGTGAAAACACGGTTTACACACTCACACTTGACATTTCTGGAGTGCTGGTTGCACGGGACAGGGGTGGGTTTCTTGAGTGGGCAAAACTACTCTTGTGGGAGCCGGATGTGTGTGTCGTTAGTGGTTCATGACAGTACTCCCCTCTCAAGAGCCCTCCCAAAATGTGTGGAACAGGTTTTGGTTTGTTTGGGTTATGAAGATGAAAACTTCTAAGTAATCGAGGAGAATTTTGCAAATTGGAAAGAGGTTCCCAGGTTCGCTCTTCTGGACCATAACCTTTCCAATGTATTAAATAAAACAGTTTTCCTCGAACTCTTTTTGAATCCAAGATCTTTTGGACTTCAAATTCAGGGATTCCATCGATGTGTAGGGGTACTGGATTCTTTTTAAATCTAGTCTTAGGGTCACAAGGTTTAACCAGTGACACATGAAATACCGGATGAAATTTATACTTGGTGGGTAATATTAATTTAATACTGACCGGATTGATTATTTTCTCTATATCAAATGGTCCGATGAATTTGGGCCGAAACTTTTTACAAACATTTATCTTTAGATTCTTTGTGGATAACCATACCTTATCTCCGATGGAGTATTTAGGTGGTGGTTTTCTGTGTAAATCTGAAAGTTCTTTTTGACTTTCTTTTGCTTGTGCTAAATGATACTGAGCCAAATTTTGTACATGAATCAACTTCGTAATGTGATCCTCCAAAGATGGTATTGCTGAAGGAATCAATATAGTTCCCGGGATATTTTTAGGATGAAATCCATAAGTGCAGAAGAAGGGCGAAAGAGTGGTGGAAGAATTATCCATGTTATTGAACGCAAATTCTAAAACCCATAAAATATCTGACCATTCCTTCTCTTCTTCTACCAAAGCGCATCTTAAAAATTGCTCTATGGTTTGATTGGTTCTTTCGGTTAAGCCATCTGTTTGGGGATGATACCCAGAAGATGTGCGAATGTCCATATCTAAAGTTTCACCTAAATGTTGCCAAAAGTGCGAAACAAATTGTGGACCCCTATCAGAAATTATTACCGAAGGAATACCATGTAATCGAATTATTTCTTTAGAGAAGATTTGAGTTAACTCTTTTGCAGAGGGAATTTTCTTTAGGGGGATGAAATGCGCCATATGAGAGAAATGATCAACTACAGTCAGAATTGTGTTAAAACCTTCCTTGGTCTTTGGAAGCTCCACAATAAAATCAAGAGATTAAGGGGTCGATTAGGATCGCGGACGGACTTGCGTCCGTCCGCGACCCCAGAGCAGGAGGGAACCTCCGCATGGCATACGGAGTTCCCTCCTGTGCAATTAGGATGTGACCGCAAGGGTTGCGGTCACATCCTCTATTTTTAACATTGCCGCGGGTGCAGCTTCAAGCTGCACCCGCGGCAATGTTAAAAATGCACGCATTGCATTTGCATGCAGAAAGAGGCAGGCACCGCGCGGTGCCTGCCGCTTTCTGCATGCAACTGCAGGGGGGTACCATAGGTACCCCCCATGTGCACCCCCCAGCCCCCCTTCACCTAGGGGGCCCGCAACGGGCCCCCGCAGTGAAGTTCCATATGCTTTTCCACGGCGGAAAACCCGCCGGGGAAAAGCATACTTTACTGGCCATCCTAATATGGTGGACGGTGTCTTCCAGACACCGTCACCATATTAGAGCTTTTCCGCCGCGGTTGTAATCCGACCGTGGCGGAAAAGCTGCGGACGGAAACCAGGACCCACCAGCCATCCTAATCTGGCGGTGGGTCTTTGGTCAGTCCGCTGCGGATTTTCCGCATCCTCGGGGCCGGCGGTGGCTTCCGCCGGCCCCGAGGATGCGGAAAATCCGCAATCATAATGACCCCCTAAGTGTGCCAAGGTTGGGGGGAAATCGGGAGGGGAAGTAACAGACCACTAGGTGCTTGATGTTGTGTTTTATTTTGTGCACAAATCACACAAGTCTCAATATAAGATCTCACATCGTTTAACAAGGAAGACCAACAGAATTTCCTTTTAATTAATTGACTGGTCTTGGTAACTCCGGGGTGTGCAGACATTAGTGTGTCATGATGCAACTGTATTACTTTATTTTGTAGTTCTGGTGTGGGTACAAAAATTTGTTCATTCATATACAAAAACCCTTCTCTTAACTGCAACAGGATGTAAATCATACCATTCCTGTGATGTTTTTTCCTGTATCTTTTTTTTAATGTCTTCCATTACATCGGTAACAATCACTCCAACCTTAAAACAATGGTCTGGTAGAACAGGTTGAATTTTTTCAGAGGAACCATCTTTTTCTTCTAACATCCCCAAACGTGACAAAGCATCTGCTTTTAAGTTCTCTTTTCCGGGTCGATAAGTAATCACAAAGTTGTAATCATTAAAGAATAATGTCCAACGTAATTGCCTAGCAGTGAGTGCTTTAACTGAACGCAGAAATTGTAGATTTCTGTGATCAGTATAGATCGTTATAGGATGTCTTGCTCCTAACAAGTAATGACGCCATTCTTCGAAGACTGCTTTGATGGCTAACAACTCCTTGTCAGCGATAGCGTAGTTTTGCTCTGTAGGGGTTAGTTTCCGTGAATAATATGCAATTGGATGCATCTGACCTGTTTCTTTGTGTCTTTGAGATAAAATCCCTCCGATGGCAAACTGAGAAGCATCTGCTTCAACAATAAAGGGATTAGAAGGATCCGGATGCATTAATACAGGGGCTGTAGTAAACTGTCTTTTGAGATTCTGAAAAGCTTCCTCTGCATCGTTATTCCAATCAAATTTTATACCTTTCTTCAGAAGCCTAGTAATTGGGGTTATCAAATGAGAGAAGTTACAGATAAAGCGTCTATAAAAATTAGCGAACCCCAAAAAGCTCTGTACTTGCTTCACTGAAGAAGGACTGCTCCAATCAAGAACTGCTTGGATTTTCTTTGGATCCATTTCTATACCTTCTGGACTTAAAACATATCCCAGGAATTCAACTCTAGTAGTATGGAATGTACTTTTCTCAAGTTTAACGTACAAGGAGTTGTCAAGAAGTTTTCGAAGAATAGCTCTTACTTGTTGTACATGTTCTGTGGTGTTTTTAGAATAAATGAGAATATCATCTATGTACACAATACAAAAATATCCAAAAATTCCCTTAGGACCTCGTTTATAAAAAATTGGAACGCTGCGGGAGCGTTGCAGAGTCCGAATGGCATGACCTGATACTCGTACAAACCGAATTTGGTATGAAATGCTGTTTTCCATTCGTCGCCACTTCGAACCCTCACCAAATGGTAAGCTCCTCGCAAATCCAATTTAGTATAAACGACGGCATCTTTTAGTTGGTCTAAGAGAGTAGGAATTAAGGGAAGTGGATATCTGTTCTTGATGGTTACGTTGTTTAGAGCTCTATAGTCGATGCAAGTACGCAACTCACCTCCCTTTTTTGGGATAAAAAAGAGAGGAGAGGATACTGGAGATTTCGAATGTCTAATAAATCCATTTGCCAAGTATTCATCTAAATAGTCTCTTAAATGGTCATTTTCTTTTTCGGTGAGTGCATAAATTCGACTACACGGCAAGGTAGCCCCTGGCACTAGATCTATTCGACAATCGAAGTCCCGATGAGGTGGTAAAGTATTGGCCTTTGTTTTGTCAAACACATCGTGAAGATCAGAATATTCCTTAGGAACTCCTTCCAAAATTAACACACTTTTTGAGTTCAGGGGGAAATTACTACCTTGAATCAGTACTTTGGAATCTTGTGACAATAAACAGGTTGATGTACAATAATTTGAATCTAACAGCACAGTTCTCTCCACCCAATCAATTTTGGGATTATGCTTAATTAGCCAAGGTATGCCTAAAATCAAGCGAAATTGCGGAGCGTCAATGATGTCAAAGGTTATGTTTTCTTTATGTGCATTTAAACAAGTCATTGCGAGTGTTTCGGTGTGAAACTGAATTAAACCTGATGATAACTCCTTACCATCAACAGCTCTGACCACTTCCGGGTGTTCTTTAGACTTGGTCTTGAAATCTAGTTCTTTTAAAAACATTGTGTCTATAAAATTGCCTGTGGCCCCTGAGTCAATTAAAGCGTCAACCGTCCAGTTTTTCCCTTTTTCTTTAAGAGATTGTAAAGTAACCTTTATACTAAGATGTTGGGAAGTTATTTCAGGAGTTATGGAGGCCAAACTAGAAATCTTACTCGACAATCTGACCTCTCGATTTGTCGAGCCAGTTAGTTTTCCGACTGTTGTACTAAAGCTACCTCAGGATTCTTCCCCTTGGGTTTGTTTGGGCGCACCGGGCATTCTTTAACAAAGTGGCCTGACTTGCCGCAATACAGACATTGGTTTAATTTCCTTCTTTTGTCTTTTTCCTCTTTACTTAGAGGACCTTTGATAGTGCCTATCTGCATGGGTTCTCCTAAGTCCACCTTGGGTGTGCTTTCTGTTTTTATACTGTTATTTCTTTCTTTAAAAGAAAATACCTTAACTTCAGTCTTTCCTTTTTCGCCTCTTCGTTCTGATAGACGATGATTCAGTTTTACCACTAAATCAATGAAGTCTTCAATAGTATCTGGAGGATCTAAAATCTGTGTGACCATATCCTTTAATTCGTCTTTGAGTCCTTTGTAAAAAAGGGAAACCCTTTTTTCCTCGGGCCAGTGAGCTTCAATTACAAGTCTATTAAATTGAGATATATAATGCAATAAATCAGATGAACCCTGTTTTAAATGTAATAGTTCATGATCTGCTGATTGGACAAAGACATGTTTTGCGAACAATTTTTTCATGGTATTTTTAAACAGTCGAAGATTATAGAGTATTGGGTCATCACGATCTACTATTGGCACTGACCATAAAGCTGCGTCACCTCCTAAATATGACAGAATAAAGGCTATTTTAGAGGAGTCATCAGGAAAGGCTGCTGGTTTAGCTATAAAATGTAGATGACATTGATTTAGAAAAATGGAAAATTTATTACTATCTCCATAAAATCTTTCTGGAGGTGCTAGGGGGACAGGTACAGGAGTTACAACTTGAATCTGAGTTGGTGTTGTAGATGAACTTGAACCAGAATGCAAGGTTTGAAACCCTGGTTGAAAAGTTGCAGGTTTCAATACAGACTTCTGAGTTGGGGAAAAATTCCAAGTACTAGGACCAGATTGCATATTACTTCGTATATCAGCGACCTCTCTACGAAGGGCTGCGTTATCAGCTTGAATTGCAGTTAACAGATTTGCCATGTCTTGCAAAGAATTTGCAATGGAAGGATCCATAACGTCTGGGCGAAATAATCGTCGTGGGCTTTGCCTTCTGTCAAGGTTACAAGCACCCTTACCTGTAGGCCACTTGTAGATGGATTCCGCAGAGACGTTATGGACCAACTTCCCCAAATTCTAGGCAATTCCTAGTGACTTCATACATTACACTGAGGTAATCATATAGAAATCAGGGAGGTAGGCCGGATCGTGGACGCTACCTGCTTCCTTAATTGTCGACCTGCGAGGCAATAAAGGACAGCTTTTTGTAATCTCTATCCTGTATTTCTATTCTCAAATCTTCTGCACTACTGATTTCTTCCCTATAGATTCTCTTATATAAGTTATGTGCAAGCCTACCTGCGACTGTTAAGGCCTAGGCGTCACGTCCGTGTTGTCGTCGTGAAGGGTGAAGTAGAGTAGGGCTGTGTTGAAGCAGAGGGGTTGCCAGAGAATCAGATTGCCACTGGAAAATAAACAGTTAAGAATAAGTTACTTCCTTTCTTATGTTTGCCTATTCCTTATCACTACTCCTTACTTATTTATACACCACTTACTCTCTCTGTAGTTTGTTGTGTCTTCCTTCACCTTTTCTTCCTAGACAAAATAACTATTAACAAGATACAATTTGCACAAAAACATTCAATAAGAACTATTGTCCCAAAAGTTAGCCTTGATACTTCTCAAAGCCTTAAAGATCAAGAAATGTCTAATTCAGGAAGTCTTTACTCAAGTTCTCTTAATGCTTCTTCAAAACAATGTCCAGGTAAATTGTTCGAGTTTGAAACCATTGGTCGCTTGCTTGCGTTGGGCGCCTGTTGACTCAAACAATAAATTAAAGTTTTCACTTAGCTTTTTTGTCTTCCGTGTCCTTTCTCTTTAGATGCGCGATGCCGAGATGAAGATGCCAAGATGCAGACCTTCGGAATCTCAAGGGCGTTGGCTGTTGTCTGCAGGCTCCGAGGATTCCCCAAGACGATCCTGTGCTGGGCGGTGGTGAAAGGCAAAGCGTGGAACTGCGTTGGGTGTGGCCTTTTATAGCTGTGCCACACCCAGAGTTCTCTGACGTAACGCGCACCTTTTTCCTGCGTGCGCTTTTTACAGCGTGCGCTAGCACCGTTCTTCTGCGTGAGCTCTCTCAGCATGCGCTCGCGTCCCTGAAACACTTTGTCAAATGACTGGTAGAATATGACGCGCCAGCAACTGTACAATCAGAGTAAAAATACATCCTTCTCTCTTACCATTATAAAACAGCGCTTGACCAAACTACCTGAAAAAGATTCAATAGAAGCCTAAAGTTTTAATTGAAATGAATATTCACATGAAAGTGAAAACACGGTTTACACACTCACACTTGACATTTCTGGAGTGCTGGTTGCACGGGATAGGGGTGGGTTTCTTGAGTGGGCAAAACTACTCTTGTGGGAGCCGGATGTGTGTGTCGTTAGTGGTTCATGACAGTTACTTAACGCGACATTATACATTTCCTTCAATGCTCACTTCGCTTTGGATATTTTCATATATTTCTTAAAATAGGTTCTGGTATTTTCCTATGCTTTTATTCCCATGCTTTATTATCTGTATTTTATGCTTTATTATCTGTATTTTCTATTCCCTGTTCTTCCTCTCTTTATGATGGTGCTGGACTTCTCTATTTTTCTCATTTACCTTTCATATTTCTTTCATTCTATCTTTCGCACCTCCTTTATTATGTAATATGTCTCATTTTACTCCATTGCCCTTGCTTTTATTTTTTCTCCTCCTGTTATTCTCTTATTTTGTATGGTTTTTATATCATGATTTCTTCCATTTTACTGCCTATATTTCATGATAATGGTATATGGTTTTCCATATTTTTCTTGTTGTAATCATATTCTAACTGCGTTTTACATATTCAGTTCTATTAATTGTTCCCCGAATCCCCATTCTTCTTTGCTCGGAGGGGGACTGACCTCCCTTGGTGCTGCTGTAGGTGCACCCAAACCCGTAGTTAACAGTCTAGGTTTCTTTTTTCTTCTCTTTCTTTTCTTTTCTTTCTTTTTCATTTCATTTTCTTCTTTGCATCTTTAATACTTTCTCTTTCTCTATTCATATTGGATCTGTTCCACTCCTCACTCTGCCTTTATAAACTACTTTCCCTTTTTTTCCTTTCTTCTTCTTCCTTGCCCAGAGTAACACACCTCTTCTCTTTATTTATTTTCTCTTTCCTCTTTCATCTTCTAGTTCAACTTTACTGTCATGTCTTCTACTCATCCGTTGTCAGTGATTTCTTGAAATGTTCATGACCTCACTCACTATATTAAACGAAAGAGGGTTCTTTCATACTTGCATTCTAAACATGTAGACGTTGCCTTACTGCAGGAAACCCATTTGGACGATATTGAATCTAGTAAACTTAGCAGGGATTGGGTGGGTAAAGTCATTCATAGCAGTGTTTCCAAACCGGACCCCACTAATCCCAACCCCGTTCGTAAGTGTGGCGTTGCCATTCTTTTTCGAAAGTCACTTCCTTTTACGATTATCTAGACATGGACTGACCCGGATGGTCTGTATGTATTTGTTAAGTTGAAACTTGGAAATTCTTTCATTTGTCTTGGTTCTGTCTACGCTCCATTAGGTTCCAAAAGCAATTTTTCCTTCGACTCAATCGTCTCCTCACAGAAATAAATGCTACCCAGTTTCTCATTGGAGGTGATTGGAACTGGACTCCAGTTCTTGCCCTTGACAGAACAGGTTGCCTTGATACCGTCAATGCATCCGATAGAGCCATTTTGCGTGACATCCTTACTGATATTGGTCTGGTTGATCACTGGAGACTCAGTCACCCTCAGGATAAAGAATACACATTATTTTCTTCTACTCACGGTACATTCTCCCGTCTTGACTACTTTCTTCTTTCGCAACATACAGTCCGGCTAGTTACAGTATCGAAAATCCTAAAAGCAGCCATTTCTGATCACTCCCCTGTTTTCTTGTCTCTTGATTTGGGTCTTTCCAGTCCGGGGTGCAAATCATGGCGTTTAAACATTAATAAATATAAGACACCATCTGGTAAACTTCTCTTGCAGTCGCACCTACGGGGCTACCTTTTGAATAATGGGGACTCAATCTCCTCTAAAAGAACGGTATGGGCAGCGGCTAAGGCAACTATCAGAGGCCAACTTATGCGGGACGCTGCTCTATATAACAAGAAGAATGTTTCCAAACATTGGCCGACTTTCCCAATTATATGTTTCAAAACCAACCCTTCAAAATCGTAAACAGACACACATGTATCTCAACAGTCTTTTTACTTCTAAGGCCGAATATGCCTTACAAAGGATGAAAGGGCGTCACTACGAGCAATGTGAAAAAGCTGGCCGGCTGCTGGCTGCGCAATTGCGTCAGAGGGAGGCTGCTATGGCAATTCCCGCTATTACATCAAGTTCTGGCGTTATGCTTACTCGACCGCAAGAAATCGTTGATGAATTTGCTTCATTTTACAGATCTCTCTATTCACCAAACACTCACATTGACACATCAGCGATGTCCAATTTTTGGGATACAGTACATCTTCCACTACTCTCTGATGATGGTAGAGCTCTACTTGATGGACCTATTATGAAGGAGGAAATTTCCACAGCTATTGCTACTTTACCGTACCATAAAACACCAGGTGAGGATGGTTCCCCCCTGAATTTTTCAAGTGTACTGTCAGAGTATGGTTGATACTCTACATGCCGCATTTGCAGAAGCCACAGTAGACTCCTCTCTTGGTTCTATTTCCAACAAGGCCATCATAGCTGTTTTACCAAAACCTGGTAAGGATCCTCTGCTTTCCAACAAGGCCATCATAGCTGTTTTACCAAAACCTGGTAAGGGTCCTCTGCTTTGTGGTAGTTACCGCCCTATCTCTCTTTTAAACTCTGATGATAAAATTCTTGCAAGTATCCTCGCATCACGTCTTCGTAAGGTTTTACCTTCTTTAATCCACAATTCACAGGTAGGCTTTGTTCCTGGTCGTTTATCTTGAAATCATTTACGTACTCTCTCCCATGCCTTATGGTCAGCTAAAAATCTTGCTAGTGATACCATACTCCTTTCTTTAGATGCCGAAAAAGCATTCGATCGTATTGAATGGGAGTATCTTTTTACCATAATGCAACGATTTGGTTTAGGCGACCAATTTATAGCTAAAGTGTGTCTGCTAATTGATAGTCCTTCAGTTCAAGTTAACTGCGGCGGTTTCCTTTCCACTCCATTTCCAATCAGACCGGGTACTCGTCAAGGTTGCCCTCTTTCCCCTCTTCTTTTCCTTCTAGCAATGGAACCTTTGGCTGCTGTAATACATCAATCACCTGCAGTGGTTGGAGTTCCTCTTCCAATTGGTCATTCAAAAATGTATTTATACACGTATGATATTCTTCTCACACTTACCGATCTTCCCCGCTCTCTCCCTGCTCTTCTTCGCATCATAAATAATTTCTCTTCTTTTTCCGGTTATAAGATTAACTGGGATAAGAGTGAAGCATTGCCTATGTCCATTGGTACTACAAAGCTGCAATTTCCGGTTTTCCATTTCATTGGCAATCTTCCCGCCTTAAATATTTAGGAGCATTCATTAACAGAGGATTGGATAATATAGTTATGGACAATTTAACACCGCTGATTGCACAAATGCAACGAGATTTCGATAAATGGAAAGTCCTCGGCTTATCTCTTTGGGGACGGGTTCAGGCGGTTAAGATGGTCACCCTACAGCGATTTCTTTATGTTTTAGGTATGCTCCCTTTAAACATTCCCCTGACTATTCTAAGGTCCATTGACTCCAAAATAAAATCTTTTATCTGGGGCACGGCTATGCCGCGTATTACCTTGGCCAAACTCAAATCCCACCAATTACATGGTGGCTTGGGTCTTCCTTCTATTGAGCATTACTCACTCGCCCTCCATCTTTCACAGCTTTCCTTCTTTTTGCCCACGTCTAAAGACATACCTCAATGGGTCCCACTTGAACGTCCCTTATTATCTTCTAGTCTTGGCTTGTCCCTCTTATATGGTAAAGGTTCCAGTTCTTCCGACCCTAAAAATCCTATCTTATCTGCAATGCATAAATCTTGGCAAAGAAACCATCGCTTACTTAAATCTAACCCGCGGCTTCACGTCAAAGCTCCTTTATGGTCCAATTCAGCTATTCGTGTTCATGGTCGCATGATATCATGACCTCTGTGGCAGGAGGCTGGTGTTCACTTTTTGGAACAATTGTTCCATAGCAACAACTTTAAATCTTTTTCTCAAATCAGTGAGGAATTCCATTTACCATCCACACAATCCTGTCAATATACTCAACTTCAACAAACCATCACAAAACATTTACAGCCTGATTCATGAAGTAAAATTGCGCCCGCAATCGCTGCAAAAATGCAAATGCGGGCGCAATTTCCGTAATCGGCATTCAACATCAAAATAGCGAATTCGCAAACACATATTTGCGAATTCGCTAATATATTCGCAGTATCCCGGCAGGTGAGCATTAGCGAATCGGAAATAGCGACACACCACGGATTCTGCGAAAATAATTGCGAAATCGCAATATAATCGCAATCGGTATTCAAGAAAAATCGCTATTAGCGAAAAACCCAAAAATCGCTATTTGCACCGCGCAAAATAAGGACAACTCAAAGCAGGTGGTAACCATGAAAGCCATGCAAAAAAAACATTCAAAAAACCGTTGTCCTATCACCAACAGGTACTGGCCTGACCAATCACACATAAGGACCATCATCAGCAGCAGCATTAGGAGTCCCACAATGCCAGGAATGTACATGGTGGTGAGGCGTCGCAGGCTAGAGCGATTAGCACGGAGGAGACGCAGGATCCAGGACAGGATATTCCGCCAGCGGGTCACCTTGCTGGGCCAAACCAGAGAGCAGATATATGCTAAATACAGGCTGAATGGGGAAATGATAATGCAGCTAATACAGGACCTTGACCCCCTGATGCAGCACCCAACAAGCCGTACCAATGCTGTGCCTACACATGTGCAGGTATTGTGTAGCCTGCACCTCCTGGCCTCCGGGAGTTTCCAGGGGATAGTAGCGGCTGCTGGGGGGATATCCCAGCCCACCATGTCACGCTGCCTCCACACTTTTGTTGACGCCATGCTCACCCAGCTACACCGTCACATCAAATTCCCCGCCAGCCAACAGGAATTGGACATGACCAAGCTACAATTCTACAATGTAGCCCATTTTCCACATGTGCTCGGATGTATAGACTGTACCCACGTCGCCATCTGCCCACCAGCTGGCATGGAGTATATGTTCCGCAATAGAAAGTCCTACCACTCCCTCAACATCCAGATGGTCTGCAATGCTAAGACATACATCACTGACATTGTCGCACAGTACCCAGGGAGTACCCATGACTCCTTCATTTTCCGGCACAGCGGACTCCACACACGACTGGTCAGGGGAGAGTTTGGGGAAGGACACCTACTTGGTAAGTACACTTTGTTTGAAATGTCACATTGCAAAGATGTAACAGCGCAGCACAGGCAATCACCATCTGCTCCTCTCATTCAGGTGACAGTGGCTACGCCCTCCGTGAATACCTCCTGACCCCATACCTCAACCCTGCTACACCCCAGCAACAGCGCTACAATATTGCACACATACGGACAAGGAATTGCATAGAAAGGACATTTGGCCTGCTCAAGAGCAGGTTCCGCATACTGCACAAGACAGGTGGGGCCATGTATTACAGTCCTGAAAAGTGCTGCCGCATTGT
Source organism: Lissotriton vulgaris (assembly GCF_964263255.1). Lineage (NCBI taxonomy): Eukaryota > Metazoa > Chordata > Amphibia > Caudata > Salamandridae > Lissotriton > Lissotriton vulgaris. The sequence goes on from NC_141697.1 coordinate 172,891,516, forward strand.
GCCTGTCTGCGCAATACTACATAACATTGCAACCAAGCGCCGGATACCTGTTGACATCTCTGGCAGTGAATCTGAGGGGGACAACCGGCCACCTGCACATGCGCACCATGCACATGGGGAGAACCCAGCAGAAGGGCACAGACGTTGCAACCACATCACAGTGAACAGTTTCTAGTACAACCACTTCCATCACCCCACAAATCAACAATGCATGCTAAATGTAATGATGACACAACGCTAATGTGTGTAGCAAAATAAATGTATTTGTTAAATTCACAAAAATAAAAATAAGGTTCCAGTCCAAATAAGTACAACAAACAGTATTACGCCATACTGCTGTGCATCACTACATGGCAGGCTTAACCTCAGCCTGTGCCATTGATTAACTGCAGTTCTCAGGAGCGACTAGTGCGCATTGCGCCATAGCGCCTCTGAGGGGCATCCTCCTCCGGGGCTTCAGGCAATGGGGTGGGCCTGGTGCTGCGGGTGTGTGGTGGGACCTGTGAGGCAGATTGAGAGCTGACGCTGGACGCCCCCTCACTCGCATCATCACCCCCCACAACAGATGGAATAGCTGGAGGGTGAAGAGCAATGACGGCCGTGGTGAGGGTCTCCAGCACCCTTGTCATGTCCTCGCTGCACTGTATGATTTGGTGCTGCTGGGTCAGGGAGCGCCGCGCCAACAGAGACGTAGCATTCGCTGCTACGTAGCTTGCCCTGATGTAAGTGGCCAGCCGGGTCATTAGTTGGCGGTGGCGCCGGCGTGCTCCACTGCGCTCTCTCGACATGGCAGCGGTGTTGGCCTCCATGGCTGCAGCCATGCGGGCCATTCCATCTCCCACACCTGCCATGGCTGCAGTCATGTTCTCCAATCATTCTCCCACACCTGCCATGTCTGCCCTCATGCCTTCCATGTGGCCTGCAACAGAGGCCACATTGCGCCCTATCATGTGCAGTTGCAGCTGTATAGCTCCCTGCTGCTGAGCCTGGCGCTGGTGAATGCGAAGCATGCGTCTCTCGACGCTGAGCCGCGCCAGTCCCTGAGCATTGGCCCGCCTGCTAGCTGCTCTGGAGTGCTGGCGTGACCTGCCACGCCTGCCCTGCTGGCCTGAGTGTGAGGCTGGCCGCTGTGTGGACACTGGCGCAGCCCCGGATGTAGAGGCGACAACTGCTGGGGGTATGACCGCCGGTGTTGCAGGTGCGCCAGATGCAGGGGGTGAGACTGCTGGTGTGGCTGTTGTAGAAGATGCAGGGGGCACAGTAGTGACAGCCCTGGCTGCGGCTCTGGGGGGAGAAGCAGCGGTGGCAGGAGGCACAATGGTGGCTGGCCTGCCAGCGGATGTGGGTGCTGCACCAGTCGCAGGGGGGACGCTGCAGGTGGTTCTTGCTGCTGGTGTTGATGCAGCGGCAGGGGCTGGTGCCTGGGTTGGTGTTGGCACCTCCTCCTCCTGGACGCCCTCATCGATTTCCAGCCTATCGCTGTCGCTGGTATCGCCACCTGTGGGGGTAAGTGGTGGATCATTAGTTGCATGTATCTGGCAGACGTGCAGTTGCTACATGCATGCTGGGTGACATTCCCTGAATGGCAGTGGCTTTGTGTGCTTTGGGACCTGTCTGGCTGCATTGTGGTACTACAACATTGTGGCCAGACTACATCTCCCACAATGCTTCAGGACATTCCTTGATGTGCAACTATGGCATGCCTATGGGACATTGGGGGAGCCTATTTGGTCATGGACATCCATAGGGGGCAGGGTCGCAGTCGCATGCCACTTGCCTTGGGTGTCTTGGGTGGTGCGGGATGAGTCCAGTGTTGTAAATCCGACACAGGCCTCCTTCTCCAGGGTGTTCTCGACCTGGTCCTCCATGGGAGTATTGGGTGGTACAGTTGGTCCTCCTCCTCCAGTGCCCGAGGACTCCCCAAGGCGCGCCGCCACCTTCTCCTTGGCACGGCCTCGGAGGTCGTACCACCGCTTTTTTAATTCCTCGAGGGACCTGTCCGCCACTCCCACGGAGTTCACAGCAGAGGCTATCCCCTGCCATATGCGCCGCTTCTCCTGTTCAGGGACCCTCCGAGAATTTGCGCCAAACAGTCTGTCATGGTTGGCCACAACCCCCTCTATGAGGAGTTCCAGCTCCTGCTCTGAGAATTTCAATTTTCTTTTGCGCCCAGACGAGCTGCTGGTGCCAGGTGCAGGTTCCTCAGCCATTACCAGGGTTGTGGATCAGTGTTATTTTTCAAGATTAGCTGCAGCTCTCCAAAATGCTCCCTCTCTCTCAGCCTCACTGTGGAAAATGGTGGTGGGAACCGGCAGCTTCCTGGTTGTGATGTCATCACTGGGCTCGAAATGCGACTTCCCGTTTTCCCGATCTCGCGAGTTTGCGATCTCGCAAATAGCGATATCGCAAATAGCGATATCGCTATTTGCGAGCTTGCAGTCCAGGCGCGGGTAGCCGGAAATAGCGATTATTCTGCGATTATCGGTCATCGCTAACGGAATTAGCGATCGCGTGCGAATCGCTTTTTTTTATCGCAATTCTTCATGAATTCGGATTTGCGATTTCTGAATAGCGATTCGCTTTTTTTCGCTATTACAGAATCGCAAATGCCGATTTTCATGAATATGGCGGTTAGGCTCTCCACCCGATTTGTTGGCTATATCTCCTATTTTATCTTATTTACATTTGTGGGGAAATCTTAAAGGTGTGACTACTGGTCTTCAAAAAACTTTCCTGCATCCTCTCTTTTCGCAACCTTTCTCGAAAGCTCTTCAATTAAAGTGCCAATCTCGCTTTTCAGTTACATATTCCATTACTCAATGGGATCAAACTCTGGAAGGTTTACATAAAGGTGTCCGAGAGGCTCGTCTCAAATTTTGCATTTTCAAAATCATCCATGAATGGCACTGGTCTCCATCTAAACTACATCATGCTAAATTGCTAACACACTCTTTGTGCTGGAGATGTTCTGCTTCTGGCTGTGATATTACACACATTATTTGTGAATTCCCCCGTACTAGATCATTTTGGCTTTTTATTAGAAAGACTCTGGCATCTATCATGTCATTACCTTTACCCTTTACTTCTGCAAATATTATTTTACATGATTTTCGAGGTCTCCCGACATTGTCAAAACCCCAGACTCGTCTTCTTCATACTGCTTTGGCTCCGGCCAAAATCTGTATATTACGCCATTGGAAGTCTTCCTCATCTCCTTCTCAGAAAGAGTGGCTGTTGGCCATGGTACAAACAGCCTCTTATGAACGTGTAATTTATAATTTGCAAGATCAGGCTTCTGTTTTCCTTCAAACATGGTCCCCATTCATAGAAGCCACGGTGGATAGTGACTCTGTTTCCATTCCTTCCTCCTCAGCGTCTGCTATTCCTTCTTAATCATTTTCATTTTTATTTTACGTCTGTGTACTCTTCCTGGTTTTATCCTGCTCATTAATCCTTTTCATTTGTCTCTGTCTCCTCTTCTCCTCTTCTTTCTCTTGTTACTCTGGGATTCTTTGTTCCTTTTTCTTTTCTTTTCTTTTCTCTTTTCCTTTCATTCTTTTACTTTCTTCTTTTCTGCTATTTTTCGCTTTATAACTTATAGAATAATTGCTATTTTTGCTTTTCCACATTTAAAATATCCTATGTATAATTATATCATCTTCATATTGTATTTTAATATCTATTTACTTATGTATGTATTTCTGTATTTTCATTTAAAAATCTTTAATAAAAAAATTTCAACACAAAAAAAGAGCAATGGGTGTTGTGGTGTAGCACCCACAGCAGCATCCATGGCACACCCCTCTCGTGCTAAGTGCTGCCTGAATAGGGGCATTATTTACAAGGCGGCATTAAGCCATGTTAAGGGGCTTAACACCGCCTTGTAAATAAGACAAAGGAGTTTATGTCACCAGAACGTCAACAAAAGTGACATTCTGGTGGCGTTAACTCCTTGTGAATATGAACCCTAGTTTCATACAAAATAGAAGGCAAGTAAATCTTTTTAAAAGTTTTTTTTACATGGGTATTGTTAAGTAGCAGTGCAAGTAAATTAAAATGTATGAAATACAACATATTTCTAATTATAAGTTAACCAATTTTCCCATCTGACACATCACATAATACACACCTATATAAAATAATTAATACAATTTTCCTAGCCCTATATCTCAAATCAGTATGTGAATGCATATTTCTTACAAATGTACATGTTCACATTCACATATAACTTTTAACACCCTATTATTAAGCTGGTTTTAAATAAAAATGTTAATACTATTTTGTATTTTGTATTTAAAGTGTTTATCATAAAGCACAAAATTCATCAGAGTGTAACCTTCATCATTTTTATCCACTTAGCACACACTTCTCAATCATATCAATCAACCGTGTACCTTAAATATAGATTTCCACTAACCAGGAACTGATATATATTACGTATAAAAATCATCCATATTATCTCTGTGGCTGAACACACACATGCTAGGCATTGCACTCATGAGTCTAGCCTAAGTGAAGATAAATTGTGGCACAGCATATATGTAAACCACAATATGTCTAACCATTCTTACATTTATTTAAAAAAATATGGGGGCATATTATCAAAGGCTGGTGTTAAAGTTATCGCCGTTTTATGGGCAGGAAACTGCCGATAAAACTGCGATAATGGTTTTGTTAATACGCCCTTGTTAATTCCCATAGAAGCCCATGTTAACACAAGAACATGGGCTTCTATGGGAATTAACAAGGGCATATTATCAAGGCCATTATCGCCGCTTTATCGGCAGTTTGCTGCTGATAAAACAGCGATAATTTTAACACCAGTCCTTGATAATATGCTCCATTGTTTTTAATGTTGTCACACTCACTACCGCTCTAAATGTCACTTGCACTAGAATCTCACATCAGTACTACTTTCTTTCACACATCTTCAAAAGGGATTGAAATTCACCTCCCACTTTACAACACCAGCTAAAGAGTAAGACATGGAAATGGAAGGAAATTATTAAAAGACACAACATATTGGGCTATGCCATCACATATGACAACGTTTTGGACCGTTTTAAAACACAATGTATCTTCAAGTAAACAACAAAGACAATTTCAGAAATGTAACGTATTTATAGAAATAAAACCTAAAACTGACCAAAAACATCCTCCTCCTATGGGTATTTGTGAACATGTACAAAAATAAAGAATGTTCTTTCATAGTCCCTTGATCACCAAAGTTCAAAATCCCCCAGGCATAATTCTTTACATCCGCACATCTGCATCTACCTCCTCCTCAGAGGGCTCTCCCTTCTCTTGAAGATTATGGGCACCTACTTCTTGGATGCAATGGCTTCGGGGATGACTCTCGCAGCGACATGATGCAGTCCGCAAGCAGGCGGTGCACCGATCTCATCCAGCGACAACAGGATCTGCTCAACACTCGCAGCGATGTTAGTCTTACCGCACCGGTCTGGTGCATCCCGCAAATGAAGGATGCGACGGCTCTGGCAGCGGCAACAGGCGCTGCGATGATCTCGGCCTTAGTAGCGGTGGGAATTTCATCGCACTGTCGGGGATGCGCTCCGCAGCGAGCGATGCAATAACTTTTCTGTAGCAAAGTCTTTAAATCTTAGTTTCCAGCTTCCCAGCACAGGTACAACTTCCAGAGGCACCACAAATGGGCCACGCACTCCAGGAAGGACAGAACTCTTTCAGTAGCGCTCAGGGGAAGCTGGGCGTGAAGTCCTTTTGTTCCTGGGACTTCAAAACAGGGAGCCGGCTCTTCTCAGGCCCTTGGAGATTCCTTCAGGTAAGGGGACACAGCACAAAGCAAAGTCCTTCCCCTCTCCTTGGCAGCAAAGCAACAGCAGGGCAATCCAGCAGAGCAACAGCTGGACAATCTTCCTTCCTCAGTTTCAGCTTTCTCCTTGGCAGAGGTTCCTTCTTGATTCCAGGATGATCTAATTTTCTGTTGTCAGGGGTCCTGTACTTATAACCCTAAAAGTCTTTGATCTCTTTGTGCAAGTAGGCCCTGAGCCCGGTCTGAACCAGTTCTGGGTGTTTCTAGAGCACTTTGTTTTCCTGGCTTCTCCTTTCCTTTCAGAGTGAGGGGCAGGGTCGTCAGCCACCCACCAGGAGATGGAGCCAGCATTGTGGAAGGCAGGCACAGCCCTATTCAGGCCCAGGTGCTATCTCCTACCACCACTCAAGTTGCAAATGCAGTCATTCAGCCTAGGGCTGACTCAGCCAGCCTCCTGGGGAATCCCCAGCCCCTGTCACTCTCAAACCAGATAGTCAATACACAAACAGGCCAAGGCACACAGAAGGGTCAGACAAGAGAACAGCAACTTTCTAAAAGTGCTGTTCTCAAACACAGGATTTAAAAACAACCTCTCCTAAAAGATGTATTAATAAATTCTGAGTTCAGGGATACTAGACTCTTATGTCCTATCTTGTTCCTATGGGAAGAAATGCTGGTAGCCACTGTAGCTAGCATCCCCCATGTTAACCTTTGGAGCAAGATAGCCTTACAATAGTGAAAAACGAAAATGGCTGTAATTCACTACCAGAGCATGTCACCTGCACCAGTACATGCTCTACCTTTCACATACACTGCACCCTGCCCAGGGGGGTACCTTGGTCCTTCCATAGGGGTGACCAATGTGCACAAAAAGGGAAGGGTTAGGCCTGGTCAGTGGGGACACTGACCAGGAGGACATGGCAGTTCACAGACTGCACACAGGCACTGCGGTGGCAGGCCTGAGACACCATTTTAGGGCTACTCATGTGGGTGGCACAATCAGTGCTGCAGGCCCACTAGTGGCATTTGTACATTCAATCATAATAAAAATTTACACAGGGAGCACTTACACTCTGACACTGATCAGCAGTGGCAGAGTGTCCAGCATCTAAACCAGCAAAAACGAAATCCAGCACAGCATCAAAAATACAGGAGGTAGAGGCCAAAAAGACAGGGAAACCATGCCAAATATGCAAGATCTAACACATATGATAGCGTTTTAGACCTTTTTAAAACACAATGTATCTTCAAGTAAACAACAGAGACAATTTCAGAAGTGTAACGTATTTATAGAAATAAAAATTAAAGGTGACCAAAAACATACTCCTCCTATGGGCATTTGTGAACATGTAGAAAAATAAAGAATGTTCTTTCATAGTCCCATGATCACCAAATTTCAAAAGCCCCCAGGCATAATCCTTTACATCCCAACATCTGCATCTACCTCCTACTCAGAGGGCTCTCCCTTCTCTTGAAGATTATGGGCACCTACTTCTTGCAATGGAGTAAGGATTGTAGGATCTTTTTAAATGGGACAGGGCCGGGTGGTTCAGTGGAAGTAGGCTGATAGAAATGGTGAGGTTTGGGGGAATGCTGGATTTTGTGCGTATGCGAGTGTTTGGGGATATAGGAGTGTTTGGGGATATGGACAGGTTTAGGGGTTTTGTGTGTCAGGGCCATGTGAATGGTGGAGGGATGATTTTAAAGGGAGAAATTGGGGTGGGATGTAGAATGAAGTCAAGGCTTGCTATGGGGTCAGGTGGTGGACTTGGGTCAGTGCTTTGGATGTGGGCGGGGTAGAATGGTAAACAGGAGGGAATATGGTAAGATGAAGGGACAGGATCAAGTGGTGCGAAGCACTGCGGCATTAGGAGACAGCAAATCTCTTTGTAAGGCAGTCAGGGTAGAACACATGCCATCCAGGATGTCAATTAGAATGTATCAGTTGCTGACTGACACAATGGAAAGCATGCAGCAGTGCAGTCTGCCCTACAAAGCGGCATTTCAGAACTTCTTTAGAATCTGACATCATTGCTGGTAGGATGGAAATAAGGAATGGTGGGGCATATTACCAACAACTAGCGATAATTATCGCTATGTTGGCATAGCGGCAATAGTTTTATCGCCGAGCTGCAGCGTTTTTTATCGCTTAGAAACCTTGCTATTATCAAAGTTTATCTCCTAAGCGATAAAAATTGGCCGAAATGCATGAATATCGCTGAAAAGTCAGCGATATTCATGTATTACCGAGCTAATGCTCTTAGCCATGTTATCCACCTACCATTGGGTAACATGGCTAAGAACTGCTCAGGGGCTGGTGTTAGCTTTTGGAGATATTCGCGCTTAGCGTGAATATCTCCAAAAGTTGGTAATAGGAAATAGCGATGTTAGCGACTGTTTCCAGTCGTTAACATCTTAGCACGCCCACTTTGCATGTCATTAGTGATAATTTTCACTGACATGCAAAGCGGGGCCCAAGATGGTCGCTATCTCCTACTAGCTGTCGCTAACTGGTGTTAGCGACAGCTAGGTAATAGGGAGATAATTTTATCTCCGCTTTCTTGGCTTTTAAAGCCAAAAAAAGCGGAGATAAACCCCTTTGATAATCTGCCCCGGTGTGTTTGGGTTTTGAAGACCCCCGCCCATTTCCATTCCCAAAGGGAATAGGACTGAGGGTGCTGCTGGTAGTAATGGTATCAGACACTGCAACAGATGGATCACCGTGGGATGGTTTGTTTGCTGTCACATGGGCTGGCCTGAGTTGGAGGCCTCGGAGTCAGATGTTGTACTGGCCTTCTGCTCATCTCCAGGTCCCTCAGTGCCACTGGGTGCCTTGATATCTATCTGTGGCTCTACCTTCTGAATCGCAGTGGCTCTGTTATTGCTCCCTTGATGTTTGGTTAACGTTTCGCTTTCGAGCTCCAGAAAAGGCTGAAACTCCCATATGCAAACATCAGTTCCAGACTACAGAGGCCAATTACAAAATGCACACACACCAAAGCGGCACAGACATAATACCAATTTTACAAATTACAATGTACAATATCATGCTCAATAAATGCCACACCAAGCACCATTATAAAGAGCCTGATTGTGATTTCGGAGTCTCGGTTGCTCTTTCACAAATCTCAAGGATATTCTTCCTGCGTTCATCAAAGTGGATTTTATTATCAGTCACTTATTATAATAGGAGGAACCCAATATCCGTTTGTGATAGAGTAACCCAGCCGACAAACTTTGAATGTGGCCCATACTTTTCCCCCAACACATTAAAAGCTGTTCTGCTTTGACTTTTTTTGTCAATGACTTATTTCCTCAAAAGAAACTCCAGCAAATGTTTATTTTGATTCATTTTAAACAGCGTTGAGCCCACTTTTATGGAAATGGTCTATATTCACATTCAAAAAGCTTTATTTCAGAAGCGTGTGCCTTAAAAGCACCATACACATCACGCAATAAATATAAGAATATAAAGGTCAGGGAAACTGTATTCACTTCTAGGGAGTCTAATCCAACTTCGGTGCAAATTAGAATGAAATCTACAATGTCGAGTTTCGAGGGACACTGCAGGCTGACTAAATATTTAAAATTGAGTAAAGAATCGCACAGGAAATGCTTTTGTTATAAGGCAAACCCGTGGATAGGAAAAAGCGTTAAAATAGTACAACTGCATTATTCATTCGTCTCCCATTTTTTTAACCCACACGTTTAGCCACAAGCACCCTGGAGAGTGCCTAATATATCAGACAAGGAGGAAGTTTGTGTCAATCCCGGGTATCTTTTGGGAAAATATTTAAAATATATATAAAACGATCCATAGTACCACATACCCCACCTCGTGTGCCCCCAATGTAAAAATGCCTAATCTGGAACAATTCGGGCAGACATAAAATTACAGTACATCATTTCTAAAACAGCAATAAAAAGTTAAGTGCAGAGGATACGGTGCAAAATGACAAACAGGTGGATGAAAGTCATAACGGGGCTATGGAAGAAAAAGAAAACGATGTTCCATCAGTTACAGCATTGTTATACATTCATCTCCCATTGCTTAATATCCTTGTTCCGGATAGTCCGCATACATCCCAGGAATGTTGCTGTGTAACAAGCACAAAGGGGGCTATCGTCTTTTCTCAATATCCTCAGAGCGAATTTGCTGCAGGTGGGTTCAGCTCCCCAGCGACAGGTGTGATCCACCTTGAGCGAGGGCTAGAGTATGAATGGCATGCAAAAAGAACATGAGCCACAGTTTATTTTGCAGTCTTGCATCCAGGATGAAGCGTGGTGCGAAGTCCATTTGTCCGTAAAAGATTTCAAGGGGAGCGAGAAAGCTGTGTGTAAATTCAATGTACAATTGCCTGTCTCTAGGAGTGGTATTAAAGTCCAGATGTGGTTCCAGGGCACCGGCAGTCTTGAAATCGAAGAATTAATTCACCAAAGACTCTCTACAAGAAGAGGCTAATTCGTTTTGTGTGACCCATTCCCAGTAACATTCCTTTCTTTGAGCCTTTGAAGGAATGAGTTCCAGAAGACCGGTGTTCCGTGATGCTTGCAGAACCAGAGACGTAAGCTGATCCTTGATATACCTGAACCAAGATACTTTATGAGGGGTGTGAATACTAACTACCTCCTGAAATGCTTCAGCAAATATGGCTAGCTCCTGTGTGATCATCAACCTCCGCCAATAGACTAGGGAGTGTAGCCTACCCTAGCCTTGTTCCAAATAGATTTCTTGCCCATATCGAGTTTTAAAGGGAAAATTGGGGTACTAGGCTGCAGATGGACTAGATTGACCAAGTCAATTTGGCGACGCTTGAAAAACCCCAAAAGCTCTGTCTCTTCCAATGCTGACCCTAAAGCATTCATGTTGCATATCTGAAGGGCGGCTGCTACTGGTTTGCGAGAGGAAGCTTTACGCTCAGTTAGCAGCGCTCCAGCAATTTGCCTATGCTTAATGCCCATTTTATCGACATGGGATTGCCATGACATGTTTCTTGCTAATTTAATACCTAGGTACTGGAAGGTGTCTACTCAATCAAGGACCTCGACCCCAGAAGAAGCCTCCCCCTGTAAGACTTGTGCAGATTTATGGTCATGAACTTCGTCTTGAAGGAAATAACCACTAACGCCCGAACCTGATAAAGGGCCATATGTATGAACACATTTTCCCATAGACACGGAATGGGTAAAACCCTTTGATACATCTGTCCCAAAATTCTTCAAAGCAATTAAGTAGAAGCTGGCGTCCTCCAGGTGTTTTTGCTACCAATAGAGTATTGTCCGCGAAGAGGATCACAGATTTTTTGTGTTTGCCAATAGAGAGGAAATTAACTATATTGTTCAGAAACAAGGAGAGCCATGTAGGGGCCAACACGCAGCCCTGCTGGACATCTTTATTAGTTGTTATTGTTACAGTTTTTTGTCCCTGCTCACCCCACTGATTTGCCTGCATGGCCCCATTCATGCAGGCAAATCATTTTAGAGTATGTCACATGGCATTCCCATGTCATGTAGCACAAGCCACAACATTTGGCACGGGACCGGTTCAAAGACACCCCTTAGCTCAATAAATACAATATAGAGGCTGGTCTTTCCAATCAATGAAAACAGTATTCCAGCATAAAAGCATGCACTCTAAAGACGTGGTCGGGTGCTTGTTTTGGCCCTAAAGCCTGCTTGATATGAATTTTCTGCTCCTTAATCTAATCTTGGACTTTGCCCAGAAATGCACAGCAAAATACTTTTGTATTGCATCAATTAGGCTGATATTAGATAGATAGTTGATGGGAGAGTCCCTACCCCTTTTATGTAAATTGGCAAATTTCCATGAGGAAGGGATAGGCACACTCCTGGCAATATGGTTTGCCAACAATAAAATAGATTTTGCCCAGTTCTTATTTGAATAAGTCTCCTGGGATGCATTTGGGGCCCGGTGCTTTGTTGCACACAATAGTATCTATAGAGGTAAGGATCTCGCCCTAGTCAAAAATGTTTTGTTGGCTAATACGGATGATTGCTGCTAAAGAAGAAATTAGCTCTCTCTGGGATTCATTTTAGTAAAGGGCTTTGTAGTGGTTGACCCAGGCAGTCAGTGCAATCGTGTTATCTGCTTTGAAGTACATCCTTATTACCCCCACCACTAACCAAATCCTAGAATTTATTTGAATTTTTCCCTCGGCAGGCATCTTTTAGGTCTTGCCATCATTTTTCCTTTCAGGGTCTCCTGGCCTTGTACTGGGTTCCCTTGCAAGTTTACCTCAGAGTGCTTGTTGTGCCAAGGTATTTTTGCCTAATGGCTTTTACCAATTCAGACCTAGATTTCCAGTAACTTTTATTGTACTAGTTAGGGGGATTAAATGGCTGGTTTTCGATTTCACAGGAGAGGCTGTGAAGTTCTGTCTCAGCTTCAAAGAAAGCTGAGTGAATGCTTGCAACCTCAGACCAATTCTCCTCACTGGACAATAACACATCCATCTCAGAAATGGCTGATAGTACATCTGTAGATATGGTAGTAAGATTGTGTCAGTTTGTGGAGCTACATGGCGTCTGTTGTTAGCAAGGAAGACCTCTTCTGCATGGCAATGTGGGCATGGTTTACTTGATTGATTTCCATACAGTGATTTTAGGGAGGTTCATTATGGATTGTGATCAGACTCTGGGGTCTCCCTTACTTCCATATCGAATATAGTGTGCAAAAACCCGAGGTCAACTAATATGTAGTCAATCCGACTGGTAGAGTTGTGTCTCTGAAAAGTGGTAACCCCATGTTACTTGCTAATAGTTCTGCCATTGGTAGCTCTTATCCCATATTCTAGCAAATGGGGCCTTCAACTGTAATGCCACCCATGACCACTTCTTAACTGGAGGTATGTCCAGTCACAGGATGCCCCATAATTCATCCTTTTTGGCTGCAAAGCTAATGTCGTCCCTGTCCAGGGGCTTAAAAGTAGTGTTAAAATCACCTGCTATAATGAGCCAGTGAGATGAGGGCATTTTATCCAGACTGGCCTCCAAAGACTGTAGTACTGGTGACTAGGAACCTCCCTTTATGCCTCTAACATGTACAGTTTTTGATATCCACAGGAGATTAACGGTACATTTGTATGCGATCTTAACCCAAATCAATAGGCCTCTAGATGGGCTCTCTTTTAAACTAGGAATATCAGGGATGAAATAACTTATGTAACGGACCCCATCGATCGGCTCAGTGCACCACGCTTCCTGGAAGAGGCAAACATTGAAGCTGCTTATAAGGTCCCTCCACTCAGGTAATGATAGCTTGTTGTGGATACTGGCCAAATTACAGAATACCAAAAATGTTACTGCAGTTGTTGCCACATTACATGCTGCCAGATTGGCAGTTGAGAGGTCTACCTTTTTTTTTTTAAGTTCAAAAAAGAATTTTATTAAGTAAAGAAGAGAAAAACAAGGTGTCAATACAAAGCATAAAAATAGGAGATAATAATATAAAAAAACAGTAATACTCAGTGGGAGCAATATGATTACAAACAATGAGGAAAAATAATCATTGGCATCAGAGCTAAATGGAGGATATGTAATAATTGCGAAAATATAACTATACAGAAATAAATACATAAAAGTGATAATGACGGAAAGAAGAAATGCGAAGGGCAGTTAAGGGGGTTTGGAAACCTCTTGCTGGGAAGGTGGTGGATGAAATGAACGGTTAGCGCATGCATCGAAGTAAAGTGTGACAGGAAGCCATAAGTCCATACGTTTTGTCGCCATGTGAGCAGGAAAAACAAAAGCAGTATCCAGTCTTTGATTGTGAAAAACATGATACCACCATGCTTTAAAGGAGATGTTAGAAACATTTTTCCAATTAATTGTCATCTGCTGAAATGCAACAGCTAACAATAAATTAATGACCTGGATATTAATGTCAACAGTTTCCCAACAAAGAGAAATGTAAATGAATTTATATAGCGCAAATCACCAAGCGGTTTCTAAGCACTTGCTTGGGGGACCTGTCCTGGTATTCCCCTGTGAGATAACCCCGGCAGGGTATCCGCAAGGTGAAAGCCAGGCATCCCGCCGCGAGGGGCCGTTGTGGAGATTAAGCAAGCTATTGCCCAGAGTTGCAGAGTGTGAACCCGTGAATCAAGTAGCCACCGAAGCAAGAATTGTCGAGTCCATGGACATTTTAGGACTCAAGACCCTGCCGAGCCGGGAATTGAACCCTGGTCGCAGGCTGACCTCTGCTTCCAGGTCTGCCTCCTCTAACCAGTGAGCCACACTTCTCCACAGAAAGACTTCCTAAGAAAATGTTAACATAGGAAAAAGGAATGCGAGTATGAAAAATAACATTGATTTGAGCCCAAACCTGCAACCAAAAATCATGAATAGATGGACAAAGAAACAACATGTGAAATAAAGTTGCTTGTGGTGAGGAACAGGACCAACAGATATGTGGAGTTTCTGGAAAACGCTTATTGAGGTCAAATGGTGTAAAAAGGAATAGATTGTAAATGAAGAACAAGGCCTGTGTCAAGGTCGCCGCTCTAGAGGATTTACGGATCTTAGTCCAGATTTTTGTCCCATAGAGGAACGGACCAAGACATGGCAAAGTCATGTTCCCAGTGTTCCTCCACTTTAGAATTGGGTCTAATGGAATCCTTAGTATGGAGATTTTTGTAGATAGAGGAGGCTTTGGGAATGATACGCAAAAAGGAGTGGAGTTGTGAAGTGGGGGTAAGGGATGTTGGAGAAGTGTGTGTTTGTAAAAGTCGGGATGTAAGTTGCCATTACTGTCTCTTGAAGTAGGAGATATTTATGGGCAGAAGAAGCAGGAAGACCATAGGTGGAGCAAAGAGTTAGGAAAGGTATGAAAGTAGAGTGTGAAAATAATTGGGAGACTCAGATTAACCCCTTTTGCCTCCATGACTTCCAATAAAAGGGTTTGTTACGAATCAAGAGGGATATGTTGTGCCAAATAGTGGAAGAAAGGAAATCAGCAACAGTCATAGGAGGAGAAGGTAAAGAAGATAAGAGTAGTTTAGTGGTAAATTTATGAATGGGAGTAGAAATAGAGATAGATTTTCGTGAAAAGGAAAGATACTCAGCAAAAGAGAAGGGGGAAAGAAAGAGGCGTTCAACTTTAGCCCACAAAGGACAAGGAGAGGCCAGGTCCGGTGACCAAAAAGAAGTCTGTTGTAACAAAAATGCCTTATGATAGATTGGGAAATCCGGGAAATTGACTCCGCCCTCTGACCTGGAGCGTATAAGCCTAGCAAAGGACATTCTGGGCTTTTTGTTGTTCCAGAGAAAGGATATCGGACTGAGTTGATCTTCTTGAAAAACTTAGAGGGAATGGGTACCGGGATATTAGAAATGGTGTAGAGGATCATTATTGATAACATCATCTTGATGGTGTCAAGGCGGCCCCCCCAAGCTAGGTAAAGGGGATGCCATCTAGTCGCCAACTCCGAAACTTTTTGAATACACTTATTTAAACAAAGGGAAACTGTGTCTGAAATGGAGGGGGCAACATGTAAGCCAAGGTATTTGATGTGTGAAGAGCTCCATGTAAAGTTCGAGGAGCTGAAATCAGGCTTGAAAGTAGACTTCGTCATTGGTAAAATCTCACATTTATCATTATTAAGCTTATAACCAGATATTTGGGAATAATTACTAACTTCATCAAGGAAAGCAGGAATGGATTCAGTGGGATTAGATATAAAAAGTAGAATATCGTCAGCCTATGCGGCAAGCTTGACGTGGGAATTCAGGGTGTGGAAGCCGTGAACATTGGGGTTTTGACGCAGTCTGGATAAAAAAGGCTCTAAAGCGAAGTTAAAAAGAAAAGGGGACAAGGGACATCCCTGACGGACACCTCTGACTAAGTCAAAAAAGGAGGAGACCAAGCCATTAGCGCATACTGCCGCACGCGGGTTGGAATACAATAAAGAAATCAAAGAGATGAATTTAGGACCAAAACCAAACCATTTAAGGGTATGGAAAAGATAGGACCATTCAACCCTATCAAATGCTTTCTCAGCATCTAGGACAATCGCTGCCAGAGAGTGGGGCAAGCGCTGGGATTTTGAAAGGACATTAAACAAAAGTCTGGTGTTATCAGTGATAAATCAACCCTTGACAAAGCCAGATTGTTCATCGCCCAATAGCTCCGGGAGTAAAAGGTCTAGACGTGCTACAAGTGATTTAACGAATATTTTATAGTCGATATTGACCAGAGAGATTGGCCTGTAATTTTTGCAATGCTTAGTATCTTTTCCCTCCTTGGGTATAAGGCAGATGTGAGCATCAGAGAAAGAACCTGAGGAGGCACCCAAGGCAACAAATGTGTCTATGAGGGAGTGTAATTTTGGGATGAGTAACTTTGAAAAATGAAGGAAGAATTCAACAGTAAGACCATTTGGTCCGGGGGTTTGTCTTTTTTGAGAAGTTGGAGTGCTGTGAGTAACTCTCGCTGAGAGATATCTAGTTCTAAGTGAGAGAGATCAAGAGGGAAATGGTCAGGTTTTTGTATAGTAGAGAAGAAGCTGTCTAAAGATTGAGAGGAAGGCTGAGTTTCAGAAGAGTAAAGGGTTTTGTAGAAAAGGGAAAATTCAGTAAGGATATCAGCGTCTTTGTGTTTAAGGATGGAATGTGTGTCATAGACGGACTCAATATTCAATATATTATGCTTGACTTTCAAATAATTGGCTAAAATTTTCCCTGCTTGTTTTTGCCCCATAAAACTTTGCACTTGATTTTCAGAGATACAGGGAGGCATCCTCTGTAGATTTTTTGTTGAACTTCATTTTGGCATCAACAAGGGCTGTTAAACTGTCTTGTGAGTGTGAAGAAAAATAGGCGTGTTCCAATTGCTTGATGTCTTGGAGTAGGTCCTGAGTGAATTTGCGAGCAATTTTCTGTTTTTTTGCCACATAACCAATTATAAAATCTCGTGCCTCAGCTTTGAAAGTATCCCAAATGGTATGCCTAGGAATGGAGGGGGTATCATTAAACAGAAAAAATTCATCGAAAAATTCAGTGAAGGAGGCAGTAAATTTGGGATCTAAGAGAAGGGCATTATTGAAATGCCACC
Source organism: Lissotriton vulgaris (assembly GCF_964263255.1). Taxonomy (NCBI): domain Eukaryota; kingdom Metazoa; phylum Chordata; class Amphibia; order Caudata; family Salamandridae; genus Lissotriton; species Lissotriton vulgaris. Next base: position 172,908,378 of record NC_141697.1, read on the forward strand.
TCTTGGGCCGAACGGGTTTGGGGAGTATGTCAAGATGAACTGAGACAGGGGCATGATCTAAAAGTAAAATTGGTCCAATTTCGGCATGAGTAAGAGTTTGGGCAATAATGTGAGTAACAAAAATATAATCAATCCGTGATTGAGAGTGATGGCAAGGGGAGTAAAAAGTGAATTCCCTCGTTGTTGGTTTACAAAGACACCACGCATCAATGAGTTTATGCTAGGATACGGCTTAGGCAAAAAGTTTGTGAGATTTATTCGGGACAAATGAAGTTTTAGAGTTCCTGTCAAGGAAGGGATCAAGGGGTTGATTACAATCACCTGCCCAGATGAAGTTATCATCAACAAATCGAGTGATATGTTGAGATAACACATGCCAAAAAGTAGGGTCACTACCCGTGGGGACGTAAACATTGAGAAGAGAAATTGGAACACCTCTAAGAGACAGTTTAACATGTATCCAGCGCCCATCAGCATCCGATTCCTGAGTGATCAAGGAGTGAGAGAGGGATTTACGACATAGAATAGCAACTCCGTTGGGTTTACCATTTCCTTGGGAATAATAAACCTCACCCACCCAACCCCTCTTAAGTTTTGCAGATTCTGCATCAGATAGATGGGTTTCTAGTAGAAATGCAACATCAACATTTAGCCTGGCTAGGTGAGATAAAATTCTTTGACGCTTGATTGGAGAATTAATGCCCTTAACATTCCATGTAACTATTTTCAATGACATAAGATAAATAGCAAAATAAGGTAAACATAGGGAACGAATTTAGAGAGAAAGCCCATGAAGAGAAACAGACGAAGGAGAAGAAAGTGAGCATAAATGACAGAAACGAAGGAAAGAGAGAATAAGAAAGAAGAGATAAATAAAAAAAAGAGTAAGAAGAAAATAGTACTTGAAAAAGGAAAAAGAGGTGAGGTGAGGTAAGTATATGCTAGGAAATGAGATGGTGAATATAGACGTAGAAAGAAAGATACGAGCGAGATTAAAGCAAAATATAATAATGTCCATGAATCGGTGAGAGAAGAGAAAATGAAGAAATGGAGCAGTGAGAGAAAAAGCAGGAAAAAGAAGCGAAGAAAGGAATAAGCAGGAGAGTAAATAGGGAAGATAAGAAGTATCAGAAAAAAACATATAAATTCAGAAAAAGAGGGTAGAGAGTCCAAAAGATCCAGTAACAAAAAATGAAAAAAGAAGAAATAGAAAAGTAGAAGCCAATAGAAAGGAGGAGACACCTTCAAATGGGAAAAAAAGGGGAAGAGGTAGGGAGAGAGGAAACAAGGGGCAAAGCAGAGATATTAAACAAGAAGGGAAAATGTACTTACAGGGAGAGTAGGTGAGGGAGCACAACCAGGAAATGGATCAAACGTGAAAGGAGGGTGGGGGTAGAACTAACTGGTGGAGGCAAGGCTTCCAGGGTCAGCGAGCCGCCCAACCGGGGGAACAATATGGAACGCGGAGTATAATCTGTGAAAACACGAGGATGACATTAGGACAAAGAGTCAATATAAATGTACGCCATCAGGAAGAGCGAATAATCAAAGATACTAAACAGGAAAAAGATAAATAAAAAGAAATAAAAATAGGCACAAGAGCATATAGAAACATAAAGTACAACTTTTAAACTTGAGGAACGAATAGAAGAATCTAAACAAGGAAAAACATCCACAAGCTAGAAAAGTCATAGATGAAAAGAAGAGGAGGGACCAGAAAGGTCCATTTCAGCAGCTCGACAGGAGTTCAGGAAGCTCTGGAGTCGAACAGGATCCTCGTAAGTTGTTGTTTTATTATTGTAGGTAACTCTGAAGAGGCATGGGTGGAAGAGTCCATATCTAGCACCGATGGAGCGAAGATCAGACCTCATATCCAGGAAAGCCTTGCGACGATTAGCCGTGGTTCTGGCGTAGTCTTGTGCAAAAAATAGAGAGGAACCTGACCAGGTAAGGCGAGGGGACGCTTTGGCCGCTGAAAGGACTTTTAGAAGGTTGGTTTACTCTAGAAAATACATGATGACGCCTCTCGGTCTTGATGAAGTAGAAGTAGGAGACGAAACCCGGCCCAGTCTGTGGGCCCGCTGAATGTTGAGTACAGTCTCCTCAGGCATGCGCAAAGGTTTAAGTTGAAAAGACTTAAAAAAAGCAATGGGATCATTCCCCTCGCACCCCTCCACCAGGCCGTAGATGCGCAAATTATTGCGCCTATTACGATTTTCAAGGTCCTCCACCTGTTTCTGACGAGAGAAAATCTGCGAGTGCATGTGTGAGATCTTAGTAGCCGACTCCTGAAGAGAAGAACCACTGCGTTCTACTGATGTGACTCTCGTGTCCATTTGTGACCAATTATCAGTCAGAACCTGTAGCTTGGCATTAGTTTTCTCCATAAAAGGGCGAAGTGCTCTTATCTCCTCCAACAACAGCTCCATGGATATGGTGGCGGCAGTGGTAGTCGGTGAAGGAGGGTCCCTTTTCAGTCTTTTAGTGGTGCCTTTCCCCGAAGTCAGCGCGGGGTGCTCCATTGCATGATATGATGTAGAGATAGAAGGTGTTTGAGAAGCTTCTAGCTGAGCTAATGCTGAGAACACCTTAGAGTTTTTAATTAAGACGTGCTTCAAAGCTTTAGGAACGGAGTCCGGCATAAGCTTGCCCATGGAAGAGCAGCACCACTAAGTAAAGCACCAAACACCACACTTGAAGCAGCTCTACAATCTTCAAAATACGCAGACTGCAGTAGGAGGCCAGAAAAAAAAAGAGTCTCTCATAAAGAGAGGACAGCTGTTAGCGATATTTGCCACAAGCGATGAGTTCAGAAGATAGAAGAGTGAATCCACAAAATGGCCACCATAACTGGAAAGCTGAGGAAAACAGAGATGGCATTCCCGAAAGAAAAAGGGGGAAAAAATGAGTATCAGGCTATGAAAAATAGTTCATGATGAATAATGTCCCATTATGTGCAGAGACAGGAGCACTGAGCGTTGAAAAAAGGTGCCAAATACAAGGAGATTCTGCTCGTTAAAAAACGGCAGAAAAGTACAAAATGGCGGCCGCGACCCTCATGGAGCCGCGACCGGAGAGTCAAAAGGCGAAAAAGCCGCTAAACAAGCTGCAAAGGGCTGTAGAGCAACTCACAGCATCCCCCGGAGTTCCGACGGTAAAATCCGCCGTGCAGAGGCGAAGATGAACACGAACCGCCTGAACCCACCGGCAGAAATGGAGTGCTCACGCCGGCGCCGCCATCCTCATCGGGCGCTAAGCCACGTCCTGCATCGAGAGGTCTACCTTTAACACGGATATCTCTCTCTCAGCGATGCATACCAATACTGTGTCAAAGTACTTCTCATGAGGGCATTAGTTGTCTATGGCCCTCTTATTAAACCATGGATTGGGGACGTTTGTCTTACTTTCACCCTCCATTATACCAAGACAGTGGGGCCTTAGCCCTGCAAAATGGTAGGTACACTCTGGCCCCTCATCAGGGATTAGTCAATCAACTTCCTCCAATGCAACGAAGCGATTATGGGCTGGTATATTCTAAAACCCATTGTGACATTGCAAGTGATCAAGCGCTCCTAATAAAAAACTTTCTCACAAACGTATCACATCTCCATAATACTCACCATTAACAACAATTCTCTACCTAGGCCCATAAACTAAAGAGACAATTTTTGAGTGTCTGAATCATGTGACCTAATTAAAACACTCTGTTCAAAATCTATTTACATTATTATATACAACTGCAGTTTAATGAATTTAACCATGGTTTTGATCACACAACATTAATTAAGTCACTAAGGCGAATGGATCTAATAATGATAACTAGACCATGAATAAACAAGACCAGCTTGTCATTTCAAAATCTATTTTATTAGCTTTATTTAATTCAAAGAATGAGTATTCTTTTATTCAAAAATCATTATTTTATGAGCAAATTGAAAGCATCATTCAAGGATGGACTCATTAGTTTGACATTTCAAAGAAAAATCATTTAGCATGAATTATTGCAATATAAAGTTTTCCATTCCCATAATTCTAATTCCCTGACTAAACACTCTTCACCTAATAAAATGATAAAGTCTACTATCCTTACGTGCACCAAGAGTCCGCCAGCACGTCATTCAGGAATCAAAAAGCAAGAGTCCCCTCCTGTCTGTTGGGCCAGTTTTGATACCTTTCTTGCTAGCTAATCTTTTCAAAGTGTACACTTTTCCCTACCATCAGGGTTCCCATTGGTTGACAGATGTCAGACCATCCTCACGTCAAACTTTCCTGACCAAATTCAGGGCACATCATAAGCCCTTATTGTTCTTAGATTCCATACTTCTAGCTTCCTCGGAAAAGAAACATTTCTCCGAACGCAACGTTTTTCACTTCCTAATCTTGACAGGGGATTCAGGCTTTTTGTCCTTGGTGCTCTTCTCTAAGAACACGTACAACTCAACCAAAACAGTTCGGTTTATTATTCCATTGTTTGGAAAGAAAACTCTTTTTCTGCATAGGAGTGGAGACTTCACTCTGGTAAAGTTTTACATTTTCCAGCACTGCCAGTCAACCATTTCTTTAGGCCCACTCGAGGACTAATATTTAAAGAAACACAAAACAGTAATTAATTAACGAATAGAAACCCATTCTGTTTCCCTCCCCTTCGCTAAATATTAACCCAGTTAATTATGTTACCTAGCAAAGCACAAATAAGCAGCGTATATAAAAACCTTCTTCTTTTAGGCCTCTAGGATTCTCCACAAGCTTTTACCGGAGAAAAGACACAACAAAACATATGCACAGAAATATAGCACATGCTATTAATTAAACAGCCGCATTTAATACTGACAATAACGATAGACAAGGTTAGTTTTATTATTTTTCACAAATTTGCAAGTGCAACATGAAAGCACATTAATCCCGCGTGTAGTGTGTGCAATTTTAATCTAGGTTGGTTAATTATTTCAACACATGCTATTAATACGGTTACATTATGGAAGTTTAACTTTGCGAGTTTTGATCAACATCTCGCTACATCACAAGCCATTTGAGGGATGTATGTTTTGAGCTAGGCTGAAGCCTTAACAGCAGCAGGGAATGAGTCTGCCTGCTGAGTAATCCTGGTTTATAAAACTAACCCAAGGGCAAAATAACAGTTTTTGACACTCCTTCCTGAGTCCTCACCTTATCACTCACCACCTTTCAAACCAGATAAGGATCTTTAAAATTAATTATTACAAACCCAAAGGGTGATCTGCCCTGCCTGGCCCAATCCACCCCACCCTACATGTAAAGAGTACATTATGTGTCATTTTGGCATACAAGTTCTTATTTCTGATGAATCAATGTAAGCATTGTTGGTGAGGTCCTCATGCATTTATTTCTGGCCCTCATGCAGCACTGGGACTTTTAACAAAACAATCATGTGGCGGCAAGAAGCAGGGGGCAGGATAATAACCAGAGCTTATGACTTTGAAGAGTGCCAGCAGTCTTACGCAGTCAATTGCATCTTCCCATCAAAGTTGACTGTTCCCCTCAGGGGCCCCCTTCTGCTGGGGGAGGTAAGCTAGCCCTAGATAGTGATAAGAGTACGACAGGAGGGAAGCCTCTGTTGGCACAATTCCGAGCAGTGCCTTGGTGGTGCATGCTCATCGGACATAACCATCAAGATATATCTGTTTTCAAACTTCAATGACTATAAAGATATTTTCAGAAATAAAGAAAGAGCTTTATAGGAAGGCCAAGGGCAACTTTTTTTCCAAATAATCTGTTCAGACACTTTGGGCTCGATTCCGATCCGGTAAAAAAAAATCCCCCGTACGATTCGTATTCGTAGCCGAATCCGTACGACTCGTAAACACACCGTACGACCCGGCGAGTACGATCCGGACCGGGTGATCAGGACGCTATTCGTACGGTCCGCGTCAGGTAAAGGGCGATTCGTACGGAAAAGCGCTCCATTACATACACACCGTATGCCGCGTACCCCCCATGATCGCCGGGGTACGCGCCGTACCCCTGCGATCATGTGGGGTACATGCCGTACACCCAGCATACATGGGGTGCGCACCGTACACCCACCGTACATGGGGTACGGTGCGTACCCCATGTACGCTGGGTGTACGGCACAAACCCCACATGATCGCAGGGGTACGGCGCGTACCCCGGCGATCATGGGGGGTACGCGGCGTCCCCGGGGGGGGGGCATTCTGTACTTGTTTTGGCCCGAACTATGCGTTTACGGCTGTTTCCAGCTCCCGTAAAAAAAAGGGTCGTACGTGGCGTACCCGACACGAATCGTACTTGCTGGGTCGTAAAAACCAGCCGCGAACCGTAGCGATTTCACGTACAGCGGGTTCCGAGTGAGACTCGTACGGATATTTTAGTCGTACGGAGTCCTGTACGACTCGTACGGTCTTTGGCTCTTGGTACGGATCGTACTTCGTCGTACGTACTGGGACGTGTACGGGTACGATTCGTATGGGGAAAATTGCTCCGTACGACGATTCGGAGCGCATTTTACCGGATCGGAATCGAGCCCTTAGTCTGCTCCTGGATGCCTTTGACAACTTAGAGGCTGAAGCTATGGCCAAGAGAACTTATCCAAGTGATATAATATACAGTCAATCACAAATCTTCCAAAGCATTATGATTAATATACTAATGGACATTTTGCCCACTTTTTCTGTGTGATATAGTACTATGAGCTAAGGAACTACTTGATTAAAAGGACGGGTCAGAAATAGATTAGCTGGCATAATCCTTCTGTACACCATATGACATCTTGCAAAGTTATAAATACACTTATGTGACTATGCTGTTGCATTTTTATTTAAAATTGTGTTACTGTGTCACAAATGAGCTGTCTGCCTTTTTGAACATATGGGAGTCTTAAATGTAAATTCACATGAAAGGATGGACTATCAGTCACATTTGGCATTGGATAGGTGTTACGCATAAACAAAGTACCTACTTTGTCCACCGATTTAGAATTTTGAAGGTGTGATAGATACTTTGTCTCCCTTATTAGAAATGCATTGTCTTTCAATGCACTTGTAATATAGCAAACACATGCGATATAGGTCATGTTGTGACAAAGTAGCTCATCTATAAAAATCAAGCCCAAACTGTAGTGCAAAATGTGATTTATGTTGCTTCTATTCATAACATTTTATAAGTTTGAATGTCCTGAATTCTATTTAGTTGGATTTTGAACTCCCTCAAAAACATGACAGATGTGCCAGTCTTTTTGTTACTGTATTACATCTTCCTGCACTTGTAATGATTTGGGTGGCATATGCATGATGCTTGGGATTTAATAAGCTTTGGCAAAATTACACCAGCCCATACATCCTACCCTTAGATTTTTGACATAATAGTAGAATCTGTAAAATGGAAAGTATGAATCATAACCCCATACAAAGTTGTATAAGTCAATAATGGAGCAGCCCTTGTCGCTGCACCAATGGCCTTCAGCTCCCCATCAAGGTGTCCCTGTTCAGGGAGGACCTTGCCTGGCAGTTCAGACTGCACTGTACCTATTGGAGCAGGGTCGAGAATGATTTGCATATGGCTGGGGCCAAACTGATGTGGGATGTGGCCCAAACAATTTCCAGTGGCTGAGATTAATTAATGCATTCCATCGATCATTTTTTTGTATAATTTAGTGTGCCACCAAAACAACAGCATCAACAAACCCCACCATAGTCCCAGAAAGGCTTAATTAAATCCTTCTCAAGTTCTTCAGGCTTTGGCATCTTTATAATTATTCTGACTGAGGTATATGTGTCTTTACAAATCTACATAACATATACATTAGAAATGTCAGAGTTTGCTGCAAATCAGTGAATTGTGGGACCCAGGTGGAAATCTTGCAACTTGGCCAAAGTGGCCCACTTGAAAAACAGGCATATAGTCTTATGAAAAAATCACCTACAAATAGTGGTGTCCCTGAGAAATAAGAATCCAAACTGAGAAAAGTGCATTATTACAAGGACAAATATATGACCAAGACAAGCAACCATATCCCCAATAACTCTGCTTGGCAGAAAGACGAATGGATATTATCACTGTCACTCTAAAGAGTGCAAGTCTCCTATCTCCACAGAAGTCCCTCATGGTGAGATTATCATCAACTTCACCCTAAGAAAACAAGCACAATGACATCTATGTTCATAAGGAAAATACCGTACCACTGGACTTATTGCACTGATCCATTTTTACAGTAGGAAACTGTCCAAAATGTTGGCATTTGTCCTCCTCTTTTCTTTGGTAGAATGAGAGGAGTTTTGGGGATTTGTGGTGGAAGGCTCCAATCTGGGCTACTTTTTCGACTATCACTGTGCAACAGTTGCCAAATGAAGTTGTGTTTTTTAGTTGCTAAAGCAATGACGTAGAGTACTGTGCATTGCAGCCATCTTACTATAATTGCATGGACCAGGTGTTAAGCAACAGTTTACATGTGCATCACTACATATTGGGCCTCTTTGAAGGCAGTAAATGTATTGTGATTGCCACGTGTTGTTGCTTTCAAAGGTATTGGGTAGCATAAAAAGTAACAATGTTCTCCATTGACAAAGCACTCACATTTGACAACATCCTGGAATGATCTAATATTAAAGTCTACAAATGGCTTCAATCCAGGTGTCTCATGATTGGAATCATCGCCACTGAAATGTATTTGTCAAAGTCATGGTAGATAGAAGATACTTCAGATTGCTCTTTTTAGCCCATTGTACCAACCTCATAGTTCAGGACTTCCTCAAGAGGGAAGAAATCATCCACAACTTACTTTTCACCTGAAGGATGATTTGCACGCATTTCACACATTCATTTCAAGACATCAAGTGCTTAAGGATCACTTGGTTCATTACCAAAATCTCTGTAACACTCTAAAACAGTAGGTTTGCACCCATTGGAACTCCACCTTCTACATGCTACGATGCATGTGTGAGCAGTGCAAGTCTTTAAATAATCTGTGCTCCTTTTTTTAAATGCTCACACTTTTCGATATTTCAATCCAGGAAGTCAGCATGGAAGAGTGCACCATGAGCAAAGCTATCTCATTGTTGCACTGCTGCTGGTCCATTTGAGAAAGGTTGAAGGAACATTATGTTATGAAAAAATTACGAGGTGTGGCCAACAGCTTAATTCCTCACCTGTCGACTTTTATTACTTTTTGAGCGGTGGATGTTACCAAGTCTAAAAAAGGTGTTCAATTTAAGATTAAATATTGCAACTTTGAGGGTAAAAAAGAACTGAAGTGCTATCTTCACCAACTTCTAGAGCGCATGCTGGTGGTTCCAGAAGCATGCAGAATAAATAGGACCCATCACACACACTATAATAAATCACACATTTTGGTATAAAACTATCACTATTAGCATCACTAGAACCATCCTTTGAGTTGGGTTAGTTTTGGGCAGTTCCTGGACTTAAATCACCTAAATGAAGCTCAAGAGTAGCAGATATCAAGTATCACAATATAGAATATGTTCCTGGAGTGCTTGGTACTTGCATAACCAAAAGAATTTCCATTAATTGAAGAGCCATTTGTCTACTGGCATGAAAAAGTGAAAAGTGTTCAGAACTAATCAGGCTGGAAGTAAAATATCTAGTGTGTCCAATATTCAGTGTATCCTCTGAGTGGGGTTTCAGTGCATCCAGAGCCTTTGTCATGGCTGGATGGACTTTTCTCTCACCTCAAAATATGGAGCAACTCAGGATATTCAAAATGAATCAATGTTATCCTGAAAAAATTGCCAGGCTCCAAAGATGCAACAGCGAATGAGTGTAGCTTTTCAGATATCTGAAGAGTAGAGAGTGATCCTCCTTCTGAATATGAAGATAAAATCTACATACTATATTCAGGGTTACATAATACAATGTCTGCTATGATAAAAAGCAACCCGCATTAGTATAATATTTATGATATTTCAAGAAATGTAACAAACAAAAATTTACAGATAATCAAGGACACTGAAATTTTGGCCTTGTTACTGAGTGGCGACTGGGGATAAATAAGGGCAACTAATTCAATCAAATGGTCAACCACAGCATTAACCTTCCAATGAACAATGACCTTTAAGTCTGCAACGGACAGTTTCATTTTGTGAAAAAGCCTCCCGTGTCCTACTTTTCCTTCCCATGCTTGGCTATCAGTGAAGAAATCGTGTTCTGCACCTCTTATATATGTATAGCTTCCAATAAAAAATGAGATGCAAAGAGAGAGGAGAGTATAACATCTTTGTTATTTGTAATGGGCCAGTTTTGGGGTTGGGCCTCTGTTGGTAGATAGATGAATATTCCTTGATTTATCACAATGCATGCTATTATAAACAGTACATCATATCACTAATGTAATAAAGAAGGGACTCTGTATAACAAACTGGAGAAACTCGGAGCAATGTTTAAGGGATTGATCACATTTTCTTGCCGAAGAAACTCTCTGATATTTCTGATGGAACATTGGATGGCCTGACTGACATTATCCAATTTTGAAACTCGGCTACAGAAACTATTGGAACTGGGTAGTCCTGAAGTAGTCAAGATGGTGGCCAAACCTTCGGCCGAGTAAGCTTACCGTTCAACCCTTCCGGTGTTGACCTACATTGTTTGCGATGCGAGTGCTGAACTGACCTGCGGATGAAGATAGAAGCACCCGATGAATCGCCTCAGAGCCGCGTTTGATCTGGTGGATGCTTCTGAGGCTTTGCGGAGCGCGGAGTACGGAGCTGAGGACTCCGCTTCCCTGCTGGCTGGCGCTGCGAGCTCTCGGCTGCTCCGTGTCTGCCTGGATCACGTCTGGCAGCTGGAAGGAGTGCGCTGAAAGTATGCCTCTGAAAACTGGAAGCTAGGGCATGAGAGGAAATGGAGTTACCCCGATCTCCGAGCACACAGTGAGGCCAGTCACGGCCGCAGCTGGAGCGAGCGGCTCAGCAGGAGGTGATCTCAGATCAACAAGGCCCCGACCAGGCACAGAGAAGGGAAATGTAGGAGAGCAGCAGAAGAGCCTGAAAAATGGAGCCACAACACGCGGTAAGCAATCATTACCAGCGATGTTTAAAGCTCAGACTGCTAAGAATAAAATGACTGGCAATACTACTAACGGGCCGGCAGTATGGGACAGTCACCTTTGGGAAAAGGCAAGGTGGTGGCCCCTGAAGTGCAAGGGGAGAAGGTTCTAAAAACACCATGGAACCAGGCTGCTGGCACTGATGGCACTGAGGAAGGTGGTGAAGTGAGAACGCCTACACCCCCTGAGGCTGGAGACCCGGCTCCAGCTGGTCCTAATTCTGAAGCCTTGAGCCATAGGACGGACCCCGCTTAGGCAGTGTTAATGTGAAGGACAGGAAAAAATAGCTACGTTGAAGAATCCAACATAGTAAAAGCACTGCAACCCCAATGCATTCTGGGAGATGAAGTTCAAAGAAGGAGCAATATGGGAGGTGACACGGAGGGGTTCGATTTAGCTATGCAGGAACACCTCCCTACTCAGAGAAATATCAACATCAATGGCATTAACTGTCTAGAGGAGGATCTCACTGACAAGTTTTTCTCACTTTGAGGATCGATCTAACTCCTCAGAAGATGAGAACTAGAAAAAGGACTGGTTGGGAGAAGGAAGCAATACCAGTAGTTTGCACTGGGGAGAAGACGCAGATGATGCTTTATCTATTTCTGGTACGATTAAAAAGGCTTCTGTCCTCCGTTTGTCTGCAAACCGGGATGACGGGGCCGCTGGTAGTCTGGCTTGGGACTACTCCTTCTTCCCAAATCTAGGGCCAAATCAAGATACCGGGAAAAATGGTGAGTCCCCGTCAGAGACTGGTGTTATGCCGCAATGCACAGAAGAAATAACATTAGCCTTGATCTACCACGTAATCATGGCTCATCGAGAGGAGACCAGGGCTGAGAGTGCTCGGACGCAAGCGGCCTGCAGAAAATTGCAAAATTGAATCAGAAGGATTGCCAAGTCCTGTGCGGACCCCGCTGTTAGAATTAGAGAGGCAGAAACTAGGATATCCCAATTGGCGGATGAATTTGATGCGCCGAGGAAGAAAACTGAGTCTTTGAAAGCTTTAAGGGATGACACTCTAACAAAGCTCACTGATTTAGAAAATCACGCAAGACGGAAAACTCTGCATACTGGGCGTTTCCGAGGGGAAAGAAGGGTCCGATATCCGTTGATTTGTCATAGAGCTATTTGAAAAGGCCTTTCCGGGCCTACCCCAGTGGGACTGGAAGACCCAAATCCAAAGGGCAAATCGCTTCCCCTTTCATCAAAGGAGAATAGCCGGACCATCTGATAATCGCCCAAGAGCTATTATGATTTCTCTAAATAATTTCCTTGCTAGGGAACCCTTGTACGACCTTGCTAGACCTGATCGCAAAAGATCTGGGAAGGGCTGTGAGTTCTTCATGCGTCCAGACTTTTGCAAGAAGACGGTAGAAAAGCGTTGGCTTCTCCGACAGCTGATAGCAGAGTTTCAGGCAAAAAGGGGCCCAGGCATTTCTTATGAGTCCAGCCAAATTGAAGGTGATCTTACAGGGTCGGACACAGTATTTCCAGTCAGAAATTCAGGCCAAGGAATTCTTGTTGTCAATGACGGGGTCTTAAAAAAAAAGTCTCTATTAGGGTAGTGAAGGGAATCTCAGTCGTAGAACTTAGTTGGAGATTAATGTTTATTTCTCCTCTCTGTTTCCGCGGGCCATTGGCATTAGGTCTATTATTATTTTTTTTCTTTTCTTGTTCTTATTTTCCTTATTCCTTATATGTGATCCTATTCCCGGCTTTTATTGAGTGCTCTACTCACCAGAGAATCTTGAATCATGTTCTTATACAGTTTAGGTTAAGGTCTCACCGTTAGGAGGGATGAGTTTGTTTAGCTCTACATCACCAGGGACAGTAGGTCCCCATGCCTCGTATGTTGGGGAGGTTGGTGGGGGGGAGGGGTGGGGTGGAGATTGGAAAGGGAGGGCTTTTATTGGGGAGGGTTTCAGGGGGGAAGGTGGGGGGGAGGGTGAGGTGGAGGGTGGCAACTTTCAAATACATGTCTTAATGTGTAGTTATGATGAATAGAGCAACTTTGATAAGACTAACCTTACTAATATGTTTCATTTTTAATGGGAAAGACTGTGGTCAAATTTTAGTCCAATTCAGTATACTCGGAGCAATTCTTGGACGTGGCAGGGAATATTAGGAATATAAGGATTTGCTCTTTAAACTGTTGTGGCCTAAATGATAGGAAAAATAGGGGGATTTTGGCGAAACTGATCAGGCATATGAGGTTTGATGTACTGTGTCTGAAAGAGACCCATATTTGTTGGAATAACCATAGTGGTTGAAGGAGCTGGGACTCGACCTTCTCGCATGTACTCGGCAAGCCACTAACACGCGTGGAACAGCTATAATAGCGAGGCATGGACTCTTACCCTGTAATTGAGTAAAAGAAGACAGTTTTGAAATATGTTGACAATATTCTGCATCCAGCAGTAACTTCCTATTGAAAGACCATGTCGCCATTGCCTGCACAGAGTTTGCAATCGGAAGTTGGATTACTAAGAGATTATGGTCGGAAATCAGTCTAGGGAGAAGCTCGCAAGTAACCCTACCTGCTACTGAATTAGTGACAAAAAAATAATCTAATAGTCTTTCAATAGGAAGTTACTGCTGGACGCAGAATATTGTCAACATATTTCAAAACTGATTGTTAAATTTTTGGGGAAAAATAGGGGGACTGCCTCTGAATTGATAGTTTGGGATACCTTTAAGGCCTCAGTAATGGGTGAGACCCTGAGTTTTGCTTTGTACTGGCAGAGGAAAATAAGGGACATGGTTGTTGGCTGGAGAGATCAGCTTAGAGAAGCTGAAAAAGAGCATATACAGGCAATCAGCGATCTAAAGAAGAGTGAGGGCTGTCAAAAAAAGAGCAATAGCTAAAACAAAAGTTCATCAGCACTTCGGGGAAGATTTAGCTATGAAATTCAAGCAATATAAGGCTGATGTATATGAATTTGGAGAGAACACAGGGAGATTGCTATCTAAATGAATCCAACAAAGAGCAGTCTCGAATAGGATATGCCATATAAAAAACTCGGGGGAACAGAATCAGGACCTTCCGGATAAAGTCCTGGAGGTTTTTCATGGATTTTATCAGGGACTGTATACTACAGAGAAAGATGGTGGAGACTGTGTAGGAGAGGAATTTTTGTCTGACTATGAGGGGGGTCAGATTACTCGTGACCAAACGGAGATGTTGTCTGCCCCGATCATGGGGAAGGAAACAGAGTCTGCCATATTATCGCTGGGGGCAGGTAAGGCTGCAGGCCCCGACGCACTCCCCCTTGAGTTTTATCGCACTGTCAGAAAAGCCCTTTGGGGGAACTGGAGCTGCTGTTTCTAAAAGCTCAAAGTGGTTATACTCCTGCTTCGTGGCATTACACTACTATAGTAGTCTTTAAAAAGAAGGACAAGCCAGAATTAAACTCCTCTTCTTATCGTCCTATTTCTTGAATCTGCGCGGACAGCAAGATATATTCCAAAATAATAGCGATAAAACTGGGGAGGGTTATTACCCCTCTTGTTTCTATACAACAACATGGTTTTATCCCGGGATGGGATACATCGGACCATGTTAGGCGGGCAATAGCGCTGTTTGACTGGGCGCAGGCTGAAAAGAAGCCCCGGGGAATGATCCTGTTGGATGCAGAGAAAGCATTCAACAGAGTCTCCTGGGGGTTCCTATGGTGGATATTGAGGATCAAAGGATTCCCGCCGCAATGTGTTACAGCCGTACAAGCCTTATATGTTCTATCTAAGGCCCGGGTTTGGATATCTGGGCAGGAATCCAACGTATTATGTAAATGTAAATGTAAATGTATGTATACTTGTAAAGCGCACTGTCACCTGACAGGCATCTTGGCTCTGTATACTGCTGGGGAACCCGTCCTGGCTTTCCCTGTGAGATGCTCCCTACTGGGCACCCCCAAGGTGAAACCAGGCATCCCAGCGCTTTAGGGCCGTTGTGGAGATTAAGCAAGCTATTGGCCAGAGTTGCAGAGTGGGGACCCATGATTACAGTAGGCACCGAGGTGAGAATTATCGAGTCTGTGGACATTGTGCCCAAGAGACTCATTATCTATTAGCAGAGGTACTCGCCAGGGGTGCTCTTGCTCACCATTACTTTTCGCCCTGTATATAGACCCGCTGCTTAAAAAATTGGATGCTGATCAACGAGTCAAAGCTATCACGGTAAACGGGACCTTGTATAAGACAATTGCCTACGCTGATGACGTAGCCATATTTACGAAAAATGTCAGATCTGCATTACCCGCGGTTTACGATATAGCGGAACAATTTGGCCATGTATGAGGCTATGAGCTATATGAGGATAAAATGCAGGTTATACATTCTGACACTGCCAGGCCGCAGGAAATCGCAATAGTATCAGTTACAACTCATTTAGGTATAAAACTCTCAAATGAGGTAAAGCGTATTCCTGAACTGAATATGCTACCTTTAATAAAGAGCTCTGATCAAGCACTGTCAAGATCAGACCACCTCCATCCCATTACACGGCCGATGCAACATTATAAAGATGTCCATCTTTCTAAATGTGTTATACTTGTTCTTGACAATCCCGCTCAAATTTCCAGCCTCCTGTTTGGTGAAAGCGGAAGGAATTTGTGTAAGATTTATGTGGAGTTACCACAAAGCCAGAAGGGCAGTAAAATGGCTAGTCCTCCCAAAAGATATGGGGGCTGGGGACTCCCGTCTCTCTGGCTGTATCATTAGGCAGCTTTATTACAGCACATGGGGATATTGTTGGCCGGAGACAAGGTTGTAGTACCGGAATCAGTTAAACCCACAATATATGAGCTTCTACTAGGTAAGGAACCTGGTCCGAATTATAGGGCCCAGTTATTACAAGAAGACTAAATTCAAGTTAATTCAATCAGCATTCTCAATATGGAGGAAAATGAGGCGGCAGGTAGGGATTTTGAATCTAAATGCATATACCCCTTTGCTTTCCTATAACCTACTGCCGCCGACCTTTCAGGATTCAATAGTTATGAATGGGGCGCGTTGGGAGTTAAGGTTTTGGGGAATTTTTTTTAAGGGAGAATTCGGACTTCCCACAAGACATTTTTTCAGGTTTCTGCAAATCAGAAGCTTTCTGATGAAAACTATGACACAGGTGAGGGGCAATTTTGTAAAGGTACTGCTGTTTGATATTTTAGCCTTCAAATCTAGACTTGGGAAAATTTACCAAACATTACTTGCAATGTTACCTGACATCCTACCTACCCAGGCCCTCAGATGGGAGAGTGAAATGGGGCAGGGTAGTACCGACATGGAAGGCTCTATTGCATTAAATAATCAAACATTAATAACTAGTAGCCTGAGAGCACAACATTATATGGCTATCTTCGACCTTTACTACACCCCGCTGAAAGTCGCCAAATAGTCAGGGCCACGGGGTAATTTATGTAGTAGGTGTGGCTGTTGTCAGCCGACATGGTCCACATGTTTTTTAGTTGCCCCAAGCTGTTTGAATTTCTATGAGATATTGAGGTTTTCTTAATAGCAAACTGGGTAAGCCTTTGTCAATTACAGCAGCCTTAGTGATTTTGGGGATGGATCAAGCCCAAAGTACAACTACCCTGACCAGGTCGGATATTGATTTTTTATTCATAGCAATGGCCATCTTAAGAGCCAATATCACATCTAATTGGATCAGCCCCAATCCTCCAACGTTCATCAATTGAAGAGCAAGGCTACTGGCTATATATAGTTTGGACCTAGCTTTCTATAGACTTAAAGGCCATCGGAAACAGGAATGGGGTAGGAAGATGTGGTTTTCGTTAACCAAATGGATTGAAGAATAATATTTTTTCTTTTTTCTTGTCTTTCTCGCAGCTTCTAAATATAAAGATGAATTTGTTTAGTGCTTAGTGGCATAGGGACTTGTTTGTAATTTGAAAAACTGTATTCCTGTTTTTTTAAAATATTTTTTAAGGTTTTCTTTCTATCAGAGGGATTGGTCATTTTTATGGAACAATATTTATTGAATAGCATGTTGTAGAAATTGTCATAACTATTGCTATCATGTATGATAACATTTAAAAATAAAAAAGACTTTGTAAGAGAAGTGAATTCCAATCTAAACATTGTTGAAATAAAAAAATAAAAAAAGGAACTGAGTAGTCGTAAATAACCAAATTTCGAGAGGTTAAGGAAACCAAGGATGAACTTGCTTATACAACTATCCCATCTACAATTTTGGAATCTGCTGATTTAGCCTTCATGATCAAATATATGCTTCAAGACTAAAGATCAAAGTGACATAAATGCAGAACCCTGTCATCAGTCTAGGGCCTTCCAATGAGTCAAGCCAACGTATGACC
The DNA here is from genome assembly GCF_964263255.1 of Lissotriton vulgaris. NCBI lineage: Eukaryota > Metazoa > Chordata > Amphibia > Caudata > Salamandridae > Lissotriton > Lissotriton vulgaris. The sequence goes on from NC_141697.1 coordinate 172,925,769, forward strand.
CTAGTTTAACATCTCAGTAGAAACCTGTGTGCATTTTGTTTACCATGGGTCATTTATCTGAGTCTGGGAAAGATCAAAGATGTAAGCCTTGTCTTTGTTTATCCTGTCAGATCCAAGCCAACTCATTTGAGATAATCTAGTCAGGCTTTCAAAGGTTCTGTGAAATGCCACGTTACTTCCTTTGTAAGGGTAGACAAGATGGGTAATGCCAACATCCATAATTTAGGGCAATGTAGCTCTTTGGGGGAATTCATCATCCATTTATTCATTCTTCAGATACACTTCTGCTTGATTTTAAGAGAGGCTGTTTCTGTTCTTCTTGATTCAAGAGCCATGGTCATGAATAACAATTAAAATGGTAGTCAACATTTGCAAATTCCAACTCAGAAGAAAACTATACCAGAACAAGTTTAGATGGTAAGTGGATCGATATTATTTCTGGAGATGTAGACCTTATGATAGCTCCACCTAAATTCTCGCTGAGTTATCACAAGGAGATGGTCACCTTTGATTTGGTAGCCTCTCCCACCTATGCAATGATTTTGGGGATTTCATTGTTGGAGCAATGGAATCCGTATGGAAGCTAATAAACTCAAACTCTGTCCTTGTCTTCCCAATTTTGTAAGGACAACTATTATTCTGAAGGATCTCATTGGTTTCCTATTGCAGAAGAAATAATAAACCCTGCAGCAGAGACAGAAACCGTTCCCTGAATACCACAACTTCTGCTGTCCCTAATCACTACAAAGAATTTCGGAATGTTTTCCAAAACCCAAACTACCCTGTTTCCTACTAATTACAGAGAATGTGACTGCTTGATTCCAACTGTTCCTAGAATGATTTTTCCTTTTGGATGGATGTATTCTTTGTCAGAGCACAAGAAGGAGGTCCTAAGGCAATAACAAAAGAAAAATCTTATAAATTAGATAGTTACTCGGTCCACCTCTTCTGCAGGGGCATCCCTGTTTTTTGTTTCCAAAAGTAATAAATAATAGTTTTTAAAAAAAATTAAGAATCTGGGATTTTTATCCTTTTTCCCCTGACCAAGGCCATTTTGGAATCAGTTTGAGCATTGTGGGTGTTCATTATTTTATGTTCAACTTTGAGAGATTTTTTCAGAAATATGAAATGTTTGGTGTGTGGCTGTCTGAAAGGCAGTTTCCGTGCACAAACCTCTGATGTCATCACAGAAGCTACCATGGCGATAGCTTCTGTCAAGCAGACACAACCTGTGAGTTTTAATGTCTTCCACCACCCTGACAGGTGCAGTTAAGACCCGTTGAGTTGGTGTACCCTGCCAAGATTCCAACAGTGGAGCCTGGCTCCGGCAGTGAAAACATTTGGCTGACAGCACAACTTACATTGGTCCATCCCTATTTAGAACAGATGTTCTGACAAAATCTTTTCCTGTTTGGGAATGCCAGGAAAAGCCTCTACAAATGTTAATAGGGCTGATCTTATAAACCTTCAGGAAACTTGCCCATCTCCCATAATCTGATGAAGATGTGACTGTGCTCTCATTAAACACAATGAATCAATTGTACTGATTTTTATCAATTCATAACAACAACAATTAATGCTTTTTTTACAGTAGCTGTTTTCATTTATTGAATCAGTACACATGTAGTCATTTTAACACATAAAGCTTTACTAAAATATGGCACACTTGTGTGTTTCCTCCTTGCACTGGTGCAAATTATACTGTCTAATTGTAATGCAGGCACCCAGGTGCCATGGTGCAAGGGTGCCTGAGTTACAGGCAGGATTGTTGAAGTGCAGGAAGCGATACTTTCCAGTACAAATATAGTCCTAATAGACAATGTCTTCTTTCTATGCATGATGCAGAATGCATCATGCATAGAAAGAGGAAGTACCAAGGAGAAATAAAGATATTTTTTCTTGTTAAACCAGCCTCTGGTAGGCACACTATTTTGCATCAGACCTAAATTTACAGATTTTAATAAATATGAGTATGCCTCAAAAGCCATGGGTGAATGAGAGCGTAGACACTTACTTTTTAATATGAACGGAAGTGGCGTTGTAACATATACTCACAGGTTCAATTGAAATCCATGTGAGTTGAAGAATGCATTTGCATTTTCAAGTCAAGTTTGGCCAGATGTGTGCACGAACACCCACCGGACTGATTGTCACATGTGGGCTATACATTATTCCCTAATGACTGACTCTGTCACCTAAGTAAATGTGCAACGTGTGAATATTACCGAGAACTGCCTCTCATCTTATGAGACAGACATTAATAATTGTGTATTCATCACGCTATCTAAATACACAATATTGGGCAAGTAAGGACCACTCCACCATCTAGACACTACGTTACAGGCATGTATCATGTTTGCTTGGGATTGTACATTTGTCTTTTCAGATTGTTCCTTTCAACTAATTGGATGAAAGGACGCCTAACTGTAAGTGCACGTTTAGGCTTCAGTGTTCAAGGGTAGGGTACACCTTAGCTCGTGTATACCACCCGGGTCACGCACACTTGGTCCTGTCGAAAACCTGGTACTACCAACTGCAGGTTGAAACATGTAGACCTTTTAATGCACCTTTTTGTGACCCTTTTTTCACTTTACAGATACCAGTGGTCAACCTAACCAAAGCAGGTATCCAACCAATAATTTTTTAACATTGTCCAGTTGCTCCAGAATAAAGACTTTTCAGTGAGTTATATTCGGCTATCCGGGTGGGACCCCGATGATGAAGCATGTCACCAACTAGGTAGGTGAGTGAGGGGTCTTCTTAAGAAAGGATAACTTTCCTTCCTGTGCTACCTCTCCCAAAACTTTGAGACTTTGAGTGGACTCTGGGTGATACTCTTCCTATTGTTTGTTCATTTTAATGAATGGGAATGCCAATGCTCCATCCTATAGAGTAAATCCCGGCATTTTGCATCAAAGCAGTGACATAAAGTGACCCATCCCGATGCAAAATGATAGTAAATCTGTGTCACAATATGGGAAATTTCAATAGCTAAGTGCTCAAATGGCCACACTATACAAATAGGTACATAATAAAGAGAGAATTTACAAAAAAGGCAGATGGCTAATACAAAACTGTAAAAAAGTGGTTTATTAGTAGCCTTAGGAGGTGAACTCCGCTCTGGTCGTGGAGTTGCTGGAGTTTTTTGCCCTTGGCGCTCCAATGATCTCGCAGCAGAGTTATTTCCCATCTCGCGCTCGTTAACTGTGAGTTAGCGAGCGCTAGCTTCTGCACGGGTTGAATTTCTAACCGAGTGGCAAGAAGATCAGCGTGAACTGCAGTTCGCACTGCACTCTGCCACTCGCAAAACTTCATGAAATTCTGTGTAGCAAAACTCAGCGACCTACACCCAATCTTGTTTATGCAGAATACTAGGGGGGAAAACATGGCGGCCGGCTAGTTGCGGATCTTCGGCCGGAGGACACCGACAGGAGTGTGGAGCTGACGCTCGTTAGCTGGGCTGGGCTGCTGAAGAATCTTTGAGGATTGTGTTTCGGGTGTTTTAGGTGTCTTTCTGAGAGCAGCGGTACAGCGGTATCGCATGGAGACGAACGCCATGGAGCCAGCGGGTGAGGACGGCAGCGAGCCTCTGGAGGCGGGGTTAATCGATGGTGGAAGCGCGGTGGGGTAGGCGAGTCCTGCAGCAGTAGCAGCAGTCGGCTGGACAAGGGCTGCTCAGGAGGTAGGAAGGGGGAGACGGGCGGCGGCAAAAATAGCATTGAGAGCCGGTGGCGGCCGTGGTAGAGGACTGGAGCATATACACGCCATAAACGCCAAAGCAGGGAGCAGCAAGCCAGCTCCTCTAGCTGATGCTACTACCACAGGTACGAGGGCGGACTCGGGGAGGTCCGCATATGTATTAAGGAGCGCAGGTCTGGTAGCAGCAAGTAAGACTCACAAAAACAGCCGGAAAATTTCAAAGAAAGAAAAGGGCAGACTCGAGGCAGGTCATTAAAGCGGCACAACGCAGTTTCAAGTAAAAAAACAAAACACAAAGCAGTTCCTTCTCCTTCTCTTAACACATACTTTAAAACCATCCCAAAAACGCTAATTTTGCGACCGAACATCGACAGGGTGAGTTCTGAACAAGGGTGGCAAGGCCAGATCCTTCCATTGAGTCCCAATAGGTATCAGGTTCTAGGGGAGGATTCGGGAGGCTTGAGTCAGGGAGAAGGAGAGGAGAGTATGGCTGACGGGGGAGAGGTGGATAAGGCTGTAATAAGCATCTCGGGCAGTGAAGACATGGAGCCTTTGACGGTGGCTGAGAGCAAGGTAGAGGTCATAAGGGAGACGCAGGAACCCACAACACAAGAGGACAATTTGCACTCTGGGGGAAACAGAGGGTTGTCTGAGCAAGATGAGGCTAATCCAGATATACACATAGTTACCCTTCTGAGGAAATTAGATAGAGATATGAAGGAAGGATTCTACGCTGTGAAGGCTAATCAGGCAAGCATTCAGGCTTCATGTAACAGTTTAGAGGCCAAGTTTAGCGAACTAAGTCAGAGTACAGAGAGGCTCTGGAGTTAGAGGCTAAGAAGCTCCGAGAAGAGGTTGTGACCAATCAAAAGGAAATTGATGAGATTAAATTTCGAGAGAGAGCACAGGATGAAAGGATGGTGCGCTTAGAAAATATGCAGAGGCGTAATAATTTAAAAATCTTGAAGTTGCCTAAAAACAGCGAGGGTACAGACATAAAAAGATATGTGGCGCATCTTTTGAGCACAGAGTTAGAGCTAGAGGTAGACGAGGAGACTATTTTTGCTGATATACAGAGGGTACATCGAGACCCTTTTAGGTTGAATTCTAATAGGACTAAACCGAGGAAAATTTTAATTAATTTTTTGACATATAATCTAAAAGAGAGTATTTTGTCAGTCGCTTTGAAAAAGAAATCCTTAACAGTTGGCGGAGCAAAAGTAGAAATTTGATCAGATCTGTCCCCAGTAACGGCAAACAGGCAATGGGAGATGGGAAAGCGAATGGAGCCTCTAAGGAACTTGGGTGCCACAGTTCAGCTTAAATTTCCGGCATTTCTTAAAGTTATGTGGCGAAATAAGATGCACGCTTTCCGTACAGTTGAAGATGTGGATGACTTTATTGAGAGATGTGCAGAGATGACACGAGATGCATCCAATCTAAATTAGGGATTGTAATTGTTCCTATTGTTATAAGCCTAAGACAACACATGTATAAGATTACTCGGAACTAGAGAAGCACCACTACCATCGCACTCACAAGGCCTATGGCCATGGGCAGACAGGAAGGGTTTTCCAGAGGGAGGGGGGAAGGGGGGAAGGGTAGGGGGCGGGAAGTGGTGGGGGGGGAATTAAAAAAATAATCCTCAGAGGCCAAAGGGTCACCAGCGATGTAAAGATCAGTTGTTTTTTTAGAGAGAATGACGGGGCTAAGAAGAAAGAATTAAGGATTTTGTCCTGGAACATTAACGGGCTACGGGTGAAATCCAGGAGAATGATTATTTTTAAATATTTAGAAGACTCATTGGCTCATATAGTTATTTTGCTAGAGACTCATTTAAATGCAGTAGAAAGCAATGATATGTTTGGAACACAGAAGTGGATAGCTCATAAGTATTATACACCCCAGACTATGGTGACTAAAGGGGTTGCAATTTTAGTTAGGGAAGGGGTGCAGTTTTTTTTTGGTGCTATGGTGGCAGATCCTGTGGGGAGGTGGCTCATAGTACAGGCCACGGTGGCTGGGAAAGACCTTGTCTTGGTTGGATATTATGGGCCAAATATTGATGACCTGGGACCTTTGGATAAATTAGCGGCTGAATTATTAAGCTTTTCTGGCAATATTGTTATGGCGGGAAACTTTAATACGGTCATGGATAAAGACCTAGATCGTTCAGGAAAGAGAGCGCAGAGGAATGTTAAGGTGCCTAACAGAGTAAAGGTGCTGTTAACACAGTATGGAATGTGCGTTATTTGGCGTATTAAATCAGGCCAGAAGGTGGGCTACACATACTATAATCAAAAGTATAGACATAAGTCAAGGATAGATTATTTTCTGTTAGATCTAAGGATGGTGGAGCATGTTACAAGTATTAGTCATGTAGGTGTACATCTATCGGATCATTCAGCTATCCTTTTACATCTGAGGTTTGGCCAAAAAACGCAGAACCCGGTTTGGAGATTAGATCGTACGGTTCTGTTAGATCAAGAAGCCATGGAGACTGTAGAAGGCGAACTGGATGTTTTTCTGACTGCGAACATAGACTCTGCCAAGCTATATGTGGTTTGGGACACGTGTAAGGCCTTTTTGAGGGGGAGGTTGGGGGCCTTAGGGGCAAAGAAGAGAAGGTTATATTATAGCACAATTACTGATCTGGAAAGAAAAAATCAGACAACATGAGGCAAGGATCATGGGAGAAAATGAGCAGCAGCTAAGGGACCAGGCCATTTTTGACATTTTAAAACTGAAGGCTGAATTAGTTACAGTTCTTGCAGCCAGAAACAAAGAGAGATGGGATGCTAGCAGCCTGGCACATTTTAGTTATGGAGAGGGGTGTGGTAAGCTTCTCGCATGGAAAGCAAAGAAGGGCCTGGTTCGAAACTTTATCAAGGAAATTAGAGTGGATGGGTCTGAAGGAGACACAGCTATTACAGATAGTGGAGAGATTGCAGAAGCTTTTTTTGAGCATTTCTCCACGGTTTATAAGGAGGAGTTAGTACCAGATCTACAAGAGGTGATAGCATGGGCACAGTTAATAAAGCCACTTCCAATCCAGTATAAACAGATTTTGGATTCAGAAATTTCACTGATGGAGGTGGAAAAAGCCATAAAGAATGGTAAGAGAGGTAAGGCCCCGGGGCCAGACGGTCTTCCTCTGGAGGTCTAAAAGACCCTGATTGGCTCAATTGCCCCTCTATTACATCGAGTATTTAATAACATCTTTAGAGGAGACACAGCGATGCCGGAGTCTTGGAATGAGGCGGTAATAGTCTTGATCCCAAAACCCTGCAAATCACCCAAATATTTAGATGCATACAGGCCAATATCATTATTAAATAATGATTATAAATTGTTTACTAAAATTATGGCCGATAGATTGAGTCAAGTTATCTCGCACTTAGTTCACGAGGACCAAAAGGGATTCATGAAGGGTAGATATTTAAAAGAACTCACCTTCTCAGTGGTTGGCGCAATAGACATGGCAACAGTTTTTAATCTCCCTCTTGCTCTTATTGCCCTCGATGCCGCCAAGGCGTTTGAGCGTGTGAATTGGCTTTATCTGAAGAAACATTCAGCATCTAGGATTAGGTCCAAGCTATACTAACACCTTGCTATCACTGTATAGCTCCCCTACCTCTAAGGTGCTTGTTAATGGCATTTTGACACAATCTATTAGGGTAATGAGGGGTACGCGTCAGGGATGCCCTATTTCTCCATTATTATTTAATTTGTATATAGAGCCGCTTGCTTGTAGGATTAGAGCTATAGATACAATAGTCCCCTTTAGGGCAGGTGAGTGGAATAAGAAGATTGGTCTTTACGCGGATGATATTATTATTTTCACTTCAAACTTGAGAGAGTCAATGGGAAACATATTTAAGCTCACTAAAGAATTTGGCAAGGTTTCAGGGTATGAAATCAATGAGAGTAAAACAGAGCTAATGGCATGGAACTTGGATACTAAAGACATTAAATGTAAGAAGGAGATGAGATACCTAGGCGTGAGAATAATGCAGAATATAGCGGACTTAACAAAAACTAATTTTCTTAGGGTGAAGAAAGAAATAGGGACTATATTGCGAAGTTGGAGTCATCTACCTCTTACTCTGTTTGGTCGTACTAACTTGATTAAAATGGTGATTTTACCAAAACGTACTTTTTTGTTTGAAACAATTCCCTGGGACTTTGACAAGAATGGGCTTAAGAGATTACAAAGCGAGATTTGTTCTTTTATTTGGGCCTCTAAGGGATCTCGCCCATCTTGGAAGAAAATTAGAAGAAGATGGGACAAGGGCGGGCTGTCAGCCCCAGACTTTTTGTTATATGACTGGGCTTTTCGTTTAAAAAATTTGAGAGAGCTTATGGGAGTACCCAAGGCTACAACCAACGGGCATATCTTTTTGGCTATGTTAAGCTTGAGCAACTACCATGAGGACGGATTTATGTATAAATTTTCAGACCCAAAATTTTTCAAAAAAGTGAAACTGAAAACTTTACGGGAAGCGGCAGAGCTCTGGTATAAAATCAGGAAACTAGCAAAGTTGAGTTATTATGGGCATGTTATGTTATGTTATGTTACATCATTCTTTTAGAGCGCACGGCTACCCCAGGAGGTGTCCTGGCGCTTTGTCAAAGAGGCCTGAAAACCCAAAAACACAAAGGCTAAAAAAACGCTACAATCTCAGTATTACACGGAAAAGAGCGTGGTCTTAAGCTCCTTCCTGAAAGCTAGGAGGCTGTTGGCTTTGCGAAGGGCGAGAGGGAGCTCATTCCAATGGCGAGCCGCCACATATTGGAAAGACCGTCCTCCCATCCGAACGCGTTTGACAGCCGGCACCTCCATTTTAGCCAAATTGGCTGACCGCAACATCCTCCGCGGCACATAGAAAGCGATACGCTTTCTGATGTAATTAGGACCAACAGAGTGAAGGGCTTTGAACGCCAGCGTGAGGATTTTAAACATGATTCTTCTAGAAATAGGTAGCCAGTGCAACCTATTTAGAAGCAATGAGGCACTGGCTCTCCTTGGCAGGCCAAATATGGCTCTGGCCGCCGAGTTTTGAACAATTTGCAGTCTAGCCAGAAGGGTACTTGGGCAGACCTGCATATAGCGCATTAGCGTAGTCTAACCGAGACCCTACTAGCGCCTGGACAACAGTCTTTCGATACTGCAGGGAAAGCAGTGGAAGAAATTTTCTGAGCATCTTGAGGATGCTGAAACATTTCCCTGATAACCCCATAATATGGGGTCGAAAAGAAAGGTCGTCATCAAACACAACCCCAAGATTTTTCACTTGGGAGGACGTCTTCTCCGGAGGGAACATGTCCTGGGGCCACCACGACTTCCAACCGGGATCAGGGGCACAGCCAAAGAAAAGCAACTCAGACTTAATCGGGTTGCATTTCAGGCTGTGCCGCTGAAACCACGCAAAGACCGCACTCAGACAGTCTTTGATCCTGTCGCCGTCAAAAACCTCTCCTTTCCTGCAAGTAAACAGGAGCTGGGTGTCATCAGCGTAGGAAATGACCTGAGCCTCATAAGCCTCCGCTACCATCGCCAGAGGGGCCATATAGATATTAAAGAGGGTGGGGCTCAGAATGGACCCTTGAGGAACCCCTACCTCTAGCGATGGCATTTCAGCGGAGAACGGTGGAGCCCAGATCACCTGTTGACGGCCCGATAGGAAGGATTGAAACCAGTCCAACACCGTCCCACGCAATCCGATCTCCCAGAGTCTTAAAAGGAGACCTGCATGTGGGACGGTGTCGAAAGCCGCCGACAGGTCCAGCATGACTAACATAGCCTTTCCCCCATGATCGAGCGACTCCCTGATGGCTTCGGTCACCTCCACGAGGGCTGTCTCCGTGCTATAATTAGCACGGAAACCGGATTGAGAATCATGGAGAATGTTGTTACTCTCAATAAAGTTGGTAAGTGTATGCTGTACATGTTTCTCAACCACCTTCGCCAGAGCAGGGAGCAGGGAGATCGGTCTATAGTTAGCCTGCAACAAGGGATCTAACAGAGGTTTTTTGATCAGCGGCAGAATCAATGCGTGTTTCCATTCCCGAGGCACCACTCCGGAGCTCAAGGACAAATTGAGCAGGGGGTTCAGCAAGCTGTTTACTGCCGATGCCACTCTGCCCAAGCACTTTGCTGGACATACATCCAGGGGTGAGCCAGATTGAAGCCGGGACAGTAACTCAAGCTATGTTGCACAGGACATCTGTGGAAAGACCGATAGTGTGGGCACAGGTTCTGGCCCTAATGATGGTACCGGCCTCCATTTACAAGCTGAGGCGTCCATGTCCATGAAAAGGTCCATGGGGGGGAAGGAATCTTGTATAGTTTTGATTTTCGTGACAAAAAAGTCAGCAAGCTACCTAATCCACCCTTCAGTATGAGAGTGTGAAAGGGCACCTGCGGCAGGATCAACAAACTCCTTAACAATTCTAAAAAGTTCCCTACTCATGTTATCCGCCTGATCGATTCTGTGCTCAAGATATTGCTTTTTGGCTTCCGAGATATATTTATGGTATTGTTTTATGGCATCAAGGTACTTTATTTTCTCAACTGGGTCGTATTTGCGACGCCACAGTCTTTCCGCCTTTTTACAGTCTTGGCGCATTTTTCGTAGTGCCGAGGTAAACCAAGGAGCGGAGTCGTGGCTGGGGGCTGTTCTAGCTGACTTCACTGGGGCTAGCTCCTCAAATCTTGTTTGCATCCATTTCTGAAAAAAAGCCAGGTCAGCGTCTAGATTCCCTGTAAGTTTACACGGATGTTGACAGAGAGCATCCGATAGCATATCTGCTGTAACTAGATGAAGCGCTCTGGACTGTCGAGTCACACCCTTCTGTGCTCTCTGGCTGGTCCTTGTCTCATGTAAGATAGCAAAGTTTATTAAAAAGTGATCTGACCATAAGACAGGGAGCGGCGGGGACACCTCAATCGGCATCGTAGAAAAGATTAGATCTAAAGTGTGGCCTTTAACATGGGTAGGACTATCAATGAAGGGACTAGCCCCGGCAGTGCAGTAATATCCCGCAGCTTAGAAGCATCAGAATCCGCAATCGAGTCCATATGCATATAGGTAATCTATTTGGGATACACCAGGATCACCGTCTTGGGCAGAGGATGCATTGGCTATCCCGTTGAAAATAGCAGGATTAAAAACTTGGTAAGACCTATTTCCAGAGGGAAAGCTGATTGGCTGGATACAAGGGGCACAGGTGTGGGGTAAAGGGTTATCTAAATTTAAATACTTGCAGATGCAAAGTTGGGCAAACAAGTCGGACACTGTTATCGGCCTCCAGAATGACTCTGAAGACAAAATATTTTCACCACAATCATTTAAGAAGGAAGTTGCGATATGGTACTGGGCAATGGTGGAGATGGAAGATGGCCCGTTCACATTGCCGAAACTGCTATGGGGAGATTGCTTGCCGGACATCGCTACAGAAAATCAATGGCAAGTAATGATGACTATACTTTATAAAACAGTAAAATCTGCAAATTTAAGGCGAAATGTTCTGTTTACTATCCATAGAGCCTATTGGACTCCGCGTAGATTATCGAAGTTTAAAGCTGGTGGACGGGTTGAGTGCCCAAAATGCAGAAATATAAATGTGGACGACCTGCACATGTTCGTGGAGTGCTTGAACATCACGTAATTTTAGGAGGCGGTAAGCAACTGTTTGTCACAATCAATTGGCTGCACGATAGAGGTAAGCCCTGAATTAAATATTACTGGGAGATACGATTTACATGATAATAGAATAAACGATAAAGCAAAGTTAGTTTTCTATGGGGGTCTGCTAGCTCGCAGGGAAATCTGTAAGGTATGGGTAGAGGCTATGACACCGACACTTATGGGCCGGTTAAAGAGCATGAGATACTTTGCAACACTAGATTCCAAAGGTCGGATGAACAAGAAGCATAGATTTTGGTCACTTTTTTTGCAACATTATGGGTAAGGAGTGGGCCTTCGCCTTGGTATATTGTAAGAGATTAGGACACAAAATGAAAAAATCCTATGATTAAGGCCTTGGCCTATCTCGCAGGCGTGTTGAGCAGGTCTGTCCTTCGTGAAGGCGGAGTCGGAGACCGGGCTGCGGCCTCCAGCAAGGCTGTGCCATTGTCTTTATAGGGCGGTACAGAGGGTTTTGGCCCAGAGCGGGCTGGAGAGACGCATATGCCCGAGCCTATAGCCAGCATATGAGATAAAAGCCCAGGGTGGAAACAATCGAACAATGGGTGGCGTAAAGGCTAACGAGGATTAAAAAAAATAATAATCTTGTTTATTAGTTGGGGTGAATTGGTTTCAAGTACAAGTAATAAAATGTTATTACATTAGATCCAACAAAAAGTTTCAGTAATTTAAACTGAGTAAACAGACTTAACTTAGAGAAAATGTGTAAAGCATGTAGAAGTACCAAAACAACTAAAAAGTTAAAATTACAAAACAATACAAATCCAATCCAATTCAAGAAGTATCATAGCATTTGTTCAACAAAATGACATCAAAATGACAAAAATCCAATAAGGGGAACAGGAGATATGTTTTTTTTAAGTTTAAGAGAAGATAGCATCAAGCAGTGCAAAGCCTAAACTCTGGCCAATTTTCGTGCTAGACTGGGACCTAAGTGCAATTTGAGGTTGACTGTAGTGGGGTCCTGGTCAGGTACAACAGGTAGATTGGCCCCGCTAGGGCCCTTGAGTAGGGACGCTTAAAAACCTTTTTAAGTCCCAATCAGAAACGGGGCTTTGCTTTTTTTTTAAGGAAAACTCTTCTCACCATGCAACAATGTGAAATTGAATCTGATACCATGGAACTGCCAGTCGGATATTTTTCACTGATGGTCTACTTAAAGCTCTGAAGTGCCCAAAAAAATACAGGAGTACACTTCTAAGGCCCTCAGGACCTCAGGGGCAGTGCTTAAGTTGGGGCCTATGACTGTCTGCCACATGGTAGTAGTGTCTGCCAATTTAGGTACGAGCACAACAACTTATTTAAATTTACAATTCATATTATTAGTATTTGTCTCCAAAGCTATTCTTATGTATTTGGGGGATAGTATGAATTGTCACACTTTTAAGAGTGTGATGATTAGTAGTGTGTTGGTGCTGTCATTGGCAGTGCTGCCAGGTGCAATAGATGGTGCAAGCTCAAGTGTCCTCCTGCTGGGGTCCCCAGGATTATGTTTTTTACAAATTAAGCACTGCTCAGAGGAGAATTTAGAGACTCTCAGGGTGTCGGGCAAAGGGCAATAGCAAAGTCTAGTCCAGGTCCAGTTTCCACTTATCAGGTGGGAATCTTCACTTCAATGTCCTAATTGGCTCCTTCATTTTCTAGGAGCCATCCAGAAGATCAGCCTAATGATCCATGGATACATTTCTGTTCTGTATTTAAAATAGAAGGGGTCCGAATTATTTGGTTTCAGAGTTTCTGCCATCCTTGCACAAGTCCAGCAGTGTTTGGAAGAAGGCTGGATGAGGGTCCAACTTGTAGGATTCTCCAAGTGTGGGTGGGGGAAATTGTAAGACACTCCTAGTTCCTCTCTGATCAATGCAGTAAAGGTTCCCAGGTCCTGACTTACCTACCTTTGCACAAGTTCCTCTTTTCTCAACTACAAAAAAGGCCTAAACTGAAATATGTGATGGCAAATCTAAGATAGCAAAGGTCTTGGCCACTATATTAAGATTGTGCTCTGGGGCAGTGTTTGTGAGTGGGGAGTATAGTATATTACATTTAGTGTCCTTTTATATTTAATAATATAATCCAGTTTGAAGTAGGCACTGTACCCACAACAAACACAGAGACAGATATCTGGTAGAACAAAATCTGGTCCTTCGTCAACCAAGCAGGGAGATCGTGTGGCAAGGGCTCTCCTGATATTTTAAAGAAAACGCCACTTTGTACAGCAATCCCTGCGCTCGTTCACTCTCAATTTTTAAACTTTAACTTGCAAAATCTGCTTAGGCACCAGTGCTCACCTGTCAATCACCCCCCTTCCCCGGTCCACCACTGATGGTGTCAGATTGTTGTGGAGGGAAGGCAGGCCCGGAAGTGATTACAACTTCCCTCGATTGCGGCACAGGTTAGCAGGCTAGTTGTTCTACCCTGTTCACCATAAAACACCAATGCCATTCTGGTTGCGCAGCGGACGCGTTCAGCAGACGCGCGCAGCTGCCGCGTGCAGGGGGCGCGCTGAAGGCAAGCCCATCTGCGCCAGAACGGGCCAAGGATCAGGAACCTCTGCCCCCCCTCCCCCTAGCTCCCAGATGCTACGCTCGTGAGACACTTCTCCAACTTAGACAGATCACACACACCATGTCTCCACTCGCTCTCCATGGAAGATTGACAAAGCGACTGCACTCACTGCTCCTACACTCTATCACCACCAAAAACAACTCCTCCGCCCACTGAGCACTCAATCAAGATGGCCCTACTCAACTGCAGGTCCCTTCCTAAACACTCTGTGGAAACCTCTAGCACAGAGCTAGAGGTTCTGTTCCTGACAGAAACCTGGCTATCCCCAACTTCAGACCCAGACATCGTTCAAGCCCTCCCGCCAGGCTACCTAATCCAATGCCATGACAGGTCCTCCGGAATAGGCGGCGGAATCACACTTATTTACAAAGGTCACCTCACCTGCCACCTTATAGACAGCCCTATCCAAATGCCCACTTTTCCATCCAAATCTCCCCTTTAAAATCACTCTTGGGCATCCTCATATACCGTCCACCAGGAGCACAAGGACAGTTCTGTAGCTCCATGATGGATTTCACCATCTCTCGGGCTTGCTCTTCTACCAACTTTACAATACTGGGAGATCTAAATCTCCACTTCGATGACCCGGCAGATAAAGTGGCAGGAGACTTAACACTGGACCTAGCTTCCTACCACCTCCATTCAAAAAGCCACCTAGCCACTCATTCAAGAGGCCATCTCCTTGATCCCATTTTTTCAAACATCTCCGAGCTATGCACGGGCGAGCCCCTCCCCATCCCCTGGTCAGATCACTGCCTAATTCCATTCAAGTGGCAAATCCGCACTGAACCCCCTCGCAGACTTCCACCCCACCTCCCAGTATGCACATGGTCAAAACTAGTCCTTGATGACTTGAGACTCGAACTCAAAGCCTCTACACCAGTCCTCGAACCTGACCCAGTCTTAGCTGATGAGTAATTCTGCAACTGGATCAAAAAGTCACTAGATCGAGCTCTGCCAAGAAAAATTCTTTCTAACAAAAAGGGAACCTTCAAATCCCCCTGGTTTACCCCTGAGCTCCGCAACTTAAAAGAACAATGTAAAAAACGTAAACGCCTATGGAGTGAGGACTGGGCCAACAACAAAATAATTGAATACAAAACAGCCATGAAATCCTATAAAGCCAGTTTAAAAAGAACCCAGGCGGCCTTCTTTGAAGATAAAATCCAAGCCTCCGTCAACTCATCTAGGGAAACATTTCTCATCAACAGAACACTGCTGAAAGTCTCTGATCCACAACCTTCCAACGACCCTTCAGGTCGAAGATGCAACGAACTGGCAGAATTTTTCTGCACTAAATTCCTAAAGATCCTAAAAACCCCCAGCAATCAATGCCCCCTGCCTGGACTATTTCTCCCCGCTGACAAAGGAGATGCTCCCCATCATCTTAAACTCCATCAAGAGTGGCTCTCCAATTGACCCTGCACCCCTCAATAAGTTAAAACTTGTGACACCCACCATGACTTCTCCCATTATTAACCTCATAAACTCCTCCCTAGGAAAGCGCATCCCCCCCAAACTAGAAAAGGGCCACAGTCAGAGCACTGCTAAAAAAATCTCACCTTGAATCCCTAGAGCTGAGCAACTACCGACCCATTTCCCTTCTACCTGGAATCAGCAAGGTGGCAGAGAAATTTGTCAATCAACAGCTCTCCACCTTCCTTGAATCCAACAGTCTCCTACATCACTCTCAGACTGGATTCCGGCCAGGGCACTAACACCACCCTGATAGCAGTGGTTGAGGAGGCAAGAACGATCAGCAGCGGTGATCCTCCTGGACCTCAGTGCTGCCTTCAACACGGTGGACCACGCCATCCTCGTCCTTCATCTAAGCACAAGTGGAGTCACTGGTCTTGCCCTATCCTGGCTCAAATCCTTCTTAGAACACAGTACCTTTGAGGTCGCTGAAGGAACCACACTATCCAGAGCTGTTCCTCTCCAATGTGGGGTTCCCCAGGGCTCTTCCTTGAGCCCCACACTTTTTAATGTATATATGTCCCCTCTGGAGGAAATGGTAGCGCCCTTTGGCATACATTTAATTATATATGCCGATGATACCCAACTCGTAGTCTCCCTAAACGAGTCGGCCTATTGCCAGGAAAACCTATGCTCATGTCTCAAAAACATCTCCTATTTCTGAACACACAAACCAGAGTCTTGAGAAAATTACAGTCAGTGCAAAATGCCGCGGCTCGCCTGGTTTTTGGAATCCCTAAATATGTGTCCACTTCAGATGCCATCTCGCAACTTCACTGGCTGACGAGCCAGAACCGGATCAAATTCAAGTCACTATGTATTGTCTATAAGACACTTAACGGACAGGGCCCACACTCACTGAGTGAGCAACTGATACCATATCAGCCTTCCCGTCAACTCAGGTCCCCCAACAGCAATCTCTTAGTGATTCCACGTGTCAAAACAGTATCTTGGGGCGACTGTCATTTTACGGTCGCGGCACCAAAACTGTGGAACACTCTCCCGTTGGACATTAGAACTTGTCCAACGCTGCTCCAATTTCGCAGGAGACTTAAAACGTGGCTGTTTACTCAATAACTTTACAGGGTAAATTCAGAGAACTTTAATATCAGCTAAGACCTCTGCAAACAACCAGCGCCAAGACGCCTACGGGTATATGCCGCGCTTTACAAATAGCAATAAATAAATAAAATAAATAAATAAATAAATTAATTGGATGAGCGAATCTCTCCTCAAACTCAATGGTGACAAATCAGAGATCCTAATGCTCAGCAATCAATCCAAACTCCCCACCAAACTTCTCTGGCCATCATGCATGGGACCAACCCCCACCCCAAAAAAAGTAATAAAGAGCCTAGGTGCGTGGCTCGACCAGGATCTCAACTTCCAAACACAAGCCCCGGGGAACCTGCTTTGGCCTCCTATGCACTGCATGCAAAATCTTCCCCCTCTATCCCCCCACACTCAAGAAAACTCTTAATTCAGGGCCTCATCAAGTCCAGACTAGATTACGGAAACGCTCTATACCTTAGCCCTCCGAAATCGGTCATCAACAAACTGCAACATGCCAAGAACGCAGCAGCCAGGCTACTAACAGGCACAAAACACCGATGCTCTGCGAAGCCTGCCTTAAACTCCCTACACTGGCTCCCAATCCCTGAAATAATAAATTTTAAAACCCTCTGCATCACACATAAAATCCTTCAAGACACGGACCCCCAATCTTGAGATCCCTGATCAAACCATACAAAGCTAATAGGAAGCTAACATCCGACCTCCTCTCCCTGGCAAGCGTCCCCAGAATCAAGAAAGCACGATCACGGGGACGCCTATTTTCATACAATGCCTCCAAGCTTTGGAACTCCCTACCCCTCAACATCCGTAGGCAGACCAATGTACTAAAATTGCACAGGCTTTTGAAGACCTGGCTGTTCCCCTAGGTCATTCTGTTCCAGATTTATTCTCACGAGTCCAGCGCTGGGACGCCCACGGATAGCTACGCGCTCTACAAATCCAGTTCCAATTCCAATTCCAATACTAAAGAACTGCCCTAAAATCCTGTCTTGCTCCCTTTGAAGAGGGCACACTTTAACATGTGCTTCAGACAGGCCTACCATGTAGGATTGGACACTAGGCTGTAAACAGGAGTCATATTCTATTGAGTTCAGAGGAGTCATAGCTGTCCATTGTGAATAACCTAAGCTCCTTAGAGAAAATGTAACACCTCTTACACACCTCACTCCGGCTAAGCACTGGCTGAAGAGCTAAGGCAAACTGGCTTCCTGAAAACTCAGGCAGTTAAAGGCTAACTTTCTAAAACATACTTTCTCTTATTATCTATTAGAATTCTGACTTCGCCCTTGAATTAGATGTTTAATAACTATTAAAAATAGTCTCTTAACTTTTCCACTTGGTCACTTCCCAGAGTTACAAAAATTCATATTTTTATCTGCACTCTGGTTTTCTACTGACAATAGTTGTGCATATAGTACAAATTGCAATTTGGACCTTGTCACAGTAGGATATAGCATAGTAACATACATTTTCCACATGCCAAACATTTAAATGCCTTGCTACTGTTCTCCCTTTCTTGTGAAGTACAAGGTGAAATGACCTGCTGTCATCATGTTCTGGATACCTCACTCAGAATGGGTTTGTACATTCTAGAGCCTTCTTCATGTTTGAGTGTAATCAGAACTCCCACTCGTCAGTTCCTGCTGGCGCTGTGTGGATAGGGCGTTCTCACTATAGATACCTGATCTTTCTTTAATTATTCATCTCCTTTCAACCTCATCCAGTGTAACAGGTTTATCACACAAGGCTTACATTGGGGTGAGTTATTAATATTCAAAAGTTTTTTTTCTGTTAGAACAGGTTTATTTAAACAGATCACATTGCAGGTTATATACTACAGCAATCGGGCTACAATAGTAGGCCTAGAGCCATGTTTCCCCTTCTCACACTAGTGGGTGGCACAATAAGTGATGCAGTCCAGGTGACATTTTAACTTTCTATGCCATAGATGTGTATTTTCTGCACTAAATGCTATGGCTTTATAATAAAGTATATTAAGTCAATCAGGTATTAGTCAATTTCATCTCTACTGACTTCATTGTAGCCCTAACCCCATCTGGCGTAAATCAAGTCATTATCAATCAATGAATCAATCCATTATTTGGAAAGCGCACTACATACCCGTGAGGATCTCAAGGTGCTGGGGGGTCTTGAGTATACTCCTGAAGGTCAGCAGGTCTTGGGTCTGTCGTAGGCTCAGTGAGAGGGTGTTCCATGTCTTGGTGGTGAGGTGGGAGAAGGATCTCCCACCAGTGGTTGTTTTTTGGATGCGAGGGACAGTGGCGAATTGAAAAATTGGCGGAGTGTAGCTGGCAATTGGGGATGTAGAAGGAGAGCCGTCTGTTGAGGTAGGCTGGGCCGGTCTTGTGGAGTGCCTAGTGTGCGTGGGTGAGGAGCTTGAAGGATATCCTCATGTTGACGGGAAGCCAGTGCAGGTTTCTCAGGAGAGGGATGATGTGGCCATGGCGTGGTAAATCGAGCATCAGTCATGCTGTGGCATTTTGGATGCGTTGTAGTTGGTTGATGAGCTTGGTCGGGGCTCCCGCGTAGAGGGCGTTTCCGTAGTCGAATCTGCTGCTGACGATGGCCTGGGTGACTGTCTTTCTTGTATCTGTCAGGATCCATCTGTAGATCTTGCGGAGCATGCAGAGGGTGTTGAAGCAGGAGGAGGAGATGGCGTTGACTTGCTTGGTCATTGAGAGCGTTGAGTCGATGACCATTCCCAGGTTGCGTGCATGGTCGGTGGGTGTCCGGGCTGCCCCGAGTGCCGTCGGCCACCAGGAGTAGTCCCAGGCTGAAGGGTTGGAGCCGAGGATGAGGACCTCCATCTTGTTCGAGTTCAGCTTCAAACAGCTGGTCTTCATCCAGTCGGCGATGGCCTTCATTCCTTCATGGAGGTTGGCTTTGGCGGTGATGCGGTCCTTGATGAGGGAGAGGATCAGCTGAGTGTCGTCTGCGTAGGAGATTATGTGTGAGCGGGGCCACGTAAATGTTGAACAGCGTCGTGCTGAGGGAGGATCCCTGAGGTATGCCACAGATGATCTCAGAGGCTTTGGAACGGAATGGTGGGAGGCGGATGCTCTGGGTTCTGCCAGAGAGAAAGGAGGTAGTCCAATCTAGAGCCTTGTCTCGGATCCCTGCGGCGTGGAGGTGTGTGCGTAGTGTACGGTGGCAGACGGTGTCGAAGGCGGCATAGAGGTCTAGGAGAATGAGTGCTGCGGTCTCGCCGTTGTCCAGAAGGGTCCGGAGCTCATCTGTGGCGGTAATGAGGGCAGTCTTGGTGCTGTGGTTGCTACGGAACCCTTACTTGGAAGGGTCCAGGATTCTGTTTTCTTCGAGGTATCGGGTTAGCTGTCTGTTGACGGTTTTCTCAATGACCTTGGCCGGGAAGGGGAGCAGAGAGATATGCCAGAAGTTCTTGAGGTCTCTTGTGTCTGCCTAAGGTTTTTTGAGTAGGGTGTTGATCTCGGCGTGTTTCCAGATCTCTGGGAAGGTCGCGGTCTCGAGGGAGAGATTGATGACGTTGCGCAGGTGGGGTGGGATGGAGCTGTTTGCTCTGTTGAAGACGTGGTGCAGGAATGGGTCTGACTGAGAGCCGGAATGGATTGTGCGCATGGTCTTGATGGTGTCATCGATGCTCACGCTGGCCCAGGCTAGCAGGGGGTCATGGTCGATGGTGTGCAGAGGGTCTGTTTTGTTTTTGTCTGTTGGGGCTGTCTAGGTGTTGGAAGCTGTTGTGGATGTCTGCTATCTTGCGATGGAAGAAGGTGGCGAGGGAGTTGCACAGGGCTTGCGATGGCAGGATGTCGTTGGCTTGGAGCTGGGGCTGGAGAGTTCCTTCACGAGGTTGAAGAGCTCCTTCCTATTATGTGCATTGTTGTTGAGGCGGTCTTTGAAGGAGGTCCTCTTGGCCACCCTGATGAGGTGGTGGTGGTTGGGGATGGCGTCCTTGTGTGCTGCGTGGCTGTCCGGAGTTTGTTCATTGTGCCATTTCTTCTCTAGTTTCCGGCAGGCTTGCTTGGAGGCTAGGAGTTCTGGGGTGAACCAGCTGGCCATCTTGCTGGTGTCTCTGTGGGTGTTGCGCAATCACAAGAGCCATTCCGGTTGTTTCCTTCTTGATGTTGTAATGTCCCAAACCACTCGTGAACTATCTAACTCAGCAAGGAAGGGAACACTTGATGAGCTAACTCATTCCCAAGGGAAAGGGGAAGTGGAGAGAGAAACAAGACAAAACACTGGGCCTTCGTCTTGAGGGATCCAGGTATAGTTTCTCTTTTTGAAGTGCTCTGGGCCTTGATTGTGAAGTTGCTGCCAGCCGTCGTTTTAACTCCTTCTATCAACAATAATATCAGAAAGAAATGAACAAAAGTCCCTCAAGAGTGAACTTACAGAATAATGATCATACAATTATATCTTACACAAACACCATTTATCTGTAGGCCCATGCCATCACTTCTATTGTTCTTGGGTTTATTCTGATTCTTGATTTGGACCTTTTCACCCCTTTAAGACAATACAACAGGTTATCTTGCACTTACAATATTGATGTTCTCTTCATGCGAACGTTAGATTAGTGAGGTTAGTGATGGTCAGTGAACAACATTAGTCAAGACCTGTAGACCTGAGGTGGAAGTCTTAAGTCGGGATTCAATTCTGCAAAGAGATTACAAAGAAGACAATTCCAAAGAAAACGCCAATGTACCCTTGGACTGTTGATCCTTCATTAATGACTCATAAGTATTTAAAAGTAACAATGATGCATAACAATGACGCATAACACACAGACGTAATGTTCCCACAAATACATACGTTGACCGAATTTTTGGCAGTTCAAAATTGCATTGACCAGTGCTTATTGGCAATTAAGAATTACATTGTCATGTGCTTGTTTACAATTCAAAACTATAATTGTTCCATGTCTGTTTACAATTTGGAATTGTATTGTCCTATGCTTGTTGCCAGTTTTTGGGGAATTGTATTGTCCAAGGCTTATTTGCAATTTGCAACAAGTTAAACATCAAGCGCTTTAAAAATAACAAGACTATCTATAACACTCAAGATGTCCTTTAAAAGATTCCCCAAATGAGGTTTGAGCAGCCGAGAAGTTGCCAAGCAACCTAAAATGCTTACTTTCCTTTTTCAGGTCGTCATGTAATTCTGCTGGAGTCCCGGTGACGAAGAGTCCGGTGAAGAATCCTGAGACTGCCTACCATCAAGGATGACGTCCGGGAGTCCAGCTGGATCAGGTAAGGTGGAAACTACTGGGCAGAGGGAAGGAATGGCTTGAGCTGGAGGTCTGGATACAAGGCGGCTTCTAATCCGGGGAGAGCTGGGGTCCGGAGCGCTCGTGGTGACACGATGCAATGTAGCTAAGCACCGTCACGTTCTCGAGCGCTCCTATTATAGTTTAAGTGTAGCGGGGGTTTTAATTTGCATGCGCTTCACGTGAATTCCATCCAACCGTTAACCCACGTGGAGGACGAGTTATGTTATGTTATATTATTATTGGTCTTCTATAGCGCGCGGCTACTCCAAAGGAGTGTCCCGGCGCTTTGTGCTCCAGACCCAGAAAAGGAGACAGGTAAAACATAACACAAATAAAAAGAGAGGCAGAACCAGAGGATAAAACTAAAAAGCTCTAGCCAGTAAAAAACGCCAGGTCTTTAAACCCTTCCTAAAAGCGAGCAAATTAGATGTGGACCGCAAAGACAGCGGTAAAGAGTTCCACAACTGAGGGGCCAACAGCCTGAAAGACCGTCCTCCAATACGGGCTTTCTTTATACGGGGGACTACTGCAAGTGCCAGTGACTCCGATCTTAAAGATCGTGTCGGCAGGCAGAAAGCCAGCCTCTTTTGTAGATATTTGGCACCCGTGGCATGTAAGGCTTTGTGAGCTAGTGTCATAGCTTTGAATATTATCCTCTTCCGTATGGGGAGCCAGTGTAAGGTTTGCAGCAAGTTAGAGGCACTGGCTCGACGATGCAGGCCAAAAATGGCTCGTGCCGCTGCATTCTGGGCCACCTGCATACGTTGTAAGAGGTATTCCGGAAGACCCAGATACAGGATATTAGCATAATCCAGTCTGGATCCAATGAGGACCTAAACAGTTATTCTCCGATGTTCCTCAGAAAGCAGCGGAAAGAACTTTCGGAGCATCCTGAGGATACCGAAACATGTTCCTGTGAGGGTCAGCACCTGGGATTTGAGCGTAAGCCCGTTGTCAATTTTAATTCCCAAGTTCTTGGCCGACTCAGAAGAATGAGCTGGAGGGAACATGTCGGCAGGCCACCAGCCATGCCAGTCCGGTTCTGAAGGGCATCCAAAGAAAAGTATCTCGGATTTATCCGAGTTACACTTGAGGCTGTTCAGTTGGAACCAGTTAAAAACAGCCCCAAGGCACTCACGGATCCTTTCCCCATCGAATTCTTCGCTCTTCGGCAGGTGAAGAGAAGCTGGGTGTCGTCAGCATATGAAACGATCTGAGTCCAGCGTCAATGTGCCAAAGAAACAAGCATTGCTACTTCACTGTGCCAAAGAAACAAGCAATGCTAAATGCATACACGAAATCACTGTTTTCAGGAATTACATGATGCCAAGAACCATAAAATGAAATGGGAATACAATACACACATGCCCTCCGTGTACCTAAACATGACCTCAGGTATATATGTTGAGACCACTGGCAGCAGCATGAGCTCCTTCAATAGTGGGGGGGTTTCTTCAGCGGGGCGGGGGATTTGTTGGGTGCGGTGGTGTGTGGTGGGCTTCTGGAAGGCAAAGTGGATGCAGCGGTGGTCAGTCCAGAGGAGTTTGGTGGTGTGGCTGATGGAGACGTGCGGGCTTGAGGAGAAGACGGGGACGAGCGTGTGGCCGGCGGAGTGGGTGGGTGTTGTGACGAATTGCTTCAGTCCTAGGTTGGCAAGGTTATCGATCATGGTTGTGGAGTTGTTGTTGTTGTTGTTCTCAAGGTGAAAGCTCAGGTCTCCGAGTAGGATGTAGACGGTGGAGGTCAGGGCGTGCGTGCTGATCAAGTCGGCGATGGAGTCGCTGAACTGGGGGCTGGGGTCCGGGGGGTCGGTAGACGAGCGTGCTTCTGACGGTGGAGTTAGGGTCTGTGGGGATCTGGAAATGCATGTGTTCGGCGGTACTGAGCGCGTCATCGTGCTAGTTGAGACCCTAATGCTGTTCTTGTGGATGATGGCGATTCCTCCTCCGACTCCGTTGGTGCGGTCTCTGCGGGTGATCTTTTGGCCGTCTGGGATGGCTATGGCGATGTCGGGTGCGGAGGAGTCATTAAACCTGGTCTCTGTCAGGAAGGCGATATCTGGGGATGTTGTGGCGAGCAGGTCCCAGAGCTCGACGGCATGCTAGCTTGTGGAGCGGGTGTTCGGTAGTATGCATCAGAGGTGATTGGGGTTTTTCTTAGGGGGTGGTTCATCGGCTCTGAGTCTGGTGTACCTGCAGTTCCGGCAGGTGAAGGGGCCGTGTGTGCGGTTCGGGCGGCCTTGAAGCAGGTGTGGCTCTGTCCAGAGTTGAGGGTGTGCAGAGTGCTGGCATCATAGTGGCAGGAGTCATCGTGGTGGGTGCGGGGGCCAGGGGTTCAGGCGCTGGACATGGTCAAGGCGCGGACAGGCGCAGACGGGCTTGCCTTAGCCACGCCTTTGGCGCTCCAGTGGTGCGGCCGCGCAGCAGCCAGCATATATGGGGAGGTGGGAGCGAGGAGCAGCTGGGAGGCGGGGCCGCAAATGGGCAGTGGGCCATCAGGGGGTGGGCCACAGGGGATGCAGCGGCGAGGGCAGTGAGGGACAACGAAGGTAACATAAGGAAAAAGGGGCACAAAATCGAGATTACATGTGATATTGGTCTTGCTGATTTAGGTATTCCTCCTTCAAGATGGAATTTTCAGTGTTCATTATGAAATAGCCCAACTTAAAGGGTCAGCATAGCTTAAAGTACTCAATCGATTAGTCACAATAATCATTGTTGTGGTGCAGGATGCACTTAAGGCCAATATTTGAGGGTTCACAATGGCCCAAATTGGAAATCAAAATAAGCAGAGAATGAAAGCTTTTGGGGAGAGCTCCACCAATATGAAATTGCCAATACGGCTAATATTGGAGCATTGACACCAGAGACAGGCTTCTTTTTTGTGAGCTCCTATAGTGTGAAACTTGTATGAAAGCCCAAGCAGCTTAGCAACTGTCCTCAGAAATCCTGTTTAATAACCCAATAAATATGAGCATGGGAAAATAGGAAAAGTGCTTACCATTATACATAAGGATGGCACTAACTTTTCTGGAATACATTCAGTATATGATACAGTGTGTTATCTCCTTGTGACTCTCACAAGATGTTTGTCTGCTTTGAGCATTTTATGCAACTCTTTACTATTCAGACAACAACATTGATGCAAATAATTATGCTTAGCAAAAGTAGAGTATAACAGCTGGTGGAAGGTAGAGCCCAAAGGCAAAGACTTTTGGGTGCGCCACCAGGATATGTTGTAATCAAATCTAGGCCCCTAGTATAATTTTCCCTATTCATTCCCTTATATAGGTATACATTAACATATCCTTATATAGGCATATAACACACTACCCTATTTGGTCTAAGCCATAAAGCCCAAATACGGCATGGCTACTTCTACTGGGTTCCAAGAATT
Source organism: Lissotriton vulgaris (assembly GCF_964263255.1). Taxonomy (NCBI): domain Eukaryota; kingdom Metazoa; phylum Chordata; class Amphibia; order Caudata; family Salamandridae; genus Lissotriton; species Lissotriton vulgaris. Next base: position 172,950,951 of record NC_141697.1, read on the forward strand.
AACAACAATTTCTTGGAGAAATCCGTCTTCAGCAGCTAGGAACTTCCCCCTGCTTGAATATCAAGTTCTCCAAGAACTCCTGGCATTTTCCAAGAAATTATCCTTTGAGTGACGATATTAAGTCCAAACATGCATCAAACTCGGCACCTTCGAAGTATAAATATGCCCAGGTTTGTCCAGTCAAACACACAGTGGTTTGGAGCAGATTGACTATCTACTTGCCCAACGCCCTGCAGCAGCAAATGCCGAAGGAAGCCAACTCTCCAGCAGACGCACTGCTGGACTCTGTCTTTTCTCTTGCCGAGAAATCCAGCTCCAGTGTTTCCGGCTTACCCTTGCGGGTATCTGGGAAATCGAGTTCTGAGAGAGAGATACAAGACCTCCTTCATTCTAAAACCAAGGTACGGAGCTGATTAGACCTCTTAGAGAATTCTTGGAATAGATTCCTGTCAGAGAACTACTAAACTTAGGCTACTCCTCACTTACTCCTTCCCTCGTACTAGACTTAGGTTAGGTACACAGGGGTAGACGTATTTTAGAAGCTCCAGTTGAGTACTTTTAGTCATTATTTATTACTGAATGTATTTTATACATTTTATGCACCTTTATGGCTTAGAAACCATATCATGCTTTTACAGTTCTACTTTATAATACTGTTTGTATTATATACCTTGTACTTTATAACCAGTATTATGATTGTAGAAGTTCATTTCCAATGCTTGAGAAAGTAGACTGTTCAATAAATACTTTTATTGAAAATGCCAGTCTCTCTATTTTCTCAGCACCTCTGGTGAAACGAAGCATGCACGATTGACTGAGTAAAATAGTTATCTATTGTTTCCGTGACACTAGAGATTTTGTTTCTTATTCTTGGGAAACAAAGTTGTCATGTTTATGCGGTTGTCAGAAACTAATCCCTTCTTGTTTATTCGAGAAATTTTTTAGTGACCTCTGAGCTAACTGGCACTCACTATTAAGTTAAATATATTTGGTAGAGACCTAGTAGACCTCAGTGCTACGTCTAAACTACAGTATATATTATTCCAATGCGCAGAGCCTATTGGGAATATAGGAACTACACTACCGATCCTAATTAGTTCCACTGTCTCAAGTACATGCCTGGTGTTGACTGGAGATAACAGTCAGGTAGGTCTGATGAATGATGGGCTATTAAGAGTGAGTGCACTGCCTGAATCCAATATACCCTATTACTGATCAATGGTAAGCAGAGTTCACTTAAACAAAATTATAATTCCGCAATACGGAATAAGGTTGCTCATCATTATGTAAGTTCCATATCACCTTGAAAGATACACAGACAAAAGGAAGTATTTTTCAGGCCTGCTAAGAATTGCTGACTCAGAATGAACATGTGGGTAACATACCAAATTTAAGACAATGCAAGAGACTTTAACCCCATGATTGTGTACATGTTATGGAAACACCTACCTTAGACTGATATGTCAGTAGGACACAGAGAAAAGAGGTTACGGTGCATCTCATATATAATATCACCCTTACCAAGTGGTGAGCATTTCAGCGAGATGATGTTTTACTCGTCATAGTTAAAAATTAATATTATTGGGCACGTCTCAAAACATGGATTGTTTCGATCATATAGTTAAACAACAGGAGATAGCGGGTAGTTTAAGCCACTCTTAATCCTCCTGGAACAATATTATATGAACAATAAAAAAGCACAACTTACAAAGAGCCAACAAGAAAAAAGTCACTATAAGATATTAAGAGACCCTCACTCACCAACCTAGTTGGTGACATGCTTTATCATTGGGTTCCCTCCAGAGAGGCCTCTCTTGTGTGCGACAATGCCTGTTTACAGTGGAGCGGGCTTTTTTGTTTGGTGTGAGTGTGCAGAATAGTGGGTGCAAAAAAGAAGTGATTTAAAAATGCCTTGGTTTTATCCAAAGAACTTTATTGGTGGAAAACCAGGCATAAATAAAAACAATTGTGAAGGATATCTAATGCCTGGTTAATTATACCAGATGTATTCTAAAGTGAACGATGAAAGAGTGGTCAACATGTTCCTGCCTCTATGTGTTATTAGAGAGGCATTCGTCAGGACCAAACCACCCCAGTGATTGGCGCACGCTAAGGCGCACCCTAACCGTTGGTGGTGAAAAGGACCGGAATAACTCACAGTTTTTGAAAATGTCTTCAGAATTTCTGAAAACCGTATATTTCTGAAAAGACATAATCACAAATAAAAATGACAATACTAGTCACAAACAATACATGAATTGGTACAATACTTGCACATACCCAGGAGTGAATTCAGTCATGCTGCTATTGCTTTTAAGATTATAACGAAAGCCTGTTTCAGTAACGTTAGGTGCACCAAGAGCACTAACTAGCAGCTTGACTGAAGTCCCTCCAAAAATTCCCACAAAACTCGTACTTACCCCCATTTTTAGAGAGGAGCTGGAGGGGATGAGGGAAAACAAGAGGTTTAGGTTTAGGGATTTATAAAGTGCATGGCTACCCTTAGGCAACCCTGCGCTGTTTGAAACAACAGATGAGCTTTGGGAAACAGCCATGTTTTCAGTCTTTTTTTAAAGGTAATTTCATTCTCGATTATTCGCAGCTCTGGGTCCATACTGTTCCCGAGCTTGGATACCAGGTTTTTGACCGACCTCCCACCCCATATCGATATTTTGATTCTGGTGGTGTTCATCAGACAATGTAATCCGGATCGGAGATGGCGGCGGGGTAAGTATTGAGAGATAAGTTCTCGTACCAACTTGGGCCCTTTCCAGTGCATAGCTCTATGAGCGAGATGGAAGGACTTGAATTTGATCCTGGCTTGGACCGGCAGCCAGTGCAGCTCCTTAAGTGAGGCTCTAACTGACTGATGCCTGGATATTTTCAGAAGCAGTCGGGCTGCTGCATTCTGTACCACCTGCAGTCTGTCTGTGAAATATTTCAGGGACCCCAAGTATAAGGAGTTGCCGTAGTCAAGCCTTGACACCACCAAGGCTTGAACCACTGTCTTCCTTGAGTTTTCTGGGAGAAGGCTCAGAATTTTCCTGATCATTTGGAGCATCCCAAAGCAGGTTCTCGACATTTTTTTTGCTTGGATCTCCATCATTAGGATCTGGTCGAGCCACATCCCAAGAAGGCCAGGGGATCTCCGAGCATGGACTGAAGTTGCTGCCTAGGATCATAAGCTTGTTTTTATCCCTGTTCAACTTAAGGCTGCAGTCGGCCATCCAGGAGCCAATCTTTTCACGATTGGGGGCTAGGTGTCTATGGTCTGAGTTGATTGAGTCTGAGATTGAGACCACTAGTTGTGGGACAGGTCATGTCCATTGGTGACCCGAGGAGGGGGTGGGGAACAATACCCACAGCAAATCACAGAACCACCATGCGGGACCCTGCAACCACAGAGTTTAGTTACTAACCTCTACCGTGTCGGGGAGAAAGCACTAGGTTTTGTGCCTGTGGCATGCTTAGACAGGTTCCATTTGCACTGTGAGCTAGCTGAGTTTTTTAGAATAAAGCTTAAAGCCTTTTTTGAGAAGGTACATCCAACTGAAACATTAGACTCTGCCAGTGACACTGGCTTATGTTTAAAATTAACATTAAATCCTCTCCCACACATCGTTCCTGCTGAAATAATTGCCTTTGAGCATACAGTGTCTAATGATGTTGAGGCTTTTGAAGAGACAGGAGTGTTCAAAAAGTATGAGTGTGGCAGAGTTTTAAGCGCTACAAAATATACTTTCTAACACCTCTTTAGTTATACAGCCAGCAGAGAAGGGTGGTGAAGTGGTCTTTCAGGATATTGTGGATTACGATAAAAAGTGAAGAAACCTATTAGATGACCGCAACATCAATACTCTTTTGATCAAAGACCCATCCCCTAAATTAAGGGCTAAGATTTCTGAATTGGACAACTATGCTGAAGCTAATGAGTATATCTCAGAGCATGAAAATTACTTTCTGACAACTAACGATGGAATTATTCCATACTTTTACACCTTGCCAAAAACCCATATAAACAGGACACCCCCACCCGGACGTCCTATCGTTTTGGGCATTGGTTCGCTTTTGGAGACTTTGTCACATTGCTGTGACCAATTTTTAAAACCACTTGTACAAAAGACTTCAACTTACCTTAGGGCTACTAAAAATCTCCTGCCTCTCATACAAGATATACGGTATGAGATGGACGGAGCATCTGAATCAATCAAATACTCACACCCAGTCAAAAGATCTGGGTTTAATTCATCACCATTCTTTAGCCCACTCTGCCACCCCAGTTCAGACATGGCTATATGCAAATCAGTCTGACCCTGTGCCTCATGGGAGCAGTCCAGCCCGAACTGCCAAGCCATGTCTTCCCTGGACCGGAAACAAGCTTTCGAGGACCGGTTTCTGGCATTCCAGCCATCTTCAGCCCAGCTTGCTTGAGTCCAGTGGCAAAGTGAGCAAGGGACTCACGTCTGAGCATACCCTGCCACACTTATGGCGGCCAAAAGCGGTACAAAAAAGGGGTGGTGATGGACGGAGCATCAGTCTAACCCTGTGGCTCATGGGAACAGTCCTTTGAAGAAAAACAAGGGGAACCCAGTAAGTAGCTCAGGACCATGGGTATCGAGTATTTATAAAGGAAACAAGCAGTCCTTAGCATATGAGAATAAGGGTAAACAGAAATATTATATAGACCACAATGAGCTACTATATAGTTCACAGTCCCTTGTCCAGCCGGACAGGGAATTTTTATTGATCTGGTAAATCGTTTAATGTAAGGATACAAAACATAACCAAAACATTAGGGTTACAGTAGGGCACAGTCCTGTGCAGTACATAGGAGAGAAGTTAAAAGGACAGAAAGTGAAAGAGATATCAGTCAAACAGGGTGAGCTTACAGGTCACTGATGTGAATTTAAATTTAGCAGTGTATCCTGGAGTTAACCATACATACAATAATACAATGGGGTAACATGTATGATTACTCAAAAAGGAGTCGACGTTTCGATCCCACGCTCAGTTTATAAGGGGATCATCTTCAGGACTTGGAGAATGATTTTGCCTGAATAAAACTTTTTAAACGCCACTTGTAAATCCGTGAGGGAAGTCAGTTCAATTGAACAGGATAGTGACTGGCATCAAAACACATGAACTGAGATACAGTTGAGGTAACCCGTAATTTTAAACGAGGCGTTTGGAAAGTCCCAGCTGATTTTTGAGCTGATATTAAAAGGCACAGCAGGGGCAATGCTTCCATGCACCGTGCATTTATCACGGTGCATTGCGCGGCGATGGCGTCGCGTTTGGTTACTTGCAAGTTAGTGAATTGCGGCGTAAGCAATGGCGCCATCTCAGAGAGCGCGGTCAGTTAGATGACTGGTACATTACGAATGTAACTGTTAAGGCTGCATGATGGCAGAATTGCATCGCGTTTTGGTTTCTTCCAAAAATTGAAGATTAAAGAATTCCGAAGCTCGGCGTGGTCAATGGCGCCGTCTGGGGAATCGCGGCCAGTGAGGTGACTGATCCGCGAGTGGTGGAGATGAAGTCGATGTGCCGATAGCGTGCTGTGCCTTGCAAGTTCATGGGAAAAGTCCAGCCTGAACTGCCAAGCCATGTCTTCCCTGGACCGGAAACAAGCTTCCGAGGACCGGTTTCTGGCATTCCAGCCGTTTTCAGCCCGGCTTGCTTGAATCCAGTGGCAAAGTGAGCAAGGGACTCACGTCTGAGCATACCCTGCCACACTTATGGCGGCCAAAAGCGGTACAAAAAGGGGGTGGTGATGGACGAAGCCTCTGAATCAATCAAATACTCACACCCAGTCAAAAGATCTGGGTTCAATCCATCACCGTTCTTTAGCCCACTCTGCCACCATAAGTGTGGCAGGGTATGCTCAGACGTGAGTCCCTTGCTCACTTTGCCACTGGATTCAAGCAAGCTGGGCTGAAGACGGCTGGAATGTCAGAAACCGGTCCTCGGAAGCTTGTTTCCGGTCCAGAGAAGACATGGCTTGGCAGTTCGGGCTAGACTGTTCCCATGAGGCGCAGGGTCAGACTGATTTCCATATAGCCATGTCTGAACTGGGGTGGCAGAGTGGGCTAAAGAACGGTGATGGATTAAACCCAGATCTTTTGACTGGGTGTGAGTGTTTGATTGATTCAGATGCTCCGTCCATCACCACCCCCTTTTGTACCGCTTTTGGCCGCCATAAGTGTGGCAGGGTATGCTCAGACGTGAGTCCCTTGCTCACTTTGCCACTGGATTCAAGCAAGCCGGGCTGAAGACGGCTGGAATGCCAGAAACCGGTCCTCGGAAGCTTGTTTCCGTTCCAGAGAAGACATGGCTTGGCAGTTCGGGCTGGACTGTTCCCATGAGGCACAGGGTCAGACTGATTTGCATATAGCCATGTCCGAACTGGGGTGGCAGAGTGGGCTAAAGAACGGTGATGGATTAAACCCAGATCTTTTGACTGGGTGTGAGTGTTTGATTGATTCAGATGCTCCGTCCATCACCACCCCCTTTTGTACCACTTTTGGTCGCCATAAGTGTGGCAGGGTATACTCAGACGTGAGTCCCTTGCTCACTTTGCCACTGGATTCAAGCAAGCCGGGCTGAAGACGGCTGGAATGCCAGAAACCGGTCCTCGGAAGCTTGTTTCCGGTACAGAGAAGACATGGCTTGGCAGTTCAGGCTGGACTGTTCCCATGAGGCACAGGGTCAGACTGATTTGCAGATAGCCATGTCAGAACTGGGGTGGCAGAGTGGGCTAAAAAACGGTGATGGATTAAACCCAGATCTTTTGACTGGGTGTGAGTGTTTGATTGATTCAGATGCTCCGTCCACCACCACCTCCTTTTGTACCGCTTTTGGCCGCCATAAGTGTGGCAGGGTATGCTCAGACGTGAGTCCCTTGCTCACTTTGCGACGGGATTCAAGCAAGCCGGGCTGAAGACGGCTGGAATGCCAGAAACCGGTCCTCGGAAGCTTGTTTCCGGTCCAGAGAAGACATGGCTTAGCAGTTCGGGCTGGACTGTTCCCATGAGGCACAGGGTCAGACTGATTTGCATATAGCCATGTCAGAACTGGGGTGGCAGAGTGGGCTAAAGAACAGTGATGGATTAAACCCAGATCTTTTGACTGGGTGTGAGTGTTTGATTGATTCAGGTGCTTTGTCCATCACCACCCCCTTTTGTACCGCTTTTGGCCGCCATAAGTGTGGCAGGGTATGCTCAGACGTGAGTCCCTTGCTCACTTTGCCACTGGATTCAAGCAAGCCAGGCTGAAGACGGCTGGAATGCCAGAAACCGGTCCTCGGAAGCTTGTTTCCGGTCCAGAGAAGACATGGCTTGGCAGTTCGGGCTGGACTGTTCCCATGAGGCACAGGGTCAGACTGATTTGCATATAGCCATGTCTGAACTGAGGTGGCAGAGTGGGCTAAAGAACGGTGATGGATTAAACCCAGATCGTTTGACTGGGTTTGAGTGTTTGATTGATTCAGATGCTCTGTCCATCACCTCCCCCTTTTGTACCGCTTTTGGCAGCCATAAGTGTAGCAGGGTATGCTCAGACGTGAGTCCTGGCTCACTTTGCAACTGGATTCAAGCAAGCAGGGCAGAAGACGGCTGGAATGCCAGAAACCGGTCCTCGGAAGCTTGTTTCTGGTCCAGAGAAGACATGGCTTGGCAGTTCGGGCTGGACTGTTCCCATGAGGCACAGGGTCAGACTGCTTTTCATATAGCCATGTCTGAACTGGGGTGGCAGAGTGGGCTAAAGAACGGTGATGGATTAAACCCAGATCTTTTGACTGGGTGTGAGTGTTTGATTGATTCAGATGCTCCGTCCATCACCACCCCCTTTTGTACCGCTTTTGGCCGCCATAAGTGTGGCAGGGTATGCTCAGACGTGAGTCCCTTGCTCACTTTGCCACTGGATTCAAGCAAGCCGGGCTGAAGACGGCTGGAATGCCAGAAACCGGTCCTCGGAAGCTTGTTTCCGGTCCAGAGAAGACATGGCTTGGCAGTTCGGGCTGGACTGTTCCCATGAGGCACAGGGTCAGACTGATTTGCATATAGCCATGTCTGAACTTGGGTGGCAGAGTGGGCTAAAGAACGGTGATGGATTAAACCCAGATCTTTTGACTGGGTGTGAGTGTTTGATTGATTCAGATGCTCCGTCCATCACCACCCCCTTTTGTACCGTCTCATACAAGATATAACAGTGGACAATGATACAACTTTCTTAATCTCATTAGACATTGAGAGCCTCTATACTAGTATTCCCCAGGATGACACAATCTGAGTTCTTAGTGAGGTACTAAAGGAAGCTACTTGGGATTACAACACCCCCAGACTGTTTGTCATTGAGTGCGCCACCATGGCACTCACTCAGAATTATTTTTTATTATGAGGGGGATCTGTTACTACAGACAACAGGGACATCTATGGGCAGTGTTTTTGCCCCTAGCATTGCCGGACTTTATGTGTATGATTTTGAATGTAAACACGTCCTGACCACAGACAATCCCTACGTGTTGAATTTATCTTGCTGGAAAAGATATGTTGATGACGTGTTTATCATCTGGCAGGGACCAGGAAGCTTACTGAAACATTTTTTCATTTGGATCAACACTCGTGATACCAATCTTAGGTTCACTCATTCCTACCATAAAGATGAAATTATCATTTTGGATGTGGTAATTTCTAAGACTGAAGGTCACATAATGACCTGAACCTACTACAAGCCTACAGCTAAAACAAACGTACTGTCTTTTTCCAGATTCCATCTGAGGCCCCTAGGGGAAAATGTACCACATGGATAGTATCTAGGCATAAGGCGTAATTGTAGTAAGGGGGAAGATAATTGCTCTCAGTCTGTTAAACTTACTAACAAACTCCGCAAACAGGGTTATCCTGAGAAGATCCTGAAACAGAGCTGCAAAAGGGCCAGAAATCCACCGAGGAAAGCATTACTTGAGGACACTATTAAACACACTTAAGTTGTTCCACTCATGTGTGTAACCACCTATAGTGTTGTGCCCAATGCCATCACAAAACCTATAAGGAAAGATTGGCGTATTCTTGAAAGCAATAACAGAAAATGGGAGAAACTTTCAAAAAGGTGAGAAGCATCAGGGACGCTTTAGTACACACATGCCCTAAAACAACCAATAATGACTGATCCCTCAGTACTCAATGCTTGGGGCCTGCCCAGTGTCACAGGACATTTCTCTTCTGGCTCGGGTAGTGTCTGCCACTTGACTACAGCTACCAAAAGCACTGTATTTGGAAAGTGGTGAGACATGGACGCAACGGTCACATACAAACTGTAACACAACTAATGTGGTCTACCTTATTACATGCCTGTGCGGATTGCGGTATGTAGGTATGACCACACAGAAAATAAAACAATGAGTGTGTGAACACCGAAGCAATATCCGGTGTAGGAAGAACACTACTAAGCTGACTGAACATTTCCTTGATACAAATCACAATACTATTGATTTACACTGGACCGTTATGGAACACATAAAACCAGGGAACAAATCATCCCACGTATTATTTGAGAAACATCAGCGGTAGGTTTATTGCCTTGCCACATCGGCGGCCATATTGAGTGAGGGGCTAGAGCGGTGAGAGCGCTCTAGTGGCCAGTACTTAAGGAGCCCAGGTACAACAAGCGCGAGATCCTAGCGCTACTTCACTCAGTCTGTCAGACCTCTGAACACGCTAGTTGCATTTAGAAACTACAAGCGTGCAACTTTACTTTTATTTTAATCGGCGCTTTTAAAACTGTTGTTTTTCACACTGATTGCACTCAGCATACCTGGCATACTCTTGCACTCATTTTCGCCGTACTTAGACGGCCACAGCCGATCTCAGGGCTGATTGACCGAGCATTCAGGGACAACATCGGCGGCAATATTGAGTGAGGGGCTAGAGCGGTGAGAGCGCTCTAGTGGCCGGTACATAAGGAAACGTCCGCCCTCCGCGCTAGCGGTCGCGTTTGCGGACGCGCCTCATCAGCGCCGGAGTCACGCCTGAGTCAGCCCGTCTGCGCCCGTCCGCACCTCAGACGTGCATCAGGGCCATGGCAGCACCTTGTGTTCCAGTGACCGACACAACACAGGTATTCCCCACAGCCAATACCATAGCCCCCATTTATATTAAGTACACATCTACCTTTATGAAGGCATTACAACCGCCAAGATTACCCTCCTGCAGGACGCTTACACTGGGATGGGAGTTAGACACCTGTCAAAATTGTCAACAACACATCAATCCAGTAGGAATAAAAGCCACCTTGCTAAATCCCTCCAAAAAACTTGTGTCACCTAAATTAAAACCCTTTTTATTCCTTAGTCTTAATAGTCGCTCCCTACCGATGCACAAAACTGAAATATTCAATTTACTAATGGATGAAACACCGGATGCACTATTTCTAACAGAGACCTGGCTTAAGGAAAGCTCAGGGCCAGATATAGCCATGGCACTTCCAAACACATATGCCATTATAAGATGTGATCGCGATAAAAAACCTGGGGGTGAAATCGCCATTATCTTTAAAAAAACATACAGCTGCGAATTGACACCACTCAGTTGGGATGGCTGTGAAGCTGCAATTTTTAAACTCTCACTGGCCCCCAACTTTACTTTCTCAGGAGCCCTCATTTATCGAACCCCAGGGTCAGCGTCCAAATGGCTGACTAACCTTCTAGATCTCACGGGACCACTTGTTACGAAAACTGCGAATTTCACAATCCTGGGGGACACTAATTTACATCTTGAGGATGAAGACTGTTCTCTGGCAAAAAACCTGATTGGTGACCTAGCATCTCTGAACCTGATTCTTAGAAACTCAGGACCAACACATCCTGTAGGCCACCTGTTAGATCCCATATTTTCTTCCCTTAACAACATCACTATATACCATGCTCTGCCCCTGCCCTGGACAGACCATTATTTGTTTAAATTTACATTTCAAGGTGATATAACTAATAAAGATAACCTGCATACACCTTTCGAGTACATAAGGAAATGGAAGCAATTAGACACGGACAGTCTCAATGCTCTCCTAGAAGAACACAGTCCCTGCACCAAGTCTTCAGTTCAACAGCTTTCTTCTACAGTTCAGAAATGGCTCTTAGAAGCCATTGACCTTATCCGCCCTTAAACAAAGTTAAAACAAAACTCACATCGTTGCCCTGCCCCCTGGTTTAATGAAACCCTAAAACAAGAAAAAAACAGATGTAAGAATCTAGAGAGACAATGGAGAAGGACCTACTCTCCTGAAGATAAGGATAAATATAAAACACAGCTAACAAAATATCAAAAGATGTGTAGCAAAGCCAGAGCAGATTTCGTCAATACTAAAATCACGAATGCCTTGGACCAATCTAGAACACTTTTTAAATTGGTGAAGGAGTTGGCGGGCTCCAACATGTCACAACCCCCACCGGAACTTAATAAAACACAATGTGACCTTCTGGCCACCTTCTTTATTAATAAAGTTGACTTAATTCATCAAGACATCAACCAAGATCCCAATGACCACTTTCCAGTCACTTCAGCCATAACTAATAATGCACTTTCCAAACCTATCAATGACGTATATATGTCAGATTGCTCCACTTCATCAAATGCATCGATCGCTATTCTCGCAGAATGGCCTCTCTTGAACCCTGACATGGTTCAGAATTTGCTGAAGACAATTAAATCAGGCTCACCTAAAGACCCGCTGCCATGCACTGTTTTAAGGTTGCTCAGTGGCAATGTTTTTGAAACCATCACTGATCTTCTGAACTCATCGCTGACTGAAGCAACTGTACCCAGTGAATGGAAACACGCTATGATCCATCCTCTTTTAAAGAAAGCCGGAGCTGACCCTAATCTGCCATCCAATTTTCGCCCTATTTCATTGCTGCCCACTTTTGCCAAAATATTAGAAAAGCACGTCCACCGTTGCCTCACTGATTTTATCACCACTCACGACCTACTACCTTCCCATCAGTCGGGATTCTGTTCAGGATTCTCCACCCAGACCACCCTGTTGGGCGTCACCGAAAACATCCGCTGTTTGGTTGATCAGGGCGAAACAGTAGCACTTGTGCTGCTTGACCTCAGCGCTGCGTTCGACACCGTGTCACACGTGGTCCTCGCCCAGACACTCCATTCCATAGGCATCAGGGGCGCGGCTCTCGAATGGATAAAATCATTACTGAAAGACCGCACATTTCAAATTTTTTCACAAACCGCCTGTTCTGATATCATGTCATTCAAACATGGAGTACCACAGGGCTCCATTCTTAGCCCGTTACTCTTTAATGTATACATGAGCCCCTTAGCAAAAATAGTGGAGGAAACAGGACTGCTTATGTTTTCGTATGCAGACGACTCCCAGCTGCTTTTCTCTCTTACATCAGCTGACCCGAACACTTCTTCCTCGCTACAGCTCGGACTCAGTAAAATCTCAGAATGAATGAACAAAATTTTTTTTAAATTGAACAGCGGTAAAACGGAGCTAATTTTGCTGGGAAAGAACAAAGGGCTGTGGGGCCCTCAACATTGGCCATCTGAAATGGGTACCCCCCACCCCTGTTACACATGCTCGCAATTTGGGAGTCATCATTGATGACTCGCTCAATTTACACAAACAAGCTGTGAAAACTTCGGCTACCTGTTTCACCATACTTAAATGGCTAAAGAAGATCTGCTGGATGCTACCCGAAAACACCAAAAAGACTGTTGTCAATGCTCTAGTAACATCAAGGCTTGACTACGGAAACGTTCTGTATCTGGGGGCAAATAAGATCACAGTCCGTAGATTACAGACAATTCAGAACGCAGCAGCAAGATTATTATGCAAAATTCCTGTTGCGAAGCCCACTACAAAATACATAAGAAAGCTCCACTGGTTAAAGGTCGAGAACCGAGTTAAATTTAAATCTCTATGCTTTATGCACCGAATTTTCACCAATAACGCCCCCAAATACCTGCAAAACCTAGTGCGTCCCTATCGTCCCACCAGATCTCTTCGGTCCTCTATGGCTAATCTTTTCGAAATTCCAAAGTTTAGATTGTCACGCATGGGTGGCAGGTCCTTTTCATTCCTTGGACCATCACTTTGGAATTCAATGCCGCTGACATTACGATCGGAGCTGAGCTATGTCAAGTTTAGGAAAGCCTTAAAGACCTGGCTATTCGACATCTAGCAGACTATAGCCCACTATTATTGGATCTGTTGCGCCGGGAAACCCTTTGTTGGGTAGCTGTGCGCCCTATAAATGTAATAAATAATAATAATAATAATTGCCACACACGCAAATGGGCTCATTGATGCGCCGCTGAAACATTATTGTCGTGATTATTGACCCATGCTATTTTTTTATGAGTCCTGGTGATTGAATATATACAACTCAAATCTGCAATAATCGCAATGCGGTGTATATATGCCTGGAACCTCTTTAGGCCTAGGTTCATACATCTGTAACGAGGCAACATTTGTGGTTCCTTTCACCCCTTCTGGCTTTCTGAAATGAACATGGCATCACGTTCCTTACTATCATCTGCAGTGATTGTGAATGACCAAGAAAGTTTGTTTTTTCTAATAACAACTTACTGATGGTTTGTGCATTGTTGTGGATCTCTTACCTCTTTTTACGATCATTTGCCACAATTGAGAATGACCAATAAAGTTGTTTTGCCTTTTCTCAAAAACTTTTAACATTTCCTGTAGTTTAGCGTACCAGTCGCTCTGAGTGTCTGACGTATAACGCATTCCATGCGTACTGAGCGTCTGATTGGAAATACAAGCTCTGATGTGGTGCTGTCACATGACCAGTGACGTTTACTTCTGACTCGGGTCTTCCGGCCGGATACTCCTTTAAAAACTCCTTGACCCGATGACAAGGTATCATCGGGGTCCTCGGTAAGGGAGTATGTAGGAATCCTAGGGGGACATGGCTTTGACGTAGTCAGTGGTTGTGTGAGACTTTACAACAATGGCTTTGATTAGGTTCAATATTATGCTGATGGTCTTTTCATTTTTCAATGTGTGACTACAAGCTACCTCCCCCCATTGGACCCATGTTGTGAGGTCATTACACACTTCGAATAAGCCTAATTTTCTCCTTAGCTTTAAAATCTCCCTGATTTACTGGTGTCATTACTTTCACATTCTTTTTGGGCTTCGGAATCTTGGTCACGTTTGTTTTAATATATTTTATAAATTTCTTCTTCTTTATGACACATCACTGATACCGAAGTAGGAGTACTGTAAAGAACAGTATGCTTACGATTATTCATGACCGAGTGCCGATCAAAGAAAGAGTCCGGCATATTCTCGGGCTACAAATAACAAAGTGCACAAGGGCTTATTGGTTAATGAGACTGATACTGCATCCAAAGCCATTAGTGGAACAGACTTTCGTTATAATCTTAAAAACACTAAGTAGCAGCATGACTGAAGTCACTTCTGGGTATGTGCAAGTATTGTACCAATTCATGTATTGTTTGTGACTAGGATTGTCATTTTTATTTTTGTTTATGTTTCTTCAGAAATATACGGTTTTCAGAAATTCAGAAGACATTGTCAAAAACCGTAAGTTATTCCGGTCTTTTTCACTACCAACGGTTAGTGTGCGCCTTAGCATGCGCAAACCGCCAGGGTGATTTGGTCTTGATGAATGCCTCGCTAATAACACATAGAGGCAGAAACATGTTGACCACTCTTTCATTTTTCACTTTAGGATACATCTGGTATAATTAACCAGGAGGTAGATATACTTCACAATTGTTTTTATCTATGCCTGGTTTTCCGCCAATAAATTTCTTTGGATAAAACTAAAGCATTTTTAAATCACTTCTTTTTTGCACTCACTATTCAACATACTCACACCACACAAAAAACCTGCTCCGCTGTAAACAGGCATTGTAGCCCACCAGGGAGGCATTCGGCCTCTCTAGTGGGAACCCAATGATGAAGCAGTCACCAACTAGGTTGGTGACTGAGGGTTCTCTTAATATCTTAGAGTGACTTTTTCTTGCTTGTTTTGATCATAGTCATAAGAAGGATGTAATGAAGCGATGAATTTCTAACAATACATATCTAGTTTGTGCGTTGTTTACACAAAAAAACTTTGAAGATATATTACTAAAGGCAGAATAAAAAAATGATTGTAGACCCACTGTACGTTAGGACCAATGGAGAAGCCAGGATTTGTTAAAGAATGTAAATGCTTCCTTATCAACAGTCGAGACAGAAACACTCTCTTCTTTTTCTGCCATGAGAAAACTTTTTCTTTTTGAATCTAGGACATCAAACATTGAGAGTCAGAAAAAGAGGCTAATTTGACAGTGTGAAAAGTGACCACATTTTCTCACTTACACATTTCCTCTGAAATTGTCAATAAGTACTCCTTCTATTAGAGAGGTATGCATAGCGGCAATATGAGATGAAAGATAAGATAGTAGATACAAACAGCACCTTTGATGTTTTGTCATGGCTCAGTAAAGAGACACAGACATACACTTTGCAGTACAGGAGTGACTAAGACCTGCAGAAATATGTACAAAATAAACAATGTCTTTGGTATTGTATGTGACAACATAAGGTCAGAAGCAGTGGGCAGGCACACAAAGTTTTTTTCAAGGAAGGGCCTAGTTCTGAGTTGGTAAAGGAATGTGTTCCAGCTCAGGGGCTCTAAAACATTCTGAAGTGATGAACTGCAATGGCACATCCAGTGGTTTAGATAGTGCTGAAAGGTGAGGTAAGGGACATGATGATTTGTCAAATGTTGAATACCTGACTCGAAGAATGAATGAATGAATGGAGGAATTAATGAATGATTGTTTGACTGAGTGCTTAGATAACTCAACAGTCAGCTTGTTCCACATGGGTATTTTCATTGACGAATATGTGTGTGTGTGTGTGTGTGTGGATGAATTGTGAGATGATTGGGGAGTGCATGAATAGATGAGTGGATGTAGACGGATCACACCAATCCCACAATCTGACGCATCACATATCAGGAGAGAATTAAAAAAATATGTGAATTCCTAATATTACTCCGAAATAAGCATTCTACCAGGGCTGGTGTTGCATTGCATAATATTGTTGCATTTGCTTCATTTCGCTGTATTGTGCACACTACACGTCCCTGTATCAGTTTAATGGCTGCAGCTAACAGCAGTGACAGCAAGGATCAGCAGGTACGTCTGCCAGCTTCAGTAAAGTCCACGGGTGTCAGGCAGAGTTAACCTCCGAGACCTGCAGAAGGGGGGCTCAGGAGGGGCAGGGCCTGGGAGTGAGAATGGAGAACTGAGCACCGCTGTGTCCTCTGCCATATAATCAAATCAAGACTGCACGAGTGAATGCTTCCCATCCCATGCAAAAAAGGCATCAAACTGACCAACAGCTTTACCTTAATGTAATGTCGTTCTAGAAGGTGAGTGAGCGCAATTTGAATAAAACGCATATCCGAGCCATATTTACAAGCATATCGTATAACGTAGGAATGAAATGTACACTGCAACGTGAAGTTAACACTTATAGCATAAAGTTAACCGATGTTATCAAGGTAATATAGGAAATGTAACTGTATTTACTCTTGAACATATATTAGATTTAGAAGGCCCGTATATATAGTGGGCTAATATAGAAATATATAGAAATGCTTAGGAACTGAAGAACGTGCCAAGTAGAATTCATGTACGTGTGTAATTATTAAGCGGAGAAAGAAGACGAAATGTAAGGCAAAGAAATGTGCAGAGAATATATAGCACTATGTGAACATGAGAAAATAAATGTTGTATTCTATGTACAATGTATTCACTTATACGTAAAGGATTTGCTAAATTCGATTATATATAAATGTGTGTTAAAGGTTATACTGTGTAGAAAGCTTCTTGTAGGAATGTTAGAAAGGTTTAGGTCATGTGTGATTTTAACCTCACTGACCAAGGGTTCGCAGGAGGGTAGTCCGCTGTATGTAATTTAGTGGGCTCACAGGAGTCGTGAATAGCCTTGCTGTGAACGTGCGAGCCAAGGGGTCTAGTCTTTGTTAGATTTAAGGTGACAATGCCGGACGGAGTTTATGGCCTAAGTGTGATGAGAGACACTTGGAATTTGAGTCTTGTTTTGAAATGACCATTCACAGGACCAAGAAAGGTTATGCATATAGTCGTAAAGAATAAAGTTCTGCTGAGGTGATAGACTTTTGCTCCGAAAGGACAACTGATATGTCAATGAAGTCACCAGCAAGAAGACGAAGATGGCGTCTAAAGAAGAAGGGTCAACTTAACGGACGACGGAAGAAATGAAGCCATAGAAAAGAGCAAAGAATGACCTCACGGGGAAAGTCCGTGGTGGGCGTCGAAGGGGCGTTCCACCCATACTGTGATTGTGTATTTAGGGACAGCACCCCGGGGAGAAGTCAGCTCAGGGCAGATGGCCTGAAGACAAAGCGAAGGTTAGGAGCGAGCGCAAGAAGATCAGAGCGCAGAGCAAGAGAGCAGTAGGCCGAGGACCCTTAGAGAGCGGATGGGTAGGCAGAGAGGGAACTGCTTCTCGACATAAGTTACCATTAGGGGTTAAGAGAGTTTGAACTTCTTTGGAAGTCAAACTGCTGACACCTTTTTAGGTAAGGAACTAGCGAAGTAGGGATTTCACCTAGTACAGAGTAGGGACAGAATTAACTTGTTTATTCTTTTGTAGATGACGCAACGGGACCACATCTTGTATATGCTTTAATCTGCAGATTTGGAATTGACTTTAATTGTTCTTTTGTATACTTATTGAATCTTATCCTGAGAGGATTGTATATGCACTTAATTCTTGATTTTATATAAAACCTTTAAAACTTCATCAGTTGTCAGTGGTCCTTCAGAGTTGCGTCAGTTTATGGGGATAATTTAACCTATGCGGGGGTTGTCTTTTACTCAATGACAGAAAATAACCGATCAAAATTGATGAATGAGATTAATATCTAAGTGATCAAAAAGGGTATCAAAATCTCATTCCCCGCAGTTGGTAGCAGAGAAAGATGGTTTTCTTCTTGAGGAAGACAACCTAGGTCAGGTCTAGATTACCCCAAGGTCCCTAGTCATCGACGACCAGGAGAAGAATCCCTGCCGAAGAAGGTGCTGACGGTGCGTCGAGAGAAAAGCAGCAGAGTCGGTCGAGAGTGAGTATAAGGGTCATGCGTTGTAAGATTGCGGTATTTTATGTTGTACTTGTGTTGTAATGTCAAGCGGAGTTGAATGCCTGTAGTGTGATTGAGGGAAGGTTGTGAGCGCGCGCAACCGGATAAAATCTTAAGTTCAAGGAGAGCTTAAGTGGTTCGGGTGTATCGAACACCCAGAGTAGTTGTTCACCATTGAAAGGGGGTCATGAGGTACCATTGATCGCCCGACAGACCGATGATAGGGGGAGCGTAAGAGTGAGTGTATGAGTAACGGACGCTGGTCGTACGTTTACTGTGTGTAAGTAACCTATCAGTTAAGGCGATCGTCCAACCGTGTAAGGAAAGACGTTTCGTCAGTTGAGGTGACAATTACAGTTAGACTGTGGCCGTACAGTCAGAGAAAAGTGATCGCTTGGACGGAAGTAGTCATTTTTCAGCATATGAATGAAAACGCATGCAAGATCGTGAGACGAGTTGAGAAAGTTAGGGGAACTGCTGCAGAGGGGACGAGTGACGTCAGCATAGAGCCGCGCTGAGATTGGTCGGTCAGCGTAGAATCGCGCTGGGATAGGCCGATTAGCGAGAACGCGTAGGGATTGGTTGGTTTGTCAACGGGACGTAAACAAGGAAGAGAATAAAGGAAAATCGTAGATTATCGAAAATGAAGTGTTTTAAACGTTTAAGGGCGATCTTTAAGAGAGATAGAAGAAACTTGTATGCCGGAGAAGAAGCTCCACCAGAAGGCACACCAGCTTATCATATGGCAGTGAATGTAGGCTTACACTCGATATTATGGATCTCCGAGTGGAATAAGCTAACGGAAGGGAATAAGGAACTGACGTTTCCGAGATACGGGACGTTTAAATTGGAAGTATTGAATCAACTGAAAGCAGTAATGCTTGCAACAAGACCTCTACCGAGGCCAACACAGTTCGAAGCCCTTAGTGCATGGTTTAGAGCAACACACGAAAAGAGCTCAAAGAGACGCCAGGAAAGAGTGAGACGATCAGTAAAGGCAGTACAGGATGCTAAATGGGACGATGAAGCTAAAAAGTGGAGGGTGCAGAAGATAGAAGCAGACAAATTGTACCCAATGATAGAGGTTACGGGAGAAAAGAAACCTCTAGAAGAAGATGAGGATAGCGAGCCAGATGAGGATTTGATAGAAAGATTATTGTTAGATAGACCACCTCCGTACAACAGAGAAGCCGAAAGTCCCGAATTACAGCAAGGGGACGGAGCTAGATGGGGGGAATATAAATCGCTCCCAGTATCAGAGTGGGATGCCAAGAAAAGTGAGGAAGGACCTCAATCTAGTTCCGAACAGAGAGTAGTAGGAAGATTAGTGGTCCAGAAGGTGCCAGAAATGCAGTATGCAAGGTCGTATCAAATGCCAGATGCTCTGCAAGTACCTGTTACCATAGGGCCTATAGTGTCAATCTATAACCCGGAGGGAGTCCAGCAGGAGGAACAGGCACACTGGGACAGGGAAAGGGCAGAGATGGAGAATAGGAATAGGACGATGAATCCTCAGAGGCAGATACTAGCACCAAGGAGTCGGAGTACCCCACTAGATTCCGCAACGGGTCCCTGGATAGAACAAGGGGGCCAAAGAGGACAGATGGATTTGAGGGGACCGAAACCGAAATCCTATAAGGAATTAAGGGAATATTTGAGAGAATGGGATACGGCCGAAGAAACTGAGAATAAGAAATTAGAAACAGGAGCAGAATGGAGAGACCAGGATAACAAGATCCTCTCTCATTGTGGAGCTGGCGAAAGCAGCCCAGAGTGGGAGAGAGGGAGTCAAGGAAGCAGAGGAGATACTTGCCATATTACCAGCGGCAATAGGCAAATGTGTAACGACAGAAGTACAGGGTGTGGGGAGGTGCCTCGCGTCACTTTTAGTGAGGGAGAACGAAGGACGCAGGAGTATCGAAATAGTTTCAAGTGCACTCACCATGCCCCGGACAAAAATGTGCGACATTGGAATCACGGAGACATGAAGAGCCGCGAAGGGTCTCGCCATGCATCCGGTGAACGCGAACGAAGTCATGAGAATATAGGGAGTCGCGAAACGTCTCGCCATGCATCCGGTGATCACGAACGAGATCGCGGGAACATGGAGGGCCATGAAGGATCTTATCGGTTGCTGAGTGACACCAGACAGCAAGCGAGTTACAATGGTTTAGAACAGCACGGTGGATCCTATATCGTATCTGGAGACACCGAGCCAGAAAGACGGAATGTAGTGATGGGGAATGGAGCAATGTTCCACCATACCCCAAGGGAAGATGGAAAAGCTTGGGATCTAGAGAGGTGGGAACAAAGAGATGGAAGAAGAACTCCTCATAACTCACCTGTGCTTAGACGGAGGGCGCATAGTGGAGATGAGAGGGGTGTGAGTGAACAACCTAGGACTGACGTACTGAGAGCTGAATTAAAAGCAAAACGGCTTGATGTAATGAGCTTAAAATCAGACTTGGATGAGATAATTGATGGCACAGTGGCAATAGAAAGGTTAGAGCTGTACGAACCAGATGAAATACTGTTTTTATCTAAAGATGTTACTCGGAAAGCAAGGGCAGCTCATGAAAAATTATCTGAATTAGCAGAAAAGTATATGATAGACATGTCACGAACTAAAGCCTTACAGGCCAACCATAGGCTGAATTGCACAGATCGAGATCTAGATGAGCGTAGGACGATTGGGCTAAGAGTACACATAAGGGAACTGATCATGTGTATTAGGATATGGAAAGATCTGGATAGATGGGAGGAAAAATGGTCCAAGAGGGGATCTGTTAGAAGGAGTACACTTGCGAAGTCCCAAGATGGAGAGCTAATGCGAAAGGAAGCTTTCCCTTTGCAAGAAATCGCGAACGGAAACTACGTGCATGTACCCTGGAGTAGGGGGGATTTAGCGGCATTTACTAATTCTTTCCCCAAGTTAAGAGAGAACCCCGTGGAGTGGTACAAGCAGGTAGAGAGGTTCGTGAAGATCTCTAAGGTACTGTGGATCGATTTGAACACCCTGTTTGATATCGTAGTACCCGGAGATTTGTGGACGGCATGCAAGCTTAGTGTCGAATGGCCCACTTGCGAGCCTCCGAGAGATGCCAGGACAAATGGTCCATCAGATAGAGTCATGGAAAAGTACGAGAGAGTAATAGCATGGCTAAAGGAGAAAGTGCCAGTGCAAGACATAGACTGGGTTAAGATAGATCGAACAACTCAGGAACCTAAAGAGACAGTTCACGAGTTTTATGAGAGATTGCTGAAAGCATTCAAACAGTATAGCGGGTTGGATGTCATGGATCCTAAAGATATAGGACAGTTTGTGTCGAAGTTTGTTCTAGGATTGAGACCAGACATAAGCCTAATGATTCAACAGCATTTGATTTGTTGGCAGAACAAACCGTTAGATGAGATTCTGAGGTACGCAAGGTACTGTAGCGATGAAATAGATTCGAAGGCAAAGAAACTTAAGGAAAAGCTGATGTTGGTGCAGATGCAATCAGCTGGAAAGGGTGGACAGCGACAACAGGGAACAGGAACACCAGTAAAGAAACAGAATAATCAGAGCAGAGATGAGGAAGAAAGACCGAGACCGAGGGTAGATATCGCAACACTGAAAAAGACAACGAGGTGCCATCAGTGTAACGAGGTGGGACATTGGAGACGCGAGTGTCCCTATAATGTCGAGACGGGGGAGATAGAACAGGAGGAGGATGAGGTTCAACCCAGCATGGTAAAGGGAACAGCAGTCCCGGAGGGAAAGTTTATCAAAGGGGGGAATCAGACTCCTCGAGTGCCGTTTCCCCAACCGCCTCGCATTACAAATGGAGGAAAACCCTATAGACAAATGCCATTGTTCATAGGAGGAGAAGAATGCTACTACGTTGATCCTCTTACAGGGCAACGAGTGGATAGGGAAGAAGACTGTACTCTAGGAGCAGCCCTGGAAGTAGACCAGAGAGGACCATACGTAGAGGCTGAGGTGGCTGGATGTCCTACGACCTTTTTGGTAGACACGGGGGCCACTCGATCCACTTTGAGATCAGCGGTAGTCCCAGGTTTGCCAATGTCGGGAGAGACGATCCAGGTGGTAGGAGTCGCAAACAGGAGGATGACGAATCCTCTGACTGAACCAGTATCAGTGAAGATAGGGAATTACAGTGATGAACATCAGTTTGTAATCTGTGATTCTAGCCCTGTGTGTCTGTTAGGAAGAGATCTGTTGTGTAAACTGAATTGCACAATACATTGCACACCTGAAGGAGTAGAAGTGCAGACCAACGATGAGGATGCCGATTTTAAGGTTGTAAACTCGCAGGAATGCGTGGAACTATATCCTACCTTGACAGTGGAGGAGCTTCCACAGGATTTAAGGGAGAAAGTGTCAGCTGAGGTGTGGGATTTTACTGGAGAAGAAATAGGATTGATCAAAGGGGTAGAACCAGTAAAGATCATGGTAAAACCCAATGCTGAGTATCCAAGAACACCACAATATAAGTTGACACCGGAGACAATTGCAGGAATAAAGCCTGTGATTGAATTCATGATTAAACAGGGAATACTGAAAGAGATCGTGGGAAGTCCATGTAACTCCCCGATTATGGGTTTGCAGAAGCCTAGTGGAAAATACAGAATAGTGCAGGATCTTCGAAAGATTAATAATATCGTTGTCTCATGTTGTCCAGTGGTACCGAATCCATCAGTGATATTGTTTCAGATACCGTTCCAAGCTGAATGGTTCACAGTGATAGATTTATGCCAGGCTTTCTTTTCGATTCCTTTAGATGAGGAGAGCCAGTACTTGTTCGCTTTTAAGCTGGAAAATCGCGTTTTAACATGGTGTCGTATCCCTCAGGGGTATACAGAAAGCCCATCGATTTTTAACCAGCTGCTGAAGAAAAATCTTGAAAGTCTAGTACTGCCCAAGAACTCGGTTCTAGTCCAGTACATAGACGACCTCCTAGTTGCGTCAGAAACTGAGGAAGCTTGCAAGGTAGACACCATCACCTTGTTAAATCACTTGGCCGAGAACGGACACAAGGTGTCTCCAAGTAAATTGCAGTATTGTCTGACTGAAGTGCAATACTTGGGCCACAGGATTGAAAAGGGAAAACGGAAGGTGTCTCCAGACAGAATAGAGGCGATCATGAAAATGAACGCGCCTACAACACAAAGAGAAGTCAGGATGTTTCTAGGCATGGTCGGTTATTGTCGGCAGTGGATAGCCAATTTTTCACTGAAGGCAAAACCTTTATTACAACTGACGCACAAAGGAGTGGGTGATCCGGTACCATGGGACAAAGATTGTTTGATGGCGTTTTTGCAGCTGAGGGAGGACTTATGTCGTGCCCCGGCTTTAGGAATGCCTGATTACACAAAACCATTTTTGCTTTACTGCTGCGAAAGAGAGGGATGCGCTTTAGCAGTTTTGGCCCAGATACACGGCGATGCGCGTAGGCCAGTGGCGTATTTTTCGGCTACATTAGATCCAGTAGCCGCAGCGTTGCCCGGATGTCTCAAATCCGTAGCTGCAACGGGTGTCAGCATTGAAAGGTGTGAAAGTGTGGTAATGGGACATCAGTTAGTGGTGTACGTACCGCATTCTGTAGAATTGTTAATGACCAGGACTAAGACTCAGCATCTGACGAATAGCAGGCTCACACGCTACGAACAAGTCATATTGGCTGCCGAGAATGTGACCCTAAAAAGATGCTCCGTCTTGAATCCTGCAACTTTGATGCCACTTCCAAATGAGATTGATGATGAAATCTGTACAGATCATGACTGTCTTGATGTGACTGAACTATGCACCAAACCGAGACCAGATATCGTGGATGAGCCATTGACTGACCCCGATGAAATATTCTTCGTTGATGGTTCATGCGTAAGAGACGATATTGGTCAGCTGAGAGCAGCTTATGCAGTTTGTACAATTACCAGAGTTGTGGAAGCCGCCTGCCTGGAAGGAGTACATTCCGCTCAGGTAGCTGAAATTATTGCTTTGACCCGTGCCTGTTTAGCAGGTAACAAAATTCGAGTCACCATATACACCGATAGCCAGTATGGTTTCGGGGTAGTTCACGACTATGGGCAGTTATGGTCTCAAAGAGGTTACATGACCTCCTCGGGTTCTCCAATTAGGAATGGAGAATTCGTGAGATTATTGTTAGAGGCATTGCAAGGTCCGTCAGCCATAGCAGTTGTCAAATGTGCCGCACACACGAAGAATGTAGATTTTGTGTCCCAAGGTAACCGCTATGCGGATGAAGTAGCGCGTTACTGCGCAGAACAGGGATATTCTCACACCGATGTAAAAGTGGGGGGAATCCAAGAAAGAACGGAATTGACAATGTTGTTAGATACTGTAGATACGTGGGATGAGTTAAGGAGTGTTCAGGAAAATGCACCAGATGATGAGAAAAAGAGCTGGGAGACAGCTGGATGTACAAAAAGTGAAATGAATTTTTGGATCTCTGCAGATGGGAGAGCAGTTTTACCAAATGAACTTGTTAATCCAATGGCAAGGAAATTGCATGGATCAGCACACATAGGTAGAGATGCTATGGTGAGAGTATTCAGACAAACGTGGTTTAATCCGAAGTTTAGAGTAGCGGCAGAAGCAGTATGTCAGCGATGTGCGATCTGTCAGCAACTAAACGTAGGAAAGAGAACACCAGTCACACTGAGTCACATTGGGAGGTCTGGGGGGCCTTTCAATAGAATGCAGCTGGATTTTATCGAAATGCCTAAATGCAATAGACTCAGATAGGTTTTAGTGATTGTCTGTATATTTTCTAGATGGGTTGAAGCTTACCCGACACGTAGGTGCGATACACTCACAGTAGCAAAATTGTTGCTTAGAGAGTTGATACCGAGGTTTGGGGTGCCATCCTCTTTGGAATCGGACAGAGGAACTCATTTCAACAGCGAAATAGTGAAGATGCTATGTTCCGCTTTAAGTATTGGTCAGAAGCTCCATTGCAGTTATCGACCAGAAGCTTCAGGGATCGTAGAGCAAATCAACAGTACAATCAAGTCCAGACTTGCCAAAGTTTGTTCAGCAACATCCCTGAGTTGGCCAGACGCACTTCCAGTGGTTCTTATGAGCATACGTAGTACGCCAGACAGAAAAACAGGTCTCTCTCCACACGAGGTGCTAATGGGGAGAGCTATGAGATTGCCATCGGTTCCGACTGCAGCGTTGTTGAACATCACAGACGATTTGATCCTGGACTACTGCAAGGGACTATCTGATGCCATTCATTCTGTGTCCCTCCAGGTCCAGGCTGCAGAGGTTCCATCAGCACAAGACTTGTGCCATGACTTGTGTCCGGGGGACTGGGTCCTGGTGAAGAAGCATGTCAGGAAAAACTGTCTAGACGTGCGTTGGAGAGGACCGTTTCAAGTCATACTAGTTACGAACACTGCAGTAAAGTGTGGAGGTTTGCCCAACTGGATACACGCCTCACACACCCGAAGAGTGCCAACACCTTTGGAAGAAACAGCTCCTCTCTCGGATGAGAATCCAGCGGGAAACGGAGAAGCCACAGAGAGGGAAAGCCAAGCTGTAGAGGTGATCGAAGAGGCTGAGCCTGTGTCAGAGCAGGCCGACGATGGTCAGGACACTAGTGGGACCGAAGTCGTCTCAGAAGAAGAGAGTACCTGGGAGTTCGAATCAGATAATGAACAAGCTGTAAGCGATCAAGAGACAAGACCAGGAACAAGGAGCAGGAGGACAAGGAGTGACAAAGCTAGTTGGCCGGAGAGAAGGAGAAGGCCAAGCTTAAAAGCAAATCAAGAAAGAACCCTTGTCCCGATTTCTGAAGAGTCGGATCAAGAAGAAGAAACTACAGATTCAGGATCTGAGAGTCCAAGAAGATCGAGAAGGGTACGTGTGCCCTGCAGAAGGTACGCCACCCCAGAGTGGACTTATCTAGCAGATGTCTTGGGGACAGAAATCTGGGAGAGTGAAAGAAGTGAAAGTTATCGATCTCGATCCATTTGTGGCAGTGGAGATATGGATGTTGACGCCTGGAATCGAGACTGAGGGGTTACTGACTTTCACACTTCCCATACCCCCATACCTAAGTCGGATCAAAGATCTAGTGCTAAATCGATTACAGTTTCCGACTTTTGGTCACCAAATTCCAGAAGAAGAAGAAAAAGTCATTCGTTTTGAACTATTGGAACATGTTGTAAAAGCTGCAGGTACGAGAATAATTGCTGATGCATAAAAACTTTTGTATATAAGCTATAAAGAAGAGGATAACCTAGAGCCGAAAGGAAAGAAGAAAAAATTTAGGGATTACATTTAGAGGACGGAGAAGGGTTAGGGTTGTCTGTTGTTAAGGAGAAAAAGACATTGTTGCGAAAAAGAGACTTTTGTTGTTAAATAGCACTTTCAAAGACTGAAAAGGAAAAAACTTTCCTCGCAAAAGAAAGAGCTACGCTGTTTTGATAACATGGAGAATGACAACCCAAACCGAAAAGCCAAATGCATAATAGGTACACTAATAGCAGTAGTAATTTTTCTTATTATTACAGTAGTTACGACATCATACATGGTAGGACATGAAACTGATAAAAGAATAGAAAATGTAAAGCCTGTAACGACTTTGAAACCTGCTCTTGTTGGGAAGAAGGAGGAGAGCAATGTCATCCGTGAAAAGGCGTTACTGGCAGATGAAGCTCGTAGGTTACACGTAGACGAGTCACAGGGAAATTTTAGGTCAAATGCATATGCCAAATTGTTGTATGAGTATATCGATGCCATGGAGGCCAAGGAATGTTACGTTTGTATGCAATTGCCGGCTTCCGTAGATGAAGGCATCAGATATCATCATCTCCCACTGACTTATGGGATAACATGTAGTTTACTGCTCAGTATATTTTATGGTAGAGAAGGATTTGAGTACTACTTTTCAAATTATGATTCGGTACTGCCTGAAGTCCCGAATTATAAGCAAATGAATAAGTGGGACTATTATAAAAAGGAGGATAGATTAGCCAAGTTCTTTCTTCCTTGGGATACATTAGATACTTCATATGCACGCAGAAATAATCTGACTTGCAAAGTGTCAGAGGTAGAGAAAAAGTTCATAGGACAAGTAGATGACAGATACAGAAGGCAGAAGATTCTGAAAATGTCAGGACAGTGGAAAACAGATTGGACCGAAGAAGAAAAGGCACACAAGAAGAAAGGTAGCAATGGTCCAATAGCTTTGGATAGAACGCAGAAAGGAAAGTTATGTTTAACTCGAAGCAAGACGTATTATGAGAGTGTATTTGTAGGTGAAGTAATGTGCGAACATGCTTTTCGATTAGAGTACTATACGAAAGATTTTATGAAAGGGATGCAAGCAATTCCTAATGTATATTTTGTATGTGGAAGAAATGCCTATGTAAAACTGCCTGACAATTGGTATGGTTCGTGTTACTTGGCAATTGTCTTCCCCAAAATATATCATGCAAAGGATTTAGCGATCATAGAAGGAAAGGCTTCGACAAGAGTGAAAAGGGAAGTAGGAGATGCTGAAGTAGTTGGAGACATTTTTGGAGCAATGTTTCCTATGTTAGGTTTAATACTTAACGATGTTAAGATCAGGAGACTAGCTACAGTTGTAGATAGATTATCTGCAAGTACTGCAAGGTCATTAATGTTAGTAGAAGGAGAGATGCAGTCGATTAGAGCAATGGTTCTTCAGAACCGACTTGCTTTAGATGTACTGCTAGCAAAAGAGGGCGGAGTTTGCAAGGCTTTGAAGGTCCAAGAATGTTGTACTTACATTCCAGATAATTCAAACCCACTTGAGAAAGTCATACAGAACATTACACAGATACATAAAGAAATCGAAGATTTAACAAAAGTAAATGTTTGGGAGAAAGTAGGTCATGGAGTAGGAAAAGTTGGAAATTGGGTTGCCAATCTTGGTAAAAGTGTTGTGTGGTATATATTAAAACCTGTTTTTATAGTATTGATTTGCATAATTACATTGTTAGGGTTAGTGAAACTGTATAGATGGTATAGGTCGAACCGGTTACAAAGATCCATGAGAGAGCAAGAAAGAAGATTAGCTGCTTTACAAGATCAACAGTACAAGAGTTTAAGAGCTCTCGAAACGATAAAAAGAGGGAATATTGTAACTAGTTCTGTGTAAGGGTGCTATTCAAATTGCATTTAGTGATGACTCCCAGAAGTCATCAAAGGGGGGAACTGAGAGAGCGCAATTTGAATAAAACGCATATCCGAGCCATATTTACAAGCATATTGTATAACGTAGGAATGAAATGTACACTGCAACGTGAAGTTAACACTTATAGCATAAAGTTAACCGATGTTATCAAGGTAATATAGGAAATGTAACTGTATTTACTCTTGAACATATATTAGATTTAGAAGGCCCGTATATATAGTGGGCTAATATAGAAATATATAGAAATGCTTAGGAACTGAAGAACGTGCCAAGTAGAATTCATGTACGTGTGTAATTATTAAGCGGAGAAAGAAGACAAAATGTAAGGCAAAGAAATGTGCAGAGAATATATAGCACTATGTGAACATGAGAAAATAAATGTTGTATTCTATGTACAATGTATTCACTTATACGTAAAGGATTTGCTAAATTCGATTATATATAAATGTGTGTTAAAGGTTATACTGTGTAGAAAGCTTCTTGTAGGAATGTTAGAAAGGTTTAGGTCATGTGTGATTTTAACCTCACTGACCAAGGGTTCGCAGGAGGGTAGTCCGCTGTATGTAATTTAGTGGGCTCACAGGAGTCGTGAATAGCCTTGCTGTGAACGTGCGAGCCAAGGGGTCTAGTCTTTGTTAGATTTAAGGTGACAATGCCGGACGGAGTTTATGGCCTAAGTGTGATAAGAGACACTTGGAATTTGAGTCTTGTTTTGAAATGACCATTCACAGGACCAAGAAAGGTTATGCATATAGTCGTAAAGAATAAAGTTCTGCTGAGGTGATAGACTTTTGCTCCGAAAGGACAACTGATATGTCAATGAAGTCACCAGCAAGAAGACGAAGATGGCGTCTAAAGAAGAAGGGTCAACTTAACGGACGACGGAAAAATGAAGCCATAGAAAAGAGCAAAGAATGACCTCACGGGGAAAGTCCGTGGTGGGCGTCGAAGGGGCGTTCCACCCATACTGTGATTGTGTATTTAGGGACAGCACCCCGGGGAGAAGTCAGCTCAGGGCAGATGGCCTGAAGACAAAGCGAAGGTTAGGAGCGAGCGCAAGAAGATCAGAGCGCAGAGCAAGAGAGCAGTAGGCCGAGGACCCTTAGAGAGCGGATGGGTAGGCAGAGAGGGAACTGCTTCTCGACATAAGTTACCATTAGGGGTTAAGAGAGTTTGAACTTCTTTGGAAGTCAAACTGCTGACACCTTTTTAGGTAAGGAACTAGCGAAGTAGGGATTTCACCTAGTACAGAGTAGGGACAGAATTAACTTGTTTATTCTTTTGTAGATGACGCAACGGGACCACATCTTGTATATGCTTTAATCTGCAGATTTGGAATTGACTTTAATTGTTCTTTTGTATACTTATTGAATCTTATCCTGAGAGGATTGTATATGCACTTAATTCTTGATTTTATATAAAACCTTTAAAACTTCATCAGTTGTCAGTGGTCCTTCAGAGTTGCGTCAGTTTATGGGGATAATTTAACCTATGCGGGGGTTGTCTTTTACTCAATGACAGAAAATAACCGATCCAAATTGATGAATGAGATTAATATCTAAGTGATCAAAAAGGGTATCAAAATCTCATTCCCCGCAAAGGCTTCTCCGGAACAAAACAAGTTCACACCAAAATACAAGTCTAAAAAGGATAATACATTCTTGTGAAAAAAAGTTGGTACTTCAAAGATTATCATTCATTTAATTTCACCCACAAGAAAAGCAGAATATTGTTTTGTGTTGCTGTTTGTGAGAACGGAATATTGCATGTCTCGACCCAGAAGAACACCATTAGCAGAGACAAACTGAAGTGCATGTGAGCACATTGCACATGCATGCTACCATCACTCACAAACTGTTCCTCTGAAAGCCGCATAGCTGCTTTATTCATACTGCCCTTGTGCACCATTTATTGCATCGAAGTCTTGGTGTAGCACATCTGTTTCACTTAAACTGACATAGTCGTACCTGTAGGTGTAATGGCTGAATGCTGGCTATAGCAACCAAACCTTTTGAGAGCTGGGAATGATGAAGCTCTCAAGAAATAAGCCTCCATGGGGTGACCCATGCTGTAGATGCGCAGTCAGTTCCTGCATGGAGATGAGTAACATTGCCTAACTCCGTTTACTCTTCACCCATTACTCTTAATCCCTCACATTTACAACCTTATTCTCTTACTTACCTTGACACCGGTAACCCTTGCATCTTGCACTTTCACCTGTACCCTTCTACACTAACCTTTATCATCTTATATTTACACCCTTAATCCCTGATCTAGTTATCTTAGCTCATACCCTTACCTTAACCCCTAAACCCATGAACTTTACCCTTGATGTCTTATCCCCTTACCAGTACACACTTAACTACTTACCCCTTAACAGTAACACATTAAAACAAAACCCTTTACACATTACACCCTTAACCTTTTGTTCCCTTTTCCTTAACCCCTAAAGATTACAAAACCCCCCTTTTCCCCTAACCTCTTGCCATATTATATTTGCACATTTAACCTATTACCCTCCGGATTCCTAGCCTTTACCCCATATACTTGTAGCCTTGAGGCACAAGCCCTTAAACTTACCATTACCTCATACCCTTAGCCCCTCAAACCTATACCCGTACCTTGGTAACCTTAATCATTTTCCCCAATCCTTAACCCCTTACCTTTAGCCCTTTAACTTTAATCCTTTCCCTAACCATAACTCTAACCTTTACCTTTACACCCATAACCCCCCACCCTTAATCCTTTCAACTCATACTCTTCTTTACTCTTACCATCAACCCCCATCTGTTCCCTCAATACTTATCCCCTTATCTCCTACCCATTGCCCCTTCAATCTTTATTCTTACCATTAACCCCTTTATGTTGCCAATAACATGTTATACTTACTCCTTAAAGTTAACATAATTTACCTCTGGCCCTTACCCTTAACCCCTTACGCTTAACCCTTTAAGCTTAAACCATCAACCCTAATGCCTTACCCTTAACAATGCCACCTTACTCGCTTACCTCCTTCCCTTTATATCCTTAGCTCTTACAGCTTACAATTGCTACCTTCCTCCAATTCCCTTACCCTTAACCCATTAACTTGATCACTTCCATCCATGCCCCTTTCCATTAACCTCCAACCTCTTACACTTATCCACTTTCCCATACCCCTTATCCCTACCACAACCCTTTCTTTTTTTTAAACTCTTTGTATTTGCAAAAAGAAAAGTTTTGGTCATTACACAGCAATTAACAATTATTACATTGTTGCATTCACAGATTGTCCCCGAACAACATTAAATCTGATGGCATAGTACACAAGGTGATAGTAATACAAAGAACACTTAAGGCGTTAATGGCACGTCAAGGGAGAGGATCAGAGAAGGTTCACACAAGTTGCCGCAATATTAATTCCATTTTGACCAAATTGCCACCCATTTCCGACTGTTTTTTCCTGCAGCATACACCAGTCCATGTCTTTCTTCCATGCACTGAGCGTTGGAGGTGTTCCCGCTCCCCACAAACGCGCTATATTGCGTTTTGCTATTACCTGTCCAAGTGTCGCCCATATTCTGCCTTTTGCAGATAAGTCGGTAGGCTCCCAAATGTTCAAGAGGCATCTTTTAACTTAAGGTCACAGGTCAACCCCCCAGACCGCATGCATACAGTTGTGCACCCGCCTCCAGTAGTCTTGTATTAGAGGGCACTCCCATCGTATGTAGAGAAAGGTCCCCTCCTCCCCACACTGTCTCCTACAAAGTCTGTCCACACTCCTACCCATCAATACTGGTCGTGTACCAGAGATGTAAACTCGGTGTAGTGTTTTCAGTTGTATCAGCCTCAATTTAGCCTGTGCAGGCTGGCCCCCGTCACTCCTTTGATCTGCGGGGCTGTCATCGGGACCGCATATTTGTCGAGCTTGTTCGTTTGGGCCGCTGCAGCACCTTTCTGCGATCACCTTCGTCTGGAGCATCGCCAGCTGGTCTCCCCCGAGGTCCTGTGATGCTGTCTCATGGATGCTCCGCAGGCCAGTACTAATAGTAGTCTCCAGGTCTTCCTGCCGTCCCCTGGTATTACTGCACCACACACCGCCGTAGTCTTTGCGGTCACTAGGCCTGGTCGCTGTCCGCTATTTACTGGCGGGCCCGTGGGCCTTTGCTCCCAGGCCACAAGCGTGTTTACACAGCAGCCGGGCCTCCCTTCCCCACCTCTGGCCCCAAGTTCACATTTGGGCCAGCCTGAGAGGGATATCAAATGTGTAATAACTTAACCCCCCTCCGCCAAGGGGGTAACTCGCGCAGATCTGGGTGCTGCAGGAAGGTTAGCTTCTGGGCAAGGCCAGCAGCCTCATCGAGTCAGGGGCAACCCCACCAACTTAATTGCCTCCGCACTTAGGTGTTCCGGCCCGTGGGCCACTGGGGCCACCTCTGGCAGCTCCTCATGAAGCCTTAGATATTCCGAGGTGCCTCCCCCGAGGTAGGGCCCGACAGGCAGCAGATCTCCGGGGCTCAGGGGGGGGAGGGAGGTCCTGCCCAAGCAGGATCTGTCACCTTTCAGGTGTCCCCGAGTCGCCACTCAGCAAAGCTCACACAATATTTCAATTTTGGCCTCCGCGCAGCCGCCGCCCGCAGGTCCTGACAGTCCCAGCAGCCAGCTGCCAATGTCCACCCCTTTTGGGCTACAGCTCACCTTTCAGCCCCCTTTCAATGTAGCGGGGCTTCCCCGCAATCTTCAGTTATGGGCTGTCCCATATGCGGCTGATAGGGGTGACCGCATTCAGGCCCACTGGTCCTCCAAGACTTTGCCACAGACACCAGGCATGTTGCAATGTTTGGTCCGCCTCCCAGCCTCCAAGCTGTAATGTCTCCCTCCACTTTCTTTTGCAAATGCACAGGGGCTGCGACCCGCTGCGCGACCCCCTCGAGCACTTTGGTGGGTTTGATGGGGGAGCTAAAGCCCGGCCGCACCCCCAAGGGCAGGCGCCGCTGCAGGCCTCGACGCCGGGATCATGCGTAGGCACCTGAAGGGAGCCCCCGTCGCTCGGCTCCCAGGCCCTCCCGGCCACCGTCTCCTGCACCGGGCACACTGCGAGGACGGAGGCGACCCAGAGCCTCCGAGTTTTAAATTCCGGTGCCGCTTACTCATCGTGGTCCTCCCACCTCTTCATTGCGCTGCCTGAGGATTCGTTATTTACCGTATTTTAGGGGGATTTGGGGCTTCGCTCCGGCGGAGCTCTCTGCTAGGCGGCCATCGTTGTTGGCGCCAAGCCATCCCCCTGCCCCAACCCTTTCGTAAAATATTACCCATCTTACATTTCTTTTAAGTTTTTTCATTACATTCTTTATAATGAAATTACAAACCTTGGGCTATAAAATTTTAGCCCACTTAGGAAATAGCTATGAGAAAACGTCACAACCTCAAATGTGCGTACACAATTAGTTTGTTCCCGTATTCCACACACAACAGCTCATTGGAGAGGCTCTTTGTGATGAGCCTGGTGTTTGCTATCTTCAGACTCATTTTACTGAGAGGGCTCACTCCTTCAAAAACTGAATAGTAGAGTGTACCTGAAATGAAGAGGATAAATAGAAAGTCAAATTATCCACTCTGGGGTATTCCTTATGTAGGACGATGAAATATTATCTATGTCCATATGCTACATCTACGGGTATTTTTTAATGATGTGATTTTGCATGTCACGTTTTGCCAGAGTGTGTGCCTATGACATCACACGCATGTGGTGCTGTGGGTCACATGCCCGTCTAACGCAGGAAGGGATGACACTAAATGATGCACACAGAGGGAGAAGGCGGAATTAGGGACAGATTTTGCTGAAGTAAGTTTGCTCTTCTTGCCTAGGACAGAGACACCTGGAATTTCCATACAATTCCCTATGTGCAGTGATATAAGTAACTCTAATTGTGTGGGGCTGGATTTTTTTGGAGACTAGCAGCTGGTCCATTACGATTTAGGTCACAGGTGGCATCTTTGACATGCAGCATCCCTTCTAGAACGGAAACCATCAGCATCTTCATTACATGCCCACAACCTTTAACATGCCAACATCTGTTGTGCATGTCACTTTGACTGACTACTGTCTTTACACATGGGCCCTTAGCTTATTCAATCATGATCTAGCTTTTAGTAGAATGCACTTTACATGTGGTAATCCTAACCTGCTTTGGAGATAGGTTGACCGGTCAAAAAGAGAAAGCAGTGCCAGGTACATCTAAGGTGATGCACATGTCTAGGTATACATTGCCTGCTCGAATATGAGCAAACCTTATTTGGGAATGTGTGATTGGAAAAACCAGCTCTTCTTACCTTAGAAGCACTCTCCAAGGGCATATAGTAGATATTGCACCCACATACCGATTTTATTTCATAGTTTGCATTTCTGGGTGTCTATCGTTCCTGTGAACATCACTTGAGGTGTTTTGGAGGATAACTGAATGAAATCAAATCCTACTAGGCTATTCTCAACTTTTTCACCGTGAAAACAATACTTTTATATTTTTCTGCAGTGTCTGACTACAAGGAAGTATCACAACTACCGTTATGAGGCCTAAACTTTAGGGTAATACAGGTCTATATTTTTTTTACCCTTTACCTGCACAAGTATGTTTTCTTCAAGCCATGTGTTGTTGGCTGTGGAATACTGTGATTCCATATGCCCTTATCTTTTACTATTACTGGTGCCACGTGAATACAAGGCTGATTGGATTAGCCTCAGATAATTATACTCAGTGATCTTATATTTGCCACAGCCCACCTACACTGCTATTAAAGCCCTCCTTGTAGTTAATCAGAGAAAATACCTTAATGAGAGCTCCTACACTTAGCACATGAATGATGCCTGTTCCAAATAAGGAGGGGATCTTTTGATGAAGTATGCCACTATTGGTGGGTGTGAGTTCCTCGTCCTAAACAACAGGATCATTATACTTCTATTGATCCTTTTCTTTTCTGTCTCACTCAACTGTTTTCTTCTTAGTGTTCTAGGGAGAGTGTACGACGGGCCTTAACATTTTGCAACTCCCCACTTTTTGTTAATAAAGGTATCCACCACTTTCCGAGGCCCACTCACAGGTAAACAAGCAAACTACCAGAACTGACCATCGGCTGACCCTCCAAATACCGAATGACTTACCTGGCATAATGCCAATGGTTGAAAGAGGTAGGTCCATTGCTCACTTTTTTCTTGCTGACGTGGGTGATTCCAATTTTCAACCACACTGCTTGGAAGCAATGCTTGAATGTGGGTTACACAATTCTCCCCAATGTGATATTTGGTTTCTTTATGTATAATTCAAGCTGTCTCTAGGCCAGACCGAAAGTGGGGACCTAAAAATGGCAGCGGTGGGGCTCAGGCAATTTCCGACGTAAGCACTGCTGCAGCACGTGTTCCTGTCATCTGTCATATTACACACAGCTCATTTCCATGTTGCCTTTTTACATGCTAGAGGACCTTTCCTTCATATCATAAAAATTCTTTTAAACACATTTTTAATGTGTAATGTGAAGGATAATTGAAGGCTATATATAGCTGAACATGCCTGAAAGAGAGAATAACAAAGGCCTTCTTTCTTCTAACCATAATGTATAAAAAGTATAATGATGTGGATAGAGTTTCGTGAAAATGGTAATTATAGCATAGAGAAGTGCTCCGCATTTCTATAGAATTCTTAGACAGTGCTTGGTTCTGCCACAGTTAGGAAGTACAACACCATTCTCCTCACATAATACACGCTGCCTTTGTTGTAGCCGAGTGTGTATATTCAATATGGTTCACGTTTTGGAAGCAGATGGTATTTTTAGCAAAAAGCTGAATTTACTCGAATTCTCTTTCTTGGAAATCATTTTATGAATACATACATACATTCTCATCAAACACCACCATGTTCCGTAATGAATCTCCGTACACACAGTTTTAGTCTATCTATCCTCTCCACTGTATGTGTATCTTTCAACTTAATATATGCATCCATTTCTGATGAATTCTAATTTCAAATTCACCTTACACGTATTCATAAAACATTGGTGTGTGGAGAGATACAGATGCATGTTATTTACATGAAAGTTGAAAAAACACTAATAAAAGCAAAGCTAAAAAGCCACCTCATTACAAACAGAATGGCTTTAACTTAAACGAGGGCGAGATCTATTGCATTTTCAATGCTTGTTTACTTTGGTTCCATCAAGAAGGCATTCAGATGTGTCACACATTTGCCATAAATTCTGAATGTTAGCACTCTAGTTGCACATTAGATCACTGTAGTAAAGCTACTGCTCACCAGGAACGTCTGCTGCTGGTATTCAAAGTGCATGTTTCAGTCTGCATGTCAGAATTTTTTTAATGAAATAGAAGAGGGTTTGAGAAGTCACTCAAAATGTGCCCTAATTTTTCTTTCTGCAGCACTAATCATAATTCATATGGCAAAATATACCCCCTCATTTTGTTCCTTTTTAAATTAAATGTTTTAAGAGTTACCACTTTATTCCAATCAAGATGGCTTCAGGTGTGCCATACCTTTGTAATAAGTAGGACTGTTAGCGCTCTAGTTGTTCTTTAGAACACTCTGGGACATTCTGTCATTGGGCTATGCTTGGGCTACATCTGGGTGATATTTGGGCTACATTTGGGCTCTTTTGTCTCTGGTGGCCATTTTGGGAGACTGCATGTCAGAATTTTTTAATGAAATAGAAGAGGATTTGAAAAGTCACTCAAAATGTGCCCTAATTTTTCTTTCTGCAGCACTAATAATACCTTCTATTGCATAATATACCCCCTCATTTTGTTCCTTTTTAAATTAAATGTTTTAAGAGTTACCACTTTATTCCCATCACGATGGCTCCAGGTGTGCTATACCTTTGTAATAAGTAGGACTGTTAGCGCTCTAGTTGTTCTTTAGAACACTCTGGGACATTCTGTCATTGGGCTATACTTGGGCTACATCTGGGTGATATTTGGGCTACATTTGGGCTCTTTTGTCTCTGGTGGCCATTTTGGGAGACTGCATGTCAGAATGTTTTAATGAAATAGAAAAGGATTTGAGAAGTCACTCAAAATGTGCCCTAATTTTTCATTCTGCAGCACTAATCATACTTTCTATGGCAAAATATTCCCCCTCATGTGGTTTTTTTAAAATTAAATGTTTTAAGAGTTACCACTTTATTCCAATCAAGATGGCTTCAGGTGTGCCATACCTTTGTAATAAGTAGGACTGTTAGCGCTCTAGTTGTTCTTTAGAACACTCTGGGACATTCTGTCATTGGGCTATACTTGGGCTACATCTGGGTGATATTTGGGCTACATTTGGGCTCTTTTGTCTCTGGTGGCCATTTTGGGAGACTGCATGTCAGAATGTTTTAATGAAATAGAAAAGGATTTGAGAAGTCACTCAAAATGTGCCCTAATTTTTCATTCTGCAGCACTAATCATACTTTCTATGGCAAAATATACCCCCTCATTTTGTTTCTTTTTAAATTAAATGTTTTAAGAGTTACCACTTTATTCCAATCAAGATGGCTTCAGGTGTGCCATACCTTTGTAATAAGTAGGACTGTTAGCGCTCTAGTTGTTCTTTAGAACACTCTAGGAGGCTGCAGTAGAACACAAAGGAATCAACTGACAGTCTCTGTCCTTGTTGGATATACATGTTTTACTGAGAATGTCAGACTTCATTTTCACATGACTGAGAAAGATAATGTGAATTTACAGAAAATATGCTTTCAGTTTAGCTTATAGATCCCCTTCCAAACCACTGTGGGAAAATCATGAGATATTAGTTTTCTTTCAAACAATATTCATGATATCACAGCAGAAGGTTTTTTCACATGGTAAAATCACCTTAGAACCCACCACAATTCCTAAAACGAGTATGGCACCATCAACAAATGATTTATAATGTAACTAAAGTCCTAAAACCCTCTATTAACTACAATGCTTTTTAATGAGGTGCTATCATGTATATTGGTCCCAAGATGGCTGCCAACACTTCTTGGATGAAGTGCTGACAGCCAATCAGATCAGATGTGTGGTTAGGCTCCGCCCAGATATATATCTTTTTTTGAACCTAAATTACTCAAAATCCACTGGAGCACATATATTGAGACCTAGCAAAGGCACATCGGGCTAACAGTCCCTACAATTTTGCCAAGTTTCGTGCAAATCCATTCAGCCGTTTGAGCTAAAAGTGAGGCCAACCGCCCTATGGAAATTAACATGGGAAAAACATGTTTTGGGACCCCCCTTTTTTCTCGGCCCCCCTTGATGAAACCCCCCCCAAATTGTCAGGGGCTGCTCAGAAACAAAATGTTCCATTTTCCTGAAAATTTCAGCCAATTCCGTCCACAAACGCCAAAGTTATTAGACATAGAATTTTCAAAAATCCCATAGAGAAAAAATCCTAACTATATATATATATAGACGCTTTGTGACTCTGCTCCGGTTACTTTGGAATCAGATAAGTGAAGCAGGATTGACGACTGCCCCATTAACAAGTTTCTCTGCTAATAACGGTGTGGATTTGCTCTATAACTATCCCGGGGATATATATAAAATTGCACCCTAGCTCAACTGGACTATCACCTCATAGCCACTTCTTGTCTTCTGCGAGTGAAGATCTAACACGACTTCACGTTCACTCCTCGTTTAATTCCAGTTCAGATTTCAAACAATTTACAGTTAATCCTTAAAGATACCCCGATCCTCAACAATCTTTTGAGTGACGAAGTGGCAGTATTACTGTAAACAGATTACAATACCTCTATACAGATCGCAATTGATAACAGTCCTGAGGATGGTTTCTGCAATTGACTCTTAAGAAACCGAAACGTCGACAACACATCTTATCCCTATTCTTGTTTTATTCAATGTATTTTGGGATAGTTGTTTTTTAGGTTTTTTTTAGGTTCTGTTGAGTCACTTAGTAATTTACTTATGTGTGTACCCACAGTCCTAAATCTTATTTGTTTATTCATCTGTATATGAAGTCACTTATCTTAATGAATTTTTGGATAAAACTATTTTTTCGTATACACCTTGTGTCTTTGTTTATATGTTATGTTTTGACAATATTAAGTATTTATGTTTTGTATTGAGACAAATAATATTGGATTAGTTTATTCCAAGGATTATTGATTGATCCTTTCTCAAATAATTTGAATTATCAAATACAGAGAAAACAAAGTCCCTTGCAGGCACTCTTACCCTTTCAATAACTGGTGAGACACCCGATCAGTGATGAGGGGCTGGTGCCGATTTCATTAGACCCGATAGGGCAGAAAGCGAAGGAGGAGAGTAGGGGAATTCTCAAAGAGACCAACAAGGGGTCACACAGCCCCCCTGAAAGTCCCCGGGAAGCGAACACGCAGAAACCCCCCAGCGGAATCAGAAAGGGGCTGGGGTTAATGGAAATACACAGTGGATGGCACTAATGGCCACAGAGCGGAGCAGGCACTTCCAATGGAGTAAGGGGGCCCACCTACAAACTTGAGGGAACTATGAAAGAAAGGGGATTAATAAAATCACAATACACACCCCAGTGGGAGCACCGGGTATGGCCAGCAGGAGTGATGAAATAGGCAGTCCACCGATGAGCTCAGAGGGGTGCATGGCTACTCCGTCTCATGTGGGAACATTGACTAAGGCAGTGCCCGCAGTTGGGATGAACAGCTTCCAAACCTCCAGCCCTATCCCGTAGAGATGCTAGATATGGTGGCAGCAGATGCCACAAGACCAGTGGACAAGAAATGGCACGTGCACCAGGCGGTGCTGCGCTTGCGCAATATAATTCAGAGAAGGAGGCAGTACGTAAAGTATATGGCCTTAAAATTACTCCCATTTACGGCGGAGTCCTTCCCCACCATCAAACAGATTGCTGCTTATATCTAACAAACCGATGGATGCTCAGCCTAGAGCGAGAGCAGGGCGGGCCAAGCCAGCACAGGGCAGGGCCCTGTAGCAAAACCCAGGTGTCCCGCCAGGGCCAGACAGGGCGGTGACAGACCAGGGCAGCCACCACATTACAGAGGGCCCCAATGAAGGCCTTTGTTGAATAGGCCGGAGCTACTACTAACGGCTGCCGGCAGCCCTCAGAGACGTGCAGGCAGACACGGCAGGGCAGGACTGTTACAAAAGCGCTCCTACACGATAGACGGAGAGACCCCAAGGTCACAGCAAGGGCGCCAGGGAAGACCGCAATGGTCTGGGCGCAGCTGAACGATAGGCACGAATGGCGCTAGGCGGACCCCTAAAATAAAAAATAAAAATAAAAATAAAAAGCAGTCGAGAGGCTCCGGAAGAAACTGAACTTCGCAGTGAGCGTGATGCGGCAGATCGAAGGGTCTGGCGACTCGCAGGCACGGGCCTCGTCCACAGAAGTCGCCCGGAATGCCATGCTAAAGAGGCAGTTCACCTGTCGAATGTAGGCAGGGGTGGATTTGGGGCTGCCTTTGGGCACCAAGAGGGCAGCAAGTGGCAAGCAACGGATCAGAGGGCATATTTGGGGGGAGCCGCAGGGAGACGGAAGCCTCCCGGACGGCGTGGCGAAGAACTACGCTGATATCGGTTGGTACGTTGGCACACCGGAGGGCGGTGTGCGAGAATAGGTCCACTCACCTTCAGATGCCGCACGGCTGGGTGAGTTCCCCTAAGGACAGGTATGTAGGACCACCCACTCTGGGATGCCTCACGGCTGGGTAACTTGGCCTACTGAATGGGGGGGAGTAGCAAACAGAGACGGCACTCGCAGCCCAGCCCCCGCCGGACGGCAGGGCACAACAAAATTGGACAAGGTAGCGAGGGGGGGCCTAACTCTGGGACAGAAGCTACTCCCTGCCCGCGCAAACGGGGCGCAAGAACATCCAACCTGCCAGAAGACGACCCATAAGGGCTAAGAGACAATACCAAGGAAGTCTGTGATGACATAGCATGATGCAAAGTATATACATGTTTCCTTGTATTCCTAATAAACTGCGGCCAACAAATGACCACCACAAGACAGATGCGTGTGTTGGCTTTTTTCTTGTCATGATAAGGAATACAGCATGGGGGTATATGCGCCATACAGGAGGGAGTGGGGCAGAGTGCGAAGGTTATCACAGAGGCTGCTCCCGAAGGGGGCTCGAGAGCCGGCGCCATAACCAGCGCCGTGCCCCCTCCCCCCGGGCAAACTGGTGGGGCGGCATTTTGGCGCGAAGAGGACAAAGAGGCCAAAAGAAGCCCCCCTCCCTTCCCCCCACAGCGGCGGCCAGAGCAGCGACGATGACCCCCGGCCAATGAGGGTACAGGGCAGGGATTCAAACCCCCCAATGGAAAGAGGGCCACCCTGGGGGCGAAGGCGAGTTGAGGGGCACATAACCACTGCTTCCCCAGGCAAGCTCCTAACTTCAGGGAGCGGGGAAGCAGCAACAACGGCAGAGTCCAATCTTGTCCCACTGAACACACACCTAAGGAACAGCAATGTCGCAGTGCTGAGGAAGAGGCAATGCGTGCCGAAGAACTCCGCTGATATCGGTTGGTACGGAGGCACACCGGAGGGCGGTGTGCGAGAATAGGTCCACTCACCTTCAGATGCCCCACGGCTG
This sequence comes from Lissotriton vulgaris, assembly GCF_964263255.1. Lineage (NCBI taxonomy): Eukaryota > Metazoa > Chordata > Amphibia > Caudata > Salamandridae > Lissotriton > Lissotriton vulgaris. The sequence continues at coordinate 172,992,909 of NC_141697.1, forward strand.
GGTGAGTTCCCCTAAGGACAGGTATGTAGGACCACCCACTCTGGGATGCCTCACGGCTGGGTAACTTGGCCTACTGAATGGGGGGGAGTAGCAAACAGAGACGGCACTCGCAGCCCAGCCCCCGCCGGGCGGCAGGGCACAACAAAATTGGACAAGGTAGCGAGGGGGGCCTAACTCTGGGACAGAAGCTACTCCCTGCCCGCGCAAACATGGCGCAAGAAAATCCAACCTGCCAGAAGACGACCCATAAGGGCTAAGAGACAATACCAAGGAAGTCTGTGATGACATAGGATGATGCAAAGTATATACATGTTTCCTTGTATTCCTAATAAACTGCGGCCAACAAATGACCACCACAAGACAGATGCGTGTGTTGGCTTTTTTCTTGTCATGATAAGGAATACAGCATGGGGGTATATGCGCCATACAGGAGGGAGTGGGGCAGAGTGCGAAGGTTAATGCCAACACCTTCTTTGAATTACGAAGGTATAACAGCATGTGACCCCTCCTACGCACCTCCTTTGTCTTTACATCCATATGCAGAAATAATACCCTGGTAGTCAGAATATTCCCTTAGGGAGTAAGGTTTACTTTCCACATTCCATTGGCAATGAGGAGTTACACCCACAATAATGCCTTGGAAAACAGCAACTAAAACTCTTACAGCTTATCAATTCAGCCTCAGTGGGCAGAACGTTTAGTTCAACATAAAGTGAAAAAATAAAATTCTATTACAAAACAAAAAACTTAAAAAAGGAATCTGGATGGCACTGTCTAGGAAGCAATAACATAGATAACAACACTCAATCAACAATACAATGTCAATTCATTATTACAGGTGCGTATACAGATCTTCTTCAATATTCAGTCCATAAGGGCTTTTAGAGTTCAATTCCCCAATGTACCATGATTCGAGCTTACGTAGCCTCTTAATCCTGTCACCTCCTCTATCATTCACAGGTATTGAATCGATAACAAAATAAGTCAGACCGCTAACGTCCTTGTCATGAAATCTTTCAAAATGCCGGGCGACCGGATATGATCGATCTGCATTTTTGATCGCCCTTAGGTGTTGTAACACCCGTTGATGGACGGGTTTGATCGTGCTCCCCACATATTGCAGGTTACACTTACACATTAAAACATAGATGGCATACTCCGTTTTATAGTCATATTGTCCCTTTATCTTTTTGATCCTGCTGGAGAGGCCTGGTTTATATGTACTGACATTTCTCCCATGCTCACAGGCTTTGCATTTACTGCATTTCAAAAAGCCATCCTTTCTTACCATCCAATCACATTTACTTTTTTTACTCTTTTTCTTGATTTTTGCCACCATGGTCTTCACCAACATTTGTTTGAACGATTTCGCTTTTCAAACGGTGATAAGGGATCTGCTAGTTAACGATGGGCCTAGGATTGGGTCATTCTTAATAACATGCCAATGTCGTGCCAGTATCTTCCTTACAGAGCCATGCAGCCTATTGTAGTTAGTGATCAATCTGCATTCGTTCTCTCTCATACCTTTCATCTTCTCCCTGTGTTTGAAGAGGACATCCTCTCTAGTTTGTTGCCTGACTTTAACGAATGAGCTATTTAAACAGTTCTCACTATACCGACGATGTTTAAATCTCGATTTTAGAGTACTCAATTCACGCTCTCTCTCTGTAGGGTCACTGCAGTTCCTTAAGACTCTCAAACCCTCCCCATAAGGGATGCTGTTTACCAGATTTGTGGGGTGGAAACTACTCGCGTGTAACACGGTGTTCCCGGATGTTTCTTTCCTGTAGAGCTTAGTCTGCAACTTATTATCTTTTATGTAAACTGTAAGATCAAGAAAATTAACAGACTCAGTACTCACAGTACTTGTAAATTTTAGGTTCAAACTGTTCTTTTGTAATTTTGCTAGAAATAAATTAAAGTCAGAAATTGTCCCCCTCCAGACAACAAACAGGTCGTCGATAAAACGACTCCAATGTAGGATGTTGTTGTCCCACTCCTCATGACACTGCTTCCGGACCACCTGCTCCTCCCACCAGCCCATATGCAAATTAGCATAGCTGGGGGTGAAGCAGGTGCCCATCGCAGTGCCCCACGTCTGATGAAATAATTCATCATTGAAGATGAAGTAGTTATTCTTCAAACAAGTTGAGACCATTGAAAGAAGCATTTGAGTATGGGCCCAAAGTTTAATTGATCTATTTCCCATGAAGTGTCTTACAGCATTAAGACCATCGCTATGTTTGATACTGGTATATAAAGTGGTGACAACGATTGTCGCCAGAACCATATCCTCTTCCCAAGGGATGTCATAAATAGACTTAAGGAATGCCCCAGTGTCTAGTATATATGAAGGAAGCAATGTGACTAGTGGATTAAGAAAGGAGTCAATAAACTTTGAAGTATCTTCAAGCCCACTACCTATCCCAGAAATAATAGGTCTGCCCGGGGGTCACAGAGATCTTTGTGGACCTTAGGTAGTAGATAGAAAACCGGGGTTACCGGATTGACTATTTTAAGGAATCTGTATTCATCGTGTGTGATCAATTGCTGGCCAAACCAGTTATCAAGCTCAGAGTTGTATTGTGTGTGACTGTTTGTGATGATTTTTGATTTAATCCTCATATAGCATGACCTATTGTTCAACTGCTTATAGGCTTCAGAAAGATATTTTTGCCTAGCCCAGAGAACCACGTTTCTGCCTTTATCTGCATTGCGCACAATACACATATCATTCTGTTTGATTTTGTTAATGAGGGCAACCTGGTCTTTTTCCTGCTGATTAAATCTTTTATTGCACACACTTTGACATTTCTCTAAATTTTTCAAATCATTGACAACTAGGTCATTAAACACATCGATAATGTCTCGTGCAGTATATGGAATGTACCGGGACCTGGGTCTAAAGCCAGTAGGATCACTCGCATTAATGACAAGACCCTCAGTCCTTGCCACTTCATCTGCTTGATTCATCAGTTCCGGTGGGTCTCCAATTGTAAGTCTCTCAGTACTCTCACTGTTTTTGCTGTTTTCAAACATCACACCAGATGGCTGGATATCGAGCATTAGGTCCATGTCCTGTACATTTAGTTCACCCAGTAAAGCCTCACTGGTTCCTTGAATTGAAGCCTCGTTCGCCGAACGATGGTTCAAAGTGAAATGTTTTTTTAATTTCAAAAGTCTTGTAAATTTGAAAATGTCTATTCTAGTCTATTCACTGAAAAAACCATAGGTTTCACACACGTTATAGTTAGGAATTAGCATTTTAAAAACCTTTTAAATTCACAGAAAAAAACATAGGTTTCACACCAGTTATAGTTAGCTGGTCATTTTACTAATACAAAACCTATGAAATTCCCCTGTTATAGTTAGTTCAGCTAACTATAACTCGCGCGCCCGCAATGCACTGCTGATGACGTCACATATTACATCACTCATGACATGGTCAGTGACATCACTCATGACATCACTGACGACATTTCATTTTAGAATGGCGCCGGCAAGCTGCCAGCGCCACTCTAAAATTGTTACTAAGTTAGCTTCAACAGGAAGAACTAATAGAAGCAGGTGCTCAAGTTTAACTGAATTCGAGCACCTGCTTTATTTTATCTATTAGTGCTTCCTGATGAAGCTAACTTAGTAACTATATTAGAATGGCTCTGGCAGCTTGCCGGCGCCATTCTAAAATAAAACAGGAGATGGGCAGAGGGCAGAAGGGCACAACAACGAGTGTGGCAGAGGGCAGAAGGGCACAACAACGAGTGGGGCAGAGGGCAGAAGGGCACAACAACAAGTGGGGCAGAGGGCAGAAGGGCACAACAACAAGTGGGGCAGAGGGCAGAATGGCACAACAATGAGTGGGGCAGAGGGCAGAATGGCACAAAAACGAGTGGGGCATAGGGCAGAATGGCATTAAAACGAGGGCAGAATCGCAATCTGTGGCTCCTGCAACATCGCACCAACACACACGTACATTCCCTGCATGACCAATTCAAGCCCTAATCCCCTCCCCCCAAACATGCCCAACCTTCAGTAAACAATCCCGTAACTGCTGTTGCCCCTCACATTCCCCCTCCCTGCTACCCTGCCACGTAGGTTTACAACGACCCACATCCCCAACTAGCAGAGCGCCTTTTGCCCCAAAAAGGAAAGAGAGATGAACCCCCCCCCCGAAAACTGTGAAGTGGGGAGATGCGCTGGCACCAGCTCCAGCCGCAGAACGCCTTTCCCCTTGCATTTAATAGCTAGTCAAGCATATGAACACAAGTCTGAATAAACCCCTACAGCACCCACAGTTCTATCCTGCCCCCCACCCAATGTCTGTAGCAATGTCTTGTGGCCAGCCATTCTAGACCGCTCGTGGGATGCAAACAATCTAAGTCAGGAGGTAGTTCCAGCCCCACCCGTCAAAAGCTGGCCCATATCTGGCGGGGAGAGTACGCCCTCCCCCCAGTTGGTACCACCCCGGGAAGTCCCGACCCCTAATAACCACAGAAAAGATGTATACATTAAAGTACAGCATGTAGAGGTCCGAGAGTGCAGGTTCCCAAAGCAACGTGACTCCACTAGCGTCTCTGAGTGCTGCCCATGTCAAGGCTATGAGATCTCGATTGCCATGAGCGCTGACTCGTTTTGTCGGTATCGGATCTTGCATCCAGGGAGCCCGGTGACTTGGCCCGGGTGTCTCTCCTTCCATCACCGGTAGCAGTAGCTGACTCCTGCGACGCTCCTTTGTCAGGCCAAACTTGCACCTCCGAGGGTGTCACAAAGAAGAGGGACCTGCCGACGGCAATAATTTTGAGCTTTGCAGGGAAGAACATCATGTACTTGATCCCCCTCTCCCGAAGCGCCGCCTTCACCCCATCAAAGGAGCGCTGTTCCCGCTGCACTTTGAGCGTAAAGTCTGGGAAGAATCTGATTGTTGCATTCTCATATTGTAGGTCTCCCATCTGTCTGGCGGCCTGTTAGATGGTGTCCCGGTCTCTATAGTTGAGGATTTTCGCAATGATGGTCCTCGGTGGAGCTCCCAGCTTGGGCTTGGGGATCGGCGCTCGGTGCTCCCTCTCGATGGTGAACATATTAGAAAGCTGTTTTGGGTTCAAGCACTTGAGGATCAGATCTTCAAGGAATAGGTCCATGCAAGGCCCTTCCAAACCTTCTGGAATGCCCACCACGTGAATATTGTTCCATCGGGCCCTCCCTTCCTGGTCCTCGAGCTTCACAGCTACCAGATGTAAGCATGGGCGGAAAATCCATTTCGCTCGCGGATTTTGCGGATTTTCGGTAAATTCGCAATCCGCGAGATTCGCGAATCTCCCGCAAAATGCGTAAATCCGCGAGCAGCGGATTTTATGGCTTGCTCCCACTGTTCGCGTGAGTTCACGGCTTCCCAGTACAACTTCGCGCCCCGCGAATAAGCGCAAAATTGCAGAAATACGATCTTAGCAAAACTGAAACTACTTACCAGGTTCAAAAGTTCAGGCTCATCATTAGTAGCCATTTCCTGTAGTGCTTCCTGAGGGGCCCCTCCAGAGTTCAGTTGCCAGTTGCAACTATTATGTGACCCTGCTCTGAACCTCAGAATAGTTACACATATGCCACAAAGGTCCTGAATTACAGCTAAGGGAGACAAGCAGGAGCCAGGCTGGAAGTTCAAATCCATTAATCAGCCCCTAATTCATTATTGTCAGTTGGGGCAGGGCAGGTGTTGTAACTAATTTTGCAACAATGAAAGCACTTAGCAAGTGCAAAAGATCACTAATCAGGAAGCACTAAGGAAGCAGGTGCCAGCTAAAAAAATATTCTGTGACACATTAATCAGCCCCAAATTAATTCAGGTCACTTGAGGCAGGGAAGGTGTGCTTGCTTTGCCACAATAATGTACACAGACTGGACAACCAGAGGGTGCTGTGATGAAACAGAGGGTGGCATGGGTGGGCCAGAGGGTGGCATGAGTAGTCAGAGAGTGGCAGTGGTGACAGAGAGTGGCAGTGATGAAGAAGAGTGTCCCAAAGAGGCTGGACACGTAGAAACAACAAGTTCGCGAAACTTGCGACCCGACAGGTAAGTTCGCGTTTGCGAAATTGTACAAAAACCTCGCGAACTGGCAGAAACCCGCGCGAACACACAAAAAAAAAATCCGCAAATTCGCGAGAATTCGCGGATTTTGTGAATTGCGAGTTCGCAAATCCTCAAAATTCGCGAACGCGAGATTCGCAAAATTCGCCCATGCTTAACCAGATGGTGCTGGTGTACGAGTTCATTAACCCTCTGCTTGAGCTTCTTAGAGGAGGCCTGGAGCTCCAGGATGTCCGTCTCGTTGGTCCTGGCCATATCCGACGTCTTGTTGTGATCGGCACATATAAAGTTCATCTCAATCGACATCTTGATGATTTTTGTTTCAAGGGTGGTCCCTAGAGTTAGGATGGCCACCATAATGGAGGCCAAAGATGGCTCAGCCTGTGCAGGCTGGCCCCCGTCACTCCCTTGCTCTGCTGGGCTGTCATCGGGACCACATATTTGTCGAGCTTGTTCGTCTGGGTTCATTCTGCGATCACCTTCGTCTGGGCCGTCGTCAGCTGGTCTCCCCCGAGGTCCTGTGATGCCGTCTCGTGGATGCTCCGCAGGCCAGTACTAATAGTAGTCTCCAGGTCTTCCTGCCGTCCCCTGGTTTTACTGCACCACACACTGCCGTAGTCTTTGCGGTCACTAGGCCTGGTCGCTGTCCGCTATTTACTGGCGGGCCCGTGGGCCTTTGCTCCCAGGCCACAAGCGTGTTTACACAGCAGCCGGGCCGCCTCCCTTCGCCGCCTCTGGCCCCAAGTCCACGTTTGGGCCAGCCAGAGAGGGATATCAGATGTGTACTCACTTAACCCCCCTCCGCCACGGGGGTCACTCACACAGATCTGGGTGCTGCAGGAAGGTTAGCTTCTGGGCAAGGCCAGCACCCTCATCAAGTGAGTGTTAACCCCACACTCTTAATTGCCTCTGCACTTAGGTGTACCGGCCCGTGGGCCACTGGGGCCACCTCTGGCAACTCCTCACGAAGCCTTAGATGTTCCGGGGTGCCTTCCCCGGGGTAGGGCTGGACAGGCAGCAGATCTCCGGGGCTCCTGGAGGGGAGGGAGGTCCTGCCCAAGCAGGATCTGTCACCTTTCAGGTGTCCCCGAGTCGCCACTCAGCAAAGCTCACAATATTTCAATTTTGTCCTCCACGGCGCCACCGCCTGCAGGTCCTGACAGTCCCAGCAGCCAGCTGCCAATGGCCACCCCTTTTGGGCTACAGCTCACCTCTCAGCTCCCTTTCAATGTAGCGGGGCTTCCCCGCAATCTTCAGTTATGGGCTGTCTCATATGCGGCTGATAGGGGTGACCGCATTCAGGCCCAAAGGTTCTTCAGACCTTTGCCACAAACACCAGGCACGTCGCCTCCCAGCCTCCAAGCTGCAATGTCCCTGCCACTTACTTTTGCAAATACACAGGGGCCGCGACCCGCTGCGCGACTCCCTCGAGTACTTTGGTGGGTTTGGTGGGGGAGCTAAAGCCCGGCCGCACCCCCGAGGGCAGGCGCCGCTGCACGCTCGACACCGGGATCATGCGTAGGCGCCTGAAGGGAGCCCCCGTCGCTCAGCTCCCAGGCCCTCCCGGCCGCGGTCTCCTGTACCGGGCACACCGCGAGGACGGAGGCGACCCAGAGCCTCCGAGTTTTAAATTCCGGTGCTGCTTACTCCTCGTGGTCCTCCCACCTCTTCATTGTGCTGCCTGAGGATTCTTTATTTACCGTATTTTAGGGGGATTTGGGGCTTCGCTCCGGCGGAGCTCTCTGCTAGGCGGCCATCGTCATTGGCGCCAAGCCATACCCCCGCCCCAACCGTTTCATAAAATATTACCCATATTACATTTCTTTTAAGTTTTTTCATTACATTCTTTATAATGAAATTACAAACGTTGAGCTATAAAATTTTAGCCCACTTAGGAAATAGCAATAAGAACACGTCACAACCTCAAATGTGCGTACACAATTAGTTTGTTCCCGTATTACACACACAACAGCTCATTGGAGAGGCTCTTTGTGATGAACCTGGTGTTTGCTATCTTCAGACTCATTTTACTGAGAGTGCTCACTCCTTCAAAAACTGAATAGTAGAGTGTACCTGAAATGAAGAGGATAAATAGAAAGTCAAATTATCCACTCCAGGGTATTCCTTACGTAAGACGATGAAATATCATCTATGTCCATATGCTACATCTATGGGCATTTTTTAATGATGTGATTTTGCATGTCACGTTTTGCCAGAGTGTGTGCCTATGACATCACACGCATGTGGTGCTGTGGGTCACATGCCCGTCTAACGCAGGAAGGGATGACACTAAATGATGCACACAGAGGGAGAAGGCGGAATTAGGGACAGATTTTGCTGAAGTACGTTTGCTCTTCTTGCCTATTGCAGAGACACCTGGAATTTCCATGCAATTCCCTATGTGCAGTGATATAAGTAACTCTAATTGTGTGGGGTTGGATTTTTTTGGAGACTAGCAGCTGGTTCATTAGGATTTAGGTCACAGGTGGCATCTTTGACATGCTGCATCCCTTCTAGAACGGAAACCATCAGCATCTTCATTACATACCCACAACGTTTAACATGCCAACATCTGTTGTGCATGTCACTTTGACTGACTACTGTCTTTACACATGGACCCTTAGCTTAATCAATCATGATCTAGCTTTTAGTAGAATGCACTTTACATGTGGTAATCCTAACCTGCTTTGGAGATAGGTTGACTGGTCAAAAAAAGAAAGCAGTGCCAGGTACATCTAAGGTGATGCACATGTCTAGGTATACATTGCCTGCTCGAATATGAGCAAACCTTATTTGTGATTGTGTGATTCGAAAAACTAGCTCTTTTTACCTTAGAAGCACTCTCCAAGGGTATATAGTAGATATTGCACCCACATACCGATTTTATTTCATAGTTTGCATTTCTGGGTGTCTATCGTTCCTGTGAACATCACTTGAGGTGTTTTTGAGGATAACTGAATGAAATCAAATCCTACTAGGCCATTCTCAACTTTTTCACCGTGAAAACAATACTTTTATATTTTTCTGCAGTGTCTGACTACAAGGAAGTGTCACAACTACCGTTATGAGGCCTAAACCTTAGGGTAATACAGGTCTATATTATTTTTACCCGCACAAGTATGTTTTCTTCAAGTTATGTGTTGTTGGCTGTGGAATACTTGGGCGCATGCTGTTTCTTTGGTCTCCCTTAGGATGTGACTTTGTTGTGTTAGTTTTCCTTACTGATTTTAAGATTGCAGAAAGTCTCTGAATAACAACGTTATGTTTTTCACTACCTTTTGGGTATATTTTGCAAATGGTAATTTGAACCACAAGTATATGCCTCTTTCATATCATGACTATACTTGGATAGAAACCTGACTAACCCCTCCACAACACATTGTGACTACTTAAAATAGTGTGTTGGCTGACATTAGGGTTCCTCAGGTACTGAAAAAAGCCACAGACCACTTCTTGACTCATGGTTGTGGGCAACACATGTTGACCAGCTGAAATAGGCATTGATTATTTTTTCCCCGTGATTCCATATGCCCTTATCTTTTAATATTACTGGTGCAACGTGAATTCAAGGCTGATTGGATTACCCTCAGATAATTATACTCAGTGATCTTATATTTGCCACAGCCCACCTACACTGCTATTAAAGCCCTCCTTGTAGTTAATCAGAGAAAATACCTTAATGAGAGCTCCTACACTTTGCACATGTATGATGCCTGTTCAAAATAAGGAGGGGACCTTTTGATGAAGTATTGCCACTATTGGTGGGTGTGAGTTCCTCGTCCTAAACAACAGGATCATTATACTTCTATTGATCCTTTTCTTTTCTGTCTCACTCAACTGCTTTCCTTGTAGTGTTCAAGGGAGAGTGTACGACGGGCCTTAACATTTTGCAACTCCCCACTTTTTGTTACTAAAGGCATCCACCACTTTCCGAGGCCCACTCACAGGTAAACAAGCAAACTACCAGAACTGACCATCGGCTGACCCTCCAAATACCGAATGACTTACCTGGCATAATGCCAATGGTTGAAAGAGGTAGGTCCATTGCTCACTTTTTTCTTGCTGACGTGGGTGATTCCAATTGTCAACGACACTGCTTGGAAGCAATGCTTGAACGTGGGTTACACAATTCTCCCCAATGTGATATTTGGTTTCTTTATGTATAATTCAAGCTGTCTCTAGGCCAGACCGAAAGTGGGGACTTAAAAATGTCAGCGGTAGGGCTCAGGCAATTTCCGACGTAAGCACTGCTGCAGCACGTGTTCCTGTCGCCTTTCATATTACACACAGCTCATTTCCATGTTGCCTTTTTACATGCTAGAGGACCTTCCCTTCATATGATAAAAATTGTTTTAAACACATTTTTAATGTGTAATGTGAAGGATAATTGAAGACTATATATAGCTGAACATGCCTGAAAGAGAAAATAACAAAGGCGTTCTTTCTTCTAACCATAATGTATAAAAAGTGTAATGATCAGGATAGAGTTTCGTGAAAATAGTAATTATAGCATAGAGAAGTGCTCCGTATTTCTATAGAATTCTTAGACAGTGCTTGGTTCTGCCACAGTTAGGAAGTACAACACCCTTCTCCTCACATAATACACGCTGCCTTTGTTGTAGCTGAGTGTGTATATTCAATATGGTTCCCGTTTTGGAAGCATATGGTATTTTTAGCAAAAAGCTGAATTTACTCGAATTCTCTTTCTTGGAAATCATTTTATGAATACATACATTCTCATCAAACGCCACCATGTTCTGTAATGTTTCTCCGTACACACAGTTTTAGTCTATCTATCCTTTCCACAGTATGTGTATCTTTCAACTTAATATATGCATCCATTTCTGATGAATTCTAATTTCAAATTCACCTTACACGTATTCATAAAACATTGGTGTGTTTAATTCCCCATACTAGAAATGTATTTCCTCTCCACATTTTTGGCTGATTACATGTGCCCTGTTTAATTGCGATACTTGTTCGTACAGGGATTGCAGTTATAACCGATGCATCAAAGTTTGCACCCTCCATTACATTTGTCAGGACAAACATGTCCGATGAATACCAGGAATTGCAGGTTTTGACGTAGTGTCCACCAGTATCTGCGTGGCATGCCCCTTTTGAAGATCAAAATAAACAAAAATGATCTCACCCAATAAACTCCAAATAGCTTGGGGGCATATTACCAAACAATAGCGATAATTATCGCTATTGCTTGGTTAGAGACAAACATTTACCGCAGCGCTGCGGCGATTTTTACCGCAAATAAACCTTGGTATTACCAAGGTTCAACGCAAATGCGGTAAAAATCGCCGCAAAGCATGAATATCGCTGAAAAGTCAGCGATATTCATGCATTAGCGAGCTAATGGTCTTAGCCATGTTATCCACCTCCCATTGGATAACATGGCTAAGAACTGCTCAGGGCAGGTGTTAGCTTTTGGAGATATTCCCGCTTAGCGCGAATATCTCCAAAAGCTGGTAATAGGAGATAGCGATGTTAGCGACTGTTTTCAGTCTCTAACATCTTGGCACGCCCACTTTGCATCTCATTAGTGATAAATATCACTGACATGCAAAGTGGGGCCCAAGATGGTCGCTATCTCCTACTAGCTGTCGCTAACTGGTGTTAGCGGCAGCTAGGTAATAGGGAGATAATTTTACCTCCGCTTTCTTGGCTTTTAAAGCCAAAAAAGCGGAGATAAACCCCCTTGATAATATGCCCCTTGATTTTATGTTTTATCGGGAGCGATAATTAGCACATCCGACACCAGAGCCCTCATTAGTGAGGTCATTAGGATGGCGGGCAGACTTTCCGCGCCCGCCATCCTAACGGCGATTGGGACCGCTCGCCATAACGGCGGGGGTACCGTGGTGGGGATTAGGATGCGCCCCCCACAGTGGCGGGCGCATCCCTCATTTTTAACATTGTGGCGGGCGGTGCTCTCTGCAACGCCCGTCACAATGCTGAAAATGCATGTATGCAGTTGCATACACGAAGCGGCAGGCAGCGCGCGGTGTGCCTGCTGCTTCGTGTATGGACCCCCCATCTCTCCTTCACTCTGGGGGCCCGCAGGGGGCCCCCAGAGTGAAGACCGCATGCCTTTCCCGCCACGGAAAGGCATCTAACCAAGCCCATTGTAATATGGCTGGCGGTGTCTAATAGACACTGCCACCATATTAATCCTTTTACACCCCGGCTGCAAGGGGACCGGGGCGGAAAAGCGGTGGACAGGCTTTTCGTCCGCTGCGGTCCCCCCCGCCATACTAATATGGCGGGGGGAACTTAGGTGCGGATGGCAGGCGGATTGCCCCCGCCAGGCCGGCGGTGGCTACCACCAGCCTGGCGGGGGCCATCCGCCTGCCATCCTAATGGGCCCCTAGGTTTGGCCCGTCATGGATGCAATAATTATCCCATGTTTGAAATCCTATACCACATGGATTGAAATGTAATATGTGCTCTGCGTATGTTGGTGCTTTATATACCAAATACAAACTTACCATAATTTCCTGGGTGCTTTCCTCAATAAAAATCAACAGACTTCACCTGCTGAAAAGTACCTTTCGGAAAATTATAGAGGATGCTGTATTTACCACAAATCCTGTAATTCCAATTCCTGTGCCAACAGGAGTCTGTGCATGGATCAGAATACACTGGGCCGACTGTAAGTATGGCCCTGGGCACTTGTAATCAGGCGGTTGGAGGTTTATTACCCAATGGTGCACAATATTCGAACATCCATAGCAAAAGGCAAAAAAACGAATCCTCAATATGCTGGAGATTTCACCTTCAAATCCACAAATGTTGCCTACCTTGTCCAGTGCAAGACTTACTCGACTGCCAAGTGTGTAGGTGAAAGTGAACAATGAAGGAGCACCAGATTAGAACATAAGGCTCCTGCAGAACAGGTCAAGTGGAGTTCCATTTTTCCAATAAAGTCTACCGTTTAATATTTTATCCGTCTTGATCCTGAGTGGGAATTTCAAAATCACATGGCTATAGTGAATTTAAAATTATTAATACATTTAACTCCAGAAGTAACTAGGCTTTGAATGGATAATGTCTATTTTGACGTGCCCTCAAATAAATCCTTTGCCTTTTTACTGCGCTCTTGCTGCTAAGCAATGACAATAAAATCACACAATGAGTCACATACGGTGACCACCTCACTCCAGATCATCACAGGCTCTTTCTCTAGTTCTGAACATTTCACCAACACATCAATGATTTCAGATGTGTTAGTCTAATTAGTTATTTAGAAGCCGACCAGACTACAACACCCAGAATGCATTATCATACATTAATTCAGAACTGGAAACAGTGTCAATAGAAATATGGGGGGAGGTGGTCACCCTACTCTTTCACGTACTTTATAATTAACAGCATACTCTCCCTCCTCGAAAGTGATCCCCTATCCAACTCTTGGTGATATAAACTGCATGTTGTTGGAAATTCAGGCCATGGTTCATTGAAGAACTATTCTCTGAAGTTCTGAAAGCACCACACATGCTCATGACAATATGTTATTACTTTTGGTAGTGTAGTAAACAGTATTAACACGCCCAATGTCTATCTGCATATTTTATAGCCAAAACTTGCTTTTGATACTTTCTTTTCTTCAGCATTTGGAAGTGGAAACTGTAGGGGAGAAAATTCTATTTCTGTCAACAAAGTTTTGCAAAGGCAAAAGAAATTACAACTACATAAAGTTTTAAAGTTTGTCACATTTGCAAAGTTGTATCTGTTGATGTAAGAAACTTGGTTATTAGTTGAGATGGGTGGAAGCTCCACTCTTTTTATCAACAAACTCCTTGTCAGGGTGAACCACAAATTTCACTAAATAAAGCAGTGCTTAACCCTCAAGTAGCAGGCTTAACTTAAAGGCAGTGTGTAAAGTATTTATGCAGCACTCAACCAGTAATAAAGTGAAAACTCAATACAATAAAAAGTGAGTAAAATGTAAAACATACAACAAAATGAAAAAAATCCAATCAGTAGAACTGAAGTTATTACTCTCCAATGTTCTCAGGGACAATAATGCCAAAACCACAAAGTGCCACTCACGGGTATCTGGTCACTCTGGACGGGTAAAGTCACAAATTCAGGTTAACCATGGTGGAGAGCAAGTCTGATACAGGGATCAGGTTAGTCTTGGTGATGAGGTTTACCTTCAAATATTCGAAGTCCACATGGAGAGCCTCCGCTGGAGCTTTTTGTCGGCATGCGCCGGGGTCCAAGTCCATTATCAGAGCAAGGAGCACGTGTGGTTGATGCTGGTGGGTACTGTTTTGGCTAAAAGAACAGGGTGCCACTGGAGCTTTATGTGGATCTGTGGCGCAACAGTCATACCTTATGCAGATGGTCTCTTGGTCACATTGAGCCCAACAACTCTGGAAGTTCACTTTTAACATAGTTTAGAGACAAGACGAGTACAAGGTGATTCCAGCCATGACCCCAGTACCTGGGAGTCACCTCTTGGGAATACAGACTCACTCTAGCAGAGTCCTGCAGCTTGGCCCAAGTAGCCCCATGGGGCGCTTGTCAGCTCTGAAGTTGGAAGGAAATCCTCTGAAAGCTTTTTGTGTCCCTGTGGCTCAAACAGGATGTCAGGCAACTAAGATACTTCTGAGGATCCTGGGTTCAAGGCAAGAAGGTCCAGTCTTCCTTCTTCAGTCAGCAAGGCAGTCCTTCTTCTGTATATTCCACAGATTCAGAAGGTGTCGCATTTATACCTAGAACTAGCCTTGAGTGTGGGGGGGCAATACCTAGCCTACTCCCAAACGGGTTCTGTTCAGTTTTTCCCCTTCTCAGGGGTTTCACTCCAAATGGTCTAGGGTGGCAAAGGAAAGGGCACGCAGGTGTCACATTTCTGTGGGTGTGCTGAAGGCAGGGTGCTATGAAGTGAACTGGGGTTGCTGAGTGAGCTAAAGAGTGGTGATGGATTAAGCCAGATCAGTTGACTGGGGGTGAGTGTTTTATTTGCTCAAACGCTACGTCCATCATCCCCTTTTGTATCGCTTTGTTCACCCTAAGTTGGAAGGGTATGCTCAGACGCAAGTCCCTTGCTCACTTGGCCCTGGATTCAAGATAGCCTGGCTGATGAGGATTATGAATCCGAAACCGGTCCCAGGATGCTTGTTTCCGGTCAAGGGAAGACATGGCTGGCAGTTCGGGCTGGACTGTTCCCATGAGGCACAGGGTCAGACTGATTTGCATTTGGCCATGTCTGAACTGGGGTGGCTGAGTGAGCTAAAGAATGGCGATGGATTAAACCCAGATCAGTTGACTGGGGGTGAGTCTTTGATTTGCTCAAACGCTCCGTCCATCATCCCCTTTTGTATCGCTTTGTTCGCCCTAAGTTGGCAGGGTATGCTCAGACGTGAGTTCCTTGCTCACTTTGCCACTGGATTCAAGATAGCCTGTCTGATGAGGATTATGAGTAATGTGACTACTGGACACTGGCATAAAGGCACATTTTGTTTAGATAGGAAAAGTGCAACTTTTTAAAAGTGGCATTTTTAGAATAGTAACTTAAAATCAGGCTTTACAATTGAAAATCATTTCAAATGTAAAATTCAAGTGAGTACAAGAAGCATTTCTATAGCCATTCCCAAACTGAAGTTTTCTCTTAATATAATATTTATAATTATATAACAGTGTTAGCCTATGAGAGAGATAACCTTGGAACAGTGACAAACGACTTTAGGAGTTATTCACTGCAACAGAATGTGAACTTAAGAACATATGTCCTAATTTTTAAATACAATGCACAATGCCCCATGAACTGATATGCCCTACCATTGGGTGACATGTGTATCAAAATGTTTATTTGGCCAGGTCAAAATTGCAGTGTAAAATTGCATTGCAGGTTCAAGTGGCAAGCCTTCTCTAGTCAGTGGCACAATGAGTGCTAAAGCCCACTCGTAGCATTAAATTGCAGGCCTTAGATACATGTAGTAGCTTATATATTTGGAATGTAGAAGTACAGTATTGTGCCAGTCATTAGACCAACAAAACAATTTCAGCAAAAATAATGGGTGAAGGCAAACATTCTGGGGCAATACCACACCAAGAATAACAGATCTAACAGTAAGTAAAAATTCTGATAGGAAATACATCTTGTGGAAGACTTTTCTGAATAAGGGCCTACTTTACATATATAGGCAGGTAGCTTGTTTCTTCATCAGGTAGAGGGAGTAAATTACTCCATCACCCTGATGGAGGTGTCACGTGCATAGTATGTAAATGACCTTCAAACTGTCCCTTCAGTTCCTGTCAATGTTGTTTACCGTTTGGCACAGGGCAACATCAGCATGACGGAGCACTGCACCAAATTGTTTTCTATTTTATTTTCAACAAAAAAAACCCTAAAGAGGTATTTTCTTTTTGAAAAGAAAAGACTCCTCTCACCATGGAAGTTCTCTCCCATGGCAAGGGGTGCATTTAACAGTTTTCATTGCCCCAAACCACCAGGGCTTTCCTGGCAGAGGGTGGTAGTGAAAACTGCCTCTAATTCCACTCATCTAAATTAGTTGGGCTGAGTTAGAGGTCTGCCTCTGACGGAAATGTGCTCTACAGTCCAATCAAAGAGGTTTAATCACAATGGAGTAGTCTCCATTCTGACTTGACTTGACTTGACTGATAAGGAATCTCCACCATGATTAAGCCTAAAGTCCACCAGCTGTAATTTTGGCTGGGGGACCTTTATAATGGCGGTATGTTGGACTTTTGGGATTTGTCACATAACATCAAGCAACTACGCCCGAGTAGCGCACCTGCATAATCATTTAAAAAGCAACCACCTCCTACAATCACTTGAATTCAGGGGGTAAAATTAAAGGAAGCACATGACGATAGAATGTTCACACATCCAGACTACTGCTCCTAGATGACCGTTATGCATCCATTGCCTACAAAGCAAGGGATTACTGATCCAGCATCAGTTTTCCACAATATCATGATCCTATACTTATAATGGTAAATACAAAAATATTGGAAAACTTTTATATATATATATATATATATATATATATATATATATATATATATATATATATATATATATATTCAAAACTCAACCTCGACACAGGATATGCAGAGGAGACGACGCCAATGTGGTGAAAAATATATTTCATTTATTGCTGCTTTCTACGCGTTTCACCTGACCCAGCAGGCTTGATCACGAATAAAGTTTTCAAGTACAAACAAACATTTAAAGTGCACTAGTACCATATGACTCATCACATGACCCATAAGATCAATAGAACTGGACGAAAGACTTTCTTTACGCTGTACAAGTTGCAGAATTTCGTCAATACATACAATTCATTTATGCTTACTGGCTAAAGTAGTAAATAGTTACGAAATTTAGTCTTAAAAAGCAAACTGACTCCAGGGAAAAACAATGAAATATAAATATAAATGATCGCATTGGTAGTAGTCACTTAGTGTTGTGTACATAAAGCATTCAGGACCAATTATACAGTCCATTGTGCCCAAGTGGGCATAAACGCAATATAAACTTCAAGACCTTACCAGGCCCTTCATTCTATGCCAACACCTTCTTTGAATTACGAAGGTATAACAGCATGTGACCCCTCCTACGCACCTCCTTTGTCTTTACATCCATATGCAGAAATAATACCCTGGTAGTCAGAATACTCCCTTAGGGAGTAAGGTTTACTTTCCACATTCCATTGGCAATGAGGAGTTACACCCACAATAATGCCTTGGAAAACAGCAACAAAAACTCTTACAGCTTATCAATTCAGCCCCAGTGGGCAGAACGTTCAGTTCAACATAAAGTGAAAAAATAAAATTCTATTACAAAACAAAAACCTTAAAAAAGGAATCTGGATGGCACTGTCTATAGATAATAACACTCAATCAACAATACAATGTCAATTCATTATTACAGGTGCGTATACAGGTCTTCTTCAATATTCAGTCCATAAGGGCTTTTAGAGTTCAATTCCCCAATGTACCATGATTCGAGCTTACGTAGCCTCTTAATCATGTCACCTCCTCTTTCATTCACAGGTATTGAATCGATAACAAAATAAGTCAGACCGCTAACGTCCTTGTCATGAAATCTTTCAAAATGCCGGGCGACCGGATATGATCGATCTGCATTTTTGATTGCCCTTAGGTGTTGTAACACCCGCTGATGGACGGGTTTGATCGTGCTCCCCACATATTGCAGGTTACACTTACACTTCAAAACATAGATGGCATACTCCGTTTTACAGTCATATTGTCCCTTTATCTTTTTGATCCTGCTGGAGAGGCCTGGTTTATATGTACTGACATTTCTCCCATGCTCACAGGCTTTGCATTTACTGAATTTCAAAAAGCCATCCTTTCTTGCCTTCCAATCACATTTACTTTATTTACTCTTTTTCTTGATTTTTGCCACCATGGTCTTCACCAACATTTGTTTGAACGATTTCGCTTTTCAAAAGGTGATAAGGGGTCTGCTAGTTAACGAAGGGCCTAGGATTGGGTCATTCTTAATAACATGCCAATGTTGTGCCAGTATCTTCCTTACAGAGCCATGCAGCCTATTGTAGTTAGTGATCAATCTGCATTCGTTCCCTATCATACCTTTCATCTTCTCCCTGTGTTTGAAGAGGACATCCTCTCTAGTTTGTTGCCTGACTTTAACGAATGAGCGATTTAAACAGTTCTCACTATACCCACGCTGTTTAAATCTCGATTTTAGAGTACTCAATTCCCGCTCTCTCTCTGTAGGGTCACTGCAGTTCCTTAAGACTCTCAAACCCTCCCCATAAGGGATGCTGTTTACCAGATTTGTGGGATGGAAACTACTCGCGTGTAACACAGTGTTCCCGGATGTTTCTTTCCTGTAGAGCTTAGTCTGCAACTTATTATCTTTTATGTAAACTGTAAGATCAAGAAAATTAACAGACTCAGTACTCACAGTACTTGTAAATTTTAGGTTCAAACTGTTCTTTTGTAATTTTGCTAGAAATAAATTAAAGTCAGGAATTGTCCCCCTCCAGACAACAAACAGGTCGTCGATAAAAACGACTCCAATGTAGGATGTTGTTGTCCCACTCCTCATGACACTGCTTCCGGACCACCTGCTCCTCCCACCAGCCCATATGCAAATTAGCATAGCTGGGGGCGAAGCAGGTGCCCATCGCAGTGTAGCAGGGTTTCCGTTCTCCCACAGAACTGTGCACAGAGATCTAGAACCTGGGTGAGTTAGGGTGACCCAAAACTCACCTTAGTATCAGAAATCCCCTTACCAAGCTAGATACAGTGTCTCATTGGTCCTAACAAACTCCCAATGACTTAGACAATCCAGAACATGAATTTAGGGTACCTCAGGTATCGTGGAACACATGAACACTCTTTCGCTCTGTAATCATTTCAAACCACAACGGGGAGTAAAAGAAAACACGTGCAAGTTTGAAATATTTATTTTTCAATGCAAGGTTCTCAAACGCAGTATCTTATATAATATCAACATACATATTATAAAAATCAGAGTTATCAGCATAGTCACTAGTCCATAGTAAGTGAACGGTGAAAGCATATTATAATGCAAAATCTATAGAAATTTGTATCACCTATTTTTCGCGCACCCTATTTAGCATACTATATTATATCTAAGAAGGTCTCATTTGGGTTTTTAGCAGGGCGGGCCCATACCTCTAAATGTCAGCAGAAGAAGATCACATCATCAGCTACCAACTCTCTTCATGCGAAGCACCATCAAGTGTGTTTTTGCATTCTCAGTAACTCTATCTTAAACCCGCGTAGAGCCCAATGTTGGCAGCAACATTATTTGTGTTATGTCTAATGTGGTACGAGGATCAGGCCTCCCAGCAACCTTGTGTTAGGTTATTCTTAGAGGCTATAGATCTCAGTGTGCAGACATTGTACCAAGTGTACCAGGCACGACTGATATCAGAGCAATAACATATTATTCTCAATAAATCACATCTTTCGTCTAGGTTGAAAGCTACAATAATAATTATGTGCCGTGTGCAAACTGAAGCCGAAGGAAAATATGTCGTTTAAACATTTAATAAACTCATGCTAACTTAACACAGTATATAGAAAAGCATTAACTGCATGACACCCCCCCAATGATCCGAGGACGGTCAAGAAACAAGCCAATAATATAATAAAGGCATAACATGAAAGCAGATTTCAATAATATTGAGCCAAGCTAAATGTATGTATATGTATATAAAAATCAACAATACAAAATATGTATGAATGCCTATAGTGGCCAAACAGAAATTAAAAAATCTCGAACTTGAGGCCTAATATAAAATCCCAGGCCTAGAACATATCATGTAAAATGTTCGTAAGAAAAATGGCACCATTCAGAATTACTAAAAAGTCACGTGCCCGTATAGTGAAAGTCTCCAAAGCCACTCATGGGTGGATAGAATATGCAAAATAGGTAGCCACAGCTTCCAACATGAAATCACTGTCATTATCCGAAAACAGTTCAGCCATCCAATTAAAGCAATGGGAAAGAACATACGTGCTCCTCCAACACCGAAACCTCTAGCAGCATCAGAGGACAACTCAGTGGGTTCTCAAGAACGCTATGTGCCAGAAACTCATGCGCCGCTGCGGGGATGTCCCACTGACCCATTAGTCCATGCATCGCTGCCAAGGCCATAATCCTTTCACCAGAACAAATCAACTCGTGAGCAACTACGAGGCCCATCAGGTGATTAAAATCGACTTCATGAGATAACGGCAAGCAGAGACACAAATCAATGGCCCAGTCAAATTCGCAGCTCAGGCAATGAAACACAGGCTGGACACATGTGAAATAGGAAAATCGAAACGATAATCCAAATGCCGTGCTTAAGGTCGCAAGCGGCAAGGTGCCATAGTAATCAAGCATCCGGTTGCGAAACAGGGTCAGAAGGGGCTGAGCGGCTTCTTGCGCAGGATGGGCATCCATGTTTTAGGAAGCAGAATAACACCAAAACGCCTGCAGCTAAAGCCAGCAAAACAGGAAATCCTCCAAACAAGCTCGAAAATATTGATTGGAAGAAAGCTGGGATAACACCAAAAATCTTTTCAAACGTAGTCACGAGACCACTGCTAACCAATTTAAAAAAATGAGCTAAGCCAGACGTGGAGGAGGCATTAAAGATCTGATGTACTAATTCGCAGAAATGAAATGGCAAGTCAGTATTTAAAAGTGCCTGCACCTCTGTGCGTGTGTTAGCTATGTGAAGGACATAAGTTTCACGGGCCGAGCTCAGGGCCACTTCTTTTTGAGACAAAAGAGCACTTATGCGGCTCAAACCATTGAACTCCGCTCTCAAGGTTGGGATGCGCGGCCAGATGGAAACCTCTGAATTCCCATGCGTGGGTGGATATAACACGTTCTTGCAACACACCACACGTTCTGATACAGTAACCACATAGGCGATACCGACCATTAACCCACAACACTCCTCGTTATTCAAAAGCAAATAACTACTGTTTGTCAATAATGTGGATGTGGGAACAATAGCAGGAACCGGTGTGCCTTTTAAAACACAGGCAAAATTAGTCCGGTCCTGATTACAAGAACCATGCAACTGGATGTGTCTGCATATCAGTGAACGGTCAGGTGACTGTGTGCATTCCTCACCATTCAGATTCACTTCCTTTCCATCCTTCAGGCATCTGTACGTGTATGGCAAAGACCATGCCTCATGTAGGAAAGCACTGCCTAGTGGTTCATATCGCCCTATAGCAATGTATTTCATACAATTGGTGAATTTATACAAAGCAAATGGTAAAGTAATAACACCATGGATAAGCCATGTAGCAGCAGCTGCTTCAGCCACAGAAAAGGGCAAAGATTCCAATTTTTCAATGTGTAACATAGAAAATGATGCATCTCGCATGGAAAGCATGCGTTGTTTGTCAGTTAAATTAAATGGGGCAAATACGGACGACACGTTCATGTAACTCCAAGGAACGCAACCAGATTTCAGAGTCTGTAGTGTCCATGCAAACTGCATTACAGAACGCAATTGATTTTGTCCATGGTACAATACAGATACTTCATCATTTACAATGTCGACTACAGAAGAGACAATATTATTCAACGTGTAAATTCGGGAAGAAAGCGTGTTAATACTGTTATCGACGACTGCAAGCACCTTTTCCAAATTTGCTTGGTCAATCGCTCTTAGGCGTTTAGCAGCCTCAATTTGCGAAAATTTCCAAATTTTATTGTAAACCGCATAAATCCACCGTTTAGATCTACCATTAGCTGGGCCTTTTATAAAATCATTCAAATCTACATTTTCAGTTAACTGAGACAGATGTAGTTTAACTGCAGCCAAAGTGGAATGTCGTAGCCAATTCTGACACTGTTTCCCCACAGAATAAGTGGTGACAGTATAATCACTTTCAAAACGGGGATCAGGTCTGACTACTGTGAACCCCTCAGCCAAACCTAGAAAACGACGTTGGCAAGAATCAGCACTCCTATGCCACAACAGCCAACCCTTGGAATCCAAACTGGATATATTAAAGGATGAATTGTGCAATAGAGCTTGCAACTCATGAATGGACAATTCAGTATAATTACCCCATCCTGAATATTCTTCCAAATCGGGGATAATTGGAGTATTTAATTTTTTAGAAGTAACCAATCCAAAGCATGTTGTTTGGAAAATGGATGAATTTAGAAACAACATGTGATTCGGGATGAGACATGCACGGTGCAAAGCCTCAGTGCCTTGTACCTGCCAATCCTCGGTACCCCAAACCAATTTAAGGTCAATTGTTCCTTTCTAAAACTCGTAGCCATCTACAGCCAATCTGTCTAGAAAGGACTTCGAATACAGCAATTTTGTATCGGTAAGTCTAACTTTGGACATGGACTTTTGTGTCATTTTGAAATAAAATGACTCAGGATTTGATTGATTAAAATCTGTAAAATAAGTGTATTTTTTCAGAAATGTATTGGAGCTGCCTCCCAATGGAGCAGGGCAATGTTCCCACTGTGTGTAATTTACAGCAACCCTCCTGGAAATTGTCTTATGTAAAAAATGATTACCATAATGTTGAAAACAAAACAAATCACCATAATTAATAGAATCTAAATACAGATCCTCAGCATCAAAGGCAGCATAGTATTTCAAATCAGAGAATAATGCTTCTACGGCCTGAATATTCCAATCATCAGAACGTATATTTTGTTTAACCACATCCCCCATGTTTACTCTAAGCACATTCGGAACATTAATCACTTCAGTGGGCCCATGTATTTGAAATCTAACCGCATCCCACACAATCCCATCAAGGACAGGCCAAGCAGTAATGTTGACTGTATTCAAGTTTCGTTTCAGTCTGTGTGCTGAATGTGAAGAGGAAAGTGGGGCCAATGTTCCATTAAGGTACCGAATTCCTGTTCTTTCTTTAACATAGTGACCATTGATCAGGCGGAAAAAATAAAACACAAAACCAATTGACATAAAAATGTAAAATGAAAATAGAATCAACCAAATGTATGTCCAAGGGGGAATTAAAAAATGTTTTTTAAATAAGGTGGCATATTTTGCAATAGTTGAGGGTTTCTTTGAAAGTTCCGAAACAGAGTCAAAAGAGAATCTGGACTGGTCGGCCAAACGAGTCTGCAAATCTGGCATAGATAAGTCAGCAGGATAGGCGTAGTTCAGCTCATCAATATTAGTAACAGGAATAGTATTTAATAAAGGACTGGATATGGCAGGCATCTCGAGGGACACCTCCTGTTCTGCACCAGAAGTAATAGCCAGCACAGAATGCCTCACCATGGAAGGACAGGATATAGCCGGTGTCATGCTATGAAGAATCGGCCACCCTGTGTGTCTTGACATTGTCAATAGAGATAAATCTGTTTTCCTTACGACCTGGAAGTGGTGGTAATATGACTGTTCTCGTGCCCTTCACTCCAAGAACTCGAACCGGTGCACGATATGCGGGACCAAACTCTTTCCTGTTATCGATCTTCTCTCGCACCAGTTCTCCAACTTGGGGTAGCCAGCCAACTACCGGGATCTGCAACGCATCATCCGATGTGGAGGGCAAATGTTCCTTTGCTAGGCTGTCTCTGGTCTTTTGTAGATCCTGTAAAACATTGCAATGTTCATCTACGTCAAAGGCCGTGGCCTGGGCCTTGCAGTCTAGACCGTCGAGGTCAGGGACGTACATCTTGATTCCAAAGAGCATTTCGTATGGGGTCCGCCCACCCAGAGACCTTCTAGGGAGATTATTAAGCGCACGCTGCACGCCATTGAGGTGGGCCAACCAGTTTCTGTCAGTGCCTATAACTCGAGCTGTCAAAGATTGCTTTAAGTCACGGTTCATTTGTTCCACTACACTATTACCCTCGGGTCTGTACGGACTCGAAAACTTGACTTGGACCCCCAACGAAACCATAGCATCCTTATACGCCTTAGAGGCGAAAGCCAGACCCTGGTCCGAATGGAAGGTACCACAGGCAAAAATCCCTACAAAGACTCGCAAATCCTTAATGACAGTCCGTGAATCAGCGCTCCGATGGGGCCATACCCACACAAAGCGTGTGCATGAATCAACTGCTACTAAGATATACTTATATGCAGTATCAGAAGAAAAAGGACCGCAGTGATCTAAGTAAACGCACCCAAGTGGTTTATTAGAAATGTACAACTGTGTCTGAGGCGGACGCGCAGCAGTTGAAGGTTTAATCTGCTGGCAAACGTCACATTGAAGGACAAAATCGCGCGTCTGTTTGTACAGTCCCCGCCACCAGAACCTCTGTTGTAGCTGAGTTACAGTGGCCGAGACGCCCGCATGCGCAGACGCCACGCCTTCATGAGCCGCTGTAATCAAAGAAGCCCTGCGATCCGAGTTGGGAATTAAACGTTCGCCAACTTCAGGAATTTTCACATAAGGAACCTTATCGGGACTTAAGTGGTATGTGTATTTAGAAGGGAACCCCGCAGGACATTTACTTCCCTTCTCAGAAGCAGCAACCGCTGCCAAGATGTCATCATCTATCTTACTCTTGGACCTCGTGACTGCTGCAACTAAGTATTTTGATACTGCAGACTTCGCTGCCTCATCAGCAAGCGAATTTCCGACAGCGTGGACCCCCACGCGCTGATGGCCAAGTGTATGAATTACAAACACGAGTGGCAACTTCTCTTTGAGTTCTGCCACTCGGACCCAGATCATTTCATGTTTTACAGTGCTACCTTTGGAATCACTAAATTCATTCTGAATCCAAAAGAACAAGTTCTCATTGTAAGACTGGACACAGTAGTAAGAGTCACTCACGACCAAAGTCGTCACACTCGGATCTGCGTACTACAATGCAAGCATCAGAGCACGAAGCTCAGCCAATTGTGCGGTGCAGTCCCCAAGCGTCTGCGTGTGCACGACACTGGACTTGAACTCATCGTTCACCATGGCACCGACCACAATGGCGCAAGCCGAAACGTAGGCATGTTTAGAGCCATGCGCAACCTGCGCCGAACCATCAGTGTAAATGATGCAATGGAAATCCTCCAACGGCCGCATTGCTAAAGGAGCAGGATAAACAAATTCATACTGTAAGAACTCCTGCGACCGTAAAGTGGCGTCAAAAATAAACGTGACATCCTGGGATGACAAGGATGCAGCCCATTGAATCCACCTAGGGTGCAAAGCTTTAGAATTTGGTACACTGGCTTTCGTAACTGCCTCCAAGGCAGGACACGGGGTAACAACCAACATGCGTTTTCCCTGTGACAGGGCACGTTCCTTAAGAATTGGCATCTGCACAGCCGTCAAAACTTTCTCCACAGTGGAAAATCGCAATTCAGCCGAAGTGTACAAGTGTGACTTGTAAGCCATAGGTACTGTATCTCTTTCATTAAAAGTTAGGTACGTGAAACCTACCGTCCCCGGGACAATTCTTATCACCAGGTTGGTCTGGTTATCACGAGTCTGTAAGTATTCAGAAGCGAGCAAGTCAGCTTGCAAAGACTGCAGAATAGCCGAATGCTCAGGCAGCCAGCATGATTTGGAAAAAGATGGTTGTATCAAAGCATACAAAGGCTTGATACACTGGGCATATTCCGGAATGTATGTCCTTCCGAAATTCAAAAAGCCCAATAAAGATTGTAATTTTTTCAGTGTTGTCGGGGAGCGCAACTGAGCGCACTTCTCCAGGAAGTGAGGAGCCAAGCCTTTTCCCTCATTAGTTAGTTCATAGCCTAGGAACAACACTGTGTATTCTGCAATGTGCGATTTTGCAAAATTAAACTTGTAACCCATGTCTGCAAAGTTACAAATTATACTGTTCACTCGACACAGATGCTCCCAAAGTTCGTCGTCTGTGAGATAGATATCATCCACATAGGAACAAGCATCTGGGTCGATCCTCTCCAATAGAGAGACAATGCGTGCGGAAAATACGCCAGGACTATTCTTATAGCCCATTGGAAGACGCCAAAACATTTTTTGGACACCGCCGCATGTGAATGAAGTCCATTGGGAACTTAGACTGTCCAATGAATGGGCATAAAAACCATTGGAAATGTCAAGCGTGGTTTTGAACCGCTTACGCACAAGACTATTTACAAGGGCAGAGCCGTGAGTATTCTGTACTGCACAGTTACGGCAATGCGAGTTTAAATGCCGGTAATCCAAAACTAAAATGTAAGAACCGTCCGGTTTGTTTACAGTAAAAAGGGGGTTATTCATCGGTGACACACACGTTTCAATTACAACTTGATATTCCAATTGTTCAAGGATCGCTGCGACCGAAGTTTTGGCTTCACGTCGTATGGGATACTGAGGTTGAGGCTGCGGCTGAGACCGTAAAGGAATCTCGTGGTTCGGGGACAATTTATCCCAGCCACACTGATTACGGTACACAGTCGGTGCAAGTGCCAGAGCCCACTCTTCTGCAAAGTGCAGCGCTTCCACTCTCGAAACTGTGTTCGCGAAACTGGGTAGGATCACCTCCTCCCCTCTTGGAGCTGCGAGAACAAAAGGTGGGGGCCAGTCAGCCTCCGAAAGCAAAATGTCATAAGTAGACGAAAGATTTTCCCAAAATACCCCTTTTAACGGTACGCTGTATGTCACCTTCAATTAACAGGACAATTTCAAAAAGTCTATCAGGGGGAGCAACTCTTGTATCTGCTGTTTCAATCACAACATAAGTGTCAGTCGCTGTCACCTTCAGTAGTGGACGGAGGGCCTCTCTCACTATGGTAATCTCCGCCGCGCTGTCCAGCAAGGTCAGAGCCCAAGTCAGATTCCGAAGCCTCGTTCTCACAATCTGGGGCATAGCGATGCGCTGTCAAGGCTGCGACTTTCTTCTTGGCAAACTGCGGTCTCTGAGGCGTAGAGCCCTCCTGTTTGTCTGTACCGTTGCCCGGGCGGGGCTGACCACGTCCTTGCTGGCCACCCCGGCCCCTGCCGCCTCCTCCTCCACCGGTTGATGGAGCCGATGAGTCTTGAAAGGAACGAGGATAGCGTTGGTCAGAAGCCTGAAAACGTTCAGGTGTCTTAATCATCGCGCGGTCGCGCAAATCATAAACACGTTCCGACTGCGCAGGCAACGGAGACGCAGGGCGCGAAACCTGAGTTTGTTGTTGCTGCTGTTGCTTACCCTGATTCTGTTTTTTAGGCCAATTTTGTTTTTTGGACTTGGGTTGAGCGTTCGCCTCCGAAGTCTGTCCCTGGGGCTGCTTTTTCTCCTTATCAGAAAAAGTCTTAAGACCCTTGGCATTGCGGCCAACCATTTTATAAGCCGCCACAATTATCCTTGCCAACTGACGGGGTTTGTCCGCGTCGGGAATCAACGCCAAGGCAGCCACCTGGAAGTTCACTGCATCCCCCTTGACATTCGCAAGGATCAGATCGCAAACCACCTCAAAGGAGCCACACAGGCTCATACCCAACTCAACCGCTGACTCCGGTCCGTGATCATCTTGAACACGTTTAAGGACCGCAGACAGGTTGGACATAGACGGGGAGCCAAAGCACCTTGAATAGACTGCTGCAAAAGTCTTACCCCATGTTTCACAGTCAACAAGCTCAGGGGCCAAATCTTTCGGCAAACTAAGCGTAAGAATCCGGTGTTTTTCACCAGGATTAGTATTAGGAAACACAGCCTCCAGCTGGTCGAATTTCTCGGCAAGCCAGAAAGGAAAGTCATCCTTATCCTGGGGCTTCTTGCCCATTATGGAATTCACCATGACAGGACTGATTTTCAAACCAGCCTGACCTGCTTGAAGCTGCGCACCCCTAGGGGCTGCGCCTTGAACATTACGACTCGTGTAATGAACAAGTGCCCTAATCACTTCAACCGCGACCTCGTGAAGACGTCGCAGGTCACCCACGTTGCAAGTGGCGCGATTAGGGTGAGGAGTAAATCCAGCCAAAGCGGGCAAAGGAGTGCCCGGAATGGACAAAGGACCTAACCTCGGAGCGGTTAAAGCGTGTGGTAGGGCGCCACCAAACCAAACTCCATGCTGCCAAACATCAATAGGTACTTCCTGTGCTCTGTACGGAGCATAAGCAACAGGTACAGGTGACGGAGTGTACGAGTGGAACACACCAGAATTTGCGTCCACTGCCGTAAATGTCACCCACGAATAAAACAGTTCGTACGGGTAAGCATGTTCCGCACTCACCACCAGAACCACAGCCAAGCCTTCCAAAGGGACATCATATGCCTGCAAATGGTCCCGCACCGCAATGTGACTATGCAGCGGGATGTCCACGGCTTGTGCCATGACTGCACAGGAACGTGAAAAAACAAAGATTACTTTGTAGCACAACTGGGTAGTAATTCAAGGAAACCGTTTTCAGATAGATTCAAGCTTGAAAAGACCTATTTCAAAAATAGGTAGGTTTTTCCGACACCTCCGTTTTCCGGAAACGGGAATGAAGGGGTTAAGGTTTGAATGATATACTACTCGAGTGTCATGATATAAGGCCAACAAACGTTGGGCGCCATGTAGCAGGGTTTCCGTTCTCCCACAGAACTGTGCACAGAGATCTAGAACCTGGGTGAGTTAGGGTGACCCAAAACTCACCTTAGTATCAGAAATCCCCTTACCAAGCTAGCTACAGTGTCTCATTGGTCCTAACAAACTCCCAATGACTTAGACAATCCAGAACATGAACTTAGGGTACCTCAGGTAGCGTGGAACACATGAACACTCTTTCGCTCTGTAATCATTTCAAACCACAACGGGGAGTAAAAGAAAACACGTGCAAGTTTGAAATATTTATTTTTCAATGCAAGGTTCTCAAACGCAGTATCTTATATAATATCAACATACATATTATAAAAATCAGAGTTATCAGCATAGTCACTAGTCCATATTAAGCGAACGGTGATAGCATATTATAATGCAAAATCTATAGAAATTTGTATCACCTATTTTTCGCGCACCCTATTTAGCATACTATATTATATCTAAGAAGGTCTCATTTGGGTTTTTAGCAGGGTGGGCCCATACCTCTAAATGTCAGCAGAAGAAGATCACATCATCAGCTACCAACTCTCTTCATGCGAAGCACCATCAAGTGTGTTTTTGCATTCTCAGTAACTCTATCTTAAACCCGCGTAGAGCCCAATGTTGGCAGCAACATTATTTGTGTTATGTCTAATGTGGTGCGAGGATCAGGCCTCCCAGCAACCTTGTGTTAGGTTATTCTTAGAGGCTATAGATCTCAGTGTGCAGACATTGTACCAAGTGTACCAGGCACAACTGATATCAGAGCAATAACATATTATTCTCAATAAATCACATCTTTCGTCTAGGTTGAAAGCTACAATAATAATTATGTGCCGTGTGCAAACTGAAGCCGAAGGAAAATATGTCGTTTAAACATTTAATAAACTCATGCTAACTTCACACAGTATATAGAAAAGCATTAACTATATGACAACCCCCAATGATCCGAGGACGGTCAAGAAACAAGCCAATAATATAATAAAGGCAGAACATGAAAGCAGAGTTCAATAATATTGAGCCAAGCTAAATGTATGTATATGTATATAAAAATCAACAATACAAAATATGTATGAATGCCTATAGTGGCCAAACAGAAATGAAAAAATCTCGAACTTGAGGCCTAATATAAAATCCCAGGCCTAGAACATATCATGTAAAATGTTCGTAAGAAAAATGGCACCATTCAGAATTACTAAAAAGTCACGTGACCGTATAGTGAAAGTCTCCAAAGCCACTCATGGGTGGATAGAATATGCAAAATAGGTAGCCACAGCTTCCAACATGAAATCACTGTCATCATCCGAAAACAGTTCAGCCATCCAATTAAGCAATGGGAAAGAACATACGTGCTCCTCCAACACTGAAACCTCTAGCAGCATCAGAGGAGAACTCGGTGGGTTCTCAAGAACGCTATGTGCCAGAAACTCATGCGCCGCTGCGGGGATGTCCCACTGACCCATTAGTCCATGCATCGCTGCCAAGGCCATAATCCTTTCGCCAGATCAAATCAACTCGTGAGCAACTACGGGGCCCATCAGGTGATTAAAATCGACTTCATGAGATAACGGCAAGCAGAGACACAAATCAATGGCCCAGTCAAATTCGCAGCTCAGGCAATGAAACACAGGCTGGACACATGTGAAATAGGAAAATCGAAACGATAATTCAAATGCCGTGCTTAAGGTCGCAAGCTTCAAGGTGCCATAGTAATCAAGCATCCGGTTGCGAAACAGGGTCAGAAGGGGCTGAGCGGCTTCTTGCGCAGGATGGGCATCCATGTTTTAGGAAGCAGAATAACACCAAAACGCCTGCAGCTAAAGCCAGCAAAACAGGAAATCCTCCAAACAAGCTCGAAAATATTGAATGGAAGAAAGCTGGGATAACACCAAAAATCTTTTCAAACGTAGTCACGAGGCCACTGCTAACCAATTTAAAACAAGCATTTGCAATGCAATAGGTCTCGCATTAGGAAAGTTTGAGCTATTGGTCTTGTAAATGACACATTTTTTATTTATGTGTTGGTTTTGAAAATAGCGAAATTAATAGCTTTGCCATTTGCAATGCCAATACTTTTATCATTTGCAAATGTGACACCTATAGCATTTGTAATGCAACATGTTTTGTATTTATGTGACTTAGATGTATTGATATTACAAATAACAATGGCTTTTAATTTTTCTAAATAATTAATACTTAAATAAAAGTTATTGTAATTTATAATGGCAATAGCTTAAACTTTTGTAAATAACTTTTGTGAAGATTATGTTCAGTGTATTTTATTGTAACGAAAATCCAAGAACAGAAGTGAAATATTAACATCTTTTTATGACATTTGTAATAAAGCTTGAAACATTGAGAGAAAATATTTGAACCAGTTGTTGTTGAATGGTTGCACAGATTGATGCTGTATTGGCGCTCAGGGATGTTGTGGTGGCGACGAGTGATGCTGTGGCGTTCCGTGATGGTGTGGTGGCGCATAGTGATGTTGTGGTGCCCCTGAGTGATGCTGTGGTACCCCTGAGTGATGCTGTGGTGATGCAATAGATAGAGTGAGTGTGATAGATAGCTAGAGGGAGGGCGAAAGATAGCTAGAGGGAGGGCGATAGATGTAATGTAATGTAATGTAAAAATCACTTATATAGCGCAAAAACTGTCAGCCTACGGGTATCCTGGCGCTTTTAGAAATGGTGATGGTCAGCACGTTACCAGCCCGTAATAGGCAGTGAAAGAACTAGTTTTCCATCCTAGGAAACAACCAGGTTTTCAGATACTTTCTGAAACAGGTCCATGAACTGGCCTGTCTGATGGTCTGGGGCAGCTAGAGGGAGGGTGAAAGATAATTAGAGTGAGGGCGAAAGATAGATAGCGTGAGGGCGATAGGTAGATAGCGTGAGGGCGATAGATAGAGTGAGGGCGATAGATAGATGTGTGTGGTTGTGTGTGTGGTTGGGTGTGTGGTTGTGTGTGGTTGTGTGTGTGGTTGTGTGTGTGGTTGTGTGTGTGGTTGTGTGTGTGGTTGGCTGTGCGTGTGGCTGTGCGTGTGGCTGTGCGTGTGGCTGAGCGTGTGGCTGAGCATGTGGCTGAGCGTGTGGCTGTGCGTGTGGCTGAGCGTGTGGTTGAGCGTGTGGTTGAGCGTGTGGTTGAGCGTGTGGTTGAGCGTGTGGTGAGCGTGTGGTTGAGTGTGTGGTGAGCGTGTGGTTGAGCGTGTGGTTGAGCGTGTGGTTGAGCCTGTGGTTGAGCGTGTGGTTGAGCATGTGGTTTTGCATGTGGTTGTGCGTGTAGTTATGTTTGTGTGTGGGGTGATGTTTGTGTGTGGGGTGATGTTTGTGTGTGGGGTGATGTTTGTGTGTGGGGTGATGTTTGTGTGTGGGGTGATGTTTGTGTGGTTGTGTATGTGTGGTTGTGTGTGTTTGTGTGGTTGTGTGTGCAGTTGTATGTGTGTGTGCGTGGTTATATGTATGTGTGTGTGCGGTTACAGAAGGATGTATGTGGAAGAGAGCAGCAGATCAGCACAGCAGAAGAGAACAGGGAGTTAAAGAAGGAGGCGGGTGGAAGAGAATAGCAGATCGGTACAGGAGAAGTGAACAGAACAGGGAGCTAGCGAGGGAGGCGGTGGAAGAGAGCAGCAGATCAGTACGGAAGAATAGAAGAGAACGGGGAATTAGAGAAGGAGGTGGGTGGAAGAGAGCAGCAGATCAGCACAGCAAAAGAGAACAGGGAGTTAAAGAAGGAGGCGGGTGGAAGAGAGCAGCAGATCAGCACAGGAGAAGAGAACAGGGAGTTAAAGAAGGAGGTGAGCTGGAAGAGAGCAGCAGATCAGCACGGTAAAAGAGAACAGTTAGTTAAAGAAGGAGGTGGGGTGGAAGAGAGCAGCAGATCAGCACTGGAAAAGAGAAGAGAACAGGGAGTTAGAGAAGGAGGCACGGTGGAAGAGAGGAACAGATCAGCACAGCAGAAGAGAACAGGGAGTTAAAGAAGGATGTGGGGTGGAAGAGAGCAGCAGATCAGCACAGGAGAAGAGAAGAGAACAAGGAGTTAGAGAAGGAGGTGGGTGGAAGAGAGGAACAGATCAGCACAGCAGAAGAGAACAGGGAGTTAAAGAAGGAGGTGGGGTGGAAGAGAGCAGCAGATCAGCACAGGAGAAGAGAATAGAACAGAGAGTAAGAGAAGGAGGCGGGTGGAAGAGAGCAGCAGATCAGCACGGGAGAACAGAACAGGGAGTTAAAGTAGGAGGAGGGTGGAAGAGAGTAGGAGATCAGCACAGGAGAAGAGAAGAGAACAGGGAGTTAAAGAAGGATGTGGGGTGGAAGAGAGCATCAGATCAGCACAGGAGAAGAGAACAGGGTGTTAAAGAAGGAGGCGGGTGGAAGAGACAGAAGATTAGCACAGGAGAAAATAACAGAGTTAAAGAAGGAGGCGGGGTGGAAGAGAACAGCAGATCAGCATGGGAGAAGAGAACAGGGAGTTAGAGAAGCAGGTGGTGGAAGGAAACAGCAGATCAGCACAGGAGAAAAGAACAGAGTTCAAGAAGGAGGCGGGGTGGAAAAGAGCAGCAGATCAGCACAGGTGAAGAGAACATGGATATAAAGAAGAAGGCGGGTGGAAGAGAGCAGCAGATCAGCTTGGGAGAAGAGAACAAGGAGTTGGAGAGGGAGGTGGGTGGAAGAGAGCAGCATAACAGCGCAGCAGAAGAGAACATAGAGTTAAAGAAGGAGGCGGGTGGAAGAGAGCAGCAGATCAGCACAGGTGAAGAGAACAGGGAGTTAAAGAAGGAGGCGGGTTGGAAGAGAGCAGCAGATCAGCACAGGAGAAGAGAAGAGAACAGGGAGTTAGATAAGGAGGCAGGGTAGGAGAGCGCAGCAGATCAGCACAGGTGAAGAGAACATGGATATAAAGAAGGAGGTGGGGTGGAAGAGAGCAGCAGTTCAGCACAGGAGAAGAGAACAGGGAGTTAAGGAAGGAAGCGGGTGGAAGAGAACAACATATTAGCACAGGAGAAGAGAACAGGGAGTTAGAGAAGGAGGCGGGGTGAAAGAGAACAGCAGATCAGAACCGAAGAAGAGAAGCGAACAGGGAGTTAAAGAAGGAGCTGGGGTGGACGAGAGAAGCAGATCAGCACAGGAGAAGATAACAGGGAGTTACAGAAGGAGGCGGGAAGAAGAGAACAGCAGATCAGCACAGGAGAAGAGACCAGGGAGTTAAAGAAGGAGGTGGGGTGGATGAGAGCAGCAGATCAGCACAGGAGAAGAGAACATGGAGTTAAAGAAGGAGGCGGCGTGGAAGAGAGCAGCAGATCAGCAAAAGAGAACAGAGAGTTAAAGAAGGAGGCGGTGGAAGAGAACAGCAGATCAGCACAAGAGAAGAGAAGAGAACAGGGAGTTAGAGAAGGAGGTGGGTGGAAGAGAGGGAGGGCGATAGATAGAGGGAGGGTGGGCGATAGAGTGAGGGCGATAGATAGAGGGAGGGCGATAGATAGAGGGAGGGCGATAGATAGAAGGATGGCGATAGATAGAGGGAGGGCGATAGATAGAGGGAGGGAGTGGGATAGATAGAAGGAGGGCTATCGATATAGAGGGAGGGCGATAGATAGATAGAGTGAGGGAGGGCGATAGATAAGAGTGAGGGAGGGCGATAGATAAGAGTGAGGGAGGGCGATAGATAAGAGTGAGGGAGGGCAATAGATAAGAGTGAGGGAGGGCAATAGATAGATAGAGGTAGGGCGATAGAGTGAGTGAGGGCGGTAGAGTGAGTGAGGGCGGTAGAGTGGTAGAGTGAGGGCGGTAAAGTGAGGGCGGTAAAGTGAGGGCGGTAGAGTGAGGGCGGTAGAGTGAGGGCGGTAGAGTGAGGGCGGGCGGTAGAGGGAGGGCAGTAGTGTGAGGGCAGTAGAGTGGTGATGGTGTGTGAGAGGGTGAGGGTGTGTGAGGGTGTGTGTGAATGAAGGGTGTGTGAGGGTGTGTGAGAGTGAGGGGGTGTGAGGGTGGGTGAGGGGGTGTGAGGGTGAGGGGTGTGAGGGTGTGAGTGTGCGGGGGTGTGAGTGTGCGGGGGGGGTGTGGTGTGAGGGAGTGGGGGTGTGAGGGAGTTTGAGAGTGAGGGGATGTGAGGGTGAGGGGGTGAGGGGGTGTGAGGATGAAGGGGTGCGAGGGTGAGGGGTTGCAAGGGTGTGTGAAGGTGAGAGGGTGTGTGAGGGTGAGAGGGTGTGTGAGGGTGTGGGAGGGTGAGAGGGGGTGTGAGGGTGAGAGGGGGTGTGAGGGTGAAAGGGGTGTGAGGGTGAGAGGGGGTCTGAGGGGGTTGAGGGTGAGAGGGGGTCTGAGGGGGTTGAGGGTGAGAGGGGGTGAGAGTGTGTGCGAGGGTGAGAGAGTGTGAGTGAGGGTGTGTGAGGGTGAGGGTAAGGGTGAGGGGGTGTGAGGGTAAGGGTGAGGGGGTGTGAGGGTGAAGGTATGTGAGGGTGAGGGTGTGTGAGGTTGAGAGGGTGTGTGGGTGAGGGTATGTGAGGGTGAGGATGAGGGGGGTGAGAGGGTGAGTGAGGGTGAGGGGGTGGGAGGGTGTGTGAGGGGGTGAGAGGGTGTGTGAGGGTGAGAGGGTGTGTGAGGGTGTGTGAGGGTGAGAGAGGGTGAGAGGGTGTGTGAGGGTGAGTGAGGGTGAGAGGGCGGGTGAGGGGCTGTGAGGGTGAGAGGGCGGGTGAGGGTGAGTGAGGGGCTGTGAGGGTGAGAGGGGGTGTGAGGGTGAGAGGGGGTGAGAGTGTGAGAGAGTGTGAGTGAGGGTGTGTGAGGGTAAGGGTGATGGGGTGTGAGGGTGAGGGGGTGTGGGGTTGAGGGGGTGTGTGGGTGAGGGTATGTGAGGGTGAGGAGGTGTGAGGTTGAGAGGGTGTGAGGTTGAGGGGGTGTGAGGTTGAGGGGGTGTGAGGTTGAGGCTGTGTGAGGGTATGTGAGGGTGAGGGGGTGTGAGGTTGAGGGGGTGTGAGGTTGAGAGGGTGTGAGGGTGAGGGGGTGTGAGGGTGGGGTGTGTGAGGGTGAGTGAGGGTGTGTGGGTGAGTGAGGGTGTGTGAAGGTGAGGGGGCTGAGGGGGTGTGAGGGTGCTGAAGGGACGTGAAATAGCGTGTCCCATCTGTAATGTACTGGTCGGTGAAATAACGTGTTGTGCGAGTGCTGAAGGGGACCTTATAAGTGTTGAGTCACAGATATTGGCAACGTTTGTAAGGTATGTTGTAGAGCAACGTATCTGCTGTGTTCAGTACTGTAAAGTTTGTGTGCAAGTTGTGCTTAGTATAGTGACGTGAGGGCAGTGGCATGGTGTGGAATGTCGTGGTGAGTAGTGATATGATGTGTAATGTTTTTAAAATTAAATACTTTTTTTGTTGTGTGTTATTTTTCTATATTTACTCCTCAATAAAATATTAACCTATGGACGGGCTGGAACATTGTGTATGGTATTTCCACCGAAAACAAAGTGAATGCTCTTTGTTGTACTTACTGTACTGCAAATGCTGGTAAATGAAAGCCAACGTGAATATCTATTTAGCAGTGAAACTTGTATGTGTTTGCGCATTACCTTGCAATCCGCACCTTCGTTTAGCTTGCAAATCTAGTAAGTGAGGAAGGGGGCGGGAGTAAAGACAGCAGGGACAATGGGCGGGAGTGAAGAGATCACGGACAACTTTGTAAAGAGGGAACGGGCAACGGGCGGGAGTAAAGAGATCACAGACAACGGGTGGGGGGCGGGAGTAAATAGGGCACGGACAACGGGCGGGGGGAGGGAGTAAAGAGATCACGGACAACGGGTGGGGGGCGGGAGTAAAGACAGCAGGGACAATGGGAGGGAGGCAGGAGTAAAGAGATCACGGACAACGGGTGGGGGGCGGGAGTAAAGACAGCAGGGACAATGGGAGGGAGGCAGGAGTAAAGAGATCACGGACAACGGGTGGGGGGCGAGAGTAAAGACAGCAGGGACAATGGGAGGGAGGCAGGAGTAAAGAGATCACGGACAACCGGTGGGGGGCGGGAGTGAAGAGATCACGGACAACGGGTGGGGGGCGGGAGTAAAGACAGCAGGGACAATGGGAGGGAGGCAGGAGTAAAGAGATCACGGACAACGGGTGGGGGGCGGGAGTAAAGACAGCAGGGACAATGGGAGGGAGGCAGGAGTAAAGAGATCAGGGACAACGGATGGGGGTGGGAGTGAAGAGATCACGGACAACGGGTGGGGGGTGGGAGTAAAGACAGCAGGGACAATGGGAGGGAGGCAGGAGTAAAGAGATCACGGACAACGGGTGGGGGGCGGGAGTAAAGACAGCAGGGACAATGGGAGGGAGGCAGGAGTAAAGAGATCACAGACAACGGGTGGGGGGCGGGAGTGAAGAGATCACGGACAACGGGTGGGGGGCGGGAGTAAAGACAGCAGGGACAATGGGAGGGAGGCAGGAGTAAAGAGATCACGGACAACGGGTGGGGGGCAGGAGTAAAGACAGCAGGGACAATGGGAGGGAGGCAGGAGTAAAGAAATCAGGGACAACGGGAGGGAGGCAGGAGTAAAGAGATCACGGACAACGGGTGGGGGGCGGGAGTAAAGACAGCAGGGACAATGAGAGGGAGGCAGTAGTAAAGAGATCACGGACAACGGGTGGGGGGCGGGAGTAAAGACAGCAGGGACAATGGGAGGGAGGCAGGAGTAAAGAGATCACGGACAACGGGTTATGGGCGAGAGTAAAGACAGCAGGGACAATGAGAGGGAGGCAGGAGTAAAGAGATCACAGACAACAGGTGGGGGGCGGGAGTGAAGAGATCACGGACAACGGGTGGGGGGCGGGAGTAAAGACAGCAGGGACAATGGGAGGGAGGCAGGAGTAAAGAGATCAGGGACAACGGGGTGGGGGCGGGAGTAAAGACAGCAGGGACAATGGGAGGGAGGCAGGAGTAAAGAGATCACGGACAACGGGTGGGGGGCGGGAGTAAAGACAGCAGGGACAATGGGAGGGAGGCAGGAGTAAAGATATCACGGACAACGGGTGGGGGGCGGGAGTGAAGAGATCACGGACAACGGGTGGGGGGCGGGAGTAAAGACAGCAGGGACAATGGGAGGGAGGCAGGAGTAAAGAGATCACGGACAACGGGTGGGGGGCGGGAGTAAAGACAGCAAGGACAATGGGAGGGAGGCAGGAGTAAAGAGATCACGGACAACGGATGGGGGGCGGGAGTGAAGAGATCACGGACAACGTGTGGGGGACGGGAGTAAAGTCAGCAGGGACAATGGGAGGGAGGCAGGAGTAAAGAGATCACGGACAATGGGTGGGGGGCGGGAGTGAAGAGATCACGGACAACGTGTGGGGGACGGGAGTAAAGTCAGCAGGGACAATGGGAGGGAGGCAGGAGTAAAGAGATCACGGACAACGGGTGGGGGGTGGGAGTAAAGACAGCAGGGACAATGGGAGGGAGGCAGCAGTAAAGAGATCACGGACAACGGGTGGGGGGCGGGAGTGAAGAGATCTCGGACAACGGGTGGGGGCGGGAGTAAATAGGGCACGGACAACGGGTGGGGGTCAAGACTGATTTGCATAATGCTGGGTCTGAACTGAGGTGTCATGGGGAGCACAAGAACAATGGATTTAATCCAGATCTGTGACTGGGGGTCAATGTATTAATCATTCAGCATTCCATCCATCATTCAGGTTATAAATGGTCAGCAAAGTTAGTAAAGGTTCGTGCATGAGCAGCATGGAAGCAGAGATACGTATGCTTCATACATGTTCAGAGCAGATGAATGTCAGCAGGTCATACATGGGCTGTTACTCCTGGTTCATACGTGGTCTGGGTTGGAAGCTCGTGGGTTACACATTGTATGGCATGGATGTCCATGGTTTATACATGGTACGACATACATAGCAATCATTTATACTTACTTATAAGCGGTGTCAATTATCCATATGCAGTCACTATGGCTGTTTATGTCTCATGTGGGACCAGCAGAGATGTCCTTGTGTGATACGCAATCAGCAGTGACGTACATTGTCTATACATGATAAGTGGCCATGAAGGTCACGCTGGGTTGATGCACACTGGGCGTGGACGTACATGATGTAGACATTGTAAGTTTGGTTATCCATGGTTTAGGAACGCTTACATTGATGTATATGTATTGTTTATACTTAAGGAGCGTAGAGGTTTATGGTTTATTAATGGTCATACCCAGGTCCGGTAGCTCAGTGGACTAATGCGTCCCCTCCAGGAGTCTGTGTTTGGGCTAATGGCCAAAGGTCCACTCAACCTTTCATCCTTACAAGAATGATAAAATGAGTACCACTGAGTTGGATAACAAACGCACCTGTTATTTAGTGCCAAGATGTCCCAGGGGATGAATGCGTGATTGATAAATGTATGATATGCTATGGTATGTTATGGCATGTTATGTCATGTAATGTTATGCTATGTTATGTTATGTTATGTAATGTTATGATATGTTATGTTCTCATGGAGGGAGGTGGTTTATATAGACTTTCAATTAATTTCAACACTTTATATACTTTATACAATGTCAGCCTGGATGCCTGTCACTTACCTTTGTTGGTCCCGCCCATTTCAGCTGGAGGCTCAGCTCACACTCTGTATTTCCTGTCTGTGCTAACATGCCATTCACATGACCTTCACATGAGCAAGGGTCCTTCCTTTCCTCTCCCTCCATCAGCACTGGCAGTGACAGTACCAGGTGCCACTGTTGTATTCGCAGCCCCGTCCCAGGGTCATGCTGCAGACCACGTGACGTGCACGGGCAACGGGCAGGAGTAAAGAGATCACGGACAACGGGTGGGGGCGGGAGTAAATAGGGCACGGACAACGGGTGGGGGCGGGAGTAAATAGGGCACGGACAACGGGTGGGGGGCGGTAGTAAAGACAGCAGGGACAATGGGAGGGAGGCGGAAGTAAAGACAGCAGGGACAATGGGAGGGAGGCGGGAGTAAAGAGATCACGGACAACGGGCAGGGGGAGGAAGTAAAGAGATCACGGACAACGGGTGGGGGGCGGGAGTAAAGACAGTAGGGACAATGGGAGGGAGGCGGGAGTGAAGATATCACGGAAAACGGGCGGGAGTAAAGAGATAACGGACAAGGGGGGGAGGGAGTAAAGAGATCACGGACAAGGGGGGGGAGGGAGTAAATAGGGCACGGACAACGTCGCATGGAAAACAAACGGAAGAGAAAGCACGCCTGTTCCTCTGGGAAAGGTGTTGTTGCAGCAGGCCTAGGCAAACACACCGCTCATCCACCAAGGCCTGGAAGACATTGGGGCCGAGCTCCTACTGCTCCAGCAACAGGAAGGAAACAACGGACATGCACTGGTAGCCGTGGGCTGTAACGGAGCCCCTAAAAACACAACTAACCACCCTAATACCCATCATCGCTCAGTGCCTGCCTTCCCAGTGCGGCCCTGCTGAAGGGAGCGAGCGAGCGAAGGATAATGTTGTGATCGTGCGAGCATGCGCCTCAGCTGTACGGGCGCACACTCAGTCTCGCTGTGCGTGGTTCCGTGTACCGTGAGCGGGCACATTGGACGTCTAGGAAACTCGTCATCTGCGAAGCCAGCGGAAGATTTGCAGGTGCGTGATCATGGAGAACCCCGCCTGCTGCCAAGCCTGAGCCGCTGACACACACCTGAGGAGGAAAGACCGGCCTGGAGAGCAGCGGGGGAGTCCTGAGTCAGCCCGGTGAGTAGGGGGGACGTTTTTTTGATGCATCAGGCTAGCGAGACAGAGATGGGCAATTGGAGTGTATGGATGTGCGTGTGTGACTGTGTGTGTGTGCGTGTGAGCAGGTTGGGGGGGTGCGCCTGTGTGTGTGAGCGTGTGTGTGCTTGCGTGTGTGTGGTTGTGCGCGCGCACGCGACTGAGAGAGGCATGGCTGGCAATCTGGAGATGTGCACAGCTCC
Source organism: Lissotriton vulgaris (assembly GCF_964263255.1). Taxonomy (NCBI): domain Eukaryota; kingdom Metazoa; phylum Chordata; class Amphibia; order Caudata; family Salamandridae; genus Lissotriton; species Lissotriton vulgaris. The sequence continues at coordinate 173,033,887 of NC_141697.1, forward strand.
AGGGGGCGGGGCATGCGCGTCAACGCTATGAAATCGCCGCGCGTGCCCCTGTCTACGTCCCTTGAGAGCCGATTTAATAACAATAGGTCTCGAGCGAGACCTAAAAATGAGCTAAGCCAGACATGGAGGAGGCATTAAAGATCTGATGTACTAATTCGCAGAAATGAAATGGCAAGTCAGTATTTAAAAGTGCCTGCACCTCTGTGCGTGTGTTAGCTGTGTGAAGGACATAAGTTTCACGGGCCGAGCTCAGGGCCACTTCTTTTTGAGACAAAAGAGCCCTTATTCGGCTCAAACCATTGAACTCCGCTCTCAAGGTTGGGATGCGCGGCCAGATGGAAACCTCTGAATTCCCATGCGTGGGTGGATATAACACGTTCTTGCAACACACCACACGTTCTGATACAGTAACCACATAGGCGATACCGACCATTAACCCACAACACTCCTCGTTATTCAAAAGCAAATAACTACCGTTTGTCAATAATGAATGTGGGAACAATAGCAGGAACCGGTGTACCTTTTAAAACACAGGCCAAATTAGTCCGGTCCTGATTACAAGAACCATGCAACTGGATGTGTCTGCATATCAGTGAACGGTCAGGTGACTGTGTGCATTCCTCACCATTCAGATTCACTTCCTTTCCATCCTTCAGGCATCTGTACGTGTATGGCAAGGACCATGCCTCATGTAGGAAAGCACTGCCTAGTGGTTCATATCGCCCTATAGCAATGTATTTCATACAATTGGTAAATTTATACAAAGCAAATGGTAAAGTAATAACACCATGGATAAGCCATGTAGCAGCAGCTGCTTCAGCCACAGAATAGGGCAAAGATTCCAATTTTTCAATGTGTAACATAGAAAATGATGCATCTCGCATGGAAAGCATGCGTTGTTTGTCAGTTAAATTAAATGGGGCAAATAGGGATGACACGTTCATGTAACTCCAAGGAACGCGACCAGATTTCAGAGTCTGTAGTGTCCATGCAAACTGCATTACAGAACGCAATTGATTTTGTCCATGGTACAATACAGATACTTCATCATTTACAATGTCGACTACAGAAGAGACAATATTATTCAACGTGTAAATTTGGGAAGAAAGCGTGTTAATACTGTTATCGACGACTGCAAGCACCTTTTCCAAATTTGCTTGGTCAATCGCTCTTAGGCGTTTAGCAGCCTCAATTTGCGAAAATTTCCAAATTTCATTGTAAACCGCATAAATCCACCGTTTAGATCTACCATTAGCTGGGCCTTTTATAAAATCATTCAAATCCACGTTTTCAGTTAACTGAGACAGATGTAGTTTAACTGCAGCCAAAGTGGAATGTTGTAACCAATTCTGACACCGTTTCCCCACAGAATAAGTGGTGACAGTATAATCACTTTCAAAACGGGGATCAGGTCTGACTACTGTGAACCCCTCAGCCAAACCTAGAAAACGACGTTGGCAAGAATCAGCACTCCTATGTCACAACAGCCAACCCTTGGAATCCAAACTGGATATATTAAAGGATGAATTGTGCAATAGAGCTTGCAACTCATGAATGGACAATTCAGTATAATTACCCCATCCTGAATATTCTTCCAAATCGGGGATAATTGGAGTATTTAATTTTTTAGAAGTAGCCAATCCAAAGCATGTTGTTTGGAAAATGGATGAATTTAGAAACAACATGTGATTCGGGATGAGACATGCACGGTGCAAAGCCTCAGTGCCTTGTACCTGCCAATCCTTGGTACCCCAAACCGATTTAAGGTCAATTGTTCCTTTCCAAAACTCGTAGCCATCTACAGCCAATCTGTCTAGAAAGGACTTCGAATACAGCAATTTTGTATCGGTAAGTCTAACTTTGGACATGGACTTTTGTGTCATTGTGAAATAAAATGACTCAGGATTTGATTGATTAAAATCTGTAAAATAAGTGTATTTTTTCAGAAATGTATTGGAGCTGCCTCCCAATGGAGCAGGGCAATGTTCCCACTCTGTGTAATTTACAGCAACCCTCCTGGAATTTGTCTTATGTAAAAAATGATTACCATAATGTTGAAAACAAAACAAATCACCATAATGAATAGAATCTAAATACAGATCCTCGGCATCAAAGGCAGCATAGTATTTAAAATCAGAGAATAATGCTTCTACGGCCTGAATATTCCAATCATCAGAACGTATATTTTGTTTAACCACATCCCCCATGTTTACTCTAAGCACATTCGGAACATTAATCACTTCAGTGGGCCCATGTGATTGAAATCTAACCGCATCCCACACAATCCCATCAAGGACAGGCCAAGCAGTAATGTTGACTATATTCAAGTTTCGTTTCATTCTGTGTGCTGAATGTGAAGAGGAAAGTGGGGCCAATGTTCCATTAAGGTACCGAATTCCTGTTCTTTCTTTAACATAGTGACCATCGATCAGGCGGAAAAAATAAAACACAAAACCAATTGACATAAAAATGTAAAATGAAAATAGAATCAACCAAATGTATGTCCAAGGGGGAATTAAAAAATGTTTTTTAAATAAGGTGGCATATTTTGCAATAGTTGAGGGTTTCTTTGAAAGTTCCAAAACAGAGTCAAAAGAGAATCTGGACTGGTCGGCCAAACGAGTCTGCAAATCTGGCATAGATAAGTCAGCAGGATAGGCGTAGTTCAGCTCATCAATGTTAGTAACAGGAATAGTATTTAATAAAGGACTGGATATGGCAGGCATCTCGAGGGACACCTCCTGTTCTGCACCAGAAGTAATAGCCAGCACAGAATGCCTCACCATGGAAGGACAGGATATAGCCGGTGTCATGCTATGAAGAATCGGCCACCCTGTGTGTCTTGACATTGTCAATAGAGATAAATCTGTTTCCTTACGACCTGGAAGTGGTGGTAATATGACTGTTCTTGTGCCCTTCACTCCAAGAACTCGATCCGGTGCACGATATGAGGGACCAAACTCTTTCCTGTTATCGATCTTCTCTCAAACCAGTTCTCCAACTTGGGGTAGTCAGCCAACTACCGGGATCTGCAACGCATCATCCGATGTGGAGGGCAAATGTTCCTTTGCTAGGCTGTCTCTGGTCTTTTGTAGATCCTGTAAAACATTGCAATGTTCATCTACGTCAAAGGCCGTGGCCTGGGCCTTGCAGTCTAGACTGTCGAGGTCAGGGACGTACATCTTGATTCCAAAGAGCATTTCGTATGGGGTCCGCCCACCCAGAGACCTTCTAGGGAGATTATTAAGCGCACGCTGCACGCCATTGAGGTGGGCCAACCAGTTTCTGCCAGTGCCTATAACTCGAGCTGTCAAAGATTGCTTTAAGTCACGGTTCATTCGTTCCACTACACTATTACCCTCGGGTCTGTACGGACTCGAAAACTTGACTTGGACCCCCAACGAAACCATAGCATCCTTATACGCCTTAGAGGCGAAAGCCGGACCCTGGTCCGAATGGAAGGTACCACAGGCAAAAATCCCTACAAAGACTCGCAAATCCTTAATGACAGTCCGTGAATCAGCGCTCCGATGGGGCCATACCCACACAAAGCGTGTGCATGAATCAACTGCTACTAAGATATACTTATATGCAGTATCAGAAGAAAAAGGACCGCAGTGATCTAAGTAAACGCACCCAAGTGGTTTATTAAAAATGTACAACTGTGTCTTAGGCGGACGCGCAGCAGTTGAAGGTTTAATCTGCTGGCAAACGTCAAATTGAAGGACAAAATCGCGCATCTGTTTGTACAGTCCCCGCCACCAGAACCTCTGTTGTAGCTGAGTTACAGTGGCCGAGACGCCCGCATGCGCAGACGCCACGCCTTCATGAGCCGCTGTAATCAAAGAAGCCCTGCGATCCGAGTTGGGAATTAAACGTTCGCCAACTTCAGGAATTTTCACATAAGGAACCTTATCGGGACTTAAGTGGTATGTGTATTTAGAAGGGAATCCCGCAGGATATTTACTTCCCTTCTCAGAAGCAGCAACCGCTGCCAAGATGTCATCATCTATCTTACTCTTGGACCTCGTGACTGCTGCAACTAAGTATTTTGATACTGCAGACTTCGCTGCCTCATCAGCAAGCGAATTTCCGACAGCGTGGACCCCCACGCGCTGATGGCCAAGAGTATGAATTACAAACACGAGTGGCAACTTCTCTTTGAGTTCTGCCACTCGGACCCAGATCATTTTATGTTTTATAGTGCTACCTTTGGAATCACGAAATTCATTCTGAATCCAAAAGAACAAGTTCTCATTGTAAGACTGGACACAGTAGTAAGAGTCACTCACGACCAAAGTCGTCACACTCGGATCTGCGTACTCCAATGCAAGCATCAGAGCACGAAGCTCAGCCAATTGTGCGGTGCAGTCCCCAAGCGTCTGCGTGTGCCCGACACTGGACTTGAACTCATCGTTCACCATGGCACCGACCACAATGGCGCAAGCGTTAACGTAGGCATGTTTAGAGCCATGCGCAACCTGCGCCGAACCATCAGTGTAAATCATGCAATGGAAATCCTCCAACGGCCGCATTGCTAAAGGAGCAGGATGAACAAATTCATACTGTAAGAACTCCTGCGACCGTAAAGTGGCGTCAAAAAGAAACGTGACATCCTGGGATGACAAGGATGCAGCCCATTGAATCCACCTAGGGTGCAAAGCTTTAGAATTTGGTACACTGGCTTTCGTAACTACCTCCAAGGCAGGACACGGGGTAACAACCAACATGCGTTTTCCCTGTGACAGGGCACGTTCCTTAAGAATTGCCATCTGCACAGCCGTCAAAACTTTCTCCACAGTGGAAAATCGCAATTCAGCCGAAGTGTACAAGTGTGACTTGTAAGCCATAGGTACTGTATCTCCTTCATTAAAAGTTAGTTACGTGAAACCTACCGTCCCCGGGACAATTCTTATCACCAGGTTGGTCTGGTTATCACGAGTCTGTAAGTATTCAGAAGCGAGCAAGTCAGCTTGCAAAGACTGCAGAATAGCCGAATGCTCAGGCAAAGCATGATTTGGAAAAAGATGGTTGTATCAAAGCATACAAAGGCTTGATACACTGGGCATATTCCGGAATGTATGTCCTCCCGAAATTCAAAAAGCCCAATAAAGATTGTAATTTTTTCAGTGTTGTCGGGGAGCGCAACTGAGTGCACTTCTCCAGGAAGTGAGGAGCCAAGCCTTTTACCTCATTAGTTAGTTCATAGCCTAGAAACAACACTGTGTATTCTGCAATGTGCGATTTTGCAAAATTAAACTTGTAACCCATGTCTGCAAAGTTACAAATTATACTGTTCACTCGACACAGATGCTCCCAAAGTTCGTCGTCTGTGAGATAGATATCATCCACATAGGAACAAGCATCTGGGTCGATCCTCTCCAACAGAGAGACAATGCGTGCGGAAAATACGCCAGGACTATTCTTATAGCCCATTGGATGACGCCGAAACATTTTTTGGACACCGCCGCATGTGAATGAAGTCCATTGGGAACTTAGACTGTTCAATGAATGGGCATAAAAACCATTGGAAATGTCAAGCGTGGTTTTGAACCGCTTACGCACAAGACTATTTACAAGGGCAGAGCCGTGAGTATTCTGTACTGCACAGTTACGGCAATGCGAGTTTAAATGCCGGTAATCCAAAACCAAACTGTAAGAACCGTCCGGTTTGTTTACAGTAAAAAGGGGGTTATTCATCGGTGACACACACGTTTCAATTACACCTTGATATTCCAATTGTTCAAGGATCGCTGCGACCGAAGTTTTGGCTTCACGTCTTATGGGATACTGAGGTTGAGGCTGCGGCTGAGACCGTAAAGGAATCTCGTGGTTTGGGGACAATTTATCCCAGCCACACTGATTACGGTACACAGCCGGTGCAAGCGCCAGAGCCCACTCTTCTGCAAAGTGCAGCGCTTCCACTCTCGAAACTGTGTTCGCGAAACTGGGGAGGATCACCTCCTCCCCTCTTGGAGCTGCGAGCACAAAAGGTGGGGGCCAGTCAGCCTCCGAAAGCAAAATGTCATAAGTAGACGAAAGATTTTCCCAAAATACCCCTTTAACGGTACGCTGTATGTCACCTTCAATTAACAGGACAATTTCAAAAAGTCTATCAGGGGGAGCAACTCTTGTATCTGCTGTTTCAATCACAACATAAGTGTCAGTCGCTGTCACCTTCAGTAGTGGACGGAGGGCATCTCTCACTATGGTAATTTCCGCTGCGCTGTCCAGCAAGGTCAGAGCCCAAGTCAGATTCCGAAGCCTCGTTCTCACAATCTGGGGCATAGCGATGCGCTGTCAAGGCTGCGACTTTCTTCTTGGCAAACTGCGGTCTCTGAGGCGTAGAGCCCTCCTGTTTGTCTGTACCGTTGCGCGGGCGGGGCTGACCACGTCCTTGCTGGCCACCCCGGCCCCTGCCGCCTCCTCCTCCACCGGTTGACGGAGCCGATGAGTCCTGAAAGGAACGAGGAGAGCGTTGGTCAGAAGCCTGAAAACGTTCAGGTGTCTTAATCATCGCGCGGTCGCGCAAATCATAAACACGTTCCGACTGCGCAGGCAACGGAGACGCAGGGCGCGAAACCTGAGTTTTTTGTTGCTGCTGTTGCTTACCCTGATTCTGTTTTTTAGGCCAATTTTGTTTTTTGGACTTGGGTTGAGCGTTCGCCTCCGAAGTCTGTCCCTGGGGCTGCTTTTTCTCCTTATCAGAAAAAGTCTTAAGACCCTTGGCATTGCGGCCAACCATTTTATAAGCCGCCACAATTATCCTTGCCAACTGACGGGGTTTGTCCGCGTCGGGAATCAACGCCAAGGCAGCCACCTGGAAGTTCACTGCATCCCCCTTGACATTCGCAAGAATCAGATCGCAAACCACCTCAAAGGAGCCACACAGGCGCATACCCAACTCAACCGCTGACTCCGGTCCGTGATCATCTTGAACACGTTTAAGGACCGCAGACAGGTTGGACATAGACGGGGAGCCAAAGCACCTCGAATAGACTGCTCCAAAAGTCTTACCCCATGTTTCACAGTCAACAAGCTCAGGGGCCAAATCTTTCGGCAAACTAAGCGTAAGAATCCGGTGTTTTTCACCAGGATTAGTATTAGGAAACACAGCCTCCAGCTGGTCGAATTTCTCGGCAAGCCAGAAAGGAAAGTCATCCTTATCCTGGGGCTTCTTGCCCATTACGGAATTCACCATGACAGGACTGATTTTCAAACCAGCCTGACCTGCTTGAAGCTGCGCACCCCTAGGGGCTGTGCCTTGAACATTACGACTCGTGTAATGTACAAGTGCCCTAATCACTTCAACCGCGACCTCGTGAAGACGTCGCAGGTCACCCACGTTGCAAGTGGCACGATTAGGGTGAGGAGTAAATCCAGCCAAAGCGGGCCAAGGAGTGCCCGGAATGGACAAAGGACCTAACGTCGGAGCGGTTAAAGCGTGTGGTAGGGCGCCACCAAACCAAACTCCATGCTGCCAAACATCAATAGGTACTTCCTGTGCTCTGTACGGAGCATAAGCAACAGGTACAGGTGACGGAGTGTACGAGTGGAACACACCAGAATTTGCGTCCACTGCCGTAAATGTCACCCACGAATAAAACAGTTCGTACGGGTAAGCATGTTCCGCACTCACCACCAGAACCACAGCCAAGCCTTCCAAAGGGACATCATATGCCCGCAAATGGTCCCGCACCGCAATGCGACTATGCAGCGGGATGTCCACGGCTTGTGCCATGACTGCACAGGAACGTGAAAAAACAAAGATTACTTTGTAGCACAACTGGGTAGTAATTCAAGGAAACCGTTTTCAGATAGATTCAAGCTTGAAAAGACCTATTTCAAAAATAGGTAGGTTTTTCCGACACCTCTGTTTTCCGGAAACGGGAATGAAGGGGTTAAGGTTTGAATGATATACTACTCGAGTGTCATGATATAAGGCCAACAAACGTTGGGCGCCATGTAGCAGGGTTTCCATTCTCCCACAGAACTGTGCACAGAGATCTAGAACCTGGGTGAGTTAGGGTGACCCAAAACTCACCTTAGTATCAGAAATCCCCTTACCAAGCTAGCTACAGTGTCTCATTGGTCCTAACAAACTCCCAATGATGTAAACAATCCAGAACATGAACTTAGGGTACCTCAGGTATCGTGGAACACATGAACACTCTTTCGCTCTGTAATCATTTCAAACCACAACGGGGAGTAAAAGAAAACACGTGCAAGTTTGAAATATTTATTTTTCAATGCAAGGTTCTCAAACGCAGTATCTTATATAATATCAACATACATATTATAAAAATCAGAGTTATCAGCATAGTCACTAGTCCATAGTAAGCGAACGGTGATAGCATATTATAATGCAAAATCTATAGAAATTTGTATCACCTATTTTTCACGCACCCTATTTAGCATACTATATTATATCTAAGAAGGTCTCATTTGGGTTTTTAGCAGGGCGGGCCCATACCTCTAAATGTCAGCAGAAGAAGATCACATCATCAGCTACCAACTCTCTTCATGCGAAGCACCATCAAGTGTGTTTTTGCATTCTCAGTAACTCTATCTTAAACCCGCGTAGAGCCCAATGTTGGCAGCAACATTATTTGTGTTATGTCTAATGTGGTGCGAGGATCAGGCCTCCCAGCAACCTTGTGTTAGGTTATTCTTAGAGGCTATAGATCTCAGTGTGCAGACATTGTACCAAGTGTACCAGGCACGACTGATATCAGAGCAATAACATATTATTCTCAATAAATCACATCTTTCGTCTAGGTTGAAAGCTACAATAATAATTATGTGCCGTGTGCAAACTGAAGCCGAAGGAAAATATGTTGTTTAAACATTTAATAAACCCATGCTAACTTAACACAGTATATAGAAAAGCATTAACTATATGACAGCAGTGCCACACGTCTGATGAAATAATTCATCATTGAAGATGAAGTAGTTATTCTTCAAACAAGTTGAGACCATTGAAAGAAGCATTTGAGTATGGGCCCAAAGTTTAATTGGTCTATTTCCCAGGAAGTGTCTTACAGCATTAAGACCATCGCTATGTTTGATACTGGTTTATAAAGTGGTGACAACGATTGTCGCCAGAACCATATCCTCTTCCCAAGGGATGTCATAAATAGACTTAAGGAATGCCCCAGTGTCTAGTATATATGAAGGAAGCAATGTGACTAGTGGATTAAGAAAGGAGTCAATAAACATTGAAGTATTTTCAAGCCCACTACCTATCTCAGAAATAATAGGTCTGCCCGGGGGGTCACAGAGATCTTTGTGGACCTTAGGTAGTAGATAGAAAACCGGGGTTACCGGATTGACTATTTTAAGGAATCTGTATTCATCGTGTGTGATCAATTGCTGGCCAAACCAGTTATCAAGCTCAGAGTTGTTTTGTTTGTGACTGTTTGTCATGATTTCTGATTTAATCCTCATATAGTATGACCTATTGTTCAACTGCTTATAGGCTTCAGAAAGATATTTTTGCCTAGCCCAGAGAACCACGTTCCCACCTTTATCTGCATTGCGCACAATACACATATCATTCTGTTTGATTTTGTTAATGAGGGCAACCTGTTTTTTTTCCTGCTGATTAAATCTTTTATTGCACACACTTTGACATTTCTCTAAATTTTTCAAATCATTGACAACTAGGTCATTAAACACATCGATAGTGTCTCGTGCAGTATAGGGAATGTACCGGGACCTGGGTCTAAAGCCAGTAGGATCACTCGCATTAATGACAAGACCCTCAGTCCTTGCCACTTCATCTGCTTGATTCATCAGTTCCGGTGGGTCTCCAATTGTAAGTCTCTCAGTACTCTCACTGTTTTCGCTGTTTTCAAACATCACGCCAGATGGCTGGATATCGAGCATTAGGTCCATGTCCTGTACATTTAGTTCACCCAGTAAAGCCTCACTGGTTCCTTGATTTGAAGCCTCGTTCGCCGAACGTTGGTTCAAAGTGAAATGTTTTTTTAATTTCAAAAGTCTTGTAAATTTGAAAACGTCTATTCTAGCCTATTCACTGAAAAAACCATAGGTTTCACACACGTTATAGTTAGGAATTAGCATTTTAAAAACCTTTTAAATTCACAGAAAAAACATAGGTTTCACACCAGTTATAGTTAGCTGGTCATTTTACTAATACAAAACCTATGAAATTCCCCTGTTATAGTTAGTTCAGCTAACTATAACTCGCGCGCCTGCAATGCACTGCTGATGACGTCACATATTACATCACTCATGACATGGTCAGTGACATCACTCATGACATCACTGACGACATTTTATTTTAGAATGGCGCCGGCAAGCTGCCAGCGCCATTCTAAAATAGTTACTAAGTTAGCTTTAACAGGAAGAACTAATAGAAGCAGGTGGTCAAGTTTAACTGAATTCGAGCACCTGCTTTATTTTATCTATTAGTGCTTCCTGATGAAGCTAACTTAGTAACTATATTAGAATGGCTCTGGCAGCTTGCCGGCGCTATTCTAAAATAAAACAGGAGAGGGGCAGAGGGCAGAAGGGCACAACAACAAGTGTGGCAGAGGGCAGAAGGGCACAACAACGAGTGAGGCAGAGGGCAGAAGGGCACAACAACAAGTGGGGCAGAGGGCAGAAGGGCACAACAACAAGTGGGGCAGAGGGCAGAATGGCACAACAATGAGTGGGGCAGAGGGCAGAATGGCACAAAACGAGTGGGGCATAGGGCAGAATGGCACAAAAACGAGGGCAGAATCGCAATCTGTGGCTCCTGCAACATCGCACCAACACACACGTACATTCCCTGCATGACCAATTCAAGCCCTAATCCCCTCCCCCAAACATGCCCAACCTTCAATAAACAATCCCGTAACTGCTGTTCCCCCTCACATCCCCCCTCCCTGCTACCCTGCCACGTAGGTTTACAACAACCCACATCCCCAACTAGCAGAGTGCCTTTCGCCCCAAAAAGGAAAGAGAGATGAACCCTCCCCCCCAGAAAACTGTGAGGTGGGGAGATGCGCTGGTACCAACTCCAGCCGCAGAACGCCTTCCCCCTTGCATTTAATAGCTAGTCAAGCATATGAACACAAGTCTGAATAAACCCCTACAGCACCCACAGTTCTATCCTGCCCCCCACCCAATGTCTGTAGCAATGTCTTGTGGCCAGCCCTTCTAGACCGCTCGTGGGATGCAAGCAATCTAAGTCAGGAGGTAGTTCCAGCCCCACCCGTCAAAAGCTGGCCCATATCTGGCGGGGACAGAACGCCCTCCCCCCAGTTGGTACCACCCCGGGAAGTCCCGACCCCTAATAACACAGAAAAGATGTATACATTACAGTACAGCATGTAGAGGTCCGAGAGTGCAGGTTCCCCAAGCTACGTGACTCCACTAGTGTCTCTGAGTGCTGCCCATGTCAAGGCTATGAGATCTCGATTGCCATGAGCACTGACTCGTTATGTCGGTATCAGATTTTGCATCCCGGGAGCCCGGTGACTTGGCCCGGGTGTCTCTCCATCCATCACCGGTAGCAGTAGCTGACTCCTGCGACGCTCCTTTGTCGAGCGAATCTTGCACCTCCGAGGGTGTCACAAAGAAGAGGGACCTGCCGTCGGCAATAATTTTGAGCTTTGCAGGGAAGAACATCATGTACTTGATCCCCCTCTCCCGAAGCGCTGCCTTCACCCCATCAAAGGAGCGCTGTTCCCGCTGCACTTTGAGCGTAAAGTCTGGGAAGAATCTGATTGCTGCATTCTCATATTGTAGGTCTCCCATCTGTCTGGCGGCCTGTTAGATGGTGTCCCGGTCTCAATAGTTGAGGATTTTCGCAATGATGGTCCTCGGTGGAGTTCCCAGCTTGGGCTAGGGGATCGGCACTCGGTGCTCCCTCTCGATGGTGAACATATTAGAAAGCTGTTTTGGGTTCAAGCACTTGAGGATCAGATCTTCAAGGCATAGGTCCATGCGAGGCCCTTCCAAACCTTCTGGAATGCCCACCACGTGAATATTGTTCCATCGGGCCCTCCCTTCCTGATCCTCGAGCTTCACAGCTACCAGATGGTGCTGGTGTACGAGTTCATTAACCCTCTGCTTGAGCTTCTTAGAGGAGGCCTGGAGCTCCAGGATGTCCGTCTCGTTGGTCCTGGCCATATCCGACGTCTTGTTGAGATAAATAACGGTGATGGATCAAGCCCTGATCTTTGGACTGGGTAAGAGTGGTCTGCTTAATTCAGACACTCTGTTCATCACCACCCCCTTTTCTGAATCGTTTTTGGCCACTATAGGTGTGGCAGGGTATACTCAGACATGAGTCCCTTTCTCACTGCTCCATCAGGATTCAAGCAAGCCGGGCCGAAGACGGCTGAAATGCCAGAAACCGGTCCCCGGTAGCTTGTCTCCTTTCTGGTGAAGAATTGGCTTGGTAGTTTAGTCTGCCCTGTTCCCATGATGCACTGGGCCAGGGACAGACTGATTTGCATATAGCCAGGTTCTGAGCTGGGATGGGGCAGTGAGATAAATAACGGTGATGGATCAAGCCCTGATCTTTGGACTGGGTAAGAGTGGTCTGCTTAATTCAGACACTCTGTTCATCACCACCCCCTTTTCTGAATCGTTTTTGGCCACTATAGGTGTGGCAGGGTATACTCAGACATGAGTCCCTTTCTCACTGCTCCATCAGGATTCATGCAAGCCGGGCCGAAGACGGCTGAAATGCCAGAAACCGGTCCCCGGTAGCTTGTCTCCTTTCTGGTGAAGAATTGGCTTGGTAGTTTAGTCTGCCCTGTTCCCATGATGCACTGGGCCAGGGACAGACTGATTTGCATATAGCCAGGTTCTGAGCTGGGATGGGGCAGTGAGATAAATAACGGTGATGGATCAAGCCCTGATCTTTGGACTGGGTAAGAGTGGTCTGCTTAATTCAGACACTCTGTTCATCACCACCCCCTTTTCTGAATCGTCTTGTTGAGATCGGCACATATAAAGTTCATCTCAATCGACATATTGATGATTTTTGTTTCAAGGGTCGTCCCTAGAGTTTGGATGGCCGCCATAATGGAGGCCAAAGATGGCTCAGCCAAAGATGGCTCAGCCTGTGCAGGCTGGCCCCCGTCACTCCCTTGCTCTGCGGGGCTGTCATCAGGACCACATATTTGTCGAGCTTGTTCGTCTGGGTTGCTGCAGCACCTTAAGGCTTCATTCAGCGATCACCTTCGTCTGGGCCGTCGTCAGCTGGTCTCCCCCGAGGTCCTGTGATGCCGTCTCGTAGATGCTCCGCAGGCCAGTACTAATAGTAGTCTCCAGGTCTTCCTGCCGTCCCCTGGTTTTACTGCACCACACACTGCCGTAGTCTTTGCGGTCACTAGGCCTGGTCGCTGTCCGCTATTTACTGGCGGGCCCGTGGGCCTTTGCTCCCAGGCCACAAGCGTGTTTACACAGCAGCCGGGCCTCCCTTCGCCGCCTCTGGCCCCAAGTCCACGTTTGGGCCAGCCAGAGAGGGATATCAGATGTGTACTCACTTAACCCCCCTCTGCCACGGGGGTCACTCACGCAGATCTGGGTGCTGCAGGAAGGTTAGCTTCTGGGCAAGGCCTGCAACCTCATCAAGTGAGTGGTAACCCCACCCTCTTAATTGCCTCCGCACTCAGGTATTCCGGCCCGTGTGCCACTGGGGCCACCTATGGCAGCTCCTCACGAAGCCTTAGATATTCCGGGGTGCCTCCCCCGGGGTAGGGCTGGACAGGCAGCAGATCTCCGGGGCTCCTGGAGGGGAGGGAGGTCCTGCCCAAGCAGGATCTGTCACCTTTCAGGTGTCCTCGAGTCGCCACTCAGCAAAGCTCACACAATATTTCAATTTTGGCCTCCACGGCACCACCGCCTGCAGGTCCTGACAGTCCCAGCAGCCAGCTGCCAATGGCCACCCCTTTTCGGCTACAGCTCACCTCTCAGCCCCCTTTCAATGTAGCGGGGCTTCCCCGCAATCTTCAGTTATGGGCTGTCTCATATGCGGCTGATAGGGGTGACCGCATTCAGGCCCAAAGGTTCTCCAGACCTTTGCCACAAACACCAGGCACGTCGCCTCCCAGCCTCCAAGCTGCAATGTCCCCCGCCACTTACTTTTGCAAATACACAGGGGCCGCGACCCGCTGCGCGACCCCCTCGAGTACTTTGGTGGGTTTGGTGGGGGAGCTAAAGCCCGGCCGCACCCCCGAGGGCAGGCGCCGCTGCAGGCTCGACACCGGGATCATGCGTAGGCGCCTGAAGGGAGCCCCCGGCGCTCAGCTCCCAGGCCCTCCCGGCCGCCGTCTCCTGCGCCGGGCACAGCGCGAGGACGGAGGCGACCCAGAGCCTCCGAGTTTTAAATTCCGGTGCCGCTTACTCCTCGTGGTCCTCCCACCTCTTCATTGTGCTGCCTGAGAATTCTTTATTTACCGTATTTTAGGGGGATTTGGGGCTTCGCTCCGGCGGAGCTCTCTGCTAGGCGGCCATCGTCATTGGCGCCAAGCCATGCCCCCGCCCCAACCCTTTCATAAAATATTACCCATATTACATTTCTTTTAAGTTTTTTCATTAAATTCTTTATAATGAAATTACAAACGTTGAGCTATAAAATTTTAGCCCACTTAGGAAATAGCAATGAGAAAACGTCACAACCTCAAATGTGCGTACACAATTAGTTTGTTCCCGTATTCCACACACAACAGCTCATTGGAGAGGCTCTTTGTGATGAGCGTGGTGTTTGCTGTCTTCAGACTCATTTTACTGAGAGGGCTCACTCCTTCAAAAACTGAATAGTAGAGTGTACCTGAAATGAAGAGGGTAAATAGAAAGTCAAATTATCCACTCCGGGGTATTCTTTATGTAGGACGATGAAATATTATCTATGTCCATATGCTACATTTATGGGTATTTTTTAATGATGTGATTTTGCATGTCACGTTTTGCCAGAGTGTGTGCCTATGACATCACACGCATGTGGTGCTGTGGGTCACATGCCCGTCTAACGCAGGAAGGTATGACACTAAATGATGCACACAGAGGGAGAAGGCGGAATTAGGGACAGATTTTGCTGAAGTAAGTTTGCTCTTCTTGCCTAGTGCAGAGACACCTGGAATTTCCATACAATTCCCTATATACAGTGATATAAGTAACTCTAATTGTGTGGGGCTGGATTTTTTTGGAGACTAGCAGCTGGTCCATTACGATTTAGGTCACAGGTGGCATCTTTGACATGCAGCATCCCTTCTAGAACGGAAACCATCAGCATCTTCATTACATACCCACAACCTTAACATGCCAACATCTGTTGTGCATGTCACTTTGACTGACTACTGTCTTTACACATGGACCCTTAGCTTATTCAATCATGATCTAGCTTTTAGTAGAATGCACTTTACATGTGGTAATCCTAACCTGCTTTGGAGATAGGTTGACCGGTCAAAAAGAGAAAGCAGTGCCAGGTACATCTAAGGTGATGCACATGTCTAGGTATACATTGCCTGCTCGAATATGAGCAAACCTTATTTGTGATTGTGTGATTCGAAAAACTAGCTCTTTTTACCTTAGAAGCACTCTCCAAGGGCATATGGTAGATATTGCACCCACATACCGATTTTATTTCATAGTTTGCATTTCTGGGTGTCTATCGTTCCTGTGAACATCACTTGAGGTGTTTTTGAGGATAACTGAATTAAATCCAATCCTACTAGGCCATTCTCAACTTTTTCACCGTGAAAACAATACTTTTATATTTTTCTGCAGTGTCTGACTACAAGGAAGTGTCACAACTACCGTTATGAGGCCTAAACCTTAGGGTAATAGAGGTCTATATTATTTTTAACCGCACAAGTATGTTTTCTTCAAGCCATGTGTTGTTGGCTGTGGAATACTTGGGTGCATGCTGTTTCTTTGGTCTCCCTTAGGATGTGACTTTGTTGTGTTAGTTTTCCTTACTGATTTTAAGATTGCAGAAAGTCTCTGAATATCAATGTTATGTTTTTCACTACCTTTTGGGTATATTTTGCAACTGGTAATTTGAACCAAAAGTATATGCCTCTTTCATATCATGACTATACTTGGATAGAAACCTGACTAACCCCTCCACAACACATTGTGACTACTTAAAATAATGTGTTGACTGACATTAGGGTTCCTCAGGTACTGAAAAACAGCCACAGACCACTTCTTGACTCATGGTTGTGGGCAAAACATGTTGACCAGCTGAAATAGGCATTGATCATTTTTTCCCCGTGATTCCATATGCCCTTGAGAGAGCGTAATTTGAATAAAAAGTATGTATGGACCATATTCACAAGCATATAGCGCAAACGTAGAATCTATAATGTGCTGTTAACACTTGTAGCGTAAAGTTAGCCGATGTAACCAATGTAATAGGAGATGAATTTGTATTTACTTTAGAATATGCATTAGAAGGCCCGAATATATAGCGGGCTAATATAGAAATGCTTAAGAACAGTAGAACGTGCAAAACAGAATACGTGTGTAATTATTAAACGGAGAAAGAAGACGAAATGTAAAGCGAAGAAATGTGCAGAGAATATATAGCACTATGTAAGCAAGAGAAAATAAATGTTGTATTCTATGTAGGATGTATTCACTTATAAGCATTGCTTTGCTAAAACTCGATTATATATAAATGTGTGTTAAAGGTTATACTGTGTAGAAGAGTTTGTAGGAATGTTAGAAGGGTTTAGGTCATATGTGATTTTAACCTCACTGACCAAGAGTTCGTAGGAGTGTAGTCCGCTGTATGTAATTTAGTGGGCTCACAGGAGTCGTGAATAGTCTGATCTGAATGTGCGAGACAAGAGCAAAAGGTCTTGCTAGATTTAAGGTGACAATGCTGGACGAAGGTTATGGCCTAAGTGTGATAAGAGACGCTTGGAATTTGGGTCTTGTTTAGAAATGACCGTTCACAGGACCAACTAAGGTTACGAATACAATCGTAAAGAGTAGAGTTCTGCTGAGGTGATAGACCTTTGCTTCGAAAGTGTCAAATGAAATGTCAAATGAAGTCACCAGCAAGAAGATGAAGATGGCGTCTATGAAGCAAGGTCAACTTAACGGACGACGTGAAGAGATGAAGCTATGGAAAGAGCTAGAAATGACATCATATGTATGTGTACGTGGTGGGCGTCGAAGGGGCGTTCCACCCATACTGTGATTGTGTATTTAGGGACAGCACCCCGGGAGAAGACAGCGAACAGCTCCAAGCAGATGCCATCATAGAGAGCTCAGGGAGAAGTTATGCGCAGATGGCCTGAGGCGAAGAGCTCAGGGAGAGAGATCAGAGCGCAAGAGAGCAGTGGGCCGAGGACCCTTAGAGAGCGGATGGGTAGGCAGAGAGGGAACTGCTTCTCAACATAAGTTACCATTAGGGGTTAAGAGAGTTTGAACTTCTTTGGAAGTCAAACTGCTGACACCTTTTTAGGTAAGGAACTAGCGAAGTAGTGATTTCACCTAGTACAGAGTAGGGACAGAATTAACTTGTTTATTCTTTTGTAGATGACGCAACGGGACCACATATTGTATATGCTTTAATCTGCAGATTTGGAATTGACTTTAATCGTATTCTTTTGTATACTTATTGAATCTTACCCTGAGAGGATTGTATATGCACTTAATTCTTGATTTTATATAAAACTTTTAAAACTACATCAGTTGTCAGTGGTCCTTCAGAGTTGCGTCAGTTTATGGGGTTAATTTAACCTATGCGGGGGTTTGTCTTTTACTCAATGACAGAAAATAACCGATCCAAATTGATGAATGAGATTAGTATCTAAGTGATCAAAAACGGTATCAAAATCTCATTCCCCGCAGTTGGTAGCAGAGAAAGATGGTTTTCTTCTTGAGGAAAGACAACCTAGGTCAGGTTTAGATTACCCCAAGGTCCCTAGTCATCTACGCCCAGAAGAAGAATCCCTGCCGAAGAAGGTGCTGACGGTGCGTCGAGAGAAAAGCAGCAGAGTCGGTCGAGAGTGAGTAAAAGGGTCATGCGTTGTAAGATTGCGGTATTTTATGTTGTACTTGTGTTGTAATGTCAAGCGGAGTTGAATGCCTGTAGTGTGATTGAGGGAAGGTTGTGAGCGCGCGCAACCGGATAAAATCTTAAGTTCAAGGAGAGCTTAAGTGGTTCGGGTGTATCGAACACCCAGAGTAATTGTTCACCATTGTAAAGGGGGTCATGAGGTACCATTGATCGCCCGACAGACCGATGATAGGGGGAGTGACAGAGTGAGTGAATGAGTAACGGACGCTGGTCGTACGTTTACTGTGTGTAAGTAACCTATCAGTTAAGGCGATCGTCCAACCGTGTAAGGAAAGACGTTTCGTCAGTTGAGGTGACAATTACAGTTAGACTGTGGCCGTACAGTCAGAGAAAAGTGATCGCTTGGACGGAAGTAGTCATTTTTCAGCGTATGAATGAAAACGCATGCAAGATCGTGAGACGAATTGAGAAAGAAGAGGAACTGCTACAGAGGGGACGAGTGACGTCAGCGTAGAGCCGCGCTGAGATTGGTCGGTCAGCGTAGAATCGCGCTGGGATAGGCCGATTAGCGAGAGCCGCGTAGGGATTGGTTGGTTTGTCAACGGGACGTAAACAAGGAAGAGAATAAAGGAAAATCGTAGATTATCGAAAATGAAGTGTTTTAAACGTTTAAGGGCGATCTTTAAGAGAGATAGAAGAAACTTGTATGCCGGAGAAGAAGCTCCACCAGAAGGCACACCAGCTTATCATATGGCAGTGAATGTAGGCTTACACTCGATATTATGGATCTCCGAGTGGAATAAGCTAACGGAAGGGAATAAGGAACTGACGTTTCCGAGATACGGGACGTTTAAGCTAGAAGTATTGAACCAACTGAAAGCGGTAATGCTTGCAACGAGACCTCTGCCGAGGCCAACACAGTTCGAAGCACTTAGTGCATGGTTTAGAGCAGCACACGAAAAGAGCTTAAAGAGACGCCAGGAAAGAGTGAGACGATCGGTGAAAGCAGTGCAGGATGCCAAATGGGATGATGAAGCTAAAAAGTGGAGGGTGCAGAAGATAGAAGCAGACAAATTGTACCCAATGATAGAGGTTACGGGAGAAAAGAAACCTCTAGAAGAAGATGAGGATAGCGAGCCAGATGAGGATTTGATAGAAAGATTATTGTTAGATAGACCACCTCCGTACAACAGAGAAGCCGAAAGTCCCGAATTACAGCAAGGGGACGGAGCTAGATGGGGGGAATATAAATCGCTCCCAGTATCAGAGTGGGATGCCAAGAAAAGTGAGGAAGGACCTCAATCTAGTTCCGAACAGAGAGTAGTAGGAAGATTAGTGGTCCAGAAGGTGCCAGAAATGCAGTATGCAAGGTCGTATCAAATGCCAGATGCTCTGCAAGTACCTGTTACCATAGGGCCTATAGTGTCAATCTACAACCCAGAGGGAGTCCAGCAGGAGGAACAGGCACGATGGGACATAGAAAGGGCAGAAATAGAGGGAAGAAATAATACGATCAATTCCCAGAGGCAGTTGCTAGGACCAATGAGTCGGAGTACCCCACTAGATTCCGCAACGGGTCCCTGGATAGAACAAGGGGGTCAAAGAGGACAGATGGATTTGAGGGGACCGAAACCGAAATCCTATAAGGAATTAAGGGAATATTTGAGAGAATGGGATACGGCCGAAGAAACTGAGAATAAGAAATTAGAAACAGGAGCAGAATGGAGAGACCAGGATAACAGGATCCTCTCTCATTGTGGAGCTGGCGAAAGCAGCCCAGAGTGGGAGAGAGGGAGTCAAGGAAGCAGAGGAGATACTTGCCATATTACCAGCGGCAATAGGCAAATGTGTAACGACAGAAGTACAGGGTGTGGGGAGGTGCCTCGCGTCACTTTTAGTGAGGGAGAACGAAGGACGCAGGAGTATCGAAATAGTTTCAGATGCACTCACCATGCCCCGGAAGAAAATGCGCGACATTGGAATCACGGAGACATGAAGAGCCGCGAAGGGTCTCGCCATGCATCCGGTGAACGCGAACGAAGTCATGAGAATATAGGGAGTCGCGAAACGTCTCGCCATGCATCCGGTGATCACGAACGAGATCGCGGGAACATGGAGGGCCATGAAGGATCTTATCGGTTGCTGAGTGACACCAGACAGCAAGCGAGTTACAATGGTTTAGAACAGCACGGTGGATCCTATATCGTATCTGGAGACACCGAGCCAGAAAGACGGAATGTAGTGATGGGGAATGGAGCAATGTTCCACCACACCCCAAGGGAAGATGGAAAAGCTTGGGATCTAGAGAGGTGGGAACAAAGAGATGGAAGAAGAACTCCTCATAACTCACCTGTGCTTAGACGGAGGGCGCATAGTGGAAATGAGAGGGGTGTGAGTGAACAACCTAGGACTGACGTACTGAGAGCTGAATTAAAAACAAAACGGCTTGATGTAACGAGTTTAAAATCAGATTTGGATGAGATAATTGATGGCACAGTGGCAATAGAAAGGTTAGAGCTGTACGAACCAGATGAAATACTGTTTTTATCTAAAGATGTTACTCGGAAAGCAAGGGCAGCTCATGAAAAATTATCTGAATTAGCAGAAAAGTATATGATAGACATGTCACGAACTAAAGCCTTACAGGCCAACCATAGGCTGAATTGCACAGATCGAGATCTAGATGAGCGTAGGACGATTGGGCTAAGAGTACACATAAGGGAACTGATCATGTGTATTAGGATATGGAAAGATCTGGATAGATGGGAGGAAAGATGGTCCAAGAGGGGATCCGTCAGAAGGAGTACACTTGCGAAGTCCCAAGATGGAGAGCTAATGCAAATGGAAGCTTTCCCTTTGCGAGAAATCGCGAACGGAAACTACGTGCATGTACCCTGGAGTAGGGGGGATTTAGCGGCATTTACTAATTCTTTCCCCAAGTTAAGAGAGAACCCCGTGGAGTGGTACAAGCAGGTAGAGAGGTTCGTGAAGATCTCTAAGGTACTGTGGATCGATTTGAACACCCTGTTTGATATCGTAGTACCCGGAGATTTGTGGACGGCATGCAAGCTTAGTGTCGAATGGCCCGCTTGCGAGCCTCCGAGAGATGCCAGGACAAATGGTCCATCAGATAGAGTCATGGAAAAGTACGAGAGAGTAATAGCATGGTTAAAGGAGAAAGTGCCAGTGCAAGACATAGACTGGGTTAAGATAGATCAAACAACTCAGGAACCTAAAGAGACAGTTCACGAGTTTTATGAGAGATTGCTGAAAGCATTCGAACAGTATAGCGGGTTGGATGTCATGGATCCTAAAGATATAGGACAGTTTGTGTCGAAGTTTGTTCTAGGATTAAGGCCAGACATAAGCCTAATGATTCAACAGCATTTGATTTGTTGGCAGAACAAACCGTTAGATGAGATTCTGAGGTATGCAAGGTACTGTAGCGATGAAATAGACTCAAAAGCAAAGAAACTTAAGGAAAAGCTGATGTTGGTGCAGATGCAATCAGCTGGAAAGGGTGGACAGCGACAACAGGGAACAGGAACACCAGTAAAGAAACAGAATAATCAGAGCAGAGATGAGGAAGAAAGACCGAGACCGAGGGTAGATATCGCAACACTGAAAAAGACAACGAGGTGCCATCAGTGTAACGAGGTGGGACATTGGAGACGCGAGTGTCCCTATAATGTCGAGACGGGGGAGATAGAACAGGAGGAGGATGAGGTTCAACCCAGCATGGCAAAGGGAACAGCAGTCCCGAAGGGAAAGTTTATCAAAGGGGGGAATCAGACTCCTCGAGCGCCGTTTCCCCAACCGCCTCGCATTTCCAATGGAGGAAAAACCTATAGACAAATGCCATTGTTCGTAGGAGGAGAAGAATGCTACTACGTTGATCCTCTTACAGGGCAACGAGTGGATAGAGAAGAAGACTGTACTCTAGGAGCAGCCCTGGAAGTAGACCAGAGAGGACCATACGTAGAGGCTGAGGTGGCTGGATGTCCTACGACCTTTTTGGTAGACACGGGGGCCACTCGATCCACTTTGAGATCAGCGGTAGTCCCAGGTTTGCCAATGTCGGGAGAGACGATTCAGGTGGTAGGAGTCGCAAACAGGAGGATGACGAATCCTCTGACTGAACCAGTATCAGTGAAGATAGGGAATTACAGTGACGAACATCAGTTTGTAATCTGTGATTCTAGCCCTGTGTGTCTGTTAGGAAGAGATCTGTTGTGTAAACTGAATTGCTCAATACATTGCACACCAGAAGGAGTAGAAGTGCAAACCAACGATGAGGATGCCGATTTTAAGGTTGTAAATTCGCAGGAATGCGTGGAACTATATCCTACCTTGACAGTGGAGGAGCTTCCACAGGATTTGAGGGAGAAAGTGTCAGCTGAGGTGTGGGATTTTACTGGAGAAGAAATAGGATTGATCAAAGGGGTAGAACAAGTAAAGATCATGGTAAAACCCAATGCTGAGTATCCAAGAACACCACAATATAAGTTGACACCGGAGACAATTGCAGGAATAAAGCCTGTGATTGAATTCATGATTAAACAGGGAATATTGAAAGAGATCGTGGGAAGTCCATGTAACTCCCCGATTATGGGTTTGCAGAAGCCTAGTGGAAAATACAGAATAGTGCAGGATCTTCGAAAGATTAATAATATCGTTGTCTCATGTTGTCCAGTGGTACCGAATCCATCAGTGATATTGTTTCAGATACCGTTCCAAGCTGAATGGTTCACTGTGATAGATTTATGCCAGGCTTTCTTTTCGATTCCTTTAGATGAGGAGAGCCAGTATTTGTTCGCTTTTAAGCTAGAAGATCCCGTTTTAACATGGTGTCGTATCCCTCAGGGGTATACAGAAAGCCCATCGATTTTTAACCAGCTACTGAAAAAGAATCTTGAAAGTCTAGTACTGCCCAAGAACTCGGTTCTAGTCCAGTACATAGACGACCTCCTAGTTGCGTCAGAAACTGAGGAAGCTTGCAAGGTAGACACCATCACCTTGTTAAATCACTTGGCCGAGAACGGACACAAGGTGTCTCCAAGTAAATTGCAGTATTGTCTGACTGAAGTGCAATACTTGGGCCACAGGATTGAAAAGGGAAAACGGAAGGTGTCTCCAGACAGAATAGAGGCGATCATGAAAATGAATGCGCCTACAACACAAAGAGAAGTCAGGATGTTTCTAGGCATGGTCGGTTATTGTCGGCAGTGGATAGCCAACTTCTCACTGAAGGCAAAACCATTACTACAACTGACGCACAAAGGAGTAAGTGATCCGGTACCATGGGACAAAGATTGTTTGATGGCGTTTTTGCAGCTGAGGGAGGACTTATGTCGTGCCCCGGCTTTAGGAATGCCTGATTACACAAAACCATTTTTGCTTTACTGCTGCGAAAGAGAGGGATGCGCTTTAGCAGTTTTGGCCCAGATACACGGCGATGCGCGTAGGCCAGTTGCTTACTTTTCGGCTACATTAGACCCAGTAGCCGCAGCGTTGCCCGGATGTCTCAAATCCGTAGCTGCAACGGGTGTCAGCATTGAAAGGTGTGAAAGTGTGGTAATGGGACATCAGTTAGTGGTGTACGTACCGCATTCTGTAGAATTGTTAATGACCAGGACTAAGACTCAGCATCTGACGAATAGCAGGCTCACACGCTACGAGCAAGTCATATTGGCTGCCGAGAATGTGACCCTAAAAAGATGCTCCGTCTTGAATCCTGCAACTTTGATGCCACTTCCAAATGAGATTGATGATGAAATTTGTACAGATCATGACTGTCTTGATGTGACTGAACTATGCACCAAACCGAGACCAGATATCGTGGATGAGCCATTGACTGACCCCGATGAAATATTCTTCGTTGATGGTTCATGCGTAAGAGACGATATTGGTCAGCTGAGAGCAGCTTATGCAGTTTGTACAATTACCAGAGTTGTGGAAGCCGCCTGCCTGGAAGGAGTACATTCCGCTCAGGTAGCTGAAATTATTGCTTTGACCCGTGCCTGTTTAGCAGGTAACAAAATTCGAGTCACCATATACACCGATAGCCAGTATGGTTTCGGGGTAGTTCACGACTATGGGCAGTTATGGTCTCAAAGAGGTTACATGACCTCCTCGGGTTCTCCAATTAGGAATGGAGAATTCGTGAGATAATTGTTAGAGGCATTGCAAGGTCCGTCAGCCATAGCAGTTGTCAAATGTGCCGCACACACGAAGAATGTAGATTTTGTGTCCCAAGGTAACCGCTATGTGGATGAAGTAGCGCGTTACTGCGCAGAACAGGGATATTCTCACACCGATGTAAAAGTGGGGGGAATCCAAGAAAGAACGGAATTGACAATGTTGTTAGATACTGTAGATACGTGGGATGAGTTAAGGAGTGTTCAGGAAAATGCACCAGATGATGAGAAAAAGAGCTGGGAGACAGCTGGATGTACAAAAAGTGAAATGAATTTTTGGATCTCTGCAGATGGGAGAGCAGTTTTACCAAATGAACTTGTTAATCCAATGGCAAGGAAATTGCATGGAACAGCACACATAGGTAGAGATGCTATGGTGAGAGTATTCAGACAAACGTGGTTTAACCCGAAGTTTAGAGTAGCGGCAGAAGCAGTATGTCAGCGATGTGCGATCTGTCAGCAACTAAACGTAGGAAAGAGAACACCAGTCACACTGAGTCACATTGGGAGGTCTGGGGGGCCTTTCAATAGAATGCAGCTGGATTTTATCGAAATGCCTAAATGCAATAGACTCAGATAGGTTTTAGTGATTGTCTGTATATTTTCTAGATGGGTTGAAGCTTACCCGACACGTAGGTGCGATACACTCACAGTAGCAAAATTGTTGCTTAGAGAGTTGATACCGAGGTTTGGGGTGCCATCCTCTTTGGAATCGGACAGAGGAACTCATTTCAACAGCGAAATAGTGAAGATGCTATGTTCCGCTTTAAGTATTGGTCAGAAGCTCCATTGCAGTTATCGACCAGAAGCTTCAGGGATCGTAGAGCAAATCAACAGTACAATCAAGTCCAGACTTGCCAAAGTTTGTTCAGCAACATCCCTGAGTTGGCCAGACGCACTTCCAGTGGTTCTTATGAGCATACGTAGTACGCCAGACAGAAAAACAGGTCTCTCTCCACACGAGGTGCTAATGGGGAGAGCTATGAGATTGCCATCGGTTCCGACTGCAGCGTTGTTGAACATCACAGACGATTTGATCCTGGACTACTGCAAGGGACTATCTGATGCCATTCATTCTGTGTCCCTCCAGGTCCAGGCTGCAGAGGTTCCATCAGCACAAGACTTGTGCCATGACTTGTGTCCGGGGGACTGGGTCCTGGTGAAGAAGCATGTCAGGAAGAACTGTCTAGACGTGCGTTGGAGAGGACCGTTTCAAGTCATACTAGTTACGAACACTGCAGTAAAGTGTGGAGGTTTGCCCAACTGGATACACGCCTCACACACCCGAAGAGTGCCAACACCTTTGGAAGAAACAGCTCCTCTCTCGGATGAGAATCCAGCGGGAAACGGAGAAGCCACAGAGAGGGAAAGCCAAGCTGTAGAGGTGATCGAAGAGGCTGAGCCTGTGTCAGAGCAGGCCGACGATGGTCAGGACACTAGTGGGACCGAAGTCGTCTCAGAAGAAGAGAGTACCTGGGAGTTCGAATCAGATAATGAACAAGCTGTAAGCGGTCAAGAGACAAGACCAGGAACAAGGAGCAGGAGGACAAGGAGTGACAAAGCTAGTTGGCCGGAGAGAAGGAGAAGGCCAAGCTTAAAAGCAAATCAAGAAAGAACCCTTGTCCCGATTTCTGAAGAGTCGGATCAAGAAGAAGAAACTACAGATTCAGGATCTGAGAGTCCAAGAAGATCGAGAAGGGTACGTGTGCCCTGCAGAAGGTACGCCACCCCAGAGTGGACTTATCTAGCACATGTCTTGGGGACAGAAATCTGGTAGAGTGAAAGAAGTGAAAGTTATCGATCTCGATCCATTTGTGGCAGTGGAGATATGGATGTTGACGCCTGGAATCGAGACTGAGGGGTTACTGACTTTCACACTTCCCATACCCCCATACCTAAGTCGGATCAAAGATCTAGTGCTAAATCGATTACAGTTTCCGACTTTTGGTCACCAAATTCCAGAACAAGAAGAAAAAGTCATTCGTTTTGAACTATTGGAACATGTTGTAAAAGCTGCAGGTACGAGAATAATTGCTGATGCATAAAAACCTTTGTATATAAGCTATAAAGAAGAGGATAACCTAGAGCCGAGTGGAAAGAAGAAAAAATTTAGGGATTACATTTAGAGGACGGAGAAGGGTTAGGGTTGTCTGTTGTTAAGGAGAAAAAGACATTGTTGCGAAAAAGAGACTTTTGTTGTTAAATAGCACTTTCAAAGACTGAAAAGGAAAAAACTTTCCTCGCAAAAGAAAGAGCTACGCTGTTTTGATAACATGGAGAATGACAACCCAAACCGAAAAGCCAAATGCATAATAGGTACACTAATAGCAGTAGTAATTTTTCTTATTATTACAGTAGTTACCACATCATACATGGTAGGACATGAAACTGATAAAAGAATAGAAAATGTAAAGCCTGTAACGACTTTGAAACCTGCTCTTGTTGGGAAGAAGGAGGAGAGCAATGTCATCCGTGAAAAGGCGTTACTGGCAAATGAAGCTCGTAGGTTACACGTAGACGAGTCACAGGGAAATTTTAGGTCAAATGCATATGCCAAATTGTTGTATGAGTATATCGATGCCATGGAGGCCAAGGAATGTTACGTTTGTATGCAATTGCCGGCTTCCGTAGATGAAGGCATCAGATATCATCATCTCCCACTGACTTATGGGATAACATGTAGTTTACTGCTCAGTATATTTTATGGTAGAGAAGGATTTGAGTACTACTTTTCAAATTATGATTCGGTACTGCCTGAAGTCCCGAATTATAAGCAAATGAATAAGTGGGACTATTATAAAAAGGAGGATAGATTAGCCAAGTTCTTTCTTCCTTGGGATACATTAGATACTTCATATGCACGCAGAAATAATCTGACTTGCAAAGTGTCAGAGGTAGAGAAAAAGTTCATAGGACAAGTAGACGACAGATACAGAAGGCAGAAGATTTTAAAAATGTCAGGACAGTGGAAAACAGATTGGACCGAAGAAGAAAAAGCACACAAGAAGAAAGGTAGCAATGGTCCAATAGCTTTGGATAGAACGCAGAAAGGGAAGTTATGTTTAACTCGAAGCAAGACGTATTATGAGAGTGTATTTGTAGGTGAAGTAAATTGTGAACATGCTTTTAGGTTAGAGTACTACACGAAAGATTTTATGAAAGGGATGCAAGCAATTCCTAATGTATATTTTGTATGTGGAAGAAATGCCTATGTAAAACTGCCTGACAATTGGTATGGTTCGTGTTACTTGGCAATTGTCTTCCCCAAAATATATCATGCAAAGGATTTAGCGATTATAGAAGGAAAGACTTCGAGAAGAACGAAAAGGGAAGTAGGAGATGCTGAAGTAGTTGGAGACATTTTTGGAGCAATGTTTCCTATGTTAGGTTTAATACTTAACGATGTTAAGATCAGGAGACTAGCTATAGTTGTAGATAGATTATCTGCAAGTACTGCAAGGTCATTAATGTTAGTAGAAGGAGAGATGCAGTCGATTAGAGCAATGGTTCTTCAGAACCGACTTGCTTTAGATGTACTGCTAGCAAAAGAGGGCGGAGTTTGCAAGGCTTTGAAGGTCCAAGAATGTTGTACTTACATTCCAGACAATTCAAAACCACTTGAGAAAGTCATACAGAACATTACATAGATACATAAAGAAATCGAAGATTTAACAAAAGTAAATGTTTGGGAGAAAGTAGGTCATGGAGTAGGAAAAGTTGGAAATTGGGTTGCCAATCTTGGTAAAAGTGTTGTGTGGTATATATTAAAACCTGTATTGATAATATTGATTTGCATAATTACATTGTTAGGGTTAGTGAAACTGTATAGATGGTATAGGTCGAACCGGTTACAAAGATCCATGAGAGAGCAAGAAAGGAGATTAGCTGCTTTACAAGACCAACAGTACAAAAGTTTAAGAGCTCTCGAAACGATAAAAAGAGGGAATCTTGTAACTAGTTCTGTGTAAGGTTTTATTCAAATTGCATTTAGTGATGACTCCTAGAAGTCATCAAAGGGGGGAACTGAGAGAGCGTAATTTGAATAAAAAGTATGTATGGACCATATTCACAAGCATATAGCGCAAACGTAGAATCTATAATGTGAAGTTAACACTTGTAGCGTAAAGTTAGCCGATGTAACCAATGTAATAGGAGATGAATTTGTATTTACTTTAGAATATGCATTAGAAGGCCCGAATATATAGCGGGCTAATATAGAAATGCTTAAGAACAGTAGAACGTGCAAAACAGAATACGTGTGTAATTATTAAACGGAGAAAGAAGACGAAATGTAAAGCGAAGAAATGTGCAGAGAATATATAGCACTATGTAAGCAAGAGAAAATAAATGTTGTATTCTATGTAGGATGTATTCACTTATAAGCATTGCTTTGCTAAAACTCGATTATATATAAATGTGTGTTAAAGGTTATACTGTGTAGAAGAGTTTGTAGGAATGTTAGAAGGGTTTAGGTCATATGTGATTTTAACCTCACTGACCAAGAGTTCGTAGGAGTGTAGTCCGCTGTATGTAATTTAGTGGGCTCACAGGAGTCGTGAATAGTCTGATCTGAATGTGCGAGACAAGAGCAAAAGGTCTTGCTAGATTTAAGGTGACAATGCTGGACGAAGGTTATGGCCTAAGGGCCCGATGTAGGTAAATCCCATTTACCGATTTTGAAATACCGAATCTTACCGATTCGGTATTTCAAAATCGGTAAATGGGATGTAGGTCCCAACATCTGGATTCTTTACAGAATCCTTAAAATTCGGTATTTACCGATTCGGTAAATACCGAATCGGTATTTGCTATCGAATCCTATGGGCCTTGAAGCCCATAGGATTCAATATCAAATACCGAATCGGTATTTACCGAATCGGTAAATACCGAATTTTGCAAGGATGCAGGGGGTGTCACTTTGACACCCTCTGGCACCCCTGTTTTAGGCTTGTGTGCCATGTGGCACACATACATGCCCTTAGGGCATGTATGTGCGCCACATGGCACAGGTGTACATGCACACATGTGCATGTACACCTGAATCGGTATTTTACCATGCAATTGTATTGCATGGTAAAATACCGATTTTCAAAGCCCTGTGTCAATGTTAAAATTGGCACCTACATACCAAACATGCATTTTCGGTAATTTTACCGACCGGTATATTTACCGATTCGGTAAAATATACAGAATCGGTAATTTTAACGATTCTGTAATTTTACCGAATCGGTAAAATTACCGATTCGGTAAAATTACCGAAAATGCATGTTTTTTACCCCCTACATCTCCATGGCCATTTACCGGTCGGTAACGGCCGAATTCGGCCGTTACCGGCCGGTAAATGGCCAAAATCTCCCACCTACATCTGGCCCTTTGTGTGATAAGAGACGCTTGGAATTTGGGTCTTGTTTAGAAATGACCGTTCACAGGACCAACTAAGGTTACGAATACAATCGTAAAGAGTAGAGTTCTGCTGAGGTGATAGACCTTTGCTTCGAAAGTGTCAAATGAAATGTCAAATGAAGTCACCAGCAAGAAGATGAAGATGGCGTCTATGAAGCAAGGTCAACTTAACGGACGACGTGAAGAGATGAAGCTATGGAAAGAGCTAGAAATGACATCATATGTATGTGTACGTGGTGGGCGTCGAAGGGGCGTTCCACCCATACTGTGATTGTGTATTTAGGGACAGCACCCCGGGGAGAAGACAGCGAACAGCTCCAAGCAGATGCCATCATAGAGAGCTCAGGGAGAAGTTATGCGCAGATGGCCTGAGGCGAAGAGCTCAGGGAGAGAGATCAGAGCGCAAGAGAGCAGTGGGCCGAGGACCCTTAGAGAGCGGATGGGTAGGCAGAGAGGGAACTGCTTCTCGACATAAGTTACCATTAGGGGTTAAGAGAGTTTGAACTTCTTTGGAAGTCAAACTGCTGACACCTTTTTAGGTAAGGAACTAGC
Organism: Lissotriton vulgaris; assembly: GCF_964263255.1. NCBI lineage: Eukaryota > Metazoa > Chordata > Amphibia > Caudata > Salamandridae > Lissotriton > Lissotriton vulgaris. Next base: position 173,064,040 of record NC_141697.1, read on the forward strand.
GAAGTAGTGATTTCACCTAGTACAGAGTAGGGACAGAATTAACTTGTTTATTCTTTTGTAGATGACGCAACGGGACCACATATTGTATATGCTTTAATCTGCAGATTTGGAATTGACTTTAATCGTATTCTTTTGTATACTTATTGAATCTTACCCTGAGAGGATTGTATATGCACTTAATTCTTGATTTTATATAAAACTTTTAAAACTTCATCAGTTGTCAGTGGTCCTTCAGAGTTGCGTCAGTTTATGGGGTTAATTTAACCTATGCGGGGGTTTGTCTTTTACTCAATGACAGAAAATAACCGATCCAAATTGATGAATGAGATTAGTATCTAAGTGATCAAAAACGGTATCAAAATCTCATTCCCCGCACCCTTATCTTTTAATATTACTGGTGCAACGTGAATTCAAGGCTGATTGGATTACCCTCAGATAATTATACTCAGTGATCTTATATTTGCCACAGCCCACCTACACTGCTCTTGAAGCCCTCCTTGTAGTTAATCAGAGAAAATACCATAATGAGAGCTCCAACACTTAGCACATGTATGATGCCTGTTCCAAATAAGGGGGGGACCTTTTGATGAAGTATTACCACTATTGGTGGGTGTGAGTTCCTCGTCCTAAACAACAGGATCATTATACTTCTATTGATCCTTTTCTTTTATGTCTCACTCAACTGCTTTCCTTGTAGTGTTCAAGGGAGAGTGTACGACGGGCCTTAACATTTTGCAACTCCCCACTTTTTGTTAATAAAGGTATCCACCACTTTCCGAGGCCCACTCACAGGTAAACAAGCAAACTACCAGAGCTGACTATCGGCTGACCCTCCAAATACCGAATGACTTACCTGGCATAATGCCAATGGTTGAAAGAGGTAGGTCCATTGCTCACTTTTTTCTTGCTGACGTGGGTGATTCCAATGTTCAACGATACTGCTTCGAAGCAATGCTTGAATGTGGGTTACACAATTCTCCCCAATGTGATATTTGGTTTCTTTATGTATAAGCTCAAGTTGTCTCCAGACCGAAAGTGGGGACTTAAAAATGTCAGCGGTAGGGCTCGGGCAATTTCCGACGTAAGCACTGCTGCAGCACGTGTTCCTGTCGCCTTTCATATTACACACAGCTCATTTCCATGTTGCCTTTTTACATGCTAGAGGACCTTTCCTTCATATCATAAACATTCTTTTAAACACATTTTTAATGTGTAATGTGAAGGATAATTGAAGGCTATATATAGCTGAACATGCCTGAAAGAGAAAATAACAAAGGCGTTCTTTCTTCTAACCATAATGTATAAAAAGTATAATGATGTGGATAGAGTTTCGTGAAAATGGTAATTATAGCATAGAGAAGTGCTCCGTATTTCTATAGAATTCTTAGACAGTGCTTGGTTCTGCCACAGTTAGGAAGTACAACACCCTTCTCCTCACATAATACACGCTGCCTTTGTTGTAGCTTAGTGTGTATATTCAATATGGTTCACGTTTTGGAAGCAGATGGTATTTTTAGCAAAAAGCTGAATTTACTCGAATTCTCTTTCTTGGAAATCATTTTGTGAATACATACATACATTCTCATCAAACGCCACCATGTTCTGTAATGAATCTCCGTAAACACAGTTTTAGTCTATCTATCCTTTCCACAGTATGTGTATCTTTCAACTTAATATATGCATCCATTTCCGATGAATTCTAATTTCAAATTCACCTTACACGTATTCATAAAACATTGGTGTGTTTAATTCCCCATACTAGAAATTAACAAATACCAAGAAATGTATTTCCTCTCCACATGTGCCCTGTTAAATTGCGATATTTGTGCAAGTACCTGTTCGTACAGGGATTGCTGTTATAACCGATGCATCAAAGTTTGCACCCTCCATTACATTTGTCAGGACAAACATGTCCGATGAATACCAGGACTTGCAGGTTTTGACATAGTGTCCACCAGTATCTACATGGCATGCCCCTTTTGAAGATCAAAATAAACAAATATTATCTCACCCAATAAACTCCAAATAACTTGATTCTATGTTTTATTGGGAGCGATAATTAGCACATACGACACCAGGGCCCTCATTAGGGAGGTCATTAGGATGGCGGGCCGGACTTTGCCCCCCGCCATTCTAACGGGGATTGGGTCCGCTCGCCATAAGGGCAGGGGTCCTGTGGTGGGGATTAGGATGCGCGCCCCACAGTGGCGGACGCATCCCTCATTTTTAACATTGTGGCGGGCGGTGCTCTCTGCACCGCCCATCACAATGCTGAAAATGCATGTATGCAGTTGCATACACGAAGCGGCAGGCACAGCGCGGTGTGCCTGCTGCTTGGTGTATGCAAATGCTGGGGGGTACCACAGGTACCCCCCCGTGTGCACCCCTCACCTCTACTTCACTCTGGGGGCCCGCAGGGGGCCCCCAGAGTGAAGACCGCATGCCTTTCCCACCACGGAAAGGCATCTAACCAAGCCCATTGTAATATGGCTGGCGGTGTCTAATAGACACATAGACACCGCCACCATATTAATCCTTTTACGCCCCGGCTGCAAGGCGACCGGGGCGGAAAAACGGCGGACAGGCTTTCCGTCCGCGGCAGTCCCCCTGACGTAAATAATTAATTTACTCTCTTAATTTCTATGCAGGTAAGTACTTAATCAATAGCAACTCAATCGGAATGAAAGAAAGACAGAGTCCGTGGTGTTAGAGTTTCTAAGGGTTTTATTCCTCAAAAAGGAATGGTCTTGATCAGGATATCATGTTCAGACCACCACAGGGGTGTCAGAAGGGATAGAGCGCTCCCGTTTATTAACAATACATAGCTTATATACTTGATTTATACCATAAGAAGTAATGTAAGAGGCGTAACAGCTGAGAGAAGACAAGATAACAGTATACATGTGGTACTAATACGTAATCAAGAGGCGTGAACTAGGCGTGAACCAGAGGTGTGTGCTAGAAACGTCACTGATAGGTGATGCAAGTGGGTGGCACCAAGGGGTGGTGCTAACAGAATTGTTGCAGTGTCAGCAGAAATCGGAAGCTTGGATGCGCGCGCAGCTGCATGACGTGTGATTGACGGGGTGCAGGGGACTTGACATTTACACTGACGGAAAGAGACAGAAGTCTGGCATGTCAGATCAACTTGTACTTCTATCATATCTGATATCTAATGTTTAGGAACTATACTATCTGGGCGGAAAGGTCTCTAGGGCAGAAGCTATTCTATGCTAACTGTGGATGCGTGTATAAGCGCCTAAGTGTCTGCATGTGAAGCGTGGGGGCACGGGGCCTTCCATGGAAGCATGGCAACAGAGGCTATGAATTATTTGCATTGAGACAGGTCGGCCCTTTGGCTCTGCAGCTGGAGAGGATGTTTACAGGATTTAGTAGGCAGGAATGTATTCTCGGGGAGCGGAATAGATAACTCGAAGGTTATAGTCAGTCTTGGCAGAAAGCAGGCTTGAGCTGAGCGCCAGGGGCCGCGCTGAAAGTAAGTCAGAGTTCACGGGTACAGAGGTAGCCTGGGCAGAGGCTGCCAGAGTCAGGAGCCACAAAAGAGGTTCGATGGCAGAAATTCAGGGCCTACTCTGCTGGAGCAGGAAAACACGTAAAGTGTACTACAAAAAGACGGTGGCATAGCATACTTAGGAACGGACTATATAATCCATTCATGGTGGATCTGAAAGAGGACATATTAACGGTGGACGCAAATGTATTTGCGTCTTCATAGCTGGCACAGGAGGGAAGTTACATGCACTTTAAGCTGGTACACGGAGTCGGTGGGGTACGCGCTAGGGAACATAACATGACCAAAAATTTATATTTCCTCATTCCCTCCTTGTTCCCTACGGACCCTTCATGATACATCGATCCTCATGAATCGATCAGTTTGTTCTTGTAACATCATTTGTTCTTCTTTCTTTCGATTACGTTTTGAGAGAAAACTGGAGTGTTCAATACAAGAGGTGGCACACAGTCCACAAATCGCTGGCCCACACTGCAGGCACAGGCAGCAACTGAATACTAGGACTAGGCCAATGCCTAGGAAGGATAGGATCTTCCATCCCCAAGCTGTTAACGTGGTCCAGAACCAACCGGACCAAGTCCAGGTGCCTGGATTCTGATGTATCTGATTTGCAATTTTATGAAGACGGGTGATAGCTTGATATACAGATGGTGCGTTTTGTGGTATGAAAACACAGCAACTTGACCCGATGACCTTACAGGCTCCACCTCTATCTGCCAAGATGACGTCAATTACAAGACGATTCTGAAGGACAACAACCCGCATGGCGGACTGCTCTTCTGTTAAGTTACCTAAGGCGGAGGCAGTTTCATTCACTACTGCTTTAAGTGTCCTAGTTAATCTGCGTATTAATTTACTATTCTGAACAGGGCCTAAAAAGAAAAAGAATCCTTTATTAAAATCGGTGTACTGTTCCCATGCCGTTTCTGTGTAGTCGACAAGTGGGATGTCTCTTCTGGGTCTATTCTTTACTAGATTGGTATTTCTATGGTAATCAGGGGGAGCTAGAAAAACTGGTGGCAGAAGGAATGCAATGTAACAGGTACCATCCCAATCTGGAGGTAGACGTGTGTATGCGGTATGACCACAAACAAAGTAAGAGTGACTGATAGCTTTAAAGGACGATTTTCCATGATCACTGAATTCGACCACAGTAGTGCATTTACTATGACCTAAGTGTACAGAACCTTTCTTCTTGATACATAATTCACCAGTGACTGGCAATACTGACATAATGGGTAGAACTGGTGCAGCTTTGGACTCGACAGTAAGAATCATAAGGCTAATTGTATAATTACCTAATCCATATACTTCATTTTCTAGATCAGTTCCTATTCTAGTGGGGAGTCCCTCCTTATCTGGGTAACAGACGTCTAGCAGGACCAAGTTCAAATTTCCCCAAACCCAGCCCCCATCGAAAACAGCAATATCAGGATCTAAGGAATTAATTATTTTAAACCATGCTCCGCAGGAGCCATTGTGAGTGAACGGATACGGAAAGAGAGGCAGAGCTCCCTTGTAATTCTGATAGGGAGGGAGTCGGCCACATATCCAGCAATTTGTAGCGTTGTTAGTTTGATGAGAATGATGTAACATACTAATGAATGTGTTGTTGCGCAGCGCAAGTCTGTAGGAAAGCTCGTGAGGAGGTAACTCACTAAAAGTGTGTTCAGCAGATACATTATAGGCAGAATGTTCATGCTTGAAAATAGGGTAATAGATAGGCAATAGGATGCTAGTAATGATAATTAAAACACTGAGAATAAACATTATTATTAGTGTCACTATGCAGTGACTACGAAGTGATTTGCAGTATGTACGTTTCTTGGCCTCTCTCTCTCTCTCTCTATCTCGATCTAGGGGATACATGTCAGAAACTATTTAACCGATTCACCTAGGGGAGGACTTAAACAATTAAACTGTCTGACTTGCTAGATCGTAATTTCATGCGATAATTTTCTTGAGGAGTCTTTTCTCGTTTAGATTCTGTAAAGTCATTTTGTTCGACACAGTCTTTGGTGGGGGTGGACGAGTCTCGGTCAGATTTCAGTCCAGAAAATTTTTTTATATGACTCGTGTGGACCCACCCCTTTCTTCCTTCGATTTTCACGGCCGTCCTTGTTGTAAGCAGTACGGTCTTTGGAGACTTCCAGCGGGGCTCCAGCGGACTTTTTCTGTCGAAGTTTCGGACGAGTACCGTATCACCAGGACGGACGTCGTGTGGCTTTACATCAGTGTTGTCAGGGAAGGCTGCGGCAACCTGTGAACGACATGATTGGAGTGCAGACATCAAGGAGGCAAGGTAATCTGTCAACATGTTAGAATCAACATCAGTAATCTTTTTTGGAATGGGCGTCCCCCACATATTCGGTGGTCTTCCAAAGACCACCTCGTACGGGGATAGTCCTGATCTCGAATGGGCGACCATTCTCATGTAGAATAGTGCCACTGGCAGGGCGACTATCCAGTCGACCCCTTTCTCCTGACATATTTTGGCAAGGCGGATCTTTAGTGTCTGGTTATGCCTTTCAACAAGGCCTGCGGCTTCTGGATGTCGGACACAATGGAACTTCCACTGGTATCCCAGTAATAAAGAAACTTCTTTCATTAAGGCAGATGAGAATGGCTGACCGTTATCTGAGTACACGACACGAGGCAAGCCGTATCGTGGGAAGAATTCACGAACCAGCTGCTTGGCAGTGGTCGGAGCAGTGTAATCTGAGACTGGGTATGCTTCGGTCCAGCGGGACAGAGCACAGACAACTACGAGAACATATTTAAATCCTCGACAACGGTCCATCTGGATATAATCCATCTGGAGGACTTCAAAAGGGTGATAGGGAGGATGAAATCCACCTTGCTCTACAGGGACGCTTTTTCCTGGATTGAACTGACAACAGATCATGCAAGTACGCACTTTCTGTTTTGCTGCTGCTCGTAAGTGTTTATTGTTCCAGAGATTTTGCAAACTGTCTAACATTGCTTTCTCTCCTAGATGTGCAGGACTATGTGCTGTATTTATCATAACTTGAACCATAGAGTCAGGGAGAAACCATGTACATTTTCCCTTCGTCATCCAACCTTGATCTGTCTGGATCCCTCCTAGTTCGATCCATTTCTTTATTTCTTCTGGAGTAGCATGTGTCTGAATGTCGATAACATCTAGTGTGGGATCCCTGACTGTCATACAGTTTGTCGGATCTGTTGTCTTTGTCGTATCAGTTATCTGAGTGTCGGTCAGTGCTGTATGTTTTGCTGTCTGATCTGCCAGGTCGTTACCCTGGGAAACAGAATCTGTGACTTTAGTATGTGCTTTACACTTCATGACGGATATGGCTGAAGGCAGATGTATTGCTTCTAACAGTGCTTGAATGAGAGGACCGTGTTGTATCTTGGCACCATGAGAGGTCAAAAAACCTCGTTCTTGCCACAGCATGCCGAAGTCGTGTACGACTCCGAACGCATAACGGGAATCTGTGTATATGTTGACATTTCTGTTCTTGGCTAGAATACAGGCTCGGGTCAGAGCGATGAGCTCTGCTGCTTGAGCAGATAGTGTATCAATACGATGTGTTTCTTTAACTTCAGTTTCAGTGGTCACTGCATACGCGGCCACTAACTCTCCTGTACTTGTTCTCATGCATGAACCATCCACATAAAGTGTCAGGTCTGGATTTGTCAATGGAACATCTGTTAAATCTCGTCGGGGCTTTGTTACTGCATTAATGATCTCTATGCAATCATGCGGAACTGGATCTGTCATAACTGTAGGTAACAGTGTTGCTGGGTTCAGGATACTGCAGCGTCTGATTTCTATGTGTGGCTGGAATAGTGTCAATTCGTAACCTGTCAGTCGTGCTATAGTCAAGTGTTGAGTCTGGGTTCTGTTTAACAGAACCTCTACAGAATGTGGGACTTGTACTGTTAACTGATGACCTAGAACAATTGAATCGCTCTGTCTGATTGCTAACGCTGTTGCTGCTACTGACTTTAAGCACGCAGGGAGTGCCTGGGCTACTGAATCCAATGTACTTGAAAAATAAGCGCAAGGCTTATGTGAACCTGCTTGGTCTTGAGTGAGGACAGACAACGCTGTACCATCACGTTCTGTAACAAAAAGTGTAAACGGTTTGCTGTAACATGGTGTCGCTAAAACTGGTGCTTGGCATAAAGCTTTCTTTAATTCCTCAAAGGCTTGTGTGTGTTCCTGAGTCCAAGGGAGGGCAGGCGAAGTTGCTGCCTCCTGCGTCGTTAACTGGATGAGTGGTTTAGCTAGAAATGCATATTGAGGAATCCATTGTCTGCAGTACGAGGTGAGGCCTATAAAGGCCCGCACTTCCTTTTGTGTCTGGGGTCGTGGCATATTTACAATTAATTGAATGCGATCGGGAGTGAGCTGTCTCCCCACTTTGGACAGCAAGTGACCCAAGTACACAACTTGCTGAACACAGAATTGTAGCTTCGAAGGAGACACCTTGTGTCCCTTGTCGGCCAGGAAATGCAAAACTGTTAACGATGCTTGTTCACATTCGGGCTCACTTCGTGCGGTGATCAGCAGATCATCGACGTATTGCAGTAAAGCGGTATTAACTGGCATTTGAATACAATCTAGTTGTCTTTTCAGTGCTTGACTATAGATGCTGGGGCTTTCTGTGAATCCTTGAGGTGCGCGGGAAAATTTGAAACTTCGTCCATTTAAACTGAATCCGAAGAGATATTGGCTCTCCGGATCGATAGGTACACTGAAGAAAGCGTTCTTGAGGTCAATTACAGTAAAGAACGTTGCTTCTGAATCAATAGCAGTCAATAGGGAAGAGATATCGGGGACCACAGGGTACTGTGGTACAATGCATTTATTCAGTTCTCGAAGATCGATCACCAGCCGATATACTGGCGGTGCATTGCGGTCTGTACGTTTAAGAATTGGAATGATGGGTGAATTACAGATATTGGAGTCGGTCTCTACGACCACTCCCTGGGCAATAAGCTCTTCAATGATTTTCAGTAAAGCCACTACAGCATCGGGTGGTAACTTGTATTGTCTGATTCTGGGTAGAACAACTCCTGTCTTGAGTGTAACACGGTATGGAGTGATATGCATACAACCTACATCAGCTGGGCCTTTTGCCCATAAGTGATCTGGTACATTTTTCAATCTGACATCAAAATCACGTAAAACATAATGACCCTTGAAATCCCGTAGAAAGAGTCTGACTCCCTCCGGGGAACAGCATATTATAGCTCCTAGAGCCTTCAGTGTTTTAATTCCTAACAGATTTTCTGGGCATGATTTCGTAAGTAACAAATCTGTAACTCGTGATAATGGACCCACAGCTAATGGTACTGGTTCCGATACTTCATTTACAATAGGCTGTCCTGAAAAACCAAGGGAAACATTCTGTGAGCCTGAGAGGGGTGCCCCTGGGACTTCATTGTGACTGATTGTAGTGCGACTTGCCCCTGTGTCAATTAAAAACTTTCTGTCTTTTCCTAATACGTGACTGTGTACATAAGGACCTTCTTGATCTACAGGGATTTCAATAAGAGGCAAACCACCTTCCCTCTCTAGGCTGTTTCATGTATATCGGGGGTAATCTGGATATGCAGCTTGGGCATACTGGTACATCTGTTGTGAGACTTGCTTAGTCGCGGCAATGGGCTGTGGCTGTGGTACTGCTACTGTCTGTGCTGTGTGGGACTGAGCATGCGCAGGCTGCATATTTTGCATTTGTTGTTCGTTCTGCGAGGTCTGTTGATGACCATGTTCATGTCTAGGCGGATGCGGTCTTTCTTTAGTTTTACCTGTCGCGATGTTGTGTTTCAGGACTGGGCATTCATGTACATAATGACCTGGCTGCTTGCAGTAATTACATGTCCCTTTAACGGGAGCTGCAGAATGATTAGTCTGGGCCCCACCTTTTCTTTGACCGTCGGCTGGGACCGTCTGAGCTACCAACATTTTCATTTTCGTGTCTTTCATACGTTTCTGTTCCTGATCTTGTTCTTCTCTAATTCTGTTCTGGTGATATTGTAACATTTGTAACATCTGGGACGGCGTATTTGCCTGCCAAGTACTTTCAACTTTGTACACTCTATTTTTGACTAATGGTAGGGAATTCTCTACTAATTTTGATACAAAAAGGTGTGGATATGACTCGCTACTAGGTTGTAGGCCACTATTTATAATGAAACATTTCTCGAATCTGGAATAGAAGTCACTAGTATCTTCATCTTGTTTCTGTTTACAGGACGAGATTGCGTCCCAATCTTCCTTTCTAGTTGTCAATAATCTTGGCAAAACCTGTACTATTAATCCGGGCAATGCTTTAGTCCTATCCCCAAGGCCTACCCCTGGGATTCGTTTGCTTTCTTCGTCTTCTATTTCTGCCCATGCTATCTTTGACTCTCCCACCTCCCAATCCTTTTCCTTTAATTTCTCGTAAATGCCCGTGGGCAACAGGACCTTTAACATTTTCATAATATCATCATACGTGTAATCCCCCATCAGTAACATGTCTTTGAGCTCTCTATGAAAACCTGCAGGGTCTTTATCGTGACACGGGACTAATTTCTTCATTTCTAACAGTTCTAACTTAGTCAGTGGTGTGTGGACATACACACGCCTTAAAACTTGATCCGCACCCATAACTGGGTGTACTTCTCGTAAGGGGTTCTGACTTTCAATGCCACTACCGCATTGCATGTGATACGTTTTCCTTTCTGGGGGCGGCGGGGGAACATATTCAGAGCTTATGAAGGTGTTATACTTACGTCGTTGTTCTAGAATTATTTGTATTAATTTGGTACTGAAACCTCTCCATCTATCCATGAGTAGGGCTTCTAATGTTTCGTGTAAGGGACCTGGATCGGAATGATGGCTTCTGAACTTGATGAGGAGGTGCTGAATCATGTATACACCTGCTATTTTCTGCTCGTCTGGGGAAAGGTTCAAGAATGTCTGCACTAACGTATCATCATTATATATGTCTGTGTTTTCGGCCCATAACACGGCTGACCGGGCTAGTTCCTGTTCATCCATAGAATTGAGTACATGGTACCCCATTCGGTCTCGAAGCCTTTTATCAGTTTCCTGGAACTGATGCTCAGAAGAATTTGGATTTGTTAAAGCAGAGAAAAAAACTCTCTTGTTTTCCGGACGGATGCCTTTCCTAAGGTAGTTTCCCTTACCTACATACGCTATAGTATCTGTAGACCTTCCTTGTTCTGTAAGTTCTTCTTCCTCCTCGGAGGAAGCTTTATCATTCCCTTCCTGGTGTGCAATTAATACTGCCTTTCTAATTTTCTGGGACATACTGGCTATGCAAGCCCCCCTATCATGTTTTCCCTCGGCTATATTTTGACCCCACTTTGTTAGTCCATCTAATTCACTTTGATCTGTCTCGGGCCTGTCTCGTTCTCTTATTAGACAATTTATGAAAAATCGTAATATCTGGGCTTGAATGTCAACTTTCTGTTTATGCATGGCATCTTTGACACTGTCAGGGTCTTTCCCTGTCTGAACAAACTCATATATTCTATCTAGACGCTCCTTCATTCCTACATAGCATAGCAAGCTATCAGTGGCAGATCTTAACCGTAAGGATGCCAATATGATTAGATCGTTTCTTCCGGGTACTGGATCATATCTACAAACTGACATGTTTTCCTTTAATGCGTCAAGGCGGGGGGACTGGAACGTGAAAGGATTCTGCGTGTCCCTTAAATTGAATCTGTGTGTTAATGGCGGGGTCTGCGGACCCGCAGTCGCATCTCCTGCGGCGGATGCTTGGGCATTATCTCTCCGCGGAGTCTGGATCTGAACTGGAATTTGTCGTTTAGTAGGATCAGGTAGGACTTGTTTTGGTAAGTCAATCTTGAGTGCGGGAAGTGGCGGAGCTGGCGGAACAGGGGAAGTCTGTCGCGGTACTGGCGGAACATGATCTGGGGGCGTAGTGCCACCCCCATCCCTGTCAGTAGGCAGGGCACGAACAGGCAGATTGGTGTAAGCTGGTGCTACATCCTCTAAATATGAATTTAGGAATATGTCTTTAGTAGTTTTATGCATTACTTTAGTTGGAACCAATGGTGTCGGTAAGTTTTTCGGTATTTCTGATAGGGCTTCAGATGTGCCATCTGCTGCAAGATACATACCGTTTACAAGATTATTTCGGGCACGGTCTATTTGTTCTGTTTTTACTCGGATCCCTTCAGTAACTAATTCGTTTTCTTGGTCTTTCTCTGATTCTTTAAGTCTGTCTTCTCTACGGAGTGCTTTGTCAGCACGCTTACGTGATTCCTTACGCCAAAATTCTATGGCGTCCTTCTGAGATTGTCTAGCTTTCTTTTTCCATAATGCTTCTTCTACCCTCATGATGCACTCGGCATCCCATGTTCCGGTGACCGGCCATCTGTGTCTTTCGTCTAGGTGTTTGGTGTAATCGGCCCATAAATCTAGATATAATATGGCATCTATGCCATGCTTCTGGTACATAAAATTGCCGGGAGTGTCCCTAGGGGGAATAGGAATTTCTTCCTCCAGTATCCCTTTCCTAGTTCCTATCTGCTTTAACTTGTTGAAAAACGGCATTTTGCTTACTTATTACTGAATGTTTGATCTTTACTATTTAATACGAGTTACAGCTAGTTGATTCAAGAAACACAATAATGCACATTAAACAGTCACATTCATACCACGACATTAATCACATAAGGACATTGAAGACATAGATGACTACCCCCCTATACTGGATGTACTGCTCAACAGTACAGATACACTGGTGTAACAGTGCAGAAATTCGGAATACTAGATATACTGCTAAACAGTACAGATACACTGCCTAAAAACAGTGCAGACCGGACTTGCGTACCCAAACCCGTCTAGATACGACCCAGCAATGGTACTCACCGGGAAGCACGGAAACAGAAGGCCTCGGAAAACTCGACTGGACTCGACTCGGAAAACTTCGGAAAACTTCGGAAAACTTCGGAAAATTTCGGAAACCTGGTGGGCCTCTTGACACCTCGGACCTTGCTTCTTTCGGCTAGGCTCTGGTCGGGATCCTCCGCACTCCTCACCGCCTCGTCTGGGCACTGATCGCAGTCTTCGTCACCTCCCTGAGTCAGAGGGAGACGCAGGAAATCCTGCCAGTACGCGTAGGTTCCTTCTAACTGATGGCAGGGGACACAGCTTGCAACGCACCAACCGGCGCGTGAGGTGGGGGAGGAGTCCCTATTCGGGCGCCAAAATGACGTAAATAATTAATTTACTCTCTTAATTTCTATGCAGGTAAGTACTTAATCAATAGCAACTCAATCGGAATGAAAGAAAGACAGAGTCCGTGGTGTTAGAGTTTCTAAGGGTTTTATTCCTCAAAAAGGAATGGTCTTGATCAGGATATCATGTTCAGACCACCACAGGGGTGTCAGAAGGGATAGAGCGCTCCCGTTTATTAACAATACATAGCTTATATACTTGATTTATACCATAAGAAGTAATGTAAGAGGCGTAACAGCTGAGAGAAGACAAGATAACAGTATACATGTGGTACTAATACGTAATCAAGAGGCGTGAACTAGGCGTGAACCAGAGGTGTGTGCTAGAAACGTCACTGATAGGTGATGCAAGTGGGTGGCACCAAGGGGTGGTGCTAACAGAATTGTTGCAGTGTCAGCAGAAATCGGAAGCTTGGATGCGCGCGCAGCTGCATGACGTGTGATTGACGGGGTGCAGGGGACTTGACATTTACACTGACGGAAAGAGACAGAAGTCTGGCATGTCAGATCAACTTGTACTTCTATCATATCTGATATCTAATGTTTAGGAACTATACTATCTGGGCGGAAAGGTCTCTAGGGCAGAAGCTATTCTATGCTAACTGTGGATGCGTGTATAAGCGCCTAAGTGTCTGCATGTGAAGCGTGGGGGCACGGGGCCTTCCATGGAAGCATGGCAACAGAGGCTATGAATTATTTGCATTGAGACAGGTCGGCCCTTTGGCTCTGCAGCTGGAGAGGATGTTTACAGGATTTAGTAGGCAGGAATGTATTCTCGGGGAGCGGAATAGATAACTCGAAGGTTATAGTCAGTCTTGGCAGAAAGCAGGCTTGAGCTGAGCGCGAGGGGCCGCGCTGAAAGTAAGTCAGAGTTCACGGGTACAGAGGTAGCCTGGGCAGAGGCTGCCAGAGTCAGGAGCCACAAAAGAGGTTCGATGGCAGAAATTCAGGGCCTACTCTGCTGGAGCAGGAAAACACGTAAAGTGTACTACAAAAAGACGGTGGCATAGCATACTTAGGAACGGACTATATAATCCATTCATGGTGGATCTGAAAGAGGACATATTAACGGTGGACGCAAATGTATTTGCGTCTTCATAGCTGGCACAGGAGGGAAGTTACATGCACTTTAAGCTGGTACACGGAGTCGGTGGGGTACGCGCTAGGGAACATAACATGACCAAAAATTTATATTTCCTCACCCCCGCCATACTAATATGGCGGGGGAACTTAGGTGCGGGTGGCAGGCAGATTGCCCCCACCAGGCCGGCGGTGGCTACCACCAGCCTGGCGGGGGCAATCCGCCTGCCATCCTAATGGGCCCCTAGGTTTAGCCCGTCATGGATGCAATAATTATCCCATGTTTTGAAATCCTATACCACATGGATTGAAATGTAATACGTGCGCTGATTGCGTATTTTGGTGCTTTATATACCAAAATACACACTTACCATAATTTCCTGGGTGCTTTCCTCAATAGAAATCAACAGGCTTCACCTGCTGAAAAGTACCTTTCGGAAAATTATAGAGGATGCTGCATTTACCACAAATCCTGTAATTCCAATTCCTGTGCCAACAGGAGTCTGTGCATGGATCAGAATACACTGGGCCGACTGTAAGTATGGCCCTGGGCACTTGTAATCAGGCGGGTTGGAGGTTTATTACCTAATGGTGCAGCATATTCGAACATCCATCGCAAAAGGCAAAAAAACGAATCCTCAATATGCTGGGGATTTCACCTTCAAATCCACAAATGTTGCCTACCTTGTTCAGTGCAAGACTTACTCGACTGCCAAGTATGTAGGTGAAAGTGAACAATGAAGGAGCACCAGATTAGAACATAAGGCTCCTGCAGAACAGGTCAAGTGGAGTTCCATTTTTCCAATAAAGTCTACCGTTTAATATTTTATCCGTCTTGATCCTGAGTGGGAAATTTCAAAATCACATGGCTATAGTGAATTTAAAATTATTAATACATTTAACTCCAGAAGTAACTAGGCTTTGAATGGATAATGTCTATTTTGACGTGCCCTCAAATAAATCCTTTGCCTTTTTACTGCGCTCTTGCTGTTAAGCAGTGACACTAAAATCACACAAACAGTCACATATGGTGACCACCTCACTCCAGATCATCACAGACTCTTTCTCTAGTTCTGATCATTTCACCAACACATCAATGATTTCAGTTATTTAGAAGCCGAGCATGGGCGAATTTTGCGAATCTCGCGTTCGCGAATTTGCGGATTTGCGAACTCGCAATCCGCAAAATCCGCGAATTCTTGCGAATTTGCGGATTTTTTTTTTTTTTGGGTTCGCAAGGATTTCTGCCAGTTCGCGATGGTTTCGTACCAGTTCGCAATTGCGAACTTACATTTCGTCGCGCAACGGTCGCGAATTATGTTGTTTCTACGTCTGGTTCATCATCACAGGTTCCCAGCACCCTCTGTTTCACCACTGCAACCCTCTGTTACATCAATGCCACCCTCTGGTTCATCATTACTGTAGATTATGGGGGGGAAAAGCAAGCACACCAGCCCTGCTTCAACTGAGATGAAATAATTTGGGGTTAGTTTATTAATGTGTCACTGTCTGGCACCTGCTTCCTTATCTGTAATTTTGCTTTCTGTTGCAGTGCATTTTTTTTCCCCAGGACCTTCTTTGTGGCCTACTTGTAGCTATTGTATGAGCCTGCTGTGAGGGTCAGAGCAGGGTCATACAATTGTAGCAACTAGCAACTGAATTCTGGAGGGGCCCCAGTCAGGAAGCACTACCGGGAATTGTTACTAATGATGAGTTTGAACTCTTGCCCCTGCCGAGTGCTTTCACTTTTGAAAAACTCGTTTTTCTGCAATTTCGCGGGGTTCGCGGGGTGCGAACACTCGCAAGATCGGATTCGGAAGCCGCAAATTCGTGCGAATATGCTATTTGTTTTTTTTGCGGCGTGTTAGTTGGCAAGGTTTTGTGCGTTTTTGCGAGCCGCTCGTAGCGCAAGACGCGAAGTTACCCTCGCGGTCGTTCAAGGGCGCAGCCATCTTGTTTGCCTGACGTATTTCCGTTTCCGGGCGCGAAGTGTAATCTAGCAAAGTTTGCGGCTTGCCAGTACAGTCTCGCGCGTGTTCGCAAGGAAAATCTCGCGCGAACTTACCCGCGCGGTCGTGAACGGGCGCGGCCATCTTGTTTCTCATTCATTGCTATGGTTCTGGGCATGGTCTTTGTATCCTCTGTCAATCTCTGCCATCCTTTGCTTGTTTGAAGTTTTTTTTTATCTATTTTACTTATTATCTATCCCTCTATTTTTCTAGCCCTATATTTTTGTGTTTACTGCTACTTTTGGTTAATTTTAAACTACTTTTGTAAACTCTTTTCTTTTCTTCTCTTCCCTATTCTATTTTCTTTATTCCTTTCCGCCCAGACCATGGTGAAGGGAGCCGGGAAGCATCCCGAGAAGGGGAAGGGTCCCGCACCCCGTGTCCGGCTCCCGTGCGGGCGTTTGAGGGGGGAGCTAGTGATGCCACGGGAGATCTTTACCCCGGAGGAGGTGGCCCAACTCATTTTTTATGTTCAGCGCCGCCTCCCCAGGACCATCATGGGAGGCGGCAAGATCAGTGCCGGGTACGGGGCCCGGGAGCGCCGGAAGCGGTGGGAGAAGGTGTGCCAGGCCATTTACCACCACTCTCGGGTCTGGCGCACCTACAACCAGGCCACCCACCGCTGGACGGATGTCCTGACCCGTGAGCGAGATCTGCTCGACCTCCTTGGCCTTGAGATCCCCGGGCTTGGTGAGTAGTAGTAGCTATGTCTTTACTACTATGTTTTCTCCTGCTGTGTTATTATATTGCAAATTTTTGTTTTTTACCAAGAGCAATAATGCTGCTCATTACATTGTAGGTACATTTTATTTCAAAATCTTCTGTGCATTTCAGGTACACTGCTCTCCTTCTCAGTAGTGTTGCTACTATGCTTATTTGTTTTAGATTTTGTGTTCATTTCATTGGCCTGTGAAATTATGTATGAGTGTAGTTGAAAGAACTGCGCAATGCTACACACTAAGGTTCAGATTTTTAATTACCGGCGCATCCCTGCAAAGTTGCAGGGATGCGCCAGTAATTGTGCGTCACGCCACCATCACCCATGGTGCGCCGTATTTACAATGCGGCGCGCCATGGGCCCAAAACGTCACCAAAGCGTTACGCATCTGTGCCGTAAAGGTGGCGCATTGCTGGAGTTGCGTCGCAACGATGGTGCAGCTCCATCAATTCTCTGGGGTGCCCTATCTCCCCAATGCTGCGTCAAGCCGTACGTCTGCTTCAAGCAGGCGCAGGGTTTGAGTCACGCATCATTGTCCTCAAAGTGACTGATTGAAATCTTGTAGATTTCCCTCAGCCACTTTTAGGATGCGTTCCTGCGCAGGAACGCCCTCCCTTGCGCCGGAACACCCCTATTGGCGCAGGGCTTTACAACGTGATGCATCTCCCAGATGCGTCACGTTGTTAATATACGCCGCACCATTGCGCCTCTTTTGTGCTGTCGCTGCGTCACAAAAGTCACGCAACAATGGAGCAAAAGAGCCGCAAGGGCCTTATAAATCAGCCCCTACAGACTCAAGTCCAGTCCTTCCTTTGTACACATGGCGATAAGAAGAAATAGTGGTGGTGGATTAATAGTTTGAGTATTTTAATGACTGGTGAATGTAGTAGGAAACTTTAGTGTTGTCGCTGATCTTCAATCATGATGGACTTTGGCTGTCACTTTGCGTGCTGCGGACTGCTGCCTGCCAATCCTAGGCAAACCTTTTTAGTACTTTGTTTAGTGAGTTACATAGGGTAGTTTCCAATTCGACGGTCCGCAAATCAAGCAATACTAAAGTAATGACGTAGTCGACCACATGAGATTGGTCAATAATATATCCCGTGGAGTCGTTCCCTATTTGCTATTTCGCAAAAATATTTTGTTACTTTGTTAGTTCTTTTTTAAATGTTTGATTTGGTTGAGAAATATCATCCATGTTTTCTGTTTTTCTTTCTTTCATGTTGTACATCAGCTTCCCCCAGGGGCAAGAGGAGGACACAGGAGGAGGAGGAGGAGGGTGCTGTTGTCGATGCAGGCCAGGACCGGGCAGTCGAGGGCTCCTTTGCTGGCCCCAGTAAGTTTTAATTTTAATATAGAGTACTTATTTTTTCCTAGCGTTCCTCATTCGATTTTTTCTAAATCGTCTTTGATCTTCTTGTAGACAGGATCTAAATTCTTATCCTGCCTCGACTATGACTCCGTGTGGTATTACTAGATTATTCTTATTAGTCTGTCTGTGTAGCTAACTAAGATTGCACATTTGGCATTTCCATTGGACTCCCATTCTAGTCAGCAATAGCTCTATGCACTGAGTGTAGTCCTCTGGGATTGTCCATAATGTCTTTTCAAGTATTCTAAATGTTTATGCTTTGACCATTGCCAACAATAAAAAGGTGAATGACCACCACCAAGAAATAATAAGATACTACTTTACTTTTGGTTTGGATAGGAGGACAATCCATTCGACTACTGTTGCAGGGACAAATCTGCACAAACAGAACTATGGACACTAAATAATGCATCGCTTAGCTTATCAATTATAATAGGTGCTGTAACTGTTAGACTTTCCACATACCTCAGTGATAACAGACTTTGTAGTTGAACCCCCAATCTCCTTACTGACTAGATAGTGTGGCAGAGTCATTTAGCTCCCAAAGTCACCGATGGCAGAGGCACGGACTCATGCTTGCAAAAATTCGAAAACCTTTAGCTCATCCACTCTAGTCTGGAGGACCAAAAACCACAGAGTCTATTTAAGTTTAAAAGCTTTATTAAAAGTAAACACATTTATTAAATTCAAGTTTGTCATAAAAGTGAACGTGTAACTGAAAATGGAAAAGTGCTTAGTGCTGACGATTAATTGGACACATTTCTTGTGGTCGAGCCGAGCTCTCACCTGGTTTGAACTTGATCCTGCTCGTGTTCTTAGAAGTCAAGGTTCTGTCTGTTAGGAGAAAAAGTGGTGCGTGTTAAAAAGTAAAAAGCAAACATTCATCAGTTGTGCCAAAAAGTGCAGCAAGACAACAGCCTTCCCTGGAAAAAGGGACATTTTTACTCTAGAGTACACAGTCAAAAATTATTAAATTGTACACTTTTTTTCACATTTCTTTCTTCCTCCTAGACCAAATATTATATAGTAGTGAGTGGTGTATTCTAACATTATTAAATGTACTTTGTAGGTGGAACATCTGGAGACGGGGCCAGCGCGGAGGTGGTGGCATTGGACGAGGAGGACAACTCTGGGGAGGAGGCGGTGCAAGTGCCGGAAAAGGACATGCCTGTGAGGGTTCAAACGGTGGTGGCGGGCAGAGGTAAGCTATACATTCCTTAGTCATTGAGATTGAAGACTGCAGAGTGTGCTTTCTGCACGGGTGTATTATAAAAAAAGCAGGTAGTAGCCTCCTCTAAATGTACTTCGACTTAGCTGTGAAGTTTTTGGCGAGAAGAATCCCAATCAGATCTGAGGTGAACTTGATGGATGGGATGAACGAAAAGCGAAAGAAGGGTGTAAGTAAGTGTGGAAGCACGAGAAATGTAATGATGACTGGCAAAGAAGAATGATATGTGTTTGCTTGGTCCCCGAGGTGGCTGGGAAGGTAAGAAAATGGTATGGTGCATGGCTGGGTGAATGATGAAGCAAGGATGGGTGGAAGGAGAACAGCCTGGGTGGGTGAGACAGAAACTGTATGTGTGCAATATACTTTGAATGGATGGATGCCTGGATCATTCATGGTACTATCTGACTCTTAGATAGCATATGTGAATCTAGAGAGAGTAGACGGTCACTGGATGAACTAAGTGTTACTTTGAAGAGCATGTAACACCGCACCCGCACGTCCGTTCCAGTGTAGGAAAGGCAAGGAAAAGAAGTTGTAACGTTGTCCAAAGACTACCATGAATAGTAGCAGTAGTTTGTATTGCAACTGCAAGCACAGCATATATCCAGTTATTACGGTGGACACTCCCTACCTCCCTTAATAACTTTAGTTTAGTAGTAGTACGTCATTCATGTGTGGGGGTATCACTGTTCACTCAATAATAAGCAAAGCACCTAAAGTCATCCCATATGTCATCAAATAAATCCCATGTGAAGTGATAGATAATCAGATAATTTAGCTTCTTCATTTTCCTTTTCTAATACTCATTTGCACTGTAGGGTGAAAGCTAAATTAATTAAGCAGTAGCCCTTTTAACAGAGTATTCTCAGTGCCACCCGTAATAGAAAAGTAAGAGCTTCACCACCTGCATGTACTGGACCGGTACAGTAACGCAAGTCTGTCTCACTCACCATGGTGTGCGTCTGTTTTTCTCGGGTGCAAGTTCACTGCGCTGGCATTATGCCGGCTTGCATAAGATAACGTACCAATTTTCCTAAACAAGAGAGAAGAAGAAGAATAAGAGTGGTGTACTGTCATAGTCGACTGTAATAGAAGTCCATAGTGCTCGTAGAATTTGTTCCTTAAACTCCCACTAATGTTAGAGCAAGGATGAAGAAGTCGGAGGTTACATAGATACTGTCCTCAATAGTTATGCACTGTGCTTTCAATTTGCTACTTGTACTGTGACAACTTTCTGCTCAATCATTTTGTGTTAATCTTAAGGAGCATTGGTTACAGACTATGTCTTTCTTTTTTCATGTAGTTGCTCCTTCCAAATCCAAGACACCATCAAGGAGGAAGGAGCTGGCTCGAATGGCCCGGCAACGGAGGCTGGATGCCACTGTTGCTGAATATCGGCGGCTGGTGGCCCTGGAGGAGGAGGAGACACAGTCTGGAACAACAACAACGTCCACTGGGACAGCTGCATCCTCCTCCGTGCGGGCTGCCAGCCAGCGCAGTGCTCCAGCGGTACAGAGCCGGGCTACCAAAGCCAAACACCACCGCCCAGCAGCAAAGAAAGCAGCTGCCCCTCACAGGATTTGCAAGGCACACCGGCGCCGCTTATCCCTCAGACTGTCCTACCTGGAGCAGGAGGTCCATAATTATAAGAACGTGGTGGAGGGCCTCCGCTTCGAACTTGCCACCCTCCGCAAGGAGCATGATGCCCTGGCTGCTAATTCCAACAGCACCCTGCCATAGTGTCCCTTGCCCCTTTTTTAGAGACTTTTGGGGGGTGGGAATTGGGAGTTGTGATTTTTGGGGACTTTTGAAGGACAATCGTTGGGGTTAGGGAGGGTCTTGCGGGAGATTCTTTTGTTAGGGCTATAAAGATATACTTTTTGAAACTTTATCTGACCATACCTGTTTTTTACTGCTTTTGAGTCTGGTGGGTGGGGGTTTAACATAACAGTAAGTTTGTTTTCCTGAATAGTCCTAGGACTTTAGTAGTACTACCGTCAATCAAATCTCTCGTCTCTCCTAATACTCCATTATACTACCTCCAACCAAACGCCTATCTTACCTGTAATTTCTGTTTGCAAGTAGGGCTAGGCCCAGGGCTGGCTCCACGGGAAACAGCAAATAAGGTTGGCAATCCTGGGCGGATAAAATTTCCTCATAGCGGTGGTACTAGTGGTGTGACACAGTGGCAGTTGCTTGCCTATGAAAAAAAAGAAAATGAAATCTGGTTTGTCCTCCTGAGCAATACAAAGGTACAATACAGAATATAGCAGGTGACAGAAGTACACTAGAACAGTGCCACGTTGTAGCCTAACAAATGTTAAAGTATAACTAATTCGGTTGAAGTTCTTTGACATTAGCCATGGGTCTTTGTCAAGCAGAGTAAGAATATATCCTCGGATTTCTTCACCAGCCTGTTGCTATCACCTTATCCTCCCCAGCAAGTGTGTGGATTTATTGCTGTAATTTAGTCACACATCAATCAAAACCACACAGCCCGGGGGAAGAGGGTTAGGGTTTGAAAAATGGATGGGTACGGGGGTTTTTGGGAAAGGTTTTGGGAGACAAGAAAAAGTAGCACAGCATGGACGAACAATTGTGAACATAAACAAATCTTTGGGTACAAACCTATCCATCAATCTTTGAAAGTGCATACACTACTGCATGCATGTCAGTTAAAAGTAAGTAGTACTTTCGACAACTGTGGAAGAAAGAATGCGACAGTACAGGGCGTGGGTGGAAATATTGATAACTATATTCAACATAAGGTCTCTGTAGCCAGATACCCGAGAGCCTTGCTGGTCACTATAAATCCATTCACAACAACACTCAATGGGGTTGGTCTGGAAGGTGTCAGGTTTACTCCCCGTGATCCAGTCGATGCAAATATGGTTCCACCTCCAAATGTCACCAACACCCAGAAGTGTAAACACAGGGTGTTCGAGGCATTAGGCGGGGGAGAAAAATAACAAACTAAAATAAAAAATGTGGGATGGGTAAAGGTAGGGTCAGCAGGGAAAGGATACCTGTAACAGAAGACAAGACAGGCATCAGTGAAGTGCTGTCCTAACATACAAGGGTACTCTCATATAGTCTCACTAAATAGTCTGCAAGTCTCCCGCCTACTCATGGGAAATGTAGTTTCATAGTACGGTAGGCGCTTAGGGGCTGCGTAACCTGACAGAAGGTATAGTAGATAGAAAAGGAGAAATTGCTTTTTTTCTAGGTGTCCCCTCACTCACCAGGGTTGCCCCTTGGTGACATGCTTCATCATTGGGGCCATCCCAGTCCTCTACGGGCTGGGGCGTGCTGCGACTTGCGAATTACGTAGGAGCACTTACAAATGACTATGTGTGGTGCAGATGTGATAGTGGAGTGGACTAAGTGATGTGTTAAGGGATCAATGTAGAAGCCGAGAGAGAGGCAAGAAATGCAGTCACAGTCAGAGAAAAAGGCAAGGGATACTGTATCTATGTGGTTGTAGTGGTCCTGTTGGAAGTGGTAAGTAAGTTGCCCGCAGAAAAAAAATCCTCCTATTAGCGGCACTCCTCCATTGCAGCCGACGCTTCGTCCATCGATGTTGGTCACCAGAAGACACCCTGTCCACTGCCTGCCTGATGCTGAATTGTGGCTCGCTACTGTGAAGCCTGACTCCATCCTTTTTTCCCCATTGCAGAGACTGAAACCCGGCCTGTAATTATTCAACGAAAAACAGGAAGTGATATAATATTACAACACCACTGATAAATAAATATAAGGTATGTAGGCTGTGGAGTGCAAAAAGTCACAATTTGTTTTTCCTAGTAGACAGTACAATGTTTTTGAAAGTGCGTACTCTGAGTCACCTTTTGAAGGATAAATAAGTATGGGCAAATTAATGTAGCGGATCTTGCCCCTCAAGCTAGGTGTACTGTAAACTGTGTTTTAGAACAAAATTAGATCTTCCTAGCAGTGCTCCCACCCAGACCCTTACTAAAGCCAGTCGCAAAAATGTAGAAGACCCCCAATCAAATCTCAAAAAACGAGGCCTAGCAGAAAACTGGTGACAAAACTTACTTTGAAAGTAAAAGTAGGCCGAAGTACCCTAATTACCCATTACCCACCGTGGATTGCATTCAAACCACTTGCAAGCAACCAAGCAAAAGTAGCCATAGCCAGCATCGCTCCAAGACTCGAAATCCCCCCCACTCAAACACATGCAATAGAAATACTGCTAACCCTAACGAACCCTAAGTTAAGAATAGTGGCAAAGGCTTTCTTTAACTATGCCAAATCCCCCCTTTCCCACCATGGATTTTCTTCAAATGACTTGCAACCAAAATTACACATTCTCACGAGTGCTCTAAGACCCCAGAACTCTGTTTGAAAAATCTAGAACACCCCGAAACACATGCAATCCTGCTGCTAGGGCTAACCCTAACGAACCCTAAGTTACAAAAATTGCCAAAACTAAAGGCTTTTCCGCGCGGATTTTGTCCCAACCACTTCTACCCGGTATTAGACCTTCCCAGGAATGCCCCAAGACCCGGCAACCCACCCGCCAAGAAGCGTAACACCCCCAAACAGGCCAAAAGCAAAATCTCATACTTGCAATATTTCTGGGCCTTCGGTCCAAACGCGCTGCGTAGCTAGGCCATAAGCCGGGGTTGGCACGACGGATTTCCTGAAAAGCAAATGCAATCATGATTAGAGTGTCCCAGCAGTGCTCCCAGACCACGAAACTCACCCGCAAACACCAGGAAGCCCCCCAAACAGGCCCCCGAAAACGCTACATAGAGCAAAATGTCAGAAATAGCCAAAAAAAAAATCGGCCTGGATTTTGTCCCAACCACTTCTACCCGGTATTAGACCTTCCCAGGAATGCCCCAAGACCCGTCAACCCACCCGCCAAGAAGCATAACACCCCCAAACAGGCCAAAAGCAAAATCTCATACTTGCAACATTTCTGGGCCTTCGGTCCAAACGCGCTGCGTAGCTAGGCCATAAGTCGGGGTTGGCACGACGGATTTCCTGAAAAGCAAATGCAATCAAGATTAGAGTGTCCCAGCAGTGCTCCCAGACCACGAAACTCACCCGCAAACACCAGGAAGCCCCCCAAACAGGCCCCCGAAAACGCTACATAGAGCAAAATGTCAGAAATAGCCACAAAAAAAATCGGCCTGGATTTTGTCCCAACCACTTCTACCCGGTATTAGACCTTCCCAGGAATGCCCCAAGACCCGTCAACCCACCCGCCAAGAAGCATAACACCCCCAAACAGGCCAAAAGCAAAATCTCATACTTGCAATATTTCTGGGCCTTCGGTCCAAACGCGCTGCGTAGCTAGGCCATAAGTCGGGGTTGGCACGACGGATTTCCTGAAAAGCAAATGCAATCAAGATTAGAGTGTCCCAGCAGTGCTCCCAGACCACGAAACTCACCCGCAAACACCAGGAAGCCCCCCTAAGAGCACCTCAAAGGCAAGCAAGTCATCAAAAACACAAAAAAAATTCCGCCTGGGATTTGGTCCAAAACACTTTTATCCGGTATTAGAGCTTCCCAGCAATGGCCCCAGAGCCGTCAACCCAGGAGAAGACGAGTAGAAGACCCCCAAACAGCCAAAGAGCAAAAGTACAAAAATGGGGACTTAGTCAATTTTTCACAAATTTCCCAAATCACTCCGCGCGCGCTCTGCAGCTAGGCCCTAAGTCCCCTCTGCCACCATGGATTTGCTTCAAACCTCTTGCAAAGTAAAGTATATATAGCCAGCAGTGCTCCCAGACCACGAAACTCACCCACAAACACCAGGAAGCCCCCCAAACAGGCCCCCGAAAACGCTACATAGAGCAAAATGTCAGAAATAGCCAAAAAAAAAATCGGCCTGGATTTTGTCCCAACCACTTCTACCCGGTATTAGACCTTCCCAGGAATGCCCCAAGACCCGTCAACCCACCCGCCAAGAAGCATAACACCCCCAAACAGGCCAAAAGCAAAATCTCATACTTGCAACATTTCTGGGCCTTCGGTCCAAACGCGCTGCGTAGCTAGGCCATAAGTCGGGGTTGGCACGACGGATTTCCTGAAAAGCAAATGCAATCAAGATTAGAGTGTCCCAGCAGTGCTCCCAGACCACGAAACTCACCCGCAAACACCAGGAAGCCCCCCAAACAGGCCCCCGAAAACGCTACATAGAGCAAAATGTCAGAAATAGCCAAAAAAAAAATCGGCCTGGATTTTGTCCCAACCACTTCTACCCGGTATTAGACCTTCCCAGGAATGCCCCAAGACCCGTCAACCCACCCGCCAAGAAGCATAACACCCCCAAACAGGCCAAAAGCAAAATCTCATACTTGCAACATTTCTGGGCCTTCGGTCCAAACGCGCTGCGTAGCTAGGCCATAAGTCGGGGTTGGCACGACGGATTTCCTGAAAAGCAAATGCAATCAAGATTAGAGTGTCCCAGCAGTGCTCCCAGACCACGAAACTCACCCGCAAACACCAGGAAGCCCCCCTAAGAGCACCTCAAAGGCAAGCAAGTCATCAAAAACACAAAAAAAATTCCGCCTGGGATTTGGTCCAAAACACTTTTATCCGGTATTAGAGCTTCCCAGCAATGGCCCCAGAGCCGTCAACCCAGGAGAAGACGAGTAGAAGACCCCCAAACAGCCAAAGAGCAAAAGTACAAAAATGGGGACTTAGTCAATTTTTCACAAATTTCCCAAATCACTCCGCGCGCGCTCTGCAGCTAGGCCCTAAGTCCCCTCTGCCACCATGGATTTGCTTCAAACTTCTTGCAAAGTAAAGTATATATAGCCAGCAGTGCTCCCAGACCACGAAACTCACCCACAAACACCAGGAAGCCCCCCAAACAGGCCCCCGAAAACGCTACATAGAGCAAAATGTCAGAAATAGCCAAAAAAAAATCGGCCTGGATTTTGTCCCAACCACTTCTACCCGGTATTAGACCTTCCCAGGAATGCCCCAAGACCCGTCAACCCACCCGCCAAGAAGCATAACACCCCCAAACAGGCCAAAAGCAAAATCTCATACTTGCAACATTTCTGGGCCTTCGGTCCAAACGCGCTGCGTAGCTAGGCCATAAGTCGGGGTTGGCACGACGGATTTCCTGAAAAGCAAATGCAATCAAGATTAGAGTGTCCCAGCAATGCTCTCAGACCACGAAACGCACCCACAAACAGACGGAACCCCCCCTAAGAGCACCTCAAAGGCAAGCAAGTCATCAAAAACAGAAAAAAATTTCCGCCTCGGATTTGGCACAAACCACTTTTAGTGCTTCCCAGCAATGGCCCCAGACCCGTCAACTCACCTGCAAAGAGGTAGAACAACACCCCCACAAGTGCTGAGTCTTTCTTCATTGGGCGTAAACCAGCCCTCTGCTTTGATGGAAATAGGAGTCTGGAGGAGGAGGATAGAGGAGCATGTTCTTCTGAACTTGTGAACCTGAGGAATGCAGACTGCGGCACCTTCAAATAAATTAGCAAACAAGTGAAGACAGTTCTGCTGATGGGCTTGTTTTTGTGATTATCTGATTAAAGTTTGAATTATATTAACTGTGCACAACAAAGAAAGACAGACACACAGGAATAAAAGTGAATAAGGATGAAAAAGAAAGTTATTGATTCGTTGTCTCATTTTCAGGGCTCGAAGTCGGTATCACGGTCCAGGAATAAGAATAAGGCTTCGTCATCATACTCTGCGAATTCAGCCAGGGTGAGGTCAGTGCCACCTGACAGAGTAGAAATTCCCTCATCTATGGTGCTGGCCACCTCCTCTTCATCCGGCACGCTCTCTCGTACTCTTATATCTGGTGGTATGAGGTGCTGATTCATCTTGATCATTGTTAACCTCTCCACATTTTTGGGCGAGAGGCGGCTCCGTTTGGGAGTTACAATCCCACCAGCCGCACTGAAAACCCGTTCAGAAGACACACTTGCGAGTGGGCAAGACAAGTAGTTTAAAGCCAGGTTGGTGAGCTGTGGCCACAATTCTTTTTTCCCATGCCAATACGCCAATGGGTCAGAATTAACATAGACCTCTGTGGAGTCATTCAGATAGTCCTTCACCATCGACTCAAGGTCCTCCTCCAAGGTTCCTCCACTTTGCGTAGCTCTTGCTGTGCCTCTGACCTTTTGAGAACCAAACCCACGCAGAGCTAGCCAATCCTCTTCAGCCTCCAATGTTTCTGTTGTCTTTCGTGCAGATGATCCGGTTGCCGGTGTCTTTAACGGCTGAGAGGTCACTTGTGCCACAGCCACAGGTGCAGAAGTGGATTGTTTTGACTGGGGATGGCCTGCTGATGTACTGCCATTTCCTTCAATTTCCAGCCGTTCTGTTTCAAACTTCTTGGCTGACAAGGCTAGCCAACGTTTGTACTTTGTAACATCTTCATCACCAAAAGGAAAGAATGCTCTGCCTGCCAGCGCCTTTTTGTAGCGTGGATCCAGAATAGTAGCACAAATGTAATGCTGTTCTGAGTGGATATTTTTAAGACGTTCATCACCTTGTAGGAGCTCTAATAATTGCTCAGCCAGAAGCAAAGAGTCTTTCTTTTTGTCATCTTTTCCAAACACAGAACACACCTCCTTCAGTTGGTCCTCCAGCATGTACAACAATGGGATAGCTTTTCCCAAATTAGAGTCCTCCTTGCTGACTGCACGCGTGAAGACCTCAAAAGGACGAAGCATGCGTGTTAGGCTTTCAACTATGTTCCATTGCGGCCCACCCATCCTCAGCTCCTCTATACCCTCTTTCAAGAAATATTGATCAAGTTGCGTATACTGCTCATACAGACGCTCAAGCATGTAGAAGGTTGAGTTCCAACGTGTTACCACCTCCTGGATGAGTGCTTTCACTGGCATTTGACATTGATATAGCATGCTCCTCAGCTGCTTGCGGGCCTTAAAAGAATGCCTGAAATGCTTGCAAATTTTTCGGCAGTTCTCCAATACACTGTACGCTGCACTGCGTTTATTACCCAAGAATTTTTGGACAACCAGGTTTATACAGTGCGCCAAACACGGCACTCTGAAATAGTAACCGTCCCTCATGGCCTTAACTATATTGGAGCCATTGTCCGTGGAAACATAACCAACCTTGCGTTTTAGTGGGGACAGACAGTTAAGGACCTTTGTGTTAAAGACATCCAAAATGTTTTCTGCTGTGTGACGTTTCTCCAAACCAAACATGGCTAGTGTTGCATGTTTCCGAGCACCTTTAAAAACAATGTTAGTGTCAACACCTGAGTTTAGCTTTGCTTTAGCCCCTGAAAAAGAGACCCAGTGTGCAGTGATGCACATGTAATCAGCGCCTGCGCCACTGGTCCACATGTCTGTTGTCAGATGTATAGTGTGAACAGCACTCTTCTGCAAAGCTGCCCCAATCACCTTCAGAACATCTTCATGTAGTGCTGGAACCGCAACTCGGGCAAAATAGAACCGGCTAGGAACCTTCCATTTAGGGCAGAGCGCTGTCACTAATTCTAGAAAACCAACCCCTTCTACAAAAGAAAAAGGGAGAAGGTCCAGAGCTAGCATTTTAGCCAGCTTAGTGTTATACAGACGGGTCATTGGGTGGTTGCGTTCATATTGCGCTTCTGTAAACAACATCTTTTTAATGTTGCCCTGGACCAATGATTTACGGGATGATGATGATCTCTTCGACCCAGTTACGCTCGCTGATGAACTTTTCCGCATTGATGTCTCACTCTCTCCCACACTCTTAGTGTGGCTCCCATGGGGTGTGCTGCTGACATGGGAACTGGGTGTAAGTGAAGTGTTTGAATCGTCTTCTTCTACCTCCTCGTCATCAGCAGATGACAAATCAACGTTTTCATTACGTGCAATTCCGGCTTTCTTGACCGCCTCTAGGTGCGGAAACCATTCGACAGCGTGCCTTCTCTCAAGATGACCTCTCTGGCCTCCGGTACCATAGTTAGAACCAAGCTTACCACGACTAAATCGAAGCTTACAAAGGCTACAAATGGCTACGTTTTCCTTTTTTGGGCAAACACTAAAGAAGTCCCAAACTGGAGACTTGAAATGTCTTCGGGGGCCGGAGGAGGCGGCGATACTGGTGGTGGTGGTCCTGCTGCTAATGACAGATGAAGTGGAGGATGTGGATTGCCGAACTTCAGTACGTTTTGCACTTTCACCACCACGAATTGAGGTCGAGGACGAGGTGGGTACCTTCTTGCGAAGAAATATGGAAGCGGTAGGTTTTGGTGTACTACTTAACTCCAAATCTAATGATTCCATTTCCATTGCCTCCTCGCCGACATCATCATCACGCTCAGCAGCTTCTCGGGATAGGGTCAAAATGTCTCTTTGCTGCATGCCCGGTGGGGCTGCAGTGACCTTTGTGATGACTGGCTCGTCGTCATCGTGAGAGGCTTCATCACCAGCAGTATCTGTCACTTCTTGTTGAGCCTCATCACACTCCATAGGTTTGAGTTTTTGGACGACCTTCCTTTTACGCTTAGGTTCCGGTGTCAGATCATGGTGTGCCTCACTGTCAGACCGCAGTTGTGGTTCCCAAGCTGGATCTGTATCATCAGAAGGAGGTGGGCTTGAAGAAGATGTAGACACCCCCCTTGATCTTTTCCTTGCTAGGGATGTGGAAGACAATGAATGATCATCAGGAGGAGTGGCTTCCAATGATACCTTGGCTTCATTGTCGATTTCCTGATGTGCCCCTACTTCGGGAGGAACAACTATTGTGGGCACTTGTGAACCTCCATGCACCTTTGCTTGCGCATCTCCTTTTGCTGCCTCTCCTTCCACATGTACTTGGGCGTGTACTTGCACATGGTGTTGTTGTTGCGGCTGTGTTGATTCAGGGACATTGCTGCTACTTTCTTGCGATGAGCCAACATCACTGGTCGATGGTGATTGGAGAAGTACACTGACTGCCTCTGAAGCACTCAAGGGCTTTGACTTAAGTTGGCGTGGTGGTGGAGGCACTGAACCCAATGGAGCAGGGGTGCTGCTCCCAGCTTGGTCCCCAGCAGAACCTGCTGCAGCAGGCGTACTTTTTTTTTTGCTCCCAAAAAACGTGGCGGGTGGCACACCAGCCTCCTTGGTACCTTGCTTCTTCTGCTCCTTACTAGCAACTTTCTTGCTAGAGGAGCTACGGAGAACTTTCTTTGGGGGCGGGGCCATCTTCTTCAGAGCAGGTCAGAGAGCAGGCCGCAGTTGCACGAATTGTAGAGTTGTCTGAGGCCAGACGTGACGTCGCGTGACGTTATGCTGCACACACACACCGCTGCAGGACTTCTTCCTGGCACTGGTGGTTCTCTTGAGTCTTGTGCACCTAGCAAAAATGGAAGACAGAGGAACATCAGTTCAGTTATAGAGCACAAAAAAAAATCGAAAAACACTGCAAAATCAGCACAATCCCAATCCATCCATGCCCTCCATAATGTTTAAATTCAAGACAACCCACAGAAAGACTAGGCCCATGCAAGACTCACTAGTACCCCTGGGCATAAATAAAGGTTGAAAAGTAGGCAAAATGGTTGGAGGCCTAACAACAAAGCCTGCATTCAAAATGGCCACTTGCCTGCCAGCACATGGCCAGTGCCTGTAGCTGCACTCAAAATGGCCACCAGCCACATGGCATGTCCCTCCCCATGAACACACCCAAAAATCGAAAAACACTGCAAAATCAGCACAATCCCATTCAATCCATGGCCTCCATGATGTTTAAATTCAAGACAGCCCACAGAAAGACTAGGCCCATGCTAGACTCAAATACCCCTGGTGAAAAGGCCACAAGTACAGGCCCAAAAATCGAAAAACACTGCAAAATCAGCACAATCCCATTCCATCCATGGCCTCCATGATGTTTAAATTCAAGACAGCCCACAGAAAGACTAGGCCCATGCTAGACTCAAATACCCCTGGTGAAAAGGCCACAAGTACAGGCCCAAAAATCGAAAAACACTGCAAAATCAGCACAATCCCATTCCATCCATGGCCTCCATGATGTTTAAATTCAAGACAGCCCACAGAAAGACTAGGCCCATGCTAGACTCAAATACCCCTGGTGAAAAGGCCACAAGTACAGGCCCAAAAATCGAAAAACACTGCAAAATCAGCACAATCCCATTCCATCCATGGCCTCCATGATGTTTAAATTCAAGACAGCCCACAGAAAGACTAGGCCCATGCTAGACTCAAATACCCCTGGTGAAAAGGCCACAAGTACAGGCCCAAAAATCGAAAAACACTGCAAAATCAGCACAATCCCATTCCATCCATGGCCTCCATGATGTTTAAATTCAAGACAGCCCACAGAAAGACTAGGCCCATGCTAGACTCAAATACCCCTGGTGAAAAGGCCACAAGTACAGGCCCAAAAATCGAAAAACACTGCAAAATCAGCACAATCCCATTCCATCCATGGCCTCCATGATGTTTAAATTCAAGACAGCCCACAGAAAGACTAGGCCCATGCTAGACTCAAATACCCCTGGTGAAAAGGCCACAAGTACAGGCCCAAAAATCGAAAAACACTGCAAAATCAGCACAATCCCATTCCATCCATGGCCTCCATGATGTTTAAATTCAAGACAGCCCACAGAAAGACTAGGCCCATGCTAGACTCAAATACCCCTGGTGAAAAGGCCACAAGTACAGGCCCAAAAATCGAAAAACACTGCAAAATCACCACAATCCCATTCAATCCATGGCCTCCATGATGTTTAAATTCAAGACAACCCACAGAAATACTAGGCCCATGCAAGACTCACTACCCCTGGGCATAAATAAAGGTTGAAAAGTAGGCAAAATGGTTGGAGGCCTAACAACAAAGCCTGCATTCAAAATGGCCACTTGCCTGCCAGCACATGGCCAGTGCCTGTAGCTGCACTCAAAATGGCCACCAGCCACATGGCATGTCCCTCCCCATGAACACACCCAAAAATCGAAAAACACTGCAAAATCAGCACAATCCCATTCAATCCATGGCCTCCATGATGTTTAAATTCAAGACAGCCCACAGAAAGACTAGGCCCATGCTAGACTCAAATACCCCTGGTGAAAAGGCCACAAGTACAGGCCCAAAAATCGAAAAACACTGCAAAATCAGCACAATCCCATTCCATCCATGGCCTCCATGATGTTTAAATTCAAGACAGCCCACAGAAAGACTAGGCCCATGCTAGACTCAAATACCCCTGGTGAAAAGGCCACAAGTACAGGCCCAAAAATCGAAAAACACTGCAAAATCAGCACAATCCCATTCAATCCATGGCCTCCATGATGTTTAAATTCAAGACAACCCACAGAAATACTAGGCCCATGCAAGACTCACTACCCCTGGGCATAAATAAAG
This sequence comes from Lissotriton vulgaris, assembly GCF_964263255.1. Taxonomy (NCBI): domain Eukaryota; kingdom Metazoa; phylum Chordata; class Amphibia; order Caudata; family Salamandridae; genus Lissotriton; species Lissotriton vulgaris. The sequence goes on from NC_141697.1 coordinate 173,096,584, forward strand.
GTTGAAAAGTAGGCAAAATGGTTGGAGGCCTAACAACAAAGCCTGCATTCAAAATGGCCACTTGCCTGCCAGCACATGGCCAGTGCCTGTAGCTGCACTCAAAATGGCCACCAGCCACATGGCATGTCCCTCCCCATGAACACACCCAAAAATCGAAAAACACTGCAAAATCAGCACAATCCCATTCAATCCATGGCCTCCATGATGTTTAAATTCAAGACAGCCCACAGAAAGACTAGGCCCATGCTAGACTCAAATACCCCTGGTGAAAAGGCCACAAGTACAGGCCCAAAAATCGAAAAACACTGCAAAATCAGCACAATCCCATTCCATCCATGGCCTCCATGATGTTTAAATTCAAGACAGCCCACAGAAAGACTAGGCCCATGCTAGACTCAAATACCCCTGGTGAAAAGGCCACAAGTACAGGCCCAAAAATCGAAAAACACTGCAAAATCAGCACAATCCCATTCCATCCATGGCCTCCATGATGTTTAAATTCAAGACAGCCCACAGAAAGACTAGGCCCATGCTAGACTCAAATACCCCTGGTGAAAAGGCCACAAGTACAGGCCCAAAAATCGAAAAACACTGCAAAATCAGCACAATCCCATTCAATCCATGGCCTCCATGATGTTTAAATTCAAGACAACCCACAGAAATACTAGGCCCATGCAAGACTCACTACCCCTGGGCATAAATAAAGGTTGAAAAGTAGGCAAAATGGTTGGAGGCCTAACAACAAAGCCTGCATTCAAAATGGCCACTTGCCTGCCAGCACATGGCCAGTGCCTGTAGCTGCACTCAAAATGGCCACCAGCCACATGGCATGTCCCTCCCCATGAACACCCCCAAAAATCGAAAAACACTGCAAAATCAGCACAATCCCATTCCATCCATGGCCTCCATGATGTTTAAATTCAAGACAGCCCACAGAAAGACTAGGCCCATGCTAGACTCAAATACCCCTGGTGAAAAGGCCACAACTACAGGCCCAAAAATCGAAAAACACTGCAAAATCAGCACAATCCCATTCCATCCATGGCCTCCATGATGTTTAAATTCAAGACAGCCCACAGAAAGACTAGGCCCATGCACCACTCACTACCCCTGGTCAAGGCCCCAACAACAGGTCAAAAATCGAAAAACACAAAATTTTACAACAAAAAAAAATCGAAAAACACAGAAAAATCAGCACAATCCCAATTCATCTATGGCCTCCATGATGTTTAAGTTCAAGACAACCCACAGAAAGAATCAGTCCACCCACCACTGGGCAAAAGGCCCCAAAACAGCCCAAAAATCGAAAATCCCAAAATTTTAGTTGCAGCAACTGTAATGCCCCAAACAAACTTACTTGTAAAATTTCTAATCCAACAGTGATCCAAAGAAAGTCAAAAAGGCCTCAAATCCAAAGATCCAGCAGCATCCACAAAAAGTAATCCTTCCAGGTCCACATCCAAATGAAAAGTGACCAGGAGATGGACAAAGCACTGGGAGGAGCCTGCTGAACAGGAACAGGAAGTTGAAGACTATGGGGCACTTCCTTCCTCCCACCCCCCTGCCCCCCTCCCCAAAATGGACTCCTCGCTAAAAAAGTGCAGGCAAATGTCAAACTAAGGAGTTATTCACATAAAAATCATCATTTCTAGAAGGTTTATGCTGCTTGCTGGTGGATTTCTTGCGCAGAATTGCAAATTTATATTTTCGCTCGCCGCATCTCAAATCTCGCAATTGCGAAGTACCGCGAGACGTGATCTCGCCGTACTCGCGGTGACAAGCTATCGCTGGCAAGCCGCGATGACGTAATCGCGCTCGCCAATTCCCGCGGGATCACACAGCAAGATCCAAAATGGCGCAGCACTCGCAAACTATCGAAAAAAACAACTCGGCAAACGATGATAAACGCCGCGCGCCGCAAAAATTGTATCACCAACGCCGCGCGCCGCCAAAAAAATCCGCTGCGTGCGAATTTGCGGATTTTGCGGGAAATCCGCAAATCTCGCGGATTGCGGATTTCCCGAAAATCCGCAAAATCCGCGAGCGGAACGGATTTTCCGCCCACGCTTAGAAATATGGGGGGAGGTGGTCACCCTACTCTTTCACGTACTTTATAATTGACAGCATACTCTTCCTCTTTTTTTTAATAACATTTTTTATTGAACATAGCAATGGATAATCAATGGTACAGAACATCTTTTCATTCTCAATAATCATTTCAATAATTAAAAAGGCTAAAAAAAAAAATATATATATATATATCAGACATGAGACACAAAAATTAGGAAGAGGCGAAGGAATTCATCAAGCACAGAAAGGGAATACAATCAACAATTTTATCAAGAAGGGTCTGTGCAAAATCCGCAATCAATAAAGTGACACTGCAAAGAAGTGCAAAAACCTGCAATAAAGTGCTACTGCAAGTGCAAAAAGCTATAATAAAGTGAAATCTAGAAAAGTGCTAGTGCAGTCGAATGTATAGACCCTTTCCTTATCTCCATCCTTCTTTTTCAGCTCATCCCTCCTTTAATTGTTCCAAATCCCCAAAATACTTCCAATTCCTTTCAAACCTCCTAATAGAACCTACTCTGCCCGCGTATGCTTTTTCAAAAAGACAGATTCTCCTCATCTTATTGAACCATTTTATCAGTGATGGAATTTCCCTTGATTTCCAATTTTGTAGTATTAAAGAGTGAGCGACCGCACATTATATAAATATAAATACCTCTTCAGATTTGTTAAGCCTGCTCCTATCCTTGCTTATACCAAACAAGGCCGCTTCTACCATAGGCGAAAATGATTTTCCAATGGCCAATTCAATTTCCGCAAATATCTCTTTCCAGAAAGACTCCAGCATCGGGCAGGCAAAAAAGGTATGATACCATCCTCCCAGACCATGTGCTAAGCATCTAAAACACTTATTTTCTGTTCCAGGAAACCTTCTTTCCATAGCCTCAGGCGTATAATAAGCTAGCCAACGGGACAAGAAGGCCATCCTCTTATAGTTGGCAGCGCGCAAAGATTTTTTTCCCAGTAAACAGAGAGCCTCCCAATCTTTCAGGGAGAAAGAGCACTGGGTCGAGAGACTTACTTTATTCAAATGTTTATCGATCAGTGGGGATTGACCCGAGCAGTGGAGCAATTTATACCACTGCCCTATCCCGCTGCTCTTCCTTCCGTAAAGGGTATTTAGTAAGTTATTAGGGGCATTCAACAGGCCACTAACATCCTTTTTAATAAAATAAATAATCTGTAGATATTCAAAGGAAGGCGGTCGCCTTAGAATGTTCGTTCTAGTTATAACCTCTTGCCAGCTAATAACCCTATTTTGGACTAGCAAGTCTATCAACTCCCGAAACCCACACACTTCCCATTTTTTAATCTTACACAAACTTATTGGAAGGCCTATTTTACTACATTTAGGCAAACTTAGATACTGGGAACCATCAGAACCATGTTTTTTAAAAAGCAGCAGCAAGCGCGTTTGTGTATTCTTTCAACGTCTTATACCTTGATTTTTTAGGAAGCTTCGCGGTCTTTAAAAAAATTGGGATTTGGGAACCTGTTCTTGCACCATTTTCTCCCCCCAAAAATTATCTCTTGTCTGATAAACCCTCAAAAGACCTGCCACTATGTCAAAAAAAGCAGCTTCGTAATAAGACTTTAGGTGGGGGAACGCTAACCCTCCCTGATCTATTGAGAGTTGTACCGCCGGGAGTTTAATTCTAGGAGTTTTATTACCCCAGATAAATCCTCTTAACATTGTTTCTAACTCTTTAAAAAAAGACAAATTAATTTTTATCGGTACATTAGTAAACAAAAATATAAGTAAAGGCAGAACTGACATTTTAACCATTGACACCCTACCAATCACTGACAATGGAAGCAAACGCCATTTATCTAACAGGTGCTTAATTTTATTTTTCATTGTGATGTAATTCAGGCCAAAAAGCCTATCATACTCTGCAGTTACAAAAATACCCATATATTTTATTGGGTCTCTTCCTGCAGCTTGGACCTGCAAGAAACTAGGGAGAAACCCTATATCTGTATTTAAAGCAAGGACTTCAGTTTTTTTAGCATTTATCTTATATCCCCTGATCTTTTCATAAGCTTTAAATTCTTTCAATAAATTCTCAACTACCTTCTTTTCAGGAGCTAGATAAAGAATAATGTCGTCAGCAAATAATTTTAGTTTAGACATGCCGATCCCTAATCCCCGCCACCAAGGGCTCGATAAAAAAGGTAAAAAGCAAGGGAGATAAGGGACAGCCCTGCCTAGTGCCCCTGGTTACATTAATCCTCCCGGCCTGTTTCGCATTAATTATTACCTGAGCAGATGCTCCAGTATATATATTATGTAGCATCTTAACTATTTGCGCCGGGAATCCAAATTGGCCGAGAGAATAAAATAGGGCTTCTCAATTCACCAAGTCGAATGCCTTTTCGGCATCGACCATTAAAATACAAGCTGGCACCAAATTGGCCTTCAGATAGTCCAATGCCTGAATTAGATATTCCGTATTTGTGGCCATATAGCGTCCTGCAATAAACCCAGTCTGATCATAATGGATTACTTCCTGGGCTGCCAGAACAAATCTTTCTGCCCATATGTTCATGAAAATTTTGTAATCTGAGTTCAAAAGGCTGATTGTCCTGTATGAATTTACATCATCCTTATTTTTATCTTTTTTTACAAAGCATATAATTGTTGATTCTTTGAAAACCCCCAGGAACGTGACCACCTAACTTAATATGGTTAAATAATTTTTTTAGGGGTTGTTCAAGTTCTGCAAGAAATACCTTATAAAATTCAATAGGGTACCCGTCCTGGCCACAGGCCTTGGCCCCGGCAGTTGCCTTGACACTTTTACGAATTTCTAAAACAGTTAATTCACTACCTATTTGAGTCTTCCGAAGTTCTGAGATTTTAGGAATCTCTATATTCACGAAATACTCATGAATCCTTTCTTCCTCTACCTGATAATTTGTGGAATAAATTCTCTTAAAGTGGTCCAGGAAAATCCCGGAGATCTTCTCACTTTCTACCTATTCAATCCCACTCAGAGGGTCCTGAATTTTCACTATATGTGAAGATTCCTGTTTTTTTCTTGCAGAGTTGGCTAGTAATTTCCCAACCAACTGACTGTCTTCGTAAATTTTCTGCTGGAAAGTTTTTGAACTATTTATTTCTTCGAGAATAAAAAAATCCCTTAAACATGCTTTTGCTTGTTCCAATTGATTTGGCTGAAGCTGGACCTGTAATACATATAGCTCCTCGACAGCAGATTGTAGTTTAGCTATTTTTAGCTTTCTCTCCTTCGCCTGGGCGCTTGTGAAAGCAATTATCTTGCCCCGTGCAGCTGCTTTAAACCCACCCAAGACTGAGAAGGGTTCAGCTGAATCTTCATTTATTTCAAAATATTCCACAATCCATGATCTAAATCCTGATACCCAGGTTTGGTCTTGAAGCAAAGTACGATCCAGCTGCCATTTGGGCGCTTCCTATCGACCCCTCCCAAAACAAGATCTAATTCAATTCTGCCATGATCGGAAAAAGGATTGCATCCAATCTGATTTTTTGAGATCTTGATATCAAGAAAAAATCTATTCTGGATGCAGTCCGGAATCGATGAGAATAGCATGTAAACAGCTCCCTCTCGACATTCCTGGAACGCCAAGGATCCCGTAATTGGTATTCACATACGAATGCTTCGAGAGAGCCTTTAGTTCTGGGCTTCAGCTGTTTTTTATTTTTATTTGAAGTGTCCCTTTTCAGATCTTGGATAAAATTAAAATCCCCTCCACAAATAATCTGTCCTTGGACACCTCTTAAAGCCTCATGAATTTCTTTCAGAGCAGAAACATCATCAAGAATAGGGCCGTAATAGTTCACAAAATTTAGAGCTTTCCCATGAAGTTTAACTGAAACCCAAAGCCACCTACCTTTGGAGTCCCTTTTGATCTGGATAAACTCCCAGGGTAGATTCCTAGAGAAATAAATTGCTACCCCTCGCTGGGCAACCCCTGCAGATGAAAAAACACCTTGACTAAAATATCTCGCAATAAACAGATTAGGGTCATTCGTTTTCAGGTGTGTCTCTTGAAAGTAGACCACCTGAGGATTCAGTGAGATTACCCACTTCAAGAGAGCCCCATACTTTTGTCTGTTCAACATACCATTAGCATTAATTGACAGGATCTTACATACATCAAAATTCATCTTGAGAGAAATTTCTTGTCCTTGTTAAGTACCTAATGCTAAAAAAACAACTATTACATCCATTACCTATGTTCCTTTTTACTGCATTTCCCACCCCCTTGGCACACCCAACCCAGGAATGTGAAAACACCCTGTACTTCCACGCAGACCACATTCCTCCCTCCCTTCCTTCTTAACTGGGTGTCTTCTTCCTACACCCTTAGTGACCCGTCTTACTGGACCCACCCTGTTTTTCACGATATTTCTTATAAAGCGCTAGTTCACCCTATGCCTTTGCTCACCTTTTTTTTTTTTTTTCTTTCCTTTCCCCTTCCCTTCCTCTTCCCCGCAAGATACCAAGAGAAGACATAAAAACATTGCACAAAGAAGGGGGAAAAAGGCAAGAACACAAGAGAGAAAAGATAAATTCCTTCCTCACCCTTTCTCTCCCTACCCCCTGAGGAGATCTCCTTCAAAAGAGATTGCGCCTCATCTAGATCCGAAAATAGAAAAAACTTTCCCTTGAACAGAACTTTCAGCTTCGATTGCTGAGCAATCGAAGCTTGGGCACCGTTTGCTTTGAATAGCTGCAGAAGTTTTACAAATTCTTTCCTTCTTTTTGCTGCTACCGCTGTCATATCGGAAAAGATCCTACATTTTATAGTTTCAGTCACAGCAAATTGGCGTTGCTGATAGGCTTTTGAAAGAATCCTCTACTTGATCCTATAGTCCGCAAAGTTCAGTAAAATAGTTCTCGAAAATGTTGAATTTGCGAACCTCTGTGCCGGGACTCCATGGGCCCTAGTTATAGTCAGGTCTCCCTCAAACTCAGGTAAAACTGCTTTCTGGATGAAGGAGTTGACCCATTGGACAGTATCAGAGCCTTCTGTTCCTTCCGGAACCCCCACAATTCTTAAGTTTGATCTTCGTGAGTGGTTTTCGAGCTCCTCCAGCTTGTTCTCCATAAAGATCCTCTTCTTTGCTGCTTCCTTAGCCTCCCCCATAGCTAGATTCATATGATCCTCGAGGACAGAGATCCTCCCCTCTTCCTCTTGAACTCTGATCGGGAGCACCATGGATAACTCTTCCAATTTATCCATCCTGGCATGGAGAGCAGCTAACTCGGTTTGTTGGTTGTTCTTTATTTCCCGGATTTCGTCCAGGATCAGGTTTAGCATCTCGTGAATATCTAACTGATATCTTGCTTCCGAACTGGGTAGACTAGAGTCTTCTATCTCTTCTGCTCCAGATACTTCATTTCGTCGAGTCTCCCCTTCCATAGTTTTCTCCTTTGTTGCTATGTGGGGGGTTTGCGGTGCAGATATCAATAAAGCCTCAGATCTTTGATCATCACCCTCCATTAGAGCAGAGTCTCTGAGGTCAACAATGTCAATGGAGACAATGGAAGATTGTGAAGGAGGTGGCGGGAGAGATTTCGGGGAGGTTTTTTTAGCAAATAGAGGGAAGTTTCTCAGTTCCTTTCCTTTCCTCCTCTATCACTCTTCCTCTTTTCCTCTGCTACCTGAGATGGAGCTAAGACCGAGACCGGGGTAGGAGTGGGATTCTGCGCTTGAGCCCCTGCCTCTGGTTGATCCACAGTATCCAAACTTTTACACCCCTCTATGGCTATTTTCCTGTGCCCTTCGTCTAGCAGGGAGGGAGAGGGGGGGGAAAGTTCATCCTCCGAGGATGCCGGCGTAGTGTCTTCAGCTGAGTTCTCCTCTCTAATCCTGTCTTTGCTTTTCTCTTCTTTGGCTGCCTTACATGCAGCTTTTTTGGCTTGAGCAAGTAGAGTCCTTGCCTTTGAACGAGTGGCCATCTCGACTTTGCTTAATTTTACTGCATCCTCTCCCTCCTTCATGGGCTTACCCATTGTGGTCTCTCCCTTTTTTACTCTTTCTCCCCCTTCTCTCCTTCACCCCCCAGATTCCAAGGTTATTTCAAAGTTATTTCAGCTTTTAGTAAAAAAAGAGAGAAAAAAAAAGAAGAAAAAAAACCCTGGTCCTGGTCCTGAGATCTGTTGCTATAGCGGGCTCAGGGGGCAGGTAATGTCCTATAACAATCCACAGTCTGCAGTCCGCAAGTAGCTGCCCCCCCAAACAGCCCAAACAGCCGCTCACCTCAAAGGCAGAAGGTAAAAGGTAAAAGAGATACGCTCAAGCTGATCACCAGCAGCGCGCCTGGTAGCTGATATTGCGAGGCACCTCCTGTAGAACACACACTCCACTCCACAATCCGTCCGGACACACGCGATGACAGAAACTGCAGCAGCCTTCTCGGCGTTTATTTTTAACCTCCGCCGATGTCTGATATCCCATATCTAATGCCTTTTCCGAAGGATTACTCTGATTAGCCTCGAGGCAGGGAGCTCCGGTCCAGAGCAGCTAGCGTCCCGCCGTCGCCATCGAGGGTGGAGTCCAGGTTCTGGGTCACGGGAGACTACGCAGAGGCGTGGTTCTCTACAGCCTCCATCCACAGACTCAGCATACTCTTCCTCCTCGAAAGTGACCCCCTATCCAACCCTTGGTGATATAAACTGCATGTTGTTGGAAATTCAGGCCATGGTTCATTGAAGAACTATTCTCTGAAGTTCTGAAAGCACCACACATGCTCATGACAATATGTTATTACTTTTGGTAGTGTAATAAACAGTATTATCATGCCCAATGTCTATCTGCATATTTTATAGCCAAAACTTGCTTTTGACATTTTCTTTTCTTCTGCATTCGGAAGTGGAATCTGTAGGGGAAAACATTCTATTTCTGTCAACAAAGTTTTGCAAAGGCAGAAAAAATTACAACTACATAAAGTTTTAAAGTTTGTCACATTTGCAAAGTTGTATCTGTTGATGTAAGAAACTTGGTTATTAGTTGAGAAGGGTGGAAGCTCAACTCTTTTCATCAAGACACTCCTTGTCAGGGTGAACCACAAAAATCAGTAAATAAAGCAGTGCTTAACCCTCAAGTAGCAGGCTTAACTTAAAGGCAGTGTGTAAAGTATTTATGCAGCACTCAAACAGTAATAAAGTGAAAACTCAATACAATAAAAAGTGAGTAAAATGTAACACATACAACAAAATGAAAAAAATCCAATCAGTAGAACTGAAGTTATTACTCTCCAATGTTCTCAGTGACAATAATGCCAAAACCACAAAGTGCCACTCACTGGTATTCGGTCACTCCGGACGGGTAAAGTCACAAATTCAGGTTAACCACGGTGGAGTGCAAGTCTGATACAGGGATCAGGTTAGTCTTGGTGATGAGGTTTACCTTCAAATAGTCGAAGTCCACATGGAGAGCCTCCGCTGGAACTTTTTGTCGGCATGCGCCGGGGTCCAAGTCCATTATCAGAGCAAGGAGCACGTGTGGTTGATGCTGGTGGGTACTGTTTTAGAGAAAAGAACAGGGTGCCGCTGGCGCAACAGTCATACCTTATGCAGATGGTCTCTTGGTCACATTGAGCCCAACAACTCTGGAAGTTCACTTTTAAGATAGTTTAGAGACAAGAAGAGTACGAGTTGATGCCAGCCATGACCCCAGTACCTGGGAGTCACCTCTTGGGAATACGGACTCACTCTAGCAGAGTCCTGCAGCTTGGCCCAAGTAGCCCCTGGTGGAGCTGGTCAGCTGTGAAGTTGGTAGGAAGTCCTCTGAAAGCTTTTTGTGTCCCTGTGGCTCAAACAGGATTTCAGGCAACTGAGATACTTCTGAGGATCCTGGGTTCAAGGCAAGAAGGTCCAGTCTTCCTTCTTCAGTCAGCAAGGCAGTCCTTCTTCTGTATATTCCACAGATTCAGAAGGTGTCGCATTTATACCTAGAACCAGCCTTGAGTGGGGGGGGGGCAATACCTAGCCTACTCCCAAACTGGTTCTGTTCAGTTCTTCCCCTTCTCAGGGGTTTCACTCCAAATGGTCTAGGGTGGCAAAGGAAAGGGCAGGCAGGTGTCACATTCCTTTGGGTGTGCTGAAGGCAGGGTGCTATGAAGTGAACTGGGGTGGCTGAGTGAGCTAAAGAATGGTGATGGATTAAACACAGATCAGTTGACTGGGGGTGAGTGTTTGATTTACTCAAACACTACGTCCATCATCCCCTTTTGTATCGCTTTGTTCGCCCTAAGTTGGCAGGGTATGCTCAGACGTGAGTCCCTTGCTTAGTTGGCCACTGGATTCAAGATAGCGTTGCTGATGAGGAGTATGAATCCAAAACCGGTCACAGGATGCTTGTTTCCGGTCCAGGGAAGACATGGTTGGCAGTTCGAGCTGGACTGTTCACATGAGGCACAGGGTCAGACTGATTTGCATTTGGCCATGTCTGAACTGGGGTGGCTGAGTGAGCTAAAGAATGGTGATGGATTAAACCCAGATCAGTTGACTGGGGTTGAGTGTTTGATTTGCTCAAAGGCTCCGTCCATCATCCCCTTTTGTATCGCTTTGTTAGCCCTAAGTTGGCAGGGTATGCTCAGATGTGAGTCCCTTGCTCACGTGGCCACTGGATTCAAGATAGCCTGGCTGATGAGGATTATGAATCCGAAACTGGTCCCAGGATGCTTGTGTCCGGTCCAGGGAAGGCATGGCTTGGCAGTTCAGGCTGGACTGTTCCCATGAGGCACAGGGTCAGACTGATTTGCATATGGCCATGTCTGAACTGGGGTGGCTGAGTGAGCTAAAGAATGGTGATGGATTAAACCCAGATCAGTTGACGGGGGTAAGTGTTTGATTTGCTCAAACGCTCCGTCCATCATCCCCTTTTGTATCGTCATGAAGTGTAATCAGGGCAGGGTACAACTCCTCCCCAGTCATCCTGTCACAGCCTTCCATGACCGGAAGGTATACACAACAAACCAGGGGAGAACCATTTAGTGTAATGTGACTACTGGACACTGGCATAAAGGCACATTTTGTTTAGATAGGAAAAGTGCAACTTTTTATAAGTGGCATTTTTAGAATAGTAACTTAAAATCAGGCTTTACAATTGAAAAGCATTTCAAATGTAAAATTCAAGCGAGTACAAGAAGCATTTCTATAGCCATTCCCAAACTGAATTTATCTCTTAATATAATATTTATAATTATATACCAGTGTTAGCCTATGAGAGACATAACCTTGGAACAGTGACAAACGACTTTAGGAGTTATTCACTGCAAGAGCATGTGAACTTAAGAACATATGTCCTAATTTTTAAATGCAATGCACAATGCCCCATGAACTGATATCCCCTACCTTTGGGTGACATGTGTATCAAAATGTTTATTTGGCCAGGTCAAAATTGCAGTTTAAAATTGCATTGCAGGTACGAGTGGCAAGCCTTCTCTAGTCAGTGGCACAATGAGTTGCAAAGCCTACTCGTAGCATTAAATTGCAGGCCCTAGATACATGTAGCAGCATACATATTTGGAAGGTAGAAGTACAGTATTGTGCCAGTCATTAGACCAACAAAACAATTTCAGCAAAAATAAGGGGTGAAGGCAAACATTATGGGGCAATACCACACCAAGAATAACAGATCTAACAGTAAGTAAAAATTCTGATAGGAAATACATTTTGTAGAAGACTTTTCTGAATAAGGGCCTACTTTACATATATAGGCAGGTAGCTTGTTTCTTCATCAGGTAGATGGAGTAAATTACTCTATCACCCTGATGGAGGTGTCACTTGCATACTATGGAAATGACCTTCAAACTGTCACTTCAGTTCCTGTCAATGCTGTTTACCGTTTGGCACAGGGCAACATCAGCATGACGGAGCACTGCACCAAATTTTTTTCTATTTTATTTTCAACATAAAAAAACCCTAAAGAGGGATTTTCTTTTTGAAACCCCGTGATTTTTTGGGGGGGCCTAGGGGGTCCTTGTGGGACCCCCTGAGCAGGCCTAGGGGGTCAGGGTGATTCTACCCTGCCCCCTTTTTGAGTTCTACACCTTTTGTTTTTCTGCTTTCCTGTGCCTCAGTCTACAGAGGCACAAGATGGCTGCCAACAATTTCTGTTTTGGAGTGTTGACAGACATTGGCAGCCAATCAGAATGCAGCTCGCGCACGCGAAGGTCCGCGTACGTACGGTGCGCGGACGGTGCGCGCCTATATATATATACTTTTTTTCAAATTCGATTTTCACAACAACTACTGGAGGGATTTACACCATTTAACCAAAAGCGTGATATGCGTACCAGACCCTACCATTTTCCAAAATTTGGTGTAATTCCGTTCAGCGGTTCGGGCTGTAGCCGTGTCTAATCGTCCTATGGAAATTAACATGGGGAAAACACGTTTTGGGACCCCCTTTTTTCTCGGCCCCGCTTGACGAATCTTCCCGAGACTTTCAGGGAAGGAGCGGAGCGGGCCATCTTCTTTGAGAAATTTGCGGAGATTCATCAACCGGCGCCAAAGTTATTCCCAATAGAATGTTGCGGATTTCCTATGAAAACTAGGTCCTAACTATAACTACCTACTGGCGACCGCCAGTAGGTAATATATAAAACCAAAACCATCTTTATTCGGCTTTCGTAATTCATAGAAAACCATAAAAGCACAGATAAAAACATAATTTTAAAAAAGACAGTTGTAGAATAGCATAATACAATACGTACATAGTATCAGCGATTAGTTAAGATTAAGATTGCTACGATGGCGCACACAAAATTTAATAAAACAGGCTACAGATTTAGCATGTAATTCATTATCTAAAAATTCAAGTGCCAAAAAAGCTGGGCGGCAAGCTCGAGGTCTCATGGTTCTTAATATCGGAACTATCCAGCGTTTACGAGGGGTTACAAAATATATACAAAACAATAAGGTATGAATTGAGCATTGTGGGGCCAAAGAATCACACAGGCAGGGTGCTAAATTCCTTGTCCAGTTGTTATGATGGGGGAAAGAAATCAGCCGATGAAAACTGGTAAATCTTAATCTAATTTGCAGAAACTTTTCATACTTATTAAAATTAAACATCAAATAGGGCTGCATGGAGAGAGTCATTTGTACCGCTAACAAGTGTTGAATTGAAGGTTTCCCTATTTCTTGGGAGAGTCGTAGCTCACCAAGATGGGAAATGCACAGTTTTTTCAATTCTTTCCTTGGCACTTCGGAGATACTTGATGGATTTGTAAAATATCTCTGGAGGCCTAGGTCCTCCAAAAAAGACCTTACGTATGCTAACCATCCTATTTTCTCCCTATTTTCTAATGCCATACAATCCTGGATAAGGATGCGTGTCCGTTCACACTGCTGTGTGGTCCAAATGCGCCTCCATAACATGATAGGTTGGATCTGTAAGGTATCAGAAATATAGTCCAGCCCTAGCTCTACATGGCATCCATAAGTCGTGGTACTTTGTGGGACTGCGAGTAAATAGCGCAGGAAGGAATTTTCCACTCTCTGTATGTCGTCCGTATTTGAGTGACCCCACAGCCCTGAACCATAGCTCGAAATACTGGTGCACTTTGCCTGATAAAATTTTAGCATTTCTTGTGGGGGTCTCTTGCCTAACTTCTGTGCAAATGCCACCAGTGCGAAAGTGGCCCTAAGAAACTGTAGTTTCCTGGCCTGTATAGCCGCTGCCCATTTGAGCTTGTAGTCTATTAGGATCTATTAGGATCCCTAGATATGGATATGTATTCGTACACTGCAGGCTACTGTTGTTAACAAAAAAAATTCTCTGGTGTTCTTTGGTCTAGGACCAGCATGCATGGTGAATGTCTTTTTTATGTTGATTCTAAGGTTGAGGGAATTCATAAAATTACAGTATTTGTCCAACGACCGCTGGAGCTGGACTGGCGTCTTGCCAAAATCACAGCGTCGTCGGCATAGAGTAACGCCGGAATTGGCCGATGACGTATTGTTGGCAAGTCATGACTTCCCTTAACCATCTCCATTTCCAGCCCATTGGTATAGAGAGTAAATAGGAAGGGGGCCAGTACACAACCTTGTCTGACCCCCCTCTCTATCCTAAATGGCTCAGTGAGTTCCCCCCCTTTTCCGTACCTTACTCTCGCTGTTGCCTCTGAGTAGAGTTCTCTCAAGAAGTTCACCAACGGGAGGTCCACTCCCATGTCCACTAAAATTGCCCACAGTTTGGAGTGACCGACGCAGTCGAAGTCTGCAGTCAGGTCAACGTGGACCATATGTAGAAACCCTTTTTTTGCTGAAACGTACTTCCCCATGAGGAGTGAAAGATTTAGTGCCTTGTCCACTGTAACTAGACCCTCTCGGAACCCGTATTGGAGATCAGAAATTATACTCTCTTCGCTTGGCAAATCCTGCAGACGATCTAACAGGATTCATCCAGCGATTTTTGTGAGACTAGTAACGATATTGGTCTATAACAAGTGAGACTCTGTCGGTCTCCTTTTTTGAAAATTGGGAGCAAAATTGATGTGGACCACGAATTAACCAGACCAACCTTCCTGGCGGCTTTTAGGACTGTGAGTAAAATTGGGGACCATAAATCAGGTTTGTGTTTAAAGAGATCTACAGGGACCCCATCGGGTCCTGGGGTTTTGATGTTTTTAAGGCGTGAGTTACCTCCTTCTGATCATACATAAGCTGTATGGGAAAGCTTGTTTGCAGTGCGGCCTCCCCTCGGGCCGGTGCATCATCCTCTACTTGTTTGAAAATTTCCGTGAAATGATGCACCCAAGTTTGGGAGTCCACTGCTACATCCAATTTTAGGGAATCGTTAGGTTCAGAGAAAAATGGAGATTTAACAGTTCTCCAAAAAGTAGTCATATCCTTAGTCTGACAGCTTACATGCAATTTGTTCCACAAGTTATATTTGATCTGAGATTTCCGGTTTTTCTGTACAACGTTGTAAGCTCTCCTCAAAGTGACAATTTCATTCTTGTCCCTTTCATCCTTGCTTAGTGCCAATTTTAGTTCCTTGTGAGATTTGGTACATTCCGAATTAAACCATCCCTTCCTAGGACTTCTTTTCATTTTTCTTTCCTGAGTTAGTTCTTGTTTAATATTTTGGTAATGGTCGTGTAGCTAAGGAGAATTTGTTCGGGAGTGGATTCGGGGTCTAAGCAGGTATAGACTGAAGGCAAAGCTCTCTTTATTACCCTAGCCGTGACTAGCTCTTGATCGACCTTGGCCCATTTTAGAGAAAAGCCGTTAAGCCTATCGATGTTCAGATATCGTTGGTCTAATTGGGTCCAATAATCCACATCTATCGAAAATAAGGGACTACTTACTGTCATATTACTAGGGAAGTGATCACTTATAGGTCTAGTTATTGTCTCGAAGTTTAAGAGTGTTGGTGAACTACAATGGGAGATAAATATGTAATCAATTAAAGTTGTAGCTCCTCTCCCGCTGAAAGTTGGGGCAAAGGGAACTGGGGAATTGACTAGTTCATTAACAAACCCTAGGTCCAAAGAGACCATAAGTTCGTTCATTCGATCTCCTACACTCGTGTGTGCGAAGTGTGTTGGATGGTCCCCAGCCTCATCCTCAATTGCACAGGTATTTGTATTACTTTTTTTGCATAGAGATAAATTAAAATCACCCCCACATATCGTTACTACCAGTTTGTCAGAGTGCTTCGAACTTAGTCCTTGGATTAACAATGAAACCTTCTTTAAAATATCAATTAACTTGGTTGAATTTACATTATTATAAAAATGTATCAAAAGATAAACGGACACCTTGCTTGCAAACATCAAATTACCTGATAGTTACTTTCTAGCGCCACTACCTCGAGTTTTTCCACGGGCAGAACATTTGATATATACATTAATAAGCCCCCTTTTGGCCTTTCAGCAGCAGATTGCATAGCCGCTGAAAAGAAGGCTTTATATCCAAGTAGGTGAACTGGGGTGCACAGCCAAGTTTCTTGCAGCCCTATGATGTTGTGCTGCATCACTAGTGACAGCCAGTTTTCATTAACAATTTTGGGGTGCAGGCCTGCTACGTTCCAAAAAAGGATGTCCAGTTTTAAGGCTATTGTCTTAACGGGTGGGAGTCTTTTCTGTGTGTGGGATTCCCCACATGGAGTTAATGGTGGATTTGAAATATTTGGGGAGCATGTTCTAAGACGATCGCCTAAGTCATAGGATTCTGATCTCAAGGCCTCACTAGTTGTAGTTTGAGTTTTCATAGTATCGGTTGCTGAGACTACTTGTATGGGCCCAAAATTTACAAGGTCCTCTCTAATTGGCATCTGCGTGACACTCCCAAATCTTTCCCCTGCCGCCACCAGACCCAGTCACTCATTGTCATCCAGCCCTGATAAGGCGCTAAATCTATTGTAAATAGGAATTGGCTGTAGGGGCCGTTGGGCTGTGTAGGGATTACTCATGTCTGAAAAGGGGAAATTTAAATTTGTTGGTGGGTAAAAAAAAAACAACGGTAAGATGTTAATACCTGCGTTATTAGTGGTATAGGTCCTGCCTATATTCAGGATTTCCTTTACCAATCGGGGAGAACTAAATGTCATCAATACGCAGTCCCCCACCATGGCCTTTTCCCTTGCCCCCACCCATTGGACTCGCCTAACCATCTTGAAATCTTGATAGAGATGTCTGTGCAGTCCAACCCTACTGCCCACCTAATGGAGCGACTTGTTCTTGAGGGCTGTCCATGTTTCCTCACTGGGGGATTGGTTGGGGGGTACATTGCCTAAAATATTTACGTAAGGAGTAGCTTCCGGTGGGAGGTCCAGGTGAGGGTCTACAGTCCTCTGTACAGTCTGGCGCGAGATAGAGGGCTGATTTTGGAATGAATTTTGGGGGGGAGAAGGGACTTGTGCGCGGGCTGTCGGTGACTGCCTGTCAGCCTGGTTGATATGAATCTTTTTATCCTGGTAGGTGGGCTCGGAGGGTGCCTTTTTTGTTTGTAACCCATCATTTCCGTATATGTTTTGATTCGCTGGCTGAGTAATTAAGGTCGTACTAGGGCCTGATTCAATGGGTGTGGATATGTTCGCTGAGCTTAGTTTGGTCTGTAGAATGGTTTCTATGTTGGTCATTCTAGTGGTTATCTTGGTCTAACCTGACTCTTATGTATGAATCGAGTCTTTCCACAAGAGCTGTCAGTTTCAGTATCTCAGGATGAGCCTGTGTGGTAGTGATGCTCGAGCGATTACTTCTCTTTTGTGGTTGAGTTTTGGATCTTGCTACATATTACCTCTTTAGTGGGGCAGTTTTCTGGTGTTTAGGCGTACTAGGGGGAGGGTGGATAACAACTGGTCCCACTTCGTTATAGATGTTGTTTCTGCTAGCGTCTATTTTTCTTGGTTTGTTCTTGGATTTTTTTTGAGGTGGTTGGGTGGGTGACTCACTGCTGATTAAGTGGATGCTATCAGAAGGCGATAGAATACAGCCGTGTGATCTCGCCCCACAGGTCACGAGACCCCTACTCACCCCACCACCTCTATTACCCCTCCGCAACGCTCCGTATCCAGGTACACAAGTGGAATCCAACACAACAGCGTCCGTGACGACAGGAACCCCACCCCTCTCTCTCTTACAGGGACCAATCAGGAGTGACGAAGGACCGGAAGGACTACCCCATGACCCCGGAAGTCCCACCTACCTGCCGACGGCCGGATACAGAAAAGACGGAAGAGGAGAGGCAGGAGTCGTCGAAGGATCGTGGCAGGAGATTTCGGCTGGAGCGGTGACAGAAGGTGAAGACGGGAGCGGAGACATCGAGGAGTGGTCCGAAGACTGGTGGAGTCCCACGGAGGTGGCTGAAGAGCGGCCGTAACTCGGAGGAGAGTTGCGGCGGAGCGCGTGAGTACCAGTTACCTTTAAGCACGCTAGGTGCTCAGTGTAAATAGTACGACCCCCCCTTTGTATAAATATTCCCGCTATCCTAGGCACGTCACTGGTAGCTCTTGAACACCTTTTGTAAATTAGCACTTGACACTGTATAAAGAGCACAACCCTGTGTCCACCATCCTGTACACCTCTTACGCTTTACCTTCCCTGAATCCATCCCATACCTCCCTCACTCCCGTTTCTACTCCTCTCACGACCGGGTAACGGTGTTGGTATCGGACCTCGAGTCCCAGAGTGACTAACGGTTCCTCTCTCTTATTGCCCTCCGAGGTGCCTTCCGACCATCCCGAGACGGCTACACCCAAGACCCGGAAGCCACTTGGACCCTCACAACATCAGGAGGAGCAAGAAAATGGACTCATCTCCCGTGTTGGGTGTTATACCTTGGACTTTCACTCCCCTTGTCTTACTACTCTGAGAACAATAAAAACACTATAGCCCACTATATCCGGCCTCCTCGCCTGCTTTTTCAGTCCGCCGACCGCCCACGATCACATCTGGTGTCAGAAGTGGGATCTCCTGGAGGTATGGAGGCCGTGATGAAGAGGATGGTGGAATCCCAGGAACAACTGGGAAAGTTAATGGAACAGTTCCTAAAGACCGCTGAGGACGACCGTGGTCAACTCCACGATGTACTGAAGGGACAGGGAACCACCCACGAGCAAGCTATGGGGAAATTGACCGATGTCCTGGGTCATCAGAGACCCCTGACCTCTCTGCCTTCAGTGGTTCTCCAGAAATATGTGCCGGGTGATGACCCGGACTTCTTTTTTACCAACATTGAGCGGCTAGCGCAGGCCGCCTCCTGGCCTGTTGACCGTTGGGGTCATTATCTGGGCCCCTTACTGACTGGCGACCTACAGGCCGCGTATCAACAGGCCAACATACAAGGTAATAATCCGTATGCCGACATCAAGAAGTGTATTCTCGAAAGGCTGGGCATTGATGACGAAACCTACCGGGTACGGTTACGCCAAGCAAAGGAAGGGCCACAAGCAACTCCCAGAGCCCTTTCCTTCTGGATCAAGGACCTAACCAATAGGTGGCTGAGACCCGAGGCCTCTACCAAGGAGGAAATACTTGAGAAGATTTATTTGGAACAATTCCTGTCGTCGTTGCATCCAGGCACACAAAGATGGGTACGCCAACATGCCCGTCTTACCCTAGACGCGGCAGTGGAAATCGCAAGCGCCTATAGCCGCGCCCAGGAGGTTCAGCGAGGCAAAGAGGAACACCCACATAAACCTCACATCACTACAGGCGTCCGGCCTCACCGTCCGCCTGTACCGAGAAGACCAGAGCCGGTCCCGTTATTCCCCCCCCCTGTTTTGCAACGACCTATCAACCCCGGACCCCAATGTTACAGCTGAGGGGGTTTTGGAAACATCGCCAGGGTGTGCCCTCACAAAGACGAGCCGATGGAGGTAGGCCTAGCCCGGAATTATGTATGCTCTGTACCCGGGGTAACACCACCCCCATTTCGTTGTCCGGTGAACTTTGATGGACAAACCCTCATGGCCCTGACAGACACCGGGTGTCGACAGAGCGTCCTCAGACCTCAAGACTTGAATCACCCTATCAGCCCTTCATCCGATATGGTCGCTATCCAATGCGTCCATGGTGACACGAGGAAATACCCAACCACTCAGGTACATGTCCAGCATCCCAAGGATCCCGGAACCACCCTCACCGTTGGACTCATACCCGCACTCCCTGAACAGGCTATCTTGGGAAGCGACTATCCCGGATTACCAGGACTACTGCAGGACACAACTGAGTCCCTGACCCACTGGTGGGAAGAAGCACCCTTTCCACAGGGGTTGTCCTCCCCTGTGTTGGCGCACAAACCCCATAAAACAAAAACACAGAAGAAGAAGGAAAAGAGAGAACACACCGGGGTGTTCCCCGTGATCCCGGATGAACACCCTTGGCAGACTGACCGAGAATTTAGAGCTGCACAGCAGGAGGATCCAGTCCTTCAGGAGGCGTGGGAAAGGGCATTAGACCACGAGGATCCCCTTACCGTAGGTCCCTACTTCTTCAAGAGGAATGGGTTACTGTACCGCAAGGGAGGGCCCCAACAAAAGCCTCAACTTTTGATCCCTGGTCCCTTTCAAGAGAAAGTTCTGTTCCTGGCCCATAGCCACCTCCTAGGGGGTCATTTTGGCGACAAAAAGACCAGCCAAACGATTCTAGACAAATTCTACTGGCCTGGGATACACCAACATATCAAGAAGTATTGTAAAGAATGTCCAGTGTGTCAGAAACACAGCAGATACCGACCCCCTAGGGCGCCACTACAACCCCTTCCTGTCATTGATGTCCCGTTCAGCAGAGTGGGGATGGACATTATAGGGCCCCTGTTACCTTCACGCAGTGGTTGTCGCTACGCCCTGGTTATAGTGGACTATGCCACACGTTTCCCTGAAGCCCTCCCTTTGCGACAGCCCACCACCCAGAATATTGCCAAAGCCCTCATTACTGTATTCACTAGGGTGGGATTTCCCCGGGAAATTCTGACTGATCAGGGTACTCCATTTGTCTCCGCTCTGATGAAACAGGTATGCTCCCACCTAGGGATTAAACAGATCAGAACCTCGGCATACCATCCACAAACCGACGGGCTGGTCGAGAGATATAACGCCGCACTGAAACAGACCCTTAAAAAGCTGCTGGGGTTAGAAGCCAAACGGTGGGAGGATATGCTACCCCTTGCCCTGTTCGCCATCCGTTGCACAACCCAGAGTAGCACTGGGTACTCGCCATACGAGCTGTTATATGGGCGACCCCCTCGTACCCTGCTAGACATGGCCCAAGAAGCCTGGGAAGCTGAACCAGACCGTACTCGCCCCCTCCCGAATACATGAACAACCTAAAAACCCACCTATCTGTGATAAGAGACATAGTCCGACAGAATCTAGAGAATGCACAAAACAAACAGAAAGGGCAGTACGATAAAGGCACGAAACCACGAACCTTCTCCGTAGGTGATTTGGTATTACTGATGTTGCCATCCTCCGACCAAAAGCTCCTAGGACAGTGGCAGGGCCCTTATACCATCCTTCGTCAGGTGACCCCTGTCACTTATGAATTAGACCTAGATCCCACGCGTGGTGTAACACAAATATATCACGTTAATCATTTGAAGAAATGGGAAGGACCTCGTCCGGTCTTGTCCGGATCCATCACCCCGGTTCCCCTCTCCTTCACACCCTGTATAGATCCCGATGTCACCCCACAACAGCACCACGACCTCGAAACTGTCCTGTTTCCCCTACGACAGGTTTTCTCTTCTTCACCTGGTCATACCACCATCACAGAACACGCCATACAAACGGTACCTGGGAAGGTGGTCCGACAAAGGCCGTATCGGGTCCCCGAAGCCCGCAGGCAGGTTATACGGAGAGAAACAGAACAGATGCTGAAGATGGGTATAATAGAACCGTCAGTGAGCGAGTGGAACTCCCCGATCGTCCTTGTACCCAAACCTGACGGGTCTGTCAGGTTCTGTATTGACTTCCGCGAAGTCAATAAGATATCCTCCTTCGACACCTATCCGTTGCCATGGGTCGACGAAAGTGTCGAACGCATAGGAAAGGCCCAGTAAATTTCCACGCTAGACCTCTGTAAGGGGTATTGGCAGATACCCCTCAGAGAGGAGGATAGAAAAAAGACGGCCTTCTCCACCCCTGAAGGATTGTACCAATTCCTAGTTCTCCCTTTCGGTCTTCATGGCGCCCCGGCCACGTTCCAACGGGCCATGAATCACATCCTACGACCACACTCTATATATGCCGGCGCGTATCTAGATGATATTGTTATTTATAGCGATAACTGGACACAACACCTGGAACACCTCCACCAGGTCATCACATCCTGGGGTCCTATGGGTTCACCATAAACCCCGCCAAAACCACCCTAGCGGCACAAACAGTAAAGTATCTAGGATACCTCCTGGGTGAAGGACTGATAGGACCCCAGAAAAGCAAAATCGAAGCAATCCACTCCCTTCCCTTTCCCCAGGCCAAAAGAGATCTCCGTGCTTTTCTGGGCCTCTTGGGATATTACAGACGGTTCGTGCCAAACTTCTCCCAAAGAGCAGCCCCCCTCACAGACCTTCTAAAGAAATCCACTAAAACTGACACCCTCCTTAGGACCCCCACGCCGATATTGTGGCAGGCGTTTTCCGATCTGAAAAACGCTCTGACATCCAGTCCCGTATTGGTGAGCCCGGATTACTCACAGCCCTTCATACTCCAGACGGACGCCTCAGAACAGGGACTGGGGGCAGTGCTGTCACAAAAAGATCCTCAAGGAAACGAGAAACCTATACTCTACCTCAGTAGGAATCTATTTCCGCGAGAAAAAAGCTATGCCGTGGTAGAAAAGGAAGCCCTGGCAATCAAGTGGGCTGTAGAGAGCCTCCGATACTATCTGGAAGGGAGACAATTCACAATCTATACAGACCACGCTCCCTTAGAGTAGATGGCTCGAAACAAGGGCCACAACGATCGAGTCCTCCACTGGTTTCTGTCCCTCCAACCCTATCATTTCACAACTATACATCGAAAGGGCCTGGACCAGGGCAACGCAGACTATCTCTCTCGCTACCCTGTAACTCCACCGGGTATAAGAAAGACAGCTAGGGGAAGGGAATGTGATCTCGCCCCACAGGTCACGAGACCCCTACTCACCCCACCACCTCTATTACCCCTCCGCAACGCTCCGTATCCAGGTACACAAGTGGAATCCAACACAACAGCGTCCGTGACGACAGGAACCCCACCCCTCTCTCTCTTACAGGGACCAATCAGGAGTGACGAAGGACCGGAAGGACTACCCCATGACCCCGGAAGTCCCACCTCCCTGCCGACGGCTGGATACAGAAAAGACGGAAGAGGAGAGGCAGGAGTCGTCGAAGGATCGTGGCAGGAGATTTCGGCTGGAGCGGTGACAGAAGGTGAAGACGGGAGCGGAGACATCGAGGAGTGGTCCGAAGACTGGTGGAGTCCCACGGAGGTGGCTGAAGAGCGGCCGTAACTCGGAGGAGAGTTACGGCGGAGCGCGTGAGTACCAGTAACCTTTAAGCACGCTAGGTGCTCAGTGTAAATAGTACGACCCCCCCTTTGTATAAATATTCCCGCTATCCTAGGCACGTCACTGGTAGCTCTTGAACACCTTTTGTAAATTAGCACTTGACACTGTATAAAGAGCACAACCCTGTGTCCACCATCCTGTACACCTCTTACGCTTTACCTTCCCTGAATCCATCCCATACCTCCCTCACTCCCGTTTCTACTCCTCTCACGACCGGGTAACGGTGTTGCTTATCGGACCTCGAGTCCCAGAGTGACTAACGGTTCCTCTCTCTTATTGCCCTCCGAGGTGCCTTCCGACCATCCCGAGACGGCTACACCCAAGACCCGGAAGCCACTTGGACCCTCACAACATCAGGAGGAGCAAGAAAACGGACTCATCTCCCGTGTTGGGTGTTATAACTTGGACTTTCACTCCCCTTGTCTTACTACTCTGAGAACAATAAAAACACTATAGCCCACTATATCCGGCCTCCTCGCCTGCTTTTCCAGTCCGCCGACCGCCCACGATCACAAGCCGTTTACAGCGACAGGAACCTTCCTTCCTAATCGTGGTGAGATTAATGATTCTTCACTGGGGGGTACATCCTGAGTTAGACCGGACGATGACCCCGCTATTGACTCTTCTACTGTGTGAATCTGCTTATCTAGCACGTCGACCGCTCTAGTTAGGTAGCTCAGAAGAGTCTGCTGGGTGTCAGTGTTGCACCTAGTTCTCCCTGGGCTTACCAGTTTCCTTTTGCCCATTGTTCAGTGCAGTTCTCCCACTAGGTCAGTACTTAAAAGTTACTTGGGAGAGGACAATAGGTAAAAAGAACAGAAACAAGAATTAATTTGGGGAAATGAAGGGGGACACAATTTGGGTCTAGGTTTTAAATCAAGAGAGTGGGCCCAGCCCGGCCTCTTCCACGCTAGATTTAAAGGTCCCTGGGGGGCGGGGCTAGTGCTGACACCTCAAGCGAGACCGCGTGTCTGGGTGTCTACAGGCGTGTTAAGCAGGCTGGCTCACCCACAGCAGAACAATTAGACCCCCAGGAGTGTCAAATAGGCAGGCGGCAGCGCAGGTACTGTACAGGTCACAGGTCAATTTCCAAGGGCGTCCCGCGGCGCATTATCCTGCGCTAGATTTAAAGGTCCCTGGGGGGCGGGGCTACTGCTGACACCTTACATGAGACCGCGCTGCCCTCTGGGTGTTGTAGTTGGGCAGCGCGCGGTCCGCGGGTGTATAGAGGCGCGTCAAGCAGGCTGGCTCACCCACAGCAGAACAATTAGACCCCAGGAGTGTCAAATAGGCAGGCGGCAGCGCAGGTACTGTCCGGGTCACAGTTCGATTTCCAAGGGCGTCCCCCGGCGCGGTATCCTGCGCTAGATTTAAAGGTCCCTGGGGGGCGGGGCTACTGCTGACACCTCACGCGATACCGCGCTGCCCTCTGGGTGTTGTAGTTGGGCAGCGCACAGTCCGCGGGTGTCTTGAGGCGCGTCAAGCAGGCTGGCTCACCCACAGCACAACAATTAGACCCCCAGGAGTGTCAAATAGGCAGGCGGCAGCGCAGGTACTGTCCAGGTCACAGTTCGATTTCCAAGGGCGTCCCGCGGCGCGGCATCCCGCGCTAGATTTAAAGGTCCCTGGGGGGCAGGGCTACTGCTGACACCTCAAGCGAGACCACGCTGCCCTCTGGGTGTTGTAGTTGGGCAGCGCGCAGTCCGTGGGTGTCTACAGGCGTGTCAAGCAGGCTGGCTCACCCACAGCAGAACAATTAGACCCCCAGGAGTGTCAAATAGGCAGGCGGCAGCGCAGGTACTGTACAGGTCACAGGTCAATTTCCAAGGGCGTCCCGCGGCGCATTATCCTGCGCTAGATTTAAAGGTCCCTGGGGGGCGGGGCTACTGCTGACACCTCACGCGAGACCGCGCTGCCCTCTGGGTGTTGTAGTTGGGCAGCGCGCGGTCCGCGGGTGTCTAGAGGCACGTCAAGCAGGCTGGCTCACCCACAGCAGAACAATTAGACCCCCAGGAGTGTCAAATAGGCTGGCGGCAGCGCAGGTACTGTCCAGGTCACAGTTTGATTTCCAAGGGTGTTGGGCTTGGTGGATTTCCAGCCTTGTCCCCTTTTGTTGTTTCCAGGGTACTGGATTGTGCAAGACTCACCTTCAGATTGGGGAGAAAAGAGAGCTGTGTGGCAGTCATTTGACTGCACGTTGGGCTTTGGGGATTTCCAGCCTCGTCCCCGTTGTTACCTTTCCCACGACTTGGAGGTTGCTGCGGTCTGGGGGCCTGAGGAGCAAAACGAACTTTGTGGTACACTGTGACTTTGGGTGTTGAGCATATTACATGGCTCATACTTACTTCCACCCCCACCATGCCTGCCAGCAAGTTACACTGTATTCTGGAACCTGTAGGTGCTTGGGACCGGGCGTCCGGCGGCAAGCACGCGAAAATGGACTTCACCTGTAGGGGGCGGAGAAACGATTAAGTATCGAGGATGGGGTGGGGTATTTAAAATCCACTTTTAATGCCTACATCCGGACAACACCCTAGGCGCTGAGGAAGGCGGACAAAAGCCAAAATGCATACGCCAGGAATGGTGTTCTTCAAATAAAGTTTGCTCCGAATGGTTCCCCTGCTGTGACCTCGTCTCTTTTCAGGAAGAGGAGTTTGGATATTTTGCGCGACTTCCAGTGTTGCGCTTAAGAGGCACCCGCAGCATCAAGTTGGCCTTGCATTTACTGGCCTCTGCCTCGGCGGAAAACTTTTGTTGTTTCCAGGGTACTGGATTGTGCAAGACTCACCTTCAGATTGGGGAGAAAAGAGAGCGGTGTGACAGTCATTTGACTGCACGTTGGGCTTGGCGGATTTCCAGCCTCGTCCCAGTTGTTACCTTTCCCACGACTTGGAGGTTGCTGCGGTCTGGGGGCCTGGGGAGCAAACAAACTTTGTGGGACACTGTGACTTTGGGTGTTGAGCATATTACATGGCTCATACTTACTTCCACCCCGCCATGCCTGCCAGCAAGTTACACTGTATTCTGGAACCTGTAGGTGCTTGGGACCGGGCGTCCGGCGGCAAGTACGCGAAAATGGACTTCACCTGTAGGGGGCGGAGAAACGATTAAGTATCGAGGATGGGGTGGGGTATTTAAAATCCACATTTAACGCCTACATCCGAACAACACCCTAGGCGCTGAGGAAGGCGGACAAAAGCCGAAATGCATACGCCAGGAATGGTGTTCTTCAAATAAAGTTTGCTCCGAATGGTTCCCCTGCTGTGACCTCGTCTCTTTTCAGGAAGAGGAGTTTGGATATTTTGCGCGACTTCCAGTGTTGCGCTTAAGAGGCACCCGCAGCATCAAGTTGGCCTTGCATTTACTGGCCTCTGCCTCGGCGGAAAACTTTTGTTGTTTCCAGGGTACTGGATTGTGCAAGACTCACCTTCAGATTGGGGAGAAAAGAGAGCGGTGTGGCAGTCATTTGACTGCACGTTGGGCTTGGCGGATTTCCAGCCACGTCCCCGTTGTTACCTTTCCCACGACTTGGAGGTTGCTGCGGTCTGGGGGCCTGAGGAGCAAACGAACTTTGTGGGACACTGTGACTTTGGGTGTTGAGCATATTACATGGCTCATACTTACTTCCACCCCCGCCATGCCTGCCAGCAAGTTACACTGTATTCTGGAACCTGTAGGCGCTCAAGACCGGGCGTCCGGCGGCAAGCACACGCAAATGGACTTCACCTGTAGGGGGCGGAGAAACGATTAAGTATCGAGGATGGGGCGGGGTATTTAAAATCTACTATTAACGCCTACATCCTGACAACACCCTAGGCTCTGAGGAAGGCGAACAAAAGCTGAAATGCATTCGCCAGGAATGGTGTTCTTCAAACAAAGTTTGCTCCGAATGGTTCCCCTGCTGTGACCTCATCCCTTTTCAGGAAGAGGAGTTTGGATATATTTATATATATATATATATATATTGGTATCGTTGTTTTAATATAAATAGAGTTTAAAGTAGTAAATATTAAATATTTTATGTTACGATTTTAATGTAGTGTAAATCAAATATATTCCACTAATATACTTTACATAAATAAATAATAATATAAACATACAAACACACACACACACACACACATATATATATATTACCTACTGGCAGTCGCCAGTAGATAGTTATTGTTAGGACCTACTTTCCATATGAAATCCACAACATTCTATTTGGAATAACTTTGGCGCCGGTGGATGAATCTACGTGAATTCGTCCAAGAAAATGGCCTGCTCGGTTCCGTTCCTTCCCTGAAAGTTTGGGGGTGATTCGTGAAGTGGGGGCTGAAATAAAAGGGGGGTCCCAAAATGTGTTTTCCCCATGCAATTTTCCATATGGACCTTTAACCAGGGCTACAGCCCGAACGGCTGAATGGAATGTGCTTCGGTAGAACCGAGTCACAAGAAAACAGTAAAACAAAGTTGAGAAAAAAATCGAAGGGGGCAGGCTAGAAACATTCTGACCCTCTAGGCTTGCTCAGGGGGTCGTACATGGATGTTTAGGCTCTATTATTTATTTATTTATTTAAAAGAAAAATCGCGGCGTACGCGTACCGAAATCTTTACAATTATGAGCACGAGCTGCATGCTGATTGGCTGTCAACACTCTAAACCAGGAAGTGTTGGCAGCCATCTTGTTCGTCGTGAGAACCGAGACATATTCAGAATCTATAGGCTTGCTCAAGGGGTGGTACATGGATGTTTAGGCTCAATTTTTTTTTTGTAAACAAAAAATCTCGGGGTACACGTGCAGGACTCGTGCGCGGTGGAAAAGGTGAAAATAAACTAGAAGTCTGTTTTATTCATTAGGTCCCGGGGGGGCAAATTACGGGGGCAATTTTTCTCCACAATGGCTTGTAAGTTTCCCCGAGGAGTGGGGAACGCCACTCTTCTGGTTTTATTTTGAAGTATGTGGGGGGAATACGGTCCTACTCCCCGCAGTCTCATGGAGCGGCACTCCTCTGGCTTTTAAAAAAAAAATGTTTTGAGCTCTCCCTCTCTCTCTCCCCGTACGCATCGCGGGAAACACCACCTTTCGGGGGCAGCAATATGTAAAATGACTTTCCATCTCTGGGTACCTGCACTGGCTGGGGTTTTTGATTAATGTTGGGAGGGTGTCGCGTGGCCCCCTTATTGGAACCCTTGATGGTCTTGGGGAGCACCATTTCTCAGGGCCGGCTCTTGCAGTGTGTCGGGGTGCGTACTCCCGGGACACTGCTGTTGGTATGGTAGGGCGGTACCGTCGCTGCTCCCACTTTACCTCAGCAAACCGTTTTTCTATTTGAAAAAGAGAACAAGTTAATCTGCTCTCTCTTTCAAGTAGGAAAGCAGATTGGTAGGAGGTGGGGAGCTGTCTGGGATCTTGGGGGCATTGGGGCTAAAAGACAAAAAAAGAGTTCTTTTTGAGAACTAGGGGGCATATTATCAAGTGATCGGTGATGAAATTATCGCTGTTTTATCGGCAGTTTCCTGCCGATAAAACAGCGATAATTTTAACAACAGTCCTTGATAATATGTACCTAAGTTTACTGGTCAAAAAAAGAGCTATATTTGTATGATAGTATGTAAAACTTTCCGGTTTTTTTTGTGCAGCAGTTGTACTCTATACACATGCGCAGCCTCGTTTCAAAGCCAACGTTTTTTCTTTTTCTTCTAGTTCAACAAGCAAACCTTTTTTTATTTCAGGTATTAAATTTGCTGCTTTCTTTTCTCGGGTTGTGTGTGTCATCCGCTGCTGTACTTTTGTAATATATTAATAATCATATTTTATCTATAATTATTTGAAATGTAGTGCTGAGACTCCAAACGTTGATTACGTACTCCATCCATCGCAATTTTAGTCGTTTTTTACCGTTATTTTTATTATATCAGTTACTTTCATTTTACCGTCCTCCTATTTTCCCTGTGATCAATGACATTTCTTGCCACAGACACCGCAGTGTTTGTCCTTGGCCTCTGATGTTATCAGACTTGGTCACACGTATAGCTAAAAACTAATTTGAAAGAGGTAAGCCACAGCCATTACAACGTGTGTTCGTCAACACAAAGACATTATTAAGATTACGTCTTTATCCTGTGTGGTAAATGCATACTAGTTGTAAAAGCATGTGTGGTAAAGGCATGCGTGGTAAAGGTATAGGCTTGCTAATGGCTTTATGGTTTGGATTACGCGTGCTTATCACCGCATTCTAATGGTTATTTTCCACAGGACACTGCAGCAACCGGGTCTGGGCGTCGTGGACTCCAGGGCTGTAGGCGGAGGGCACGCTGCTCCTCATACAATATAGACATCTTTGTGGGGTGATTGTTTCCGTGGTTTGAGGGGAGTGATTGAGGTCCACACATTTAATTTTGTAGGGGGGTAAGTTTGCACGGGAAAATGTTGCATGAGGTTTGTAAATGTGGTACACATTGTTTCATATTATTTTGATTTCTTTATTAAGTTGTAGTCTATCCAGAGGAAATATAACTCAGTAGTTTTCAATCCTAGTCTGGAACATCTTACTATAGTATTTCAACATTATTTTTATTGTAGACCGTCATACCCCACCACACAAAATATAAGAAGTATGTTGTTTTTTTATTAACTTTTATTAAAACAATAACTGAAAACAAAACTTAATTGTAACTATATTAGAAGCAACTAGAAAGATAACTTTAAAAAAGAACAATAGTATAATCAAATTGTGAAATGGACTCCAAAAGATGTCCGATTGGTAATCTGCAAAACAAAAAAGAAAATTAGAGTTTAGAATTATGTAGATGTGAGTAAATGAGCTGACACATTACAATTCAAGGTAACTCTACGGTTTTATGTGTGCAGTGTGCCTGGTACATTTCACTTCTATTATAGTGCCGCGTTCAAGTGGTGTCTATATGGAAGTGCCTACTGCATTACTGACACAAACGTGGCACAACGGGATTGTAAGTATGCAGACTCATTTCTAATGCATTGCTATGAAGGCTTTGTAGATCTAGGCCTCTGAGATTACCGTTGTATAAACACTGCGGCCAAACACTTCAGTCAGTGGAATTCAAACTTCAGTTGGGCTGTTCTTCTACACGTCCAAGTAGAAAGCAGTGTCTATAAGTTTAAAAGAGAAATAGAAATGATTTCACATAGAGAGAGAGAGAGAGAGAAAGAGAGAGAAAAGAATATTACAAAATATCTCACGGAGTCTGGAGTTGAGATTTTTTTTTTTTAAAGTCAGATGTAGATTTACAAGCTCCTTGCGTAACTTTAGCCATGTTAAAAGTGACAGAAAAGTGGCGTAATAAGCTTGTAGATCTGTTTGTTAGACTGTTGTAACCTATCTGTTGTGATTGCTCTGAGGTAATTATACATTTTACACAGTGAATGTGCATCAATTGGTGACACTTTAATCCTCTCTGTCCAATCCATTTAATGTCTACATTTGGTAAACCTAGGTCTTTGTGAATTCTTTTCTGTTGTGCGTACCTTTGACTCCAGAAAATATAGCTGTGTCCCACAATCCACACTGTAAGCATTTTGAAGAGAGGTCTGGATGCACTCTGATGGTCTCTGTAAATGAAATGGCAGTTTGAAAAGTAACATATTATTAAAATGGTGGACAACATGCAGTTTTGAAAAAAGAAAAGACATGATTGGTTACTTGACAACATTGTACAGAAAACTAGGATGCAAAACTAGGATGCATGTTTCTGTTTTTTAAAAGCCTTATTTTTATTGGTTAGGAAAAACTGATAGAACAGAACGTTACATGAGATAAGCTGGTATATTCTCAAGTCAAGCATACTTGCTGTTTTAATTTGCAACAATGTATGATGAATTTTTCACCTGTGTGCTGAGTTAGGTGTTCCCTGAAGTGTTTCTATGGTAACTGGCAGATTGTGGAATGGGGGAAGTGTTGAAAGTTTTGTCAGTTGGAAAGGGTGCAAAAGTTCAAGCAATATAAAAGTGTCTTTCGTTTTGAATTTAATGTGGGAATAAATGTGATTTTGTATTTATTTGTATATGTGAGTAGATTGAGTGTGTATATTGATCGGAAACGTTGGCTATTTGCTATAGGACTTCCTGATCCTGTAGGACTGCTTAGGGCGATTTACAATGATCCCCAAGGTCAAAATCTTTGATGGCCTTTGTTGAGCCTTTGATGGCCCTGGGGAGCACCATCTCCGAGGGTCGGCTCCTGCAGTGTTATAGGGTGCCTATTCCTGGGACTCTGTTGTTTGCTATGGTTGGGCGAGAGTTCTCTTTGAAGTAGGAAAGCAGATTGTTTTTCATCTGAGAGAGCAGCATGTAAGCTGGTTTCTCTGAACAAAAGCAATTCCGGCTGCCAAAGGACGCAGGGAGCCGGCTGGGACCGTGGGGGATTTGGGGCTCTCCCCACGGTCTTGAACGTTATTTTTGAGCCCCGGTGGATGGGGTGTCCGGGGACTGTAAAAAATTTGTGATAGATGCTATTTTTTTTTTTACGGTATATTTAGTGTACCCATACAGTGCGAATTCTGAAAGTTGTTCCATAAGCGTAAGCAAGAAAAATCAATTAAAAATAAATATTTTACAGATATCTATCAAGTTTATGTGTTTATATCTTGGTTGGTTGTAATGAGACCTTTTCGCTTTATTGGTACTTATAAGTAAGTGCTTATGCATAGTCTAAATTTGTTGAGGAGCAGGATTTTATACAGTGCCGAACTTTTGACCTCTGTTGACAGTTAACTTTTGCATGATTTGTTGGGGGTAGGGCGAAAAGTTACGTCAGTTGGAAAGGTTTGGAATGTTAAACCAATAGAAATGTGTGTTTTGTTTTGAATTAATGTGTAAAGGATTTTAATTGGTTATTTTTATGTATTTATGTGTAAAATGAGAGGGAAAATGTTCCATTTCACGGTTCTGCTGGAAACACTGAACTAGAGAGATTCTGTATAAGAATATCCACTGTGTGAGTGGAATTCTTCTTAATCTACAAATCAATTTGAAAGGTGAGTTGATAAGTTGTATGGGAATGTGTGCGGGCATCTTTGTACATTAATTACTTATGGGGTATATCAAGACAGGTGATAATATTATCGCCGCTTTATGGGTAGAAAACTGCTGAAAAAGCGGCGATAATGTTATCGCCAGTCTTGATAATATGCCCCTATATTCGTCCGCTGTTAAACCTTTAATAGTAGTAAATGTGTTTTGCTATAATGCATGCTGTTATGTTTTTTTGTTTAATATCAGTTTGTGCGTCTGTGTACATTAAGGGATTATGAGCCATATTATCAATAAAGGGCGATACATTATCGCCGCTTTGATCGGCAGGAAACTGCCGGTAAAGCGGTGATAATGGGCTTGATAATATGTCCTTGTGAATTCCCATAGAAGCCCAGGTTATGGTGTTAACCTGGGCTTCTATGGAAATTTACAGGGATATATTAACAAGACCATTATCGCCGCTTTAGCGGCAGTTTCCTGCCGATAAAATCGGCGATAATATATCGCCCTTTACTGATAATATGGCAGTGACAGACATATTATCAAGGACCGGTGTTAAAATTATCGCC
The DNA here is from genome assembly GCF_964263255.1 of Lissotriton vulgaris. Lineage (NCBI taxonomy): Eukaryota > Metazoa > Chordata > Amphibia > Caudata > Salamandridae > Lissotriton > Lissotriton vulgaris. Next base: position 173,129,222 of record NC_141697.1, read on the forward strand.
GTTTTATCGGCAGGAAACTGCCAATAAAACGGCGATACTGGGCTTGATAATACGCCCTTGTTAATTCCATAGAAGTCCATGTTCTGGCGTTAATATGGGCTTCTATGGGAATCAACAAGGGCGTATTATCAAGCCCAGACGCGGCCCGTGGAGGAAGTTGCGGTGGGACAGGCGGGACGGGGGAGGGGCAGGGTGAGGTGTGATAAACAACGGAATGTGGATGATTGCAGGTAAGTAAACAATTAAATTAATAAAACAAATTTTGTTCTGTGCCCTGCATCGCATTTTGCGATGCAGGGCGTGCTACTAAATTTGCTTCGTGCCCTGCAGGGCGCGCTACGAAATTCGTTTTATTAATTTAATTATTAACTTACCTGTAATCATCCAGATTCCGTTGTTTATCACCCCCAACCCTGCCCCTCCCCCACCCCGCCTGCCTGCCCCTCCGCAACTCCTTCCACGGGCCAGGGCTGATCAAGCCTGTTATCGCAGTTTTATCAGCATTTTCCGGCCGATAAAACCGCGATAATTTTAACAGCAGTCCTTGATAATATGCCCCTATGGGGTATATCATCAAGCCTGGGCGTTAAAATTATCGCCACTTTATCGACAAGAAACTGCAGATGAAGTTGCGATAATGGGCTTTATAATATGCTCTATGGAATTCCAATCAAACCTCATGTTAGATTTTCTTCACATCTAACATGAGCTTCGATTGGAATTTCATTGAGCATATTATCAAGCCCAATAGTGCCACTTTAGGGGCAGTTTCCTGCCGATAAAGTTGCGATAATTGCATCACCCAGGCTTGATAATAGGCCCCCACATTCACCCCTTTTTGCATATTTTCTACACTCTCTTCTCATACTCCCTTCTCTCTTGTGTTACTCCTTCCTCTCTCATTATACTATCTTCTTTTTCTTGTTCTGTTCTCTTTTTCTACTTTTTTTTTCATACTTTCTCCTATTTTTGCACGTTTGTCCTACTGTTTATATTGTCTCTTGTCTTTATATTCACCACTGTCGTCATTGTTGTTACTGTGTTCTCGTAGTACTCCCTCTCTGCTTATATGGTCAGTCTTCCTTTGCTGCCTGCTGCCTGCTGTTGCGTACAGGATGGAGCCAAGGTCCGCGCAACTCTTCCGACTTTATTCCCGGGTGTCGCCTCCCCGAGGACTCGCTGGTGTGAGCGAGACCTGCAGTCGGCAGGCCTAGTCCAGCGCTCCCAGCTGGAGTCCTCAGGGTAAGAGGCGTGGCCAAAACTTCATCACCAACCCGGGGGACTGCGAGGACCAGCAACCCCCACGCTGACCAGCTGGTTCCTCTTCCCCCAGGCGCCACGCCCACCGCCGATAAGTTTATAAACACCATCTTCCCACCCGCGACGCGGGACGCGCGCGGGGCGGAGCACGGGGCGAAGCCCGGGGCGAAGCCCGGGCCAAGGGCGGGCCCGTTGTTGCCCGTTAGTGACCGGTAGAGACCGGACCGGGCCACCCCCCTTTCGGCTCTGGTTACTACATCCATTGGACTTCAATCATGCCTCCCAAAACCAGGAGTAATGCAAAGACCAAATCCAAGAATGCCCAAGAGGTAGCACAAATAACCGGTCCAATTGACCTATTCATCTCACGGACACATGAGGTAATCAACCAGAGTATCTCCCTTCTCGAAAAAAGAAGTGTCACTGGACCTCATGAACGCAAATGATCGTCCCTGGGCACCCTAGCAACCGCAACATCCCCCATTCACCTAATCTCCCCAAATTGTTCCCTTCCCGCGACTGTCACTGCTCCCGACATCAATACAGTCCCGTCTATAGTAGACTTATCTGTAACGCAATTCGAATCTGATCTATCATCAACTTCAGATAACTTAGAGGCATCCCCTGATTTAGCAGCCTGTCAAACACAGGAAGGATCTCAGACCAATATAGAAACGTACCTTCGAGGAGTAAGAGAAGGAGCCATTCCAAAACCAGGCAGTACAAATCCCACTGATAATGTAATAGCTACGGCTTCTTTTCCAGGTCACGTCATGGAGCCATTAAATTATACAACACAATCTCTGCAATCAATTACACCATCCCCTGCAGAAACCAACCTCTTGCATCCCACAATCCCCAACGAGGCTATTGACAACCCCTGTAGAACATGCAAAGTTACCTCACAAGTATTAACTGAAACAAAAGACCTCTTGGTCCAGTATTTGAAACCTATCCAATTAAGCATCAGGAACCTTGAAGCTCAACTGGCAATTCTTTCTGCCACATTCCTTGATACCAACACACACTCAGTGAAAAAGGGGCCGCGAAATGTCCCTCAGCCCTCCAAAACACTTCTTCAACCACAACCACCTAAAGTAACAAAACAACCAACCCCAACTATTCTACCCCCAAAAAATCCAAAACAAAACGCTTTGAACCAAAACCCACAAAATGCAACGCCTCGAACACAACAGGGAAAAATCATTGCGGTGTCGATTCAACAAACACCCAACATAGGCTCGGCAACCCCAGTTATTACAGGGCTTGCAACAGATAATTCAAACAAAACTCACCCCACAAAAAAGCCAATACCTCTTCCATCTAAACAAACGGTCCCCCAGTTATCTTCTAAAAAGACCCCCAGAAAAATACCAGAACCCAGACGTCCAGCCCACTTGCCCCCAGAAGCCACCCCATATACAATAGTACTCACTGGCGTACCAGAATTAACTGATGATACACCAGAAACCGCCTGGTCACTTAAAAACAAGGTCATGCAATGGCTAAGCATCAACAGGCCACTAGAATCCCATCATTCAGGAGGGATCTCCACACTCCGCATGGTAGCATGGGTAGGTAAAACACCAAAATCGACCCGTGGGGACTGTATCATAGTAACATGCGGAGACCCCTCCACCGTGGACCATATCTGCGCTTGACCCTCGCTGGAGAAAAAAGGTGGAATTGATGCTCGACGTCTCTCTTTCTTTTATCCCCCAACGAGACAACATCACTATACTCCATCCTGGAATTGGCATCAGCCCCAAAACGATCAGTGGAAACAGGTGGGGTATACCTATGACCACGGAAGCAGAAATGCTCCTAGAGACTGGCCAAGGCAATACTGGCAAGATAGACCCTACCAAGCATACGAAGGTTGGCAGGGCTTCGCAACACAAAATCGCTTCGACTGCCTTGAGATGGTCGATTGACCATTCAGGGTTGAACCTAAGAGTAAAAACCCCAATACTACATACCAACTAGTAAATCAAAGCCAGCAGCGAGTGTCACCGAAGCCCACTCCTTATATCCATACAAACCTAAACTCGGAGACCATTACTGTTTTCTCTTGCAACTCCACCAACGTTATCCATACCATATCCACCGACTCCCTTGGAACTGCCCCTGATTCATACTTTCATCAAACCAAAATTTCTAAAGATTCTATTAACCTCGCACAGGCCCAGACAAAGTACCTGATAGACACTCTGGCCGCGAGCACCCCGATAGAAACACCTCTCCTTTACGCCTCCCCTGAACCCACAAACCTGAGTCTTTCCATTGCATATTGGAACGTCGCAGGTCTGTCCTCAAAAATAACACTGGAGCTATGGCTTGACACAGCCAGGGAACATCAGATACTCTGCCTTCAAGAAACATGGTGTACAACCCCGTTACATCTTGCGGGATACAAAACTCTTTTCACCCCAGCAGTGCAGGGTAACATGGGCAGACCAAAGGGGGGGCTCACGATCTATGTTGCCAACACTCTCCCCTTCAGATTGAAAATATTAAAGGAGTCTCCAACGTTCCAAATTATGCAGATAACAACTACTAAAGATAATAACTATGTCCTTATTAATTACTACAACAACTCTGGTACCTCGGACTGTTGGACAAACTTAGAAGAGATTGCTACATTCCTATCCTCACTGCAAAATGATAATAATAAAACCACAACTCACTTAATCTGGGGAGGCGACTTCAATTTCCCTTTGTGCCCAAACCACAAAAAAGGAACCTGTGGATTGCAAAACGAACTCGGCAACCCCATACCCCACTTTGTGCACTCAACATGCGGAAATAAGTTGAATGACATCATATTCTCCTTAGACATGGATTATGTTAACGAATTGGTAGACCCGCAGCAGGATTTCCTACCAACTTTCCATGGAAGAGGCTACTCAACAACCATAGACTACATAATAGCCTCCCACTCACTCAAAGGGCAACTAGCAAATTTTGAAACTGGGTCTAACCCAACAAGCGACCACTACCCACTTAGTATAAGAATCACCATCAAACTGGTAAACGGACACCCTGTAAAGCCGAGCTCTCTTAACCAGCAAACACTCTCCATGAACAAACTGAATGGTTACACAGTTAAATGGGCTAAGATCGACCCAGAAGAGACGACGCAGAGGGTCCTTGAAAAAACCAAACACTGGCTATCTGAATGCATGTCCTTGGAGACACCACCTCAAAAAATCGTTAGCAGTTTCCAAAGCATTCAGGAAACAATAAGGGACAAACTATTTGTTTTGCTAAAAAAGAACAACAAGTCCCCTACCACGAGATGGTTCGACACCGCTTGTCGGAAGGCACTTTCATCTCCTAAAGAAGCCCTACATAGACCCACGAGAGACTCCCAGGAAATTTCCAACCTAAGAAAAGCATATAACTCCGCTAGGCGAGACCGTAAAAAACAAATCAAACAGGACCTTTGGTCACAACTACACGACAGTGCCCGAAGAAAGGACAGCACCTCATTTTGGCAAGTCATAAGATCCCCTTTCTTGGCCAATAGTACAGAAATCCAACATCTCGACGTGGCAGTAACCGAAGAAGACTGGGTCTCCCATTTTTCAAAAATCTTTGGATCATCTCCGGATTCCGTAGTAGACAATGGCTCAGTAACAAATGAGGACCATTCAGTGGGAAACAGCATCTACCCGATAAAGATACATTTCCACCTCAGCGAAGTCATAAAAGCAATCAGGGCATCCAAATCTGGCAAGGCTCCTGGCCCTGATGGCGTTCCAATGGACTTGTTTCTCTATAATATAGACTTTTGGTCGCAGATAATCACCCGGGTCATGCTAGCTGTAACTTCGGTCGGCCTTTTTCAGTCATGGTCAACATCAATCCTTTTACCCATCTTTAAAAAAGGCGACCGCAACGATCCCGCATGCTACAGACCAATCTCCCTTCTGGACTCCATGGGTAAGATCACGGGTCGAGTACTCCTGGACCGTTTACAATCCTGGGCCCGGGAGAACAACATCATAACCGACCTGCAATATGGTTTCCAGAAGGGGCTTGGGACCGTGGAACAGGCCCTCAATCTCGCCCTCCTGGCTGGGAAATATGTTGGCGCCAAAGGAGGTAACATCTTCCTTGTCTATGTCGACCTAAGCGCGGCATTTGACTGCGTCCAACATGCAAAACTCTGGCATATTCTTAGCGACCTTGGAGTGGACCCCCCAATAATAGCCTTCCTACGAGAACTCTATTCAAACGCTGTAGGGCGAGTAAGATTTGGTACCAGTGGTGAGCTGTCCCGTCCATTTCAAATAACGAAGGGAGTAAGACAGGGGTGTGTACTGGCTCCCTTCCTGTTCAATCTTTATACAAACGGGCTTGAACAGGCTATGTTGGAAGGGAGCCAGGACTTACCCCAGATAAACCACCGTCCGATACCCACATTGTTGTATGCTGATGATTCAGTCATTTTAGCACGGACCCTGAACCAACTTCAGATACAAATGAATAAATACGCAACATTCATGGACTCACTTGGCCTCAAAATAAACATAAAGAAAACTTTCACAATGCATATCGGTCCCAGGGTCAAAAACCCCAAAGCGATAATGGTTGACAAAACGAAACTGGAAAAAACCTCAGTCTACCCATACCTGGGAATCTTAGTGGACGAAGCAATGAACTGGCGTAAGGCAATTGACGCCAGAAATCTTCACTTCCGTCGGGCAACATCGGCATTGATTTCTTTCTCGAGGAAATTGGGGAAACCAGCGCCACCCGAACTCCTGACTATATATTATGCAAAATGCCATAGCGTGGCTACCTATGGAGCCGGAGTCTGGGGTCATGGACGCATAGATCAGCTACAGGTAACCGAAAATGGCTTTATAAAATACATTTTAGCTCTCCCTCAAAGTTCCCCGATCCTAGCTTCGCACCGTGAGCTTGGAATGGAATATATTATTGACACTATCCGCTGCCAGCCAATTTTACTGTGGCATCGAATATGGACCAACCCTGAATGTCACTTAACTCGCTCCCTCATCACAGATTGTTTAGCCCTGACAAACTGGCGAAAAATTCCCTGGCTAACCTACATATGGAACTTCTTTAAAGACCTGGACCGCGAATCCTACTTCGAAGATCCTGCTTCAGTAGAAGACATTTCCAGGAAACAGTTAAAATCAATGTGTCTGGGTCACCTGAGGGACTTACGGAACCAGGCAGAGATCTCAAAACCATCAAACGAAAAAATCTGTGCTCAACAATCTGGCAAAGGCATACAAGCCTATTTGACGTATTTCTTATCAAACCACGAAAAGTTTTTATTAACAAGACTTCGCTTTAACATCTTTTTCCGTTTAGTTTTATTTCCGGAAACTCACAATTGGTCCCGCAACCTGATGAATTGTCCCTGAGATGGAATTTCCCAACAGTCAACGATCCATGTTGTTTTATTTTGCAAATACTATAAACTTCCACGGAAAACGTGGATTATTCCACTTCTTCGATCCAGTGGCCCTAGACAATGCTATTCCGCGTTTCTCTATTTGCAATCTCTGAACACACTACATGAAGCTAAACTTATAGTGACTTTTCTTAAAGCAGTCTTAACAATACGTCGTAATGTTCCAAGCTAACTAGAACCATTCGGAACTGCAAACTTTATCTTTTACTAAAATTCTTTTATATCCTGACTTATTTTTAAACCTATTTGTGTATTGATAACTTTTTTTGTATGTACTTTTTATGATTATACAAACTGATAATCGAATAAAAGTTGATGAAACTGAAACAGTCTTCCTTTATATTTGTCTTTTCTCCATATTTTTGTCTCTGTGTCTTTTTACATTCCTTCGTCTTTCTTCATATATACTCTTCTGTTGTTATATTCTATGTTTCTTCTTATTCTTGCTGTTCTTTGCTGGTAGTCCCTAGTGTTTTCTCATACTTTTCTTTTTCTTCTAATACTCTTGTGTCTGTTCTCACATTTCTTCTGTCGTTTCTTATACTTTGCACTCTCTACTAATATTGTCGTCTTTTGTTATTGTGACATTTCTCTCCTCATTTTACCCCCTGTTGTTATACTGCCCCCTGTTTTCATATTCTCCTCCTCTTCTCCTACTTCTTAATGTGTTCTCTTACTACTGAGTTTTTCTTATATTACCTTTTGTCCTATATTCCTTCTCTCTGTGTTCATATTTTCCACTGTTTCTTCATATTTCTTTTCTATTTTTTATTTTCCGTCCTCTCTGTTTATACTTCTTAAATCTGTTCATATTGTTTGCTCACATCTGTTATTGTTCCTTGATTCACTGTATACACTCTGCAGCACTTTCCTCATATTCTCTGTCTTTTCATACTGACCTCTCTCATTATATTTGTTTGTCTTGTCATACTTCTGTCTCTTACGTCATATACTTTTCACTCTTTATAATCCTCCATCTGTTTATACTCCTTCTTTTCACCTCAGACTGTATCCTCTGTTCTTGATTACCCCTTTTTTTCCTTTTGCTCCACTTTTTCTCACATTCATCGTGCTTTCTTCTGGTACTGTTCCCTCTGTCCTTATACATACTGTCATTTGCTAGTATTCCTTTTTTGTTCTTATAGTTGTGTATCTTTACACCTATACCTTCTTTTTTCTTTAGCGTCTTTCTCTCTCTTCTTATAGTGCCCCCTCTGTCCTCTTACTCTCTCTTTTTCTTCTTATACTCTTTCTTCTCCTCATATTTCTATGTTTCTCTTCATACTCTCACTTACCTATTCATACTTTCCAGTTTATTCATACTTCCTTTATTCTGTTACATTGCAGTGTCTGTTTATACTCCCCAATTTCGTTATATCTTCCCTTGTTTCATACTCTTTCCTCTTTTGTTGTAAGTCCTTTTATTTTTATAGTCCCACGTTTGTCCTCATAATTGTCCCTCTGTTCTTGTAAATAATAGAATAGAATATTTGATATATTTATTTTTGTAATGTTATATATATTTGTTATTATAGATTCTGTTTATCGCTACTGAAAAAACTGCATGATGTCTACTAAGTTTCAAAAGCAGAAACAACGAAAGACAGGTGTTTATTTGAAGAGAAGTCATCAACAAGATTTACACGAAGAACAATGTGTTAACAAAGAAAAAAAAAGTCCTGGTAAGACAAGGAACACTTTTTTGAGGAAAATATTAAAGACTAAGAGTAGTGTACACAAACAGAAAAATGTTATTAGTGTATCTGCAACTAAAAAGAAAAATACAAATAAAGAGAACAATCATGGAAAATCAAGTACAGAGAAAACTGTGTCTAGTAAAAAGAGGAATAAACAATTTATGGAAATTAGGAAAAAAATGTTTCATAATAGATTTGTGTCAAATTTAATTAAAGAAATTAAGGTATGTCAGTAAAACACAGTATTTTATAAGAAGAAGAAAGGTATAGAAAATGTAGTTGAAAAAGCTTTGGAATGAAAAGAAAATTGTTCATTTTAGTAATCAATAGAATTAGAATTAGATTACTAGATAAGCCAATCCATTTAATGAAGGCCAAAAGTAAGTGTAGAAGAGTAATTAACAGGAGGCATTTTTGTGAGTTTTTTTGGGGGGAATGGAAACATAGTTCAAGTTCTGAGCCTTTTTTTAATGAAGAAAGTTATCTTCAGAGTAATGATTTGTTGCATGCCGTTGACACTAGTGGTCGTGCTTATGAGGTTACAAATGGTTGTCCTATTTAGAAAGAGAAAATTGTTCCTAGAAATGCAGAAAAGGTGTTAGCTGGTGAAGTTTTAGGGAGACGTCCTAAAGCTCCAGTCTACACTTGGAACTGTAGTAGTATTTGCAGTGTGCAGCAATAATCTATTGAGTTTTTTACGCAATTTCTTACGTAACTATACTAAGAAAAGTGTTAAACAAAAGATTAAGATGTTGCAAGGACTAGACCCTTGCAGAGTAAGAGAAAATACTGGTTTCCAAGGTCATTCTCTGGCTTGTCTGTCAAAAAAAGTATGTCGAAGTGTTTTTCACCATTTCAGGATGTTAGCAGTACATCATTCTGAAATGAAGAAATTAGTGAGAATATTGTATTATGCAAAAAGTCCAGCACTAATGTTAAAAAATTTGAACAGTGCTCTTTTGCGTGGATCTGTATCAGATGTAACAAATGTTTGTGATGAAATTCAGGTTAGTCCTCAGGAAAACAGGGCAGAAACTGAGACATTGATAGAAGAATATGTGGAAAGAAATGTAGATCATTGCAGTGTAGAACATTTTGAGCAAAAAATTATAACGTTTAAGGTGATTTCAGGTGAAAGGCCAAATTGTTCTTGTATCTGTTGTCGACAAATTCATTATAAAAATCAGACCAGGAGTGTTGGTTTGTATTTAAAAAGTGAAAAGGAAAATAATAATGAGTGGAAGGATTTTGCAACTTATTTGTTGGTTGAGAATTGTTTTGATTTGGATGCTGATCAGCGTATTTGTAAATATTGTTATAACAAATTAGATGAGAACAAAATTCCTGCTAGAGCTGTGCATAATAATCTTGAGTTGGTAAATATTCCTTCTGAATTGATGGATTTAAATACCTATTCTTATTCAATGTGTGCATCCATTTCAGGCTATTGCTCGTATGAAGCCTAAGACAGGAAAATTGCCTCCTTCAGATTTACAGAGAGGATTAAAGGGAAGAGTTGTATATTTGCCTCTAGATTTAAAGAAAAATATTGAAACTATTGGTGTAGAAAATGGAGAGGATAAACCTTAGTTATTCTTGTTAATGGCCTTCCTACTAAGAGTAAGGAAATCTGGCAAGAATTAGTGGATGTTAGGAAAGTAAAAAAGGCAACGCTGTATCTGGTAAAAAAAATGAATATTACAAAAATGTGATTGTGGGAAAAGAAGAAATAACTGTACAAGAAGATAGTGACTTGCCATTTGGACAAATTGAAAAAGTGGATGTGTCCAGATCTGAAGAAATCTACGAACATTACAGTGTTCATCCACTGCATTCCAAAGAAATGATGGGGAATGCCATAGAGTTATTCCAAATGAAAGAAGCAAAAAGAAGTTCCATTAGTGTATGGGAAAAAAGCTTGGAAGCTTGTTGTTTCCCTCAGTTGTTTCCCACAGGAAAAGGAGGACGATATGGTGAACGATCTGTGATAATTCCTGCATCTGAATACCGGACATCAAGATTATATGCAGAAGATCCAAGATTTCGACAATGTATTCCGTATTTGTTTCATCTTTTGTTTGAGAGTGATTTGTCTGGACTTTCTTATGCAGTAAACCATATATTGAAAACAGGTGTACATCTGCAAAATATTTCGGCAAAGGAATTTATGGATAAAGTACAGAAGAAAGATAATGTTTTGGAATGTCAGCTGAATAATCTGATGGCATGTCAACGTGGTACTAATGAGTACTGGAACCGTCGTCACAGAGAACTTAAATGTATGCTAAGGAACTTAAGAACTCCTACATGGTTCCTTACTCTAAGCTGTGCTTATTATGCTTGGGATGATTTACTTCAATTTCTTCGAGAGGCAAATTCAAATATACTAAATATCGAATACAAGGCACCTGGAGAATTGTGCTCTTTGGATCCTGTTAATGTATGCAGGTATTTCAATCATAGATTCAAATCCTCCTCTTGGAGAGGTTCTGGATTTCTTTTGGAGAAAGGAGTATCAAGCGAGAGGTGCTCCTCACATACTTATGCTATAATGGATCAAAGATGCTCCCAAATTTGGAACAGACTCAGAAGATTCTGTGTTATATTTTATTGAAAAATATGCTACATGTGATGTACTCAAAAGTACACAAGATAAGGACTTAAGACAACAAGTCTTACGATTCCAAAGCCATCATTGTGGGAAATACTGTCGTCGAAAGTACTAATCTGAGGAGAAATTCTACAGCAAATGCCGTTTTGCATTTCCACGACCTGTAATATTGAAAGGAAGAGTGAACAGTTTTATGTCATCTTTGCGACATCCTATCACAAGAAAGTCTACAAAACATACCTACAACTTAAGAAGAAATTAAGAGTCAAAATACATAAATGACTATAACCTAGTCCATGTGGAATGCTAATATGGATATTCAATATGTTGCAGACAATTCCATTGCTGTTGCTCGATATGTGACATCGTACATAACAAAGTCAGAAAAGACGGAATTGAAGGAAATGTGGGAAGAGATTTCCCATGAGAAGAATCTAAGTAAGAAATTATACAGTTACAGTTTGAAGATGTTATCTCATTGAGTAATTGGAGCGTATGAATGCTTGGATCGCTTATCATCTGCAAGTCTATACTCCAAATCTAGAAGAATCATTCGGGTGAGTCTAGGTCTTGCTGCAACACAAAACCGAGTACTTAAATCTGTACAAGAAATTGAATATTTAGCTGAAAAAGAGCCAGAAAGTGTAGATATTATGAAAATAAATGTGTCGGATACATATTATCGAAATAGAAGTCATTTGTCTCTATGAAGTGCTGCAAAACTATATTTTTAAACTGAATATTACAGAAAACATCAATAATGGTATATATGCTGTGATTGGTTTTGAAGGATGTCTGGTGAAAGAAAGACATTTAATTAATCACCGTAAACTGAGTTCCAAAACACCTGACATAAGGGAATTTTACTATTTAGCTCTTTTGCAACTGTTCAAGCTTTGGCGTTCAGAATTGGAATTACTTGGGGATTTTGAGAGCTATGAAGACTCCTTCAATGCAACTAAAGACACTAAAGAATGTCCTGTTTTTGCTAATTGTGAGAAAATGTTGAACGACGAAATTGAGCAAGAAGCTAGAATTGCAGCTGAGATTGGTAGAGATAGTTCTCAAGACAGTCAAACTTCTGATCCGTTGAGTCAGGACCCACAAGGAGAACCAATTGTTCAAAATGAAGCAACAACTGCTATGGAGGAAGTGGAAACAGCAATGTATCAAGCTCAAGATGTAACAAACTTAGGAAACTTGGAAGAACAACTAAATCTTGAGCAGAAAGAAATATATGAGCAAGTGAGAGAACAGATTCAGCATGGATTATTTCATGAGAAGTCAGAGTGCTCTTGCTCATCATTTGAACCTATCCATATGTATGTGAGTGGACAAACTGGAACAGGAAAAAGTTTTTTAATTAAAGTAATCACAAGTTTTCAACAGAAAAGAACTGAGTCGCATTTGTCTTGTGTTGTCACTGCTCCAACTGGATTAGCAGCCCTCAATATTAAAGGAATTACTTTATATTGTTTATTAATGCTACCAGTAGAGCATGAAAACAAATTAGAATACCACAAGCTATCTGGAGAAGCTTCTTGTGAAGTTTCAAGAGTGTTGAGGAAAATGAAACTTCTCATTCTTGATGAGATAAGCATGGTATCAAACTTAATGCTTGCCTTTGTGCATTTAAGAATGCAGCAAATTCTTAAAACAGAGTATGACGTATTTTTCGGAAGAAAACACGCCATAGTTTTTGGAGATCTATTACAATTTACTCCTGTAAAAGGACAACCAGTGTTTAAAACACTGGTGCATGAAGATACTAGAAAGTCTTTGGGGAGCATTGGAAATGTAAACATTTGGTCATATTTTCAGTATAAGGAACTTACTACAAATATGCGACAGGCAAATGATGCTGATTATGGAACTATTCTTCAAGATATAAGAATTGGAAAAATGACTGAACATGACAAACAAGCTTTACAGAGACGATTACTTTCCAATTTGTTTCCAAATGAAAATATTGTCCCAGAGAAAATATACATGAGAATTGCAGAAAACAAATCTGTTATCTTCCTAATGCCAGCACTGCGTGAATGTTCTATATTCAATGAAGAAATGTTAAAGTTGGAAAATGAAGAAATTATAAAATTAGAAGCAATTGATAAAATAGACCATGAAGGAATCACTATTATTTTGAGTGAAAAGTTGAAGAGGAAACTGGATTCTTTAGAGAAATCGATAAGTAAAACTGCTGATTGAGAAAAGAATTTGTATGCATATGTAAACTGTAGGGTAATTTTACGATGTAATTTGAATATAGAAAAAGGTTTAGTAAATGGAGCAATGGGTAAAATTGTTCATTTTGTTAATTATGTAAATAGAGATGGGATTGAATTTTTGAAAATCAAATTTGATGAAATTGCTGAAGTACAACACCTTAGTCTTTGTCCAGCTCGATTTTTGCTTGTAAAAGATTTGTATGTCTGCACAAAACAGTTTCCTATTTCTTTGGCATATGCGGTGACCATTCATAAATCTCAAGGTTTAAGTGTAGATACTGCTTTAGTGAATATTGGAAGTACCGTGTTTAAAGAAGGTATGGCATATGTTGCATTGTCTCGAGTCAGAGCTTTATCTGGATTGTATTTGATTGATTTTGATGAGACAAAGGATAGTGTAGATGTAAATTGTGTGAAAGTGTATAATAGGTTAAAAGAGAATATGCACCCAATTTAAGTGAATATCCAGTATTTGAAAAGCGTGTGGTATGTAGAAGAAGAAGATTTGAGAATATATGTAGTGAAACTGTAGAGAAAGAAAAAAAACAAGATGAAGTTGAGCCTGCAAGCAAAAAGAGAAAGGACAGTGTTGAAGAGAATATTGGTTATCGGTTTGAAAATAGTTGTGATGTCAATTGCTATGCTAATGTAGTTGTTAATGGGTTTTTTCTTGAAAGTTTGCAAAAGCAAATTGTAGTAAATCGGGACAAAAGATTCTGTTCATTGTTGAATTCTGTTTATGAGAAATGTAGTAGTGATAAAAGTAAAATACAAAGTGGTTCTGATATTCAAAATGTTTTGGATATATGTTCTGGTTCTACTCAATTTACGCAAAATATTCAGCAAGATTGTCAGGAATTTTTAATGTTTATGCTTGGTGTACTGGAAGATGAAGGTATAGATGATGAAAACCTTTTTGGCCTTTCTTATAAATGGGAACATGACTATCAAAATTGTTTGTTTACATGTAGCACTAACATAGACACTGAAAGATTCATATATTTGACTTTACCTGACTGTGAATCAGTGTCTTTTAACAATCTAATTAGAGGAGCAAGTCAAAAAACAACATCAAACATTATTTATACAAAGATATGGACAGTATGTAATTTTAATGCTGCAACATTGTAGAGCTGATGGAAGAAAATTGGAAACTTTAATTAAAAATTGTGTAGCTGGTCAATGTTCAATATCAGGAAGAACTTTTGTAGCTGTTGCAATTATTATTCATGATGGACCTTCTACCACATCTGGACATTACATTGTTTATTTAAAATGTCTGAAAGGTTGGATACATTTTAATGATGCTCAATTAGTTTTTAACCAATGTTTGCCTAAAGAGTTACCAATTTTTTACCTAATATTTTTAAAGGCAAAATTTTAAGATCAAAATTTGCCCTTTAGGATTACTGCTGTTAAGGTAGATTAGTCTGGTGTTGTAGAGTATTTTGTAAGTGAGGGTGAGGAGCTTGAAGGTGATCCTTTTGTTGATATTGAGGCAGTTCAGGTGTATCAGGTTGTGGGTGATGTGGCTGCAGCAGGGGAAATTGATGATCACTCAGGTGGAAGTCTTTTGGATTTGTTGTAGTTGGTGTAGGTATTTGGCTGGAATTCCTGTGTAGAGTGTTTTGCCACAGTGTAGTCTGCTGCTGCTGAGGGCCTGTGTCACTGCTCTTTTTCTTTTGGTTAGGATCCACTTGTAAATGTTGCAGAGCATGTGGAGGGTGTTATAGTAGTACGAGGAGACGGTGTCGACTTGGTTACATATGGAGCGGGAGGAGTTGAGGTTGAATCCTAGGTTGTGGACATGGTTGGTAGGTGTTTGTACTGTTCACAGTGTAGTCAGGTAGCAGGAGTTGTCCGAGGCTGCTGGGGTGGGTCTGAGGATGAGTACATTCATCTTGTGCGAGTTCATGTTTACAGTGCTGCTCTTTATATAGTTGGTGACGTCCTTCATTGTGTTGTGGACGTTGCTTTTGGTGGTATGTGGCTTCTTGGTGAGGAAGAGGATGAGCTGGGTGTTGTTTGTATAGGAGATGTTGTTGAAGTTGCGATGGTGGGCTACTTTTGTGGGGGTGGCCATGTAGATGTTGAACAGCGTCGGACTGATGGATGAGTCCTGGGGGACCCGTAGATGATGTTGGTAGTTTTGGATCAGTAGGCTGGGAGGCGGACGCTCAGGATTACTATTTAACAACTTCCAAACAAAGGGTTGGACGCATACTATTTGGCCGTGAAGAAAAGTATGTGAAACCATTAAGTACTTTTTGTTCTGTATTTTGTCAGCATTTATTTGTAAGTAACATTATTTACAGTGTATGAAAATTAATCATAATGTTTTGTTATTTTATGATTGTTTGAGATGTGTCCTATTTACGGAAGAAATTGCTCTTAGAAAAAAACATTTAAGATATGTTTTATTTCTATTTTTTAAATTGTTATTGAGAATGTTGAATGGGTTTTTTAAGATAATCTTATTGTTTGTCTATTTTTTGCCAACTGATATGTGATGAGTACTATTGAACTCAGTGTTTCTAGTGAAGTTCAATATATTCTGAGAACAGCAAAAAAGGCAAATGAATTGGTTTACAAATTATTTTGTGTTGTAAAATATATATTGTAACTGTATTTTTTTCTGTCTTCCACCGGTGATAATTTTATACTATATCCTTTTTTTTTTTATTTATTATGCTTAAGGTAAGTACATGTAACTGTCAGCCGCGGCCCCTGGAGGGAGATGCGGTGGGGTAGGCAGGCGGGGCGGGGGAGGGGCAGGGTGCTGGGTGATAAACAACGGAATCTGGATGATTGCAGGTAAGTAAACAATTAAATTCATAAAACGAATTTCGTAGCGGGACCTGTATCGCAAAATGCATATTCAAAATTTTTTAGTAGTGTATTTTACTATAACAGCCTGAGTCTTTTCCTATAGTCATAAGGAGTGACTGGTTTCAAAATTTAAGAAAAGCTAAGAACAGGATATCCTTATAAGTAATTATATTTATATAACTTTCCAAAGGACTAAAACTCTACTAATGGAATGTTATTAGATAATAGTATTTATAACGTATTTTTTGGAGGCCAAAATAGGTGAAAACTGTAGTTTTGTATTATATATTACAAAAAGTGATAAAATTAACTGTTTATATTTTTATACACGGAGCAAGAACATAAAGGAAAAATTATGGAAAGAGAACAGCCTCATACTAAGGAGATTTGGAATGTTACCTTGAGTATAATTGAAGAAGTAATCGTATCTGTCACGGGCAATGACAGTGAAAAAGGGGAAATTAGTGCTGCAGACCTGAGGTGTGATTTCGAAGACGAAAGCTTTGATGGAGATTGTCTGAAAGCATTAAATTATGTTGAAAGTTTATAACAAATTAATTCAGAAACTCCCAGCAAGGGAATTGATCTGAAGGATATATCTGATTAACTTCTATTGGAATGTGTGCTAAATTATGAGATGTTAATAGAAGAAATTTATTGTTTAAAAATGATAAACGTTTGAGCACTATCTACTAATGTATTTATTGTACTAAAAGTGAAGCACTTATAGATTCAGTTATATATTCTTTAAACATTTGTATTGATTTAAAACATGCAAAGTGGGTCTGAGGGTATGGATTGCTTAAAATCCATATGGAGTATACATGCAGTCTTGTATGCACCTGCAAACTTGTGTTTTATGCCTTCAATTCCCCAGTCTGTATCCTTAGACTTCCTCCAAACACTCTGACACTGCTGTTTTAGTATTGTAGTGAGCCAGTCAGTAGTATGTTCTTTTCCATTGTACCGTGGTAAAACTGAAGCTGTAATAAATTTAGTGAGGAACTTTCTTCGCAGAAGTGTAATGATCCAGTTAGTATCTAGATACTCATGGATTAAAAGAGGCCTTAGTCCATAGGCTGTTTCAAACCTCTTTAGACTGTGCATTCACTGTTCTATGCACCAGCAAACTTATGTTTTATACGTTCAATTCCTCAATGTGTATCCTTATACTTCCAGCAAACATTCTCACACTACTGTTTCAATATTGTAGTGAGACATTCAGCAGTATGTGTTTATCTGTATACTGTAGTAAAATTGAGGCTGTTATAAATTCAATCAGGTTCCTTCCTTGCAGAACTGTAATCATCCACTCACTACCTAAGTACTCATGCATTAAAATAGGACTTAGGGCATAGACTCCTTCAATCCCTTATAGACAATGTATGCAGTCTTCTATGTACTTTCAAATTTGTCTTTTATACTTTCAATTTACCAGTTTGTATCCTTACACTTACACCAAACACTCTGTCACTGTTGTTTTAGTTTTGTAGTGACTCATTCATCGGTATGTAGTAATCCATTCACTACATTAAAAAGACAAATGGGCACATATACAATAACTGGCATATCCCCAGGAATATTTCAGTTATTGTGCTTCGTGACACCACCACCATGGATGTGCCGTATTTACAATGCGGTGTACCATGGGACAAAAATGGCACATATATGTGCTGTAAAGGTGGTGCATTGTTTGAGTTATGTTGCAAGTGCAACACATCTCCAGCAATGCTCTGGGGGCCCTATGCTCAGACTGCTGTGTCAATTCTTACACCTGCTTCAAGGTAGTGCAGGGTTTTGACACAGCATGAGCCCAAAAGTGACAAAGGGATATCTTGTAGATTTCAGTCAGCCACTTTTAGGAGGTGTTCCTGCACTGGAATTTCCCCGAGGCCCCCAATCAGAGGCCGCAAACAAGAAGAGGCCCTGCTTGGGACCCCCAAACACACCTTACAACAGGCTTTCATGTCAGAAAGCCCAGCATGGAAAGCCTGCCGGACAATGAGCATCATAATTCCAATGGCAGAAAGGCCATCCATTGGGATTATGGGCAATACTTCTTCAGTGTATCCAAGAATGCACCAACAGAAGACATTTCTATTGCAACGAGAATGTGGCTTTTCACACGGTGAAAAAAACGTCACTCAATTCTAGGCAGGCAGCTGGTATTGTATTGACGGCAGCTGATGACGGTACTCCCAACGCTGCTGTAGAGGTTGACTGTCCTGCCTTTTCTCACATCATCAGGTTGTAGACCCTTTCATGAATTGTTTTTTTAGATGCTCCCACATGGAACTTGTCCCATGTGAATACTTATTTGCAGTTCCTCTGTATAACTGCTTGATACTAATATTGCACTGGACATAATTTGATGTTACATTCTTTTGTCCAGAATGTATAGTAAAGTGCTTCCACATACCACTTGCTTTTCTGCAAGGTGGTATGTCTTCCTCATCATCCACCAAAGGTTGCAGATGCTCAACTCGGATAGATGATATAGCATCAGCCATTGTGTAAAAGCAGAGCAGCACTGGTTCTTAATCCTCATTTTACAGACTTCACTGGAGAAGTAACTGCTTTTGGGTGTGATTTTCCATGTGCAAGGGTGGACTCCTAATGTATCCAATAAAAAGACATGTGAATACGGTCTGTAATATGCGGCTTTACGAAACTCCTATAATCTGCAACTCTTTTGAAAAGATGGTATAAAATGGTTAATATATATATATGTATAAATATATTTATACTGGTGTCAATAATTACAATGGAAGGGTGTATATGTGCACAGTAATTTATGAAATAAATTCTGAAAATCCGTGGATACAGAGTCGAGACGCATTCCAATCATGCAATCGGGAGTAAAAACCATTGACGTGTTTAATTACCTTAAAGAAACCTCATGTACTTTATATTAACTACATATTTTTAAATGTATAAAAATAATTTATAAAGAAAAAGTGCCTACAGTAAAAACATCTAAATTAACCCCTTCCATGCTCATGACAAGCTCAGCTCTTCATGCAGCACAGTGCTCCTGTGCTCATGACGAGCTGAGCTCGTCATGACCACACCCGTTTTCATTGCTGTCAACCACAGCAGGGGAAACTCTCAAGCAGCAATGTGGTTAAAAATAAAGTGTATTGCACATAGGATAAAAAATAAACCACACAAATGAACTAAAACAAAATAAATATTAGAGGGGGATAATACTTTAGAAATGGAATTTGAAAAACCTTTGAAAATCACTGAAAACACTAAAGGTTACAGTGACTTTATAGTTAGGAAATAGTGATTAAAAAATCCTTGGAAATGCACTGAAAAAAACAAGGGTTACAGGGTCATTATAGTTAGACTCAAATGTCACTCATACAAAGCAATAGAAATTCAGCAGTTATAGTTAACTGAGCTAACTAGCACTTACACCGTGCAATGCACTGCCTCTGACCTCACATAATACATCAATCTTGACATAGTCAGCGACATCACTCAAGACATCTCAAATGACATCACTTATTACATCATCCACAGAAGCACTCAAACACCCATGCACACCCCTAAACAACGTCCATTATACTCACTCACATATCCACACAACCACTCACATACCCATTCATAGACCCATACAAGTACTTACACACCCACTCACTTAAATATAATGTAACAAAGGCTTACAGGATGGGAAATAAGTAATGTTTCTTATTTTGAAGTTATATATTATTAAAATGTTATCAATAGTGTGCAATTTTATAACATAATAGTAACTCATATTTATATTTTCTTTCTTTTCATACAGATCTATGGCAATATATTTTACTAATCTCACTTTCAGGGATGTTGCAGAAGATTAAATTATCAGGGCACAGACCTGGGCAGACACTAAGACAGCCACCCACAGAGCCGATACAGCCACTCACATATCCAGCCAAGCACTGATAGAGCCAGTTACATACCCATCCAAACAGCAATAGAGCCTCTCAAACACCCATGCACACACTGATAAAGCCACTGACACCCCCTGCCACACACTGATGCAGTCTTTGAAACATCCAGTCACACTCTTATACAGAGACTGAAACACTACGCCAAACACCAATACAACTACTAACACACCAAGGAACTCACTTATTCAGCCACTGTCACACCCAGGTACACACTGCTACAGTCAGCTACTCACCCATCCAAACCACAATAGAGCTTCTTAAACACCTATACACACACTAATACAGCCACCGACACACCCAGGCACACACTGATACAACCTATTGCACACTCAGGTACACACATCATCACGGACACTGACACATCCAGGCACACAATGATACAGCCACTGACACATCCACTCATACACCAATACAGTTACTGACACACACAGTCAAACACTGACACAGCATCTCAAACAGCAACTCACACATGTATACAGTCACTTACACACCCAGTCAAGCACCAATACACTCACTTATACACCCAGCCAAAGACTAATACAGCCCCTCAAACACCCATGCACACACTGATACAACCACTGACAAACACAGCCACACACTGATACAACCTCTGACATGCCCAGGTACACATCAGTACAGACACTGACACACCCAGGCATACACTGATACAGCTACTGACACACCCAACCACACTCCAATATAGAGACTGACACATGCAGGCACACACTCATACACCCAATGGCACAACTACTAACATACCGATACAGCCTCTCATACACCCATACACATACCGATACAGGCACTGACATACCGAGTCACATACTAATACAGTCTCTGACACACCCACACAGACACCAACACTGTGACTGAGACACTGATGCACACACTTAGGCAGCTATTGACAAATCCAGCCAACATCACTGATGACATCTCAAATGACATCACTGATGACATCATACTTGTGATAGAGTGGCAGAACTCCTCTCACCCTAATATAACCTTTGATACACACACTCAAATATAGAAACTAACATTTTTAAAACAATGGACATGCCAATACCAATAATAGTTACAACACACCTATTCTGTAATTCCAAGATCTACACACACATTCACTCATTCACCAACAGTCCTATTTAGTCACTCATCCATGAACTCACTTATCATATGTACTCATACACCTATACATCCTGTTACGCACTGCCACTCATCCATAGAGTTACTCACACACATAGTCACACATGCAAAGTATCAAACATCCATTTACTTGGATACACAGTTATACACACACACCACGACACTTACTTCTACAGAAACTTACACATACTTACTTTTAAACAATCACTTATAGAAATACATACTTATTTATACATGAACTCTTTGAATCTCTCACTCTCACATATACTCCCTTATATACACCGATACTCACATTTACTAGTTTAAATCATGTGTAGTTACTCATAAAGACACTATTGAGACAGTCATTCACTCACTAAAACACCCACACACACATTCATCCACACACACAGTCCTGCACACATGTTGTCTTCAACACATATAAACAGTGAGTCACTCATTCATGCATCTATGCACTAATTAATACCCACCACCGAACCATACAGACACTCAGACACTCATACTGATACTCAAAAAACCAACTAATAACACATATAGACACTCATGTAGCTACTCAACAACCCATGCAGCCACTTATGCACAAAGTGAGAGACTGATACATATATTTACATATTTAAACATTACTCACTAACCCATGTATTCACTAAGATACACTTAATCAACCGGTAATACAATCAATTTTACAAAAAAAAATCCATTTAGACACTTATATACCCATTTATTCTTCCATCGACCTTAAGATATACATATATAAAACATATTTAATTTTCAGAAAAACACATTCTCTGGATGATGTCATCAGTGATGTCATCAGTGATGTCATTTGGAATGTCATCAGTGATGTCATGACCATGTCATGAGTGACGTAATATGTGATGTCATCAGCAGTGCAATGCGGGCGCACGAGTTATAGTTAGCTGAACGAACTATAACGGGAGAATTTCACTGGTTTTGTAAGAGTGAAATGTCCAACTAATTATAACGCCCCTAAAACCTATGTTTGTTTCAGTGAATTTCTAAGGTTTTTTAAATGCTAATTTCTAACTATAACGTGCCTGTAACAAACCTATGTTTTTTTCAGTGAATATATATATATATATATATATATATATATATATATATATATATATATGTGTGATCAAGAGTAGACGTTACTCGAAACGCGTCGCCAGAAAGGTTACCAATAAAAAGCAACATCTTGCCTGAAGCCGTGGGGTCTGTCTCCTTCTTTGGCCATGCTGTGCGGTGTGGAGGTTTTGGGATTTTCTTTGGATATATATATATAGCCCAACACCCAACCTGAACTAGACCCATAGTTCCTTCAAGTCCAGTAAAACAAAAATATATAGTCTTCTTAAGTGCCTACAGCCTCCAAAATGTATTTTGCCTTTATCTCAAAAGAAGAATATCTAGTATGTCTGTCGTGTATCACCTTTAACTGCGCCGGGCTGATAAGGTAGACCTGAATATTCCTCTCCTGAAATGGCTTATTTAGCTGCCGTAGCCTTCATCGCCTCTCCACCATTGTGTGACAGAAATCAGGGTGGATGAAAAATGAGACCCCCCCACTTGATCTCCTTGACTCGGGACTAACTTTCTCTGTAATTGCCTGTCTCAAAAGAAAGTTTGCTAGAAATACCAGAATCGCTCGAGGTTTGCCCTCCCCTCTTGCAGAGTCTCGAATCTTAAACGGGGTACTTTGTGCCTTTTGAAATTCGGCTGACCAGTTCCAATCAGGCATCTCGGGGAAAGCGGATCTAAACAGTTCAATTATATACATTCTTGTGTCTGATCCCTCGGCCCCTTCTGAGACCCCCTACACTCTAAGATTATTCGTTCTCTGCCTCTTTTCAAACTGTTCCAGCTTCCACTGGATATCCTTGATTTGAGCGCTTTGAGCCTCCGCTTGGGTAAAAGCACTAGTCGCCTCCGCTTCAGTTGCGACTATCCTTTCCTCTAAGTTCGCCACCCTCTCTCCTATATTTATGCAGGCCTTAGAGAGTTTCCTCACCACCCCCTGCATCTTTCTCATAGCAGCCTGTGCCTTATGGCTATCCTGGCGTGTCTCCTCCCTGTGGGAGAGAATAGCCTGATGTATGATATCCACAATTGTAGGGGGCGTGATAGATTCTGATGGTGTTTTACCAGATAGTGGGGTGGCAGAAGAGTAGTCCCATTTTAAATTCTTCCCACCACATGCTTGTGCAACTGTCTGGGGATTACATTTCTTGGTTGTAATGGGAGGGTCTGAGTCCAGATCGCTGCCCCCTGGGAATGAGCTCAAATCATCAGACCAGTCTGTCCCCTCTGAGACAGAGAAGAAACCATCACTTGACTCCTTCTCTTTGTCCTTATCCAGGTCCGAGCTGTCCTTATCCCCAGCTGAGAGGTCTAAAGCCACCATCAAGTAACCAGCCCCAGCCCCTGCCTCAGCTGTCAGGTGAAGCAGTCCCCTCTCTTTTTCCGTCTCTTCAGATAAAACAGAAGCCTTTTCTCTGATGGTATTTTGGCTATTATTTTCCCCATTTTGACTTTGATGGGGAGGTGCCGTTCTCCCTCCAGATGTGTTCAAAACCCCAGACTACCCTATATTTTCTTTCTCCAGGGGATATACTTCTTTCTCAATATGGGTGCTTGGTGGAGGGAGGTCTATTACAGGTGAGGCATCTACTAATACTGGAACGGACCCTTTACCTTGTGGGGGCTCTTGGTGTCCATCGGGGCTCAGCTCTGCAATTTATTTCCCTTTCTGCCCTTTCACCACACTGGACGCTGCCTCCTCTCCCGCTGCAGCCCCAGCTGTCTCAGTCAGCGGCTCTTTGCCGCGCCTCAGCATGTCCGCCTCCGAGGTACTGGTTGGTTGATTCTTTCCCGCAGCACCGCCTCTGCCTCTCCTCGGCAGGTTCAGCACAGGCGTCCGTCGAGATTTGCCGGATGCTTGCTCAATCGGGCTCTGCTCTGTAGTAGTCTCCACCCGCAGCCGCTGCACTGCCGTGGCAGCCTTTGATCCAGCGCTCGCAGCGAGCTTCGGGGCCATTCCTCCTCCGATCAGGTGAGTCACCAGGTATGAGAGACGATCCCTGACAGCACTCTCAGCGATCTTCAGACAGACTACCCAGAGTCTGTAGTACGATCTCCGTCCCCCCTGCATACAGGATTAGGGTGTAGGGTGTTTTTCATCTTCTTTTTTCTTTACCTCCAGTTTCTCTAGATATTTAGTTACTTCATGCGATCCGATAGAGGTCTTTTGCACTTAAAACTTGACCCAGCTCATAAGTGCTACTGTCGACCTCCAACGCGGTCGCCATCTTGTTTCCCCATGCAGGGATTCTGCTTAGAAGTAGAACTGTGCCTGGGATCACAGGACATGTAGGGAATGAGTTACCATAATAAATCAGTACCTATGGGCCCAAATCCGAATAACTCACATTGGCTCACCTGCCCTCCTAGCCTTTCCCGAGTAACAGGTGAATTTTCAACCTAGAACACAATTCTATGGTTCTCATGGGAACCATAGAACTAGAACATCACCTTTTGTTTCTCACTCATGCATGTACATAAGCAAAAAATGACGCAAGGAAAATTTCAAATATTTATTGAAACTACTTTGTCTATTATGAAGCAGTTCTGCTGTGATTAGAAAACATATGCAATTAAACAAAATATTATGAGCAAACCGTATACAATGAAAAGCCCTACCATCGTCAATGATAGATCTGTCTAGGCCTACCCTCACTACGTGAGCACAGGGTATATCAGTGATCTCTGGGTTTAGCACTGGACCCCACACCTGCCATTTGTAGATAGGTGCTCATGTTGAGCAAGGCTGATGCGCCCAATCAAAGACCTTTCCCCTCGCCTAGAATTCTCCTCTCTGTTTTCCAAAGGGCACATCTCAAGTTAATACGATAAGGAGTGCCTTTTGGAAAATAGCAGCTGTGACTCTGTGTTTTGTCTAAAACATTAGGAGATGTTTTACTGCGCACAGAAAAACAGGGCACTATGTTGTTTGACCTTGTACAAAATGTTCAGACTGAATCCCAAGAAGAGAAACTGAATAATAATAACATGTACAGTGTATTTCTAAAATGATATCATGGCACAAAATAACTGTTAGGTGTGGCTGTGCCAAGCAAAGCTGCCTACAACTTAGCAGTGTGGGTAAAATTAGGCCCTAATGGCAACTTGCAACAAAAGCAATAGGGCCAAAGGCTGAGTCCCTTTAAAAAGTCGCAGGATTTCTCATGTGACTTGCAATCCACTTTATAAATATGACAGAGGGTATTTTATTGCTTAAGATTTGCTTACGATTCATGGACACTTCATTTGAAGATCTGGCCATACTGCTTTCCAAGCATTAGCATAAGAAGAACGATAGGCTGTGAATTGGAATTCTATTATCATTGGCTATATCTCAGATTTTTGCTGATGACAACAAAAAAAAGGGATCATCCTCTGTTTGGTAAAATAATTGCTCACTTTGTAGGTCAAATGGCCTGCCAATCAGACGCACAAATGCGTTGTGTATCAATCTGCTCTGAAGAAGATTTTTTTTCAGATAAAAATACTGTAGGAAGTAGGTTTTGTTTGTCCCTTATCGATACAGATCCTTTCTTCATCAGATATGAGATTTTTAATTTCTAAAGCTACAACGAGCAGCACCCACACAAGTGAATATCCAATTATTAGCTGACCGGGTATATTGTGAGATAACCTTTCATTATCAGTGTAGGAACTCTTTAGAAACACCACACATTCAATGCTAAATGCTAGTAAGGGTCGCATTTAGAGTTTGGCTGATGAAGAACATGTGTCTAAAAGTGTCAGGTTTCCTGTATTACACCCTCCAATGTATTGATCTCTTACACCATTATCTATATTATATTTAGGCTGTCTGGGTTTAGGTTTAAACCTATAATAACTGATAAAACCCCACTGAAAGAGAAATAGCCCTCACCAGTGAAAACATATAACCACTGAAAAAACATCTGTACAACCACAAACTAAATGCCATTCAAGGAAAGGAAAAAGAGAGTGAAAGAAAAATGTATTTTCTTCCTGAAGGGGCCAATACAATGGAACTTTGTTATATGAGCTAACAGTAAGAAAGACTGGGCTAACATTATTATGCTTGAGTTTTGTTGTTTAGGGATGCAACTAAAATATTGTTTCTTCTTTCTGCTTTTTCAGTTTTGTGGTCTTTGGTCTAAAGATGCAGGGTTTGGAAACATGTGTTAGGTCTTGTTTAATTATTTTATCAACTGTAAAGAATCAGGAAATGCCAAAACCATGTTTGATATCTTGGCTGCATTTGATTCTTTCACTGATAGGTAACATGGCTGGTTTCATAAGACTCTTTCCTAATATGTGTCATCACATTTACCCACAGCGAATGGGTGAAAACCCTTAACACATCAGCCCCCTGTTTCTAGTGAGTTGGCATTGATAGAAGGTGGATTGCCAACACCTCAGGCTTCAAACATTCAATGCAAGGTATAGTGACAAGTATATATGAAAAGAGAGACATCACCAAGCATCTCAGATAGTGGAGAAAACATGATACCAGACTTTTGGAAAACATGGAACGCAGTGTCACTTGGAATGCTCTGCTAAAAAAGGTTCTTTCCAAGTTCAACAAGATTTGAGTGATATTGTTCGTATTTGCAGTGATTCAGCTATATTATAAGAACATTTTGTGTGATGACCTGTCAAAATTGATTCCTGAGCTGAAGTGCTTCCCTGTAAGAGATCCTTGCCACTGGTTAGATGGTATGCTGAAAGCATCTTTACAATATTCAGAGTTTAATGAGGAATGGTATTGACTTTTCTGTCCATTCTGGTGCACTATGTTCTTATGCACAGGAACTAAAATGCAAATATCTTTTATTTTGTGCTTTGTGTGTCATCAAAGAAATAGTCATCCCAACTGTGTCCCTTAGCTGATGGTTCTCATTCCGAGGGCTATGAATGCTATATTATCTATGTATGTGGCAACGATTTACAGAGTTTTTCCTGAGTGTTGATGAAAAGGCAAAAAAATGTTAGGATCTTTGGTCGCATATTGATGGTGATGAAAAAAAGTACACTCTACTGCATTCTTAGATTTTTACAGGAAAACATAACTGCTGTAGTGGACATATTAAAAAACTAGAGTCTAAAAACACCCTTGTCTGCCAAGTGTTCAGCATAATTGGTGTAGATGTGAAACATCTCCTGCAGAGTAGCCTAGGCGACACCTCAAGTGACTTTGGCACTGCAACATGTTCCATGTTAGCGTGCTTGTCACTTGGTAAGCAAAGCAATGATAAAGAGCAATTCAGGAACTTTTATTTTACAATGTATGAGAAATTGCTTGCAGTGATGCATAGAAATGTCCCTTCACCACCAATGGCATTTAAAGTCAATGAAACCTCACTGTGGTAGAAGTTTTAGATCCTATCTGTAAAGGGGAATTTCCTCTGTAGTTTCAAAAGTGCTGCTTCATTTTTGACCACTTCAATAACTCTGAAGGCATAAGCGCCCAGCTCAATGCAATTATTGCAGAACTTGCCCTGAGAATCGCAATCTTCAAGTGCACCAGTATTGTAATGGAAAGCTATGTCAGAGGTAACAAAATTGTCTACTGGCTGTTTTGGCGTTGCCCTTTTCAAGTGTCAATGTTGACAGCGCCTTTTCACATAAGTTTACAAGGGAAAGAAAGAGTGAGCGCACATGACCAAAGACTCACTGAAGAAATATTGTATGGTGTGCTACAATAAGTTTAATTTTCAAAAATCTATTTGGACCTCATATATACTATACGTACACTGTCTATATACCTTGCGCTTTCAGTGCAGAAAGCAAGCAATAATAAAAGCAAAATGTTCCATAAACACCGGAAAGCACTGTTTCTGTTGTTTTTAATGGAAACGAAAACGTGTAACCACTGTTTTTTTAATATATTGAAATCATTTGAAAACAATGAAAAATAACACCAGAATTTACCAAAAATAGAACCTGAAAACAGGAAAGCCTAATTATATTCTTAGAAAATGTCCTTTGGTACTACTTTACATGATGAAGGCCTACATCAGGTCAAAAAAGTTACAGATATCAAAACAAACTTTATTTGCATATTAACTCGATGCAATTTCTCACGTGCAGACTGGAAAATATATCCTTTTTACCTTTTGGCATACTGGTGTAATAATGTCACAAAATCAATTAATTGATGTGCAGATGTAGATGGACCACTCAGCAAGAATTACATGCAATCTGAGCCTTCTTGCTGAGTCTGCAAAGGTGGACACCATGTTGCCCACTGCATATTTCAGGTAGGCCCATCCTGCAATAAGTAAACAGAAGATTTGGTGGAAGAATATTAGTGGCACTGTTGATGAAGGAGCCCCAGGACACCAGAGGTGAAATATCCCAGTTGACCCAATTAGGGCCTAATAATGTATTTTCACCCTAACACCCACAAAATAGATGTCCTACTGTGTTCATATTGTGCACTACTTCTGGCCAGGAAATACTGATTATGTGTGACTAAATCCTGTACTCATGGTACCTATGAATGAGTGACAGAAGATCGACGGACAGAAAATCAACCCACAAAAATATTGACACAGAAATATAGAAGTCAAAAATATAGAAGTCCAATCTACATAAAGGTAAGTACAAAAATATCAGAAAAAATATGTAGTTGTCAAAAATATCGAAGTTAAAAACATCGTTATTTTAAATGTTTTGTAATAGTAATGTAAAATTAAGTAAATAATACATATAATTAAAAGAAATATAGTTACAAATATTAAAACATATTTAACAATATTAACTAATACATATAGGGGTCGATTCTGATTCGGGAAACAAATCCGTACGATAATTCAAATTCGTAGCCGTTTCCGTATGAATCGTACAAATCCGTCTGAATCGCGTAGTACGATCCATAGTAAAAAAATACGTCTGAATCGTTGCGGACTGTACGAAAAGCAAGGGAAAATCTGTACGATACGATCCTGAAAGTTAACCGTACAAATCGTAAACATGCCGTACGACCCGACAAGTACTATCCGGACCGGGGAATGAGTACCCGATTCGTACGGTAACCGTCGCCAATGAGCAATTCGTACGGAGAGCCACACAATCACATAGGTTACGGTTCGTACACCCCATGACCATAGGGGTATGGTTCGTACACGTCATGATCGTAGGAGTACGGTTCGTACACCTACGATCATGGGGTACGGTTCGTACACCCCATGATCGTAGGGGTATGGTTCCGTACACCTACGATCATGGGGTACGGTTCGTATACCTCATGAACTTAGGGGTACGGTTCATATACCCCGTGATTGTAGGGGTACGGTTCGTACACCTACGATCATGAACTATGGTTCATACAACCCATGATCGTAGGGGTATGGTTCGTATACCCCATGATCAGAGGGGTACGGTTCGTACCCCTACGATCATGGGGTGTACGAACTGTACCCCATGATCGTAGGTGTAGGAACCGTACCCGTACGATCATGGGGTGTACGAAGCGTACTGGGGGTCCGTTTTGCACGCATTTCGAGTCGAATTCTGCTTTTCCGGACATTTTGAGCTCTCGTAAAAAAGAGTCATACGGAGTGTTGACTGGACTAATCATACTTGCTCGGTCGGAAAATGATGCTTCGATCCGTACGGACATCGCATACTGCGTGTTCCAAATGCGATTCATACGGATTATTGAGTCGTACAGGCTTTGGTACAATTCGGACAGGGAACTGCTTTGGATATGCATCGTATGTACGGGGTCGTTCGAGGATACGATTCGTACGGGAAAAATGCTCCGTATGACTATTCGTACGAGATTTTACCAAATCGGAATCAGCCCCATAATGTTAAAATAAAATAAACATATCCATATAAATTAATATACATTCTTACTAAACATAGTGCAACATTAGGTACACCGTTAGATAGCGTGGGGGTAAAAATTACTAATCCCATGCAGAAAGTGCAACAGTGGGGAAAGCGCTGGATAGCGTAGGGGTAAAAATTACTATTCCCACTCCAGAGAGTGCAACAGCAGGGAAAACGTTGGATAGCATAAGGGTCAAAGTTACTATTCCCACTGCAGTGAGTTGAACAGTAGGAAAAGCGCTGGATAGCGTAGCGGTGAAAATTACTATTCCCACTCCAGTGAGTGCAAGAGTAGGGAAAACGTTGCATAGCATAAGGGTCAAAGTTACTATTCCCACTGCTGTGAGTGCAACAGTAGGGAAAACACTGGATACCGTAGGGGTAAAAATTACAATTCCCACTCCAGAGAATGCAACAGTAGGGAATTGGTTGGACAGTGTAGATGTTAAATATAACATACTAATAAATATTGTAATTAAATAAAATTTATTGCACTGGAAGCCCTGTTGTTATACTGTTCCATTCCATGACCTCGGTCTTGGAGGCATTTACTTCATAACCGGAGATCTTACCAAATTCCAGTGCTAGCTTAATGGCAGATGGAAATGCGGAGCTGATGTCTTTTGTAATTATCATGATATCGTCCGCATATAGGGACACCTTTTTTTCCCAATCTCTATATTTAAAAAGTATAATGCTGCTCTCACTCGAATTTTTTGAGCAAACGGCTCAATATGGAGATCGAAAAGGAGGGGTGACAGGGGGCAACCCTGTCTAGTTCCCCTAGTTATTATAATAGGTTCTGATAAACCACCATTTACCATAACAGAAGCTGATGGCCTATAGTACAACAGCTCCATTGTTCTGCAAAAGGACCGACCCACTCCAAACTTTCCCAAGGCCTCCGACAAGTACAACCAATTGACCCTGTTGAAGGCCTTGGTCGCGTCCAACGTGAGAACTGACAGGGGTAATGAAGAGCTAGAAGCCATATCTATTGCTCCAATCAAATCATATGTCAGCTCATAGAGTTGGCGACCCCTGACAAAGCCCTTTTGCTTTAAATGCAGGACTGAAGGAGCAACCTGACCTAACCTCTTAGCCAAGAGGGAAGTAAAAACTTTGTAATCGGTATTAAGTATTGAAATGGGGCGATAAGAGCCACAATCGGTGGAGGCCTTGCCTGGTTTCAGGATAAGTGTGATAGTTGCATTATTCCAAGATGTGGGTGGTAAATCTCCTTCCAACAAAATTTGATTTAATAATATTGTTGGGATAGGAGAAATATCTTCCGTAATACGTTTATAAATCTTTGCGGGCAAGCCATCTGGCCCGGACGCCCTGCCATTTTTGCTGTTATGTATAGCCATCACTAATTCTACTTCCGTTATAGGCTGATCTAAAAAAGCTGTTTGCTCTGGGGAGAAAGATGGCAAGGAGATCTTACTCAGTCACTCCTTTATACTATCAGAAGTGATATTATTATCCTCCTGGTATATGTTTTGAAAGAAGTTTTTGAAGGCAGACCTTATTTCTACGTCCAATGCTTTAATACCCGAACTAGTTTCTATCTCCCCTATATTATTACGGGTTCGGTCGGTCCTGGACTTCCACGCAAGCAATTTACTTGCCCCTTCTCCAAATTCAAAGTGGGCAAGTTTACTTGCTTCCCACCTTTGCAGTACACGTTAGTTGAGTGTTGAGGCTAATTGCCCCTTAAGTTTCAACACCTCTTCTAGTTTTACTGATGTTACAGATTCGGATTCGGAAGCATCTAGCTCATTTTGGGCCATTAATAAATTCGCCTCAATAGATGCTACTCCCTTGGTGTATTGCCTCCTACGGAACGTAGTCTTATTTTTGATGATCCCCCTTAGAAAACATTTGAAGGTGTCCCATACAGTACTTGGGCTAGCGGAACCTATATTTCTTAGGAAGAATTCTTTTGATTCTGCCCTTATATACTCTAGATCTTCAGGTGATGTAAGAAAAGACTTATCAATAGACCATAACCTGATTGGAGGATGAGTAAGTACTTCAAGATCTAAAAGTACCGCTGAGTGGTCCGAAAGATGAGATGGCAAGTAGCTAACATTCTTTGTTGAGTTTAGTAACACTCTACTTGTAAGGAAAAAGTCTATCCTAGATCTATGGCGATATTTAAAATTTCCGAAAGAAAAACTTTTTTTCAGCCCAGACCTAACCATCCATATGTCTATAATGCCATATTGTGACATGGTTTTAAGTAAAAAGTCTCTGGATTTCGACAAAATATGTTGTCGACTAGAACTGGTCTTATCTAGTAAAGGATCGAGTACAATATTAAAATATCCTGCTATTAATACTAGTTCTGTAAAGTGTAAGAGTTCATAAAACAGTGATTCCAAGGCAGATGGGTCATCCCTATTAGGCCCATAGTATCCCACTATCATAAGGCGTGAGCCACCTATCACTACTGTTGCAATGGCCCACCTGCCTGCAGGATCCGTTTTCTGCTCTAAAAGTCTAGTGTTTATTGTTTTTTTTTAAAGAATAGTAACCCCTCTGATGTTAAGTGTCTGCGTTGTAGTAACGGCTAAATCTATCCAGTTGTTTTTCTTTACCAAATAATGAACCTCAGCCTCAACCAAATGTGTCTCCTGAAGTATAATGACCTGCGCATCAAAGTCTCGAAGATATTGTAATATTGTATTAGATCTAGGTTTGGTGCGCAGGCCATTAACATTCCAGGAGAGTATCCTAACTGCACTCATAGTTAGTGTATCTATTGAGGCAGAATCTTTCAAACTTACTGCCCATGATATAGATCCGAGATTTACATGCCGTCCATTTTTTAAGAATGATGGAGATGATTAACAACTCAGAGATGAGAAACATTTTATGCCCTTTTACCCCACCCAACCCCCCGTGCCCCTCACCCACCTCACCCACCCTCTCTTGAGGAACCCTTGATTATCCACCGGAACACGTCCGGGTTTGGTACCCCTAACCCAATCCTTGCTCTGCGGAGCGGTATTAATTCTGAAACATAAAAACTCACCAGAGGTGTTGTTTAGAGTTTATAAGGCTACACCGATTTACTGGATGTTCTAGATTGAGTTACGAGAAATGGGGCAATTAAGTTTATTCTTTTTTTTTCTTCCTTTCTTCCCCTTTTTTATGATTTTGTTGTTTTTATTTTTTTATATATATATGTATACATATATATTATTATTATTATTATTATTTTTCCTTCCCCTCTTTTTTTTTTTTTTCTTTTCCACCCAAATTAGACAATTAGATAACATGTTTGATTCAGAGCTGTTAGGCGATATTACGAGCTTGTAAGCAATAAGCCTCATCTTTTAGGAGTGCCTAAGCTCATCAGTAGGTCATCTGCGGCCTGAACTGTGCGGATATGGTGCATTTTGTTATTGAGCATAATCTTCAGGGCTGCGGGAAAACTCAGCTGAACTGATGAACCCAGATTCTTAAAGGCCTCCATTCTTCTGCCCAGTTCCCACTGTCTATCTAAAGTTGCTCTTGATAGATCAGATCTTATTTGGAAAGTTAAGTCGCCACCAGACAGAGATTTTTGTTTGAGGGCTAAGTTGAGAATTTGGTCCTTCAATACAAAGGTATGAAAGTTAACTAGTATCTTCGTGCGCTGTGGATTACGTCTATAAGGATCTCTATGGACCCGTTGGATGTCCGCTTTCAATTCTTCTTCAGTTTGAGTTAAATTGAGAGACCTTTTGATAAGTTGGATTATATGTGATTTGATGTCTGATCCCTCATTTCCTTCCGGTACATGTAATACACAAATATTACAGCGACGTGCATTATTCTCCATTCTGTCCTTTAGCGCGACGTCCTCACTTTTTAGTTTAATTATCTCTTTCTTAGCGTTTTCCAGTTCCACTGACATTACAGCTGTTGTCTCCTCCAAGACCCCAGTTCTAACAAAAAGCCCGTCTATTTTGGTGTCGAGCGACTCACAGTAAGACCTGACCTCTCTCTGTATTTTTGAAGACTCTTCGAATCCACGTTTAATATCAGACGATAGGTTTGAGAACATGGATGCAATTGAGGAGAGTGAGAAACCTGGGGGTATATTAGTGTGTAAGGGAGGGGAACCTGTGGTAGTATCCGAACATATAGGTAAATTGCAGGTAAGTTGTGGCTGGATATTTTGATCTGAATTTAAAGGACATTCGGGGTGTAGATGATCTGACCCTTCAAGTTCTACTCTCTCTTCTGCAGTTACTGTCTCCTCTGTTGTCTCTGCTACTTCTGTCTCAGAATTTATGCTAGTTTTCTGGTGCCCAGTTTGCTGATGCCCATTTTCGACCAGAAGGCTGCTGACTACAGCTCCTACTAACCCCATTGATGTCGTAGGTATAGCAATATTTTTGCTGATAGCTGAGGGTTTAATCAGGTCCTTTTGAGTACTGTCATTTCCTACCCCCGGCTCTAACAATATATCTATAGCGGGGGAAGCTAAGTTAAGGTCTACCGCGACAACATCAACATCAATTGTTACACTGCCTGTCTCATTGTGAACCCCCGTCTCCATACTTAATTTATTACACCCCGACGAAGGCTGATCCCCTGATGTGACTATATCTGGAGCCGTGACTTGGGGCATGTGAATTTCAGAGGGGTTATTCTATGTTAAGTTCAGAACTTGTGGAATGACCTTAAAGTAGGATCTCAATGAGGGCGTTATCTTCGAGCTCGGGTCAAGAGTTGTTTTAACCTTCTTTCCTTTCTTTGCCCGTTTGGGTTTTACCTCCAAAGAGAGATATGAGGAGGTTTTCACAATATATTGCTGAAATTATTACCTGTCCTAGAGCTTCTATTTTCGCTAGTACAGCTCAAATCTGACCTTAGGGACCCCCCTCCGCTTGGGCTCCCCCCCCAGACTCCAGCCTATCCACACGAGCCTGAGCCTGAACCTGTGATCCACATCCTCCCTCCTGTTTGCCTTTAGCCCTGTATGATTTGGTCACTTTCCTTGTAAAGAGCTTCTGACCTTTACCTCTCCTACCCTTATTGCTTTCTTTCACACCCTCTGCCTCCTCCACTGTGCCCCCACTTTGCCCCCCCTTCACCTTCCTCAATGTAGCAGGGTCCACTGGGTCCACTGGATTCAGAGGTCTGATTTTCTCTACAACCACCGTTTCAGCCGTCTCAGCCTCTGCCTCTGCATCCGCCTCCGCCACTGCTGTATTTGCAGCTGTTCCTGTTACCGCCGCAGTAACACTCCGTGGCAGTAAATCTTCCCTCTTGATTCTCCCCGTGGTTGCAGGGCTGGGATCTCTGCGTAGGGACTGTAACCGCCTGCCTCGATGGAGCTCCCGGGCGGCACGACTCCACTTCCAGGGAGACTTTTGCTGTATCAGCCGAGCCGGTTCCAAGCTCGGCAATAGGGATCCGGTGATTACTGTGGAAACGCCCTTCTGCAAACCAAATGCCCCGCAGAAGCTAGGACAGAGTACCGCGGCAGCTCAGCCTGCTGCCGCCATATTCCCCCTGTTTTTGATTTTATTTATTATTAAATAAAATTTATTAATAAATTTAGAAAAAATAAAACTACAAATATATCAAAAAAATAATTACTTTGATAAAAATAAATACTTCCCACCCTATTTCCAATACTCAATTTTTCTTAATTAATGTCCTAATTACAAATAATTTACTTCCCACCCTATTCCCCTATAAACCCACAACCCACTCCAATAATAAATTAATACAAATAAAATAATTATCAATTAATAATAATAAATTACCAATTAATAATTAATTAACAATACATTCATTATTAATAACAATTATTAAAAATGAATAATTACTTAATTAAAATAAATTACTTCCTACCCTATGCTCCTATAAATCCACAACCCGCTACAGAAATAAAACACAAAATGTTATTAAAATAAATTAATAATTCCTAAAAATTATTATTCAATTCACCATAATTAAATTACTTCCCACCCCATTCCCCTAGAAACCCACAACCTGCTACGGTACTAAAACGCAAAATTGACTTTTAAAAAAATTACTAATTTCTAAAAACTGTATACATATATTTTAAAAAACAGTACAATACTTAACAAAAAATATAGAACACATGCATATTAAATACATACTAAAATACATAACACTCATATAAATATCGATATTATTAACATCAATAATTTAACTATCCATTTTACTAACATCGATATTTGCAACATCGATATTTGCAACATCGATATTTCTCACCTTAACTTCGATATTCTGGTTGTAGATATTCCTGAATTCGATATTTTGTCCCTACTGTATTTAAAACTAGATATAACTGTGTTTCGATATCTAAAAATCAATATTTTGACTGTCCACTGGTACCTATATGTAACTGTTTTTTTTCCAAATGAACTTAAAGAAAACATTTACACTATACAAAAAACTACAGGGCATAATATCAGGAAACATTGTCCAAATTATCGTCACTTTAGCGGCAGGAAACTGCCGCTAAAGCGGCGATAATGGGCTTGATAATATGCCCTTGTGAACTCCCATAGAAGCCCATGTTCTGGTTTGAACACAGGCTTTTATTGGAATTCTCAAGGGCATATTATCAAGCCCATTATCGCCGCCCTAGCAGCAGTTTTCTGCCGCTAAATCGGCGATAATTTTAACGCCGTTCTTGATAATATGCCCTGTCATGATTGCCATTGCCGATGCATGTCTATATTTTCGTTCAGTTTCTATTTTATCCTTTACTTGAGTATTATTGTGACTATCAACGTTAGTGCTTCAAAAACTACATTATCTTGCACTCTTTTCAGACCTGTAACTCATTAGATTCATCTCGTTTCCTGCGTACTTTACATTATTATTCATTTCTAGCACACAGAATCAGCAACGTTGATCATCTATTGCATAGAAAAGTTATGTTCATGTTTTGTGCTAGTAACTTTGCCTAGCAACTACAGACCCATATCTCTACTCCCAGCTATGGCAAAAATTGGGGAGAAACTTGCATTTGCCCAGCTGAATGCCTTTGTAGAATCCTCGGAGGTCTTACATCCTGCCCAGTCTGGCTTCCGTGCAGCTTATAGCACTGAGTCGGCGTTGGTGGAGATTACTGAGGCTATCAGGGAGTGTTTGGACAGTGGCGGCAGAGCGGCTCTGATTTTATTGGACCTCTCTGCCACGTTTGATACTGTCCCACACTCACTCCTCCTGACTCGCTTGGCTGAGATTGGCTGAGATTGGTGTATTGGGTTCAGCACTGGGTGAAATCTTTTTTATCGGACAGGTCTCAGCAGGTTTGGATCCCACCTTTTTCATCCTCAATTAGGCCCCTCACTACCGGGGTTCCTCAAGGTTCTACATTGAGTCCCCTGCTTTTTAATATATATCTTACCCCTCTTATTGTGCTGGCCGAACAAATGGAAGCAAAAATCATAGCGTATGCAGATGATACGCAGCTTTTATTTACCTGGCAGGATGCAGCAACTAATACAGAGGTTGTCCGCTCGTGCCTTTCCGCTGTGTTTAACTGGTTAGCAGTGGCACAGCTGAAGTGCAACGAAGACAAGACGGAAATTTTGCTGTATGGCCAATTCCCGCCCAATTTTAGAGAACTCTTGTGGCCGCCTGATTTTCCCCAGCCAGGCTCAGCTACTATCGCTGCCAAGAATTTGGGAGTCTGGTTCGGAGAGGATCTGAGATTCGAGGCACACATAAAAAAACTTACAGCGGTGTGCTTCGGATCTCTTAAAGCCATGAGAAAGTTCTTCCCTTATCTGCCATCATCAGCAAGAGAGTCGGTTGCGAGGGCTTTAATTTTATCTCGGCTCGACTACGCCAACTCTCTTTTTAGCGGTACTCCAGCCTTCTGAGTCGCCCGACTGCAGATTATCCAAAATGCGACGGCACGGTTGCTGTGTGAAATTCCTAGTAGAGAAAGCGTGCGAGCACACTTAAAGGAACTTCATTGGCTGCTGATTGCCCAAAGGATAACTTTTAAAATCCTTACCTTAGCATTTAAGGCAGTCAATGATATGGGGCCATCCTATCTGAGAAAAAGATTCAGCCGTTATGTCCCCACTCGGCCTCTACGTTCAGCTGACTGTAATTTCCTGAGTGTGCCCCGCTTTCAGCGAGTACGCCTGGGAGGCTACTCGCTTGCTGTTGTCGCAGCTCGGACTTGGAACTCTCTTCCCCTGTCCCTGAGATCGATTGAAAATGTTGTCTCTTTTAAGAAAGCACTAAAAACTCATCTTTTTAGAACAGCCTATTAGTTTTACTATTCCTTTCAGACGGCCACTTGCTTGTTTTTCTTTTTCGCGCCAGGATACTCTGGTAGTAATGGAGCGCGCTATAAAACAGCTAAATACAAATACAAAGTACATATTTAAGTGTCAGCTCTCAGCAAAGTTTGTAAAACGCTGCAGCTGAGTCGTAGTGGCGTAAAAATACCTCCCGCAGCCCCTGTGGTGCGGTGGGCCCCCTTAGGCACTGTGCACAGCAGTGGCAGAGAGCTCTTGACTGGGTCCGGAGCGTGGGGGCCCCTGACATGTACTTTACAGGGGGCACCCACAAGTTTCGTTACACCACTGGTGAGTTGTATTTTTACTCCTGCATCATTTGTGTTGAAAGTAGCAGTGCAGGAGGTGATGCAGCATTACCAAAATAACCACGCTTGAGCTCAGAAGGTCAATGAGCAATAGTAAGTGCTTTAAATGTTGTTTTAGTTGTGTCACTTTGCTGTGCCTTTAAAAACAGGGGCCAAATGTCCGTCAGTGTCTTTTGGGAATATGTTGTTTATTCTTTTAACATAGAGATACTTTTCTTTATTTCTCTGACTGCAATTTAGGACAATTGTGAACTGTGTGATACTTTTTCTGGGGTACAAGGAGTGAGAAAGGAAGTTTCAGAAATGGCACATTTTTATAACACAACAAAATATAAATACCGGTAATCGAACTGTAAAAATACTTCAAAATATGTCAGCATCAAGGAAATGACAAATGAGGAACATATTTTTTTTGTAATTCTGAAGTGTGGTGTAAGCAAAGATTGTAATAGCATCACACAAATCAAAACACTTTACTGTTTGTGCGCCATAGAGGGTTATCACTAAAACTTGCTGGTCTGATGAAATTGTAGTGGCCATTACAAGAGGCCATTTCAATGGAAAATATGCGTTTTGTAGTTCACATGTGCTACCATATCATGCTTTAGTCATATATTTTGGAAAATATGCTCCAAAATGAACAACCAGCTGCATATTACACCCCTACCACGCTCCTGTTTAATAGGCGTGGCTCATTTGCTACAATTGTTCTTGTATGACGCATGGATTTTTCACAATCCCTATAACTTTAGTCATGTAAAATTCGTGATAGTGACCACAAAATTGTTTCTTCTCCATTGCCCCGCTTAGCATTACATTGTTAATGTTCATGCTTTATAACTGCAGAAATATGACATCATTATATATTCAAGCTGTAGAACCCGCATGGCTTCCGTGACTTTTATTACCTCTGGTCTGTAATATTAATATTCATCTGCTCGAAGATTCTGCACCTTCGTCACTCATCAAGAAGTCTTGAAAAACCCTAAATAAGGATTCATGATCAGAATCCGAAACAGTGGAGTGCTGTCGCATACAGAATCACAGCATAATTTCTGAAACAAATGTCCATCTTTTTTTTACCTTATATCCATTATTTATCAACTAATTTAACACGTTTCACAACTGCAGGAGAAAATGTCCCTTTTTGTTTCGTCACCCCCATTTTTGGACGAATATTATTGCTTGTTGTTATACTCTGTAAACTGGAGCATTGCTGCCCAGTGCCCATTGTATAAAATGTGTAAAACTTTGCTAAACCCTAATTGATGTATTTAACTTTTCTACCAGGCCATACTTACTGGTGCGGAATTACACCCAAGGCAATAAAGGTTAAATGTCACCTGTGGACTGCAGCACTTTTTATACCATTTGCTAGAGCAAAAAATAAAAGAATGCCTGCAAGCCTACCATTGTGGCCTGATTGCTGCACTGCAAAACATGTAGTGTGCCCTCTCAAAATAGTCCTTTTTGACAGAGCAGTTGATGGTGCAATGTAGCTCATGTTCGATGGCTGTGGCGGGCCTGTGGAAGATGCATGGCTGGCAGAGGTCTGAAGGTGCTCTGGAGTGAATGCTCTTCATGGTCTGTCGTGAGTGGTGTCCATGGGAGTAGGGTCTGTTAGGTGTTACAGAGATCTTGGTTGTTGAAGTTATTGTAGAGTGTCTTGATCTTGAGATGGAAGAAGTAGCTGAGTCTGTTGCAGAGGTTTTGGGAGGAGGATGTCTGTTGTCTCGCTGTTGGATGATGGAGAAGAGTTCCTTGGAGTTGTGGCCATTGTGGACTTGATGCATTGGTAGTGAGATGTGATGGCTGTTTTGTAGGCGGTGCATGTTTCCGGAGATCTGGTGTTTCTTCACATCTTTTCCAGTTGTCGGCAGGAGCGGTTGGATTATAGGAGTGCCACAGTGAACCAGTTTGATTTCTTGTTGTGTTGTCCTGTAGTGTTCTGGAGGGGGGGGGTGTGTTGGTGCAGTTGGCAATCCATTGGTAGAGGTTGTTTGCCAGGGCCTTGGCGTCTGTCGTAGTTGGGGGTGAAATGCAGTTGAGGGCCGAGGTTAGGTGTTCTTCAGACACTTTGTTCCAGTTTCTGCGTGAGAGGCGGCATGAGTGCTTGTTTGGGGTTGTTTTCTGGAGAAGTGGATACAGTGGTGATCAGTCCAGAGGAGTTCTGTGGTGTGACTGAAGAAGATACTGTTTCCTCCTGTGAAGACAGGGTGGAGTGTGTGTCCTGCTGTGCGAGTGGGGGCGGTGACAACGTGCTTCAGTCCTTTGTTGGTGATGTTTCTAGGAGGGCGGTGGTGTTTGGGTTATTGTGGTTGTCCAGGTGAAAGTTTGATATCCGAGTAGTATGTAGTCTGCGGAGGCGAAGGCGTGGTGTGCAATGCGTTTGGTGATGAAATTGGTGAATGGAGCACAGGGTCCAAGTGGTCAGTAGACGAGGGTGCCACAGATTGCCATTCTGGGGTTGGTCTGAATCTGGAAGTGGATGTGTTCCAGGGAAGTGAGGCGTTGTCCGAGTTGTTGTTTCTTATGCAAAGGGAGCTTTTGTGCATTATGGTGAGGCCCTCTACTGGGCGGGTGGGGTGGTCTTTCCACAGGATCTTGTATCCGTCAGGGATGGCAGTTGCAATGTCATGTGCGGAGCTGGCATTATTCCAGGTCTCTGTCAGAAAGGTAATGTCAGGCGTGTGAGTTTTGAGGATGTCACAGATTTCTATAGCATGTCTGTGCAGGGAACATACCTTGAGGAGGATGTAGTACAGTTGTTTGTGTGTGCTGGTGTCCAGTGGGCATGGGGCTGCTGCTAGGGTCCAGAGGTGGGTAAAGGTGCAGTGGCAGTGTTGGCAGGAGATCGGGCCTTGGGTATTGCTTGGTGTCGTGAGCTGGCAGTTGTTGTTGTGTCAAGGCTTGAGAGCACGGAGGGTGCTGGGGTCGTAGAGGCGGGGGTTCTGAGGACCAGGGTTCCTGGTGCTGTTTGCGGTTGGGTCACAGACAGGCGCAGAAGGACTTGCCTTTGGCGCACCACTACTAAAAATATGCCCGGGTATATACTTACAAAGAATTTTTTTTGGGGTGTTGTTTGTGACACCTGTATTTCCCTGTCTTTTTATTATATTTCCTGTTTCCACAGCTGACTTCCTCCTGTCTGTATTGTTCTTCTGCTCCCTTTTTAGGTTGAGTCTATAGCAGCAGCATGCTTGAGCTGCTCGCTTTGCAAGGAATGCAGTAATGGAGTATGGAGTGGAAGCTCTGTGGAATCCCCGCCCACTCTCCACCCATGTTTTTAATTGGCTTGTTTTGTTGTTTTTCGTAAATGCTGCAGTCTGATTGATTATGAGGCTTGTTAGTTCCTCCTTATCATGGCCATGTCGTCATTTGTATCCTTCCATGGCTACTGGCCCCTTTACTTTGAGTTTTGCCAAGTATGTGTTATTTAGAATGTGAGCACTATTTTCTTTAATAAGGTTCTCTTACTCCCCTCTCCTGCAGTCCATGCCTTCTCGGCCCCCTCCCTTGCTGTTGGTGCCTTCGTGCCCCCTGCCCTCGGCCTGCACACCCGTTTGCAATGCAATAGGTCTTGTGTAAATGTGAGTCCTATTGCATGCAAATGCTTGCTTCAAGAGGAGGGGCATGGGGTACAATGTTGAGACAGTGCCACTGTAACCCAGTGGGGCAATGCGCCTGCTGCTATTTTCTCTTAAATGAAGTTTTGAAGTTTCAATCTCAGTGGGACTCACTCAGTTTTTCATCCTTCTGAGGAAGATAAAATGTGTCATTTACCACAACATTCAGCACTTGGAGGCGATTCAGATTGAATTTTGAGCTATATACGGTATTCATTATAAGAGAGAATAGATACAACACAGGGCTAATTGTCACTATAAAAACACGCTTCGTTGTTTATATCATTAGAGCATGCTCATCTGGGTGCGCAGAGATATTGTCCATAGTGTTGATACGTGAAATAGCACCTAGCTGCCTTTCGGTGGACCCAACCCTTCATTCATCAGCTCAATTCCCACATTACCTTTACAGTGTTTGGGATTTCAGAGAGGACATATTGTCGCACAACAGCTGTCTTCTTTCAACAAACATTGCTGTTTGTGGTGCACTTTGACCTTGCACGACTCGCAGCACAGATCAGAAGTCCGCAGTATGTCTTCTTTGCAGCACGTTTGTGAGCATTGCTTCATGTCCTTGTGATATAGTCTCACACAAGTCAGCTACACAGATTTTAGGAATACTCTGTCTGCCAAGCATTGTGGTTCCAGTCCTAAGCTACAGCATACAAATAGGTGTATTCTGGGAGTCGTGGTCTTGGTGTGCTTCCGTCGAACTAATGACAAATAATGTCCTGCAAACTTGTAGTTACCTAAAAAAAGGGTGTTGTTGCTGCCCAGCTTGGCGGTACTCACTTCAAGCTTCTCGAAAGGATGAAAGGTTAAGTTGCACTGAATTATGTAAGCATTCATACAACCCACTGAGCTACTGTGTGAGAAATGCTCTTCCTTTTGCTAAACATAATTTGACTATATCTGCAGTTGGGGGGGGGGGGTGATTTTGCAAGTCAGTCCAATAGAATTCCGGGTCCATGCGTGAGTAGCTTATCCAGTCAAGGTTTTTCATTTTGCATTCTGTTACGTGTAATCCTGATTTTATTCTGGGATAAACAGGACTACAAGTGCAAGAATGTACAGTAACAGGGACCCGAACTGCACAAGTTATTTGTGTATGGACCCGGAGAGCGCTGATTGAATGAAACTGACATTAGTTTGTTTTTGTAGATGTTATTATCTGGACCTCTCAGCATCTGCAAGAAATGTGTGTATCCCCGCTCTTGTCTGGGTAGCCAAAGAGTGGGGTCATGTCTAGTTTGCCCATTCTGGGCTGTGACCCTAGTTTAATCCACTGTGATCCTGGCACATCACTAGATCCTAACAGTGCTGTCACTCCTATTTTCTGACCTTACACTGGCAGTGCCTATAAACAGACTAAATGCTGTTATGAAAATCCATCTGTAAACAATCCGGCGCAATTTCACTAAGTCAAAATAACCCAACACCTCTGTTCCCCCACAAATACCTCTGCTCCCCGGGCCCTCTCCTCCCAATACTCTTCCCACTCTCCCTACCTGCCAGA
This sequence comes from Lissotriton vulgaris, assembly GCF_964263255.1. NCBI lineage: Eukaryota > Metazoa > Chordata > Amphibia > Caudata > Salamandridae > Lissotriton > Lissotriton vulgaris. The sequence goes on from NC_141697.1 coordinate 173,173,019, forward strand.
AGCCCCTAAGACTGCCACCACACAGCGCTCTGTCACTCTGTCCGGTGCGGTGTTAGTGTTTTTGGAGGACCACTTTACCCACAAAGCACCCTCTTCCTGTCTCCTTCTAATGTGCCACCTCCTTTCCTCTCTCCTGTTTCCTTGTTCCAGTCTCTACTGCTCCCCGCTTACTTCCACAGCACTTTGAAGAGATCTTATTGGAGTGTAAAGCGCTATTCACACAACAGAACTTAGCATACCAGAACACCCACCCTGTCATACCACAGCCTCCTGTGAAAACTTCAGAGCTGTTGTCTATTCATCACACACAGTGCTGTACTTGAAGGGCTCAAGGCCCCAGAACGCCTTGTGAAGTTTCCTAGTTCTAACAAGTATTTGCTATTAAATAGGTCTTGCATGTATGCGAGTTTAAGCTATTGTAAATGACAATGATTTTTATTATGTTTTAAAAACAAACTCAAAAATAAAAGGCATTGTTATTTGCAATGTCAATAGCTCAAACTTGCGTAAATGCGAGACCTTTCGCATTGCAAATACTTCTTTCATAAGCTTCCCCTTCCCCCTCTTTTCCATGTCTTTTTGTGAATTACTGAAACTGGGAAAAGATTTTTGGTGGCAAGCAGGATCGCATAGCAAGGCCCAAGTGGCAAGCCAGTCACCAAACATGGTGGTGATTTCCTTGATCTAACAATCAAAAAGTACAGGGGCAGTGTAGTGTAGTTCCTATATTTTCAATAGGCTATGCTATTGGAATATTATATCCTATGGATTTGACGTAGTATTGATGTCTAGTAGGTCTCGCCGAGAGAAATGCAGCCTCTTGATCAGTGCGTTAGCTGGAGGGTCGGTGTCCTTCGGCACTTGCTGTAGCGAGCTGCATCGGGCAAGTAGATAGTCGAGCTGCTCCAAACCACTGTGTCTTCCTAGTGAAAGTGAAGGCATATTTATACCCTAAAGGTGCCTAGTTTGAAGTAAAGTCGGGCATAATAACGTCAGTGAAGAACCCCAAGGGAATGGTAGTTCTTTGTAAACTCCATGAGTTCTTGGACAAATCAATATTCAAGCAAGAGGATGTCCCTGACTGCTTAAGCCGATTTTCCAAGAAATCGTTGTGATGTTTTGGTACGGGTGGAAGTTGCCATGCCTGTATTTGGACTGCATGGGCTATGTCTAATTATAGGTATGATTTCTATGCCTATATTAGGGCAATGTGAATTGTACCTATATAAGGGCATGAGTCTGGAAATTTTGCTCGGATCCTAAAAAGCCATACAACAGCAGGTATAGAGTCTGAACCCCCAATTTTATTTTATTCTAGTAGTTTCCATCACAATGCAGCATGGCAGGAATTAGATACCACAACCAACATCATATATCATTTTCATTCCCTTCTACCCCTTATCCATTCATAGCCTAACCTTATACCATCCCCTTATTCCTGAATCCTAATCCTATTCCCATTCCTCCATTAGGAGAAAACATTTTTTGGTTGACTCACTTACAACATGGTTTTTAAAATGTTGTGAAGAAATAACATTAAGCTCACAATTCCAAAGTGATTACTTTTGATGGAAGAAGATACTGATAGATCGCTTACCTAACTATAATAAGGTATTCTTGTTGTACCTTGAGCAACATAAATACTTAGGTGGCTATCTGTTATCTAAAATGTTATGTAATGTTAAGTTATGTTTATAAGCTTATAATGTGCAAAGCTATTCTAAAGAGTGTCCCAGCGCGAGTCCTAAAGGGGAAAAGCAGTGAAAAAGGACTCAGCAGAAGGGGAGAGACAGTCAGTTAAAGAGGAAAGTTTTGAGTCTCTTTCTACATTGCTTGGGATCCTGCAGGCTGCGTAAGTCAAATGGGAGTGAGTTCCAGGCCACCGCAGCCGTATAGGCAAGGGAATTGCTAGCTGTCCTTAGAAGGTCAAACATTGGGGTGCTTGCCATCAACATATTGGAAGAGCACAAATGCCTGCTCAGGGTATAAACTGGAAGCGCTTCCTAAGATAGACTGCACCGAAATTGTAAAGAGCAGTATGAGCTGTTACCAGGGCTTTGAAATTGACCGTGCTTTCACGAGTAGCCAGCGTAAGTTACGCAGGTGCTTCCTGACACTCGTTCTTTTAGGAAGATTGAAAAGCATTCTAGCAGCAGCGTTTTGGACCACCAGCAGTCAATGGCGGCTGGTGAGGTTTGTGAGTGGTAGGGCTGGGCTGGGGGGTGTTGACGGGGGCCAGACATTTGTTTGGGAGGTTAGACCCCATTTCCTGTGTTAATCTTTTTAAAGAAAAAGTAGACTAAAAGTTGGTCAAAAAGGAATATCTTTCATAGGCCTGGCATAGTAGGCAAGTCTGACTGTCTTCTTTAGTGGGGTGGGCAGCAGTCAAGAAGTGTGTGAATACATGTCAAGCTGATATGATATATTTAATATAATAAGATAGGTAGGGACTAATTATCACAATTATAATTATGTCCTACATATAGAGAAGTTTTTAAACTTTTCAAATTTCACAGAAAAACAAACATGCTGTTTTCTGTTAAAAAATTTGACCTGTTTTGCCATTTACACAGTACCAAACATAACAATGTGTGTTTGCAAAGCTCACATTCATCCCTTGGCATCTTGCCACTGAATACCAGGTTATTATTACCTAACTCAGTAGCACTCATTTTATTAACCTCAGTAGGGTGAAAGGCTCAGTGAACCCTCCAGGATTTGTACCTGTGACCAAGATGTCAAATACATGCCCCTACAGTGTACGCATTAGTCCACTAAGCCACCACCTGGTCGTGCAATTCAGTGTGTCCTTCATGCCACGATGCCACAAGATTCAAAACCTCATTTGTATAGCTGAGAACTATCGATGTCATGGCATTTTTTTTAAATCATAACTGGGAGTCCAAGTTATGCCTCATACAGGCAAGTGAAGGAAGCAGGGAACATTCATTATTATGCTTGTCTGTGTGCAGAGCACTCACTCAGCTTCATCTGAAATTATCCGCTGCTGGTCATGGCATCTCTCTTCACACTTCGGGGCAGCCAGGCCCACATGAGGCGCGCTCACAGTCACTTCTCTCTCCTGTGTCCGTGCATCTGCCTTTCACCGGACCAGGCTGGGCTGTACAAACCTCCCGGTCAGCACATTCCCCTGCACTCTGCAGTCTCACAGGACTGTATTACACTCACTAACCCTGCCGCCAGTGCAGCTGCTCTCACCTCTTCAGTGGCGTGAGAGCTCAATGTTGTGCCTCATACACACATTACAAAATGGTCCGGGGCCCGGCAGCTGACATTTTTTTTAACTTACTGTGCCGAGGTGCCCGCCTGGTCTCTGTCGACTCCTTCGCAAATACAGACATGACGTTGACGAGTCAGAGTGAATTCACCACACAAACCTACAGTGTTGTGCTTGTGCGTACAGACACCGCCAGCACTGTACTGCTGCTTTAAATGAAATCAAATCAACGATGACGTCACCAACGCATCAGCACAAAAGAGCAAATAATTGTGTTGCGCTTCAAATCACGCACGCAGTGTGTTGCAGTTATACCACACAGTGTTGCCAGGTTTTTAGACCCGGTCCAAGCCCAAAGCCGCTCAAAAGAAGCCCAGAAGAAGCCCAATCAGACCAGTTCCAGCCCAAAAACCAGGCCAAATTAGCAAGTCTGAAATTATGCACAAATTATCATCAGAAACAATTTTAAGGACAAATACACATTGTATTCAATATATAGATGGTGGGAGGGCATTAACTGAGCACCTGCCTTAATGCTACTCAATTTTAAGACCAGTCCTTACTGTGGCTGGGCCTGGGCTGAGGCTAGGACGAGGCTGGGGGCTGGACCTGGCATGGCTGGGTGCTGGGCCTGCCTGAGGCTGGGTGCTGGGCCTGCCTGAGGCTGGGGGCTGGGCCTGGCTGGTGCTGAGGCTGGGTGCTGGGCCTGGGCTCAGTGCTGAGGCTGGGTGCTGGGCCTGCCTGGGGCTGGGGGCTGGGACTGGCTTGGTTGGGCCAGGGCTGAGGCTGGGTGCTGGGCCTGCCTGAGGCTGGGCCTGGGGTGGCTGGGTCTGGCTGTTGGGACTAGATTGAGGCTCACACCGCATCACACCGATGTTATTCACCCTCCGCTGGCTTCCCATCGAGGCTAGAGATATCTACAAGACTGCCTGTATCACCCACAAAGCCTTGCACTCCTCCTCTCATCGCTACCTGGCGAATAAACTGAAACTCTCTGGACTCTGGGCCTTTTTCAAAGGCTTGGGAGTGGGTGAGCCATTTTGAGGCACATCCCTTTCTCTACAGGCGTTAAAGAGCCCCCCATATACAAATGCTCAGGCGGCAACAAAAGCACAACATGCCCAAAAAAGACACTCTAACAACGCCAACTGAAATTCAAAACACAATTCCACAAGGGCGCGCATCCATTAAATAAAAGTTACTGGACAGGCGCAAGTACTACTACCGGGTCAGCAGAAAGACATACAGATCCAATTTCCCTTGTTAGAGACAACCGTGTCTGAGCCAAGAGGCAGCAGGTGGGTTCATGCTAGGACAGCCTAAACATTAGGAAATGCAAAAAATAATAATATTAAAACACAAAAAGGAGTAAGACACCGTCCTGCTTTGCAGCTACAAATAAGTTTTAAAAATCACTGTAAAAAACAGAAGAAGATATATGGACTTGGGTAGCAAGCAGATCGACACTGCATTACCTATTAAGGGGTTCTAATGAGTGGAAAATTCAGAGCCTTCTTAGGCAACACCAGGGCCTAACCTTTGTTCACCTCGGTGTAGTGTCCGCGCTATATAAATCCGCATCAATAAACGATAGTGTGAAAGTTGCGAAGACCCCTCTATTCAAGAGACAACATCTAACAAATGGTCCTCCTGGTCTGCATGCTGCACCCTTCCTTTAGGCTAATGCCGTGAATTCGGCAGGTGCAACGAGCCTCTTTCGGCAAATGATTATCGCATATTTTAAACCATAGTAGGCATAGAGCTTCCAGGAAACAGGGCCACTTGCTGCACCCCTCCCCCGTCCCGCACCATAAAATGCCAATTTTTGCGCCATCTGAAGAAAAATCGATAGACATGACAGAGAAACTGTGGCAAGGGGTAGGAGAGACAGAAACTCGGATCAGGCGGGATACTAATTCCAAGAAACAGATCGGATAACGGCGCAATGGGTCAGCTGGAAATACAGGAATGGTGGAAGGCGAGAGAGGTGGGAAGGTGACAGCCCTAAATCTGGTGGACCATGCAGATACTGTACGCCACCCCAGGCTGCACCCCCTCACATAGTACCAGGCCTGGACAGTTCAATCAAAGCACCACTATGCCTCTGGGGCTGTTGTTAAGACTATTGCATTTCATAAATAAACAGCGCAATCAAGCGCAGGAGGCGAACAATGCCACCGAGCATGCAGATTTGATGGCACACAAAAGCAGCGAGCAAACAGTACAGGGGTACATCAATGTGAGCACTTGGTATTTCCTTCCGCCCCCCTTGACACCAGTGGCGGCTGGTGACATTTGAAACTGGTAGGGCGTAAAATTAGTGGTGGAGCACACCGCGGCGAGAGAGGGTAGCAAGCAAGCCCGAATTACCTATGGAGGGCTCGGGGGTTCTCCCCATGAGAAAATTTTGAAAAATGAGTGGGCAAATAGTGTATTTTCAAGCAAATTTGAGAACACATGCACTTTAATCTTCACAGTCAAAAACGAGGTGAGGGTTGGCCTAAGCAAATTAATAATTAGCCTAGACCAACCCTCAACTCCTTTTTGACTGTGAAGAGTAAAGTGCATGTGGTTATATAGATGCCTAATTAGGGCCACCATGAAACTATATGTCACCAAAAACACAGTGCTCAGATCACGGGCTTTTATTTACAAACTACAGTAATCTGGTATTTCAGTAGCAGTGATGAGATAGAAGACTACACTCTTGAATGTATTAGTTGTTAAATGAAAGCGGAGGTTTACAACACTGTCACTGGTGACATGGGGTATACTTATATTCCTACAACTTGCACATTATTGTTTTCTGCTGCTTTCTAAATAAACTATGCGTATAACTGTTACTGTATACAAAGAAGTGGCTGGAATTATGCTATTTTTTGTTGGGTGTTAAACAAAAAAGTACAAAAAATGTGCAAAACGTTTTTGGAGAGTACACTGCAGATCACAAAACAAAAAGAAAAACTTTCAGAAATTGCAAGATAATTCATGCAATGCTGCTACGATTATTCTTAAAGTGAGGCATATATACAGCCAGCTCCGAGATGCTGTCTTTGGTTCCAGGAAAGAGGAACATTTGAAACTAGCTTCCAATAATGGCCTTAGCAGCATACCATGAGTGTGGTTGCACCCATTTTTGTGTAATTATGAGGAAGGAGTTTACTACAAATCTGTGAGTAAAAAAAAACATTTATAGTCTCAAATAATAATACACAGGGTTGGACTTGGGAAGAAAATAGAACCGGTACTAAAATAATAGTGGCCCACATTTAGCGCCCACCATTGCACTTTTGAAAACGTATTTATTCACAGCTTTAACATCAGTATGTAAAGCAATCTCACACATTAAGCGCGCACACACTGAATGAATCAGATATTTCAGGGACTTCATTTTTTCCCGCTCTTTTGTCTGCCACTGCAACCCTTCACACATCAGTCCGTTTTTAGCCCATGAATGATTATTACATTAAAGCACCCCCCGTCCGATCTTCTGTTCCATTCTTTGTCCTTGCTTTCACCTGCAGCTGCCCGTGCACGCCGTAGCCTTTAACCTGCTGCTGCTTCTATCACTCTTGTCCCTCCCCATGCCTCTATCCCCATTCATTAAGTTACGTGCTATCACTGTGGAAAATCTGAGGGCCAGAAACTGCATATTTGTTTCAGGGCAGGGCCAGGGTGCAGGCCAGGATCGACAATTTATTTTAATTAATGCCCGCTTGGGCCTTACCTGCGCTGCCTGGTCAACTCACTCACTCCTGACGACCTACTTCTACAGCCTGGAGCTGGACTGTCTCGGGACTCGAGTCAGAATCATCCCTGCAGTCTGTGCCCGTCTAGCTCTTGCTGGAGTTGACGACGGTGTAAATGGCTTCCTTTGCTTCGTCCAGAGAGTTACACCACAGAGTGCAGACACACACAACGCGGGAAGCAGTGTGATGTCGAGTCTGCGCAGACTCGAATCCTCTGCTTCCCGCCTGCCACTCCCCTTTCCCAACTCGTCACAGGGTGGGTCCCACCACGCCCTGTAATGAGTTGGAAAAGGGCTGGGTGACAGTCTCCACTCCCTGATTGACGTGGAGGGCTAGCGATCCCGGGCTTGGAGTTAAAACGCCCGGGGCTAACTCTACCTTCACGCCTTCAGGGGGTGGAGACTGGCCTTGAATCTCAGTCTTTGCCGAGCTGATGACATCACAGCCTTCAGGGCTGTGAGGTTCTCAGCCGGCAAACACTGCAAGGAGCGTCAGTCACCTCACGTGACATCCAGACTTCAGTACGCCCACTGTCACAGCGCAGGCAATACGGTGAGTGGGGCTTCTGGGGCAGACAGTGCCCTTTCTGTGTTCACTAATAATTATTATATTGAAGGAGAAGACCTAAAAACACGGGTATTTTTTTACATTAATTACAATTTGAGCAGTGAGCACTTTTTTCAATGTAACGGGGCGGAGCCCCGACGCCCTTGGTGAGAAACCGCCACTGCTTGACACATTTAGTGGACTCAAAGATGAGAATTGTAACGGAATGATGGAAGGAAAAGGAGGAAGATCCGTGAGATGTTGGAAGCAGTTAGGTGATGGGCGCACTGTGATACCAGTAGGGCAGGTGGAAATGCTAAGATTGATGTTGACATTCAGGTCAAACTCTGCCCGTTCGGAGGTGGGTCACTTCATGCCTAGCAGAGGGTGGCGTGTGGGTGCGGGAGAATGCAAGGCAGGTGTAAGTGTGCTCAGCAAGAGAAAGAGTACAATAAGCCAGACCATGAGAGCACACATCACCTCTTGTCGGAACTATTAGGGCCATAGGTCAGCAGGTGTCAGTTGCAGAGTTTATCAGGAGGTGAGAGCACAGGGTAATTTACGTGAATTTAGCAGAGCATGTTAGCAGGTGTCAAGGGTCAGCGTGCGGTAGAATGGGCATGGGTCTACAAGGAAGATCATGTTGCATGGCACCTTGTTGGCAAAGTAAGGGCAAACAGGTTGGTCTACAGGGTGCAGCAGGGCACCCGTAGCCGGGCCCAGTTCACTCGGATTACCATGTTCAGCAAACATAAAATAGAAATAAAATAAAAAAATAAATGAGAGGAGTGTCACATCTGGTGTGAGACTGCAGGTCTCTGGTGACAGGTGGCTGGCACTGTATGTATGTATGTGTGTTCTTATATAGCGCTCGATTTTACCCTTGGGCATCTCGGCGCTTGCCTTGGGAACCCGTCCTGGTTTTTCCCTGTGAGATCACCCGTGCTGGGCATCCCCAAGGTGAAAGCCAGGCATCCCGCCGCGGGGGGGCCGTTATGGAGATTAAGCAAGCTTGTTGCCCAGAGCTGCATAGTGTGAACTCGTGCTTAGAGTGGGCACCGAAGCGAGAATTATCGAGTCCGTGGACAATTGGGTTCAGGACCCTGCCGTGTCGGGAATCGAACCCTGGTCGCGGGTCTGACCTCAGTTTCAGGGTATGCCTCCTCTAACCAGTGAGCCACACTTCTAGACTGTGGACGTGTGACTGCAGTGGTGTCACTGTAGATTAAGGTGCTAGGCCTGGGACAGCAGATACTTGATGGCGCATGAGTGACTGGGGGGGCAGGGGGGTTGTCACTGCAGCCCCCAGTTCGGGGACAGACCCGCGCTCTCCTTGGTCACGTGACTGCGGAGATCTCAGCGCTCCTCGTCTCTGCTCTCACCACTTACGATACTTTGTTAATATGGCTGAGTAAAAGCTTCTGGTAATAAGCAACCGCCACCCTCAGGAGGAGGAGGGGGAGGAAGGACACCAGCAGGGCCGGGCTGGGTAGGCATGCAAAGAGAACTTTCACACTCTTATCCGCTCTACAGAACCCACCAAGCTACCTCCCTGGGGCTGCAGCCGCTCAGCCTGCAGTGGGGTGCACAGAAGATACTGTGTGCCTTTATGCACAATCTGCACTGTTTCCACTGTAGCTCACGTCTTGAGGGCACTCACCCAGCCAGCATAAGTCTGCAGTTTGCCATCCCGGTCTCGGGGAGTCCTAGAGTCGGAGATGCCCAGGGCCTGCCCTAGCCCAGGGCCCAGGTACCCGAGGGGTGAGGCGCAGTATCCTGGAGTGCCAGCACCTTCTCCCACGTGGCGCCTCACTCACACAGCTCCAACCCTCACAAGTCCCGGCCGGGTAAAGTTCGGCTCTCGGTCTAAAGAGAGTGTGCTGCCGTGCTCACGTCAGCCCCCGCTTATATGGGAAGCGTGTGGGGGCTGACCAACAACTGCTGCCCAGGGCCGTCATTAGTAGCGTTTTCGTGCTCTACGAGAATGACGGCCCAGGGGGACCCCCACATTGACAGGCCACAATCAGTGATGGATGCCAGTGCCAGACGGAGACGGTACAGACCAGGCTGCCTTCTGCTCTAGGAGTGGGCAGGGTCATCATGTGCCTGCGGCCTGCGCAGAGAGCCAGAGGCAGGCCCATCAATTATCGGACCTCCTCCAGGCTCCAATTACTTTCAAGCCACTTTTTTGCGCACAAGAAGGCAAAAGTAGCCCAAAAGGTAGCCCCCGCCAGGCATGGGTTTTTCCCGCACAACTGGGAAAAAAGTCGCAGACTCTAATCCTTCAGACACGTCTGGAGCCAGTCTAGTACCCCACCCCTTCCCAACTCGTCACAGGGTGGATCCCACCCCACCCTGTGACGAGTTGGGAAAGGGTGGGGTGACAATGTCTTCATTCCCTGATTGACGGGGAAGCTTGGCAAAACTAAGCTTCAATCTGAAACGCCCGTGGCTAACTTTACCCGAACGTCAATAGGGGGTGTATACTAGGCCTGGATGCTCAGTCTTTGCCGAGCTGATGACATCAGAGACCTCAGGGTGGTGAGGTTGTCAGCCTGGCAAAGATGAGGGCCCGCCCAGGGGGACCAAGGCTGTGATTCATCTTCCTCCACTTCCATGATGACGTTTCCTGCAACAACACAGTGAGTGGGGCAAACACACTGCCCCAAGTTCTAACTAGACTGCATCAAAACAGACTTCTAGCATTGCTATAATTGTGATGTTTTCACCGTAAATGTAAAGGGGGCGGAGCCCCAACGCCCTATGTCAGAAACCACCACTGCCTGCAGTTCATCTAGTAGGTATCCATGTAGGCCAGCATAAAGTGCATTTGTATAGTCAATACGGGAGGTGATGAGCACTCTAGTGACTGTTTCTTTTGCTGTTAAGGGGAGAAGAGGCAGGAATTGTTTGAGTTATTTCAGTATGCCAAAGCATGTTCCTGTAAGTTTGTTAATTTGACTGCTGAAACTAAGCTTTTCATTGAACAAAATCCAGAGGTTCTTGACCGAGAGGCCCCGAGGGGAAGGCCTGGCAGACACGTCCGGCCAGAAGGCATGCCAAAACAGAGGGGGAAAATTGTCAAAGAATAAAATCTCAGTTTTATCCTTGTTGCATTTAGGCTGGGTGTCAGTGGGCCAATTGAACACTGCTGTGAGACAGGTTTTGACAGAAGATGATCATGTTTCTTCCAGGTGAACAGAAGATGAGTGTTGTCAGCATATGCAACGACTTTAGCGCCCGTCCTTTGCCATTTGGATGAGGTCTGACATATAAACATTGAACAGCAGCGGGTTCAGAACGGACACCTGGAGAACCCCAGTACGTAATTCCTAGGGTAGTTGACGTAAAAAGGGGGATCTAAACTTGCTGTGTTCTGCCTTCCAGAAACGAGTTTAGCCATTGTCTGGTGGGACCAGTGATGCCCAGGTTCTGCAGGCAGGCTAGAGTAGCAAGTGAGGCATAGCATCAAAAGTGGCTGACATATCCAACAGGACCAGAGCTGCCCTACCCACAGTATCCAATGTTTCACGTATGGCCTCAGCGATTTCCACCAGTGCCGATTCCATACTGTAGGAGGTTCTGAAATCCAATGGGGCAGGATGGAGAAGACCATGCTGTTCTACAAAGGCGGTCAGTTGGCTATTGACTATTTTCTCATAGACCTTAGTCACTGCAGGGAGCAAGGAAATAGGGCGGTAGCCGGCCAGGAGATTGGGGTCGAGGGACGCCTTTTTGCGAAGGGGAGTGACCAACACCTGCTTCCAAGAGGGAGGAACAGTAACCAATGTCAATGAGGCGTTAATCAACTGATTCAAGTCGGGGTTGATCACTTCAGCTGTGCAAGCTAAAAGTTTGGTTGGGCAAGGGTCATTGGGAGAATCTGATTTGAAAGTGGACAGGGCAGCCAAAGAGTCTGTCAGCGAGATGGGATCAAAGGTGGAAAAAGTAGCTTTGGGAGGGGCTGTTGCTTGTTGGCAAGATGTCACATCAGTTAGCTGGCTGTCACATTCACCAAAATGTGATTGTAATGTCCGGACCTTGTTGATAAAGAAATTCGAGAGTTCCTCACACCATGAGCGGGATGGAATATGGGTAATAGCTGCATTTGTTTTTCACCATGTGCACAGACCACCAGCAGTACCATTGCAATTATGTTGGTGGAGGTGCAGGCATTACACTAAGAGGGTGAAATCCCAATGGTGGAAGGGACAAGTGGTAAGTCAACTTGCTTTCTTATTAACAAAACTGTATTGATTAAGTGAGACAGATATCCAGCCCATCCAGTCCCAGGCCCTCAGCATCTCGCCAGCTAAAACTACAGCTCAGAGTAATCTTGTGCTGCAGTGAGTGCAGGCAGTGACATCATGTGTGTCTTCTAGGGACAGCTGCATGATGGAACTAAGGGCCTGATTCAGATTACATTGGAAGGGTTAATCTGCCACAATAGTTGTGGATATCCCATCTGCCAAAATATAAATCCCAAATGATATTATGGGATTTATATTTCAGTGGACACAAACCCTTTTCCAGGGTTTCCCAAAAGGACATTCCTATTAATGGTGGTGGCATTAGTGTTCTTGTGTTACTGCTAACAGGGAAAATATCATTAAGCGAGGCCCCCACTGAACAGGTCGAATAGGAGGAATAATCTCAGTGTCCTCTGAGTAGACTTCCATGCTGACAATCACTGGCTCCTGCTGATCAATGTCCCTTTCAAAAATTGTAATGCTTTGAAGAACTTTCCTTTTTCCTTGTCTCTAGCAATAGGCCTTGGACCCAGCTGGGTCTAATCTATGTCCTGATTATCAGAAGGGGGCTTGGAGAAGATGGTGGAGTACCCTTTCTTTTTCTTGTTGGAAATCGAGAAGCCTATGGTTCAAGAGATACATCTTACTCAGCATGGCACTTAACCTACTGTTCTGCTCCTACTTCAGGAAGAGCTGTTGTTGGCTGTGTACCTGTTGTCCACTTTGCTCAGTTTCCTGTGATGATTGGGTACTTTCTGGATGAGACAAATCCAATTTAAACTCACTGCTCATTGCCATGATTACTGTGGCTGCCTTGCTAAGAGACATAGCCTTGGGCTTATGGTGGGGTGGTGATGTGGGAGTGTTGCTCCCAGCTTGCTGCCCAGAGGATGGTTCATCAGGCACATCTAGTTTCCTAGATACAATATATAGCAATGTTTATAAATATGCGGAATAGAATACGGGCTGTTGAGTACCTGGCCACTCTACATATTACGGGGACAATGAATAAAAAGTGGGAGGACGTGTAATATTTATAATGGGGCCCAGATCGTATCCTATGCCGACGATACCCAGCTCCTCTTTACATGCCGGAAAGGAGAAGATTTCGATGGAGAGAGTATCCGTGAGTGCCTTGGGGCTGTTTTTAAATGGTTCCGAGCTAAACAGCCTCAAGTGCAACTCAGATAAATCTGAGATACTCTTCTTCGGCTGCCCATTTGACCCAGATTGGCATGGATGGTGGCCTGCCGACATGTTCCCTCCAGCACATTCGTCCCAGTTAGCAATGAACCTGGGAATTAAGATTGACAACGGGCTGACGTTAAGATCCCAGGTTCTGGCCATAACGGGAACCTGTTATGGCCTCCTCAGGATGCTCCAGAAGTTCTTCACTCTGCTCTCCGAAGAGCATAGGAGGACTACGGTTCAGGCCTTAATTGGCTCAAGATTAGATTACTCCAACATACTATATCTTGGCCTGCCGGAGTATCTCCTGCAATGCTTGCAGGTGGTCCAGAACACGGCCGCGCGGGTCATCTTTGGCCTCCACAGGCGGGCCAGAGTCTCTAGCCTACTGCAGTCGCTTCATTGGCTACCTATCCGGAAGCGGATAGTGTTGAAGGCTTTGACACTGGCCCACAATGCTTTGTACGCCTCAGGAGCTCAATATCTCCAAAGGAGGTTCGCCTTTTACCATCCGGCCCGCTCTCTGAGATCGGAGTCTCTGTTCCTGGCTGTGGTTCCCCGAGTAAAAAAGGCCCGCATGGGAGGCCGCTCTTTCAGGTTGCGAGCCCCGCAGCTCTGGAACTCTCTTCCTTTGACACTTCGCAGTACATCTAATTTACTGGCTTTTCAGAAGGGCCTTAAGACATGGCTCTTTGCCCGTTAGGGCGCTCTTTCTCTTGTGCTGGTTCCCCCTTAGCCCTCTGTAGTGGACCTGTTTTCTTTTTTGTTGTGTGTTGTCTGTCTTTTCTGGTCACTAATAAAAGCACCGGGACACTCCTTTGGAGTAGCCTAGCGCTATAGAAGACCTACTTAACATAACATAACATAACATTATGGTCACTTTGACCTTGTGATACGTAGACTGGCCAGGTATTCAATGGCCCGTATTCTATTCTGCATATTTATAAATATGGCTATATCTTGTATAGTTGTTAGCAATAGCAGCACGACTGCAATTTTGTATGGTATACGTATTTAACCCTCGCCAGTATCTGTAATCAGTAAACATCGTTTTTGACTGCCATGTGCCTCACATCTCTTTCTTAGCTGGACGGACGTATTCTCAGTCTGCCTCATTCATCGTTTCGACATGTAACTCTGGTTTTTCATTACTTTTTGAAAATACTGTATCCCTTTATGTATTTTTCTGATCTATTTTCAGTATTCAGCACATGCTGCGAGATGTAGTGGACTGGCAGCTTGTCCATCTTACTAGGATCATCTACAGTCAGGTACCTGTTTACACTACTTAACATTGAATCGCTTGATAATAGAAAGTAAGGCTCTACTTGGTCACATTAGCACTCTACCCTAATTTTATGTACATCTCCTTTCAGCCTAAAGTTTTAGAAGTGATAAGAGAGGACTTCTCACCCTGCTTCTGCCAATATATGAAGGTATTAATTTTCTCCTCATTACTTATCATGCCTTCATTTTTGTTGTGGGATAGAAGTAGCATAGAAAGTAATTGGAGTTTTTTTCCATCTTTTGTTGTTGGTGTCATCCTAGACTTCAGCAGACAAAAAAGATGTTATCACTATGTGACGACTCATGACGCAAAGTGATTATTGCTGGCTTCGGACCGTTTTCATTTGGTAAATATTTGCACCATTTATTTATTTGTTATATTGACTAACTCAAACTCTGCCTTGGTCACTGTGTTCTTTCTAGCAGAGTGTGACTTTGGAAAACACCTCATTCATTATTCTACCATTTTTTCTACGGATATTTCCTAATACTCTGGTAAGGAGTAATTTGTTTGTCCTCCTTGTAATGTGGTTGATGTTTTCCTTATTTGGAACCTATGTCTGTTGTACACACAGCAAAACGAAAAAGTGTGTATGTTTGTTTGTATCATTTTACAAATATGTGTTTATATGTAAGGTTCTTTTTACCAATAAAAGGATGTGAGCTTCTTTTCAATTTTGCATAATCAGTAGATTAAATATGGTGAATATTCTACCCTGTATATCATAGTGACACTAGTGTACATATTTTTATTGTGATGTATATATTGTCATTGCAGATCACAACATTCGGTGGTGGAACCCCTGATGAAGGCAGTGGTCTGCCAAAACGTGCATAGAGCATAGAACCACCTTAATAATCAAGTGTTCACTGAAATGTTTCGCTACATCATTTGCGATTTAAATTGTGATCCACATTATCTTTCAAATAGATCTTGTATATCAATATGATTATTAGAGTGTAGTATGAATGTGTGATGAATGAGTGCAGTTAGGATGTTGTACAAATGTCAGTCATTGTAGGACTAGATTTATTATGTGTTTTATATTTTTTATAATAATCATGAAGTCTGAATTAATTACTTTTGTATTTTTCTATTTTCTAGTGTCACTACTGTTTATTCTGATATGTTCTGAGAATTTTATAATTTTGAAGTTGCCCTAGACAATTTACATTACACTTTCTTGGCAAGAACACCTTTTTCGGAGGACATCCACAAGCTCTGTCAGATGGTGCTTAGCTGCACAAGTGGAAGCAGGCAGAGGAGGTCTCAGGTGCTGTGAACTTCTTCCCTTCCTGCACAGCTTTACCTATGTAGCTGATACCCCTGACCCTTGCTGGTCTGAGTTCAAGGGCCTCCTCCACCTGCAGGCATTCACCTGCATCTCATCTCCCGAGGCCCAGTCCACACCATCACTGCTTTCCCTACTCTGAGCTGTCCAGCCTTACCCCTCACACTACTTAATAGCGGACACGGTGCGGCTGCGCTGCTGGTGCACTGAAGGCACACCAATGGCAAGCCTGTATGAGTTCACTCATGCATGGACCGCACCCATCACCATGGACCCTGGTTCTTGGTCCATCCACTGCTATGACATGAGCAAGCTCCATGCCCTCAATACCGGATGCCACACCACCTGCCGTCAGGCACCACTTAATGACACCCAGAGCCCACTTTCCTCCTGTAACTGCACAGTCGCACCTTCGCCTGCAACTGCACACCGATCCGACCCACCGCTCGACCAACAGATACCGAACCACCTCAGCTGCATTCTGCTTAACACATGCTCCCTCCACAAACAGGTTGTGGGGATCTGGGACCTACTTGACTCTGTCCACCCCGACGTCACCTTCCTCACTGAAACGTGGACATCAACACTGCAATGCCGGAGGGCTACAAGGTCCTTCACAAGGACTGTATCAACAAACTGGGTGGAGGCATCGCCATTGTGCACAAAAGCACCCTCTGCCTCACCGCCCACTCGGGCAACCACTCAACCAACATGGAGCACCTCCCCAACAAGATCCAGGAATACCTGCACACCACTCACCCACATCTACAGACCTTCTGGACCCCGTCCACACTTCAGAGATTCCATCATCGACTTCATCGCCCCCCACGTTCTCACATCCACAGATTATGCCCTCCTCAATGACTTTAACTTTCACCTGGACAAATCCAATAACAAGTACACCTCGCCACTGCTGGAAAACCTCACTACTGTCTGACTCAAACAACTGGTCACCTCCCCAACCTACTGAGCAGGACACATGCTGGACCCCATCTTCTTCGTCAACGACAACCTTCTTCCACACCTCCGAGCTCCTGTGGACCAACCACCGCTGCATCCACTTCTCCTTCACCAAACCCAATGTATAACACCATGCCCAATGCTACCTTTGCAGAAGCTGGAATAAGTTCACTGAAGAATAGCTCACCATCTCCCTCAGCAAAATCCCTCCACTGATAACCATGGATGCAAATAAGTCAGCACAAAACCAGTAGTGTAGTTCCTATATTTCCAATAGGCTCTGCTCATTGGAATAATATATCCTATAGGTTAGACGTAGGACTGAGGTCTACTAGGTCTCTATCGAATATATTAGACTTAATTGTGAGCGCCAGCTAGCTCAGAGGTCACTAGAAACTTTCTTGAATAAACAAGAAGGGATTAGTTTCTGACAACCGCATAAACATGACAACTTTGTTTCCCCTAGATAAAACGTATCTTCAGAGTCGTGGAAACAATAGATAGATATTTCACTCAGTCAATTGTGCATGCTTCGTTTCACCAGAGGTGCAGAGAAATAGATAGACGGGCGTTTTCAATAAAAAGATTTTATTGAACAGTCTTCTTTCTCAAGCATAAGAAATGAACTGCTACAATCGTAATACTGGTCGAAAAATATAATGCATACAGTATAAAGAGTAGAATAAAATAATACTGTAAGAGTATTGTATGGTTCCTAAACCATAGATAAATACATACATAAATAATAGAGGCTAAAAGTACTCAACTGGTGCTTCTAAAATACGCCTACCCCGATGTACCTAACCTAAGCTTAGTACGAGGGAATAAGTAAGTGAGGTATAGCATACATGTAGTATTCTTTTGCCAAGAATCTGTCCAAGATTTCTCTTAGGGTCTAATCAGCTCCGTACCTTAGTTTGGAATGAAGAAGGTCAGGCTCAGGAATCGATTTCCCAGCAACCCGCAAGGGTAGCTTGGAAACACTGGAGCTGGATTTCTCGGCAGGAGAAAAGACAGCGCCTCTCTCAGTGCGTCTGCTGGAGGGTCTGCCTCCTTTGGCACTTACTGTAGCAGGATGCGTCAGGCAAGTAGATAGTCGAACTGCTCCAAACCACTGTGTGTTTGCTAAGGCAAGTGTGGGCATATTTATACCTTGAAGTTGCCGATTTTGACGTAAAGGTGGACATCATAACGTCATTAAAGACTCTCAGTTCTTTGAAAACTCCATGAGTTCTTGGACAAGGCAGTTCTCGAGCAAGGGTAAGTCCCTAGCTGCTAAAGCCGAGTTTTCCACGAAATCGTTGTAGATTTTGGGAACTAGGGGCCATATGTATCATAGTTCCGTTTTGCGATTCCTAAATAGCGATTTTTAAGGAATCGCTATTTAGGAATCGCAAAATGGTATGTATGAAGAAAATCGCTTTTCATTAGCGATTCCTTAAGCTTCCTTAATTGTGAATTCGCATTTTGCGAATTCGCAATTAAGGAATAATTTCCAATGCATTCCTATGGGCCAGGAGGCCCATAGGAATGATTTCCAAATAATTCTCAAATTGCGAATTCGCAATTTGCTAATCGCAATTTGAGAATTATTGCAAGGGTGCATGGGTGTTTTTAGGACACCCTGCTGCGACCCTGTAAATTACATGTGTGTGCATATGGTGCACATACATGCCCATTGGGCATGTATGTGCGTCATATGCCACCCTCACAAATGCACAATTGTGCATATTTACAAGAAATCGCAAATTACCACCAACTACAAGTTGGTGGTAATTTGCGATTTCTAAACCTGAAATCCCAATTCTTAAAAGCTTCATACATAGCATTTAAGGAATCGCAAAATTGTGATTCCTTAAATGCTATAGCAAATTAAGGAATCACAAGTATTTGCGATTCCTTAAGATGCAATTGTTTCATACATATCAAATCATGCAAAATAGCCTTTTGCGAATTTCGGCCTTTGTGATTCACAAAAGGCTTGATACATATGGCCCTAGAGGAAGTAGCCCTGCCGTATTTGACTGCATGAACTATGACTAAATATGGTTATGATTCTTACGCCCTGTATAAGGACATAGTGATTTATATCTATATAAGGGCATGAATCTGGAAATTTACAATCGTGTCCTAAAATGGTTCACAACAAACCTCCACCAATGGATCTATAACTGTGCTGACATACTGGCTCCTCTGAAGAAAGCCCCAGGCAACTAATACACCGAGAAAATCCGCTGGTTCTGTCCTGCCCTTCATGCATGTATAAATGGCTCAAGAAGAGACGGAGGAACAGCAAGATCCTGGAAGACCACTCAGCCTTTATAACCACTGTTACCACACACCTCCACCTCATTAGAACAACTAAGAGAGCGACCTTACAAGCAAGGATCAACACCAACACACTCAACATCAAAAACATGTTTGCCATTGTCAAAGAACTCACCAAACCCAGAATAGAGACAGCAGACAACCCACCCTCCCAAGACCTCAGCAACAACCTCAGCACCTACTTCCACTGCAAAATTAACGAAATATATGACAGCGTCAACAGCCTAGATACCCAAAACTCTCTCACCTCACCCACAACCACTGCACCCAACGACACCAGACCCCAGCAGACCCTGCTCAGCTGGACTCGCCTCACCACTGACAACACCCTTAAGATTGTGAAGTGCATCCACTCCATAGCACCCTCAGACCTCTGATGGCACCAACTCTTCAATAGAGCTGGCACCACCATTGCCCCGAACTCTGCCACACCATCACCTGCTCCATCAACTCCTCCACCTTCCTGAAAGACTGGAAACACGCTGAGACCAGCCCTTTGCTGAAGAAATCCTCTCCTGACACAACAGACCTCAAAAACTTCAGACCCATCTCTCTGCTATCCTTCCCAGCCAAGGTGATTGAGAAGGCCATCAACGTCCAAATTCCAGGTTGATCAAAGTGAACCACATAGTGTTCCTCTCTCAAACTGGATTCCGGAGAAATCACAGCACCGGCCCTACCCTGCTCACCACCACATATAACTTCTACACTCTCTTTGACAAAGGCAAAATTGCAGCCCTCATGTTCCTGGACCTCTCGGCTGCCTTTCATATCATCCCCCACCGCACCCTATGCACAAGACTGCATGACAATGGCATCCACGATAACGCCCTGGAATGGATCTGCTCCTTCCTCACTGGCCGAACACAGAGAATCAGACTACCACCGTTCTACCCTGAGCCACACTCTCTTCAATATCAAAATGCCCCCCTCTCAGCCATTGTCAGGAGCCATGGTCTCAACATCCTCTCCTTCACTGACACCAGCTGATTCTCTTCCTCACCAATGAACCCACAGTCCCCAAGAACTTCCATGATGGGATGAAGAATGTCACCACCTGGATGAGGAACAGCTGCCTCAAGTTCAACTCGGAGTACCCCATGGATCATCGCTCAGTCCCACGCTCTTCAACATCTACATGGTCCTCCTTGCCGCCATTGTTAGAAAACATGGACTCAACATAGTATCCTATGCCAACGACACCCAACTCATCCTCTCCCTCACCCAGGAACCCAATACCACCAGACTCAGTGCCCAGAAAGGAATGAATGATGTTGCATCCTGAATGAGTAGCAGTTGCCTGAAGCTCCACTCGGAGAAAACAAAGTCCTCAACCTTGCATCTACTTCCTCCACATGGGACAACACCTGATGGCCCTTCACCCTCGGCAACACCCCAATCAAATGGACCACGCCCATAACCTCTGCATCATACTTGACTCCTCCCTCACCATGACCAGACAGATCAATGTTGTCTTCTCCATGTGCTTCAACACCCTCTGCATCCTGCAAAAGACCTTCAAATGGATACCCCCGAATCCATCACCCATGCACTCATAACCAGCAAATTGGACTAAGGTAATGCCCTCTATGCCGGAATAAACAAATAACTACTCTGCAAACTCCAAACCATTCAGAACACTGCTGCCAGAGTCGTCCTAGACATCCCATGACAAGACACCATCACCCAGCACCTATGACACCTCCATTAGCTCCCTGTCAAGAAGAGAGTGGCCTTCAAGCTGCTCACTCACACCTAAAAATCCCTCCACAACACTGGACCAATATACCACAATGAAAGAGTCTCTTTCTACGCACCCAAGAGAACCCTCTACTCCGTCGACCTTGCCCTGTCCGAAATCCCTCGCATCTGCAGAGTCATAACAGGAGAAAGAACCTACTATTACATCACAGCAAAGACCTGGAACAAACCCCCACTCAGCATCAGACGAGCCCCTACTCTACAAGCATTCAGGAAGAGCCTCAAGACCTGGCTCTTTGGATGAGAAGGAGCTGCATGGCAATCCCCCAGCACCTTGAGACCCTCCCGGTTGAGTAGCGCACTTCACAGATCCCTGATTGATTCAACTTAGAGAAGACTGAAATCATTATCTTGGCTCCACTCCATCCACCTGGGACGACTCCTGGCGGCGTGCATCTCTTTGAACCCCCTCACACCCACAAACCACGCACAGCACCTCAGCTTCATCTTGGACTCCTCACTCACCATGAACCACCAGATCAACTCCATTTCATCATCCTGCTTCTACATGCTATTGCTGCACTGAGTCCAGAAATACAGTCACCCATACACTTGTCAGCAGCAGAATTAACTATGACAATGAAGTCAACGCTGACATCCGCCAGAAACTCCCCAAGGAACTGCAGGCTCATCCTCAACATTCCCCACCACATCCACATCACAGCCACCTACGGGAAGCCACCTAAGAGACCTCAAGTGGCTCCCTGTCAATGAAAGAATCACCTTCAAGCTACTCACACACGCCTTCAAAGCCCTACATGATGGACCTGCAAACCTCAACCACTGCCTTTCAAGCCATACACCCTCCGCTCTGCCCATCTGGCCCTGGCCACAGTCTAACAGTTCTGCAAATCCACGGACCAAGGAAGATCTTTCTCCTACCTCATTGCAAAGACCTGGAAACCCATGCCTCTCCACCTCAGGCAATCACTGTCACTGCCTCAATTTAGGAAGAACCACAAGACCTGTCTCTTTGAATAAACCACAGCACCTTCCAGGGCCGGACTGGGAACCACAACCGGCCCTGGCAAAGTGCTCAGGCTGCCCCCCTCCCCACGTGAAGGGGGGGTTGAAGGTGCTGCTGAGCCCCTTGCCGGGCCGGTTTTCGGCCAATTTTGGTACAGGGCCGATGCTGCAAAAACGGCCTTGTAACAAAAACGATCCCCAGGGGCCCAAAACTGGCCCCCACCCTTTGCAGCGCACAAGGGAATTGGCCGGTGACTGCTATGGCCAGTCCGGCCCTGGCACCTTCAACAAATCAGCAGTTTGCCCCCAGTACCTTGAGACCGCTATGGGTGAGTTGTCATGCTTTAGAAGACACTTGATTGATTTATTGATTGAATAATTGATTGATTGATAGGTATAGTTGGTGTCACTTTGTGCTGCCCTTCTGTCTGGCAGTACTGTAGGTGATGTCTCTTTTACACCTAAGCAAATAAACAAAACATTCAGTGAAAGCTGGCATTTTTGCAGTTTAAGCTATTCAAACAGTCAATAATAAAGTAATAAAAATGTTTTATTAAGCCCTCGGCTGGTATCGTTAAAGTTTAAAAGGTGAAATGTACCTATTCGTGTTATAGCGAATGAAGTCTGTTGCGCCCAATTGGCGTTAATAGTACAGAACTTATGGACAAAGGCTAACTGGCCTCATGAGCCAAAGTGTAGTATTGGGGGTTCTTTCTTCCTTGCTCAATGTAGCAACGGTTACTGCAAAGCCTGGTAGGCTGTCTTCCCCTCAACGCGGCTCCGACGGTGCCTTTTAAACTTTTGTAGAGTACACTTTGACATCTACATTTCCATGTGAGTAAGGTGAGGATAACTGTGCATATCCTCATCCTGAAGAAGAAGTTTTTACACTCCGAAACATGTCGACGCACTTTTGAGGTTGACGTACCCTAATCAGTAACAGACAACCTCACCCTGCACCTTTTTAATGATACCAGCCGAGGGCTTAATAAAAACATTTTAATTATTTTTTTCTCCTACGAGCCAGGTATCTTTTAACCATCACTTTCCATCACCTCACCACTCACACTTATTTCCCTCACACACATCAACACATAGTCCACTTTCAGTGCTCCTACGTAGTCGTGAGTCGTAGCACGCCGCATCCCGTAGAGGGGTGCGAAGACCCCGATGATGAAGCACGACACCAAGGGGCCTGTTGGTGTGTGAGGGGTATTTAAAACAACACTGTGTGCTCCCCACCATTGTAGGGATCACCACCACTACCAGAGTGGATTCCATTTTGTTTAGCTTCATTCTTCGCCAGTCCCCATTTCTAAACTTCTGCCCACAACTGGGAAACTTGAGCCTTTCCAGGTCTACAAAACATGCTGTTACTGTTTGTCCTTTGGGTTTAGTAAACAGCATTGCTAGTGCTTTTGTTCAGTGAATTCCACAAGATTGGTCCCAAAGTGTGCCCAGGTAAGCTTGGTGTAATTTGTAAAATTAAATGAGCTTAAATCAGGAATGATGTGAGATTTTCTGAGGATATTCTCGAATGAAGGCCCATTCCTTTTCTTGAAGACCTCAAATCTGATCATCTTCCCTTTAAGACCGTAATGCGGATTAAAAGACCCGTAGGTTTGTACAGAGTCCACAATCTATCCAGCAACATGTGTCTACTGTGTCCCATTGTATGCATTGCTTGACTAATTCATGTGTGGCATGTTCTGTGCCTCCAGGCACCCAGTGCAGGTACACATATTCTGTGATGCTGGCATGGGTCAAGAAAGGTGTGCTTGGTAGGCCTTAGGCATGAATAAAGTCTGTATATTTTACAAGGAGGATATCTGAGAAAAGGTCGCCATCTGTGGTGACCCAACCTTGCATCCAGAGTTGTAGCAGTTCTGGATGCAGTGGGGAGGCTGAGCAGGGGTGTGTTTAGGGCATGGGGTACTTGAGGAGCAGTGTATATGATCAATGTCAGGTCCCTTTGTCAGGTGGCAATTAAAGTTTAGCTAAACTAATCCTGTTGAGGACGATGATCATATTAAATCAATTAAGGGGGTATTGAGTAGTTTAAAAGTTGGAGTGTGGACTACAGCTGGGATGTTCACTAAATGATAATGCAGGTACAGTAACATCAAAATTTTAGCAAGGGCAAGTTGGCCTGCCACAGTGACTGGAAGAGTAATACAGTAACCTCAAAAGACTTAAGAGCCATTATAGTTTTCGATAAACCTGAATTCCCATGCAGTGAAATCAATGGGGCATTACCTTAATATTCATGTCACCGAAGCAGAAGAACAGCCTATCATAGAATTCTCAGGTGTATACATGGACCAGAGAGTATCACAAATGTGTCAAGCACTCTGTCAGTTTTGGCCAGATCCGTGTGAAAGTATTTCACATAAAGGATAATATCATCGGCATACAATGATTTTGCGTGGGTGGTTGACCCTATTAGGATTCCCCAGATGTGTGCATCATGCCATAGGCGCTGTGCTAAGGGTTCTAGGGCCAGAACAAAGAGGAGTGGTGGCAATGCACAGCCTTGCCTGGTGCCACAGTGAATCAAATAGGCTTCAAGATATGCTGGCCTTTCTGTGCCTTCACAGTGGGGCACAAGTAGAAAAAATAAAAGTCCTCTATGGTTTACCCAAAGGCACATCTCAATTGCATACACACCATATATTCAAGGAACATCATCAGAACATAAATGTACCGCGATAAAAAGAGCTATAGTATAAAAAGATATTATTTATTTCACTAAACTCAATGGTATAGTAGAAGTTAAAAGTCCGCTAATAAAAATCACTTTACATTTCTTGAGGGTATTTAGTTAAAAATACCACAAAAAGCAAGAAATATACAATTCCACGCTATTTACACATAAAAGATAGAGACGGGAGAAGAAAGAAACACAGTTCATTTCAATGAATAGAAATATCAGACACTATCAGATTATCTGTCGTAAATACAATATTGCTTTTTAAACTTTCTAATTGATATGCAGATATCCTAGTAGTCTAGTTGCTATTCAGACAAGGCATCAATGCATTTCGGTGGGTAGACACTTATTCAAACCACCTTCTTCTGGATTGTAGATAACTCCTGATTTATCTCATTGTGGAATCTTATGAGGCTACAACAAGTAGAAAAGAGAAAAAGGGCTTGACACTCCTCTTCACTCTTCACTAAACTGTAGGTTATCTTCTTCCAACAGAGGGTCGACTTAATCTGATCAAATGTGACAAAATAATGCATCTGTAAACAGGAACATAAACATAAACAAACCCTGATGCAAGGAAACATATTTGACCAGTACTGTAAAAGAAACCAAGAAACAACAAAGGATCTTATGTAGTTGTCCTGAAGGCGTCTTTCAGGTAGCAGAGGTGATTCAGCTTGAGACTGCCATCGTCAAGGGCACAGAGCTCTGTCATTGGGTGAAATCAGGAAGCACTAGATAATGGAGTGCATCCTAGGGTTGTACACGGCCATATGAAGAAGATGGAAGTATGCAGCTTATTCTCAACCTGAATTATTAGCCAAAGTTCAAATGAGGAGGAGTGGCCTCATTCAGGGTGGAAGTAACATTCAACATTTAGCAAGGGAATACTGAGAATGTGTGAACAATGTATGTAGTAGTGGAGAGAATGGAAAACTGCCCATCTGTTCAGAATGTGAAAAAAGAAATTCATTAAAGTTGCAATCAAAAGTGCTTATATTGTATTAAACCCCAAGTCTCTTGTGCAACGTCAAGGGTAGTTCCTAAAGAACAAAGTACTTACAGATTGTTCAACCCAGCAGTTTATTAACCGTCTGTGGTGGAAACGAAAGGAACATTGTGGAGCCAACTCCTGATTCTGAGACTGATGCACTTTCTGATGTTCGACTACGGCTGATGAACAGACGGCTCATGCAGATTGAAGATGCTCAGCACTTTCTTAGTATGGGAAATTGTGGGATTGTGTGGCAAACTCAGCACATCAGGTAGGACCCTAACAAGAAGAGGCCCGCCAGGTTACAGTATGAGGTGATAAGGGGGCACTTCTCAGTTTGGCTCTGCAATAGCTATCTGGATAGGGCTATGAGGTTACACCAAGGGTGGACTGCTTCCCACCACAGCATTGCCATCACTGTCTGGAAAACTTTGCCCTGCCCGGTTGTGTAGCCAGGTAAAGAGCATTGTGCTTAAGAGGGCATGTTCACTGAACAGTCCGACTTGCACATCTCAGTTGTGGTTATGGGTTCTGGACTGTAGAGTAGAGGAGCACACCAGGTCCGCATTGCACAGCATCTGTAGGGTATCGAAGAGACTGTTTTGGAGGAGTTGTGATAGCTTATAGAAGGGCCTTAATAGGCAATGGAATGATCCACTCCACACTTCCAAGTGTGATGGTAGCTTAGGGACACAGACGCAGAGTGGCAGGGAATGAGCCACTATGGGAAGGCCTTTGAAAACCCAAATTGATGCAGGCCCCCCTAGAGTTCACTCTTTAGTGCCTGCAAGGGTCTGGTTGTATATTTTGAGGGTGCAATGGGCC
The DNA here is from genome assembly GCF_964263255.1 of Lissotriton vulgaris. Classification (NCBI taxonomy): domain Eukaryota; kingdom Metazoa; phylum Chordata; class Amphibia; order Caudata; family Salamandridae; genus Lissotriton; species Lissotriton vulgaris. Next base: position 173,199,113 of record NC_141697.1, read on the forward strand.
ATCTACTGCTCCCATGGCTGCATCGCTGTCATAAACGCATTTCTGTGCTTTATCCAGCAGCTTGGGATAAGGAAGCACTTCAATGGGGCCCAAAGACCCTCCCAGGCATCCAGCCAATAGTTTGAGTCCCTGCAGGGTAGTGGAGTGTCTCAGAGCCATGGCGCCGTACGGCCTCACCTTGTGTCTAGATAGACCGGCACTGTGTCTGCCTCAGATGCAGCATGTTGCTGAGCCTGCTGTCCTTGTATAACAGCTGTGGGGCCCACCTCCCCCTCTCTGCATAGGCCATGAGGCCAAAGCCGCAGGGCAGGCTTAATGACCCTCGACTCCGCCCAGAACCTTCAGAGCGCACCCTCAGCTCCTCCAACTCACAGCCCCAGCCTGTTTCTCATACCAGGCAGGCATCGGATTGTGCAGGAATTAGGCGAGCAATGATTTGAGCATGGCAATAGCCAGGGCCTGCAATCTGCAGCAGCGATGCTTCCTTCTGGGATAAATCAGCTGCAGCAGGCCGGGTTGCCACTTGGCAAGGTCTCATTCCATGGGGAGCAGGGGGGGTGGTCACTTAGCTGTGTGTTGATGGTATCAGGGAGGCAAGATGCTTTGGTGCAATAGTAAATTAAGTTAGATTGCCAGGCCAGAAAGCTCACCAATTAACCTGACCCAATCATTGTCAGCAAATTACGTCCTCCCCATATTTACAATACTGTTAATGGAGGAGTCATTCATTGCTTTTGTAGTCTACGATTGCACCATACTTCTTTGGGAAGATAGTTGCGAAGCAGGGTCTATTTTTTATCATATAGTTCCCCAGGCCAATTCTAACCACACCTGAGGCATGAGACCCTGATAAGCCCCCACCTGCTAGCACAAAAGGAATCTGTTCAGTTGACCAAACTGTCCCATGTGTTCTTTTTCAATGAATAGGCCCCAAAGTGTCTCTCTCATACGACATCTCCTCAGCGAGGCCCAGCTTGCCCGGGCCCCCACTGCCTCAATATTCTCTTCTTCTCTTACACCCACGTAGATACCGCAAGAATGGGGAACTTCCCGAGTTAAAAGAGAAATCACGCAGTACCTAATATAAAAGTTTCCCTGAAGTGACACAAATCCTGTTCAATAGATGTTCAATTTCATTATGGATCAACAACAGAAGAGTGTTCTTGTTCTGGTTAAGGTGGAAAAAAGCACAGAGCACAAGAAAACAACAAAGCCCTATAGGTTTGTTAGGAAAGCCCTCACTCACCGACCTAGTCGGTGACTTGCTTCATCATCGGGCCCCACCGGGTGTGACCGAATGCCACCCCGGTGTGCTGCGACGCCAGAATTACTGCGGAGCTGGTTTTGTGATGGGAGGGCTATGTGAAAAATTACGTGAATAGTGTCAAGTGGTGAAATTAAAATTTGCCTTGTATGTATCAAAAATTTTAATTTTAATCAAAGACCATCAAGGGCAAGGTTAAAAAATGTGTTGGTGAGTAGGGCCAACTAAATGGATGGTCTTACTCCCACTAGCATTAAGTGAAAAAGTGAATGGTCAACATGGACATGTTTCAGCCGGTGTGGTATCATTAACCTGGCATTCGTCAGGACCTATGGTGTAAAACCTCGGCGGTATGGGCACTCTAAGGCCCACCCAACCAGAGGACTTGAAAGTTAAAAGTCTGTGAAGTGCAAAAAAACGGGGGCGGGCTTCACCACCCGAAGGTAGGACGCACACACCTCCAGCCTCTAAATTTTAGAGACCAAAAATAAAAAACACTTCACCAGGGTAGAAAATCCACCCCATAGACCGCGGGAGGGAGGGGACGGCGCATTTGGCACATCGCCCACGGCGTCCGTCTCCTGCCGGTAAGCCTAATCGCCCTCAGGACCGGGTCTCGTCGATCGACGAGACCCGGTCCTGAGGGCGATGTGCCAAATGCGCCGTCCCCTCCCTCCCGCGGTCTATGGGGTGGATTTTCTACCCTGGTGAAGTGTTTTTTATTTTTGGTCTCTAAAATTTAGAGGCTGGAGGTGTGTGCGTCCTACCTTCGGGTGGTGAAGCCCGCCCCCGTTTTTTTGCACTTCACAGACTTTTAACTTTCAAGTCCTCTGGTTGGGTGGGCCTTAGAGTGCCCATACCGCCGAGGTTTTACACCATAGGTCCTGACGAATGCCAGGTTAATGATACCACACCGGCTGAAACATGTCCATGTTGACCATTCACTTTTTCACTTAATGCTAGTGGGAGTAAGACCATCCATTTAGTTGGCCCTACTCACCAACACATTTTTTAACCTTGCCCTTGATGGTCTTTGATTAAAATTAAAATTTTTGATACATACAAGGCAAATTTTAATTTCACCACTTGACACTATTCACGTAATTTTTCACATAGCCCTCCCATCACAAAACCAGCTCCGCAGTAATTCTGGCGTCGCAGCACACCGGGGTGGCATTCGGTCACACCCGGTGGGGCCCGATGATGAAGCAAGTCACCGACTAGGTCGGTGAGTGAGGGCTTTCCTAACAAACCTATAGGGCTTTGTTGTTTTCTTGTGCTCTGTGCTTTTTTCCACCTTAACCAGAACAAGAACACTCTTCTGTTGTTGATACATATTATATTTTGGGGACTAAGAGTGTTCGTGACTCTCCCTTTCTCTCTTGTTGTTTGTAAACAATTTCATTATGGTTCATGATCAAACATCTAGTGACCCTTTGGGAAACTTTTTATAGCGTAGGTGTCACTTCTGTTTTCCTAAATATTTCCGAGAAGTGACCAAAATGCGTCATGTCCTATAGGTCAAAGGCACCTGATAATGTTGTCATTTTGTGGTCAATAGTTCACCATTGAAAGAGTATAAAGATCTGCTCCTCAGTTCATTCGACAGACTACCCAGCTGCAGTGACCCCTTGGGTCACTGACAACTGTGTGGTCTCCTTCAGCCATCTATCGAAGCATCTTTGGCTGAAGCTCTAATTGCTTATTGTACATTTCATTTGTCTCTTTCTCTCTCCTCTGCATTTCTCTTATTCTAAAACATCATTGCAATTGCAAAGCAATAATGTTTTTTCCTCCTAACTTAACGTGTGCATTCCTAGCATTCAATTTCTATCGTTTTCACGTCTATTTTGTCATAGTTTTGCAGAAGCACCCCGGTAAATTAAGCTGCCTTGGTCCAGTGGCCCAAGTCCATGAAATTTCACCCTTTCATTGAATTTAATGTACTTTAGGAATTGTAATTCTTGGATGGTTAGTTTTCTCATTTCAGGTTTTCCTTCTAGGCACTTGCATGTTTATGATCCGTATTTTTCTGTTGCTATTTCTGACTGATCAAAATTGTGATTTCATTATTCTCTTCAAACTAATACATTGATGAATATATCTTGTTTGCTATGTTAATGACTTGATGAATAAAAGTGGCACATCAACGTAAGATCTTTGTTTCACACCCTTGTCCATTATTTTTAGACAAGCAGTGTTTAAGTGGCCTGTGACCACCTCAGAAGGGAAATATTTACCCTTCAACATTTGCTATCTCCATCACATATTGTTCCTGATGCAGATGATGTATTTATGGTGCTACATCAATGGTTTGACTTCTAGTCACTGGGCTGATTAATGTCACATTTGTTTTGTTATAGACATGATCAGTATAAAAAGTGATCAACGTATTTACGTATATAATGATTTTGTTGTGTTAAATTAAGGGATAAGTGCCTATGCTAGTGCTCAAAGTTGTCATGACATTCCGTTGGCGCACGCATTGTGTTGCTATATAAAAACTCAGGGTCACACAACTGCTTCAAGGCATTTAAATGCTGCCTACCAATTTTTCAAAAACAAATAATATCTTGATTATCTTTCTAGAACAATATTAAGATGATTGCTGTCCTAGAACTGCTTTGGGGGTTAATTTCTAAACATGTGAACCTGGTGTCTTATCTGATGAAGAGACAATTCTAGGGTATATGTGATACACATTTATTATAGCACTGCATGAAAGAACTCTAAAATGACCATATACCTTCAAATTACTTCAAATACATATGAATATTTGAATTATATTGCACTATACAGTGACTTGTGTTAGCATAATTTGGTTAAGTGGAGATTTCTGTGGTAAACATGAAACCTGGGGGCATATTACCAACAAGTAGCGATATTTATCGCTAAATAGGCTTAGCGACGTTTTTTTTATCACTGAGCATCGCCGGAATTCATCGCTGAGATAACGTGCTATTAGCAACGTTTATCTCCAAAGCGATGAATTTTCCGGCGATAGCGGCAAAATGTGTGAATATCGCTGAGAATACAGCGATATTCACGCATTAGTGACGAAATGCTCTTAGCCATGTTATCCACCTCCCATTGGATAACATGGCTAAGAACTGGTCTTGGCAGGTGTTAGTATTTGGAGATATTCGCGCTTAGCGCAAATATTTCCATCGCTACGCCTGCCTTGCTAATAGGCAATAGCGACGTTAGCAACTGTTTTTAGTCAGTAAAAGTCTGGGTACTCCCACTTTGCATGTCATTAGCGATAAATATCGCTAACATACAAAGCGGGCCCCAAACCGCTCGCTATGACCTAAAAGCTGTTGCTAACTACTGTTAGCGACAGCTTGCTAATAGGGCGATAGAATTACCGCCGCTTAGCGGCTGAAAACGGCTGCTAAAGCGGCGAAAATTCCCTATCGCCACCCTTGATAATATGCCCCTCGGAACCTTGCTTAGTCAAGCTTTGCTGTGGACATAGCATGTAGATCAACTCAAACATCAAACTGCCGTACATAAATCCAACAAGCATGATTTGAAGAGCCATGATGGTGATAACCGCCTGACTCGGATAACTGCGTTATGAGAAGCGTTCGCTCTACAGTGACATTTACAGCACATGACCGTTATTGGCTTTGAGCGAAGAATTGATTAAGGCGAAAACAGCAATTCATAATCAAGTAATGTTTCCAGCGCGCTTTGTAGCCTTCTGGAAGTTTGCTCTTTATTTGATTCAGAAACGCTTGGTTGGCACAATGCGGCAGTTGCTGTGCTAGTATTTGCTTGGTTGTCTGTTCCAAATTTGTGTTTTCCTATCGCCTTTTCACCTGCCAGAAATAAGGGCCACTGGATACATAAAAAGTGATAGAGAAACGAGTTGGATCCTGAGGTTATTTATTTATTGTGTTTTATTGAGTCACCTCACTCAGTAAACCACCCAACCTAGAACCTAGAAATATATGAGTCTTGTCATTGAAAGTTTGAACAGTGTGAATTTCGTGACCATTCTGAATCAGCTTCGATGCATAATGCTGTCAGTAATTTCAGAATTTGTGATGATGTAGCTTGATCACTGACAAGCAATAGCAGCATCTCAATTTACATAGGTCAATGCCCTAATCGCAATGTGGGAGACAATTGAGATTATAGTGGATGGTAGTACCGCAGTGTATTTTTTTCCACTCAGCTGTGACTTAACACGGTGCATTTATAGGAGGGTACTGTCTAGCATTGCGTCTCTTATCCTCCCTGTCTAGGTGTCAACACTCTTAATCTGCGATAAAAAAAAATAAAAAATAGCATTAGGTTTGCAATCTCATGTACCTCTTTGGCCAAACTTTGAGCCAGATGCACTGACATTTTGTGACCAGTACCGATTTTTTTTTAACCCACCTACATTTTAGTAGAACAGCTCGCAAAATAGGGGTTCTTAGGAGGTCACAAATGACTTGCAAATAATGAAACTTGATTAGGAAGGTTGCAATTTGCAACTCCCCTACTATGGGCTACGTTCACAGGCATGGTGGCTGGCGCAGGGCAGCGGACAACCATCTTTTGATTTCATTTCAATAATGAACCCTTTTGTTCAAGCAGCATGATTTCAAAAATAGTAATCCCAAACCGAATTTGAAAAATAGATTGAAATGTATTTAACAGTATTATACGAAAATCTCAAAACAATAATAAGAGGGACCACATTTTTTAGATAATACGTTTTACAGAAAAGTAGAGTCAAAAAGTGCAAAGCACCAGTGGCAGTGAATGATAGTGATGGAGCAGATTTCATCTGCAGTCAGGCATTGTTTTATTTTTTGTGCTTCAGACAGACTGCATTTAAACTGCCACGCACCTTTTGGTGCAAGTTAAAACCATGGCACATGAAAAATATGAAAGTGAGGCCAATTCAGTCTGACATGCTTTTTCTGAATTAACATGTGTTTTTGCAATGTAGAGAAAAGTGGCCTTTTTAGCTTTGAAGATTAATAGAATATGTTTCTCTCTTCCCAGCTCATCCCATGCAATCTACATTCACTATTTCTGTCTTAAGAGACTTTGACTTGTTGCATATTTTGATAAACATTTTCAGTTAATAACACCTCTTTTTATAATGTGTGTGTATTAGTATGAAGTTGGGAAACATAATGGGCTGATTCACATGACATTAATATTATCTTTTTGTTTGTTTTATTTTCGGGCCTACCATTAAATGGCTGCCTGTGAAACCAGCACTATGGCTTGCTTTGAAAGAGAAGAGAGCATGCGCAGACTGTGGCAGCTTGACTCAAACTGCGGAAGGGGTCAAGGACAGCTTGAACTATACATCCTTGTGATTCTGCCAAATGTACCAGCGTTAGTTAAAAGTGTCCATCTGACTGCGCTTTGGCAGGAAGGGAGGAAGACTATTGAAACATTTTCCCTAGCAATTGTTGCAAACTTATAAAATGTATTTATTATGTATGCTTCTTTTGTTAAAAACTGGCATGGTCAGGTTTTTAGAATGAGTCAGGAAAGAGACGTCATGCCATCATGACTGACCAATCAGTACAGGTTTTCCTGAAAGTTGAAACATTTTGTGTAGTCTGCCAAAATTTTGTGTATAAAACTGACCTCTCCGGAGGAGGGGTTGGCTTTCTCAGCTCAGCTGGCTTCTAGGCTCATTAGGGGGTGTGTGAGCTCTTGAAGAGAAGGAACAGATTAGGCCAGACAGCCTATGGGTTAGGTACGAGAACGTCCCGGGAGATTGCTGAAGGGAGGAGTGGCGTCCGAGGAGATTCAGGGGGAGGTTTCTTGCTTCCACGTCATATCTTGGCACTGCAGGCGCATTCCTTTGAGGTCTGGTGAAGGAGGGGCTATCTCACTCCCTGCTTGCTCTTTAGACACAGACAGACAGAGAGTGTAGCTGATTAAATAGAATTAGATGCTAAACTTTAAGTTATGCTTTGACTAATTAATTAGGTCTGAAAAGATTTTTTTGACTTATGCATTTATTTCTCTTAATGGGAGATTTTTGCAAACTATTTGATTTTTGATTAGCCTTGCAAGACTATTTTTTTTTAGAAACTCTTTAAGAATTTTGAATGACATTTTGCCCCACATTTTCTAGCTTATATGTAATGCTTATATGCAGACTGTAATATGTTCTGTATTAATGCTATTTTTCCTGTTTTCCAAATTCTGTAACCTGATTGATATTTTACTGATGAATAAAGGGTCAGAGAAAAATTAACTTTTGACTAGAAAATAAAACCCTTTAAATACTCAACAACTCTCTTTATTGGCTTAAAATAATAATTGCATTTTTGACTATTCATGATTATTAAAGTCTCCTGAAGGTAATACATGGTGTGAAGGGCCCAACACCTTTTGAGCGGTAAATTAGAGGTAGCATGAGGGTTTTGCATTGAGAAACTACCAGAAGAAATTACCGCTCCATCAGTTTTTGGTAAGCAGAGGATGGTCATTATTGATTAGTTTGGTGATTAATGATTATTGATTTCACCATCAATTACTCAACTAATGGATCATTGACCTTAAGAGGGAAGTAAAATAATTGCCCAAGTTAGATAAATGTCCAAGTCCTGATTCCTGACTCCAATGCTCAGAACCTGAAGACTGGCAAAGCAGTACTCGAAGGTGATGCAAGAAGTGGTGTGAGTATGAATAGGGTTGTAAAATGTTATTAATATGCTAGGATGTTTTTTTGAAGTGTTGAAAATAGTAAGGATTTTTACTGTTGGTGACATTTTGCTCATTTATAGAATTGATGGTGTTATTGATTATATTGGTAATTTCATAGGACATAATTTTTTGGTTATTGATTACATGTTTTAACTCTTTATGTTACGTAAGTGTCTTGTTCTATGTTGTCTGAACACGCAGGTATGCATACCTGTGGAATCCCGGGAAGGAATAGCGGGTGGTAAATGGAAGCCACACTGCACTGAGGTTACTCGTCTGTTGGAATAACACTGAGAAGCTGGGTAGGGCTGGCAGTGTTAAATTAGGGACTATTTTCTGTGTGAGTGATTGTAGCAAAGAGTTCGCTGGTGAAACTTTGGTCTGATATCACCTAGAAAGGGTCACACCGAAGCAGTAGCAGGTTCTTCTGAGCTTGAGTGACAGCAAAAGGGTTCGCTGATGAAACTTTGGCCTAAGATATATCCTGAAGGATAAGTCCAAAGGAGTAGCAGGTTCTTTTGAGCTTGTATGAAAGGTAAAACGGAAGGGATTTACCTGTAGTGTTTGAAGAGTAAACGGAAAGTCTTACTTTACGAAGGGTAAGCGGAATGTGTTACTCGCAGTGAATATAAATCTATCCTTTATTTAGCACAATAGACAGAGTAGCACATGTATTTATGTTGTTACTAATAGAGTTATTGATTAAGAAAATATTGCAGTAAGGTTTTGTGGAGGGTCAGTAGTAGGAGTAAAACTGACTGATATTGAGACTGACAGCTTTGGAAAAAAGAATTTGCATTGAACTATTGCAAAAATGAAAATGTTTGAAGGTTTAAAGAAGCTGTTAGGAGGTAAAGTGAAAAATTCGTTTTTTATTGATGATGCTCCTGAAGGAACACCTGTGCATTTTATGTCTACCAATTTGGGACAAAATACATGTATGTGGGTTCACCAATGGTGCAAGATTACTGAAAAAGAGGGTGTTTTGAGGTTTCCAAAAGATGGTACTTTTGAATTGCAAATTATTGACAAATTAAGGGAAGTCTTACGTGAAATAAAGACACCATCTAAAGCTGCACAATTTGAGGCCTTAAGCATATGGGAAAAGATAGCAAGAGAGAAAGCAAGTGAGGATAAAAAGGTAAAGCACCAAATGCAGGGGAAGAGAATTAATGATGATAAAGAGCTTCAAATAAATAATGATTCAGGTGATAAAATAATGGATGCATTGTTAACTGAGTGTCCACCACTTTATGTGGTTCCCATTAAAAATACTGAAAATAGTGTACTAGTAAGCACTACAGTGGCTACTGCTTCTGTTGAACAGAGAAAAACACAGATTGAGAAAACTGTGCAAACATTTCAGATTGACCCATTACCTGTTGATTCAGCACTGACAGTGATACCTCCAGGTGTTACTGCTTCAAATGTGCCTGATTCATTCCAAGAATTGCTAACTGCAGATGCACAGATAATGCATAGAAACATTATGACTGTCCCAATTAATATGGTCCCTACTGAAAAGGTTCAAAGAGCTGCAGAAGGAGTGATTATGGCAGAGTTTATTTCAGAAACTCAGAATTCACAGATTATTGAACAGAATTTACCCCAAGCACTGAAAGGTGAGGGAAAAATGGCCTTTACAACATCTACAGCTCAGGGTAAAATAAATATATTTGAAAATGGGATTTCTCAAACCTGCTTTGAGGAAGCAGCAGTGATTAAAAAGATAGAAAACATGGGAGAACATAGTAACACAGGCCCTGAAAAAGAGAAACAGCTTAGTGTTTTAAATTCAGCACTTGAACATGGGGAAAATAACAGTCCATGCTGTTTAAATAATGAAAATGTGAACAAGTGTCAGGAAAAAGAATTAATTTCTCTGAGTAAGGAAACAGTTGCATGTGCATTAACTACACATAATGGCCTGACAGATTTGGCTCAAAAATATGAAACTGATGTTTCAGGAAGTTTTCCATTTCAGAAAGGTTTCAGGATACACATGGATGATGAAGCAAATGAGAAAATGTGTTCTTCAGGAATGCAATTGCACATTGCAGAAATAAAATATATTTTTAAATGCAATGGGTTTGAGAAATTAGGAGACAAATGGGCAAGAAAACATGAGAAGAAAAAGAAACCACCAGACCTAGCAAGGAAACTGGAAAAGGAAAAGAAGCCACCAGATTTAGTTGAGAAAAATAATAAGCAGAATGAGGGAGAAGCTTTTGCTTACTCATTGAGAGAAATGGTGGGAGAAGTGCATTTTCATATGCCACAGAATAAAAGTGAACTTGCAGCATTTCTGAACACAATGCCACAATTGAGAGACAGAATTATGCTGTGGTACCCACATGTTGATGGATTTGTTGAGATTTTAAAAGAGCTGTGCATTAATTTGGAAATGTTCTTTTACATTGTCATGCAGACTGAATTGTGGTTTGAATCTAAAGTTTTGCAAAGGCCAGGTGAGGAGACAGTGAAAAGGGTTTGCATGAATGCACCATCATTTTCTGTTGTTATAGAGGAAAATATAGCAGTGATTATTTTCCTGAAGGCTGGAGTGCCAGTAAAGGATGTTGATTGGGTACAGATTAAAAGAACACAGGATGGAAGTAAAGGTGTTTTGGTTTGTGAAAATTCAGGTATGGATGTTGTACTGCTGGAAAATGTGTCCTTTTGCCATCTTTATAGCAGATTTGAGCATTGGAAGAAGAAAAATAAATTTAAAAATGATGCACAAAAACATGGAGAAATGCAGATGCAAAATATACCAGCTAAGCAAATGCAAATGTCAGTTCAGAAACAGGTACCTATGGCAGGAATTTTCCAAGCAAAGGTCCCACAAAATATGGAAAAAAGCTCAAATTAATTTAAATAAGATGTCCAGAGCAAATGTGAATTATTTCCAGAGGCAAAATCAGAACCCAGTTCAACAGGTTGCTGTGTTTGAAAATGAGAGTTTCAACCCTCACAATTCAGAATTTACCAAGTGCATTGTGAAGGCAGAGGAAAGTCCAGATTTAGTTGTAGGAGTTTTAAACAAAGAAATTACAAACCCAGTTTTAGAAAAATTTGCACCAAAATTAGGCTCGTTTGAGGAAGATTGCAAAACTGTTGTCTGTGATTCAGGCCTAGCAGAAAAACAATTGTTTTGTAAATTAAGCGGCAGAGATTACTGTACATCAGATCATCATTTTCCTGATGAGGATGTACATTTTAAAATGGCCCAACAAGAAAGAGCTGTAGCATTATTTTCAGAAAATACAGTTGAAAAATTACCTTTTGATTTTGAAAAAATAATAAACCCAGAAATAAGAGATTTCACAGAGAAGGATGCCAGATTAATAAAATGTGCAGAACATGTCTTATTAAAACTAGAACCAGATGACATGTATTCAGGAACACCATCAGTTGCAGAAATGTTACTAATAAAAGGATTTTTGATGGAATTGATTGGAGGTTTGTGTAACTTTCTGATCACAGGCTCACAGAAAATAAATGAAAAGAACAGAATAGTGCAGGAGATTAAAAGCATATTTTTTTCATGTTGTCCTGTGGTACCGAATCCAGCCAATATATTTTTTCACATTCCATGTGCTGAAGAATGGCTTACTTTTATTGATTTTTGCAAAGTCCATGTAACAGTGCCATTGCATGAGAATAGTCAGGAGTACTGTCAAAAAGAAGATGAATATCTGGGACACAAAATTGGAAAGGGAGGTAGAAAGGTGTCACCAGAAAGGGTGGAAATAATTTCCAAGATGAATCCACCTCAAATTCAGAAAGAAGTCAGGACATTTTTGGGAATGGTTAGCTGCTGTAGAGAGTGGTTACTAAACATTTCCCTAGTGGCTAAGCCTTTACTGAGGCTGACACATGAGGATGTGTCTGATCCGCTTCCATTGGACAACAATTGCACAAAAGCATTCCTAGAGTTGAAAGAGAAAGAATGTTGCGCCCCAGCACTAGGAATGAAAGTTTATTTAAAAGAAAATGCACCAATTTGCAGTGAGAGGGAGGGCTGCAGTCTCTCATTGCCTATTCAAAAAGATGACTGTGTTCAAAGCTTTGTGATGTATTGCCCAATGACCTTTGACCCTAACTTCACAAAAATGTCAGCAAATGAATTGAATTGTGATGAAACTGAATATGAGTGTCTAAATATCATGAAAATATGCATAAAGCCAAATTCAGACTTTAAGGATGAACACCTGAGTCAGCCCAACAATGTCCATTTTGTAGATGGCCCATGTTTTAAAGGTGACACATTAAGAGCAGCACATGCTGTGCTCCTTATACATGATGTTGTCAAAGCTTCATGGCTTTCAGTAGTTGCCCCAGCCCAAAATTCGAAATTGATTGCCCTTACCATAACATGCAGTATATCTGCTCAAATGAGAGTCACTGTTGTCATGGGAGAGAGAAATGCTAATTCAGTTGCACACATTTGTGTTCTGTTAGCATGCACATTCTATGGAATCTTCACAGGTGAATTAAAAGAGGCTCAAGAAAATGTTTTTGAAGCAGCACAACAGGGTTGTATCAGAACTGTTTTTGAGAAAAGTGACAACTGCATAGTGGCAAAAGTGTTATTGCAAAGACTGATGCCCAGGTATAGATTGCCAGTTTCTCTGAAATCAGATCATAATGTGGTCTCAAAGATAATGAGTGCAGAACAACAGATTGGACAAGGAATGGATTGCAGCTATCTGCCTGAAGTGTCAAGCATAATAAAGCAACACAATGGCAGCACTGAGTTACCTTTTGCAAAAGACGGTGTCTCACCAACACCAAAGTGGCTTGAAAATGCATATGCAAATGCACTTGTGGAAAACACTGAGGAGAACACTAGCCATGGCTATGTAGGTCTGGTTGATGTACAGTGTGCAGTTTCTCACCAGATTGCAGCTGCTACACAAGATCTGCATAATGGATGGTGCAACGGCTTTGATCTGAGAGATGCTGTGGTGAATCATCTGAATCTGATCAAAGTGAAAATAAGAGTGAAAGGCATTGGTTGAAAAAGTGCAAAGGATTGATGGTGCTCTGTCCGAGTTTCTCAGCACCTAAGTAGTCTAACTTGCATTGAAAAAGGTACAGAATGCCAATGAGCCATTCTGATGGCAAGCTGATGACAAAGAGCAAAGAAATGCTGAAGCTGTCCTGTTGAATTCCTTTTTTATTATTTTAGTTACTTATTTTAAAGATGACTAACTGTTCCAAGAAGCTACTTACAGAACTCTGCACTAAAACAATTGAGCTTGGCTATATATGATCTGATTACAGATAGACTTGTGTTTGCCTCAGAAATAGAAGTAAAATTGTTATATGCTCAGCTTTTGCAATTAAAAAAAGAAATAAAAAAAAAGAAAAATGTCACTTTTGAAAATGAAATATGTGTGATGAGTTATAAATCAATTTATTATGATTTGAATCATCAGAAGGGTGGATTGATGGAGCAGATTTCATCTGCAGTCAGGCATTGTTTTATTTTTTGTGCTTCAGACAGACTGCATTTAAATTGCCACGCACCTTTTGGTGCAAGTTAAAACCATGGCACATGAAAAATATGAAAGTGAGGCCAATTCAGTCTGACATGCTTTTTCTGAATTAACATGTGTTTTTGCAATGTAGAGAAAAGTGGCCTTTTTAGCTTTGAAGATTAATAGAATATGTTTCTCTCTTCCCAGCTCATCCCATGCAATCTAAATTCACTATTTCTGTCTTAAGAGACTTTGACTTGTTGCATATTTTGATAAACATTTTCAGTTAATAACACCTCTTTTTATAATGTGTGTGTATTAGTATGAAGTTGGGAAACATAATGGGCTGATTCACATGACATTAATATTATCTTTTTGTTTGTTTTATTTTCGGGCCTACCATTAAATGGCTGCCTGTGAAACCAGCACTATGGCTTGCTTTGAAAGAGAAGAGAGCATGCGCAGACTGTGGCAGCTTGACTCAAACTGCGGAAGGGGTCAAGGACAGCTTGAACTATACATCCTTGTGATTCTGCCAAATGTACCAGTGTTAGTTAAAAGTGTCTATCTGACTGCGCTTTGGCAGGAAGGGAGGAAGACTATTGAAACATTTTCCCTAGCAATTGTTGCAAACTTATAAAATGTATTTATTATGTATGCTTCTTTTGTTAAAAACTGGCATGGTCAGGTTTTTAGAATGAGTCAGGAAAGAGACGTCATGCCATCATGACGGACCAATCAGTACAGGTTTTCCTGAAAGTTGAAACATTTTGTGTAGTCTGCCAAAATTTTGTGTATAAAACTGACCTCTCCGGAGGAGGGGTTGGCTTTTTCAGCTCAGCTGGCTTCTAGGCTCATTAGGGGGTGTGTGAGCTCTTGAAGAGAAGGAACAGATTAGGCCAGACAGCCTATGGGTTAGGTACGAGAACGTCCCGGGAGATTGCTGAAGGGAAGAGTGGCGTCCGAGGAGATTCAGGGGGAGGTTTCTTGCTTCCACGTCATATCTTGGCACTGCAGGCGCATTCCTTTGAGGTCTGGTGAAGGAGGGGCTATCTCACTCCCTGCTTGCTCTTTAGACACAGACAGACAGAGAGTGCAGCTGATTAAATAGAATTAGATGCTAAACTTTAAGTTATGCTTTGACTAATTAATTAGGTCTGAAAAGATTTTTTTTGACTTATGCATTTATTTCTCTTAATGGGAGATTTTTGCAAACTATTTGATTTTTGATTAGCCTTGCAAGACTATTTTTTTTTAGAAACTCTTTAAGAATTTTGAATGACATTTTGCCCCACATTTTCTAGCTTATATGTAATGCTTATATGCAGACTGTAATATGTTCTGTATTAATGCTATTTTTCCTGTTTTCCAAATTCTGTAACCTGATTGATATTTTACTGATGAATAAAGGGTCAGAGAAAAATTAACTTTTGACTAGAAAATAAAACCCTTTAAATACTCAACAACTCTCTTTATTGGCTTAAAATAATAATTGCATTTTTGACTGTTCATGATTATTAAAGTCTCCTGAAGGTAATACATGGTGTGAAGGGCCCAACACCTTTTGAGCGGTAAATTAGAGGTAGCATGAGGGTTTTGCATTGAGAAACTACCAGAAGAAATTACCGCTCCATCAATAGCAGTAGAGGTGCCCTAAAGGATTAGACTTGCTTCCTCCTGTACCCGGGAGAAAGAAGAGACTTCAGGGTCATAAGGCAAATTTCCTGTTCAAGATGCAGGGACACAAAAAGCTGCAAGTGGTGTTTTTCTGCAACCACCTAGCAGCCCAGTTGCAACTGACCCTGCAATAGACCTTTCTTTTGGCCTCTGTTTAACATGGTATGAGTGTCTAAGGTTCCAAAAATCTATTGGGGGCATTTGTTACTTCACTTTACCTGTTGGCTGCATCCTCAGATGCTGGTCGTCCTACTTGCCCTCTTGTCCTCCCGCCACCGCGCCTACAACTCCCGCGGCCGCTGAGAGGAGGACTACGATCCCCAGGGTTTTAAGCAGCAGAAGCCGCCCACGTCATTTGCCGTGCCCGGAGGCGCTTTAAATCACGCTTACTCCCGGTGGACCGGGTGTTCTAAAAATCTATTGGGGGCATTTGTTACTTCACTTTACCTGTTGGCTGCATCCTCAGACACTGGTCGCCCTGCTTGCCATCCTGTTCTCCCGCCGCCGCGCCTACAACTCCCGCGGCCGCCGAGAGGAGGACTACGATCCCCAGGGTTCCAAGCGGCAGAAGCCGCCCACGTCATTTGCCGCGCCCGGAGGCGCTTTAAATCGTGCTTACTCCTCGTCGCAGGAACGCGCGCGGGACGCGCCGGGAGAAGCCCGGGAAAAGGGCGGGACCATCTGTGGCCATCCGGGGCTGGTCGCGGCTGGGCTGGGCCATAACCCCTGGTTGGACATCGAGACCAGAAGACTGATATATGTGACAAAATTAGCAGGTCTCGATTTTTCTTTTATTATCAGCGTTTGTTTTGGGTATCTGTTTCTTGGTGCACATTAACTTATTACAGGTGGTAATATCTGCATACTATACAGTTTGTGATTTTAGTGGTGCCTAGGAAAATGGGTAAAAACACTCCTGCACAAAATCGCCCAAACAGTAGACAGAAAACAGCTTCAACTACCCCTCTCCCAAGTCTGACTGCCATAGACAAAATGCTGCAGAAGACCATAGGGGTAGTTGTTACAGCCATTGAGAATACCGAGAGGCACCTTTCGCTTCCTTTAGGAATGTCTCTACCCTTACAGCCTGAAAATACTTCATTGTCTGTGGTTAATTCTTGCGACTGAATGCTTATGGCTTCATATGTAGGGTTCCCTGGCGTAGAGAGCCATGAGACTATCCCAACACAGCAAAATTTCCCCCTTGGATCTCCTCCTTTGTTTAGTAGGCTCTCATTAACACCAACTATGCATCTGCCACATATAAGTGAGGAGCCCCTCCTGCTTATTAATGAATCAGTGGAGTTAGTGGGATCTGCTGCCTCTTTAACCATTGACCCGGAAATAACTGAAGAGGTAATCAGGGATAGCACCCCAGTAAGAACAGAGGGGAAAAAGACAAAAGTAAACAAAAACATACACTTAACCCCTTAAGTGCTGCTGTCGGCCAACGGTCGTCGCGAGCACTACCTTGCCAGTGCTGCGCACGACCGTTGGCCGACGGGCCAGCGCTCGTTATTCGAACGTTCAGCACTGGGTGCTGAACGTTCGACGCAGCAAAGGGGTTAAAGAGCAGCCCATAAATAAATATAAAGGGAAAGATGCCCGTACATATCGGAAAACTGTTCCCATCCCCTCGGGACATAAATGGGATAAGTGTGAGGGGCAGTTAAGGGATACTGGTATAAACCACAGTGAGGTGGGGGAAACGGGCTTCTGGGGAAGAATGGAGACCCTGTTTTCTACATTATTGGGGCCCATTAGCTTGAAGATTTCTAATATCAAAATTAGGGTAGGTTCGATTGAGGACCAAATTACAAAAATTACCAATCTGACTAAAACGGATGTATGTCGTTACAACGCATACTTTTACAACGCAAACCTTTACAACGCATTTTTTACACCGCAACATCCATTACAACGCATTCCTTTACAGCGCATGCCATTACAACGAATTCTTTGAAACTACCTTTACAACGCATTCCACTACAACGCATACTACATTTACAACACATACCATTACAATGCATACCATTACATTGCATGTATGGTAAGTATTGGATAGTGTAGGGGTAAAAATTACTAATCTAACTCCAGGGGGGTGCAACAGTAGGGTAAGTGTTGGATAGTGTAGGGGTAAAAATTACTATTCTAACTCCAGGTGGTGTAACAGTAGGGTAAGTATTGGATAGTGTAGGGGTAAAAATTACTATTCTAACTCCAGGCGGTGCAACAGTAGGGTAAGTGTTGGATAGTGTAGTTATGCGCTGTAATGGTATGCGTTGTAATGACTGCGTTGTAATGACATGCGTTGTAGTGGTATGCGGTGTAGTCGTATGCGTTGTAGTGACATGCGTTGTAATGGTTGCGTTGTAATGGCATGCGTTATAATGGATGTTGCGTTGTAAATGTTTCATTGTAAAGGTAGTGCGTTGTAAAAGTTGCGTTGTAAGTGTTGTTTCCCCACTAAAACTCCTTGCAGTGAGATATGTACACCGCCCCTTGCATCTACTTCAAGTGGGGGGCGACCAAATCTGATCAAGACAAAACTAAGAAGGCAAGGGACAAGTTAGATCCTATTCATTCAGGGGGTACTGCCGTTGTAAATAATCGATCTAACATCAGGGATAACACCCATAGCTATAGTAACGTAGCGACAACGGAAATACAAAATCAACCACCAAAGGATAATAGTGTAATCTTATTGACAGATAATGTGAAACCAGGGGAGTCTAACACCGAACAGTCGAAGGGTTTTACCTACTACAGAAACCAACAAGGGCAATTATATACTAATGTACTAGGTACCCACGTTGATGAGGGGCAAGTAGAAACCCACGATAATCTAAAAAACAAACCTTTGTATTGGTTAACAAAAAATTGTGGTTATCCCACATCATGCGCAGAACAGATAATACTCACACAGAGAGTGGGATGGATAGGCAGCTCTCCAAAAATATTTGACGGGGACTGTGTGATAATTAATTTTAGGTCTCCAAATTGGGCTCGTGAAACTTTACTTAATGCCCCACCACCATCAAGTTGGAAATTTAATACAACATTATTACTACTGGGGTTTTTTTACAAACATCTGCTGACAGATAATTTAGCCCCAGATCGTATGTCCTTCCATCCCAATAACAATTGGATACCTATACCATCAGCAGCACGACCAATACAATTTTCTATTCCTCCGTATAACAGATTCCAGTGCCTGACTAGGATGGAGGACAATGATTGACATATAACATCAGAAGGGGCACCCTCTACACAAGAGTCAGAGCAGATGGGAAATCCTAGACCAACTAGTAGGGGACATAAACCAAGTAATACTCATACCCAATTGTTAAAACAGGATATGGTGCATGAGAGTGCTGAAAATGGTGAGACAGATAATCCAACTAGAATAAAACCTGTACTTTTAATGGATATAGTAACTCCACTAAAATTAAATCTGAATGACAACCAATGAATAGGAACTACTACAAGGCAGGAAGGGTACACATTGACTACTTGGAATATAGCAGGCATTGGGAAAAAATTAGATACTCCTTTTTGGCAGGATTTTATTGCCAGTGGAAGTGACTTCATGTGTATCCAGGAAACCTGGAGTACAGATGTAGTTGCAGTGAAAGGTTATACCTCCCATTGCTTAAATGCTGTATCTTCTACATTAGGTAGAGCTAAGGGTGGATTGTTGTTGCTTGAATCCACCAAATTAATTGGGTGTAAAACCACTAGTTACTCATCTGTAGGCGACCATAGCCTCATTTTGAGGCTACAATTCCCAAGGGGTAAGGATTTGGTTGCTATTAACCATTATAATTATAATTTTAATGGGGATAGGGATGCACCTCTAGACTTATTAGGAAAATAGATAAGGTATTGAAATCATCCAGCAAACTTGCAGTTATCTTGTGGGTCGGAAACCGGGTCTGCCCAGCGACTTTAACCAATTCTTGTGGATATATGTCGACCCACATCATTAATAATGGGACTGATGATGATTCTTTACATTTCCCACATTGTGGATACGGCATGGCCTTAAATGTATTTATGGCAACATTTGACTTGATCTGTTAGATTGCTCCATGAAACAGGGCCATATTAAATGTCCAACATTCACTGGGAGAAACACAAATAGCAACATAGATCATATAGTTATCTCAAAGAATAGTTCCTATTCTGATCTCTGGATATCATAGCAGGTGGTAAGCGACCACAATAGTATCTCCATAGAATTACTCGATTGGAGTAACAAATTAATTAACAATGTGGACCGACTTTCGGATATTCTCCCTGTTAGGCCTAACAGGATGAGAATCAAGTGGGATGGTGTAGATCCCTCTAAGATCCAGTCGGAAGTGGTCACTTGAGGCAGAAAAGCCATTGACTATTGTCTTAGTAAAGAGGTCGCCCGATATCTTAATAAATACATTCTCTGACTTAAATAATATAATCAAGAAAGTTTTAACGAAGAATACTAAATGTACTCACAAGGTTGGTACGAGGTGGTTCGACTCTAACTGTTCGAAGACATTACATACACTGAAACTGGCATTGGGGACTAGGCCCCGTAACCAAATGCTAGTTCATGAGCTTCGAATTGAATACAAGCAAGCCATATTGACACATAAAAAAGAGCTGAGATCAGATGCTTGGGATAAACTAAATATGGCTGCCGAAACCAACAACAGTAAACTCTTTTGGGAAACTGTAAATAGCCCCTTTTTAAAAGATAATTGTATACCTGAATTGACATCTTATGTGAACTGTACTAAATGGATTGAACACTTTTCTAATATTTTTAATCCCGATAGGTTGTGTTTGGCTTCCTTCCTAACCGATGATTTCACATGGCCTATATTACCATTGTTGATTAATGTTGAAGAGGTAGAGGAAGGGTTGTCTAATAGCAAAGAGGGGAAGGCTCCGGGCCCAGGTGGCGTCCGGATTGATCTGTATAAGGATCTAATGGATTTATGGGCACCAATCCTTACAAAGATTTTTAACATTGCAGCCATGGGGAATTTCCCTATAACATGGGCACAATCCTTAATTGTCCCACTGCACAAAAAGGGCTCACGCACCGAAGCTTGCAATTATAGCCCGATATCGCTACTGGATTCCTCAATTAAGGTATTGAGTAGGGTCCTTTTAAAAAGATTGGAAACCTGGGCCTCAGATTTTAAAGTCCTAATCCCAGCTCAATATGGGTTTAGGAAAGGCTTAGGTACAAATGAACAATGTTTGAATTTGGACCTACTCATTAATAAATATACAGTGGCTAAAGAGGGTAACCTGTTTTTATGCTTCGCTGTTTTGAGCAGCGCCTTCGATTTAGTGGATCACTCCCTACTTTGGGCAGTGCTGTTGGAATCTGGGACCCCAAAAGAGATAGTGTTCTTTTTAGCTCGGGTCTATGAGAGATTAACCTGTAGTGTACGATATGGGCCAACTGGCGAGCGTACCCCTTTTTTTGCGGTACAAAGAGGAATCAGGCAAGGGTGTGTATTGGCCCCTCTTTTATTCTCCCTCTTTATTAATCAAATACCCACGGTTTTAAATAATATTTTAGCAGATGCGCCCAAGATTGGTGGGGAGGTTGTATCGTATTACTATATGCCGATGACGCTGTTTTAATCTCCCGTATCCCAATATGCCTTCAGCGACTCATCGATGAATTTACTGTTTTTATTAAGGGTAGGAAACTTTTAATAAATAAATCAAAGACATATACCATGATATGCGGGAAGAAAATGAAGTTAAAAAGGCCCTTTTTTCTGGAAGGCTCTACAATACAAACTGTTAATACCTTCTGTTATTTAGGTATCACTTTTGAAGGTAATGGCAAATGGGCTGGTGAACAAGAAAATATTAGGTATAAGATGACTAGGAATACTAGTGGAATTTTCCACTTTGCCACTAAACTAGGGCACCACAGAATAGGGGACATGGTGGCCATATACAATGCAAGATGTGTTTCTTCATCTCTGTACGGAGCTGGCCTTTGGGGTTACTCATCTACAGTTCAACTCCAAAGGGATGAAAACAGTTTCGGAAACTGGCCTTAATTACATATCAGATTTGGCAGCATTACGCCCCCTACTCTTATGGCGTTCCATTTGGCATAAGAGTGAAACTGAGTTCACACAGTCCTTTATTAGAGACTGTCTTAAATTAGATCACTGTTCTCGCATCTCATGGTTGAGCTATATTATTCATTAGTACAGCACTCTGTTTGATTTTAATATTCTTACGGAGTCAGAGTTTGCAATACCGTTCTCAAAAAAAGAAATAAAAGATTTGTTTTTGCAGTATAAGAGGGAAGAGCAAACTAAGTAAACTAGGACTCAAAAGACCGTGGTCTTTTATAGGCAACTCGAACTGATAAGTGGGTTTCAGGCATACTTGACGAATGTGTCAAGACCCTCACACCCTTTTGTTTTAACTCGCTTACGGTTAAGCATTGCACACCACCTTGTATCCTTCCCCGTTATGGGGGAAGGTTCTACCACGAAATGTCCTTTCAATGATATTTCCAAGCAGAGTTGTTGTCATTTCCTATTATTTTGTAAATTTTACGTATCTTTAAGGAAATTTTATTTGAAGCCTATCCTTTTAAAATATAATACTCGTTTAACAGTAGATGCCATGAATTTATTATGTACCCTAGAGAATACAGACATCTGTTTTCATGTCGCACTCTACTTACTGAAATGTAGGGCAGTGAGAAAATCGATAATACTGTGATATTGTACTTATCGCCGGTTATATTTGCTTTTTTGCACTTATGCACATGTCACTTTATATCGTGTTGTTATCAGTGTGAAGGATTATTTGAGATCTGTTACTTGAAAGTGCACTCTATGGGAAATTTTTGTCCTAGGGTCAAATTTGTATTTATGCACAGGTCACTTTATCTTAGGTTAGGATTATCAGTATGTATTGAAAACTTTCTCTTTTATTAAATACTATGCTGTTGAAATCGTATTGGAATGAAACATAGAGTAAAAGAGAATAACAGTCTTTTGTATATCATTCTGAATTTTTACTTATGCTATGTTAAATGTATGCTCATGTTAATTGAGGAGTATAAATTAAACCTTTGGTAAAAACAGTTACTTGATAACTGTGACTCTCTGGTCTTTTGCATATGTCACTTTCTAGAACTACGCACTTTAATATGGAGTATTAATTATAACTGTTTTTAAATATTTTAAATATTTATATAATAGTGTTCCTCCTTTCAGTACTAAAGCCACTTTGAAAGTCGATTCGTGGAATAATTCCTTATAAACTGTCTAGTAAGTCTAGTAAGTGTAGCGTAATGTACTTGTGTTTATGATGTTTATTTTGTAAACATGTATTGATATTTTATCCTTATTTTTTATATGTTCAGCTTACATGGTTGTGTAAAACAAACCGAATAAAGCTTTACGAACTGACTGAACTGAGAGAGTAAGTGCTTCACCTGATGTTTTTAGATACTCTCAAGGTGCCAGGCAGAGTCACACTGCCAAGCCAGACCAGATTAAATTGCCACTGGTCAGCTGGGCACTTCATGGGAAAGGTCGCTTGCAGCCTATTGTGACCCCATAGCCACAAAGGAAGTCAGCTAATTGACTCTTGTTGTACAGGTCTATGCACTGATTACAAGTGGGAGCATGTCCAATCCTTCAGGACTGCTCTCAGATCACAGACAGCAGGTTCAGTTCTATTCTGATCTCCTCCAGGCCCAGAATTTGTTCTGAGGATGGTGACATGAGGTGTCACATTTATGCCTGGTCAGACCTTAATTTTGGGTGTGGTTCCTGCCTCTTCCCTAATTACCAGAGTAAAAGACCCCAGCAGGAACCCTGCCCACTTTTGCAGCAGTTGCTGTTTGCTCTACTACAAACAATAACACAATGTGTCTTATTCCCAAAATTCAAGATTTGGAAACCATTCTCCCCTTGTGCATAGCCTTATTGCCCTCCAAGATGTGGGGCCAAGGTAATAAGCAGTCCACTCCTGCGTGGTCACTCAGTTTTCACTCTGCTGTAGCTTCTTTCCACTGGGTTTTAGTGCAACCTGCCATGTGGAGTGAAGGCTACTTCCTCCTGGTCTCCCCTTACATTTACATTTTTCAACTCTGCAAAGTTCCTGGGTTCACCTTAACTGGTTTTGCTGTAAGGGGAAGAAAAACACCTCGCCACACCCTGGCCATTATCTCTATTATTGGGCAATTTTCACACCTCCTTCACACCTCATTCCTCCACACCTCATTCAGACCAAGTACTGGTTGAACAGTTCTTATAAAGTAAAGGCAAATAGGCCCCCAACAGTTTAAAGGTAACTTTGTAAAAGGTACATTTGAAATATACTCAATAAAAACTTCTGCATTATATTAGATGTTTATAAAATACAGAAAAAGTATTTGTGTACAGTTTGTAACTCAAACTGGTGAAAGATTATAGATTAAAATGTATAATCTATAAATTGACTTTTCATATAGGCCAGTTACAGCAGGACTTGTGACAATCAATCAATCATTTAATTAATTTATAAAGCGCACTACCTACCCATGAGGGTCTCAAGGTGCTGTGGGGAGTGGGGTGCTGCTACTGCTCGAAGAGCCAGGTCTTGTGGAGTCTTCTGAAGGTGAGCAGATCTTGGGTCTGCCATAGGTGGGTAGGGAGGGTGGTCCAGGTTTTGGCAGCGAGGAAGGAGAAGGATCTGCCGCCAGAGGTCATTCATTGGATGCGGGGACAGCGGCGAGAGCGAGGCTGGCGGAGCATACCTGGCGGTTGGGGGTGTAGAAGCTGAGTCTGCTGTTGAGGTAGGCTGGTCCGGTATTGTGGTGTGCCTTGTGTGTGTGGGTGAGGAGCTTGAAGGTGATCCTCTTGTCGACAGGGAGCCAGTGTAGTTCTTTCAGGTGAGGGGTGATGTGGCTGCGGCGAGGAACGTTGAGGATCAGTCGGGCGGAGGCGTTTTGGATGTGTTGCAGTCATCGCAGGTGTTTGGCCATGATTCCTGCATAGAGTGCGTTGCCGTTGTCTAGCCTGCTGCTTACAAGGGCCTGTGTCACAGTTCTTCTTTTTTCGGTGGGGATCCACTTGTAGATCTTGCGGAGCATGCGGAGGGTGTTGTAGCAGGAGGAGGAGATCGCTGACCTGCCTTGACATGGATAGGGACGAGTCGAGGATGATCCCCAGGTTGCGTGTGTGGTCAGTGGGTGTCTGTGCTGTTCCCAGCATGGTCGGCCACCAGGAGTTGTCCCAGGCTGAGGGGGTCGGACCGAGGATGATGATCTCCGTTTTGTCTGAGTTCAGCTTAAGTCGGCTGTTCCTCATCCATTCTGCAACGGCCTTAATTCCCTCGTGGAGGTTGGTTTTGGCTGTGTGCAGGTCCTTGGTGAGGGAGAGGATGAGCTGGGTGTCGTCAGCATAGGATATGATGTTGAGGTCATGTTGGCGGGCAACTTGTGTGAGGGGGGCCATGTAGATGTTGAACAGTGTCGGGCTGAGGGATGAGCCTTGTGGTACGCCACAGATGATGTCGGTGGTTTTGGATCGGAAGGGTGGGAGGCGGACGCTCTGTGAGTGGAATAATGCGGTCCAGTCGAGGGCATTCTCCTGGATTCCGGCTTCTTGGAGGCCTGTCTTTAGGGTGCGATGGCAGACCATGTCGAAGGCAGCTGACAGGTCCAGGAGGATCAGGGCTGATGTTTCGCTGTTGTCTAGTTGGCACCTGAAGTAGTCTGTGCCAGCGATGAGGGCTGTCTCAGTGCTGTGGTTTCTTCTAAATCCGGACTGGGACGGGTCTAGGATGTTGTTGTCCTCAAGGTAGCGGGTTAGTTGTGTGTTGATGATTTTCTCGATGACCTTCGCAGGGAGATGGGCCGGAGGCTCTTGAGGTCCTTGGGATCCACCTTGGACTTCTTAAGAAGGGCGTTGATCTCAGCGTGCTTCCAGCTTTCCGGGAATGTGGCAGCATTGAGGGAGATGTTGATGAACTTCCGTAGTTGGGGTGCAATGGCTGCGTCTGCTCTGTTGAATACGTAGTGTGGGCAGGGGTCTGATTGTGATCCTGAGTGGATAGAGTTCATGACCTTGCTTGTCTCGTCATCGTTGACGTTGGTCCAGGAGGTCAGGCCGTTGTTGCGGGTGGGGTTCGTCGGGCGGGTGGGGATTGGTGTTGTCGGGGTGGTCGAGATGTTGAAACTGCCGTGGATGTCAGTGATCTTGCGGTGGAAGAAGGTAGCCAGCGAGTCACACAGTTCCTGTGAGGGCGGGATGTCGTTCGTTGTTGGTGCTGGGGTTGGAGAGTTCCTTCACTATACTGCAGACCTCTTTGCTGTTGTGTGCGTTGTTGTCTAGGCAGGTTTTAAAGAAGGATCTCTTGGCTAATCTGATGAGGTGGTGCTGCCTGCGGGTGGCATTGTTGTGGGCTCTGTGGCTGTCTGGTTGCTCGTTTGTAGATCAGTAGCTCTTCGGTGAACCAGGAGGCTTTCTTGCTCGTGCGGCTGTATGAAGGTTTCTTGAGCGGGGTGAGGGTGTTGGCGTCATCTCGGTCGCTGGGGTCGGTGGGAGGGTTCTGGGCGAGGGTTGTGGTAAGTTGGATCTCGGTGACTTTGCTCCAGCAGCGGCGGGGCAGCTGATTGGTGCGTGGTGAGTGGTGGGTTTCTTGAAGATGAAGTGGACGCAGCGTTGGTCAGTCCAGTGGAGTTCGGTGGTGTGTTCGAAGGAGACGTGGGTGCTTGTGGAGAAGATGGCGTCAAGCGTGTGGCCAGCGGTGTGGGTGGGTGCTGTGACGAGTTGTTTGAGGCCGAGGTTGGCGAGGTTGTCGATCAGGGTGACATAGTTGGCGTTGTTGTTGTTCTCGAGGTGGAAGTTCAGGTCCCCGAGGAGGATGTAGTCCATGGAGGCGAGTGCAAGGGTGCTGGCGAGGTCGGCCATGGAGTCGCTGAACTGAGCCCGGGGTCCAGGGGGTCTGTAGACGAGTTTCCTCTTAGGGTGGTGATGGGGTCGGTGTGGATCCAGAAGTGCAGGTGTTCGGAGGTGCAGAGGGTGTCGTCTGAGTGGGTGGAGACCTTGAGGCTGGACTTGTGAACGATGGCTATTCCTCCTCCAATTTCGTTGGTGCGGTCTTTGCGGGAGATATTGTAGCCGTCTGGGACGGCTATGGCGATGTCGGGCGCCGAGGAGTCGTTCCACCAGGTCTCAGTCAGGAAGGCAATATCTGGGGCAGAGGTGTCGAGCAGGTCCCAGAGGTCGACGGCGTGTTTGCATGCGGAGAGAGTGTTCAGAAGTATGCAGTGGAAGTGGTTGGGTCCAGTCTTTGGAGGTTTTGTGACTCTGTTGCAGATGAGGCTGCAGGTGCGGCAGGAGAAAGGTCCGTGGGTACGTTTCGGGGCGGCTTTGAAGCAGCTGTGTTTTCGTCCATTGTTGAGTGCGTGGAGGATGCCAGTGTCGTAGCATAGTCTGGCGTCCTCGTGGCTGTTGTGAGGTCCAGGGGTTCTGGCGCTGGGCGCGGTCGAGGCGGAGACGGACTTGCCTCTGTCACGCCTCCGGTGCGCCAGCGGTGCACACGCTGCGCGCAGCCACTGTGTGGCCATGCAGCGGCCTCCATAAATAGGGAGGTGGGAGGGAGGATCAGCTGGGAGGAGGATGGGAAACAGCCAATGGGAGTGGGGGCGGGCCGCAGGAGCGGCAGCGGTGGGAAAGGCGAAGGTAAAGGAAGAGAAGGGGCGGGGACGCAGGGGGGGCAGCGGCAGGAGGGGGACGGCGAGAGCGGGGACACGGCCAGGCAGAGAAGTAGAAAGAAACAAAACAAAAAAACAGGCACAGTGAAAAAGAATACAAATGTGATACAGTAGTTACACAACAGCACAGTCCAAAAAATACCGAGAGCGACAAGTAGCAGCCTAGGGGGGCCTCGAACACTGGAGCACTGACACCCTCAGCAGCAGCGGGGACGGACGCAGTTAGGTGGAGCTGCGCAGTGTAGGGAGCGACCGGCCTCAACCAAGGTCAAGGGTCAATGAACACGCTATTTCTTAGGTCACTCTTAAAGAATATGCACCCTCCCTGTTAACAGGGTGATTGTGATGGGTCTGTGCAGGAGGGTTCAAGCTGCTGCTGTCAGGCTATATTTGGTTACACACGGTAGGCCTGAGCTATGTTTTCACTGCCATTATAGCGGAAGCCAAGTAGGTGCTGCAGTTCACAGGTACACTTACCATGCTAGTAGTTTATTTATGCATCATATTATAGCATTATATGAAATGTAATTGCGCCAATCAGAATGTGCCAATTTCTGCTTGTTTAAAAGGAAGCACAGATACTTTGGTCCTGTTTAGGAGGGGTAGAGTGCGCAGAGTTCTAATGTCAGCAAAACAGATAGGGCAAACCTGGGGGAGAGGCCACGTGAAAATATGGTCATTTCCTACATTCACTGGCTCTGAATCAGTTTAGTAAATGAGAAAAAGGGATTTTGTGTTGACAAACCTGGTGATTTAAAAAAAAAACAGGGTTTGCAACCACAAAATCACTTAGTTTATATGGGCCCTTTTTTTTTCCTGCATATTCAGGGCTATGTATTGGTGCTGCTCTTCATCAATATCAAGTAGCAGCCTGAAGAGACCATGAAAAATCAGTGTCAGGGTCTAATCCTCAGAAATGTTACTCCAGGTCCCTTGAGTTTGGGCTTTTGGGTTTTCTTTGTGTTCAGCGTGCCCGTAGGCAATACAATTAATGTGGCGCTTTTTAGACATTTGGCAATTTGGAATACAACTACAAGCAAAATGCTGATTTAGGTTATGTGACTTTCGGACTCGGGTATTACCCGAGGCTATATGGAATACATCAATGTGTTTTTAACACTGACAAATCCTAAGGTTTATATCACCCTGATTGGCTGGCTGGTAAAACCTCTCTGAATGAAAGGCATATAGCCAGACATCCTGTGGTACATTTCTTTGGCTCAAGAAAATCCAAACAGTATCTGCATCCTAGGTGGGCCCCAGACGCACAGACGATTCTTCTTGCCTCTGTTAGACAGAGAAGCATTGGGAGAAATAGAAGCTGTGTGGAAATGGGGATTGAAAGAGGCAAGATTAGGAACAATCCTTCTCATTCCCATTCCATTCCCCACCACCTGGTTAATATAATATGTTTGTGGACTGAGAGGGTTAATGAGGGGACTGGCTGTTCGTCGTGCCCTCTCGCCCATCTACAATACAATGTAATTCAAGCTAGTGAGCAAAAATAGCTACCATTAGCCCCTTCTGTAAATCTACACACCAGGCCCATGCAATATGTGTGGCTTCACAAATGACATCTACACATACTAATGAGGCATTTTGTTTAAAATATGTGCTTTCAACCCCCCCCCCCCCCCTCCCTCCCCAATTCTCCAAGCTGTATGCCTTTGCTTGCAACATCATGGTAGACCCCCGGATAGCATACTAAAATGTAGGGCAAAGGTCTTTTTTTCCGGCCCTTAGAAATTAAGAGATGGGTTAATCCCACCACATGAATTTAGGTCACTACAATTCAAACCAACACCACATAAAACATCACCACGCATACACAGCAACAACTACACTCACAAGAAATGTACAACACATTCAATGAAATATGTCATTACCATGCATATCACAACCAAACATTGTAACACCATTACAATATGCATTCATTCAGAAACTTAAAAAATATATATTTCTTTCTTGTTTTCAAATACACAACAAAGCAAGTTCAATTAAAGCTCTGTATATAAAGGTTGCTACATAGATAGTAGAGTGTCGCTGGAACCAAAATATAAATCAGTTATGAATACCTGAAGGAACAATAATCAGAAAGCACAAGCGATTATCAAGTTGCCATCCCAAATACACAAAAGGGGACAGAAGATATAGAATCAGAATTTTCTGGGGGTGTTTGTCATCTGACTTGGGATCAAGTTTGCAGCAAAATGGTATCCCAATCGATCAGCACCATTGGTCTCGCCTGGCAGAAGCATATGATGTGAATTGAGGTATCCTCGGCATGTGCCCATTTATGCAAATCCAGTCTCCACCTATAAATCTTAGGTGCCTGGGGTAGTCTCCAATTGATATCTTTGGTTAACCTGGTAGCAGTTAGCTCCAGAGCACACATAGATATTGATGGTGCCGCAAAAAGGCCAAAACCCAAGAACAACCTAATCAGGAACTCGGGGACATAAGGGCAGCACAGCTTAGCTTTCTGAAAATACCTATGTCAACAATACTTGCCATCAACAAGAGGCATGACAACCTTCTGGGGCAGGAGTGATCACCAAACAAAACCCCCACAATTGTAACATTAACAAGAGAGAAAGTGAAGTAACATACCTCTGGGTTCAACCAAAGGATCACCCACTGCAACTGCATGGCTATATAATAAGTTTCAAATTCTGGTGCATGGACTTAAGCCACCGTCCTCAACGGGGCGGTGTAACTTAGACAGTGCCTCTATATGCCTACCAATGTTCCAAATCAGTTCATCCTGTAAAAGAACCCTGATGATACTTCAGAGTATCATCGGGATGATTGTAAAATAATACAGTGGTCAGACAGAACTAATATTTTGGAATTAGCAACAGTGATACTTGCGCCAAAGCCACTGCCTTATCCAAGTTGGCGATAATCCCATTGGCTTGATGTCGGGATATGTTCACCCCAAGATATCTTACTGTATGCTACAATAACTCTAGGGCACCAATGTTCAACCCAGCTAGATCGGTAGCCTCAGAGTCAGTCAGAGGGAAAATATATGATTTGGCTTTACTGATCTCAACTATACAACAAGACATCATCGGCATAAAGGGGGACTGCATGGATATGTCCACCTAATTTCAAGCCAACTTCATCTCTGACCCATCACATATAGCTGGCCCTTCACCATCGCCATCGTTAGGGAGAATAATAAAGGGTGCAAGGGACACCACTGCCTGGTCTTGCGCAATGTCTTGATCTGATTAAATACCAATCCCGTCTTTATAAGTGCAATATAGATATCACACAGACGTTTAACCCGAGAGATGATTGATTCCCCTATCCTGAAAACACAGAACACCAAAAAGATAACTCCAATCCAGCCAAAGGGTTTTTCTATGTCAGAGGATGTCTCAGCTGCATTTTTTATATGTGCGGGTATTGAGTCCAAGACATGGAAAAGCCTGCAAAGGTTAGTAGCAGAATTCGCTTGTTCTGGTCAATGTGTATCAGATGCAGAAAGAGCGGTTGCAATCTGCTGGAGAGATGTTTGCCTAATATTTTGTTATCCAAATTCAGTATGGATAGAGAGCAGTAAGAACACATATGTAGACAGTCTATACTCTGTTTCTGGAGCAATTAGCAAAGAAACTCCTTAGTGGTGGGAGGAAGCACTCCAGCACTGTGTGCAGCAATATAGAGCTGCAACAAGGTGTCAGGGTAGCAAGATAGGCCCCATTGAACTCTAAAGGCAGACAACCAGATGCCATCTGGGTTATTTCCAGCTTAATTTCAGCTAAACATAGTGAACATCTGAAACAAATGCTGGTGGTGCTAATCCAAGGGTGCTGGGTTGAATACGAAGAGTCTTACAGACCCCAGTTGAAGTATTCATGCAGATGCCGCTCATATAGCCCTGAAACAACTACCATTAATTGTAAGTATTATTAGTTGAACCCGCGTTAACCTCAAAGAAGGCAGTAATCGCTCCTCGTTAGTATGTCTGTAAATAGCATTGTGCAATGCCTGGCCAGGACCTGAAAATGCCAGCTAGGGATGCACATTCTTTGCCTGCCCGACTGCATCATAAAAAGTAATGGGTTGTGATCTGATAGAGTCTGGGCTAGATATTCAATACTGTGCAACATGTCATTTATGCATAGTAGGGCATAAACAGGTCAGAGCATGTGTGTAAAGAATGTAAAGGTGAGTAATATGAATACTCTCTGCTACAAGGGTACAACGCTCTCCAGAGATCCACAAATCACCAGTTCCCGGCAGTGCCTCAATTTTCCTCTAGGCCTTCGCCCCTGGGAGTGGCAGCTGTGAACAATCAAGATCAATGTCTGGGGCGGCATTAAAATATTCTGCTATTAGCATAGATGAGGATTCACAAAAGATACTATGTTAGGCGAAGAGTCCAAGAAAGCAGGCTGCCACTGTTAGGAGCATAACATGCAAGTATGTGTAGATCCTAACCACTTGGTTTAGTAACATACAACAGCTATCAGGGTCCATTTCCTACAGCACAAGGGCAAAAGGCTTGCCTGGTCTCACCCATAACAATTCCCCTCTAGTGTAGGCCATGTAGGTAGTGCAGAACAACTGCCCTGCCATCTGTGCCTGAGTCTCGGAGACTCCCATTCAGTCAGGTGAGTTTTTGTAAAACTGCAAAGTGAACTCCCCATCTCTTTAGAAATTAGGGGCCAGATGTAGGTGTCCAAGGGCCCGATGTAGGTAGGGCTTTACCGATCGGTATCGGCCGAAAATACCGATTTTTGGCCCTTACCGATCGGTAAACAGCCATCGAGATGTAGGGAACCAAAAACAGAACGAATTGGATAGAAAACCGATTCGGAATGTGTACCGAATGTGAAAGAATCCGATACGTACATACCGAAAATCGGATATGTAACGAATCGGAAAAACACCGATTCGGTTACAAAGACCGAATCGGTCCATGTACCGAATCGTTAGTGACACCGAATCGGAAAATCACCGATTCGGTCCCACTACCGATTCGTTAGTGACACCGAATCGGAAAATCACCGATTCGGTCCCACTACCGATTCGTTAGTGACACCGAATCGGAAAATCACCGAATCGGTCCTACTACCGATTCGTTAGTGACACCGATTCGGAAAATCACCGATTCGGTCCATGTACCGAATCGGAAAAAATACCGATTCGGACATGATCCGAATCGGAAAACATGCCGATTCGTATGAATCTCCGATCGGGAAATTCCCCGATTCCGACAGTTGGGGAGATGTAGGGAGGCACAGAAACACCGAAATCGGCTCAAAATCGGTAGAATTCACTCGGTATTTACCATGGATTGCAATCAGGTGGTAACCAACTCCAACCCATATAAACAGTCCCAAAATGCATTGCAACTTGCAGGATGGCAGCTTTCTATGTCATTGCAAGGCGGCTACGGCTACAGCAGGAAGGACTGAGGGAATGGCTAAGAAATGAACAGGTCTACAGACAGAGGATAACCCTGTTCATGCTCACTGAGGCTGAGATCCTACAGAGATACAGGCTGGACTCTGACACCATACTTGAGCTCATCAGGGACCTTAAGCCATACTTGGACCACCACACCCCAAGGGCACACGCCATCCCTGCGCACGTCCAGGTGCTATGCAGCCTACACCTGGTAGCGTCTG
The DNA here is from genome assembly GCF_964263255.1 of Lissotriton vulgaris. NCBI lineage: Eukaryota > Metazoa > Chordata > Amphibia > Caudata > Salamandridae > Lissotriton > Lissotriton vulgaris. Next base: position 173,231,606 of record NC_141697.1, read on the forward strand.
GCAGCTATCAAAGTGGAGTAGCAGCAGCAGGAGGGGTGAGCCAGAGCAGCCTGTCAAGGTTCTTCCACATATTCCTTGACGCCATGATAGACAGGATGGACCAATACATCTCATTCCCTGCAACCCACGCAGAACTGCTACAAACCAAAGCGGACTTCTACCAGATGGCACACTTTCCCCAAGTCATCGGTTGCATAGATGGCACGCATATTCCGATTTGCCCACCAGCGGACACCGAATACATATACCGCAATCGGAAATCGACACACACCATCAACGTGCAGGTGATCTGCAATGCCAAGTGCACCATCACAGACCTGGTAGCAAAATTTCCAGGGAGTACCCATGACTCCTATATATTCCAACAGAGCGGCATATATGCACGGCTGATGGCTGGCGATTTTGGAGAAGGATACCTCCTAGGTGAGCCACATCATCAGACCCCCATAACACATAGTAGGTAGGTGTAATACATGTATGCATGTGTCTAATGTGACCCCTTTCTCTTCCAGGCGACAGTGCATATGCCCTCCGCTCATTCATACTCACCCCCTACCTCAACCCCTCCACACCCAGCCAAAGGAGGTATAACCGTGCCCACATACGCACCAGGAATGTTGTTGAACGGACCTTTGGCATCTGGAAAAGTAGATTCAGATGCCTGCACAAGAGTGGAGGTGCAAGGCAGTATACCCCCATCACCTGCTGCAAGATCATAGCTGTATGTGCAATGTTACACAACCTTGCGGTCAAGAAGGGCACTGAGGTGGAGTTGTCTGACTACGAGGACTATGACGACGACGAAGCTGTGCCACTGACACAGCCAGCTGGGGTGTGTACGCCATGTGATGGCAGATACAGACGTGAGGAGATCACTGAGAACTATTTCTGACTGAGTACAGATGCAAAGACAGCTAAATGTTGCTTGGAAAATAAAATTTTTAATAGTGATGCACCACAGTTACATCACTGAAGTGCATCAAAAAATGGAGTCTGTCAAAACAAATAAAGTCCAGGGTTCTGGTTTGATCATCCCCCCTTGCCAGCCTATTTTTTGGCCCGCTTTCCAGACCCACTGGGGTGTCCCTCGGCCCCCTCCGAATGGCCTGCAGCATCAGCGGATCGCCTGGTGCTCCTCCTTGGCTCTGATGCAGCGCTGGCCGGGCTGCTGCGGCTGCTGCTGTCTCCAGCATCACCCAGGTCCAGGGCAGGATTGGAGGCGGCGTTTGATATTAACATGGCCTCCATGGCCGTGGTGATCCTGGCCATCCCCCTGGTCAGCTCAGCCGTATGCTGACTCAGCACCGACTCCTGATTTGAGCTACGATGGCACAGCTGTGCGGTCGCCGCTGCAAGGCGGGCCATGGCCCGGTTGAGCACCCGGGCATCCCTCCTGCGCGCAACCTCATGCTCCTCCTGCCTGGCAGAGGAGTGGGTGATGGCAGTGGTCAGCCTGCCCAACCCTGCTGCCACCTCCTTGTTGCTGTCCACAACAGCCTGGAACCCCTTCACCAACTCCCCCATCTGCAGGTTGTGCTGCAGGAGCTGGCGTTGGCAGGCCATGGTGGATCTGGCCTGTTGGCGCTGGATTTTGACCATCTGGCCCTCCAGGCCCAGGAACACACTGCCCTCCCGTGCTGGTGCAGCAGTGGTGGTGGTGGTGGTGGTGGTGGTGGCACGGCGTCTGGCACTGCTGCCTCCGGCCTGCTGAGTGGGCTGGGGTGCCACTGGTGGTGGTGTGGTGCTGGCCGGTCCCGGAGCCCCTGCTCCCAGGACAGGTAGGACGGGTGGCAAGGCCACGGTTGTGGCAGGAGCTGTTGTCGGCGGAATGGTCTGCCTTGTTGGGGAGTTGTATGGTGAAAATTGCAAGGGGGGTGAGCTGGGCAGTACTGGGGAGTGCACTGCCTGGAAATCAATCACCAGGACTCCCTCCATTCCAAGCCCTGGGGTGTCTCCTTCCTCATCCTCTTCCTCCTCCTCCTGGCCAGGCTGGCTGGTGCTCGGCCCTGCCACTGCAGTATGTGATGTCGAAGCTCCCTCTGCTGCCACAGTGGTGCCGCCTGATGGTGCCCCTAGGTACAAAGAAGCATTTGTAAACTGAGTGCCGATGTATTACAGTCAGTACAATTATGGCATTCCACATGTCCTTGCATCTCCTTACACCGTGTCACACTGTTTCCTGTCTTGTGATTCTGCACTGACATATTTGGCTAACTTCTGCTGACTACATGTACCATGATGCTTGTCTCTTGTATGTTGGTGACAGTACAGTGCTGGTGTTTGCCTATGCATTGTGTCTAATGGGGAGGTGTCTGGTAGGGTGTGTCATGATGCGCATGCTTCTTACCTGTAGCTGTGGCCATCGCAGTGCTGTCCAGGGTCCCGATCCCTACGATGCTCTCCCTCTCGATGGTGCTGGAGACAATTTCCTCCAGCTCGGTGAGGGGTGGCGCCGGGTTCTTGCCTCCTCCGGTGAGTCCAGCCTGCCTTTGGAGGTCGGCCAGCTTCCTCTTCGTGAGGCTGCGGAGGTCATAAAACCTTTTCTTAAGTTCCTCAATGGACCTGGGGGTGACTCCAGCAGCATTGACCTTCTGGGCGATGTCTGCCCACAATCTCCTCTTGGTGCTGTCTGGCACGTTGAGGGACAGCTTGCCAAAGAGCTGGCGGTGCACCCTCACCACCTCCTCAACCAGCACCTGTAGTTCTGTGGTGGTGAATTTGGGCTTCCTCTTTTGGGAGGACTTCTGGCTTCCTGCCTGATCTGCCATATTCTCTTGCTCCTGCTCAGTCTGCAACCTCCTTCTCCCACTGCTGCTAACTGTGTGTTGGGCTCAGGCAGGCTTTCCAGAAACTTCTAGAAACTTCTTAATTGGCTGCACCTGCCAGGGTTGCCACTCCCTGTTTGGGTGGGGGAGGGGGAGCCACCTCATTGGCTGAATCGCCTATTGCCGAGTCTGCTTTTACCGATTCGGTAAAATCCAAATCGGTAAAATCCGATTCGGTATTATCCGATTCGGTAAAAGCCGAATCGGGTCATGCAATGCATTCCTATGGGCTTTTTCGCCATGGGTCTATGATTGCCGATTCGGTTTTTACCGAATCGGCTTTTACCGAATCGGTATTCGCCGAATCGGAAATATCCGATTCGGTGGTAGCCGATTCGGTATTTTCCGATTCGTTGTTGGCCGATTCGGTAATTTCCGATTCGGACCGAGCTGAATCGGAACGTACCGAATCTCATTACCGATGCCGACCGAATCGGTTTTCATTCGGTATTTTTTTCCTACATCTCGTTTTCCGATTTCAGAATACCGATTCGGCCCGCCTCGGTATTTTGAAATCGGAAAATCCCGTTTACCTACATCGGGCCCCAAATACCGGTAGGAAACGGCCGAAAATACCGATTTTCGGCCGTTTCCGACCGGTATTTGGACATTGGTATGTAGGGGTTAGAAAAACTTACAGATTCGGTAATTTTACCGATTCGTTAAAATTACCGATCGGTAAAAATACCGAATCTGTAATTTGCTATGTAGGTAGCACTGTTAACAGTGCTACAGGCCTTCAGAATTCGGTATTTTACCACCCAATACAAATGGGTGGTAAAATACTGAATTCAGGTGTACATGCACATCTGTGCATGTACACCTGTGCCATGTGACACACAGACATACCCTTAGGGCATGTATGTGTGCCACATGGCACACAAGCCTGTACTTGGGGTGCTAGAGGGTGTCAAAGTGACACCCCCTGCACCCTTGCAGGATTTGGTATTTACTGAATCGGTTATTACCGAATCGATATTGCCCATTGATTCCTATGGGCTTCAAGGCCAATAGGAATCAATGGGCAATACCGATTCGGTAATTACCGAATCGGTAAATAACGAATCCTACCGATGCGGTAAAAAATACAGAATTTTTACCTACATCTTATTTGCCGATTCATGAATACCGAATCGTTAAAATTCGGTATTTATGAATCGGTAAATTAGATTTACCTACATCTAGCCCTAAAACACTTGCTGTCTCTCAGTGGGATGGCCTAGTCCTCATACATTCCTTGTGGTAACTATATCTAATCTTTTCATAATATTAGGTTAGGGTAAAGTGGGGCTAAGAGCTCCAATTCGATGCACAAGGATTGGAACAGACCTGAAAGATAATGTTTCATGAAGAAAATGACAACAATCCAGTGACCAGGAGGCCTTCCTAGGAGGGAACACATAACTCTCTAATGTATAATGAGAGTCAGTGTACTTATAGCAGATTAGAAAAAAAGAAAAAACAAAAACGTAGAATAAGAACTGCAACAAAATGCCCACCAAAACTTCCCGTCCAGTGTGAGGCTATGATCTACCTGATGTCCAAATGTGTAAAACAATCTACATCTATGGAAGGGTGTGTGGTGTGGCAGCTCACATGCTCCATCCCGGCCCAGACTATGCGTGACGCAAGAGGAGTAATCTGAAATTTACAATATAACTTCAAGAGAGGAAGCAAAAAACAGTGTGCAGCCTTAGGGAGCACCAATGAAGCATGATCAATGTACAGCAGGAAGGGACAACACCCCACAGAAGGACAACCCCAGCAAACAAGATTGAAATAAACCACTAATGCAAGTCCCAGTGCCTAATGGTGTCCAGCACTGATTGCAAAAAAGACATGTCATGTATCTCACTAGCAGCGAGCTTTATGGCATGTACACATTGTCTAATGGCTGATTGGACCCCTATGGAAAATAAAAAGCAACAGTTAAATGAAATCATATGTAGTCTGAGGGGTGACTCGTTGGAGGCTCTTAGAAATAGAAATTCGGAAGATGGCAACAGGAAATCCTCACTCACAGAGTTCATATTATCGAGATAAAGATGGTGAGTCCAGGGAACATTGCTGCAACTCCCTCTAAAGCATATTCTCTAACTTCTGAGGCCTGGCGATATGTGAGTGAGGAGGAGGAGCGCCATGTGTCCGGAGCAAACATGGTGCCCTCCTGTGATTCCTGCCCCTCCGGTCACACTGGAATCATTGTCCATGTACAGTCAAAGGCGCTGATTTGTCAGACTGATCAGTCCAGTAACAAGCCTCTTGAGGAGATGTAAAATACTAGCAATTATTTTAAGATGAGCTTGAAATGGGAGAGCTCTTTGACAACCACTTCATGAAGTTTCTTTGTGAATTCTGTGAAAGATACTCACTGGCGTTGCATGGCTAAGTTATAGTTAGAAAATATAAGAAGTGGCAGGCTTTCCTGGCAGCTTGAAGAACTGTATCTCAATCACTATAGTGCAGCAGCTTGCCAGCCACAGAGCAGGGAGCCCGAGCCACATTAGTCGAAATCCAGTTCTTGAGATAGGAGTCTATGTCCTCAGCCTCTATGCCCTCTGTCAGCCCCTCCATATGGATGTTGCTCCGACATTATTGGCCTGCGGTGTACCTGCAGTGGCATTGCTGTGGTGGTCAATGGTTTTCCATATTTATCGATGCCCGTGGGTATATTTTGATTGCACATGTGTGGAAAGAACACATATTCATGATACATGTGAAAAAATACGGCCTACCCTTTGCCGGGCTCAAATGTGGCCGGTTCAGTCAATAGTGCATGGCACAAAACAGACTTACCTGTACTTTGCTGCAAACAAGCTCATATTCGTCGGGGTGCAGAGGAGGCTCTTGACTCTTCCACAGCATTGAAACAATGCATCAGAAAAGGCCAGATTAAAAAAAAAACATACATGGATCCGAGAAATCTCTGATTCCGCCCTCAAAATTTGGAATGCTTTTCCCCAGCAAATGTGGTGTCTTTCAAAAAAGAACTCAAACACTTCATGATCAGAACAACATCCGGCAGTTTATATCTGTGGTTACTCACTCTCCTATGAACGAAAGTCCATTAGAACATCCAATCGCACTTACTTTTATTTCCTTCTTTTCTCGCCTGTGTGTTTGTTAGTAGTGTTTGCAGTTATACAACATGCTATCTATTGTCTGCTATCATTCTTATTTTTACTGTTTCTCTCTGCTTTGAATTTCCATTCTTTTCACCCCTCTAGTTCTTCCATGACAATATGCTGAGTCTATATTTATCAGTCAAACTCCAAAGGTGCTAATAGCACTGAGGGTTTGCCTCAAACAAATTGGTGAGTTTTCCAAGATGAACTGAACCTGTGGACTTAGCATATGCCCTGCCTTAAATGCACTTAGAAACCATTAGGCACAAAGTTCGCCGGATCTTTGTAGACACTGCGCATGGTGTATGGCCTTTGGCCACACCTTACACCTGCTACTCCTGCCCTCATAGCCGCTGTATGCAACTATTGTGCATGTGCAGTCAGCATGAGGCATGCAGTGTAGTTTTCTGCAACTTCCTGGTACCAGCCTCAAACATCCAGGGCCAGACTGGCTGTCACAGGCACCAGGAGTTTTCCCAGTGGGTCGGAAGGGTGGGGGTAGGTTTACAAGAGGTGGGAGCCGGTTTGGTGAAGGGGGCCTGTTTTGCAGCAGTGTTGCAATATCGCTCCCCTGTAACAAAACTAAAGCAGGAGTAGTGCTAAAGCAGAAACAGCGCTGTTTTGCTAGCACCCCTCCATCCCCACTCCGCACCCCCTTCCCTTGGCGTCAATGCTTGAGAATTGCCAGGGCTCGTTTGTGTTCCCAGTCCAAACATCTGTTCATTCAACTTCGACTTCCCCCATTTTTGTAATTTGTAATTTGTAATTTGTATTTATATAGCGCGTTATCACCAACGCCCTCTAAGCGCTGTAAGAGAGACAATTCTGCATTGGGTAGGTGATGGGGAAGGTACTTTACTGTGTGCCCCAAGCCTCTTGGAAGAGTATGGTCTTTAATTTTTTCCTGAAAGGTAGCAGGAGATGTTCTTTCCGAATGTTATCGAGTAGCTTGTTCCAGATCTGTGGGATGATAGTGGAGAAAGCTCTGCTCCGAGGGAGATCAGTCGAGAGCGGGGGCAGACAAGGAGCCTAGCCTCGGAGAACGAAATACTCTGTTAGGGATGTAGTTTGCTAGGCTGTTTTTAATGTATCTCGGGGCCTGGCCAAAGATGGCTTTGTGTGCGATACAGAGACCCTTGAACTTTGTCCTTTGCCTGATCAGGAGCCAATGAAGCTGGTGGAAAAGGGGGGAGGCGTGGGTGCGACTGGGAACTTTGAATACCAGTCGGGCCGCGTCGTTCATAATGATCTGGAGTCTGGCCAATGCCTTGGACCCTCCACTTATTTAGCCTGTACATGCACTGCATTTACCCCTCAAAGACATGTTCATTTATGTTTCCCCTTATTTTCTCTCCATCATTACCCATCCTGGATGCTCACTATTTCAAAATGACATGTCCTGACTGTGGAAAATCCTACTTCCGAAAAGGAACCCCCCTGATTTATGGTTACTGTTATATTTTACTTTTACTTTACAATATATTAGCTAACACTGCTGGGTATTGCTTGATAGATTTTAATTTCCAGTTGCTGAAGGCACCTCGTGCACCTTGTGCCACATAACTAATGAACCGTATTCCATATAAATAATGTGCTTTAGTAAATCTGGCCTCTCAGCATTTCATTTTTTAGTTATAGGGAAAGGGAAATCATTTGCCATTGAAATTATCATAAACTATTAAATAGTTACACTGAAAATGTGATGAGGCAAAATCTATTAAATGCCGCCTGACTCTCACTGGAATGACTACTTCATTTCTACAGTCTGCAGCGGAATTAAAGCTAATGAGAATCTCTGAAAAGGCACATCTCGTCTACGAGCATTTAAGCCATTAGACCATAAAAACCTGCAATACTCCACAAACAAACGGATACAATTTCATGTTCAGTAATTCCTGATGCAATTTCTTAGACATGAAATATTATTATGATTAAAGACGCACATGTGTTTGAACTACAAAGCTACAGACTTGACATATAAAGAAAACGAAGCGTGGGAGTATACCGTAGCCCACTCTGGGGCATATTACCAACAAGTAGCGATATTTATCGCTAAATAGGCTTAGCGACAATGTTTTTATCGCTGAGCATCGCCGGAATTTATTGCTGAGATAACGCGCTATTAGCAACGTTTATCTCCCGAGCGATAAATTTTCCGGCGATAGCGGCGAAATGCGTGAATATCGCTGAGAATACAGCGATATTCACGCATTAGCGACAAAATGCTCTTAGCCATGTTATCCACCTCCCATTGGATAACATGGCTAAGAACTGGTCTGAGCAGGCTATCTTTTTGGAGATATTCGAGCTTAGCGCGAATATTTCCAACGCTACACCTGTGTTGATAATAGGCGATAGCGATGTTAGCGACTGCTATCAGTCGCTAACAGGTTGGGAACGCCCACTTTGCATGTCATTAGCGATAAATATCGCTGACATGCAAAGCGGGCCACAAACCGCTCGCTATCGCCTAGAAGCTGTTGCTAACTGCTGTTAGCGACAGCTTGCTAATAGGGCAATAGAATTATCGCAGCTTAGCAGCCGAAAACGGCCTCTAAAGTGGCGATAATTCACTATCGCCACCCTTGATAATATGCCCCTCTGTTGTCAACTTTGGTCACAGAAAAATCGACAGTGAAAAAAGTGCTTTGGTAAATATGGATGGCACATTCACATTTGCATTGCCTTATTCAACTGCAGCATGCAATTAAAAAAATACAACCCGTATCCATATCATTTCAGACTCCATAAAACAAAACTTATTTCAAGAAATAGGTATGATATTGCAAGACGTTGAAAAGCTAGGCAACCCGAGCAAATGCATGTGTTACACAGTAAAACTATTTTGCAAAATTACATTCATAGTCACGCATGCACTTGCCGTGTCCTTTATTTGACGTGTAGTTTTTATTGTCACCATTCTAAAATGTTCAAGCAGAAAACTATCTTAAGTCTACTACATACAGTTAGAGACTCACTGATTTAGACTGGAAAGAAGGTTAGATTTACCACCCTACTGCCGCCTACCAAAGTAAGAGATCACCACTGCCCATGCGGTGATTACCTAAGAAGTACAAATTTTTTTTTTAATCAACTCCCAAAGCGGTATTTGTTTATGAGGTTTTACCTTGCAGTGATCGATGGAAAAAAATTACATTATACCGTGTGCTCAACATAGGGCGGGCAGTTTACTATCTTTTCTCTGATTGAGTGGGTGGAGAGGGTGGTTGGCAGACAGGGTACTCTGTCAAATTTGCAACAACTACACTGTCCACCAAATTCTAAATCAGGACCTCTGTGACTCGCAGCTAACAGCACACCTCAGAAACCAGGAGGCTTATTCACAAAAGCATGTGAGAGTGAGTCTGTTTCATTGTCCATTCTAAGTAATGAATAGATGTGTCTTGAGAGCTGCCTTGAACTCCTGCTCCAAGATGTTATTCTAGGAATGATGGCGCCAGTTTCCAGGTATGCAGGATGTTAATCACCTGCCAGCAAAGCCTGCTTCCTTTTGATGAACTCTACTGTGGCTAAAAGAATCTGAGAGAGAAAGCTTTTGAATGCAATCAATCAATCAATCAATCAATCATAGCATTTGTAAAGCACACTACATACCCGTGAGGGTCTCAAGGCGCTGGGGGGGGAGGAACGCTGCTACGGTTCGATGAGCCAGGTCTTGAGGAGTCTCCTGAAGGTCAGTAGGTCTTCGGTCTGCCGTAGGCGGATGGGTAGGAGGGTGTTCCTCGTCTTAGCGGCGAGGTGGGAGAATGATCTGCCGTCAGCGGTCACTCTTCGGATGCGGGGGACGGTGGTGAGGACGCGGTCTGCGGAGCGGAGCTGGTGGGTGGGGGTGTAGAGGCTGAGTCAGCTGTTGAGGTATTCTGGTCCGGTGTCGTGGAGTGCCTTGTGTGCATGGGTGAGGAGTTTGAAGGTTATCCTCTTGTTGACGGGGAGCCAGTGCAGGTCTCTCAGGAGGAGTGTGATGTGGCTGCAGCGGGGGATGTCGAGGATCAGGCATTTAGAGGCATTCTGGATGCGTCAGAGACGTTTCAGGAGTTTGGCTGGGGCTCCTGCGTAGAGTGCGTTGCCGTAGTCCAGTCTACTGCTGATGAGGGCCTGGGTGACCATCCTTCTAGTTTTGGTGGGGATCCACTTGAAGATCCTGTGAAGCATGCAGAGGTTGTTGAATCAGGAGGAGGAGACGGCGTTGACCTGCTTCGTCTTGAAGAGGGTGGAGTCGAGGATGATCCCCTAGACGCGTGCTTGGTTGGTGGGTGTAAGGGGTGCTCCTAGTGCAGTTGTCCAGTAGGAGTCATCCCAGGCCCAAGAGGTGAGACCGAGGATGAGGACCTCTGTCTTGTTGAGTTCAACTTCAGTCGGCTGTTTCTCATCCAGTCGGCTACGGCCTTCATTCCTTTGTGGAGGTTGGTTTTGGCGGTGTGGGGGTCATTGGTTAGGGAGAGGATCAGCTGGGTGTCGTCGGCGTAGGGGATGATGTTGAGGTCGTGCCTACGGGCGGCGTAGGAAAGCGGAGCCATGTAGACATTGAACAGCGTGGAGCTCTGGGATGAGCCTTGGGGTACGCCGTAGATGATCTCGGTGGTTTTGGAGCGGAAGGGGGGGCAGATGCTCTGAGTTCTGTTGGAGACGAAGGAGGTGGTCCAGTCCAGGGCCTTCTCTTGGAATCCGGCATCGCTGAGGAGTGCTCTTAGAGTGCGGTGGCAGACCATGTCGAAGGCGGCCGACAGGTCCTGGAGGATGAGGGCCACAGTTTCTTCGTTGTCGAGCAGGGTCCTGATGTCATCGGTGGCAGCGATGAGGGCAGTTTCGGTGCTGTGGTTGCTGCGGAACCTGGACTGGGATGAGTCCAGGATGTTGTTCTCTTCGAGGAAGCTGGTCAGTTGTTTGTTGACTGCCTTTTCGATCACCTTTGCCGGGAACGGGAGCAGGGAGATGGGTCGGATGTTCTTGAGGTCTTTGGGGTCCGCCTTGGGTTTCTTGAGTAAAGCGTTGATCTCTGCGTGCTTCCAGCTCTCCGGGAAGGTCGCTGTTTCGAAGGAGATGTTGATGGTTTTCCGGAGGTGGGGTGCGATGGTGATGCTAGCTTTGTTGAAGATGTGGTGTGGGCAGGGTTCTTCCGGGGATCCGGAGTGGAAGGTGTTCATGATCTTGATGGTGTCATCGTCGTTGATGTTGGTCCAGGCGAGCAGGTGGTTGGTGCAGTTGGTGTGAGTGGTGGTCGTGGGAGCGGGGGTGTCAGTGGTTGCCAGGGTGGTGACGGCATCGAAGCTGTCATGGATGTCTGCGATCTTGCGATAGAAGAAGGTGGCCAGCGAGTCGCACAGGTCTTGTGACAGTGGGATGTTGTTGGTGTTGGAGCTGGGGTTGGAGAGTTCCTTCGCGAAGCTGATGAGCTCTTTGCTGTTGTGTGCGTTGTTGTCTAGGCACTCTTTTAAGGCGAACCTTTTGGCAGATCTGATGAGGTGGTGGTGTCGGCGGGTGACGTTCCTGAGAGATGTGTAGCTTTCCAGCGTTCTTTAGTGGGTAATGTTTTTTTCTAGTTTTTGACAGGTTTGCTTGGAGGCCTGGAGGTCTACGGTGAACCAGCTGGCTCTCTTGCTGGTGTGGGTGTTGTGGGGTTTCTTAAGCGGGGCAAGGGTTTTGGCACAGTCATCGATCCATAGTCTGAGGCTGCGGCCGTGGTGTCGGAGTTTGTCTGGTCTGTGGGTGAGCTGCGGGTGAGGGCGATTGTTAGCTGGTCCTCGTTGCCCTTTCTCCAGCTGCGGCGAGGCATCTGCTGGGTGCGGTGGTGTGTGGTGGGTTTCTGGAAGGTGAAGTGGATGCATCAGTGGTCGGTCCAGTGGAGTTCGGGGGTGTGGTTGAAGAAGACCTGGGTGCTTGCTGAGAAGATGGGGTCAAGCGTGTGGCCAGCGGAGTGGGTGGGTGTTGTGACGAGTTGTCTGAGTCCGAGGATTCCGAGGAGATCAATTAGGGTGAACTAGTTGGAGTCATTGTTGTCCTCAAGTTGGAAGTTCAGGTCTCCGAGGAGAATGTAGTCCATGGAGGCGAGGGTGTGTGGACTGATGAAGTCAGTGATTGAGTCGCTGAACTACGGTCGGGGTCCAGGGGGTCTGTAGATGAGGGTGCCTCTGAGGGTGGTGTTGGGGTCGCTGTGGATCTGGAAGTGCAGGTGTTCGGGGTTGCTGAGGGTGTCGTCGGCATCTGTCGAGATTTTGAGAGTGTTTTTGTGGACAATGGCAATTCCTCCTCCTGCTCCGTTGGTGCAGTCCTTGGGGGTGATCTTGTAGTCCTCCGGGATGGCTATGGCGATGTCGGGTGCCAAGGAGGGGGTCAGCCATGTCTCCGTCAGGAATGCGACGTCTGGGGTGTTGGTGTCGAGTAGGTCCCAGAGTTTGACGGCTTGTTTGCGGGCGGAGCGGGTGTTGAGCAGGATGCATCTTTGGCGTTGGCGGTCCCGATATTGGCGAAGGTACAGTTCCAGCACAAAAAGGGTCCTTGGGTGCGCTTCGGAGCGGTCAGGCAGCAGGTGCTTGATAGCCCAGCATTGAGTGCATGAAGGGTGCTGGAGTCATAGCGGAGGCGGCGTTCGTGGGGGCGAGGGGTCCTGGTGCTGGGCGCGGTCCAGGTGCAGACAGGCTTGCCTTAGGCACTCCCGCTGTGTGGCCTCCATATGAGGGGTGTGGGACGGAGGAGCAGCTGGGAGGTGGGAGTGGGTGGCAAATGGGTTTGCAGGGGGTCGGGGACGCAGGGAAGCAGCGGCGGGAGTCCTGGGGGGGCGGGCGGGGGTCACAGAAGGCAAGGGGGCACAGGGAGAATGGGGGCACGAGAGAGAAGTGGCACAAGGGTGTAAAAAAATCGGAAGAAAACAGAGGAGGCACAGTATGCAGTTACAGTTACAAAATTGCAGGCAGTAGACACAACCAAGAAAACGAGTGGCAGCTGCAGGCTTAGTCACACAGGGGGCTGCCTGGCGGTGAGGGGAGCGGCCTGCCTGGTGACAGGGTCATGGGTCACTGGGACCTGGAGTAGTTCCAGAAGACCATTTGGAACTGGATATTTCTCCTGCTTGCCTCTGTGGAACTTCCCTTTTGAAACAGAAGGGTAAAAAATACCCTAAGAGGAGCTACAGCAGCTGCCCACTTGGAGGAATTACGACGCTAAAGTTGTGGAAATGCTCCTGCAAATGGGAAAGTGGAATAATATCTGGTGAACTAGTTTCAAAGATATACAAGGACTTGCTTTCTGTGTGGAAATACTTAAATTCAATATCAATGTTCCATTACTATCAAGCAGGAGAACAGGCATTCAAAGGCTTGTTAAAAGACATGTTACAAAGTAGCTACATTGGAGGGATGCGGCTTGAGCATCGGACAAGTTATTTTACACTCCAGAGGGCCGTCTTTTATTTCTAGCACATTTTGAAGTCACATTTTTGTTTCTCTCCTGACTTCATTATTTTCAAATACCCATGTAGCGGGTGTTAAGGTCATTTTGGTGCTGCTGTGGATGTTCCTTCTGTTTATTAGAGTTGCTGCTTTTCCTGACTCGAGGCTGACATAATGCTTACCGCATCTTGTACTAGTGTCTCAACTGCCTTGTCTTTTTTTCATATGGCAACTTTCTGTTCATTCTGCAGGTATCAGTTTTGACTTTTAGGCTTTCTGAAGTGACTCACTTCACACACTTCATACTATTTTAATGAAGTTCTGAAGGGACTTTGCTTCTCACACAACACCTAATTATGATATGTATTCCTCTACATGTACAATAATATTTCTATGCCTTCTGTATTTTCTCTTTTTATGCGCAGAGCGAAGCAAATATTATTCAGCATTGCTGAAGAGTGAACCTGTGCCAACGAAGATAGCCAATGGCACAATTATTATGACCAAACCAGTTTCTTATGGTATGAAACTCAACAGACTTAAAATGATCATCCTTAACCTAATGCCTCCTCTAACAATCTGATTGTGAATACAATACTAGATGAAGTGAGAGCCTTACAACCTTTTACGTGCACCACTAATGAGAAATTACAACACACGGAGAAGAGATGGATCATTATGGAGAACAGGATGGTTAAAAAAGAGCAACGTATCATCAATGTGTCAAGATGTTATTGTGAACAGGGGATTTCAAAATCAAGTGTCCCATAGAGGATTTGCGAAAATTGAAACTGGTGTAAAAATCACAATTTTTATGGTTGCCTAAAGGTGTTGAAAGTCCTTATACTCTTAATTTTTTTAAAGAAATTAATTCATGCAGTTCTTGATCCCCGCTGCTCTCAGCCTATTATTTTACAACATGGTAATCACCTATGCAGGCCTAAATGTAACCACTCAAAGTCATGGGGCATTATTATGCTTTTGTAGAGTTTACTGATTTACTCCATGTGTTGAGGGCAGTTAAGACTATAAAGAGCATTGTTGGACTTGGCCCTTTTTGCAGGGTCTTCCCTGAACTTTGTGCCTTTCTCCTGTATTTTTTCTGACTTGTTGTTGGCTGTTTTATGACTCTAGGCACTTCATCACTGCTGATCAGTGCAAAAGTGCATATGCTCTCCCTATTGTAAATTGAGGTATGGATTAGTGACTCCATGATTGTCTGGTTTGGTTTACTTGTCAGATCCTAGTACAGTGCACTGAGAGTGCCCAGGTACCCCTTAAAGCTATCAAGGGAAATAAGGTACTTTATTTATTTTTTTCCTCATTCCCCTCTAACCACAGCTAACTTGAAATCCATAGGCTGCCGCTGCTACTCCAGAAGGAGAGGTAGGCCCCACTGTTCGATCTTGCCCCTCAGCACTACCAGTAACAGACCTACTTTCTCCAGTTGCTGCCCTCTCGGAGTTACAAGGGAGGGTGGGTTGTGCTCTCTACAGGGCTGAACCCGGGCCGATGTCACTGATCGTCACAAACGTAGACACTGGCTAAGAGCTTCCTTGATGCTTAATCATCTGATTACAAAAAAAAAAAAAAAAAAAGAGGACCGGAACTCAATTAACTGCAGACCAATTTCGTAATTTTTTCCTAATGGTCTTATCTTTTTCTTTGAATTTTTCAACCAAATCAAATCCATTTTAGAGGTTTTATTTAGAGAGGACAACCACTCCCAATATGTGGGGGTAGGTGCTTCGGCCCATCTCTTACAAATTTCACGTCTGGCTAAAAGCATTGCAAAGAATAGAAAATCTCTATCTGGGCCACTAATGTCCCTCCAGATGCCAAAAATGATGGTTTCAAGGGAGATATATATCGTATACCCCAGAATTGATGCTAATGAGACTTCAATTTTAGTCCAGAATTCCGCCAGTGAGAGGCATGCCCAGAACATATGCGTATCCGAAGCCCTCTCCAAATTGCATTTATTACACTTTGCCGGGGGGCTTTTGGACATTTTAGAGAGCTTTGCAGGGGAAAAGTAAGCCCTGTGTGTTGTAAAATAGTGGTTTCTCCTCAACCACCCAGACTTTACAGTTGAAAAAAGGATATTAAATGAAGCTAGCCATAAGGACTCACAATCTGTATCTGGGATAACCTCCCCCCATAATTGGTCGGCCAACTTGAATTCCCGAACTATAGCCTCTTCAATCGCCCAATAATAGCAAGATATTTATTTCTTTCCTGCTGGTTTATTAACTAGATGATCTTCCAGGGGATCCCCTTGCCCTAAAGTGGTCTTCAAGTTCTGAGACTAGCTCAAAAGCTGCAGATATTTAAACCTCCCACCAACTTATCGTGTAAAGTCGCCCAAGGCAACAGTGAACCTCTGACCGCGAGGTCCCCCCTAAATGAGGTACTTATAACCAAACCAGAAAAAGATTCCCTTGACCCAATTGTTCTAAATACACTAATTACCAATGTAAAAATATTGAATGTTATATCCAATACTTTGTCGTAATATTTTATTAAAAAGAGATTTTTTGTTCACATTCCATTGGACAAAAATATAAAATCACATGAAAACATACAAGTGAGACACAATAAAATCAGTCCTTTCTGAATATTAAAAAAACATGCATTACATATAGTTTAAGAAAAAATGGACAGTTTGCAATTATGACCAGAATATTAGAGACAGACAAATGTAAGACCCAAACCTTGTCAATTACAGTTGCACATTCAATTATACTCAAAGACACACAGTTAATACATTGATCAAATCAATAGTTTGCCTATTCGTGTCAGTCCTTAAATTGTTGTTTTCAACAGCGTAAACGCGTTTCGATGGCTCCAATAATTTCACACCATCTTTATCAAGACACAATATTTCTGTCTCTGTGGTTATATCAGTTATAATTCTTTCGCACCTAAGTGAAAAAATATTTATAATCAATGACCCTAACTATACACATTCCATTCAGCAAAACAAGTTAGCAACTTAACAGCATCCCCTATGTCCTACTTTTGTTAACCACCTTTCCAGTTTCAACCTTCTCTATAGAGCATAATAAGTCATTGCTAACATAAGGTGAGAGATGATCCCTAACGATTCCCCTCATCCATTCACATGACTCCAAGCCTCCCCCTTACATAGAGTGGACCATATCCCCTCATAGATACTCCACACAGACTACCCACATCTTTCTGGGCTCATGATGTGGTCAATTACTCTCTTATTAACATTGCGCCTCCACTTCGACGGCGGATGACACAAGTACAACAAACCTCTTTGTATGCTAAATACCTGCAATTACTTTTACATCGCGGAATACCCTTATTCAAGTCTAAGTCGACAGCTAATCGATTTTGCCCCCCAAAATCCAATCTAATTTTCTCACCTCTTTGTTATATAGTTTTCAGGGCGTCTCCTTAACTTAGATTGATTAATTTACCCTGTGCTCCTATCGGCCAATGCCGGAAAGCTGCTGTTATTCCATTGTTGCTTATCCCTCTGCACGAGTATAAGAGAGAAATGTGGCACCCTGTTATTAGATGTCCCACCTACTCTTAACTGAGATTCAAACGCTATTCTCCTCTCTTGCTTGCTGTGCTTTACCTTTTTATCCTATGCGCTTGTATCCCACATAAATCAAATTAGGGGTCTGGCTGTCAGTATTGCTCGATTGCTGTGATGAAATAGACGTCTTGTCCTGCGAGCCACTTTTTAAGGAAACCAGAGACATAAAGAGTGTTACAAACTGCGTTCTGGTTACACTCAGACTGGACTAATTATCCATGAGCCACCACCTTGCAAAAAAACGACGTATCACGCCTTACCTTAAAAATCGTCCCCCACGTGTTTAATTTGGTGGGCTTCGAACGTGGATACCGCTCTGCTGCCTGGCTTAGGTTTAGTTTTCTTTGTCTTTCAGCTTGTTTGCTGCAAAAGCCAAGGACATTACGCTATTAAAAGCTACCCGGGGATTTACACTATATTGCCTGTCCCAACTTAAACGCCTCCGCTCTAATAGATGGCGTGGCCCCTTTACCTTGTATGAAGCAGAATCTCCTCATACTTCAGAGGGTCGAGTTCAATAACTTCCACCGGCACTCTTCTTAGTCCGTTCTATTTAACCTTTGTAATACGCCCCCTGATTTTCTCTTATTGTCACATGATTCCTCTTTTGCTTTCCCTGCGAGTTCTAGCTCCTGATTTGTCTATAAGGTCACATGGGGCGGACACTAGTGTCACTGTAATGGGCTGTGAACATCAAATTGGGGTCCCCCAAATTGATCCACTCTAAAAATTCTGTCAACTCTGTGCTGGCACCGTTCCATATAAAGATGATATCATCTATGAAACGGTGACAGCAGGTGACATTTTCATAGTATAGGGCAATCTCATTAAATATATGCTGTCGCTCAAATTCTCCTACATACAGACAGGTCAGACTGGGGGCACAAGTGGCCCCCATACTGGCCCCCTTAGTCTGTAGATATTGCTCGTCCTTGAACAAGAATATGTTGTTCTTTAATACGATTTTTAGACAGGACATGATGAATTCTTTGTTACTCTCATTTAAATTTGCCCCCTCTAGAATGGTGGAGATCACCTCTATGGTATCATCCAGGGGGAAATTAGTGTACAGGGCTTCAATATCCAGGGTGGCCAAGATCTGGGTCACCCTGTTGAAGCCCTGTCCCTCAAAGATAGAAATTGCATGGGCAGTATCCTTGAGGTATGACCTCTGTCTCTGTACTATCGGTTGTAAAAAAAATCCACGTATCTACTTATGGATCCAATCCTGCTTACTATAGGCCGCAACGGAGGGCTCTGCACATTTTTGTGGATCTTCGGCAATCCATAGATCTGTATGAAGATGGAGGGAGCAGTTGCACCTGGGACCTGAATAGGGCTGTGCCTTCCCTCCACAATGCTGGCTCCACCTCGTGTGGTGCGTCTGATGTCCCTGGCCTGCACTGTGAAAGGAAAAAGGAGTATTTTCAACAAAGTGCTCCAGGACTGACCAGAACTGGTTTGGACTAGGCAAATGCCTTTCTGCCTTCAGAGAACAAAGGGAAATGAGTATAAAAGAGGACCCCCAGATCCCAGAACTTTAGATCACTTTTAGGAAACAAGAAGAAACCTTTGCTGAGGAGAGGAATCAGAGAGACTGAGGAGAGACTATCCCTAAGCTGAAGTGCTGCTTCGGGGATTAGCCTGCAGTGGTTGCCTGACTGCCAAAGAAAGGAGAGAGGAACTTTATGTGTACTTTCATCAACTTGTGAAGGATCTCCGAGGACTTGAGAAAGAGCTTGCCTCCTGCTGAAGTCTCAGGTACAACAGACTTTACTACCATCTCCACAAGAGTTCTTTGGAATGGCCTGCAGTTGTGTTGAGCTTTCTGAGGGCCTGCGTGTCGCAAGGAGCTGGAAGTTCCACTCACGACAGAAAAGTGTGTCACAGCTGTAAGCTGTTGCATTGCCAAAGCACCTCACAGCCCCGGAGGAGAGGATCGACATCGCATCAGACACCGCCGCATCACCAGGAAGCATATCGCAGGGCCTGTCGCGGCTCAGAAGAATCGTTGAGTCGCTGCATGGCCATCGGGCGTGCACGCATCGTGACGCATCCAAGAGAAACTAAAGGGGATGATGGACAGAGCGTTTGAGCAAATCAAACACTCACCCCCAGTCAACTGATATGGGTTTAATCCATCATCATTCCTGGACCAAAAACAAGCATCTTGGGACCGGTTTCGGGTTTATAACCCTTATCAGCAAGGCTATCCTGAATCCAGTGGCAAAGTGAGCAAAGGACCCACGTCTGGGCATACCCTGCCAACTTAGAGCGAACAAAGCAATATCAAAGTGGATGATGGACAGTTTGGGCTGGACTGTTCCTATGAGGCACAGGGTCAGACTGATTTGCATATGGCCATGTCTAATCTGGAGTGGCGGAGTGAGCTAAAGAATGAGGATGGATTAAACCTAGAACAGTTGACTGGGGTGAGTGCTTGCAATGTTCAACATTCTGTCCATCATCCCCTTTAGTTTTGCATCTAAGAGAAGACGCCATCTTTGTTTCATTGCACCGGATCTTCATTGCATCACAGCTTTGCGGGCCGCATTGCCACGGAAGCGCAGTAAGAAACCGACACATCACCTCCCCTTGCAGAGAAGAACCAACGCATCCACTACGCATCAGTAGGGACCCAAAGCATCACCATTCTTGCGTGTAAGGAACTAATGCATCACCTTCCCTGTAACACTTTCATTGTATTGCATTAAGCATCCTAAGGTATGTTGAACTCAAAGTGTCGCATTTTACATCTTAAGAGAACTAAGCTGATTCTACCATTTTTGAAGTACAGTATTGTGATTTTTTTGTTCATGATTGTGTAAAATCTATATAAAAATACTTATTTTTATACTACAACTTGTGTTGTGTCCATCTGTAGTGTTGTCACTGGGTTACTGAATGTGTTCACAAATGCTTTACAAAACAGCCTCTGAGATAAGCCTGCCTGCTCGAACCAAGCTACCAGGGGGGGTGAGCAGGGGTTATTTTAGGAGTGTACGCCCTTACCTTGACTTGACGCAAGGGTCCCTATTTGGTTAAAGGTACCTACCTCTGCCAACTAGAGACCCCCAAATCTAACAGGTATTATTTGGTCTGGTCATAATTCATTTCTTCCACAGGATGGCGCTAATGCTAGCAATGCCAAATGTAAAGAATTCCTTGCTACCAGACCTCAGTGCAGCAACTTCACGTCAGATTTGCTGTTATTCATTGTGTTCATGGAAAATAACATTAATACAGGATGGAAACTGGTTCTACTACCACTTCATGCTCTTTGATTTTTCTTGCACTGATGTTTAAATATACATTTATTTGGCTCAGTTGTTTCTATTGTTGTTTGCTACAAAAAGCTCCTCTGCCTGTCTTGTCATTTCATCCACATGCCAAATTATTGTTTTCTCTTTTTTCTATTCAGGTCTGGGTTCTCTCCCTTGACCTGCTCTTTTACATTTAGTTGTTTTTATTTTCTTTCTCATTTTCTTTTTCTTTTCTTTCAAATTGAGTGTTTTGGGGTTATTTTGTTACATATCTTTATAGTATGTCTTTTCTTGGTCCTACATTTGATGTTATAATGTATTTGTCTCTTCTTTGCGGATTTTCACCCTTGGTCTAGTATTTATCTTCATGTATGTGTTAAGTATGTCTACCTTTGTTTTGTGGAATGTTTGTTATCTTGGCAACCTGGTAAAAAAGCAAAAGGAACTCTCTCATTTATGCAGACTTCAATTTTTTTTAGGAGACCTACTTAATGAGCATGCATCTTTAAAACTGAGAATGCATTGCATAGGTCAGCTATTCTGTATTATAAATCTCTCCAATTACAAGTTCTATCCTTAGAATGTGATAATGTTGGCAGGTGGATACT
Source organism: Lissotriton vulgaris (assembly GCF_964263255.1). Lineage (NCBI taxonomy): Eukaryota > Metazoa > Chordata > Amphibia > Caudata > Salamandridae > Lissotriton > Lissotriton vulgaris. Next base: position 173,252,407 of record NC_141697.1, read on the forward strand.
TCTCAATGCTGTTTTTAAATATGGATAACAAGCATGTTATATTATTTAATGTTTATGGCCTGGTTAATGCCAAACCTGAGTTTTTGAATTTTATGAAACATTATTTGGCTAACATTCCTAACTCTAATGTTGCATTGGGTGATGATTTTAATCAATTGCATTAACCCTTTTCAGATAGGAAATCAAAATGCAAATAAACCTGACAAATCCCATAAGCTTTCCAATCTTCTGTTTCCTGTAGACCATTATTTAACTCATAGAGAACTTGCAATCCAGATAAATCTGGCTTCTTTTTTTCTAATGTTCAAAATATTATATATTATATTTTTATCAATAAATCCATATTATCTTTGATAGTTAGTTTTCTGCTAACATTGGATCCATTTTAATATGTAACCATGCCAAAATGTTAACCTCATTGAATCCTTCCACAGTTACTGTTAAGTCTTGACGATGTTGATTCAACAATCATTTATTATCTGATGCTACTTTTTTAATCTGAAGCTAAATATATAGTTAAAGATTATTTAACTTTAATACCCCAGTTGATACCTCCAAGACTAACTGCTGGAATGCCTTTAAGCTTCCTTCAGATTTTCTTTACAACTCTCTCTTAAAACAAATGAAAACTCTTGAATATTTATTTTATTTGATATTCTCTCATATGTTATATGACACTGTCCAAGCTAAATCTGAATATAATACAATTGCAATTGTCTGGTTGAGATGAACATTTTTTAGTGGTTGAAAATAAAGGAGGAAAGATGCTTGTCAACTATTTAAAAATGAATCAGAATACAAAGCCGCTCACTCGATAATAAATGAGATGGATGGTTCAACTTTGGTCGCCAACAGTAAAATCTCCAGATCATTTCATATTTTTTATCAATCATTATACTCTGAAGATACACTATGTATTTCTGATTATCATACTTTTCCAGTGGTTTACCAAAACCAACCTTTATTAAAGATAAGTTGGAAGAACTTGAAGCTGATATCTCATTGCAAGTAGTACTAAAAGCGATTACATCTTTAAAGAAAGTCAAGGCTCTTGGTCCCGAGGGTTTTTCTACACAGCGTATATCCTCCTTGTCTACTTTTCTTGCACCTAAATGGCTGCAATTCTACAACACCTTTCATTCTTACTCAAGACTAGAGCCAGTAGTCACTTTTGGAAGTCTTGTTCACTATTATCTCTAAGCCTGAGAAGTATCCTAACTATTTATATCTCATTTAGGGTCCGTTGGTATGTTACTTGCTTGTTTCAATCATGGCAGACTTGAATCTGATAATGTTAGGATGTTGTCTAATATTATTAATCAAGCTCACAAACTCAAAGTCCAAATTGCTGGACTCTCACTTTATGTGTTAATGCATTTGGCTGAACTAATTGGAAACACTTGTTCAACAAATGTGAATGGCTTGACTTTGGTCACAAATTTCATTCTTTTGTGAAGTTATCATATTCTCATCCTAAAATAAATGCCTTTGTTAATAGTTACTTGTTTCCTTATTTTGATCTTAAAAGTGTAACTCAGCAGGGTTGACCCTTTCTCCTTTGTCGTTTTTACTATGTTTGGAACATTAAGAACCCTTAATAGAAGGAATTAGATTTAACTCAAACTTATCTAGTTTCCCTCATGGTATACAACACAGTAAATTATTTGTATATGCTGATAATATCTTCGTTTGTATGTCTATCTCCTTTTTTGGAAGAAAGTCTAACATATTTCAATGTATTTTATTATGAATTGAACATTACTAAACCAGATGTATTGCCTTTATGTTATCAATATATGTTTTGTGATTCTGATTTTGCAAGGTGACCTTTAAAAATTAAGTAATCGGGAATTTTGAGTTAAAACATGCATTTTCCCCCAATGCTTGCATGCTTATACCATGCATCAGCAAAACTGTTAGGTCTTGCCCATGAATTCTATTTGATTTGACACTGCATTTTTCATCTTGTTGGTGGCAGACATGAATATAGAGACTATTGTGAAAGTATTGTCTTATGCTTTAAGAAAAGACGATGCCAGGGTTGGTGTTTCACCTTCAGACAATTACAGCAGAGTTGGGCCAGGGAAGTGGAGAGCAGGATGGATAATTTACCTGGCTGAACAAGCAGGACCTCACTGTCAGGTCAGTTCTTCCTGGCTTCCTGGCACACAGGGCCTGTTCTACCTGCACACAATACATCCACTTGTCCATAAGGCCTGCTCTACAGCACATAGGGTCTAATTAGCTGCACACACAGGACCTGTTTCTGATGCGGATACATGACCCATACTTTCTGAGTACACATTGTCCGTTCTACCTAACACTGGAGGCCTATGCACCAGTGCAACCTCTATCTGCATATGGGACATACACAACCTACAAACATGACCTATTCTTTTTGCGCACTTGGTCTATCAATCCTGCACACCAAGGACTGGTCAACTTTGGCACTGTCTCCAGGGCCTGCACTACCAGAGAAACTTCACCCTGTACACATGGCATGTCCTTCTTGTGCCTTAATTCCTCCTCTCCTTACACACACTACCTGCAATGCACACAAGTCTTGTACTGCCTGCACAAATGTCCTTTGGTCAACACACACAAATGTCTGCACTGTTGCAGGAAAGAATCTGTTTGGGGCATATGAAGCAAACTGGCAACTAAACATGTGACCTATGTGAGTCCTAGAGAGATGAACGTAATTCCACACTGCTACTGATATGCAAACTGTATGCTAACAAGTCTGGGAATTATATAAACTAAAACATCTCCCCAGCAAAATATATGCATTCATCATGTCCTTTTCCAGGGAGAGAGAGAGAGAATAAAAAGAAAGCACTGAATGGATCGTGCAGTGGCATTAAGCACATCATATGTGATATTTGGGTACTAAGAACACTATACTTTTATGTGCATTAAATACAATATTTGCGTGCAAAGGCTTTAATGAAGCAAAACAGCCAATAAAGGAATTGGGCACAAAATTCTGAGCCTGCATGTACATTAAGTGCAGCATGCTTACTTTATGGGCAGTGAAGAACACTAAAATGTACATGGGCATTACCCACTGTATACACAGAAGGGTATGCACATGTAGCATAGTGTAAATACCATATGAGAATTGACTACAGTATGCATGGTCATAGGAGCATTAAGCAAAGAATACATCCTGTAAGGCAATTGGGTCTGTGTTTTCCCAAAGTAATTAAATGTGTTGATAACTCCCTGGCTTTGAGTGCGGGCTCTCTCTTTATATGAGATCTGATTGGCTGCCAACACTTAAAACCAGGAAGAGTTGGCAGCCATCTTGCGAATTGGCTTGAACTGAGTCACGGAAAACAAAAGAAAAGCGGGCAGGGTAGAAATACTCTGACCCCCCTCGACCTCTTAGGGGTTCCACAGGCACCCTGCATGGCCAAAGCAATAGGATCTGCAGACCCTATTGTAATTACTTTTTTTTTAATGAAGTGCGTCTCCCACGCTTCGTTAATTATTGGCGCCTGGGTGGGCCAGGTCCCAGGGATTATTTTTAATATTAAATGGGGGTGCATGGGCCTCCCTCCTTGAGCTGAATATTGCCCTGAGGACAACCACCTCCATAGGCTTCTCTAAAAATGAAAGTGGGGAGGCCCATAGAGCCTCCCCGACTGCCCTAGAGACCACCAACTCCCCTGAGGCTTATCATTACTCTCAGACCCCCAGCCCTGGGAACTGCCACCGTCCCAGGGCTTAACCTGAAAGTAATGTCGGGGGCTGTGTGAACTGCCCTCACAGACCCGGGGGCCTACACCTATCATGGGGCTTTTGTTGAATCATATGTGGGCTGCCGCAAGCCCCACCAGCATCCCCAGGGACCACCACAGCCCTGGGGAAAATTCTTAAGGAAGAAAAGAAGCCACACAGTCCCCTCCTGGAGCCATAGGGGTGGTGGTCCCCAGGAAAGGCTCATGCTATGTCCCGGGGTGCCTACCACCGGGACATGGCTGTTGGCTATGGCAGGAGCTTTACCTCTCCCACCAAGCCATAGCAAACCATGCTCCTCTTTCAACAGGAGAGAGAATAAAGAATGCTCTTGCTTGCTGAAAGCGAAGCACAATTGCTTTTACAGAGAGGAAGCTGCGTGTTAGAAGCTCGCTCGCTGCAAAAGCAATGCCTGCTCCTGGTACCCAGCAGGGACTGCGAGGACCTTGAGGCTCCCCCTGCAGTCCCCAACAAAATCAACTGGGTCCCCTGGGTGGGATCATGAAACACAGAAGAGAGGCCAGGCCCTGAGCAATGGGGTCCCCGGGGTCAAAATCATCCCAGAAGAGGGTCCACTAGCCCCCTCGATTTAATATAATAAAAAGGCTGGGCCCCGGGTTATGGGGTACCCGGGCCTGAAAAAAGTCATCAGAGGCCCGCCCCCTTTTGCCACTATTCTGCAAACTCACCTCCTGGCTCACTACTAGTTTGGGGATGAAGTATCCTTGGCTATTGATGGTCCTTGAGACCCAACTACCCCTCCTTTTACCTGCTGTAAGTCCCACAGAGCATGATTGCTGACAGAACTTTAGAGGCCATGTCTCCTTTCTCCTCCACTCTACAAACATGCCTCCTAGTACACTGCTGGTTGAAGGATGAAGGCCCCTTGGCCCCAGAGGGTTCTTGGGGACCAGCAAGCCCTTGTTTTTCCTGTCCCACAGACTGCGATTGCTGTGAGGACTTCGAAAGCCACATCCCCTTTCTCCACCACTCTGCAAACGTGCCTCCTGGCGCTGGTTGTGGGGTGAAGTCCACTTGGATAAATAGGATTCGTAGGGGCCCAGAAGAGCTCCTCTTACATCCAGTAGGTCCGACACAGCAGGATTCCTGAGAAATGGTTGATGGTCTCACGCCTTTCTCCACCACTCTGCAAACTCTACTACCAGTTAAAAAAACATAGACATTCACTTAAAAATAGGGACATTATAGTTTGGAAAAAGAATTTGAAAAATCTTGGAAATTCACAAAAAAAACAAAGGTTACAGGGTCGTTATATTGAGGAAATAGAAAGTTAAAAAAAACGTAGAAATTCACTGAAAAAAATAAAGGGTAGAGGGACATTATAGTTAAGCTAAGACTTCACTCGTACAATTCCAGTGAAATTTAGCAGTTATAGTTACCTCAGTTAACTAACGCCCCCACAATGTACTGCTTATGACATCACATATTACATAAGTGATTTATAGACAGACCTAAGGGACGGAGATGGGAACCTGCTTTTCCCCCTGTTGTGCTGGTTTATACCTAAGCTGGACTAGAAACTAGAAACCATGTAGTTTTCTAAGAAAACGGCGAGAATAGTGTATTGCATGCAGGCAGTTGACATCCAAACACCTGTACAGAAAATTACTCAGAGCCAGGAGGAACTGCAGCTCTGAAAGATTTTCAGAATTAAATGGCAGAAATGAGACAAAATTTTAAAGAGAGAGGGTACTTATGTAAGGTCTTTGATCAATCATGTAAAAAAGTTAAGAGAAGTGAGACAGGAAGACTTTTGATACTTGAAGTTAAAAAGGAAATTGAGGATGTAACTCCAAGATTCATAACCACATTTAGTAATCAGGCATGGGAGGTTAAGGGAAGCTTGAATAAATTCTGGCAACTTCTGATGACTGATGAGTTTTTATCAAAATCAGTAGGAACACATCCACATGCAACCTTTCGAAGAGGTACATCATTAAAATGTGTCCAGAGTAACAGTACATCCTCAGAGACATCAAAGCTATACAGGGCTTCTCCTCTTGTGTGAGTGTAAGGCCTGCAAACACAGTAGGAGCTGTAAACAATTACAGTTATCGAAGAGGAAAAAAACGTTGATTATAAGAAAACATCTGACATGCAATTCAAATTTTTGTGTAAATACTTTGAGCTGCCCATGTTCTCTCTCCTAATTCGTAGTACAAATCATGAAGCCAAGAACATAGTTCTAGAACATCTAAGACCCATTGTGAAGGATGACAAACACCCCATAGCAAGGCAATTTAAAGAACATCACGAAAAAGACATCAGTTTGTTAAAATTGTGTGTGCTAGACAGGAACCCGGTGTCGGAAAGAGGTAGCAACAGAGTTCAAGAGTTATGAAGATTGGAGTAAAAAATTATTATAAAGTACAAAACTCTGTACCCTAGAGGTATTAATAGAGATGACGATTTAGATGTACATTTGGGGTAGTATGCTTTCAAACATCTTTGCTCGTCCCAGGAGTTAAAGTGGTCTATTTTGTAAAAATATTTCTGTGTAAATCTCAGGAGAATTAGTTTGCTGTTTTTAATTTGTGTATAGGATCAAGGTTGATCATCACAGTTTTTTATGTTGTAGGTAGCATGACGATGATTGGAGGAAGAAAGAAAGAAAAGCAAAAGAGCTGGACTATATAAAGGTTAATGGACTCTCTGTTATAGGATAGCATATATGGGTAGAATTTGATAAATACATAGCCCACTGGGACAGACTTGGATATGAAAATCCAAAGATGACGATTATAGAAGAGTGGTATAACCCTTAGTATCTCCTAATATCCAACCTTACAGGCCCAGAAAGGCTACAAAATTGAGGACAACGGACTGTGGTCTGAAACAAGATGTTTTTGGATGACGAGTATTCAGGATGGAAATACTGTACAAAAAACTGATTTTGGAAGGGTTATAATCACAATGAATTCTAAAGTGTTAGCATGGCATAATACCCATATTTAAATAATAGGAAGGTTTGAGCACAATGTATTCACAAGGTTTGCTATTATGACCTAAACATTACAAGATGTCTGCTGTGATTTTCTCATAAAATTCACTTCATGTAGTCCTACTTTGATTGTGGTGTAGGCACTGGTTTATGTAAAATGGTGAAGTAAACACAACTGACCCATGAGAGGGGAGCGGTGAGCTTCGAAATGCATCAGGGATTTTAATGCTGCTTATGAAATAAAACAATATCATATATATATAAATTCACTGAAAAAAACATAAGTTTCAGACATGTTATAGTTAGGAATTAGCATTAAAAAAAACTTAAATATTTACTGAAAACACCATAGGTTTCAGGGGTGTTATAGTTAAGGGTGGGCGTAAAATCCTTTTCGCGGGCAAATTTGCGGATTTTCCGCAATTTCGCGATCCGCGAATCTCGCGAAATCGCGGTAAAATCCGCGAATCAGCGGGGACGAATTTTCAGCCAAGCAAGGGTTACAGCAGCAGGTGCAAAAGTTGAACCTAATTTCTTTGTAACCTTTTACAAAAGGGTTACAAACAAATTAACTTCAACTTGGACACCTGCTGCTAATTGCTTCCTGGCGCCTCGTTGCCTACTTGCAACTATTCTCTGACCCTGCTCCTACCCTTGAAGCAGGGTCAGAGAATAGTTACAAGTAGGCAACGAGGCACCTGTCCAAGGAATTAAACCTCATCAGGAAGCACTTACAGATATAAAAAAAAGGAAGGAGGGAGAGGATGGCAAATACACCCATTTTGAGTTGTCAGGAGGGGTTAAACTAAAAGAGACCTTTACAGCACAATTTTCATATGCATTTTGCTAAAAATAAAAAGCTGTAGGTTCTGTTGGGGCAACTCAGGAATCTGGCCCTTCAGAGATCCGGCCTTTCTTTCTTTCTCTCGTTCTCTCTCTCCCTCTCTCTTTCCCTCTCTTTCTCTCTATCTATCTATCTATCTATCTATCTATCTATCTATCTATCTATCTATCTATCTATCTCTCTCTCCCTCTCCCATAAACGACTGCATGGGTAACTTCGCTATGCAAGCGGCTCGCGAAGACGCAAAAAGCCCCGCAAACACGCAAAAAACCCCGCGAACACGCAAAAAACACAGCGAACACGCAAAAAAACAAAAATCTGCAAATTTGCACAAATTCACGGATTTTGCGGATCGCGAATTCGCAAATCCGCAAATTCGCGGATCGCAAATTCGCTAAATTCGCCCATGCTTTGTTATAGTTAGCTAGACATTTTGTACAAAACCAATGAAATTCCCCCGTTAGTTAGATGTACTAACTATGCCTCGCACGCCCGCAATCCACTGCTGATGATGTCACATATTACATCATTCATGACTTGTTCAGTGACATCACTGATATCACTGATTACATCTCAAATGACATCACTGATGACATCATCCAGTGAATGTGGTTTCGTTCGATATTTTACTAAGTATTATATATATAGGAATCTGTATTGAAGACTGAGTGGATGTATACGTTTGTGGATGGAGGATTTAGTAGCACTGTGATAGACTGTGTAACTGTCAAATTTAAAGTGTCTCACTAAATACATTGGATAGTGATTAAACTGTGTGAATATCTGTATCACTCTGTCTGTTGTTGAGTAAACTACTGCATCAGTTGGTTAGTACCTATTTGAAACTCTATTTTAGTTTTTAATTAGTGAAGTGAGTATTTCTATGGAACAGTGAATGCGTGTGTGGTTGGGTGGGAGGTGTGTGACTGTCAAAAAATGTGTAAATAGTTCATTTAGTAGGTATATGAGGTTAAGACTGCATGTGGAAACACTTGTTTGGGTGAGTGCATCTGTTTTTGGGTGTGTTTAATGGTAAATGTATTTCTCAATTATACATGTCCAACAATGTAGAAATATAAAAGGCTCTGTATGTGACAGTTGGTGTATATAAATAAGTATAAGTAGCAATCAGTGTTATTGTTTGAGTGACTGTATGGAAAACTGTATACTTCTAATAGTGATTAAATGACACACTAACTATGAGTTAGTTTCTATATCAATAAATATAGTTATGTTTGTATAAGTGTGTAGCTGAGTAAAAGTAAGTATGATCAATTATTTGCATAAATGAGTAGGATGACTGCATAAGTGAATATGATGTGTGCTGGTGTGTAATGTTGATATAAGTGTATAAGGATATTTAATAGTGTTGATTGATCTTTGTCAGTATGTATGACTTAATCTATAGGTAATTGTTTACATGTGTGTGTAGATCTACAAATCACTGAGTGGATTTTTATAAACTTGTATTGGTGTGTTAATGGTTTCAAAAATGGTAGTTTATATTTTATAGTCAGTGATGAAAGGTTGTACTAGTGTATGATGAGGTGTATCAGATTGTCACGTGGATGATGGCATCAGTGATGTCATCAGTGATGTCATTTGAGACGTCATCAGTGATGTCATCAGTGATGTCACTAACCATGTCATGAATGATGTAATATGTGACATCATCAGCAGTGGATTGCGGGCCCGCGAGTCATAGTTAGTACATCAAACTATAACTGGGGAATTTCAATGGTTTTGTACGAGTGAAATGTCTAGCTAACTATAACACCCCTGAAACCTATGGTTTTTTCAGTGAATTTCTAAGGTTTTTTGAATGCTAATACCTAACTATAACATGTCTGAAACCTATGGTTTTTTTCAGTGAATTTCAGAGGTTTTTTGAATGCTAATTCCTAACTATGACATATCTCAAACCTATGGTTTTTTAGTGAATTTCAAAGGTTTTTTAAATGATAATTTTTAAATATATTTATTGTTGTATTTGTTTTATATTTTTTAAACTACATTTCTTTATTCTTTTTATTTTTAGATATGTTATTTTTAAAATTACATTAAACATATTTTTAATAACTTTTTTTTAAAATAAAAATATATTTTTTATTTATAATATACTTAAATAATTGTTATTATTTTTTTTCCTTTTGTTTGGAGTCGCGCACCCAAAGCGCACCCTGCTCGTTTACTGCACCAAACGTGTCCGCCATTTTAGGATTGATGTATAGGATCCGCGTAGGGTGAACAACGGGTACGACTTTTCCAACACGGTTGCTATGCGACTTGTATGCGACTTCTGGCACATACGCGAGATATTCGTATTATGCGATGTGACGGACGCGGGGGTAGCGTGTGAGATCATATGCATATCGGACGCGGTGGGTGCGCGACTCCTGCAAAAAAATTTTAATGTTCAAAAAGTTATATATATGTATATATTTAATATAAATATTAAGACAAGACATGATCTGAGGTCATTATAAAAATAATATTCTTTAACTTTCTTAAAAAGTACATCACTTTTAAATGCAATTTCGCGAAGTATCACTGGTTGCGAGCACGGTGCGAGCAGGGTGCGTGCTGAGGGCGCACATCCTACGCGTACCCCATGTGACCTAAAAAAAAGAGACTTCCTATTGAAACTATTGAAGGACCCCACCCATTTCATTCATTCTTCTTAGACATTTTCTTAGAGAAAGACCTGGTAAGAAGAACTGCTGTTCCTTCCTGATTGATGAAGAGATGGACCTGATTCTACAATGGCTTCAAATGAACCATCTTCCTCTGAATCAGAGCATTCAACAACAGAGGAATTTGTTCCAGAACCTCCCCCTAAAGAGAGATACTCAAGTATTGTGTGGAAATATTTCACATTTACTCCAGGCCTTAAAAAAAGGTAAATGCCACTAAAGTTACATGCCGAATTTGCAGACAGTGCTTTCTAGGGTAGACCCCATGAAGAAATACTCGTGTGGTACTGCGAGTATCCGGAAACACCTGCAAACAAAACACCCTGTAAACTTTATAAGGGAGGAATTGAGAAGACTGAGGGAGAGTCCTGCGGATCCATCTGCTGTTCCAAGTACAAGTGGAGCAACCACATCAACCTCCTCATCGCTTCCCGACATCCGTCACCAATTTGGGAAAGTCTGAATGACATGTATAAAATGCGGTCGTCTCATTGCGTATGTGGAGCAGTCGGTGGATCTGGTGTGTTGAGCCATTGACAACCACCTTTATTTCTCTCCTCCCAGTTTTTAGTTCTGTTTCTCCAGTTCACATTTTTTCCTGTTTAAAAAAGAAAATACAAAATTGTTTAAAAAAAAATTAAAATAAAAAACAAGCAAAAACAAGGTATTTTCAGAACTAACAACTCTAGTTAAAGAAAGAGCTAAACTAGTATGCTAGTGTGTGAAAGTTTAGAGGAATTTATGTGTAGTGCATAATTGACTGTAAAAATTAATTTGTGATGTGTGGTGAATGCATAAGTACAGAATTAAAAGGAAGAGCTGCAGCAAGACACTGTAAACTGTTTAACTACAGCATGCTGTGGTACTTCAGAAGCACAGGGATGCAAGATATGTAAATAAATATGTTGCAGGTCTGTGCTTCCCTCAGCACAGCTGCTTAAACTGCAGCCATCTGGTGACACAGGCACCCTTGCACCATGGTGCGAGGATGCCTGTGTCATGTGGAGATTGTTTTTGTGCAGGAAGGGACACCTTCCTGCACAAAAACAATATGTAAAGGCATTTTATCTCCTTCAATATGTGCTGTGAAGTGTGGCATATATTGAAAGTGAAAAAAATGTGGAGAAGTGAAAACAATTTTCCTCATTGTGCTTTGATACACCGATTGGAGGATGGTGCAGCATTCACAAACATGTCCAGATTTATGATTTATGATAAATGCCTTTTCAATGCAAAGAGGTGTGTATGATGAGATTATATTTACATGGAAAAGAAAAGGTATACAGAATGCCTTTTCCTCATCTTGTAAATAAGAAAGAGAGTTAATGGCTAGGCCAATTGTTATTATAGGAGTAGATTTCTGTACTGAGAATAAGATACATTTATAACTACTTACGTTTTAGGGAACTGATAGGACATGTTTATATATCACTGAAGGGAAGTTATGGGGCCTAATATTACATGTGCAAAAACACTCAGTGATGTGAAGTTAAAGAGTTTCATTTCTTTTATTTCAGAAATTACCAATACCTACAAAACCACCATATGTGTCTACTGTGTACTATACCATGTATCTTGCAGGCAGGTGTTCCGAAGCTGTCCCCTATTTCATACCTGCCTGCATTGGAATTTTCTGGCACACATCTGGTCCATCCATCTTCTTTTTTTCAACTGTGTGGAAACACAGTCCATTGTGCATTTTAAGACTTACTTAAACTTACCTCAACAGTAATACACCTAAAAAAAACCACACATTTTATTCACTTGTTTTTTATAATCTAAATTGTGGTAAATTCCATATCTCAAAATTAAGATCTGTAAAAGAAAAGAAAAATAGTGATAACATGTAATAATACATTTTTAATAGCACAGTATTATTTTAACATTTTACAAAGTAATTTATTTACCTTTTTTGCTGTTCTCAGAATATATTAGAAATAGTGATTTCAATCGTACTCATCACATAACAGCGGGCAAAAAAAAACCAATCAATTAGATTGTTTAAAAAAAAACAATAATCCATCTATAGCAAAATACTAGATACTACAAATCACACATATATAAAATGAGTACTGCTAAGAAAATGTTATAACTTAAATGTATAAACACTATAAATAATGCCAGTTAAAATGATACAACGTGACAATGTGCAACAAAAAGTCCATAATTCAAAGAAATAGCTTTCCTAGAGGCCAAATTGTATTTTTGCAGTCATTTTTATGTAAATTCTGCAATGGTAATCCTATTAAATGATAATTATAAATTCCTCAGAGGCTGAATTATCTTCCTAAAACTTTGGCTTTAAAAATATTAGGTAGGAATTTGGTAATTCGAAAGGCAAACATTGTTTGAAAACCAACTCAGCATCATTACAAAGACTCCAGCCTTTCTCACTTTTTAGATAGGCAGTGTAATGTTCAGATGTTGTTGAAGGACCATCGTGGAAAATTATTGCTACTGCTACAAAAGTCCTTCCTGATATTGATAGTTGTGGGGGCTTCTCACCTGCTTGTGGTTATTGTGTGGCGGCGTGGATTAGCACCAGCATCCCTGGGGCAGCGGACACCGACACCGCCAAGAGTCACCAATCTGCTGAACTACTCATGGCGCCGCCCCGGGACTACACTTCCCGGCGGGCTAAGCGGCGGCGCGACCCGGTGACATCAGCAACAGCGCCAGGAAGCGCATTTGAACAGCGCGGCACCCGGCAGGAGTGGGGGGCTTCTCACCTGCTTGTGGTTATTGTGTGGCAGCGTGGATTAGCGGCAGCATCCCTGGGGCATCCCTGGGGCAGCGGAGGTGAAGGCCGACACCGCCAAGAGTCACCAATCTGCTGAACTACTCGTGCCGCCGCCCCGGGACTACACTTCCCGGCGGGCTCAGCGGCGGCGCGACCCGGTGACATCAGCAACAGCGCCAGGAAGCGCATTTGAACAGCGCGGCACCCGGCAGGAGCGGGGGGCTTCTCACCTGCTTGTGGTTATTGTGTGGCAGCGTGGATTATCTGCAGCATCCCTGGGGCAGCGGAGGTGAAGACCGAATCTGGCAAGAGTCACCAATCTGCTGAACTACTCGTGCCGCCGCCCTGGGACTACACTTCCCGGCGGGCTCAGCGGCGGCGCGACCCGATGACATCAGCAACAGCGCCAGGAGGCGCATTTGAACAGCGCGGCACCCGCGTCGCAGGACGCGAGCGGGACGCCGGTCTAAGCCCGGGCAAAGGGCGTGCCCTCTGTAGCCCTCAGAGGCCAGAGGATGCTGGGCTGGGCCACCGCCCTTGGCATGCCATTTCCACCTGGACCATTTGCATTGTTATCAGGTCTGTGACAAGAGTACACTAAACTGCCCAACCAATTGTGGTAAAATATAAATCATGGCTGGAAGGAAGCCATCTGTCCCACAGTAAATTTCGATTAAACGTATATTATGGGGAAAAGAACACCGGCAGTGCCTAGGCCAAAAGACGTGCATAAAATGGCAGTAACAACTTCCACCACCCCGCGGCCAAGTCTGACTGCCATTGATAAAATGCTCCAGAAGACCATTGACGTTGTCGCAAAGCCATCCAGAATATTGAAAGGCGCCTTTCGCTTCCACCAAGCTTGCCCCCTCGCTTGAATCAAGATAACTCTCTGGATTCTCTACTTACCGCATCCTATGCCGGGCTTCCAGGCACAGACTCTAATGAGAACTGCATAATTGTGGACACGGCCCCCCTTGAACATTTCATCACAGGTAGCAGGCTATCATCAACCCCCACCATGCTCAGGTCTAATATGAACATAAGTCAAGACTCTTGTGTACAATTGGCTAATGACCTGGCACATCTAGATGGTACTGGTCCATGTCCGGAACTTGATATATCAAATACTGAGAGGGACAAAAGTGACAGTATTCCTGTGTGAACCAGGGGGAAAAAAGCTAAGAGAAAATTGAAACACATAGACACTGAGCTATCGCCAAAAAAACAGAGAAACAAGGGTGGGCGCAAGCAACGTCGGAGGATTCCTGCTTCTGCAGAGCGGAGAAGGGATAAGGGGGAAGATCAATTTATTGAGATAGATACCCATACTACAGAAGCGATGTGGAACGAAGGATTCTGGGGGAGGATGGAGACCTTACTGACTACCCTTTTAGGGCCAATCAACCAACAAATCCTAAATATGGATAAGAGGCTGAGAGTGTTAGATGATCATGTAACAAAACTAGGCATAGGGCAGACTGTAACAAATAAATCCAATGTGGGGATATTAAGTGGAACTAAGCCCAAAAATAATGGGGTTAATATGAATATAGATGCCCACAATAAACTCTCTCCCCCAATGCCAATACCAATACCAAGCACAAACAAAAATCTACCTCCAGCCAAACATGCCCCTAATTCTAATATGACTAGGGTAGTTAGTTTGGAAGGAACGGAGCAAAATATTGATAAAATCAAAAGGGTTCGAACCAGACAAACTAAGAATGAAGCCCAAAATCGCCACACAGTCCAACCTGAACAGAATATGTCAACCAACAAGAGGCAGATACCTACCCGCATCAGCCTACCGCCTGAATGCGGGGCGTATGTGTTGGTTCTAGTCAATGTGCCCAAATTAAGGAAGGACCAAGAGGAAAACCCCATTACCCTCAAAAATAGGATCCTACAATTGGTTATCCGTAAATTGCAATTTCCCAATGGAAGGAGCAAGGGAGATTATCCAAACACAAAGAGTGGGGTGGGTAGGCCCGTTGAGAAAAAAGTTTGAGGGGGATTGCATAATTATAAATTTCAGGTCCCCTCAATGGGCTCAAAAAACCCTTGCTAATGCCCCACTGCCTTCACCTTGGGAATTTAACACAACTTTGCTCCCTCTGGGCTACTTTTATAGACACCTAATAACCTCAAACTCCAACCCCGGGAATAACCCGGCTGTATGCTATCAGGATCCAAATCTTGGTACCAGGAATAAATTCCCATTTTACGAACAGAATCAAGATTTTAGCTTTATGAACGGCCCCGCCCAGTGTCACCAGGCCATATTCCCAGCACACCCGATGCCACACCCATACTTTCCCATTATGCCCCAGTATAACCCTAGTGAGAGGCCATATTTAAGGACCAATCTAAACAGGAACTTGCCTCAGAACGAGCGAAGGTCCATATATAACATCCCAATCTATAACCGGTTTGAACACACCTTCTCAAATCGAGAAGATCAGGATTGACTGGGCAACAGGGGAGGTAACATTGGATGTCAAGGAGCAAGTAATGACAATGAGGAATATTTATTACCAACACAAGCTAACACAACCCAGGGAATAGTAGCGCACCACCCTACTGTCACACCTTTAGCCATACAAGAGGATGTAACTCCTACATTAACTAACACTAAGCGGAGCATAGTTATGAGTGCTAGGAGCAAGTTAGCTAGCCACCCCAACCACTGCGACTTGTCAATCCTTAGCTGGAACGTGGCGGGGTCAGACCCACAATGGGTCCAGCTACTGGATGGAAAAGACATTATTATATTTCAGGAGACATGGGCTGTTGGGAATCTACATATAGAGGGCTACCATTGTTTTAGTGTGACAGCACCTAAGCCTGATTTTGGTCGCGCAGTGGGAGGCTTGTTTATTGGGATTAAGATATTGGCCGGCGGCACAATCAGAGACTTATCAAGAGGAAACCCGAACATACAGACCTTGGAATTCAAGCGAAAGACCCGGATTTATTTAATTAATTTTTACAATAACGATTTTTACTCTGTACCCAATAAGAATTTTGAAGCACTCTCTAAGACCTTACGAAATCTTGAAAACAGTTTAGAAACAGAGGAGGAGATAGGGATTTTAATCGGGGGGGATTTTAATGCGAAAATCTCAAAGAATTGCTGGACTGAGGATAGAAATCACTTAGATCAAGCCGAACGAAGGGGTACTGAATTAGCCAACATATTAACTGAGCACACTCTCAGTAATGCTTTGGATAGAGGTTATACTCCTAGCACATATCATGCTCCTACGTTCAGAGGCAGGGATTGCTTTTCCACTATTGACTTTATCTTTATGTCCCCCCATTTAATAGACCGCGTAACAAAATCCACAGTGACGAAAACATCGTTTGGCGCTCATAACCCCCTCACAGTGACTTTGCACCTAGGCCCTAGCTAGGTATATGCTAATTTAAATGGCGCAAGAGACATTACACCCTCGGGCGATGGTCTGCGATTAAAATGGAGGGAGTTGACAGTGGGGCAATATTGGAAAGTGTAAAAAGAGAATATCCCCAGTTAATCAACTCCTGTTTATCCATGGATGGGAATTGTCACAGGATAATCGCTGACTTTGGTAAACTGTGTCTAGCCATAAAAACTTCTTTGTCAGTTCCACTGCCAAAGGAAGGAAAAGAGCCAAGGTGGTTTGATTCCGCCTGCTCATTAGCAAACAGGGAATTGCGCAGGGCATTAACCACCAAACCAAGGTGCATAACGGAGGTACAGGTAACCAGGAAACTTTATAAACTTAAAATAGCTGAAAGAAAGACTGCATTACTGACAGAACAGTGGGAGTCGCTGGTTGGAAGTGCAAACTTGAAAAGCAATGGCCCCTTCTGGTCTGCTGTCAGAAAAATGCGAGAAATGGGAAAACAATTAACCCCAATCAACTGCAATATAACCAGCAGTTCCTGGGAGGCCCATTTTTCCAAAATCTATGCTGCGCCACTTGAGGAATTAACTAGCTTTGCCCCTGGACAGCTCCGCGGCTTAGAGATCGATCTCCATGAGGTGGAAATAGCTATCAAAGAGAGCCTTGGGAACAAGGCCCCAGGTCCTGATGGACTGCCCATAGATGTTATTAAGCATAGTCCGGATCTATGGGCACCAATTCTCCTTAATGTCTTCAATAGTCTGCCGACAGTGCCCATGCCCACAACCTGGGCAACTAGCACCATAGTCCCAATTTTTAAAAAGGGTGAGAGGAAGGTCCCAGTGAATTATCGTCCGATCTCCCTTTTGGACAATACCTTAAAAATCTTGGGGCGAGTCATTTATAATAGGGTGGCAGAGTGGACTGAAGATACAGGTCTATTGGACCCATGTCAGATGGGATTCAGGAGCAAGGTGGGGACGGTGGAGCAATGCTTGAATCTAAAACTGATAATTGATAAGTATAGCCTTGCCCGATCGTCTCCTATTTACCTTGCGTTCATGGATCTTTCATTCGCCTTTGATCTAGTGAATAGATCCAAACTTTGGGCAACCCTCCTGAACTATGGACTGGATGAGGCTCTTGTTAACTTCCTGGCCTACCTCCACACTGATCTCAAGGCACAAGTCAGGATTGGGATGGGTGGAGAAGTATCTGGACCTATTAACATTGGCAGGGGGGTAAGACAGGGGTGTGTTTTAGCACCCCTGCTGTTTAATATTTATATTAATGGTCTAGCCAAAACCCTAAAACAAGTGACTAGTGATGTACCAATAATCCAGGGGCAACCATTACCAGTTTTATTATACGCAGACGATGCGGTCCTCATGGGCCGAACACCAAACGCCCTCCGTTTACTTGCTAAAAGTTTCATCCAATACATGGAGGGCTTAGATCTGCGTGTGAATTTAAAAAAATCTTTTATTATGCCATGTGGGCCCGGGAAACGAAAGCTCAAAACCATACATATAGGGACAGATAAATTAGAATCTGTAACCACATTCCCATATTTAGGGCTGGTTTTCGCTGCGAACGGCTCATGGAGTGGGCACTTGGCCTACGCCATGGGCAAGTTCTCGAAAGCCACCAATTCTATTTTGAGCTTGTCCCGTCCAAAGAGAATAGGTGCCACCAGAGCTATTTTAAAAATTGTTAGATTATAGTGCTTACCTGTAGCTACATACGGGGCTGAGGTCTGGGGATCAGGAAAAAGTCCAAGTATCCAGCGAGAAGAAAGACGATTCTGTAGGAAAATACTGGGCGCCCCAATCTCATCTTCTGAATGTATTTGTCATGAGGAACTAAACCTCCCCTATGTATGTGACTTTATTAGAACTAGACCAGCTCTATTCTGGATTAGGATCTAGAGGAATAACTCAGCTACCCTAACGCAAAATATTATAAAAGACTGTCTTAAATGTGACCATGGCCTGGCGATCCCCTGGCTTGCGGGAGTTTTAAAAACATTGAGTGCTGTGGACAGAGAAGATCTTTTCTCCGACCCAAGCAGGATTGAGCCAAAAGACAAAATTGAGGTCAAACAAGCACTGTATGCACTTTATAATTCTGAACGAATGGAAAGGGAAACACTCAAATCAACTGTTGTGAGTTACATGGGGAATGAATTGTGTAGGCGACCACTTCCATCCTACCTTACTTTACCCATGACCAATTGGGAAAGATCACTGTTGTTTCGCCTAAGGGCGGGCTTAGTGAAATCCCTACTGGGCTTTCCTTTGGGTTATCACCACACAACACAATACAATCCATGTCCTTGTGATGGTATTAGTAAACATAATGATTTGCACTTTCTATTATTCAGTAAATTTTATTTAAAATATATCAATTGGTTTTTAATTCCTTATTTTAGAAAACAAAGACCCCTTTCGTTGGGGGAGTCTTATACAATGTTGCTCTCCCTGGACACAGATGAACCAATTTTTCGCACTAGCACTTTTCTGAGACTTATAGCACGTGTTCGCAAAATGATTTGAAAACCCCTGAAAATAGTCTTATGAGATTTGTATTAGATTTTTTAATAATTATGAATTCTGTAATTTTGATCTGTCATTTAATTGAATTGTTTTAATGTGGTACTTTTATGAATTTTATGAAATTCGAATAAAGGTCTTTTGCACTGAACTGATAGTTGTGTAGCTACAAAATGTTTAATTAAAGTGTACAACTTTTTTCACACAGCTGTACAACTTTGTATCATTAAAATGATATAATTCAGATTTCTTTTTATAAATAATGTTGATAACATTTCGGATTTGCATTAGCTACACTCCATGTTTTGATTTGTAGCTTTAACAAATTTACTTAAAGACACTGATTTACAGTCCGGTAATGTCAAATATAGAAATCTTTCAGTATCTACATTAGTGCTACATGTATACATACAATTTTCACATTGATGTTCCCATTTATAACAAAGACCAAAAATATTCTCTATGTCTACACCTTCATTTTCCAGTACAGTAAGCATATACATTAGTAATTCCCGAGCATCTTGTTGGATATTTTGTGTAAATTGTGTAGAACCAGAACATACATCCAAAAGATTGAGAACATCATAAACGCTTTGTATTTTACTTGTATCAGTTCCCAATTTTTCATGAACAGAATCAGATATTCTCATACCTTCTTTTTCGACCAAGCACAAGCTTTTCAAATGCAGGATATTGACCTAAATTAGGAGTATATGTTCTTCTTAACCTATTGTACCCTTTGACACAGTTGGCATCTGCAGTAACCTTTGTATCATCAAAATCAATCAAAAACAAACCAGATATTGTTCTGACTCGCGTCAAAGCAACCTATGCCATTCCCTCTTTAAACACAGTATTTCCAATTTTCATCAAAGCACTGGCAACACTTAAACCTTGAGATCTAGAATATTGACTGCGTATGCCAGAGAAACTGGAAACTGTTATCTACGGACAAATAAATCTTTAACAAGCAAAAAATGAACAGAACAACAACCAATTCCTTTAACTTCTTCAATCTGATCAAATTTAATCTTTAAGAATTCAATACCATCTTTATTTTGATAATTAGCAAAATCCACAACTTTGCCCATTGCTCCATTAACTAAATCTTTTTCTACATCCAAATTACACCTTAAAATTATCCGACAGTTTCTACATACATATAGATTCTTTTCTATACCAGCAGTTTTAGATATTGATTTTTCTAAAGAATCCAATTTTGTCTAAAATTTTTCAGTCAATATAATAGTGATTCCTTCATGCTCTATTTTATTCGTGGCTTCCATTTTTTATTATTTCTTCATTTTCCAGTTTCAAAAGTTGTTCGTTGGATATACATTTTTGAATTTGAATTAAAAAAAATTTGTAGAGCGCACATACACTATGCAGTTTCTTGGCGCTAGGGGTTATTTTACTGGGCAAGAAAGGCACCGCAGGCTAGGAGCTGAACGCTTGCTGAAACAAAAAAGTTTTAAGGCCCTTGCGAAACTCCATATAGGAGGATGAAAGTCTAACAGGGGACAGGAGTGCGTTCCAGAAGGTAGGAGCAAGGCCCGAAAATTTCTGACCTCCCGATCTTTGTTTCTTAAAACGAGGGATTACCAAAAGAGATTTGGTGGATGAGCGCAGGTCTCTAGAAGGGCAGTAGTTAGTAATGGCCGAATTTATGAAGGCGGGAGCCGTGCCCACGCGGGCCTGAAAAGTAAGGCATCCCAGTTTAAAAAGGGCCCGTTGTTTAATAGAGAGCCAGTGTAGAGCAATAAGCACGGGAGAGGAATGGTGGGATTTGGATAGGCCTGGTGCAGACTGGTGCAGAACCAGGCGTGCTGCCTGGTTCTGCACCAGTTGAAGGCGTTGGAGTGCGTAAGCGGGGGCACCGTTATAAATGATATTTTCATAATCGATCTTAGATAGGACCATAGCCATTAGGATCAGTTTAAGTGCAGGGGGAGAAAAAAAACGAGATATTTTCCTAATGATACACAGGGTAAAGAAACAGGAGGAAACAACAGAACTAATGTGGGAGTGAAGTGTCAAATGATGATTGAGTGTAATGCCAAGGGTTTTAACTGAGTGTGATGGGCTGGGGGGTAAACCTAGAGAAGGGGGCCAAAACGAGGGGGACCAAGGGTTACCACTGCCACCAGTCAAAACCAACTCTGTTTTATCCGGGCTGAGTTTAAGGTGGTTCGCATTCATCCAATCCCGGATAAACAGCATAACGGACTGGAAGCTAGTGATACCTGATGTGAGGGGGGACAAATAAAAAATGAGTTGGAGGTCATCAGCGTAATTATACACGGTGACCTCCTTTTGTTGCAGTGCAAAAATAAGGGGAAAAATATAAAGGTTAAACAAAAGAGGGGAGAGGGAGGAACCCTGAGGGACACCGCATTGCACCATGCGAGGCGGGGCAGAGAACTCGGCCAGATGGACAGCTTGCGTACAGTCAGACAGGAAGGAGCCGAGCCAGGCCAATATCGGTCCCCTATGCCCGCCGCCTCGACACGGGATAAGAGAATGGGATGGTCCACCGTGTCAAAGGCGGCGGACAAGTCCAGGAGGACAAGGGCCTGGGGGGTGTTGGTATCGAGCCCCTCCCTGAGTTGATCCATAACCGAAATAACCACCTTCTCGGTGGAATGCCGAGGACGGAAACCCACCTGGCAGGGTGCAAGGTAGGTACTATCCTCTATAAAAGAGATGAGCACCTGGGTGACATGGGACTCAGCAACCTTTCCCAGAAACGGGAGAAGGGATATAGGGCGATAGTTTGCCGGGGCGGCTGGGTCCGCCCCAGGTTTTTTTAATATGGGAATGATTGTAGCGGTTTTGAAAGGGACAGGGACAGTGCCATGCGTGAGGGAATCATTCAGGAGAGTGAGGACAGGAGATGAGCAGTCTGAGAAAATCTGACAGAGAATGAGGGCCGGGTATATGTCACCTGGAGAACCTGACTTGACACGCTTAAGTAGGGGGAGGAGGGATTCTCTAGTCAGTGCAGGAATGTGTGTAAGAGACAGGTTATTACCTGGCGGTTGGGGATCAGTGAAGGTGGGCGAGGGGGGAGGGATATTACCCTTAATGTGAACTACTTTCTCAATAAAAAACTCATTGAGTGAGTCACATAGGGCCTGAGAAGGGGGGATCTTAGGCAGAGTTCTATCCGATGAGGCCAGCTCGTGGACGGTGGCAAAAATCTCACGCAGCTGGCTTTCCGCAGCTAGAATACGCCAGAGAAGTATTCTGTCTTGGCTACTAAGATGTCTTTTTTGTATTCCCTAAGGATGGTAATATAGTGTTGTCTGTGGGTCGGGCAGTATGCTAGCCTCCAGGCTCGTTCAGCCTGTCGCACCTCCAGTTTCTTGGCTTTGAGGCCAGGGCTGAACCACTTGTTGGCATTGTGGGTGCGGTTGATGGTAACCCACTTCAGAGGGGCCACCAGGTCGCAGGCTTTGGTAAGCCAGCGCTCTAAGGTGGTTACCTGAGAGTGTAGAGCCGAACCCGACAGATCAGGGCAGGTGGTTGTTAATGAGCCACACAAAGATGGAATATCGACTCGGTTCCAGTTCCTTGCCCAGGTGTTTTTAGGGAAAAAAGGTGTTTTTGTGAGACTAAGATCCAAGGAAAAGGCAAGCAAAGAGTGGTCAGACCATGTGCAGGGCGCAATGATAGGGGCGGAAATCGGAATATTTAATGTCCATATCTGATCAAGAATGTGGCCCCGGTTGTGAGTGGGCGCATGGAAGTGCTGAGTAAAATTAAAACTGAGCAGCAATTGGGTAAAGTCTTTGGACATTGTATCGTAGAACACTCAGCAGTGTTGGCATTAAGCAGATTACAGATTTGTTTTCTGCAATTTTCATGTATATTTTCTCACAAACTACGTTTTCATTTGGAAACAAATTGGAAAGTAATCGAGTCTGCAAAGCTTGTTTGCCATATTCAGTCAGTCAGTCAAAACACTTTATTTTGATTATTTAAAATCAGTCTAGAGTCCAATTCTTACATCTTGGATAATAGTTCCATAATCAATATCATTTGCCTGTCGCATATTTGTAATGAGTTCCTTGTATTCAAAATATGACCAAATGTTCACGTTGTCAACACTACCCAGAGACTTTCTGGTGACTTCATGCACAAGTGTTTTAAATGCTGGTTGTCCTTTTACAGGCATCAGTTGCAGTAGATCTCCAGAAAATATGACGTGTTTTTCTCCAAATAACACGTCGTACTCTGTTTTAAGATTTTGATGCATTCTTAAATGCACAAACACAAGCATTAAGTTTGATACCATGCTTACCTCATCAATAATGAGAAGTTTTGTTTTCTTCAAGATTCTTGAAACTTCACAACAAGCTTCTCCAGATAGCTCGTGGTATTCCAATTTGCTTTCATGCTCTACTGGTAGCATTAGTAAACAATGTAAAGTAATTCCATTAAGTTTATGTGCTGCCAACCCAGTTGGAGCAGTGACAACACAAGACAAATGCGACTCAGTTGTTTTTTGTAGATAACTTTTAATTAATTTAATTAAAAAACTTTTTCCTGTTCCAGCTTGTCCACTCACGTACATTCGGATAGGTTGAAATGTTGAAATGATGTGCATGAGCACTCTTTCTTTTCATGAAGTAATCCATGGTCAATCTGTTGTCTTACTTGCTCATATATTTGTTTTTGCTCAACATTTAGTCGTTCTTCCAAGTTTGCTAAGTTTGTAACATCTTCTTGAGCTTGATGCATTACTGTTTCCACCTCATTGATGGCGATTGCTGCTTAATTTTGAACAACTGGTTGTCCTAGTGGATCATGACCCAGCGCAGCAGAACTTTGACTGTCTTGAGAACTGTCTCTAGCAATCTCAGCTGTAATTGTAGCTTCTTGATCAATTCCATCGTTCAAAATGTTCACATAATTTGCAAAAGCACTGCATTGTATGCTATCTTTACAAGCATTAAAGGAATCTTCATAGCTCTGGAAATCTCCAAGTAATTCCAGTTCTGAACGACATGGTTTGAATAGTTGTAAAAGGGCTAAATAGTAAAATCCCTTTTTATCAGCAGTGTCGCAACTCAGCTTTCTGTGATTAATCAAATTTCCTTTAATTTGTTTCACCAAACATCCTTCGGAACCTATGACTCCATATTTTCCATTATTGATGCTCTCTGTAGTATTCCGTTTTAAAGTGTAGATTTGCAGCACTTCATAGAGACATATGTTCTCAAGATGATGACTTCTGTTTGGGTAATATGTGTTTAACATATTCGTTTTCAAAATATCCATACTTTCTGGATCTTTTGCTGCTAAATATTCATTTTTGCATTGCTGCAAGACCTAGACTCACATAAAGGATTCATCTACATTGGGAGTATAGACTTGCAGATGATAACCGATCCGAGCATTCAAATGCTCCAATTTCTTGATGCGATAACATCTTCAAACTGAAACTGTATAATTTCTTACTTAGAGTCTTCTCGTGAGCAATCTCTTGCCACATTTCTTTCAATTCCGTCTTTTCTGATTTTGTAAACAGGACGTTACATATCGAGCAAATGCAATGGAATTGTCCGCAACATATTGAATATCCATGTTAGCATTTCACATGGACAAAATAACTGCGTTGTAGTCATTTATGTATTTTGACTTTTCATTTCTTCTTAAGTTGTAGGCATTTTTTGGAGACTTTATTGTGATAGAATGTCACAAAGAAGACATAAAACTGTTCACTCTTCCTTTGGACATTACAGGACGTGGAAATGCAAAACAACATTTGGTGTAGAACTTGTCCTTAGATTTGTACTTTCGTCGACAGTATTTTCCACATCAGTGTCTTTGGAATCGTAACACTTGTGCTCTTAAGTTGTTTTGTTCTGTGCTTTTGGGTACAGCATATGTTGCATATTGTTCAATAAAACTCAAAACAGTATCATCCGCATCTGTTCCAAATTTGGGAGCGTTCTTAATGCATAACAGCATATGTATATGAGGAGCACCTCCTGCTTGATACTTCTATCTCCAAAAGAAATCCACAACTCCTCCAAGAGTAGGATTTTTTTATTGCAGATAAGAGACATCATAGCCTCAAATCTATGATTGAAATACCTGCATAGATTAACAGTATCCAAAGAGCACAATTCTCTTGGTGTCTTGTATTCAATATTTTTTATACTGGAATTTGCCTCACGAAGAAATTCTAGTAAATCATCCCAAGCGTACTCAGCACAGCTTAGGATAAGGAATAATGTTGGAGTTCCTAAGTTCCGTAACATACATTTCAGTTCTCCTTGATGATGGTACCAATATTCATTAGTCCCACGCTGACATGCCATTAAATTAATGAGCTGAAATTCTAGATGATCATCTCTCTCGTCCACTTTATCCATAAAATCTTTTGCAGATACATTTTGCAGATGTATTCCAATTTTTAGAATATGATTGACTGCACCGATATTCAGATGCAGGAATCTGCACAAGAAGTTCATCATATCATCCTCCTTTTCCAGTTGGGAACAAGTGTGAAAAACAACGAGCTTCCAAGCTCTCTTCCCATACACTCATGGGAGTTCCTTTTGCTTTTTTCATTTAGAACAAATCAATAGTGTTCCCCATCACTTCTTTTGAATGAAGTGGATGCACATTGTAATGTTTATAGATTTCTTCACATCTTAACATATCCACTTTTTCAATTTGTCCACTTGACGTTTAAGTATCTTCTGCTAAAACTATTTCTTCTTCTCCTATATAAGCATTCTCATAGTATGTATTGTTCTTTATCAAATACAAAGTTGCTTTTTGGACTTTCCTAACACTCCTGCCAGATTTTCTTATTTTTAGTCGGCACACCATTAACAAGAATAACTAGTGTCAGTCAGTCAGTCAAATACACTTTATTCGACTTTTTAAAAAATCATAAAAGGATTAAAACATTTATGTACATACATAAGAACATTATAAAAGCATCTACATCATGAATTACAAAAACACCATAGGTAGCAGCATAATCAGGTATGTACACATAATCATAATATACACAGCGTAAATAATGCATGTGACTAACAAACATACATTATGCTAGGTTAAAGTGCACTGTTTTGATTTAATTCTAGTTGCCGCTACTAGAAAGCTGGCCACGGAGAATATGGTGCGGATGTTGCTCAGGCACTGTAAGTGGACTAGGGCTGGCCTCACATAGGTGAAGCCTGCCTCCCTCAGGATGGGTACGAGATATTTTTGCCTTATATCAGAAAACAGTCCGCAAAACATGATAAAATGCAGGGTATCCTGCGTTGAAAATTTATCACAGCTACAAACAGGACCCTCCTCAGGTTTAGCCCACGTTTGATAGTTACCCAAGTGGTAATGGATCAGATTGAACCTAAATTTGATTAGAAGCAGTCTATGAAAGGGCTTGGTTACAATCGTGAGGTATGGCTCGAGCGAGGGAGAAGTCATTAGCATGCAAAGTGTTCTTACAGAGGGTTTTAACAATTCCTGCTCTTCACGAGCCAATCTAGCCCTATCCAAGAAATGCCTTTTGGTCCAATTTACGTCCTCCCTCCTAATGCTAGATGGTGAAAGAAAGAATTCAGGGCGTCCTAGCAGGGCAAAGGTTTTTCTCAAGTATTCCAGCCAGGATATTTTCCTGACACAGTCCAATGACATCACATCAGGTAAGATTGTGTGGTTAAGACTTAACTCCTGGTTGAGCCACGTCTTTACCCTAAATATTAGAGGGGCCAGGTTAAGTTTGTCGGTTACATAGTCCAGGCCCACCTCGCAATGCGTTGAAAAGGTTGGTGTGGACTGCGGGACAGACAAAAGGTGTCTCAAGAACCTGTTCTCAGCCCTTTGAATCAGGTCGTTAGACATATATCCCCATAGGGGTGATCCATACGTGGCAATTGGAATACATTTGGACTTGTAGATTTTCAAAAGGGACGCCATAGGCCTCGCCCATAGCCTCTTCGAAAACCCCATTAGAGCAGATGTTGATCTGGCCATGGATATGCTCTTTGCCCTCACCTGGGGGCCCGACATACCCCTCTCATCAAAAAGCACCCCCAGGTAGCGGAAAACAGCAACCCTAGAGACCACGTCGCCCTTGCACGTAAAGGTTTTGGTTTTATGTTTAATCCTATCCACCATCGTATGAGACTTTTTGGCGTTTATTTTTAGGTCCAATTGGTCCATGAAAATGCCAAAGGAGTCCAGCAGCCACTGGAGACCCACCCGGTGCGAGCTATTAAAACCGCATCATCCGCGTATAGGAGAGCCAGTATTTTGGCTCCTCCTACACGCGGAACGTCCCCCTCCACTAACTCAAGGTGATTGCCCAAGCCGTTGATGTAGATGGTGAAAAGGAGGTGGACCAGGATGCAACCCTGGTGCACTCCTCGCTCCGACTTAAAACAACTTGTGCATCTCCCCTCCTTTGTGACCCTGATTGTAAGCATGGGCGGAAAATCCGTTTCGCTCGCGGATTTTGCGGATTTTTGGGAAATTCGCAATCCGCGAGATTTGCGAATTTCCCGCAAAATCCGCAAATTTGCACGCAGTGAATTTTTTTTGCGGCGCGCGGCGTTGGTGATACAATTTTTGCGGCGCGCGGCGTTTATCATCGTTTGCAGGGTTGTTTTTCTCGATAGTTTGAGAGTGCTGCGCCATTTTGGATCTTGCTGTGTGATCCCGCGGGAATTGGCGAGTGCGCAACGTCATCGCGGATTGCCAGCGAGAGTTTGTCAACGCGAGTACGGCGAGATCACGTCTCGCGGTACTTCACAATTGCGAGATTTGAGATGCGGCGAGCGAAAATATAAAATTTGCAATTCTGCACAAGAAATCCACCAGCAAGCAGCATAAACCTTCTAGAAATGATGATTTTTATCTGAATAACTCCTTAGGTTGACATTTGCCTGCACTTTTTTAGCGAGGAGTCCATTTTGGGGAGGGGGGGAGGGGGGTGGGAGGAAGGAAGTGCCCCACAGTCTTCAACTTCCTGTTCCTGTTCAGCAGGCTCCTCCCAGTGCTTTGTCCATCTCCTGGTCACTTTTCATTTGGATCTGGAGCTGGAAGGATTACTTTTTGTGGATGCTGCTGGATATTTGGATTTGAGGCCTTTTTGACTTTCTTTGGACCACTGTTGGATTAGAAATTTTACAAGTAAGTTTGTTTGGGGCATTACAGTTGCTGCAACTAAAATTTTGGAATTTTCGATTTTTGGGCTGTTTTGGGGCCTTTTGCCCAGGGGTACTCAGTGGTGGGTGGACTGAGTCTTTCTGTGGGTTGTCTTGAACTTAAACATCATGGAGGCCATGGATGGATTGGGATTGTGCTGATTTTTCAGTGATTTTCGTTTTTTGGGGCTGTACTTGTGGCCTTTTCACCAGGGGTATTTGAGTCTAGCATGGGCCTAGTCTTTCTGTAGGTTGTCTTGAATTTAAACATCATGGAGGGCATGGATGGATTGGGATTGTGCTGATTTTTCAGTCATTTTCGTTTTTTGGGGCTGTACTTGTGGCCTTTTCACCAGGGGTATTTGAGTCTAGCATGGGCCTAGTCTTTCTGTGGGCTAGTTTGAACTTAAACATCATGGATGGCATGGATGGAATGGGATTGTGCTGATTTTGCAGTGTTTTTCGATTTTTGGGGGTGTTCATGGGGAGGGACAGGCCATGTGGCTGGTGGCCATTTTGAGTGCAGCTACAGGCACTGGCCATGTGCTGGCAGGCAAGTGGCCATTTTGAATGCAGGCTTTGTTGTTAGGCCTGCAACCATTTTGCCTATTTTTTAACCTTTATTTATGCCCAGGGGTAGTGAGTCTTGCATGGGCCTAGTCTTTCTGTGGGTTGTCTTGAATTTAAACATCATGGAGGCCATGGATGGAATGGGATTGTGCTGATTTTTCAGTGATTTTCGTTTTTTGGGCCTGTACTTGTGGCCTTTTCACCAGGGGTATTTGAGTCTAGCATGGGCCTAGTCTTTCTGTGGGCTGTCTTGAACTTAAACATCATGGAGGCCATGGATGGAATGGGATTGTGCTGATTTTGCAGTGTTTTTCGATTTTTGGGGGTGTTCATGGGGAGGGACAGGCCATGTGGCTGGTGGCCATTTTGAGTGCAGCTACAGGCACTGGCCATGTGCTGGCAGGCAAGTGGCCATTTTGAATGCAGGCTTTGTTGTTAGGCCTGCAACCATTTTGCCTACTTTTAAACCTTTATTTATGCCCAGGGGTAGTGAGTCTTGCATGGGCCTAGTCTTTCTGTGGGTTGTCTTGAATTTAAACATCATGGAGGCCATGGATGGAATGGGATAGTGCTGATTTTTCAGTGATTTTCGTTTTTTGGGCCTGTACTTGTGGCCTTTTCACCAGGGGTATTTGAGTCTAGCATGGGCCTAGTCTTTCTGTGGGCTGTCTTGAACTTAAACATCATGGAGGCCATGGATGGAATGGGATTGTGCTGATTTTGCTGTGTTTTTCGATTTTTGGGGGTGTTCATGGGGAGGGACAGGCCATGTGGCTGGTGGCCATTTTGAGTGCAGCTACAGGCACTGGCCATGTGCTGGCAGGCAAGTGGCCATTTTGAATGCAGGCTTTGTTGTTAGGCCTGCAACCATTTTGCCTACTTTTCAACCTTTATTTATGCCCAGGGGTAGTGAGTCTTGCATGGGCCTAGTCTTTCTGTGGGTTGTCTTGAATTTAAACATCATGGAGGCCATGGATGGAATGGGATTGTGCTGATTTTTCAGTGATTTTCGTTTTTTGGGTCTGTACTTGTGGCCTTTTCACCAGGGGTATTTGAGTCTAGCATGGGCCTAGTCTTTCTGTGGGCTGTCTTGAACTTAAACATCATGGAGGCCATGGATGGAATGGGATTGTGCTGATTTTGCAGTGTTTTTCGATTTTTGGGGGTGTTCATGGGGAGGGACAGGCCATGTGGCTGGTGGCCATTTTGAGTGCAGCTACAGGCACTGGCCATGTGCTGGCAGGCAAGTGGCCATTTTGAATGCAGGCTTTGTTGTTAGGCCTGCAACCATTTTGCCTACTTTTCAACCTTTATTTATGCCCAGGGGTAGTGAGTCTTGCATGGGCCTAGTCTTTCCGTGGGTTGTCTTGAATTTAAACATCATGGAGGCCATGGATGGAATGGGATTGTGCTGATTTTTCAGTGATTTTCGTTTTTTGGGCCTGTACTTGTGGCCTTTTCACCAGGGGTATTTGAGTCTAGCATGGGCCTAGTCTTTCTGTGGGCTGTCTTGAACTTAAACATCATGGAGGCCATGGATGGAATGGGATTGTGCTGATTTTGCAGTGTTTTTCGATTTTTGGGGGTGTTCATGGGGAGGGACAGGCCATGTGGCTGGTGGCCATTTTGAGTGCAGCTACAGGCACTCGCCATGTGCTGGCAGGCAAGTGGCCATTTTGAATGCAGGCTTTGTTGTTAGGCCTGCAACCATTTTGCCTACTTTTCAACCTTTATTTATGCCCAGGGGTAGTGAGTCTTGCATGGGCCTAGTCTTTCTGTGGGTTGTCTTGAATTTAAACATTATGGAGGGCATGGATGGATTGGGATTGTGCTGATTTTTCAGTGTTTTTCGATTTTTTTGTGCTGTATAACTGAACTGATGTTCCTCTGTCTTTCATTGTTTTTAGGTGCACAAGACTCAAGAGAACCACCAGTGCCAGGAAGAAGTCCTGCAGCGGTGTGTGTGTGCAGCATAACGTCACGCGACGTCACGTCTGGCCTCAGACAACTCTACAATTCGTGCAACTGCGGCCTGCTGTCTGACCTGCTCTGAAGAAGATGGCCCCAAAAAAAGGTCTCCGTAGCTCCTCTAGCAAGAAAGTTGCTAGTAAGGAGCAGAAGAAGCAAGTTACCAAGGAGGCTGGTGTGCCACCCGCCACGTTTTTTGGGAGAAAAAAAAAAAGTACGCCTGCAGCAGCAGGATCTGCTGGGGACCAAGCTGGGAGCAGCACCCCTGCTCCATTGGGTTCAGTGCCTCCACCACCACGCCAACTTAAGTCAAAGCCCTTGAGTGCTTCAGAGGCAGTCAGTGTACTTCTCCAATCACCATCGACCAGTGATGTTGGCTCATCGCAAGAAAGTAGCAGCAATGTCCCTGAATCAACACAGGTTGTTGTAACTCATCTGACAAGTGTTGAACAACCACAGCCGCAACAACAACACCATGTGCAAGTACACGCCCAAGTACATGTGGAAGGAGAGGCAGCAAAAGGAGATGCGCAAGCAAAGGTGCATGGAGGTTCACAAGTGCCCACAATAGTTGTTCCTCCCGAAGTAGGGGCACATCAGGAAATCGACAATGAAGCCGAGGTATCATTGGAAGCCACTCCTCCTGATGATCATTCATTGTCTTCCACATCCCTAGCAAGGAAAAGATCAAGGGGGGTGTCTACATCTTCTTCAAGCCCACCTCGTTCTGATGCAAGTGATCTGTCTTGGGAACCACAACTGCGGTCTGACAGTGAGGCACACCATGATCTGACACAGGTACCTAAGCGTAAAAGGAAGGTCGTCGAAAAACTCATACCTATGGAGTGTGATGAGGCTCAACAAGAAGTGACAGATACTGCTGGTGATGAAGCCTCTCACGATGACGACGAGCCAGTCATCACAAAGGTCACTGCAGCCCCACCGGGCATGCAGCAAAGAGACATTTTGACCCTATCCCGAGAAGCTGCTGAGCGTGATGATGATGTCGGCGAGGAGGCAATGGAAATGGAATCATTAGATTTGGAGTTAAGTAGTACACCAAAACCTACCGCTTCCATATTTCTTCCTCGCAAGAAGGTACCCACCTCGTCCTCGACCTCAATTCGTGGTGGTGAAAGTGCAAAACGTACTGAAGTTCGGCAATCCACATCCTCCACTTCATCTGGCATTAGCAGCAGGACCACCACCACCAGTATCGCCGCCTCCTCCGGCCCCCAAAGACATTTCAAGTCTCCAGTTTGGGACTTCTTTAGTGTTTGCCCAAAAATGGAAAACGTAGCCATTTGTAGCCTTTGTAAGGTTCGAGTTGGTCGTGGTAAGCTTGGTTCTAACTATGGTACCGGAGGCCAGAGAGGTCACCTTAAGAGAGCGCACCCTGTCCAATGGTTTCCGCACCTAGAGGCGTTTAAGCAAGCCGGAATAGCACGTAATGAAAACGTTGATTTTTCTTCTGATGATGACGAGGAGGAAGAAGACGATTCAAACACTTCACTTACACCCAGTACCCCTGTCAGCAGCACACCCCATGTGAGGCACACTAAGAGTGTGGGAGAGAGTGAGACATCAATGCGGAAAAGTTCATCAGTGAGCGTAACTGGGTCGAAGATATCATCATCATCCCGTAAATCCTTGGTCCAGGGCAACATTAAAAAGATGTTGTTTACAGAAGCGCAATATGAACGCAACCACCCACTGACGCGTCTGTATAACACTAAGCTGGCTAAAATGCTAGCTCTGGACCTTCTCCCTTTTTCTTTTGTAGAAGGGGTTGGTTTTCTAGAATTAGTGGCAGCGCTCTGCCCTAAATGGAAGGTTCCTAGCCGGTTCTATTTTGCCCGAGTTGCAGTTCCAGCACTACATGAAGATGTTCTGAAGGTGATTGGGGCAGCTTTGCAGAAGAGTGCTGTTCACACTATACATCTGACAACAGACATGTGGACCAGTGGCGCAGGCGCTGATTACATGTGCATCACTGCACACTGGGTCTCTTTTTCAGGGGCTAAAGCAAAGCTAAACGCAGGTGTTGACGCGGACATTGTTTTTAAAGCTGCTCGGAAACATGCAACACTAGCCATGTTTGGTTTGGAGAAACGTCACACAGCAGAAAACATTTTGGATGTCTTTAACACAAAGGTCCTTAACTGGCTGTCCCCACTAAAACGCCAGGTTGGTTATGTTTCCACGGACAATGGCGCCAATATAGTTAAGGCCATGAGGGACGGTTACTATTTCAGAGTGCCGTGTTTGGCGCACTGTATAAACCTGGTTGTCCAAAAATTCTTGGGTAATAAAGGCAGTGCAGCGTACAGTGTATTGGACACCTGCCGAAAAATGTGCAACCATTTCAGCCATTCTTTTAAGGCCCGGAAGCAGCTGAGGAGCCTGCTATATCAACGTAAAATGCCAGTGAAAGCACTCATCCAGGAGGTGGTAACACGTTGGAACTCAACCTTCTACATGCTTGAGCGTCTGTATGAGCAGTATACGGAACTCGATCAATATTTCCTTACAGAGGGTACAGAGGAGCTGAGGATGGGTGCGGCGCAATGGAACATAGTTCAAAGCCTGACACGCATGCTTCGTCCTTTTGAGTTCTTCACGCGTGCAGTCAGCAAGGAGGACCCTAATTTGGGAAAAGCTATCCCATTGTTGTACATGCTGGAGGACCAACTGAAGGAGGTGTGTTCTGTGTTTGAAAAAGATGACAAAAACCAAGACTCTTTGCTTCTGGCTGAGAAATTATTAGAGCTCCTACAAGGTGATGAACGTCTTAAAAAGATCCACTCAGAACAGCATTACATTTGTGCTACTATTCTGGATCCACGCTACAAAAAGGCGCTGGCAGGCCAAGCATTCTTTCCTTTTGATGATGAACATGTTCCAAAGTACAAACGTTGGCTAGCCTTGTCAGCCAAGAGGTTTGAAACAGAACGGCTGAAAATTGAAGGAAATGGCAGTACATCAGCAGGCCATCCCCAGTCAAAACAATCCACTTCTGCACCTGTGGCTGTGGCACAAGTGACCTCTCAGCCGTTAAAGACACCGGCAACCGGATCATCTGCACGAGACACAACAGAAACATTGGAGTCTGAAGAGGATTGGCTAGCTCTGCGTGGGTTTGGTTCTCAAAAGGTCAGAGGCACAGCAAGAGCTAAGCAAAGTGGAGGAACCTTTGATGAGGACCTTGAGTCGATGGTGAAGGACTATCTGAATGACTCAACAGAGGTCTATGTTAATTCTGACCCATTGGCGTATTGGCATGGGAAAAAAGAATTGTGGCCACAGCTCACCAACCTGGCTTTAAACTACTTGTCTTGCCCACTCGCAAGTGTGTCTTCTGAACGGGTTTTCAGTGCTGCTGGTGGCATTGTAACTCCCAAACGGAGCCGCCTCTCGCCCAAAAATGTGGAGAGGTTAACAATGATCAAGATGAATCAGCACCTCATACCACCAGATTTCAGAGTACGAGAAAGCGTGCCGGATGAAGAGGAGGTGGCCAGCAACATAGATGAGGGAATTTCTACTCTGTCAGGTGACACTGAGCTCACCCTGCCTGAATTCGCAGAGTATGATGACGAAGCCTTATTCTTATTCCTGGACCGTGATACCGAGCCCTAAAAATGAGACAACGAATCAATAACTTTCTTTTTCATCCTTATTCACTTTTATTCCTGTGTGTCTGTCTTTCTTTGTTGTGCACAGTTAATATATTTCAAACTTTAATCAGATAATCACAAAATCAAGCCCATCAGCAGAACTGTCTTCACTGGTTTGCTAATTGATTTGAAGTTGCCGCAGTCTGCATTCCTCAGGTTCACAAGTTCAGAAGAACATGCTCCTCTATCCTCCTCCTCCAGACTCCTATTTCCATCAAACCAGAGGGCTGGTTTACGCCCAATGAAGAAAGACTCAGCACTTGTGGGGGTGTTGTTGTACCTCTTTGCAGGTGAGTTGACGGCTCTGGGGCCATTACTGGGAAGCCCTAATACCGGATAAAAGTGTTTTGGACCAAATCCCAGGCGGAAATTTTTTTGTGTTTTTGATGACTTGCTTGCCTTTGAGGTGCTCTTAGGGGGGGTTCCGTCTGTTTGTGGGTGAGTTTCGGGGTCTGGGAGCACTGCTGGGACACTCTAATCTTGATTGCATTTGCTTTTCAGGAAATCGGTCGTGGCAACCCCGACTTATGGCCTAGCTACGCAGCGCGTTTGGACCGAAGGCCGAGAAATATTGCAAGTATGAGATTTTGCTTTTGGCCTGTTTGGGGGTGTTATGCTTCTTGGTGGGTGGGTTGGCGTGTCTTGGGGCATTCCTGGGAAGGTCTAATACCGGGTAGAAGTGGTTGGGACAAAATCCAGGCCGATTTTTTTTGGGCTATTTCTGACATTTTTCTCAATGTAGCGTTTTCGGGGGCCTGTTTGGGGGGCTTCCTGGTGTTTGTGGGTGAGTTTCGTGGTCTGGGAGCACTGCTGGGACACTCTAATCTTGATTGCATTTGCTTTTCAGGAAATCCGTCGTGGCAACCCCGACTTATGGCCTAGCTACGCAGCGCGTTTGGACCGAAGGCCGAGAAATATTGCAAGTATGAGATTTTGCTTTTGGCCTGTTTGGGGGTGTTATGCTTCTTGGCGGGTGGGTTGGCATGTCTTGGGGCATTCCTGGGAAGGTCTAATACCGGGTAGAAGTGGTTGGGACAAAATCCAGGCCGATTTTTTTGTGGCTATTTCTGACATTTTTCTCAATGTAGCGTTTTCGGGGGCCTGTTTGGGGGGCTTCCTGGTGTTTGTGGGTGAGTTTTGTGGTCTGGGAGCACTGCTGGGACACTCTAATCTTGATTGCATTTGCTTTTCAGGAAATCCGTCGTGGCAACCCGACTTATGGCCTAGCTACGCAGCGCGTTTGGACCGAAGGCCGAGAAATATTGCAAGTATGAGATTTTGCTTTTGGCCTGTTTGGGGGTGTTATGCTTCTTGGCGGGTGGGTTGGCGTGTCTTGGGGCATTCCTGGGAAGGTCTAATACCGGGTAGAAGTGGTTGGGACAAAATCCAGGCCGATTTTTTTTGGGCCATTTCTGACATTTTGCTCAATGTAGCATTTTCGGGGGCCTGTTTGGGGGGCTTCCTGGTGTTTGTGGGTGGGTTTTGGGGTCTGGGCGCACTGCTGGCTATATATACTTTACTTTGCAAGAGGTTTGAAGCAAATCCATGGTGGCAGAGGGGAGTTAGGGCCTAGCTGCAGAGCGCGCGCGGAGTGATTTGGGAAATTTGTGAAAAATTGACTAAGTACCCATTTTTGTACTTTTGCTCTTTGGCTGTTTGGGGGTCTTCTACTCGTTTTCTCCTGGGTTGACGGCTCTGGGGCCATTGCTGGGAAGCTCTAATACCGGATAAAAGTGTTTTGGACCAAATCCCAGGCGGAAATTATTTTGTGTTTTTGATGACTTGCTTGCCTTTGAGGTGCTCTTAGGGGGGGTTCCGTCTGTTTGTGGGTGAGTTTCGGGGTCTGGGAGCACTGCTGCAACACTCTAATCTTGATTGCATTTGCTTTTCAGGAAATCCGTCGTGGCAACCCCGACTTATGGCCTAGCTACGCAGCGCGTTTGGACCGAAGGCCGAGAAATATTGCAAGTATGAGATTTTGCTTTTGGCCTGTTTGGGGGTGTTATGCTTCTTGGCCGGTGGGTTGGCGTGTCTTGGGGCATTCCTGGGAAGGTCTAATACCGGGTAGAAGTGGTTGGGACAAAATCCAGGCCGATTTTTTTGTGGCTATTTCTGACATTTTGCTCAATGTAGCGTTTTCGGGGGCCTGTTTGGGGGGCTTCCTGGTGTTTGTGGGTGAGTTTCGTGGTCTGGGAGCACTGCTGGGACACTCTAATCTTGATTGCATTTGCTTTTCAGGAAATCCGTCGTGGCAACCCCGACTTATGGCCTAGCTACGCAGCGCGTTTGGACCGAAGGCCGAGAAATATTGCAAGTATGAGATTTTGCTTTTGGCCTGTTTGGGGGTGTTATGCTTCTTGGCGGGTGGGTTGGCGGGTCTTGGGGCATTCCTGGGAAGGTCTAATACCGGGTAGAAGTGGTTGGGACAAAAATCCTCACGGAAAAGCCTTTTGGCACTTTTTGTAACTTAGGGTTCGTTAGGGTTAGCCCTAGCAGCAGGATTGCATGTGTTTCGGGGTGTTCTAGATTTTTGCAACTGAGTTCTGGGGTCTTAGAGCACTCGTGAGAATGTGTAATTTTGGTTGCAATTCATTTGAAGAAAATCCATGGTGGGAAAGGGGGGATTTGGCATAGTTAAAGAAAGCCTTTGCCACTATTCTTAACTTAGGGTTCGTTAGGGTTAGCAGTATTTCTATTGCATGTGTTTGAGTGGGGGGGATTTCGAGTCTTGGAGCGATGCTGGCTATGGCTAATTTTGCTTGGTTGCTTGCAAGTGGTTTGAATGCAATCCACGGTGGGTAAGGGGGAATTAGGAAGGGGGTACTTCGGCCTACTTTTACTTTCAAAGTAAGTTTTGTAACCAGTTTTCTGCTAGGCCTCGTTTTTTGAGATTTGATTGGGGGTCTTCTACATTTTTGCCACTGGCTTTAGTAAGGGTCTGGGTGGGAGCACTGCTAGGAAGATCTAATTTTGTTCTAAAACACAGTTTACAGTACACCTAGCTTGAGGGGAAAGATCCGCTACATTAATTTGCCCATACTTATTTATCCTTCAAAAGGTGACTCAGACAGAGTACGCACTTTCAAAAATATTGTACTGTCTACTAGGAAAATCAAATTGTGACTTTTTGCACTCCACAGCCTACATACCTTATATTTATTTATCAGTGGTGTTGTAATATTATATCACTTCCTGTTTTTCGTTGAATAATTACAGGCCGGGTTTCAGTCTCTGCAATGGGGAAAAAAGGATGGAGTCAGGCTTCACAGTAGCGAGTCACAATTCAGCATCAGGCAGGCAGTGGACAGGGTGTCTTCTGGTGACCAACATCGATGGACGAAGCGTCGGCTGCAATGGAGGAGTGCCGCTAATAAGAGGATTTTTTTTCTGCAGGCAACTTACTTACCACTTCCAACAGGACCACTACAACCACATAGATACAGTATCCCTTGCCTTTTTCTCTGACTGTGACTGCATTTCTTGGATCTCTCTCTGCTTCTAAATTGATCCCTTAACACATCACTTAGTCCACTCCACTATCACATCTGCACCACACATAGTCATTTGTAAGTGCTCCTACGTAATTCGCAAGTCGCAGCACGCCCCAGGCCGTAGAGGACTGGGATGGCCCCAATGATGAAGCATGTCACCAAGGGGCAACCCTGGTGAGTGAGGGGACACCTAGAAAAAAAGCAATTTCTCCTTTTCTATCTACTATACCTTCCAGACCAACCCCATTGAGTGTTGTTGTGAATGGATTTATAGTGACCAGCAAGGCTCTCGGGTATCTGGCTACAGAGACCTTATGTTGAATATCGTTATCAATAATTCCACACAGGCCCTGTACTGTCGCATTCTTTCTTCCACAGTTGTCGAATGTACTACTTACTTTTCACTGACATGCATGCAGTAGTGCATGCACTTTCAAAGATTGATGGATAGGTTTGTACCCAAAGAATTGTTTATGTTCAATTGTTTGTCTATGCTGTGCTTTTTTTTTTACAGGGTGTCTTCTGGTGACCAACATCGATGGACGAAGCGTCGGCTGCAATGGAGGAGTGCCGCTAATAGGAGGATTTTTTTTCTACAGGCAACTTACTTACCACTTCCAACAGGACCACTACAACCACATAGATACAGTATCCCTTGCCTTTTTCTCTGACTGTGACTGCATTTCTTGGATCTCTCTCTGCTTCTAAATTGATCCCTTAACACATCACTTAGTCCACTCCACTATCACATCTGCACCACACATAGTCATTTGTAAGTGCTCCTACGTAATTCGCAAGTCGCAGCACGCCCCAGGCCGTAGAGGACTGGGATGGCCCCAATGATGAAGCATGTCACCAAGGGGCTACCCTGGTGAGTGAGGGGACACCTAGAAAAAAAGCAATTTCTCCTTTTCTATCTACTATACCTTCCAGACCAACCCCATTGAGTGTTGTTGTGAATGGATTTATAGTGACCAGCAAGGCTCTCGGGTATCTGGCTACAGAGACCTTATGTTGAATATCGTTATCAATAATTCCACACAGGCCCTGTACTGTCGCATTCTTTCTTCCACAGTTGTCGAATGTACTACTTACTTTTCACTGACATGCATGCAGTAGTGCATG
Organism: Lissotriton vulgaris; assembly: GCF_964263255.1. Lineage (NCBI taxonomy): Eukaryota > Metazoa > Chordata > Amphibia > Caudata > Salamandridae > Lissotriton > Lissotriton vulgaris. The sequence goes on from NC_141697.1 coordinate 173,291,335, forward strand.
CACTTTCAAAGATTGATGGATAGGTTTGTACCCAAAGAATTGTTTATGTTCAATTGTTTGTCTATGCTGTGCTTTTTTTTACAGGGTGTCTTCTGGTGACCAACATCGATGGACGAAGCGTCGGCTGCAATGGAGGAGTGCCGCTAATAGGAGGATTTTTTTTCTGCAGGCAACTTACTTACCACTTCCAACAGGACCACTACAACCACATAGATACAGTATCCCTTGCCTTTTTCTCTGACTGTGACTGCATTTCTTGGATCTCTCTCTGCTTCTAAATTGATCCCTTAACACATCACTTAGTCCACTCCACTATCACATCTGCACCACACATAGTCATTTGTAAGTGCTCCTACGTAATTCGCAAGTCGCAGCACGCCCCAGGCCGTAGAGGACTGGGATGGCCCCAATGATGAAGCATGTCACCAAGGGGCAACCCTGGTGAGTGAGGGGACACCTAGAAAAAAAGCAATTTCTCCTTTTCTATCTACTATACCTTCCAGACCAACCCCACTGAGTGTTGTTGTGAATAGATTTATAGTGACCAGCAAGGCTCTCGGGTATCTGGCTACAGAGACCTTATGTTGAATATCGTTATCAATAATTCCACACAGGCCCTGTACTGTCGCATTCTTTCTTCCACAGTTGTCGAAAGTACTACTTACTTTTCACTGACATGCATGCAGTAGTGCATGCACTTTCAAAGATTGATGGATAGGTTTGTACCCAAAGATTTGTTTATGTTCACAATTGTTTGTCTATGCTGTGCTATTTTTTCTTGTCTCCCAAAACCTTTCCCAAAAACCCCCGTACCCATCCATTTTTCAAACCCTAACCCTCTTCCCCCGGGCTGTGTGGTTTTGATTGATGTGTGACTAAATTACAGCAATAAATCCACACACTTGCTGGGGAGGATAAGGTGATAGCAACAGGCTGGTGAAGAAATCTGAGGATATATTCTTACTCTGCTTGACAAAGAACCATTGCTAATGTGAAAGAACTTCAACCGAATTAGTAGTTATACTTTACCATTTGTTAGGCTACAATGTGGCACTGTTCTAGTGTACTTCTGTCACCTGCTATATTCTCAGTTCTACCGTTGAATTGCTCAGGAGGACAAACCAGATTTAATTTTCTTTTTTTTCATAGGCATGCAACTGCCACTGTGTCACACCACTAGTACCACCGCTATGAGGAAATTTTATCCGACCAAGATTGCCAACCTTATTCGCTGTTTCCCGTGGAGCCAGCCCTGGGTCTAGCCCTACTTTCAAACACAAATTACAGGTAAGATAAGCGTTTGGTGGTTTGGGGGTATAATGGAGTATTAGTAGGAGAGACGAGAGACTGAAGGTAGTACTACTAAAGTCCTAGGACTCTTGGATTCACTTCACTTAGTCTGTGAGAGGCACTTAGTGTTGAAAATATTTGGGCATTTACACTTAAAGGAAGAAAATGGAACTAAACTTTCAGGAAAACAAAGTCACTGTTAAACCCCCACCCACCAGGCAAGCAGTAAGAAACGGGTATGCTCAGATAAAGTTTGAAAAAGTATATTTATATCCCTAACAAAATAATCTCCCGCAAGACCCTCCCTAACCCCAACGATTGTCCTTCAAAAGTCCCCAAAAACCCAACTCCCAATTCCCACCCCCCAAAAGTCTCTAAAAAAGGGGCAAGGGACACTATGGGTGGATGCTGTCAACTTTTTGGGCCAGGGCATCATGCTCCTGGCGGAGCAAGGCGTGCTCTACGCGGAGCCCCTCCAACTCCTTTGAAAAGTGGTGGAGCTCCTGCTGGAGGCGGGACACCATCAGGGTACTGCGGCGCAGGCGTGCCTTCAATGCCTTGTAGGTGCAACGGCTGTGAGAGGAAGCTGTTGTCCTTGCTACTCGGCGGTGGCGTTTGGCTTTGGCAGCCCGGCTCAGTCTGGGTGGACCACTGTGCTGGGTGGCACTGGCAGCCCGTGGGGGAACGGAGGCCGATGCAGACGACGTAGTTGTTGTGGTCGACTGCACACTTTCTTCGTCCTCCAGGGCCACCAGCCGCCGATATTCGGCCACAGTGGCATCGATCCTCCGTTGCCGGGCCGCTCTAGCCAGCTCCTTCCTCCTTGTTCGTTTGGAAGGAGAACCTATATGAAGAAAGAAAGACATAGTCTGTAACCAATGCTCTTTAAGATTAACTCAATCATTCAGCAGAAATTTGTGTTGCACTACAACTAGCAACTTGCAAGTGCATTACATAACTATTGAGGCCAGTATCTATCTAACCTCACACTTCTTCATCCTTGCTCTAACATTAGTGGGAGTTTAAGGAACAAATTCTACGAGCACTATGGACTTCCATTGGAGTCGACTATGAAAGTACACCAGTCTTATTCTTCTTCTTGTCTCTTGTTTAGGAAAATTGGTACGTTATCTTCTGCAAGCCGGCATAATGCCAGCGCAGTAAACTTGCACCCGAGAAAAAGAGACGCACGCCATGAGGAGTGACCTAGACTTGCGTTGCGTTACTGTACCCGTCCAGTACATGCAGGTGGTGAAGCTCTTACTTTTCTATTACGGGTGGCACTGAGAATACTCTGTTACAACTCAAGGGCTACTGCTTAATTAATTTAACTTTCACCCTACAGTGGAAATGAGTACTAGAAATGGAAAATTGAAGAAGATAAATAATCTGATTATCTATCACTTCAGATGGGATGTTTTTGCTTATATATGGGATGACTTTAGGTGCTTTGCTTTTTATTGAGTGACCAGTGATACATCCACACATGAATGACTGAGTACTACTAAACTTATTAAGAGAGGTAGGGAGTGGCCACCGTAATAACCGGATCTATGCTGTGCTTGCAATACAAACTACTGCTACTATTGATGGTAGTATTTGGACAAAATTAAAACTTCTTTTCCTTGCCTTTCCTACACTGGAACGGACGTGCGGGTGCAGTGTTACATGCTCTTCAAAGTTACACTTAGTTCATCCACTGACCGTCTACTCTCTCTAGATCATGGGTACTCACAAACTTTCTCTCAGGGGCTAAATTTACAGAGTAGTTTGTGGCCGAGGGCCGCACTGGTGGGGGCGGAGTCAGAGGAGGCGGGGCTAAAGCAAAACGATAACTTGTGACCATGAGGTTGCACACAGGTCCCTGCAGCAGATGCCCTCATCCACTGAGCCACCAGACCCAGCATTTACATACATCTCTCTCCCTCCTGCTCTCCCTCCTGCCCTCCCTCTCCATCTCTCTCTCCCTCCTGCCCTCCCTCTCCCTCCACCTCTGTCATCTCACTGTGTGTGTGTCTATCTGTGTCAGCCTTCAGCCCGGGTTGAGACCGCTTCCTCAACGCGCACACACAGACAACAACACCAAAGTACTTAACAGGTCTTTAAAAGACCATTAACATATTATTGAGGCTTTGTTTGTTGTAGCGCCCCTGCTTCTCCACCCTGACAATCACTGCTTGCCCGGCCCCACAGAGCAGAGGCTTTGTTCTATTTCACCTCTTTGTGGCCTTGCATCTCCACTCTGCTCTGTGGGGGCCGGGGGAGCAGTAATTGTCAGAGTGGGGATGCAGGGGCGCTAACAGGTGAAATACAAAAAAGCCTCTGCTCTGTGGGGGCCGGGGGAGCAGTGATTGTCTGCAAGGTCTGCGCACCGCCAAGGAAGGCTTGCCGGGCCACCACCGGCCCGCGGGCCTTACTATGAGTACCCCTGCTCTAGATACACATATGCTATCTAAGAGTCAGATAGTAGCATGATCCAGGTATATGGACACATACAGTTTCTGTGTCACCCACCCAGGCTGTTGTCCTTCCACCCATCATTGCTTCATCATTCACCCAGCCATGCATCTCATATTCTTGCCTTCCCAGCTAGTCTTCAATCTCAATAAGTAAGGAATATATAAGAGCTTACCTCTGGCCGCCACCACCACCGTCTCAACTCTCACAGCCGCCGCCTCCTCCCCTGAAGAATCGCCCTCCGCCTCCGTGTCGAGCACCACCACCTCCACACTGGCCCCGCCACCAGATGTTCCACCTACAAAGTACATTTAAGAATGTTAGAATAAAGCACTCACTAGTCTTTGGTCTAGGAATGAAGACATGTGAAAACAATGTAATTTGTGACTGTCTACTTTAAAGTTAAAAAAAATGTCCCTTTTTCCAGGGAAGGTTGTCTTGCTGCACTTTTTGGCACAACTGATGAAGGCTGTTTTTTTAACACGCACCATTTTTCTCCACACAGACAGAAGATGGACTTCTAACAACAAGATCAAGTTGAAACCAGGTGAGAGCTCGGCTCGACCACAAGAAATGTCTTCAATTAATCGTCAGCACTAACCACTTTTCCATTATCAGTTAAACGTTTAGTTTTATTATGACTTCATTTTAATAAATGTGTTTACTTTTAATAAAGCTTTTAAACTTAAATACAATCTGTGTTTTTTGGTCCAGACTAGAGTGACTGAGCGAAAGGTTTTGCAATTTTTGCAAGCATGAGTCCAGATAGAACACTTCAAAAGACATTATGGACAATCCCAGAGGACTGCACTAAGTTGATAGAGCTATTGCTGACTAGAATCATGGGAGTTTCGCCAACCGTGCAATCTTAGTTAGCTACACAGACAGACTAATAAGAATAATCTAGTAATACCACAGGGAGTCATAGTAGAGGCAGGATAAGAATTTAGATACAGTCTACAAGAAGATCAAAGACAATTTTGAAAAAAGTCAAATGAGGAACGCTAGGAAAAATAGGTACTAGTCTAAAATGAAAACTTACTGGGGCCAGCAGAGGAGCCCTCGCCTGCCCGATCCTGGCCCTGTTGAACAGCATCCGCCGCCTGCTGCTCCTGTGTCCTCCTCTCGCCCCTGGGGGGAGCTGACGTACAACATGAAAGAAAGAACAGAAAACATGGATGATTGTTGCTTGTCAATGTCAACCAAATCAAACATTTCAAAAGAACAATAACAAAATATTTCCGCGAAATTATATTGATTAGGGTTAGTTTTCATTTATTTGCGGACCTGTGACTTCGAAAGTCACGTAACTCACTAAACAAAGTACTGAAACGTTCACCTAGGACTGGCAGGCAGCAGTCCGCAGGCAAGACGCAAAGTGACAGACAAACTCCATTGTGATTTCAGTCAGATCAGTGACAACACTAACAGTTGCCTGCTACATTACCAGTCATTTAAATAGTCAAACTATCAATCCACCGCCACTATTTTTCTTATTGTCAGGGGTACAAAGGAAGGGGCAGATTTAAGCCCCTTGCGGCTCTTTTGCGCTGTTCTTGCGTGACTTTTGTGACGCGGCAGCTAAACAAAAAAGGGCGCCATGGTGCGGCGTATAATATTATAACAACGTGACGCATTTGGGAGATGCATCCCGTCATAAAGCCCTGCGCCATCAGGGGGCGTTCCGGCGCAAGGGAGGGCATTCCTGCGCTGGAACACATCCTAAAAGTGGCTGAGGGAAATCTACAAAATTTCAATCAGTCACCTTTAGGACAATGATGCGTCACACAAACCCTGCACCTGCTTGAAGCAGACGTACGGCTTGACCCAGCATTGGGGAGATAGGGTACCCCAGAGCATTGCTGGAGCTGCGCCATCGTTGCGACGCAACTCCAGCAGTAAAGCTTCGGTGACGTTTTGGGCCCATGGTGCGCCGCATTGCAAATACGGCGCACCATGTTTGGTGGTGGTAGCGGGCCGCACAATTAATGGCGCATCCCTGCTACTTTGCAGGGATGCGACGGTAATTGCAATTCTGCCCCTTAGGGGCATACTTACTTACGCGTTCTGGCGCATCTCTAGAGATGCGCCAGATCAAATGCGTCACGCAAAACTACCCTTGCGACACGGCAGATGCGCCTCATTTACAATGCGGCGCGCCCTGGCGCAAGGGTAGGCACTTGCGTGACGCATCTCGTCACGTAAGAGCGGCGCATCACTGGAGTCACGTCGCCAACGCAATGCAACTCCAGTAATGCTCAGGGCCACCCAATACTTAACATGCTGTGTCAGTCCTTTCGCCTGCTTCGAGCAGACATAAGGAATTGAATTGACGTAAAAGCGTCGCAGAAGTGCCTGCGTTAAATCTTGTAGATTTAACGCAGGCAATTTTGCGAGGCGCACAGCCGCCGGACCGCCCACCCTGCGTACTAGGAACGCACCCATTGTGGTGCAGGCCCATGGCTTTATAACGTGACGCATCTCCCTAGATGCGTCATGCTGTAAATGACTCGCAGGGGTGCGGCACGTTTACGCCGCTGTTGCGTCACGCAAGGCAACGTAAACGTGGCGCAAGGGGCTTGTAAATGTAATCTGCCCCCTAGTGTCTAGCATTGCGCAGTTCTGTAAAGTACACTCATACATAATAGTTACTCAGGCCAATGAGACCACGAAATAGAAAACAAATAAGCATAGTAGCAACGCCACTGAGAAGGAGAGCAGTGCACCTGAAATGCACAGAAGATTTTGAAATATAATTTAACTACAATGTAATCGTCATCAGCGGCATTATTGGCTTGCTCCATGTAAAAAACAAATATTTGCAATACAACAACACAGAGCAGGAGAAAACATCATAGTAGTGAGTGATTAAATGGCTACTACTACTCACCAAGCCCGGGGATCTCCAAGCCGAGCTGGTCCAGCAGGTCGCACTCGCGGTCCAGGAGGTCCGTCCAGCGATGGGTGACCTGGCTGTAGGTGCGCTGGACCCCGTAGAGGTGGGATATGGCCCAGCACACCTCCCACCGCTTCCGGCGCTCCCGCATGTTGTAGCCGCCGGCCGCGATCCTGCTGCCTCCCGCGATGGTCCTGGGCAGGCGGCGCTGGACGAAGTAGACCAGCGCGCCCACTTCCTCCGGGCTGAATATCTCCCGTCGCGTCACCTGCTCCCCCCTCAATCTCCCGCATGCTGTCCTGGCACTGGGTCCAGCACTACTCCCCGCCGCCGCTGCGGCCCTCAAGTGCCTGGGCAGCTTCACGGCGCCTGGCTTGACCATGGTCTGGGCAGGTAAGGTAGGAAGAAGTAGAAAATTAAGAAAGAATAGGATAGGGAAGAAGAAAAGAAAAGAGTTTAAAAAAGTAGTTTAAAAGTAAAGAAAAATAGCAGAAAAGACAAAAATATACAGCTAGGAAAAGAGAGGGATAGATAAGAAGCAAAATCGTAAAAAAAAACCTGAAAACAAGCAAAGGATGGCAAAGATACCAAGAGGATTAAACACCATGCCCAGACACAGGAAATGAATGAAAAACAAGATGGCCGGCGCCCGTTCACGAGCGCGAAAGTAAGTTCGCGCGAGATGTTCCTCGCGATCTCGTGCGAACCTCTAGATTTCCCGCGCGATCTCGTGCGAACCTCTACTCGCAATGCGCTTACTGCGCGAGATTATACATAGCGGGCGGAAACGGAAATACGTCACGCAAACAAAATGGCCGCGCCCGTACTCGACCTTGGGGTAAATTCGCGTGTTGCGCTGCAAGCGGCTCGCGAATACTGCAAAAAAACTCGCGAAACAACAAGCCGCAAAAAAATAAAATGCTCATTCGCACGAATTGGCGGCTTCCGCGGTCGGTTTCGCACGACGCCGCGCCCCGCGAATAGCGCGAAAAAACCGAAAAACGATTTTAGCAAAAGCAAAAGCAATGAGCAGGTGCAAAAGGTCAACCTCATGATTTGTAACGATTCTCTGTAGTGCTTCCTGAGGGGGCCCTCCAGAAGTCGGTTGCCTGCTTGCAACTATTGTGTGACCCTGCTCTGACCTTAACTGTATGCCACAAAGGTCCTGATTTACAGCTAAAGGAGCAGACAAGCAGGTGCCAGGCTGGAACTTGAAATTCTTTCAGTGACACATTAATTAGCCCCTAATTCATTATTGTCAGTTGGGGCAGGGCAGGTGTTGTTAATAAACTAACCCCAAATTAATTCATGTCAGTTCAAGCAGGGCAGGTGGGCTTGCTTTCCCCCCCCATCTTCTACAGTGATGATGAACCAGAGGGTGGCATTGATGTAACAGAGGGTGGCATGGGTCAAAGAGAGGGTGCCAGTGGTGAAACAGAGGGTGCTGGGAGGCTGTGATGATGAACCAGACGTAGAAACAACATAGTCGCGACCGTTGCGAGCCGACAAGTAAGTTCGCAATTGCAACTAGTACCAAATCCTCGCGAACTGGCAGAAACACTTGCGAACACAAAAAAAAAAATCCGCAAATTTGCGAGAATTCGCGGATTTTGCGGATTGCGAATTCGCAAATCCGCAAAATTCGCAAACGCGAGATTCGCAAAATTCGCCCATGCTTACCTGATTGTCACAAACAGGTCCTGGTGAAGAGACGCCATAAAGTTTACTAGAGATACATCAATCCCAATATCTAAGAGGATTACCCAGAGCTTAGCTCTGTTCACCAAGTCGAAAGCTGAGGAGAGGTCCATGAACAGCAAAAAAAGCGACCCCTCCCTGGCTACCGTGTATTTGGCGATTAACAGATGTAAATTAGAGCACTGATCCAGGGTACCCCTCTTGGCTCTGAAGCTGTAGTGAATGTTCGACAGTCCCCCACCTCTCTCGATGTTGTCCCTTAACTTAAATAATAAAACTCTGCCTAGTATCTTAATTGCAGAGTCTAAAAGAGAGATGGGTCTATAGCAACCCGGATCATTACGCTGCCTTTTTTAAAGATTGGCACAATTATTGATGTAGCCCAAGTAGAAGGGAAGGTATTCCTATTTTCTGCCCTAAAAACATTAGTGAGACCCCCGGCCCAAAGCTTTGGGGAAAGTCTATAGAGATCGGCCGGGACACCATCAGGTCCCGGTGCCTTGTTCTTGGATGTCTCCATAATGGCTCTCTCCACTTCACCCTGGGTAAAAATAAGGGAAGCAGACCCGGGTACTACCCATGGGCCTCCTTGAACTGCAGAATCTATATCCCCATACACGTGCCTAAAGTGCTGCACCCAAGTGCCGTCAGGGATGACGCAGTCCATGTCATTATTATCTGAGTCAGAGAAGAAAGGCTGGTTTATTATGGCCCAAAACTGGGAACTGTCACACAGTACTTTGACAGAAAGTAGTTTTTCCCAAGCTGCATTTTTTAGGATGATCTTTCTCCTATTTATTGTTGACTTATACTCCTTCCTTAACATAGCTACAGCTGTCTTGTCTCTCGGGGTGGATTTAAGTGCTTGCAATAACGCCTTATGGGCTCTTGAGCAATTAGAATCAAACCATGTATGTTTTTAATACCCCCTGAGCCTGACTTGACAGTAAGTGCCTTGGAAATTTGTATGCATATAGCTTTAATGGCACCCATGATCTCATTGTTTGTAGCCTTCGAGTCCTGACAAATCAACATATACCCTCAATATTCGGGAGTAGTTCCTCCAAAAACTTTTCGGGAACCACCTTCGCCCATTTCAGCCTTCTCCCTTGATCCATGGGGCTTAAGGCCGGGCCAGGTTGAACTTCAAGTGGCTTAACTCCCAAGGGCCCTCCCCAATATAACTCGAGCAATACAGGATTGTGGTCACTATATATCGATACAATTGTTTTGTAAGACGCAACCCTGTGTAAAATGCCTGAGGTCAGGAAGATGTAGTCTATTACAGACCCGGGGTCAGCGCCTTTATAAGTAGCCATTAAAATTGGCCAACATTTCTTCAAGAGCCTCCCCTGCCTTAGTATGCTCAAAGTGGGGAACCATTGAGCATACTGGGCCCTCAGGCCCCCATATTGCACATATTATTACATAGATGAACATTAAAATCACCCATTAAAATGAGCTCAAACGAAGTATGAGTGTTTTGACTAGCCGTTATTAAAAAAAATTCCAGGGCATCCATATGCTCGTTACCATTTTCCCTGGTCCTAGAATTAGAAAACTTAATTAGAATAATTTTGTGACAAGGGGAAACCTTCCATTCCACAATGAGGAGATTTGGAGAGCAGGATTTAACCATGTGAAGGGTGCCCTTAAGTTTTAATGAAAAAAGGGTTATAAGGCCACCCGTGGCCCTGCCGGCAGGACTTGAAGTGGCCTGGGCAATAAAACTGGTAAAACCATCCAACCAGAAACTAGGGGAGGTGTCCCACGATTCCTGAATCGCTATAATGTTGTGACTGCCAACAAAGTCAACCCAGGCTGCATCTGCCCTCTTTGCTCTGGTCCCAGCTACATTCCAGCTGATAATTTTACAAACAGCTGGTACATTGATAATGGGAGCCCTAGTGGTTCACTTTCTACACTCTCTACACCATAGTTTCAATATTTTTCTTTAAATCTAACGGTAAATACACAACTCTTCCTTTTAATCCTCTTTGTGAATCTGAAGAAGGCAATTTACCTGTTTTAGGCTCCATACGAACAATAGCCTGAAATGGGGGGCACACATTGAATGAGAATAGACTCATACGTGTTTAAATCTATCAGTTCTGGAGTAATAGCAACCAACTCTAGATTATTATGAACAGCTCTAGCGGGCATTTTATTCTCATCTAATTTGTTATAACAATATTTACAAAATACGCTGATCAGAACCCAAATCAAAACAATTCTCTACCAACAAATAAGTTGCAAATTCTTTCCACTTATCATTATTTTCTTTTTCACTTTTTAAATATAAATCAACATTCCTGGTCTGATTTTTGTAGTGAGTTCGGCGACAAAAAATACAAGAAAAATGTGGCCTTTCACCTGAAATCACCATAAACCTTGCAATTTAATTTTTAACATTTTTGTACAACTATGTTCAACATTCCCTACAACATTTTTTTCTATTAATGTCTGAGTTTCTTCACTGTCTTCTTCAGGACCAAAGTAACAAAGCTCAATATAATCACAAACCTTTTTCACATCTGATACTGACCCTCGCAAAAGAGCACTGTTCAACTCATTTAACTTTAGTGCTGGACTTTTTGAATAATTCAATCTTCTCACTAACTTCCGCATTGGAGTATGATGTACTGCGAACATCCTAGAAAGACAAGCCAGAGAAGGACCTTGCAAACCAGTATGTTTTCTCACTCTGCAAGGGTCTAGTTCTTGCAACTCCTTCATCTTTTGTTTAACACTTTTTTTACAATATGCTTGTAAGAAATTGCGTAATTTATCAATAGATTCTTGTCGTACACTACAAATACTACTACAATCCCAAGTGAACACTGGGGCTTTAGGACGTCTGCCTAGAACTTCATCAGCTATCACTTCTTCTGCATTTCTAGGAACCATTTGATCTTTCTCAATTGGACAACCATTTCTAACCTTATAAGCTCTACCACTGGTGTCAACTGCATGCAACAAATCATTGCTCTTTAAATGACTCTCTTCATTAAAAAAGGCTCAGAACTTGAAGTGTGTTTCCATTCCCCTAAGAAAATATCAAAAAAATTACTTCTGTTAAATACTCTTTTCCTCTTACTTTTGGCCTTCATTAAATGGATTGGTTTATCTATTGATCAAATTCTCTTTAATACTGAAATGAATAGTTTCCTCTTTACTTCAAAAGCCTTTTCAACAATGGATTTGATATGCTTCTTCTTTTGATAAAATAGTGTTCTCGTTCTACATTTCTTTGTATGTTTCAGTAAATTATTGACTACTCTGTTGTAAAATATTTTTTTGCGCATTTCTTTATATTGATTTTCTCTTCTATTACTATAAGTTGTATCCTTTGTATGTACATTGCCTTTTTTTCCTTTCCTATTCTTTGCACTTTTTTTTGCGTTTGGAACATTTTCACTGCTTTGCACATTTCCATTTTTTTTCTGAATCTAGTAATATTTTTTATGAAGTCATTTGTGATCGTACAAGAAATGTTTCTATTTTTAGACACATTATGTTGGTCTTCCAATACTTGTGGTTGAGTTTTTTTCAAGTAAGTATCCTTCTTCTGAGCTTTTCTTCTTCTTTTTTCCTCCGGCATGATATATTTTTTTTAATGATGACAAACAGTATCTGTAAAAAGTAATTATAAATAAGTATTTATTAATAACTTTAAAATTATACTTTTTTATAAATATACAAACACATTCGATATACATTCTAACTAAGAAACGTTAGGCCTGAAGCACAACTGTGAAGTTGGTAACAGCAGTACATACATAGTACATACCAGTTTGAAGAACTCCATAACACTAAAACCTGAAACACTTTATGAGTACATGCATATCAAGTAAATGATCACAATACTATAAGGGGAGACACTGAGTGAATTCATAATTGGTTCACTTTTACTTTAGTAAATAGATTACTACATGGTACATAAACAGTCACTATCATTTAGCAACAGTACAGATTTAGAGTTTAGAGTCCTGCAGTGGTTTTAGTGTAGTGTAGGGGTTCATTGTGGAGTACTGTTCTAGGATAGTGCAGTGGTGTTTGAGAATTGTAGTAGGTTGTGCTGGGGTAGTGTTTTAGCGTTTAGGTTAGTGCAGTGGTGAATGGGTAGTGTAGGGGATCATGCTGGGGGTAGATTTAAGGATTAGGGTTGTGCAGTGGTGTTTATGTAGTGTAGGGGATAGTGCTCTTTTAGGATAGTACAGTGCTGTTTGGTCACTGTAAGGGGTGGTACTAGGGTAAGTTTAACATTTAGGGTAGTGCAATGGTATTTTGGTAGTGTAGGAGGCTGTATCTAGTACAGTTTTTTACAGTTTAGGGTAGTGCAGTGGTGTTTCAGTAGTGTACAGGGTCATGCTGGAGGTAGATTTAGAGTTTAGGGTAGTGCAGTGGTGTTTGTGTAGTGTAGGAGGTTGTGCTGGGGTAGATTTAAGGTTTAGGGTAGTGCTATGGTGTTTGAGTAGTGTGGGCGGTCGTGCTGGAGTAGTGTTTTTAGGGTTTAGGGTACTGCAGTAGTGAATGGGTAGTGTAGGTGATCGTGCTGGAGTTAGATTAAGGGTTTAGGGTAGTGCACTGGTTTTTGTGTAGCGTAGGAAATCATGCTAGGGATAGTGTCACTGCAAGAGTATATGTATTTATATGTCTGCAAATACATAAACCAACCAAATCATTGTCTCTCAATTTTCCCAAATGGACACAGACTCACAGTGTGATTCTAGACAAATAACCATATTTCTTATAAACGGAGTAGTAGGGTAGTATAGTGGTGTTTGGGTAGTCTAAGGGGTCGTGCTGGGGTAGGTGTAAGGTTAAGGATAGTGCAATGGTGTTTGAGTAGTGTAGGAGGTTGTACTGGGATAGTGTTCTAAAGTAGTACAGTGGTATTTGGGGAGTGTAAGAGGTCATGCTGTGATATATTTAATGTTTAGGGTAGTGGAATGGTGTTTGGGTGGTGTAGGGGTTTGAGCTGGGGTAGTGTTCTAAGGTAGTGCAGTGGTGTTTATGTAGTTTACTGGGTCATGCTAGGGATAGTGTTTTAGAGTTTAAGGTACTGCAGTTGTGTTTGTATAATGTAGGGAGTTGTGCTGGGGTAGTGTTCTAAGAAAGTACAGTGGTGTTTGGGTACTGTAGGAGGTCGTGCTGGGGTAGATTTAATGTTTAAAGTAGTGCAATGGTGTTTGGGTAGTGTAGGGGGTCATGCTGGGATAGTGTTCTAAGGTAGTGTTGTGGTGTTTATATAGTGTACAGGCTCATGCTATTCTGTAGTATAGGGGGTTGTGCTGGGGTTGGGTTCTAGGAAAGTACAGTGGTGTTTGGGTAGTGTAGAAGGTCGTGCTGGGGTAGTGTTTTAGGGTTTAGGGTAGTAAAGTGGTGAATGGGTAGTGTAGGTGGTCGTGCTGGAGGTAGATTAAGGGTTTACGGTAGTGCAGTGGTGTTTGTGTAGTGTAGGAAATCGTACTGCGGGTAGTGTCACTGCAAGAGTACATGTACTTATTTGTCTGCAAACACATCAAGCATCCATTCCATATATTTCAGAACTGCATTTTACTATAAAAGCTAAACTCATTTTGGAAACACATAAACACTGTTTGTTTGTTTAAACTTTATTGTTTAGTTAATTAAAACCATAACATATTTCCTTTGCACTTGTGACACAATATTAAAATGTAAGGGCCATATGTATGAACATATCTTCCCATTGACACAGAATGGGTAAAACCCTTTGATACATCTAGCCCTAAGTTAGTTAAAATACATCTTCAAAGTTTGCATCTAGATAAAATTCAAATACTCATTTTAAAAGGACAAAGAAAATGAAGTTTAGAAAATCGCAGTACAGTTTTTAGAAGTATTAATTAATTATCAAGCGTTTTTCAAAGGCAAGCAGAAACTTTACAATCTTACAGTTGATTTGTGTGTCCGTAGAGTCCAAGCAGCCTCTAATAGCTGACCACTTAATCAGAAAATGATTCTTTAAAAGAAGCATTCGCTCCTGTTTCAACTTTGTACAATGACAAATAATGTGAATTATATCCTCTTTGGTATAATCACAGAGCCGACAGGCAACGGATCCCAGATGTTTCCAGGCTGGTGCGTTGGGTATTTTCCGAATCTTAGAGCCATCAGCCTTTTTTTGGTAAAAACGGAGTATGTAGAATCCAAGTAGAGCGCCGGAGTAAGTAGTTTGTAGCTGTTCATTACAACCCAAGAGTGGGAGCGATGGGAGAAGATTTCCTTATCAATGAGTAGAGAATGTAATTTGGCAGCTTTGTTTATTGCCTGTTTAAATGAATTAAATGGCAAATTTGTATCCCATAGCTGGGCGGTACATGTTAATTCCAATGCTTTGGTCAGGAATTTGTTTGCCTCTGATCTGTTTCCCGTTTCGACTTCTTGCCACAAAAATGTGTTTAAGTTATTGTCAGTGGCATTCATTTTGATACGGTACCAAGTTTTAATGCATGTGTATAGTCTTCCCACTGACTCGTTCATGAGACCAAATTCGAGGCGCATTTGGGCTGGTGAAGCAGTGCGGGGAAGTTGAAAAATGTTCTTATAAATTTTGGTAATCAAGTTATTTAACAAGGCACCATCTTTACCGTGCATTGCTGCACTTGCGTATGTTAAGGTTGGAAGGGCTTTAATAGCAATTACCGTTAGTAGTGGTTTGAACAAGGGGCTCTCTAGTTTTTTAATACAGGGAGCTAAATGCAAAGATCAAGGCTCCAGTTTGTTGTGTAAGGTACTATTTCTGGGCTTTTAGAATCATCTTATCGTCAATATAATATCCCAGATATTTATAACTTGAGACCCTTTCAAGCCTTTTACCTTCTAAGAAGATATTGTAATCTATTGAGCGTCAATTGGAAATTAGCATTATTTTGGTTTTAGATAAGTTCAAAGTCAGTTTGTTAGCGGACAAGAAAAGCGAAAGTTCTGTTAATAGTCTAGTAATACCGATTTTTGTTAGGCTCATAAGTACAATGTCATCCGCATATGCAAGATGTGAGAGTTGCAGGTTACCTAGTCTCGGGGAGTGAGCATTGCAGGTGTTTAGTTTGCTGGAAAGGTCCGAAAGAAATAGGTTGAACAAGTGAGGCACCAGGACGCATCTTTGTTTTAATTCGGTTCCTGTGGACACTTTTCTTGACAGTCACGTACCATCGCCTAGTTTTACTTGTGTCCATGTGTCGGTATAGAATAGCAACAGGCCCCTTAGTAAGCTCTCAGGTATGTCCCATGATCTTAATTTAGCCCATAGTAGATCCCGATCCACACTATCGAATGCGGCTTGCAGATCAATAAAACATAAGTTCAGCTCCTGTTTGTTGCGCTGGCATTTATCAGCTATCAGGTTTATTGATAGATCATTTGAAATAGTTCCGATGCCGGCTCTGAACCCCGTTTGATTGAGTGGAATCAGATCTCTGTTGCCTGACCAGGTAACCAGATCTATTAATAAAAGAGATGCAAAGTATTTTGCTTCCACATCCTGCAGTGTTATTAGTCTGTAGTTAAGTGGGTTGGTTCTGTCACCACCTTTGTATATAGGCGTTATTATGGAACCAGCTTTTAGGTACTTGACTGAATGTTTGAACGTCAGCAAAGAGGTTCTAAAAAAAAAGGCTCCAGTTATCAGGTGCATGTTTATATACCGCTTGAGGAATGCCGTTTGGCCCCGGGGCCCCGTTACTCTTGCCCTTACTAATTACTTTTGTAATCTCCTCCGTAGAATAGGTTCCCAGTGATATGTTCGAAGTTGATGCTTTGCTTCGATTCATTGGTGACTGTTGTGTACTATTTTCCGCCTCACTTGTCCTTTTATTATGATGTTGCACGTAGGGTTGATTCCCTGAGATTTTTAATATATTTCCTTTAAATTTTAGCTGGAGGAAAGTAACCCATTCATTTTCCTGCACATTTGATGTAAGAATGTTCAGCGGTCTGGTTAGTTGATTCATGATTTTCCAGAATGTGATTGTGTTTGAGGTTTTAGCACTATGGAGCAACTTGGTCCAGAATTTTTCCTTCGTAACTTTTTTGTGCTCCCAGACATTCTTTTTATAGCGCTTCCGTAGGGCCAAGAAAGCATCCATTTGACACGAGTCTTTATTATACGTTTGCAACTTTTAATGTGTTTTTCTCAGTTCCTTTCTTAAGTCTCTCAAATCTTTCGGCAATGTGTTGTTTAAGTTCGTTCCTTTGACCTTCGTGGCTGCAGATTTAATTTTCAGTTTTAGACTCTCTAAGAAGAGAGACCATGCTTCTATGGCATTCTTTGGGATATCACCTAAGTTGTTCATCGTGTCCACTATTGTCGAGAACCATTCAAATTTGTTTGAATTACACCAGTTTAGTCGTTTTTGGTTAGATGAACTTAGTTTGCCTTCAAGAATATATGAAGGCTGAAATCTTTCTACGTGCAGATTGAATTTAATGTGTTGCTTTGTGTGATCGCTCATAGGCGAGTATTCAATATAAAAACTGTTTAGTAAAAATAATGAAAGACTTGCAATTGTATAATCCAAAGTTGATTGGGAATGCGGACCGTAGAAAGTTTTTTTGAGAGGTCGATCCTCGTTGGTCCTGCCATTCAGGACACGCATACCTAGATATTCTAACTCTGTAACCAATTGTATTCCTATTTGGTCGATTCTAGTCCTGGCCCCTCCTTGATGTGTTCTGGAACACTCCAGTGCGTGTTATCCGGTGTTAGGATTTCATCCTCCTTCAGGGACTGTATCAGATTGGAATTAAAATCACCAGTTATTATAACATTCCACGCTGGCTCAGTACTACGAAGGTCAGTTACTACCTCGCATAATAACGTATTTTTTATATTTTTCACTCGAATTTTTGGTTGCGTGTAGTAATTGATCAGAATAGTTGATTATTTGAATACTAGGGTCTGGAGATTAAAGTTGCTCTGAGTTAATTTGTAGAGCAGATGATATGTAATCTGAGAGGCCGCCGATCGCTTTACCATAGGTTTTACATTTCTCTGCGGCTACCGAATGGTGTGTAAAGCCTGCCAGTGCAATTTCTTCTTGCGGCCAAGTCTCTTGTAAATCGATTATATTGCAATCCGCCCATTCGTCTAGGGCTATTCCCTCCTCCAACGGTTTTCTCGCTCCAGCGATATTCCATGATACAATACGTATGCCTTTTTTGTCAATTTGCTTCATAGTATCTTTATTTGGTCAATTTTTCCGCTTCGCATTTCACAAACTGGGAAGCCATTTCCAATCCTCTGTGGGAGATCTAATTTCTCCCCCTCTTTCTTCATCCTTCTCTTCCTGGGAGAAGGCTTCTTTGCTTCTACCTTGGGCGTTGTGTAGAATTGAGTAAACAGGCTTTTGGAGTGTCACTTTGGCCGATTTCTTGATAAATTGCGGGCTTCTGTTTATTTTTAACGGAAACGGGTAACGGGGGGTTATGGGCTGTGATAGTCGAATTACATAATCACTGATTATTGTCTAATTCTAACAAAATATGAGAACACATACGTTTTAATCACTTACATGTCAGGAAACACATTAATTATCAAAATGTTTCTCACAGAGTGATTCCTATATGCACACATACTCACTGTGTGATTCTACTCAAGCAACTCTATCCCTTGCATATTACCAAAACACATTTCATAGTCTAGAAGGAGTACTGCATTTTAATGTAGAAACTTGAGTCATTCTCCAAATAAATAAAAAATAACTGGTTTCTAATTCTACCAAAACATGAGAACAGCATAGTTATCTCTCTGCAAACACATAAAATACCGAAATACTTATCTCAGAATGCTTTCTCAATGCACACACACTCACAATAAAATTCTAGAGAAAATAAAAGTATTCCGTGCACTTTAGCAGGACAATTAGTCTTATAAAAATCAAAATGCACCACATACATTCCCTCACAAATTAGTAACTCACCTTTCCAATTGTTTTGTAGAATAAGAAGTATATCAGTCACACAGCAGATTTTCTTATACAGAATCTCTGTTTTCTACACCTCTCACCAGACCCAAAGAGTGGCAGAGTTTCCCTCTCATTTTGAACACATATACACCTAAAAATCAAATCACATTGGTTCCCACATTAATTCAAAAGGAAACACAAATTTCTATTGGTTACACATTTGAACCATTTCCAATTGACATAAATTTGAACCTACCCCCATTCTGCCTTCTGCCTGTTACCATAGAAACACTTCATGGAACACTTAACTGAGCACACAGTTCATCACACAATGTTGCTAATCAAAACAGCAAGTGTGCTTGACTTTTTAACATATCAGCTTATCTTATGCAATGTTCCTTTCTATCCGTTGTTGTTCACCAAAAAGAATCATGCTTTTACAAAACAGAAACATCCATCCTAGTTTTCAGTGTAGAATGTTGTCAAACAACCAATCATTTCATTTCTTTTTTCAACACTGCATCATATCCACCATTTTAGAAAAATCTTAGTTTTCAAACTGCCACTTTATTTACAGAGACCATCTGAGTGCATCCAGACCTCCCTTCAAGATGCTTAGAGTGTGGATTGTGGAACACAGCTATAGTTTCTAGAGCCAAAGGTATACGAAAAAGAAATTCACAAAGAGCTAGTTCTACCAAATGTAGACAATAAATGGATTCAATCAATCAATCAATCATGCATTTATAAAGCACGCTACATACCCATGAGGGTCTCAAGGTGCTGGGGGGGGGGGTCGGGGGGGGCTGCTACTGATCGAAGAGCCAGGTCTTGAGAAGTCTTCTGAAGGCCAGCAGGTCCTGGGTCTGTCGTAGGCTGGCAGGGAAATCCTTCCAGGTCTTGGCAGCAAGGTAGGAGAAGGATCTGCCACCGGGGGTGGTTTTCCAGATACGAGGAACTGTGGCGAGGGTGAAAGTGTTAGAGCGGAGGTTGCGGGTGTAGGTGTGGAAGCTGAGTCGGTTGTTGAGGTATGATGGTCCGGTAATGTGTAGCGCTTTGTGTGCGTGGATGAGGAGTTTGAAGATGATCCTCTTGTTGACAGGGAGCCAGTGCAGGCCTCTCAGGTGGGGTGTGATGTGGCTGCTTCAGGGGACGTCGAGGATCAGTTGTGCTGAGGCGTTCTGGATTCATTGTAGTCTTCTCAGGAGCTTGGCTGTTGTTCCTGAGTAGAGGGCGTGTCCGTAGTAGAGTCTGTTGGTGATGAAGGCCTGGGTGACGGTTTTTCTCCTGTAGGGAGGGATCCACTTGAAAATCCTGCGGAGCATTCAGAGGGTGTTAAAGCAGGACGCAGAGATGGCGTTAACTTGCTTGGTCATGGAGAGGGAGGAGTCGAGGATGAAACCCAGGTTGCGTGCGTGGTCGGTGGGTTACGGGGGTGTGCCTAGTGATGTGGACCACCAGGAGTCGTCCCAGGCTGATGGGGTGGGTCCGAGGATGAGGACCTCTGTTTTGTCTGAATTCAGCTTCAGTCTGCTGTCCTTCATCTAGTCGGGGACGTCCTTCATTCCTCTCTGGAGGTTGGCTTTGGCGGTGTTGGGATCTTTGGTGAGGGATATGATCAGCTGGGTGTCATCGGCATAGGAGATTATGTTGAGGCTGTGTTGTCGTGCGAGGTGGGCGAGTGGAGCCATGTAGATATTGAACAGCGTCGGGCTGAGGGAGGATCCCTGTGGGACGCCGCAAATTATCTCGGTGGTTTTTGAGCGGAAGGGAGGGAGGCGGATGCTCTGTGTTCTGCCGGAGAGGAAGGATGTGGTCCAGGCCAGGGCCTTCTCTTGAATTCCGGCATCATGGAGGCGCCCTGATAGGGTGCGGTGGCAGACCGTGTCGAAGGCGGCTGATAGGTCCAGGAGGATGAGGGTGGCTGTTTCTCCTTTGTCCATCAGGATCCTGATGTCGTCGCTGGCGGCGAGGAGGGCGGTCTCGGTGCTGTGGTTGCTGCGGAAGCCAGATTGGGATGGGTCCAGGACGTCTTTGAGGTAACGGGTCAGCTGTTTGTTGACAATCTTCTCTGTCACTTTTGCCTGGAACGGGAGCAGGGAGATGGGCCGGAGGTTCTTGAGGTCCTTGGGGTCCGCCTTGGGTTTCTTCAGAAGGGGGTTGATCTCTGCGTGCTTCCAGATTACCAGGAAGGTTGCTGTCTTGAAGGAGCTGTTGATTGTTTTCCCGAGGTGGGGTGCGATGGTTGTGCTGGCTTTGTTGAAGACGTGGTGAGGGTAGGGGTCAGATGGGGATCCGGATTGGATGGAGTTCATGGTTTTGATGGTGTCTTCGTCACTGACTTGAGACCAGGCGGTCAGGCGGCATGTGTGGGTGGTGATCGCAGGGGTGGTGGAATCGGTGGTGGGTGTGGGGGTGTAAGGGTTGAAGCTGTCGTGGATGTCGGCGATCTTGCGATGGAAGAAAGTGGCCAGGGAGTCGCACAGGTCTTGTGATGGTGGGATGTTGTTTGTGTTGGAGCTGGGGTTGGAGAGTTCTTTCACGATGCTGAAGAGCTCCTTGGTGTTGTGTGAGTTGTTGTCTAGGTCGGTGGGGTCGGCGGGTGGTGAGGTTGTCGATCAGGGTGGTGGAGTTGGTGTCGTTGTTGTTCTCGAGGTGGAAGTTCAGGTCCCCGAGAAGGATGTAGTCTGTGGAGGCGAGGGCGTGGGTGCTGATGATGGTGTCACAGAACTGTGGTCGTGGTCCGGGTGGTCTGTAGACAGGAGTTCCTCTGAGGGTGTGTTGGGGTCGGTGTGGATCTGGAAGTGCATGTGCTCGGCGGTGGTGAGGGTGTCGTCGGTGTTGGTTGAGACTCTGAGGGTGTCCTTGTGGATGATGACAATTCCCCCTCCAACTCCGTTGGTGTGGTCTCTGCGGGAGATCTTGTAGCCCTGTGGGATGGCTATGGCGATGTCTGGTGCTGAGGTGGCGTTCAGCCTGGTCTCCGTCAGGAAGGCGACGTCGGGAGCGTTGGAGTCTAGGAGGTCCCAGAGTTTGATGGTGTGCTTGCGAGCAGAGCGGAGCGGGCGTTGAGGAGGATGCATCGGAGGTGGTTGGGTTTGCCGTCTGGTGGTTTAGAGGGGTGGATGCTGGTGTATCTGCAGTTCCGGAAGGCGAAGGGCCCTTGGGTGCGCTTCGGGGTGGCCCAGTAGCAGGGGTGGTCTCGTCTGGTGTTGAGTGCGTGGAGGGTGCTTGAGACGTAGTGCAGTCTGGTGTTGCGAGGGCCGTGGGGTACAGGGTTTCTGGTGCTGGTCACAGTTCAGGTGCGGACGGGCGCAGATGGGTGTGCCTTTGGCGTGCCAGCGGCGCGCCCCCTGCGCGCGTCCGCTGCGCTTCCGCGTTGCTCATTCCATAAGAGGCCAAGTGGGAGGGAGGAGCAGCTGGGAGGCGGGAGCGGGGCAGCCAATGGGCAAGGGCACAGGGCACAGAAGGATAAAGGGGGTGGGGCAGTGGAGAGCAGCGGCAGGAAGCAGGGAGCGGGGGGGCACAGAGGGCAAGGGCGCAAAGGAGCGGCAATCAGAGGAACAATAAAACAAAAATAAACAGCCAGGTATGGGGTAAAAAACAGAGCAACAATACAGTACCAACGAAACAGGTACCAGGGGCACACCATCGGCAAACCCTCAGCAGCAGCAGCTGTGGGGCAGTCACGGGCAACTAGGAGGAGCCGTGCGGCGTGGGGAGTGACCAGAGGTCAGGTCACAGAGAGGAGAGAGAGGGTTAAAGTGGCACCAATTGATGCCATTGGTTAATCCTTTTTGCATCTCCAACACCCTGACCTCATAATTGTGCATTGTGGTGGCAATGACCTAGGCACTTTGACTGGGGTAGGTCTGGAAATGCTTATGAAGGACACCTTTGGAGAATTGATGTCACTTTTCCCCCAAACTTCCTTTGTCTATTCTAACAATTGCCAAAGGCAGAAATGGAACTGGTCCAATCAATTTTGTCCACAGATCGAGAAAGCTAGGAAACGTTTCTCCGAGACTATAGAATGGGGTCCATATACCACAACAATCTGCGTTTAATATGCATGGCATCTATAGGAGAGATGGTGTACATTTTACAGATGAAGGGAACAGAGTCTTCCTCTTGAACTTTAGACTCTGCATCGGTACTTACTTGTAGGTACTAAAATCTCTCAATAAACCTAAGAGCTCTTTTTAGGGCAACCTAAGAACTAGTCAGTATTGGTGGGATGAGACACTAGTGTAAAAGAAGAAGTCCTCCTTTGTTTTTAAGGAACCCCTCACTCACCGACCTGGTCGGTGACATGCTTCATCATCGGGGCCACCTCGACAGCCGAGTGCCGCCAAGGTGTGCTACAACACCTGAATACAGTGGAGCGGGTATGTGGGTGATGAATGTAAAAAAATTAGTCAGTGAGTTAAAAATTGTCCTGGTATAACTTTTACCAAATATATTTTATTCTGAAGCTACTGGACAATATTAAAAACAGTGATGATACAATAAAGGCTTTAATCAGACCTAGTGTATCTTTGGTATGTGCTGGGTCTACATGTTTCAAACCATATGGGATTACCGGTTTTTCATCAGGACCAAAAATGATGTAAAGGAATTGGGTGGTCAGGGTACACTAACACCCTGCCATACCTGCAACCCTTTCAGACCCAAAAATAGCGATTTGCTAAGTGGGTAAAAAATAGTAACCCAGAAGTGGTTACAAAAAAAGGAACAAACCTGTAAAAGAAAGAACATTATCACTTATAAAGGTTAATTACGTGCCTGTAACGTAGTGGAGTGACGTAGTCCGTTCTGTCTGTGACTCATTCCACATTCAGTGATGCGAATAAACCATGGTGCGGTGTGTCAGCATAGTTTTTTATATTTATAACCAAGTGTTACTTGGTAGGGCACACCTATCAATATGGGTGTGAGTGAGCACGCATGCGTAGTTCTATATTTTAAACCACTCCTGTCACAAATTTGATAGTGCGTGCCTCAGTCATAATTCTATCCTTTTTGTGTCAAGAATTACCGACGTGAAGAAATGCCAACTTGATCCAAAACCACAAATAACATATAACAAAACACCACAATACACACATATTTTTTGAAAAAGAAAAACACTTACTCCTCAATGGAGGAAGGTTTGCCTCACGGGGATATGAGGGGAAATACAGAGTTCAAAACGTATTCTGCATGAGAAAGATAAAGGGACATGAATAGTGATTCAAAAGTGGGTCTCCAGTATCGTTTTTTACCTCCTCGGTAGTTAACAAGGGGGGGTTGGAATCCGAGGTATTCCTGCCAGGGCGGACTCTACTTACAGTTTCTCCGTTCTGAAATGGGCCGATAACCTACTTCTCTCCCTCCGTGCACCCGCACTGGAGGAAGAATCAGCGTCTGTTGATAAAGGGAGCCGCCATTGTGGGCGGGGAGGGCGTGGCCGGTACAGCAGTGCGCGATGACGTCACGTGCGTGCGTGATCGTCATACGCGCGTCTAATTGCCATGGCGACAGCTCAAAACAAACTCCGTGATCGGAGACAACAGGGAGCCTCCGTGATCGGGGACAGTTTATATTAAGAAGGCAGCGAAATGCTTGAACTTCGTGAGGGGAAAAAAGGGAAGCACAGTTTTGACATTTTCGAGTAAGGAAGTTGAAGTACTGAGTAAATCGCTAGGTGGAGTCTTAACCTAGCGCACAGTATAATCCGGTCAAAAGTGATGATTTTATTTTGTATATCCTGGCAAGTTACTGAGCATGCACTGAGCAGGCAGCCATAGGGGATATTGGACATAACGCGCTGCTCACTGTAGGGTGGAAAAGAACTCTATATGGAAGTTCATTAGCCCAGGTTTGAAGTTTATATTCAGAACTCTATGTCTGGAGTCTGAATTGACCCTTGCTAAGGATTAAAAAAAATTTATTTTTTGAGACTGAATTAAACCTTGCTAAGGATTGAAAAGGGGGGGCTCAATTAGTACCTTCCGCAGGCAGGTGGCACAGGATTATAGTTTGGCAGCTGGCATAGGGTTACAGTGTGGCAGATGGCAGAAAAATGGGATATTAGAGACCAGGTGTCTATGAGAGGACAGAGGCCCAGGGGATATTATCATTAAGGCCATTTTTGTTGGTAGATAGCCTGTATACCCATCTTTGTTCTTTCTCGTACAAGCGTTTTTGTATGTTAGGTCCTGGGGATATCTGCTCAATGACGGTCCAAAACATGTCATTCGTAGTATGACCTTTCTCAAGAAAATGGTCCGTCAAGCGAGTCGCATTTTTCTTGCAGCGTATAGTGCTGCGGTGCTCGCAGATTCTCTGCTTTACCTTCCGTGTTGTCATCCCAATGTATCTTTTTTTGCAAGTGCACTCAATGAGATAAACTACATTTTCACTGTTGCAGTTGGTATGTGCAACTTGCCTCCAGACTTTTCCAGCCTCTAGGTCAAGAGACTTTGTATTCTTTGTTAAATGACATACGCTGCAATCCCCGCAACGATAATGTCCAGTCACATCCGGAAGGCCCCATGCTCTGGTAATTGAGGGGGTGTTTGGAGCCAGTTTTACTTTAGGTCTGGTGTTGACAAGGGTGTCTTTCAGGCTCATAGACTTCTTGAAAGAAAAAAGTGGTTTTTCCCAATGCAAATTGCCAGTGTTAATAATGTTCCAATGTTTTTTTATACTTTTGGTTACTTGGTTGGATACCGAGTTGAATGTGGTCACACATGTCAGCGGTATTTCTGTGTCAACTCTTGTCTTTTCTTCCAGGAGTACTTCCCTGGGCTGGTTCCTGGCCCTCTTCTGGCATTTGTTTATTATTTTCTTAGGATACCCCCGGTTATCCAGTTTTTCAGAAAGATCATTCGCTTGTTCTTTGTAGTCAGATAGTTGACTACAATTCCTGCGGAGTCTCAAAAATTGTCCGTAGGGTAGGTTTTCCCTGAGTGGTCGAGGGTGGAAACTCTCAAACCTCAAAAGATTGTTTTTCGCCGTTGGTTTGTAATGGGTTTTAGTTTCCAGGTGATTGCCTACCTTGTTAATTACTACGTCAAGGAAAACAATTTCTCTTTTGTCATAGTTACTCGTGAATTTAAGGTTCCTGTCGCAGGTGTTTATCCAAGCGATGAATTGTTCCAAGAGCTCAGTTGGTCCTTGCCAAATAGCAAGGACGTCATCAATGTACCGCCTCCAGAAGGTCAGATGTTCGCGGTATGGATTCACAGCGTTCAAAATAAACTTACTCTCGAAATCATATACATACATACCAGCTATGCTGGGAGCAAAAACACTGCCCATTGAGGTCCCCCCGGTTTGTAAGAAAAGTGTTCCTTCAAACTCGAAGTAATTGCGTTTGAGGGCCAGCTTTGCGCATTCCAGAATGAAAGCCTTGGGAGTACGAAATGGCCAGTCTGCATTCTCCAAGGTAATCCCCAGTACGTGAATAGTATCGTCTTGGGGTATGCTTGTGTATAAGCTTTCGATGTCAAAGCTCAATAACACAGTGTCCTCATCAACTTCCACATTCTGGAGTAGGTTCAGTAGACTTTTCGTGTCCTGTAGATAGGTGGTTGACTTCTGTACAATTGTCTTTAGAAAAAAATCACAGAATCTAGAGAGAGGCTCTAATAAGGAGCCGATGCCAGAGACTATTGGGCGTCCTGGAGGGGGAAGTCTGCCCTTATGCATCTTTGGTAAGATGTAGAAGTAAGGGGTCTTCCCTTCGGTGGTACACAGATAGTCTGCTTCCTGTTTAGATATTGCGCCATTGGATTCAGCTATCTCAATCAGTTGACATATTTCAGCTTTCAGATCGCTAGTTGGATCAGTGCTCAAAACTTGATAGTGATTTCTGTCACTCAGAAGTCGGACACATTCTTCTCGATAGGTGGTAGTGTCCATGATTACTAACCCACCGCCCTTGTCGGCAGGTTTTATGATTATTGTTTCACAGGCACGTAGTTCCTTTAGTGCCACTCTTTCTGCGTTGCTGAGGTTCTGAAAATGGGTTGTAATTTCCATCTTCTCAACGTCATTGTAGACGGCTTGTTCAAAAGTCATTATTTCCACTGGTGTTGTGTGTGGAGGTGGCATAAAAGTTGATTTTAATCTTAACCCACTCTCGTTCTCAACTTCGCATTCTTTTGGTTGACCCTGTTTCTCAAAAAAGGCTTTAAGCCTTAGTTTTCTGAAGAAACTGGCCAGCTCACAATGTAACTGGAATTTGTCAAGTCGTGCCGTAGGGACATAGCCAAGTCCTTTATTGAGAACATTTTCTTCAATGCCTGTTAGTGGTCTTGATGACAGGTTCGTGACTAGGGTTTCGCACTGCTTGTGCCTGCCTTGCTCTTTGTTCGGTTGCTCACTGGGTCGTCTTCCTCCCAGTGTACCTGATTCGGTTGTCTGTTTTTTCCCCTTCCCCTTCTGCCCCTGTGAAAAAAAGGAGGGCGAAATTGGAAAGGGGGAGGCTGGAAATGTGGTTGGAAAGGGGGTTGCCAACCATACATCTGGAAATTTGCCGTCTGGTTGAAAGGGTCCTGAAACATTGGGGGCTGGTAACCGGGCCAAAAGTTTCCTTGGCCTCTTTTCCCTCCTCTACCCCTTTGCCTATTAGTGCTGGTGTTAGATCCGTTGCTGCTACCTGATGAGACACTGGATGTGTCAGAGTCAGATGGGGGTTTCTCAGCTGGTTTGAAATCGGGATCTGAGTAGGGGTATGTCTTGACAAAGGAGAATCTTTTCAAGTCCTTTTGAAATTTCGTAGCTTTTTGCTGGGTCAGGTTGTCTTTGTATTCAGTTATTTCTTTATTAATTTCGTCCAGCCTTCTTTTATATCCAGTTATGGTGGCCTTTATATGTGCCTCTGTCTTTTGAATGTCAATTTGAATGGCTTCTGATAGTCTCAGGGCTGTTTTCAGTATTAAAACAATCCAATCATGCGTGCAGTGCCAGGCTATTAGTGCCCAGTCTTTTCGAAACTCTGCATCATTTAGAAAAATCCGTGGGGCATTAGTAACCAAAAGACCCTTGGGTGCCATGTTGTTGGTGACATATTCTTTTAGAATGGTGCCATGCAATATTGTTCTTATGCGTTCCCTTTTCATTTCCGTTAATTTCTCCCAGTCGCCTGTTTGTGATATCGTCTGGGAAATGCTTGCATCCGCAAAGCCAGAGATCTCCCCGAAGATGGCATCTATCTCCTCTGTGGAGTATGTGAGACCTTGGTTTTCTCCCATGGTTGAGAAAAAAATGTGACGTATGTGTAGGTGAGATGTCAAAAAGACGGGTTAAGGATCAAAGGAGGACATATACTCTCGCAGCTGTGCGCTGCCAAGATATATATTTAACAAGGAGAGAGAGTTAAGGGATTATATCCACTGCTGTGGATGGAAGGGTACTCCCAGTCCCCTAGGTAAGTAGCTATACAACAATATGAAGGAGTACCACCAAAAGTAAGGCTGAAACAGTCAGTATTGGTGGGATGAGACACTAGTGTAAAAGAAGAAGTCCTCCTTTGTTTTTAAGGAACCCCTCACTCACCGACCTGGTCGGTGACATGCTTCATCATCGGGGCCACCTCGACAGCCGAGTGCCGCCAAGGTGTGCTACAACACCTGAATACAGTGGAGCGGGTATGTGGGTGATGAATGTAAAAAAATTAGTCAGTGAGTTAAAAATTGTCCTGGTATAACTTTTACCAAATATATTTTATTCTGAAGCTACTGGACAATATTAAAAACAGTGATGATACAATAAAGGCTTTAATCAGACCTAGTGTATCTTTGGTATGTGCTGGGTCTACATGTTTCAAACCGTATGGGATTACCGGTTTTTCATCAGGACCAAAAATGATGTAAAGGAATTGGGTGGTCAGGGTACACTAACACCCTGCCATACCTGCAACCCTTTCAGACCCAAAAATAGCGATTTGCTAAGTGGGTAAAAAATAGTAACCCAGAAGTGGTTACAAAAAAAGGAACAAACCTGTAAAAGAAAGAACATTATCACTTATAAAGGTTAATTACGTGCCTGTAACGTAGTGGAGTGACGTAGTCCGTTCTGTCTGTGACTCATTCCACATTCAGTGATGCGAATAAACCATGGTGCGGTGTGTCAGCATAGTTTTTTATATTTATAACCAAGTGTTACTTGGTAGGGCACACCTATCAATATGGGTGTGAGTGAGCACGCATGTGTAGTTCTATATTTTAAACCACTCCTGTCACAAATTTGATAGTGCGTGCCTCAGTCATAATTCTATCCTTTTTGTGTCAAGAATTACCGACGTGAAGAAATGCCAACTTGATCCAAAACCACAAATAACATATAACAAAACACCACAATACACACATATTTTTTGAAAAAGAAAAACACTTACTCCTCAATGGAGGAAGGTTTGCCTCACGGGGATATGAGGGGAAATACAGAGTTCAAAACGTATTCTGCATGAGAAAGATAAAGGGACATGAATAGTGATTCAAAAGTGGGTCTCCAGTATCGTTTTTTACCTCCTCGGTAGTTAACAAGGGGGGGTTGGAATCCGAGGTATTCCTGCCAGGGCGGACTCTACTTACAGTTTCTCCGTTCTGAAATGGGCCGATAACCTACTTCTCTCCCTCCGTGCACCCGCACTGGAGGAAGAATCGGCGTCTGTTGATAAAGGGAGCCGCCATTGTGGGCGGGGAGGGCGTGGCCGGTACAGCAGCGCGCGATGACGTCACGTGCGTGCGTGATCGTCATACGCGCGTCTAATTGCCATGGCGACAGCTCAAAACAAACTCCGTGATCGGAGACAACAGGGAGCCTCCGTGATCGGGGACAGTTTATATTAAGAAGGCAGCGAAATGCTTGAACTTCGTGAGGGGAAAAAAGGGAAGCACAGTTTTGACATTTTCGAGTAAGGAAGTTGAAGTACTGAGTAAATCGCTAGGTGGAGTCTTAACCTAGCGCACAGTATAATCCGGTCAAAAGTGATGATTTTATTTTGTATATCCTGGCAAGTTACTGAGCATGCACTGAGCAGGCAGCCATAGGGGATATTGGACATAACGCGCTGCTCACTGTAGGGTGGAAAAGAACTCTATATGGAAGTTCATTAGCCCAGGTTTGAAGTTTATATTCAGAACTCTATGTCTGGAGTCTGAATTGACCCTTGCTAAGGATTAAAAATTTTTTATTTTTTGAGACTGAATTAAACCTTGCTAAGGATTGAAAAGGGGGGGCTCAATTAGTACCTTCCGCAGGCAGGTGGCACAGGATTATAGTTTGGCAGCTGGCATAGGGTTACAGTGTGGCAGATGGCAGAAAAATGGGATATTAGAGACCAGGTGTCTATGAGAGGACAGAGGCCCAGGGGATATTATCATTAAGGCCATTTTTGTTGGTAGATAGCCTGTATACCCATCTTTGTTCTTTCTCGTACAAGCGTTTTTGTATGTTAGGTCCTGGGGATATCTGCTCAATGACGGTCCAAAACATGTCATTCGTAGTATGACCTTTCTCAAGAAAATGGTCCGTCAAGCGAGTCGCATTTTTCTTGCAGCGTATAGTGCTGCGGTGCTCGCAGATTCTCTGCTTTACCTTCCGTGTTGTCATCCCAATGTATCTTTTTTTGCAAGTGCACTCAATGAGATAAACTACATTTTCACTGTTGCAGTTGGTATGTGCAACTTGCCTCCAGACTTTTCCAGCCTCTAGGTCAAGAGACTTTGTATTCTTTGTTAAATGACATACGCTGCAATCCCCGCAACGATAATGTCCAGTCACATCCGGAAGGCCCCATGCTCTGGTAATTGAGGGGGTGTTTGGAGCCAGTTTTACTTTAGGTCTGGTGTTGACAAGGGTGTCTTTCAGGCTCATAGACTTCTTGAAAGAAAAAAGTGGTTTTTCCCAATGCAAATTGCCAGTGTTAATAATGTTCCAATGTTTTTTTATACTTTTGGTTACTTGGTTGGATACCGAGTTGAATGTGGTCACACATGTCAGCGGTATTTCTGTGTCAACTCTTGTCTTTTCTTCCAGGAGTACTTCCCTGGGCTGGTTCCTGGCCCTCTTCTGGCATTTGTTTATTATTTTCTTAGGATACCCCCGGTTATCCAGTTTTTCAGAAAGATCATTCGCTTGTTCTTTGTAGTCAGATAGTTGACTACAATTCCTGCGGAGTCTCAAAAATTGTCCGTAGGGTAGGTTTTCCCTGAGTGGTCGAGGCCACCTGCCTGCGGAAGGTACTAATTGAGCCCCCCCTTTTCAATCCTTAGCAAGGTTTAATTCAGTCTCAAAAAATAAATTTTTTTTAATCCTTAGCAAGGGTCAATTCAGACTCCAGACATAGAGTTCTGAATATAAACTTCAAACCTGGGCTAATGAACTTCCATATAGAGTTCTTTTCCACCCTACAGTGAGCAGCGCGTTATGTCCAATATCCCCTATGGCTGCCTGCTCAGTGCATGCTCAGTAACTTGCCAGGATATACAAAATAAAATCATCACTTTTGACCGGATTATACTGTGCGCTAGGTTAAGACTCCACCTAGCGATTTACTCAGTACTTCAACTTCCTTACTCGAAAATGTCAAAACTGTGCTTCCCTTTTTTCCCCTCACGAAGTTCAAGCATTTCGCTGCCTTCTTAATATAAACTGTCCCCGATCACGGAGGCTCCCTGTTGTCTCCGATCACGGAGTTTGTTTTGAGCTGTCGCCATGGCAATTAGACGCGCGTATGACGATCACGCACGCACGTGACGTCATCGCGCGCTGCTGTACCGGCCACGCCCTCCCCGCCCACAATGGCGGCTCCCTTTATCAACAGACGCCGATTCTTCCTCCAGTGCGGGTGCACGGAGGGAGAGAAGTAGGTTATCGGCCCATTTCAGAACGGAGAAACTGTAAGTAGAGTCCGCCCTGGCAGGAATACCTCGGATTCCAACCCCCCCTTGTTAACTACCGAGGAGGTAAAAAACGATACTGGAGACCCACTTTTGAATCACTATTCATGTCCCTTTATCTTTCTCATGCAGAATACGTTTTGAACTCTGTATTTCCCCTCATATCCCCGTGAGGCAAACCTTCCTCCATTGAGGAGTAAGTGTTTTTCTTTTTCAAAAAATATGTGTGTATTGTGGTGTTTTGTTATATGTTATTTGTGGTTTTGGATCAAGTTGGCATTTCTTCACGTCGGTAATTCTTGACACAAAAAGGATAGAATTATGACTGAGGCACGCACTATCAAATTTGTGACAGGAGTGGTTTAAAATATAGAACTACGCATGCGTGCTCACTCACACCCATATTGATAGGTGTGCCCTACCAAGTAACACTTGGTTATAAATATAAAAAACTATGCTGACACACCGCACCATGGTTTATTCGCATCACTGAATGTGGAATGAGTCACAGACAGAACGGACTACGTCACTCCACTACGTTACAGGCACGTAATTAACCTTTATAAGTGATAATGTTCTTTCTTTTACAGGTTTGTTCCTTTTTTTGTAACCACTTCTGGGTTACTATTTTTTACCCACTTAGCAAATCGCTATTTTTGGGTCTGAAAGGGTTGCAGGTATGGCAGGGTGTTAGTGTACCCTGACCACCCAATTCCTTTACATCATTTTTGGTCCTGATGAAAAACCGGTAATCCCATATGGTTTGAAACATGTAGACCCAGCACATACCAAAGATACACTAGGTCTGATTAAAGCCTTTATTGTATCATCACTGTTTTTAATATTGTCCAGTAGCTTCAGAATAAAATATATTTGGTAAAAGTTATACCAGGACAATTTTTAACTCACTGACTAATTTTTTTACATTCATCACCCACATACCCGCTCCACTGTATTCAGGTGTTGTAGCACACCTTGGCGGCACTCGGCTGTCGAGGTGGCCCCGATGATGAAGCATGTCACCGACCAGGTCGGTGAGTGAGGGGTTCCTTAAAAACAAAGGAGGACTTCTTCTTTTACACTAGTGTCTCATCCCACCAATACTGACTGTTTCAGCCTTACTTTTGGTGGTACTCCTTCATATTGTTGTATAGCTACTTACCTAGGGGACTGGGAGTACCCTTCCATCCACAGCAGTGGATATAATCCCTTAACTCTCTCTCCTTGTTAAATATATATCTTGGCAGCGCACAGCTGCGAGAGTATATGTCCTCCTTTGATCCTTAACCCGTCTTTTTGACATCTCACCTACACATACGTCACATTTTTTTCTCAACCATGGGAGAAAACCAAGGTCTCACATACTCCACAGAGGAGATAGATGCCATCTTCGGGGAGATCTCTGGCTTTGCGGATGCAAGCATTTCCCAGACGATATCACAAACAGGCGACTGGGAGAAATTAACGGAAATGAAAAGGGAACGCATAAGAACAATATTGCATGGCACCATTCTAAAAGAATATGTCACCAACAACATGGCACCCAAGGGTCTTTTGGTTACTAATGCCCCACGGATTTTTCTAAATGATGCAGAGTTTCGAAAAGACTGGGCACTAATAGCCTGGCACTGCACGCATGATTGGATTGTTTTAATACTGAAAACAGCCCTGAGACTATCAGAAGCCATTCAAATTGACATTCAAAAGACAGAGGCACATATAAAGGCCACCATAACTGGATATAAAAGAAGGCTGGACGAAATTAATAAAGAAATAACTGAATACAAAGACAACCTGACCCAGCAAAAAGCTACGAAATTTCAAAAGGACTTGAAAAGATTCTCCTTTGTCAAGACATACCCCTACTCAGATCCCGATTTCAAACCAGCTGAGAAACCCCCATCTGACTCTGACACATCCAGTGTCTCATCAGGTAGCAGCAACGGATCTAACACCAGCACTAATAGGCAAAGGGGTAGAGGAGGGAAAAGAGGCCAAGGAAACTTTTGACCCGGTTACCAGCCCCCAATGTTTCAGGACCCTTTCAACCAGACGGCAAATTTCCAGATGTATGGTTGGCAACCCCCTTTCCAACCACATTTCCAGCCTCCCCCTTTCCAATTTCGCCCTCCTTTTTTTCACAGGGGCAGAAGGGGAAGGGGAAAAAACAGACAACCGAATCAGGTACACTGGGAGGAAGACGACCCAGTGAGCAACCGAACAAAGAGCAAGGCAGGCACAAGCAGTGCGAAACCCTAGTCACGAACCTGTCATCAAGACCACTAACAGGCATTGAAGAAAATGTTCTCAATAAAGGACTTGGCTATGTCCCTACGGCACGACTTGACAAATTCCAGTTACATTGTGAGCTGGCCAGTTTCTTCAGAAAACTAAGGCTTAAAGCCTTTTTTGAGAAACAGGGTCAACCAAAAGAATGCGAAGTTGAGAACGAGAGTGGGTTAAGATTAAAATCAACTTTTATGCCACCTCCACACACAACACCAGTGGAAATAATGACTTTTGAACAAGCCGTCTACAATGACGTTGAGAAGATGGAAATTACAACCCATTTTCAGAACCTCAGCAACGCAGAAAGAGTGGCACTAAAGGAACTACGTGCCTGTGAAACAATAATCATAAAACCTGCCGACAAGGGCGGTGGGTTAGTAATCATGGACACTACCACCTATCGAGAAGAATGTGTCCGACTTCTGAGTGACAGAAATCACTATCAAGTTTTGAGCACTGATCCAACTAGCGATCTGAAAGCTGAAATATGTCAACTGATTGAGATAGCTGAATCCAATGGCGCAATATCTAAACAGGAAGCAGACTATCTGTGTACCACCGAAGGGAAGACCCCTTACTTCTACATCTTACCAAAGATGCATAAGGGCAGACTTCCCCCTCCAGGACGCCCAATAGTCTCTGGCATCGGCTCCTTATTAGAGCCTCTCTCTAGATTCTGTGATTTTTTTCTAAAGACAATTGTACAGAAGTCAACCACCTATCTACAGGACACGAAAAGTCTACTGAACCTACTCCAGAATGTGGAAGTTGATGAGGACACTGTGTTATTGAGCTTTGACATCGAAAGCTTATACACAAGCATACCCCAAGACGATACTATTCACGTACTGGGGATTACCTTGGAGAATGCAGACTGGCCATTTCGTACTCCCAAGGCTTTCATTCTGGAATGCGCAAAGCTGGCCCTCAAACGCAATTACTTCGAGTTTGAAGGAACACTTTTCTTACAAACCGGGGGGACCTCAATGGGCAGTGTTTTTGCTCCCAGCATAGCTGGTATGTATGTATATGATTTCGAGAGTAAGTTTATTTTGAACGCTGTGAATCCATACCGCGAACATCTGACCTTCTGGAGGCGGTACATTGATGACGTCCTTGCTATTTGGCAAGGACCAACTGAGCTCTTGGAACAATTCATCGCTTGGATAAACACCTGCGACAGGAACCTTAAATTCACGAGTAACTATGACAAAAGAGAAATTGTTTTCCTTGACGTAGTAATTAACAAGGTAGGCAATCACCTGGAAACTAAAACCCATTACAAACCAACGGCGAAAAACAATCTTTTGAGGTTTGAGAGTTTCCACCCTCGACCACTCAGGGAAAACCTACCCTACGGACAATTTTTGAGACTCCGCAGGAATTGTAGTCAACTATCTGACTACAAAGAACAAGCGAATGATCTTTCTGAAAAACTGGATAACCGGGGGTATCCTAAGAAAATAATAAACAAATGCCAGAAGAGGGCCAGGAACCAGCCCAGGGAAGTACTCCTGGAAGAAAAGACAAGAGTTGACACAGAAATACCGCTGACATGTGTGACCACATTCAACTCGGTATCCAACCAAGTAACCAAAAGTATAAAAAAACATTGGAACATTATTAACACTGGCAATTTGCATTGGGAAAAACCACTTTTTTCTTTCAAGAAGTCTATGAGCCTGAAAGACACCCTTGTCAACACCAGACCTAAAGTAAAACTGGCTCCAAACACCCCCTCAATTACCAGAGCATGGGGCCTTCCGGATGTGACTGGACATTATCGTTGCGGGGATTGCAGCGTATGTCATTTAACAAAGAATACAAAGTCTCTTGACCTAGAGGCTGGAAAAGTCTGGAGGCAAGTTGCACATACCAACTGCAACAGTGAAAATGTAGTTTATCTCATTGAGTGCACTTGCAAAAAAAGATACATTGGGATGACAACACGGAAGGTAAAGCAGAGAATCTGCGAGCACCGCAGCACTATACGCTGCAAGAAAAATGCGACTCGCTTGACGGACCATTTTCTTGAGAAAGGTCATACTACGAATGACATGTTTTGGACCGTCATTGAGCAGATATCCCCAGGACCTAACATACAAAAACGCTTGTACGAGAAAGAACAAAGATGGGTATACAGGCTATCTACCAACAAAAATGGCCTTAATGATAATATCCCCTGGGCCTCTGTCCTCTCATAGACACCTGGTCTCTAATATCCCATTTTTCTGCCATCTGCCACACTGTAACCCTATGCCAGCTGCCAAACTATAATCCTGTGCCACCTGCCTGCGGAAGGTACTAATTGAGCCCCCCCTTTTCAATCCTTAGCAAGGTTTAATTCAGTCTCAAAAAATAAAAAATTTTTAATCCTTAGCAAGGGTCAATTCAGACTCCAGACATAGAGTTCTGAATATAAACTTCAAACCTGGGCTAATGAACTTCCATATAGAGTTCTTTTCCACCCTACAGTGAGCAGCGCGTTATGTCCAATATCCCCTATGGCTGCCTGCTCAGTGCATGCTCAGTAACTTGCCAGGATATACAAAATAAAATCATCACTTTTGACCGGATTATACTGTGCGCTAGGTTAAGACTCCACCTAGCGATTTACTCAGTACTTCAACTTCCTTACTCGAAAATGTCAAAACTGTGCTTCCCTTTTTTCCCCTCACGAAGTTCAAGCATTTCGCTGCCTTCTTAATATAAACTGTCCCCGATCACGGAGGCTCCCTGTTGTCTCCGATCACGGAGTTTGTTTTGAGCTGTCGCCATGGCAATTAGACGCGCGTATGACGATCACGCACGCACGTGACGTCATCGCGCGCTGCTGTACCGGCCACGCCCTCCCCGCCCACAATGGCGGCTCCCTTTATCAACAGACGCCGATTCTTCCTCCAGTGCGGGTGCACGGAGGGAGAGAAGTAGGTTATCGGCCCATTTCAGAACGGAGAAACTGTAAGTAGAGTCCGCCCTGGCAGGAATACCTCGGATTCCAACCCCCCCTTGTTAACTACCGAGGAGGTAAAAAACGATACTGGAGACCCACTTTTGAATCACTATTCATGTCCCTTTATCTTTCTCATGCAGAATACGTTTTGAACTCTGTATTTCCCCTCATATCCCCGTGAGGCAAACCTTCCTCCATTGAGGAGTAAGTGTTTTTCTTTTTCAAAAAATATGTGTGTATTGTGGTGTTTTGTTATATGTTATTTGTGGTTTTGGATCAAGTTGGCATTTCTTCACGTCGGTAATTCTTGACACAAAAAGGATAGAATTATGACTGAGGCACGCACTATCAAATTTGTGACAGGAGTGGTTTAAAATATAGAACTACGCATGCGTGCTCACTCACACCCATATTGATAGGTGTGCCCTACCAAGTAACACTTGGTTATAAATATAAAAAACTATGCTGACACACCGCACCATGGTTTATTCGCATCACTGAATGTGGAATGAGTCACAGACAGAACGGACTACGTCACTCCACTACGTTACAGGCACGTAATTAACCTTTATAAGTGATAATGTTCTTTCTTTTACAGGTTTGTTCCTTTTTTTGTAACCACTTCTGGGTTACTAATTTTTACCCACTTAGCAAATCGCTATTTTTGGGTCTGAAAGGGTTGCAGGTATGGCAGGGTGTTAGTGTACCCTGACCACCCAATTCCTTTACATCATTTTTGGTCCTGATGAAAAACCGGTAATCCCATATGGTTTGAAACATGTAGACCCAGCACATACCAAAGATACACTAGGTCTGATTAAAGCCTTTATTGTATCATCACTGTTTTTAATATTGTCCAGTAGCTTCAGAATAAAATATATTTGGTAAAAGTTATACCAGGACAATTTTTAACTCACTGACTAATTTTTTTACATTCATCACCCACATACCCGCTCCACTGTATTCAGGTGTTGTAGCACACCTTGGCGGCACTCGGCTGTCGAGGTGGCCCCGATGATGAAGCATGTCACCGACCAGGTCGGTGAGTGAGGGGTTCCTTAAAAACAAAGGAGGACTTCTTCTTTTACACTAGTGTCTCATCCCACCAATACTGACTGTTTCAGCCTTACTTTTGGTGGTACTCCTTCATATTGTTGTATAGCTACTTACCTAGGGGACTGGGAGTACCCTTCCATCCACAGCAGTGGATATAATCCCTTAACTCTCTCTCCTTGTTAAATATACAACCTAAGAACTAAACACATAAGCTTGATGTATATCTGAAAAATAATATTTGTTTTTTGTCTTGGAGTCGTGCATCCAATGCGTCAAAGTCGTGCAGCCAACATGTGCAAGTCGCGCACCACACTCCCTGGAGTCGTGCACTCTACGGGTTACAAGCCGTGCATCCAACGCATGCACACCTGCCGCCGCTCTGAGTGCCGCGATGGGTGCACGACTCCTAATTTTACCACAAAAAATAAAATAGCACCTATCACTAATTTTTATTATCCCCGGGGACCCCATCCCCTGGGGCTTATATAAAACGATGGGGACCGTGGGGGGAGCCCCAATGCTCCCACTGTCCCAGCTGGCTCCCCGCGTCCAGCGGGAGCCGGCATTGCTGTTCCTCAGGGTGGTCAGCTAACATGCGGCGGAAAAGCAATCTGCTTTCCTATTTGGAAGAGAGAGCAGGTTAACCTGCTTTCTCTTCCAAATAGGAAAGAAGTTTGCAATGACAGGGTAAACGGCAGGACACTGCAGGAGCCGGCCCTGAGGGGTGGCGGTCCTCAGGGCCATCTTGCGCTCCAGGTGGGGGGCCACACGGCCCCCCTCCCACACTTTCAAGAAGCCCTGGGTGTGGCGGTCCCCGGGCTGTGGGACCTGAGAGCCCCCCACCCATTTAAAACAAGCCCCAGGGGGTGGCGGTCCCTGGGGCTGCGGGCCGGGCCCGTGATCCCCCCGCATATATTAAGTTAGAGTCCTGGAGGGTGGCAGTCCCCGGGGCAGTGTGGGGGGATTGGGACCCCCCCACACAATTTTCTTAAAATGCCCCCGGGATTTGGCCCACCGGGGGCTAATAACCTTTAAAGCGCGGGCTTCGTTTTTTTTTCCAGCAGTGTGATGGGCAGATCCTACACACATCCCGTGATTCAAAAAAATAAATAACATTTTTCAGGCCTTGGGGGTCCTTCTGGGACCCCCTGAGCAGTCCTAGGGGGTCCCCGTGTGTCTACCCTGCACCCTTTTCGCGTTTTGCACACATATTTCACAGACTTCTTCAGCCTCACTTCTACCGAGGCAGAAAATAGCTGCCATAAGTTCCTAGTTTTTAATATTGACACCCACTTGAAAGCCAATTAGCATTCGGCACGTGATCAGGAGGGTGCGCTCACGGTGCACACAGGGAGCGCGGATGCACCGCGGCCATAGATATATAATTTTCTCAGGAACTGCTGAACGGATTTACACCAAATAAGCAAAAGGCATGAGTCTGAACCAAGGACTACCTCTTTGCCAAATTTGGTGGAATTCCGTTCAGCAGTTCTGGCTGTAGCTTCCGCTAAAGGTTCCATGGGAAATTGCATGGGGAAAGCACGTTTTGAGACCCCACTTTTATTTTGGCCCCCGCTTCATGAATCATCCCGAGACTTTCAGAATAGGAGCGGACCGGAGTTGGCCATCAGTTTGGAAAACTTCACAAAGATTCGTCAACCGGCGCCAAAGTTATTCCAAATAGAATGTTGAGGATTTACTATGGATAATAGGTCCTAACTTAACTACCTACTGGCGACGGTAATATATATATATATATATTTTTTTTACTTACTTACGTGGCTAGTAGGTAGTTATAGTTAGGAACTAGTTTCCATAGGAAGAGCGCTTTTTTATTTGCCAATAACTTTGGTGTCATTTGAAGAATCCTAGCAAAATATTAAAAAATAGTTTAACGCTCACTTATGGGGTGATCTGCCCAGTGGGGGCTGAGAAAGAGGGGGGTGCTTAAACTCTTTTTCGTCATATTAACTTCCATAGGAAATTTTAGACAAAGCTACAGACTGAACTGCTGAAGTCATTACACCAAATTTGGCAGAAAGGTAGCTGTTCGTCCAGAAAGCACCCTTGTTATTAAATGGTGTAAATCCATTCAGTAGTTGCAGAGAAATTTTAAGATTGTTAATATATACAACTGGGGACAAGAAGAATCTGCGTCCCCATTCGAGATCTTGTGCTGAGATCTGATTGGCGGTCAACACTTCTGGATGGACCAGGTCCCGGGAGCATGTGTGAAATATATAGGGGATGCACGAGGCCCCCCTCCTTGGAGCCTTGAAGCCCCAGGTATCACCACCTCCCCGGAGCATTTTCATGCTGATATCTGATTGACTACCAACACTTCAAACCAGGAAGTGTTATGTTATGTTATAGGAGCTTATTAAGCGCACTTCTACCCAAAGGTGTCCTGGCGCTACTCTATGACTCACAGGAAACAAATGGGTACTAATACCCTGAATACCTATTTCTTCAGCCCCTTTATAGATAAAAGGAGCTCCAAGGCATTCTTGAGATGCATCAGCAAGCTGTTCCAGGCTTTCGAAGCACAGTAGGAAAAGCTGCTGCCTCCCCAACTAGCCTTTTTTATTTGGAGCACAGCTACTAATCTGGCTTCGGCGGAGCGCAACGCTCTACCCGGAACATACCATTCAAAGCACCTGCTCAGAAAGTCCGACCCACTGCCCCTAAGTGCCTTAAAGACCGTGCACAGTGCTTTCAATTGTGATTGTCTTGTTACTGGCAGCCAGTGCAGTTGCCAGAGTCCATCTCTAGCAGAGGCAAACCTTGGAATACCTGTTAGCAGTCTCACTTCTGCATTTTGAACTTACTGTAGTCTAAACAGATGTTTTCTTTTTAAATTCAAGTACAGACTGTTGCAGTAACCCAGACGCTACAAAAGGAGGCCTTAGACTGCTGTCCCGGAACCATCGGCTGGAAGAAAAAAATTAATTTTGCTCAATATCCTAAGAATATGGAAACAGGTAGATACAACTTCGCTAACCTGGTCACCAAAATCACGTTTCCGATCCATGATCACACCTAGATTTTTAGCTTTACCTGAGGGAGATGGTAACTTTCCCATAACTTCAGGCCACATGTCCGGTGTCTAGATATTGGGATTGTTCCCAATTATAATGATCATGGACTTGCCTTCATTCAATTTCAGTCAATTGGAGGCCATGCAGCCAGAGATGTCTTTCAGACAGTCATGACATCTCGAGGCCATACCATCTTGGGCCCCTTGCTATATAGAAAGCACACTTTGTGTGTCATCTGCATAGGATGTGAGTTGCAGACCGAATGCTCTTATCAATGCCGCTAGTGGGCTGACATAAATATTAAAAAGCGCAGGGCTCAGGGAGGACCCCTGTGGCACCCCGCATGGGAGGGCAAAAGGCTTAGATTTGTCCCACCTCAAGTCTACCGTTTGGATTCTGTCCACCCGGAAACATCTCAGGTGGCTCCAGGCCCTGCCTTCGACAGTCGGTCCATCAGCACACCATGATGGAACGTATCGAAGGCTGCTGACAGATCCAGTAAAATCAGGACAGCCACCCCTCCCTGATCAACCCCAGTTCTAACCTCCTCCATGGCCTTGATAAGGGCCAGCTCCGTGCTATGTCCGCACGTAACCCAAACTGCTTCGGGTCGAGTGCTTTGGTGCTCTGAAAAAATGAGCTGAGTTGCCTATTAGTGGCCTTCTCCAGCAACTTAGCCGGCAATGGAAGTCGAGATATGGGTTTGTAGTTGTTGGGGTCATTTTTATCCAGATTAGGTATTTTTATTAGCAGGAGTATTGAGGCAGCTTTCCACCTCCTGGGATATTCGTCTAGTTTATAATGGTGTTAAACAAGGGCATAAGGGTGGTTACAATGACCTCATGAATATTTTTAAGTACCGCAGCCGGGTAGGGGTCCATGGGAGAGCCAGACCGAGATGCCTGCAGAAGGCTTATGACCTCTGAGGTCTGTAGCGGACTAGAACTCTCTCATCTATCTGACGCCGATATCACCCACGAATCAAGGCTGACTGCCGCATCACCCCTTGAGCCCTGAGCCTTGGAAACGGTCCCTTCCACCTTGTTCCGGAAAAAAGAAGCTAGCAATTCACACAGTGCAGGGCTACTGTGTGAGATGGGTTTGGTGGGGATCGTCAGATTTGAGATAGTCCTAAACAGTTCTCTGGAAGATGACTTGGCCTCCTTTTTCTGTTCCACGAAGTACGCTTTCTTAGTTTCTAAGAGTAATTTCTTATAGCTAGAGAGGCTTTCTTTATACTTATCTTTATTATTGATGATATACCCTTTCCTCCATGCCCTCTCTATGCGTGACTTTAATTGGCCTTATAGTTAGGGAGTAAGGCTAGGCAGCGCAACACACTGTGTTGCCTTATTCTGCACTCAAGAGGCATTCCATGGGAGTTGCGTTGGATTTTCCCAGGCAACACCCATGGATTTTGATGCTGCCCCACATCTACAAGAGTATGAAAATCTGGGGAAGCATCAAACCCATATACCTCCTGAGGAGAGGGTAAACAAGGTGACATTTATTACTTTCTCCTCTTTATTTATTCTGCAGCACTCATAGAAAGGCGAAAACACCTCTTAGGATTGTTTTGGTGCAGGAAGGTGACCCTTCCTGTACAAACACAATCCTGCCAACCACAATAGCACTCTTGCACTATGGTGCAAGGGCGTCTGTGTTGGCGCCAAGCAGACAAAATGTAACCAGCACAGGAAGAAAGAACATGGAATTCAGCATATTGCATAAATACAGTGTATTATTTACCTTTCTGTTTGCCGTAGGCCAGCCCAACAAGGTGACTTGCTGCACTGTTCTGTGTCAGATCTCCGCTATTAAGGGCCAGGATTTCAACTCTTCACTGCATCAGGATTATATTTCTTCAAAATGGAGATGGAAAAAATGCTCAAGCTGATCACTGCAGAGCAAGAAACATTGTTTCTATGATACAATCCTCATGCTTGTGCCTTAAAATCTATTTACTTCTAATCCTTGCAGGCCTGCTCAAGGTGCTCAAGGTAAACACTTGCTCATCTAAATCAGTAGGTAGACAGTTTATGTGGTTTTATGGAACAGGAGGCCATTTAAACTAGGTCTGGGCTCTCATCACACTGTTTTTGGAAATACTTAAATTTGAAGATTGTAACATCTAGAGGCATACTATCAAGGGCCTCATCGCCCTATTAGCAAGCTGTTGCTAACAGAAGTTAGCGACAGGTTGTAGGTGATAGCGAGTGGTTTGAAGCCCGCTTTGCATGTCACTGATATTTATCGCTAATGACATGGAAAGTGGGCGTACCCAACCTGTTAGCGACTGAAAGCAGTCGCTAACATCTCTATTGCCTATTACCAAAGCAGGTACAGCGATGAAAAAAAGTGCGCTAAGCGCGAATATCGCTAAAAACTAACGCCTGCTCAGACCACTTCTTAACCTGTATATCCAATCGGAGTTGGATATTCAGGTTAGGACCCTATTGGCGTTAATGCCTGAATATTTCCAGCGATATTCACACATTGAGCTGCTATCGCCGGATATTTTATCGCATTTGAGATAAACTTTGCTAGTAGCATGTTATCTCTGCGATAAAGTTCAGCGATGCACGGCGATAATAAAAATATCGCTAAGCTCATTTAGCGATAAATATCGCTAGTTATTGATAATATGACCCCTAGTCCTTTTTTTACACCATAAATTCTGAAGAGGGTCAAATATGTTTTTTTTCACCTGGCAAGGTGGAACAGGAAGTGTTACTCATAAAATGTGTAAAAGTGGAAAATATAAAATGGATTCAGTGACTACATTGTTCTCCGTTGGTATACCTTAATATACAGAGACTTTCCATTATTTTTTCTAAAAAGGCCCTCCTTTCCCTTGGGGCAGTACTGATATTGAATGTATGTTTCATTTTAAGAAAACCCTGGCTCCTTCTTTTACCTCAAAATAGTTATTCTATCCTGATGCTCATTGGAAAGTTTCATTTATGCTCTACACTGTGATAGAGTTATCAGATGTAGGTGGGAACTTTATTTATGTGTGCAAAAATCTGGAGCTTTCCTGGAAATTTTGGGCCTGCCCTCTTAAACTCATTCCATGTAAAATATTCATTTGAGAAGAGTCACCTGATTTTCCCTAATGAGGAAGATCTGTGTTAGCCCATCTTCATAGGCTTCAATTGAAAAGAGTAGACATGTCTTTTTAAACCAGAGCAATAAATAAAACTAAATGTATTTTAATAAGGCACACACTTTCCTTACTACTTTTCTCCATGAATGAACAAGCTGATGTATGGTATAAGGTGGTATAAAGTGAGGAGGGGTGGTTTTATCTCCACTGGACTTGGCTTTCTGTGATGCCACCTCTGCTTAGAGGAGTCACCATGGCTAATTTGTAACAAAGAGACCAGTATACACTCTGTAGCAAGCCCTTTCTCCATTTCATTCATTTGTGTAGGTTGCAGCCCAGCATAGTGTCTTGGGGATTTTAAAAAAATGTCTGTGTCCTCCACATCACCTTGCATTTCTCTAGAGCAGGAAATGAACCTGCTGGTTCTAAATCAGGATGGAATTCCAAATCTTGTGTGTATAGTAATAGGAGGTTTCTCCTCTCTCGCATGTTGTTGTTTGGGGTGTCAAGTCTGGTGATGATGCTGCTCAGGTATTTTGAGACTCTTCAGAGATCTTGGTATTGCTGGCCAGCCATGGTGTGTTTGTTGAGTTGGCCACTATCCAAAGTGTGTATCTCTAGGTGCAGTGAGTATGTCCAGATGCGGTTGCCATGCACATTGTGTCACTGGAACCAAGCAAAACCTGGCTGATTAGCCCTAACTAGGGTGAAATCAGTCCTAGGTTGTTTGGTTTCTGGAGGACCTGATCTGTAAGTTTGTGCTGGAGTGTTTCCACTGCATTGGGCTCAAGAGTGATTTGCCTATGGCTGAGTCTAACCTGAGGTGGCATGATGTGCAAATTATCAATGGACTGGGATGCGGCCCTGAGAAATTACCAGTGGCTGAGATTGATTGAAGCATTCCAGCCATCACTTTTTCTTTACTTATTAGATGTCCAGCATGGTTTGAAATTGATGTGAATTGACAGAGGAAGAAAACTGCATTCTCAGAGTATGGTTATGATGGTTATGGTTATGATCTTGTTTTATTTACATAGACCTTTAAAAAGAGTGACCTTAGACTGCTGTACATTTTTATGGGTCACCGCCTCACTTGAAAAAAAATAATACTATTCCTGTACCAGAACTCTGACGTCCATTTCTGGGGTAAAAGCAATCACTTCATGGAGATGAGAGAGCTGATGCCACATGGTGACCGGAATCTGAATCAGAGTGTGGTGTAATTTATCATG
Organism: Lissotriton vulgaris; assembly: GCF_964263255.1. NCBI lineage: Eukaryota > Metazoa > Chordata > Amphibia > Caudata > Salamandridae > Lissotriton > Lissotriton vulgaris. The sequence continues at coordinate 173,336,169 of NC_141697.1, forward strand.
CATTTTTTAATATGATATTTGGAATCTAACCGTGCACTTATTTTAGATGATAAGCACAATTTTACCAATAAATGTGCATGGGGCTGATTTATAGTTCACCAAATGGGTTACTCGATCACAAATGTGATGGATACCCTGAACACTGTAAGATAAATTCCACTGAATAGAATTCCCTTGTACCATGGTGAACCGTATATCCATCATGTTTGTGATGGAATAGTGCATGTGCCATACCCTAAATTAGGACCTAAGTTTTAGGCAATCCTTCAACATCCAACACATCCTCACTGACTACCTAGACAATTATAGTTTCCGATTCTGTGAATTCCACTAAAAAAACATTTTCTCAACACTATTATCCTGTCAGATGCAGATAGCATCCACCAAATATAAGACCACTTTAGATGCAACGTTCTCTCTAAACTCGCAATCAGATTCTCCGCCAGACGAGAGTTTACTTCTGCTCACTAGTGTGAGGTATATTGGTTCGAAATACCGGCCAGTCAGGATCTGGACCAGGATTTTCCCAAACAATATTCAGTGGGGGAAAGGTGTTGCTAACAGAGGTCTGTTGCTGAGATGTGTTGTAGGACCATTTATCTTGATCTGAGACGTTGATCCATAGCTTGTGAGCCGAGAAGTCAGTCCATCGATTATGAGACAGTATTGGTGGACGCGCTTTATTACTAGGCACCGAGGTGCTGCCGGTGAAGTGTGTTGCCTGGCAAATCTTATGCTTTTAAAAATTATGCTTTTAAAACTACTGTGAATTGTGCATTTAACTTCTGTGCCCTTACCTGTTGTCATTCCGGTCGGCGCCTCATTCTACCGCGGCAAGTGCCGTTTCCAGTGGAGGTCGTTCACGACCTGGGCCCGCCCCCTGAGGGTGTCCACATCACCAGAGGCGGGGTCGGTGCCTACTGAGGGATCTCGGCATTTTCCAGCGCAGCGGGCGCTCGCGGCGGGTAGCTGGTGGGTCACCGAATGCTCGCCAAATGCGAGCCCGTCATGCGCTGGGCCGGCGCTAGGCGCTTGGAGTTCTGCCTGATAGTACAAATAATGGCCACTTACACGCATGAGGAGTTACTGGCCCTCCGCAGGAATAGTTCCTGCATGCCACATTTATGGCATCCGGGCACTCCCAGTCTATGGTGCAAATACTGTGTCCTTAAAGCCACTGAGGAATTCACGACCTCTTTGACTCCTAGCTGCACATTACAAAAAAGTGAAAATCTTAAGATTTTTAGTTTAAACTGCAGGTCTATTGTTTAAACACCATGAAGATATCTCTAAACTCCTCCTGGATCAAAATCCTGATGTATTATATCTCACTGAGACGTGGTTGACTTACTGGTCTGGTTCCATTTTGGCCTTAGCCCTACTCCCAGGCTACTCTGTTCAGACCCAGAATAGGAGGAAGGGGAGGGTTGGAGGACTGGCTATTATTTTTAAATCGAGTCTGGCCTGCAACTTATCCCCGGCCAATATAATGGAGTGTGAAAGTGTCCTATTCAAGATTAGGGTTTCGGACATCTTCACCCTCAATGGCCTCCTCATATGTCGCCCTCCTGGCCCAGCTGGCACTTTTCAAGACTCCCTGGCCGCGACTATCTCCACTTTGACACTGTGTAAAGCCAGCCACCTTACCCGTCGGGAATGGTGGAGCCCGGCCTCTACTGATCTGTCGTTTCCGGCTTCTCCACAGGATAACGAGTGGGAGCACGGAAACGAGACTACCGGCGAGTTCGAGGACAACGGGCCCTTTAAGTGGGCGTCGACATACGAGGGGGAAGCCCCGACCCTCCGTGACGTCACTGACTCCACATTGGTTAAAACAGGGGAAGTCTTATACGCCGTGTGTGGAAACACCGCGAGGAAGAAGGCGGAACTTGAAGAGACGGAGAAGCGGAGTGTAACCGAAGACGGGATCCGAAGAACCGAAGCGGGAGTCTACAGCGGAACCGAAGGAGAAGCTGACCCACGAGGCGAGCCAGGAGGCCAACGACCCTGCGGACCGCCGTGCCACACTCCAGAGGGAGGAGTGTGGCTGACACAGGTATGGCGGCGTTTGGCGGCTTGGATAGGCAGGCGTAACGCTAGTGCTTAGAGCGCAACTGTGTGTTCCACTCCCGCTGCATTTATCCCTTAGTCCTACCTTACCTTTCCCTCACCCTACCCTCCTTTACCGTCTGTTCCAACACCTCCTACACTGAGCACGGCAGTTATTAGTTATATACACTGGGTGTATACCTAACACTCCCTGGGTCCCCCTGGTGCAACCCCATTGGAGGACTGTGTCCTAACGGCTTTCCGCCTTGTTGGTCTTCTTTCTTTCATGTGGCGAGACCCCCGGTACCCGAAGTGAGGACTCATCTTCCTGGGAAAGAACCTCTAGACGAACAGCGCCACGGACCCCAGTACCTTCGCACGGGAGAGACTAACATTCAGGACACGAAAGACGTTGGTCACTAAACCTTTAAGAGCTATCAAAATAAAACCCTCCTTAAACCCTACAGTTGGTGTCACGGTCGTCCCTTCACCCACGTCCACACACTGCAATCAGCCAACTTTAGTTTCCTGAGTGATTTAAATCTGCATCTTGAGTGTCTTGACTCCCCTGCCATATTGAATTTTGTGGGCGACTTGGAGGCGTGCCAACTAATTCAGCTGGTTAGAGGACCCTCGCACTCTGCTGGACATTTGGTGGACCCTGTATTTTCCAACATCCAAGACATTATTGCACACCCTCCCCTCCCACTCACTTGGTCAGACCCCCACCTTATTCATATCTCCATAGGGATTCCAGCCGGCTTCAGGTCTATACCTCTCCCCCCCATCCGGAGACGTCCCTGGCACAAACTTGATAGTACCCTATTCGAATCCAGACTGAAATCTTCAAAGCCTAACTGGGCCAGCAATCTGGAGGAGGCTGATAAAGATTATAGGAAATGGATCACTGACGCCCTGGATCATTTTATTCCTAAGAAGCTGTCAAGGCCCTATCGTGACCAGGCTCACCCGTGGTACTCGGAAGAATTGGCCACTGGAAAAAAACAATGTAAAATTCTTGAACGCAAATGGAGATGCTCATATGACCCTATAGCAAAGGCCAGCTATAGATCTGCCATCAAATTATATCACAAGCAGATAAAAAAAACTAAAGCAATCTACTACACCAATTTGATCAATTTGAGTACCAACCGCTCGAAAACTATCTTTTCCTTGTTAAAAGATCTATCTAAAGCTCCTGAGGCCACTAAAAGCGCAACAGGATCCAATACTCAATGTGAAGAGCTAGCTTGCTTTTTCATAGGAAAAGTCAATGGTATCTATAACACCTAAATTCCAATGCCCTGAATATGCCCTTCCCTGAAGATACAGCATCAACCACCTTATCCTACAAACCCGAGATGTTCCGACTTCATCGCGACCCCATTCTGTTGGAGGGTCGTGAGCTGATTAATCAATCTCTCCAATCAGCCACGGTGCCCAGTTCCTGGAAGCATGCTAAGGTGGTCTCTTTGTTAAAAAAAATCTACTTTGGACCCCTTAAAGCCGGATAGCTACATGCCTATTTCCCTGCTGCCGTATCTGGCCAAGGTCACCGAATCCCACCTGAACACTGCCTTGACCAGGTACTTAGAAACAAATGACATTCTGGCCGAGTCTCAAAATGGCTTTAGAGACAATCATAGTACAGAATCGGCCCTCCTGGCAGTTACTGAGCAGCTAAGGGTGGCACAAGATCTGGGCAATACCTCCGCCCTTATCCTGCTGGATTTGAGTGCGGGCTTCGACATGGTCTCCCACAGGATTTTACTTAAACGTCTTGGGGAGATCGGATTTGGGGGCACTGCCCTGGATTGGTTTGCGTCATTTCTATCTGACCGATCCTTCCAGGTGCATGCTGCTCCGTACTCGTCCAGCAGACACCCCCCGCAGCTGTGGAGTCCCTCAAGGTTCAGCGCTCAGCCCCACGCTGCTCAATGTATATGTTAGACCCCTGGCCATATTAGCAAGAGAACAGGACATCAAATTAACTTCTTATGCTGATGACACTCAGCTTATTCTTACTTTCTCTAATAATGCTCAGTCTGACCAAGTCAAATTTGGTGAAGATCTTATGGCTATCGCCAACTGGCTATCGGATAATTGCTTATAACTGAGTGCTTTTAAATCAGAGGTGCTCATAGTCAGTCGGAACCCACTGAAGTGGTCTGAACATTGGTGGCCTTCCACATTAGGCTTCTCTCCAACCCCGAAGCAGGTAGTAAAAAATCTAGGAGTCACGTTGGACAATGGCTTGGCCTTGGACTCCCATGCAAAAAAAGTGGCAGGCACTTGCTATGGGCGCCTTCGCGCTCTTAGACCCATCCTGGGATTTTTTTAACCTTCCACCCAGCAGATAATAGTCCAGTCCATGGTCCTCTCACATCTGGACTACTGTAACGTATTCTTTCTGGGCTCTAATCTGACTGTCATCAAAAGACTTCAGAGGGCTCAGAATGCTGCAGCCCGCACTCTGCTCAACCTGCCAAAACATTGCTCCGTATCGCAGTTCGGTTGCACTGGCTCCCTCTAAAACAGAGAATTCTATTTAAGACCCTATGTGTAGCTCACAAAATTTTGCACGGACAGGGCCCCCGTATCCTGAAGGGACTTTGCACCTTCTATACCCCAAAGGGCGATCTTCGATCTGCAGATCACTACTTGGCTTGTACTACGAGGGTGCGAAGGAGCAGAGCGGGAGGACGATCATTTAAGCACAAGTCTCCTCTACTTTGGAACTCTATTCCTATACAAGCACGTTCCACTACGCACCATCAGTTTTTCCGTAAGCTAGTTAAAACCGGTCTATTTTCATCAATCTAATCTGCCGTGCTATGGAGCCTGGTATTACATTCTCTTTTCACACGCAGCCTCATTGCCACATAGTTATGCATGCCCGTGAGCGCTGGGACGCCCCGTTGCTGGGGTAGCCATGCGCTATAGAAATCAACCTAACATAACATATTGGGTGTGCAATGGTGTCGGTAATGATACGGTATTGTCCATTGGTTGAGACAGTGTTGGACCACCAGTTGTGAGACAGTGTCGTCCACTGGTCGTGAGACTGTGCTAGTCCGTTAGTCCTGAGGCAGTGTCCGTCCATCACTCAAGAGACTGGAAAATCTGTTTCCTGGTCCTTGTTAGATATTGATAGTAATACATCAGCTAAACATCGCCGCAATGCACTACTGTTCAGTTAGCAAGCCTTACAATGAAGCAGATATACACAATGAATGCAGGGTGTTCCAGGCAGCATGGAAAGAAGAGTGCTTTTTTGTTGAATGTCCAATTGGAAAGCCACCTGCTTTGTGTGCAAAGAGAAAGTAAATGTTCTTAAAAGATATAACCTGGAGCGGCACTGTAAAACCTGAACTTCCCATTGAAGTCAAATCTGCATTCTTCAAAAGTGGCATCATTAAAGCAATCTCTTCTTTTCAAGCAGAAGCTCTTCTTTTGTCAGATGAAGGAATCAGGCCGGTACAGAAGCATCGTTCTAAATATTCTACCTCCTGGCAAAACATAAACCATTAACAGAGGCATAGCTGGTGAAGAAATGTTTCCTTTCAGCAGCTGAAGGTTTATTTGAAAACTATGGTAATGAAGCCTTTTAAAGGAAATCAGAGCATTACAGCTATCAAATTGCACTTGTGTGAGAAGAACAGATGCAAGGGGCAAGGAGCAGGTGATCAAAGCAGCCAAAGAGTCACCGTTATTCAGCATTGCCCTGGATAAGTCAACACGTCCTGCTTCAACATCCTCGGAATGCTCTGCTGGATCTTCAAATGGATCCCCCACGACACGAGAAAAACCGTCACCCAGGCCCTCATCGCCAGCAGACTCGACTACGGGAACACCCTCTACTCAGGAACAACAACCAAGCTCCTAAAACGACTACAACGAATCCAGAACGCCTCTGCACGACTGATCCTCGACGTCCCCTGACGCAGCCACATCACACCCCATCTGAGAAGCTTTCACTGGCTCCCCGTCAACAAGAGAATCAGCTTCAAACTCCTCATCCACGCACATAAAGCACTGCACAACACCGGACCCACATACCTCAATGACCGACTCAGATTCCACACCCCCACCTGCAGCCTCTGCTCTGCTAGCCTCGCCCTCACCTCAGTTCCTCGTATCCGGAAAACCACCGCCGGCGGCAGATCCTTCTCTTACCTCGCCGCCAAAACCTGGAACGCTCTCCCTACCAGCGTAAGACAGACCCAGGACCTGCTGGCCTTCAGAAGACTTCTCAAGACCTGGCTCTTCGATCAGTAGCAACCCCCCTCCCTCCTAGCGCCTTGAGACCCTCACGGGTATGTAGCGTGCTTTAGAAATGCAGTGATTGATTGATTGACAGATATAGGTGATGGGGCACCGGTATTACGTTGGGCGAGGTATACGGTCCAATTGATACAGCCAAAAGAAGAGCTCCTGTGCCTTCAACCACTGCAAGGGCACACAAGAGGAGAATATATCATGGACAGCATCTGTAACCTCTTTTAAATATATCACGTACCTTTAAAAAATCATGTCATCATCACAACAGATGGGGTTCCTGCCATGGTAGGTCATGTCAGAGGCTTCATATCTCTGTGTAAAATGAAGCTCACTGCAAAGACTGTCTTAGACTCCCACTTCATTATTCTTCAAGAAGTTCTGTGCGTAAAATTAAATCAAGGAGAACTGAGGAATGTCCTAAAACTTGCAATCAAAATTATACATTTTATACATGCCCAAGCTCTTAACCATTGACTTTTTAAGGCACTGCTGTAGAATTCCGAAGGTGAGCATTCAGACCTATTGATGCACACTGAAGTACAATGGCTAAGGAAAGGAAATGGTCTGGAGCAGTTCATCTATCTGCTTCCTGAAATTGAATGCTTTGCAAAAACTAGAGTAATTCCCAGAAATAAAGGATACGAAATGGCTTAAAATGTTTCTCTTTTTTTCAGACATATTTCCTCAGTGCTATTCAAAGAGCAACTGGATGATGCTGACTTTATCCCAGTTTCCAAAACTGTGGGCTGTATTTCAAAGGGTTCCAATACTTTTAATGCTAAAACTTGATGCATATCTTGCATAAATTCTTGGGGAGATCAAATGGCAATAGTTTCAATTCAGAGCCCTCACCTTCTGTACAGGCTGGTTGAAAACCCCTGGAAGGTGAATGAATAAAATCTTGAAGTTGTTGAACTTATTAGCATGAAAAGGGCACAAACAAAAATGGGGGTGATTAGCATGCAGCACAATGCTGATCCCAAACTATCTTTTTGGGGGTGGGTATCAGACGAATTTTGAAAAACTGTGCACTTTGATAAATCTGCTCTTCTTTTTACTGTGGCCCAGATAATAATTTGTATTTTTAAGTCACCATATGTTTGTGAAAGTTTGTTTTCCACATTGGGGGTGTTGAAGAGTAAACTCAGAAATGAACTTACAGACTTACATAAGGATCAGCTCCTGCGGCTTGCCATTTCAGACATAGTATCAAATTTCAGGACACTAAAAGGAGACATGAAATGTGAAATAAGTTCCCAGTATATCTGTCTCTAATTTACCGATTTCTGGAGCCCGTTCATCCTGGGCTGGGTGGGGCCCATGCTGAATATCCAGTTAATGAGGATAGCCATGCAAACCCCACTGAGATTGATATTGTCTAATAATAAAAATGTATTAATGAAATGTCGATATAATGTGGTTTTAAAGTGGGCATATCCCTGAAAGTCCATTCATAGGTATTACTTGTTTCACTTCTACCACCGTTGTTTGAAATGAGCCCCCTTAAATCTTTGTAGTTATTTCTGCTTTTGAAAAACAGCACTGTCTAGCAGTGTTTTGCAAAGGTTGTGATTTTTTTTTACCCTAGTAGCCCTGCCTTTTCAAAATATTACTAGACAGTGCTGTATTACTAATTCAGATGTAACCCCACCCACTGGACAATCGGTGGATCCCTCGGTCACGGCCCAGATTGTACTTTAGGCCCCTGAGAACAATTTTGTGTGCACCCATGATCTAATCTACAAGCAGTTCTTGAGGGTAAGAAAAAGTTGCCTTTATCGGGACTAGTGTGTTTTTGAAGCTGAGGGACTGAAGAATAAACTGCTTGACAGAGGATTTTTCAAAAGAGTGATCAACAGGAAACTTACAGGTGGGTGGCACTGTCCAAGTCAAGTGAATCTCTTCTTACCCCCCAATGTTGGACCTGGCACCTGGCAGGGTTATCCCCACAACCTTTTGACTTCACCCATTTGGTTTTGCTGAATTTCTTTCTGGACCACTTAAGTATCCCTTGAAAGCATGTCTCTGACTTGCCCTTCAGCCTTAAAATGTAATTTCAAGGTGGCAACATAAAAATGTTGCCAGGCCTAAGCCTTTCTTTTTAATACATATAAGCCACTCCTATAGTAGGCCATAAAAAGTCCATAGGACAAGGTGCATTGTATTTACAGTGTTGGAAATGCACCTTTAAGTTGTACATGTCCTGGTAGTAAAAAACTCTCAAATTATTCTTTTCACTATTGCAAGACCCATCTCTCTCATAAGATAGCACTGGGTTACCTTATTGCATTTAATAAGTGCTAACATTTGCTGAGGAGCAGGTAGGAATTCAGAGTTTAGTCTCTAAAGAATTGTAATTTAATACCCTCTTTAAAGGTAAAGTCTAATTTCTGAAAATGCTACTTTTAGAAAGTTGGCATTTACTGGTCCTAATCATTTGGTGCCTGGAGTCTGTATCCTGTGTCACATTACTGATTGTAGTTGGCAGTTGGATTTATGTATTTCTCCCCGACAGTATCACAAAGGGGGGATTGGAAGTTGACAGGATGGAACAACTTCAGTAGATGGGAGAGGTGGAGCTGTCACCTACCACACTTGCACTTCAAAAGAGATGCTTCAGAACACACACACTAGTTAATCGTGACCCCAGACGTTCTGGGACCAGGGTAGGAAGGAAGGACAATTCCAGGCACATCTGTGGGTTGGAAACTCGAGAAACCTCTCTCATTTTAAAGGGGACACAAGGTATACCATTGGGACATTCATACCCTCTCCTCTGCACATTTCCAGAGCTGTGCATACTAGAGAAGAAGGACCTCCCTGCTGCCAGAGGACTGTCCTGCTGCCTGAGGCTTGCCCTGCTTTTTGACAGGGAATATTGGACCTGTTTCCTTTATCCCAAGCTACATGAGTGACTCTGAAGGTCATCTGATTAACCTCCTGCTCTGAGCTACAGGGAACACATGTTGGACCTGACCTCCTTGGACCTGAACCCTGCTAGCCCCTGCTGGGGTGAGTTTGTGTTCCCCAAATGGTACCTCTCCTGGTACTGGGCCATGGCTGGCATCAGCGAGATCTGCTGGACTAATTGCAAAGCCACCCAAAACCTCACCACACAGTTGCAAGCTTTGTTGTAACTGATGCTGGGCGACGCAAACCTGCGCCAAACAGTTTTAGTCGAACCGATGCCATGCAAAGCGAAACCTTACAAAGAAATACCACACAAACAGCACACCAAGGACATAAGGTACATTCTCCAACAGGCAACTCGTGGTCCTGTATCTGACCTGTGTTCCATCGCGGTTGGCCTGAACTCGTGACATGGTCCTGGTCAAATGCGACCACATACCATCAGTTGAATTAGTATTTTCTATATTTCCTGTATTTTGCTTTCATTGTATTACTGTTTGTGTACTGCATACATACTTTACACATTTCCTCTAAGCTAGATGCATTATGATTCTAGAATATTAGCATTAAATCTGTCTTTAGGTGTCAGGTTAAATGTGAACTGTATGGCAACATACTCAAATAACAAGTGATACAGCTTTTTATGGGCCTACTTGCTTACCATTGGCCCTCCGACGGACCTTTCTCCCTGACTGAGAGGTGATTTATTACAAATTCTAAATTAAGTTCAAATACACTACTCACAGCACCATGCTATAAAGATACAGAATAACAACTGGAAAGTCCAACCTCTTGAAGAAGTTCAGGTACATTAGAATTTAGTATACAAGGAATGTGGTCACTGCTATATAGAATATTAATAAAAGCAATTGATGCTCAAAGAAAAGTCTCAAGTTTTGTTGTCTATGCATAAGTAAATCTAAAATCCCAGCAAGCAATTAAGGTACAGACAAAGAAGGTGGTTCTAATTATTTAAGGAGTCTCACAAATCAGGAAATTCCATAATGCAATCTATTCTTCACATCGAGGGGTCCCTCTCTCCCTCATTGCTCAGTCACTTCTTACCTGACCGGGAATTACATCCGTTCATGAAAACAATGCCTGACTAGAAGAACAGGTTACCCTGATTGAACAAGAATACGAGGCACATGCTGGTTCACTAAGAACTGGGGTACTTTATTACAATGATCATAAAAATAAATTACTACACTATAACATATATATATATATATATCCTGCAAAGGAAAGTGAAAGGTTAGAATGTGCACACTATGGGAAAAAAAGGTTGACGTCACCTGAGTAATGTGAAGTCTGGATTTAGCAGTCATCTAGGTTCCCTTCTCGTCTGTGCCTTGGCTCGTCTTAAAGTCACACTTCGGCAGTCACGGGTACACGTCTGCACCGCTATGCTCTGTCTTCTCTGCTTCCCTCCAAATCACTGGAACCTTCCTTTCATTAGCTGCTTTCTCTCTGGCTGTTCTGCGCTACTCCTCTCTCCTCTCAATCACGGACCATCTCCACTTCTCGGCTTCGATCTTATAACTCAGTTTCAGCCACTCTGGTATTCGTTCTCCTGACTAACTGCTTCATTCGGAATGCTCTGATCATATAGGTCAAAGCTCGCCAGCTGCTCCAATTAAAATAACTTCAATCTTTCTAAGAGAGTATCAGCTTCTTGATATTTCTCAGACTTCAAAATGGCGACTGTCTGCCTGGAAATAATTAATGGCATTGATGCTAACGGCTAGCTGCCGCCTACAGACTGACTAACTCACTGCCTCATGCTTTCGCTAATATGGAAGCTTGTCCTTTCATGGAAAGTTACGGCCAGTAACCTGCCGCCCACCAAATTCTTGTACCTCCCCGTACCAAGGACACGTTCCCAGCCGTCCGGCCTGATGTTGTGTCTTCGGAGTGGAGAAAAATACAGTCTTTCGATAAGGGCCAGCCTGAGCCGGTTCTCTCCAAGAGAACAACACTTTGAAACTAAAACATTACATTTGACCTAGAAGCATCTCAAGCTGCCGGGGCAGAAAGCAAGATGGAGTCTCTCCCGTTTGAGGCCTACAAGGCCCGAAATAAGCATAACTCCATAGAAGGTATACTAACACTCTTGCAAAAGGACGGATTATCACTAATACTAATGAATCTATCCCCTAACATAAGTTTATAAGCCCTGATCTAAGGAAAAGGGTACGAAAGTGCATTACTGTGCCCTATGAATAGGCCCTGTCTATGGTTCTAATCCTTGCACTAGAATGATAATAGACTGGAGTCACTTCCAATCATCCTCCCTCAAAGGAGGGCCGAAAAAGTCGGTCAGAACACAAGGGTGAGCTGCTAAAAGGATATAATATTTTTTAAAGTACATTTTCATCGTGCATGTGTGACTTTTATTGCAAGGAGAGAAGAGGGAGGTTTCTAGATGTTATTCATGTGTTTACTATTTTAAATTGTAACATGTCACAAATCATGTTGTTAGTGTATGCCCACGTCGGGTCACGTGTTTGGATAGAATGATGAGACAAAGCATGCTAAAAGATAAAAACTTGATGAAAGATTAGTTCCAGGGAACGGTGACCCAACTATTAATTGTAATATACTGTTAAAAAAAATACCAATTTAATAGAGTTGCACAATGTAGGGCAAAACATGGAAGTAAAAGTGTAGTGAGTATTAGTAATGTAGAATGTAAGCAACATAATCCAGGTAGTCAGAAGCCACACACAATGAAAATTGTTGTAAAGTTGCCAATATTCTTTCAAACATCTCTTTAGTTTTTTTGCTAATTTGTGGGCTCAGACTACCTGTTAATGCTTGACTCATTCTCATTTCTTGAAAACTTTGCTCCTTCCTCAAAGTTTCCAGGAAATGTTAAAAGTTAGCGTGAGCTTTTCCAATTGTATGGTTGAAGGAGTTGTGCCATCTCTCAATGGCATTGTTTGTCTTTGCTTCTCCTTCTAAACAGCTCGAGTAGCAGTTCCACCACTCCACATGGAAACGTGGCTTCATCCTGCAACCCAACCTGCTTAGTTGCCCAATCCATGTGTCTTCAAAATAATTATAGTAAGGCTGCCAATTTTTCTTTGTTTGTTGTAAAATAGTCAGATTCAGTAATTAAAGTGTAGTACACGTCTACACTCTCAAGAGGAACAAAGCAAAGTGCAGTCAGTTTTTTTAGTTCGAATTGCAGTTTGCTATCCGATACGTAATCTACAACTAAGGATGTTTTTTGTATCTTATGCCAAAATGCCTGGGAAAAGTGGAAAAAACATCCTTGAATGTGGGTATCCACGTACGTTTTGGAAATAACATTAATCATAGCAAATTCAAAATCAATATTAATTTTCCTATGACTTTTGTTGGATGTATTAGATTTTAACACCGTCAAAAGCTCAGTGTAAGTTGAGGATTGCTTATCAGGTAGCAAACTGTATACCAAGGGTAGTACTGTAGTATTCATTTTGGCATGAATAGTGTATATTCGGGTGAAAGGATGGGGCGTGCTTTTAAACGTCCCATCCATCATCCAAACATCACTATTTGGTTGTCATGTAGTTAGAAAGGTTCGTTAGAAACAGATACAGAGAGCTCATGTGGAGTAAGTATGTCAGAGAAGGTTTGTGGTGTAACTAGTTGTGGGTTACTTGCCTGTTTTTTGCATTGTGTAATATGTCTCAGATTGGGTATAATGGGCATACTTCTGGCAACATGACTTGGGACATGTTGTGCAACCTGTCTCAAAATAGAACAACAGGAGTCATTTGAGGTGCATGCAATATCTTTCATTTCATTAATAGTTTCTCTCACCTCAATCACCATTGCAGAGGCAGAGTGGTTATGATCTGTAGTTTTTACAACAGACTCACCCAGAGTAACCGTTCTGCCTATGCAATGGGTTGAGTAGTATTGCACACACCTCCAATGACAGCTTGATTCTGTTAATCTCTCCTTGCAATAAATGTACCCTGCATACTTTAAGATGTGGTTTCCCTTGCTCGAAGTGATGTAATGTGCTGTCTTGTTAGTTGACATTATCTGAAAAGATAAGAAAAAGTAGGTTATTTTGTATGTTTAAATATATTTTTAATTCATTATTTATATTTTTCACATTTCATTTTTTTATAAAACTTTTCTAAATGCTTTTAATGAAGTTTGGAAATTAATTGCTTCCATTGTTTTATTCCTTAATATGAAAATGCAATTTTTTATTTTAAAAAATACATTAGAGAATTGGCTTCAGCTCAATATATTGTTTGGTTTGGTTGTTTTGGCTTCTAGTTGGTCTCTATTGATCTTTAATTTGGTCTTTGTAGTAAAGATTACTTGAATCTTGAAAAGAAAAGAATATATGTTTCGTTAAGTTTTTTTTAAAAACTTTCTGTATTTTCTTTTTTTGGGAGAAAAAGGTGTAAATACATTTTTAAATATTCATTTTAATCAAGATCTCACCTTAACTAATTCTTTTAAAGGTTCTGAAGATGTTTAAATTTTTTTAAGTAAGGCTTGGCAAAGTTGTTGCTTTATGGCTTGAAAATGAACACGTTTTCCTATGGTTGCAATCTGTGGAAAGTTATGAAACATACCTTTTATAAGATTTGGAAATAAGATGATCTTTTAAGTTTAAAAAATGCAGTATCAAAGTGGAAGAAGAATAAAATGGTTAACAATATTGAAATAATGAAGCAAACATAAATAATCAATATTTAAAAAAGTACATTTGAATTGGATGTTATAGAAAACTTGCAGTAATGTTCATGATTTTATTCATTACAAGTGTTATTATTCACCTTCTCTATTAGAATATGACAAATTTACAAAAAGAAAGACACATGTTAAAAAATGGCATACCATCAGAAATATATAGCTTTTTTACCTTGCAAATAATATTGAAAGAAATGGGATAAACAAGTGGATATTATTTTGATTACAGTTTCTAATATGTGGTACGATTACGATCTTTTTTTTCAATAAAAAACAACAGCCCATTACTATGAGAACATATCTTCATGTTGAAAAAAGACAGATTATATTAAGTATAATTATTTGAAAATGTTACCTTTTTTAAGAAGATGTCTCTTCCTTCTTGTTCCTAAGAAGTATTTCTTTTTTCTTCAGTTCTGTTTGAGTTATTTTTGTTACAAAATTAGAAAATTTGCAAAGTCTATATTGGTATTTTTATTTGAAGCTAATGTATTTTTGAAAAATACAACTCACCTAAAAAAGTTGTGTGCAAATAGGATGAATGTTTTTCTGTCCTTGAATTCCTTGAAGAATATTCTTTCATTTAGAGAATTATCGATAGTAAATACACTGTCTGTTGAGAATTAATATAAATATAAATCTTTAGGATATTAAAAAAATATTAATGGCTTGTTCGATTTATTCATTTTAAAACATCTTTGATTTACATTTTCATTTTAAAGTCACACTCATATGTTGACCATATAGGTTTATAAATATTGATATGAACTGCACATTTCATGTTTTTGGAGAATATAGAACAAGCTTCAATGAATATATCTTTTTAGATAATATAATTACCTCTTCATGTATCTTTCTTTTTATCGGAGGCTCAATCTTTGAAATATTTGACATTCTTTTTTTTTATACAAATCGAAAACAATCTTAAATGGTTTTTCATCGATTTAAAAAATGTATTTAATATTTTGACTTACTTTCGAGTAAAGTAACCCAAAAAATATTTTGCACTTCTCCAGTCTCTAAATTCAGAAGACGGGTTTGGAATAAACTGAAATTTAATAAACATATTTAAAATTAATGCATTGTTCTTTAAAATTGTTTCGTTACATATTCATTACCAATTTATTATACTTACTTTTTGGGTATCTGAGGCTGTTATATGTCTTTGAAGCAAGAATTTATGTCACAGAGAGAGAGTGGGCTTCAAATGCATCTGCTCTCGCTGGTAGTCAGTTGATCATTGTTTTCAAAATAGTAGATGTCTTCTATTTATACCTTTTTTTTGTGTATCACCATTATTTTATAGAAAATAACTAAGGTGTTTCTTATTTTTTACTTGTTAATATCATGTGGAAACATATATTTTATTTTTGTTTTTTAAAATGTCTGTTTTAATGGTTTGCGTTTGTTTTGTCCTCCATTTTGTGTTTCATGATGATGTATTTCATGTCATGGAAACAGTAGTAGGACTTGCTTTTGACCCAAGGCCAAAAAATGGTGCTCCGCTTCATTTTGATTCTGTAGACTACCTTTCAAATTATGTTATTTCCCGATATTTTTAAAAAATAAGAATATATTTGTTTGTTTCTAATTTGCTCAATCATGCAGAAAATAAAAAAATGTAAACGGTATATCAAGAATAAACCGTCAATACTCGAGTATTAGAATTAATACCTGAGTATTAATTTAGAAAAGGAGTACCATTTTATTATTTTGTGTGTTTAATTTCTCTACACATTTTAATACACTTACCCACCCAAAACCCTTATTTTTCCTGCATCCCGTGCCAGGAGTTATTATACAATTAAAAAAAATTATTGTGTTGTAATGGTATGCGTAGTATTGTTTTGCGTTGTAATGGCACTTTTAATGCTTTTTATATAAATTGCGTGGTAATAATTTTCGTTGTAAAATATTGCATAGTAACAGCATATGCGCCATCTTGGTGAGCGCACTAGTGGCAAAGGGGGGACACGCTTGCTGCCTATATAACCTAGGGCAATGCAAGAGCGCAGCGCGCGCGCAGTGGGCATGCCAATGGCACGCCAGAGGCAAGCCCGTCTGCGCCCGTCCGCGCCTCGGACGTTCCTAGTGCCAGTTATGCTGCCCGTTTGGGTAGCGATGGACACCGCTTTGTGTATAGAAGAAAACAGCTAATGGAACTAGGTAAGAGGGCAACTCTGGCATCACCTATCATGATTCTTCTGATAAGGAAGCAAGTAATGCTAGGAATATCAAGTTCAAGTTCAATTTATTTATGATTTTGGAACTCAGATGAGATCCACATAAAAAGAAACACAAAGGATAAAACATACATTTTTGAACAATAGAATAAGATATACAAATATACATAATCTGATAAAACGTCAGATAAAATCACTGATGATAATCATAACATCCTTTAGAAATTTTAATATATATCTAGAAAATATTTTAAAAAGTAAAAAATCCTGTGGCAAAACATTTCATTAGGAGGATGATAAATGACATCTATAAATGCGGTGGCAGACAAAATGGATAGTTGCAGGCAGATTGGCCTCATCCACTTACGTCGATACAATAAAAGAGCCCCACAAATAAAGAGCACATGGGTAATATCCGGGGTGGAATTATTGCACAAATTACAGACAGGGGAGGAACCGTACCATTTGGACAATACATTGTTAAGTAGAAGAGAACCCTGCCTCAATAATAGCCAAAAACGACGCACTCCATGAGGGAGGTTCCAAGTAATATAAGATTGTACCTTGTTTATCAGGCAAGAATCAATAGCTGGATGAATGCCTCTCTTTGAAATACGTGCTTCCCTGTCCATAGTAAAACTTAATTTCCAGGTGGCCTGCTTCAAAGTTGCCTTAAGCTGATATGATGATAAAGTAAAAAGTACCGATTCATCCAATTGAAGCAAGTCCACCGCAGTTCTAAAATGTTTTACAACTAATGATTGCTCTTTTGAGGTTCCTAATAATTCTTTCTGAATAAAGGATCTTAATGTACCAGGTTCACCCTTTACAAGGCTTGTAACCCAGCACACTATCCCTGCGAGACCCTGTACCCAACTACTGCGCAGCCCAAATTCCAGCCTTAGAGCCGCAACAAAACAGGCAGAGTTAACTGAGGCTAGATTCCGCAAAATTTTACCTTCTGTTGTATTTAAAAAGACCGATTTTCTTAAATCGAGTAGTTCGATACCATACAATAAGGACGCTGGGATGTTAGCACGGAAAACCTCTAGTAGGAGTGCGAAGTGTCTTCTGCCTGTGGATCTGTAAAGGGAGATTAAGCTTTTACCTTGTGCCATTGCTTTCCTAATATTGTTTCCTGTATGAGCATTTTCACTTGAGTTTCCACACACTATTTTTCCTAGGAAGACATATGAATTTACCACTTCCAATTTTTGTCCGCTAACAGACCAAACATAATTCCCAAACTTCAACTTTTTCCTTCCCCGCATGCACATTATTTTACTTTTAGACACATTTATCTTTAAGTGATGGGCCTCTGCATATTCATGTAATACCTGCAGATGACTATTTAATCCCCTCGGTGTTAAATCCAGTATTAATATGTCGTCGGCATATAGCAAACAGACTATCGATTTTCCCCACAATAATGGGGCGATACCTTCACTTAAAAACAGGGAATAGGGTAGATCAGATATATATAAGGAAAATAATAGAGGAGCCAACAAGTAACCTTCTTTTAGGCTGTTTGTTGTAGTAATACCTTGGGATAGACCTCTTTCCCCTCCCATCAAGACTCTACACCAAGTGTCAGTATGGAGAGCTCGAACCAAACTCCAGAAGGGTGGCCAGCATGCCGAGGTCCGATAGTTTTCTCCACAGCAAAGGATGATCTACTTTGTCGAATGCTGTGGAGAAATCTATGAAAGCTGCGTACACTTTCCCTCCTCAGACCTTAACATATTTTTCAGTTATTGCTTGCAATGCCGTTAGATTGTCCATGGTTCCATTCCTTCTCCTAAATCCGGTCTGTTCAAATGGAAGAATCTCACCCGAGTCCACCCGGACTTTGATTTGCATCAGGAGGCATTTGGTGAAGACTTTACCCACAGCATCTAAAAGTGCAATTTGTCGGTAATTGTGTGGGGCGTCACGGTCTCCCTTCTTGAAGAGGGGGACTGAGATACTCCCTTTCCAAGAAGGGAGAACGGATTTATTTGCAAAGCAGAATCTGAAGACCGGGAAAAGGATTTTACTTCACATTGTACTGTTTTGTTTCAAAACTGAAATTGGGAGTTCATCCGGGCCCATCGCCCCCAAGGTGCGCATACCCTTGATGGCCAGTTCAATATATTTTTCAGAAGGTGCTCCATATGGAGAGGGGTCTTCATTTACTCTGCTACAATCAATCACATTCCTGTTACTTGCATAAAGGTTCTGGATATTGCCAACCCATATATGCTCCTCAATAGCAACTGGAAGTGGTCTTGATCTAACTCCACAGCCCTCCCCGATAAGAGATCAGAATGTTCTTGTTTGACCTTTCAACGCAGCTTCCCTCAATTTAATCCACATACTTCCCTCCCTTTCTTTTCTCATCTTAACCTTCACCCTAGTCCTCCTTCTCTTGAGTAGTAAAATTCTATGATGTCTTTCGGAGGAGTTGGTCAGATACTGTTCCCTAATTCATTTATTTATTTCAATATTAAGTAAACGTAGAGATTTGGGAATTACTCTAATGTTACTGCTTTGGATCGACTTTTTTGCAACTGCAATCACTGTTTCCATAAAGTCAGCAAAACATGCTATTTCAAAGCAGTTCCAGTTACCCAAATTGACCACGGCGGCCTCTAGAATACTTTCCAAACCCCTAATAGCCCTGATATCCCAGTGGCATCTTTCTGATTTCTGACCAAAGCTGACCAAATCACTATTTAACGACCATGGATCGTCTGAATTGGGTTTAAATTTACAGTGAGAGTTAGCACTTTATGGTTGCTATGGTGAGTATTAGAGACCTTAAGATCTTTCAAGAGGAAGAAGGAGGTACTTCCCACTATCACGTAGTCTAAGATGGATTCACTGTTATTTGATTTACAGGTAAAGTTCGCTGGTGTATCTGAGGAGAGCCGTCCATTTGCTATAATGCCATCAACTTTTATCCATTCATCAAGAAGCATTTTCCCTCTCGTATTTGTCCTGATGTTTTGCGGAAAGATTGCTTGAGGAATCTGCAAGGATTCTTCTTTATCCTTATTTCTGAAAATCTCTAGATTAAGATTGGAGATCTTACAATTAAGATCCCCTAGCAAAATTATATGAGGGGTAGGTTCTGCTTCAGTGACTTTCTTTATGTATGAAAGGACATTTTTTAAAAGTACATTGTAGCAAGCATCTGGAGGAATGTAAGCATTTATCAGAATCAATGGTTTACCTTTTCCAGCGTTGCCCATGTTGAACAATGTTATTGCCTGAAAAAGGTTGCTAGGGTCTATTTAATAAGCAAAACTCCATTTTATCTTATTCGACAACAGGCAAGCCACCCCGCCCCTTGCATGTCCTCTCCTGGATGGGATTGCTCTGCCGTCCAACGTAAAGTACTCTTTGCCCAGTAATAATTTCTCTGTGATGTGATGTTGCGTGGACAACGAAATTCATTTTAATTATTTTTTTCGGTACTTACCTGTAATGGACCATATCCCGCACTTTACAACCCCCCACCTTGACCCTCCCCTACCTGATGTCACCGCCCCGGTATAACGCTCTGCACGGGCCATGCCTGCAGGTAACAGAGAATATGGAAAGGGGCGACCACTCGGTCCCCCCGAACGTATGGTTGGGGGCCCGGATCCTCCCGGGAAACCGTTTTGGGAGGGGGGCGTGTCACGGCTGGTATGCCCGAAGCAGCGTAGCCGGGACGCACCTTTTCCCGCCCAAGAGGGGTTGTCCTAGACACCTACACCGATGGCTACGCCCAGTAGGCGTACCCGCGGAGGGTTCACGCCCTCCCGATGAGGAATAAAGAGAGTGGGAATCCGAAGAAGCATCCTCTTGTTCCTGTGCTTGGAAGCTGCACCCACTCGTTGCACGTGAGCCCTCGACGGAACAAGGAGCAATTTTGACCCACCCACCAGCCCCTTATGGCAATGTTAGTTCTGCAATAAAGTCTTGTTTCTCTGATAAACATCTTCTTCCCTCTGTCTTGCGGTATATGAAGGTTTAGTTTAATGATATGATGTCGGTCTGAAGGTACTGTTTTTCCTTGTAGTATAGACAAATATTGCAAGTAGATAGGATGATGTTTTTTCCCTTAGTAGGTAATCAAATGTCGTATTTATTTTTTGGTCGGGCGGTAAGGTCATGATCGGTGAGCAGTAATTTCAAGGTCCCTAGAGGGGGGCGCCACCCACTATGGATGGGAGCGCCCGGGGGGAGGCGGCCATTGGCCCCTCCCACGGGGAGGCGGCACCCACTAAGTATGGGTCGCCTAAGGGAAGACGGCCATAGGCCCCTTCCAGGGGAGGAGGCAGCTATATGCCCCTCCTACGAATTTCCCGGGGCCCGGATATCCGCGACGGCGGATGTGATAGACAGTGTGGGGTGGTAGGGGGAGTCCACGCTGCCTTCTTACAGACACCTCACACGGGTCCTCGGACGACCTTTAAGATGGCGTCAAGTTGAAATGGGGGGCCCCCAACAAGACAAGGGAAATTGGAGTTGGCACAGAGGGTACAGTCCTCTGCGCGGCCGCCACTCACACCGTGAGGGCGAGAGTTTTGGTAGTAGGGATCTGACACCGGTTGCGACCTTGCCGTTGGCCCGTAATGCTAGGATGTACAATTTTAATTTAGAAAGTATGCATTTGCAGGATGTTAGACTCGGCTAGGAAAACCTTTGTATTAGAGATTTGTTAAGGTTAGCCAATGAGCATGTCTTCATCGAAATGTAATAAATGAAAATTGTGCATGATATGAAACTTTTTATTTAATGTTTTAATTTTGTTTCATATTTTAATAAATACGGCCGGGAGGGTAACTCCCTCCCGCCTTCCAAAAGTTCAGAACTGCGTCCGTCTTCCCATCCTTGGGGATTGCGTTGGGAGGGGGTGACAGGCATCCCGGCCATACAACAGGAGTGCATCAATGGAATCATCGTCAACTTTTACTAAGCAAGAAAGAGAAAAAGACAATTTCCACACCTTCCCCAATGGAAGGAGGAAAAACCCACCACGTGCTTGACACCCGGGTGGGTTAACCATTTCTTTGTGCAGTTCAACCCTTCCACGGCAAAAAACCCATGAACTAAACTTTGCAAACATTTCCAATTGGGCAACAGAAACACAGCCACTGGAAGAGCACAGATGGCTCCAAAGGGAATCCCACCCCAAACGACCATATCACAAGGAAAGTTATGCTTATTATCATAACAAAAGTTTTGGATATTTCTGTGCATTTGTACTCCCTGTCTACTTTGGGTAATCCCACACTTATTTACCCTTGAAGAACTGCTTGATCAAAAGGGACTGACAAATGGGGAACTACAGCACCTGCTTAGGGATCTCTCATATGTCAACTACAATTACACTAATCAGAACATTAGCAACCCACACACACTACATAGCACCCTCCTACATAACACTTGGTACCTACATGTGACTTCAGTCACCCAGGTCATGTTATGTCTGTTCACTGATCCCTCATCAGTAGGCGCAGTTAGGCTTTACTTGTCCTTGCAGGTAGCACCGGAAAAAGCAAAGTGCCTTATTCACCTTTACTTATGTAGGATTAGGGCGAAGATTCAGCCCAACAGGATAGAACCTCACAAGATAGTGGAATACCTTACCCAATGCGAGACAAACCCAACAGCGTTATACCTCTTCACTGAACCTTGTGATATCCAAAGAGAGCTGGACAAGATGCATAGAAAGGGCACCTTAGGGGAAGATACTCTTTGGCGCTGAGACTTTCTAGAGAAGAGATTCTTGGAGATAGCAAGACCCCCAACTCAGTGCACAAACATGTCTGCTCCTGCATCCATCTGTGGACCAAGGGTGTCCCTTAGCATATGTGGGGTAGTCTTTCATAACAAGAGGTCTTCCAACATGGAGATTCTGTGTAGGGCCATCTAGCTTGAGGATAAAAAGGGGAACTAGTCACATGGGATAGTATTGAACAAGAGTATGTACACCCCATGTAAGGAAATATGGCACACCCAAGTAGGGTGGTGCACTTGGTCAGAGGGGAAAGGGTAAATCCCTGGGCTGGACTGGCTACCGGGTGTTTTGGTTTGCTGTCAAGCTGGGGGCTTATTTCACTGTGGTGGGGGATGATTTCGTTGATTGGGACCTGCGTATGCTTCTAAATAAACGAAGCAAAATGAATGGTTATTGGCACACGCAGGTCCCCATCAACAAAATCAGCCCCCAGCTTAGCAGCACACCAAAAACGCCTGGTAGCCATTCCGGCCCTGGCAAACCCTGATTGTTGGTAAGCTAACACTGTATTTCTTATGTTTCAGCTGTAAGGGAACGCTTGCTAACTGCTGCCTGATATTGCACATTCTGGATATGCAATGGGGCACCTCCATTCTGATGGATTACTGCTTGCAATGAGGTGAGTTTGCCTATTTTCAGCTAATCCCCAGATAGTGCAGACTTGGCTCCCTAGTAGCCATGCACACCCCACCCCTGGTTATTCCCAGAGAAGAACTATCTGACTTATACCAACACACATTAAAGAAAAAGACAACTTTTCTGCACCAAACCGTGACTAAAGATCTGTGGACTATAAAAGCTGGGCTCAGATCAAAGGCATTCTGGAAGAATTCAGACTGTTTACTGATGCACAAGTTTCAGTGGAAGTGTATATACCCTTCTTTACCCTGCAGATAAAACAAATGCCTGCTGGCTCCAAATCACCCAGGGGGCGGTGCCTAAACTGATGAACAGCACTGAGCTTGGCCTCATTTTGATCAAGGAAGAACTGCGACCAATCTGTCTGGTAGTGATGAAGCACCAATATGTATTGGACTTAAGGACTGCGATGGAGGGAGGGGTGTGTGCCAAGATCGATGCAGCCTGCTGCACCTTTATCCCAGGGAATGATATGGACAACGAAACTCTGACACTTGTCATCCAAGCATTGAATAATTTGCAAAGAGACATGTGAGGAGGGAGGTGCCCTTTAGCCAATTGGGTCTCCCGGCTCCGATGGTGGTTATTTGGATTGTGTAGGTCATTTTTCCCAGTTATCATACAGCTTCTATTGACATGAGTGGCCATATAATTGGGGATCACCTGCTGTAAAAATGCAGTTCTCAAATTAGGTAGAATGGGAGTAACTGGAAAGGCTGTCCTAGTCAAAAGAGAGCAAGGCAAACAGAAGGATTCGTATAGAATAACAGTACAAATGCAAAAGTAAGATAGTGAATTGGAAGAATCAACTAGATGAGGGAATTAAGTGGCAAACAATAGCATTGATATAGAAAATGATACATTTATGAAAACAAAATCTGATCCTTACCAACGAAATCACCCATCTGGAACTTCACATCAACCCCAACTCGCAAATACATAGTCAGGCAAGCTTTGAGACCCAGGCCCGGGGTTAGTGATTTATAGGTCACAGATGGGATGGCATGTTGCTAGCAGATAGTTGCATGAACCATAATCCCTAGATCAATCCCACAGATAGGCACTGCAACAAGACAGTGGTCAAGGGAGAATTACCCCAAATTAAACACGTGGCTGGAGGGGGTATGCACACTCCTAAAACACCATAAAGTAAGATGCCACATACATTAGGAACATCAGAACACAGCACACATAGTGATCACGTGCACCCCATACCGGTGCATCTGGACACATTACCCACTGGCCACATTATGTCCATGCAAGGGTGAGGCCCACCTCTAGTAACCATTTGACCATTAATTTATTACATTAAGGCAGCAACCAACATTCCTTACCATATATGGTTAGCCGTAGAACTCTACAACTTGATGAAAACTGTATTTAAGAAGGAAGCCAACTGAATGTAAATTGAGACAGTCCTCAGACCCTGCACTTGTAACTGTTCTCCCATATGCTATGTTTAATTAAACAAACTGCTCCTGTTTTGCTAAATGCCTCTTGTCTCTTTTTTTCAAAGTATTTCATAATCAAGTAACACCCTGTGGGCGAAGTTGTCTATGAATTTGCTACATCACTCCACCATGCTTAAAAACAAATATCCCTCATTCTTACATTAATGGTGCAAGCTTCAAAATAGTGTCTCCCAGTTCTGTTTTTGGTACAACCCTTTTATTGGTGACTGTATGCCCTAGGTAATGAATTTACTCATGAACATATTTATGGTTCAAATCTATATATTGTTTTTTCTAACTGATACTCTCACCTATGTCCAGAGGCCAATGAGACAGAATAAGTAGGGGGAGAGAATGGTGGAAGAATAGGGAGAGGGAGAGGGTGAGGGTGAGGGTAGGGCGACCCAACATGGACAAGGTGGAGGTGAGGAGTAGGAGGAGGGGGTAATGGCAGCATGGTCGAAATCAGAAAGCCGGGCAGTAAAACAGGGTGACTGTTCAAAAGGCATGGGTAGAATCTGAGCTGCCAGTGTGATGGAATTCACCTTCCATTCGGCAGTGTACCTGGAGGTAACATGGGCAAGTGAGTACTCGATACTCTTGAGCCAAGAAGATAAGACGCAGTACCGCCACCTTTTATAAAAGCTAGGCATAGCTCAATACACAGAAGATGTGAGTTTCTCTGCCCATCTGCCATAAGGAAGGTTAAAAGTCTAGGTGTCCTTCTTAATGATCAATTATCCTTATCTGACCAGATCAGTTCCTTTACATCTTTCTGTTGCTACACCCTAAAGACCAAAAGGAAAATCCTACCTTTCATCCCGATGGATCCAAGGAAAACAGTAATTGTGACCCTAGTGTTATCAAGGGTTGACTACTATAATGTAACACCCCTCATCAGCCAGGCTAGCTTGAATCCAGTGGCAAAGTGAGCAAGGGACTCACGACTGGGCATTCCTTGCCAACTTAGTTGGCAGTTTGTGCTGGACTGTTCCCATGCGGCACATGGTCATGACTGATTTGCATATAGCTGGGTCTGTACTGGGGTGGTAAAGTGAGCTAAAGAACGATGACGGATTCAACCCTTATCTGTGACTGGGAGTGAGTGTCTGGAAGGTTTCAGCGCTCTGTCCATCATCTACTTGTGTTTGCCCTGCATGTATACAAACATGCTGGCGATTATGTACACAGCTTACCACAGGAGAGCTGAGATTTATCACTTGCTCACATATGGGTAGCACAAGACTTACAACGTCTGCACACATTATATGCATGCCTGTAGTTACTTTTGATAAATAACGACTTTTCAGAATAAGAATTTATTGAGCACATCTCAGAAAACTTGTGAGGATAATTTGTTTGCCTTAACTTTTGTTTTGTATCAACTATTTTAAGATCATTGATTGACGTAGTAAAAGGCATAGCACCATACTCTTTAATGTATAAGGTGTACTCGATATAAAAAGCAATATGAAATAATTCGATGTCGTGCAAATCCAGCAGAAGCTAATGT
The DNA here is from genome assembly GCF_964263255.1 of Lissotriton vulgaris. Taxonomy (NCBI): domain Eukaryota; kingdom Metazoa; phylum Chordata; class Amphibia; order Caudata; family Salamandridae; genus Lissotriton; species Lissotriton vulgaris. Next base: position 173,361,672 of record NC_141697.1, read on the forward strand.
ACAATCTCTTTTCCGTCACACTGCAAGAAGAAATTAATTACATTTGTTCTTTTATTTCCCTGATGGCTATGTCAAATATTGGCTTCTGCCTTATGAAATGTATAGTAATAATAGGTAATTATGGAAGCTTGTCAGACAAGTGGCAGCTTTTTCCACACCATTGTGATTCTCAGAATACTGCGAGGCTAGAGAAATGTATTGTGAACACTTCGGGGACCTCTATCCTTTCTGGCACAACTCAGTGGTGGAGAAAATGCAGACCATTAATTTATTCTGCCTATTGTCTAGCAAGGACACCGAAATCATAGCTAATAACAACGTCATGAGGCTGGTGTCTACATTCTTTGCCACCCATGAGAAGGCTTCCTAATGTTAATATCCGCTGAAGCCTTGGTAATATTTAGAAGCAAGCCCCTCCGAGAGCAGGAGAAACTGACATCCGTGCTAAAGGATGAAGAGCCATGGGACACGTGCGTGAAATCCGCCTGGACAAAGAGTGCATTGGTAATGGTTTCAGAACGCTGAGTTTAGAGGGAGTTTTTAGCGCTGCTTGAGTTATGCCACATAAGTAATGAGCAAACCAGTGTCTGTGTTGATTTTGGAAGTAAGGCGTAGCGCAGCCGAGATTGAGATTTATTGCGGACGCGTCTGCCGCGTTCTGGAGATGTTTGCTAAAATGGATGCGTCGCCAGCCTCCCCCGGCGATCAGCCTCGCCACGCTCTTTCCTAGTTATTACTACTGCGCACTCAGCAGTCTGGCGACGCATTTCAATGTACTCAAACACAGGTCTCTGTTGATTTATGTTCTCACTAAACAATAAGGGATGCACACAGACGTGACGCAGTCTAGCAAACATTTACTCTAATTTTGGACGAAGCAAGCACACATACGAAGTGCCCGGAGGATTTAGCACCTCTAGAAATGCTGCCTGGTGCTGTGAAATGGGCATTTAAATTCCCTAAATGGGAATCCTGGCCTATTTTTCTGCTCGTAAACATCCTTCCACCAAAGCTCTCGTGCTTGCTACATCTCGAGGCAATGAATCACACAGTTTAATGGGATTTTGCTCCTGTGTAGGCCTCAAACAATTATCTGCTTACAGGATTGGCAACCTGCATTTTAATTGGGTCATAAAACCTCCGATTGACTCTCTATCTGATCTTTTCCAAAGTTTGACAGCACCGAATAATTAGCAGGAATGGAACAGAAGCCAAGCAGTAAGTAGCTATCTCATTAACAAAAATGAAAATACAGGTGATGATAATACATTTCCATTAACATTTGAGGCAGGGAAAATAAAACGAATATGTAGCTGCGTTGCACAAGGAGAACCCGAGCATGAAAGACTTCGTGCTTTGTTTTGCGGAATTAAGAATGTTTATATATCGCATATATTTGGCAATAAGTAGAACTTCAGAAAAATTCAGAGTCTGAAGTAAAGTAACGATTTATATAGTGCAAAACTAGCTATAAAGCAAGACTGCACTGCTCAAAATAGACACAAAGAGGAAGAGTCACAGCAGGGATATGATGTACTTATCTATATATATAAAAACTAAAGTATGTCTGTCTGTTTGTCTTTTCTGCATTACTACACCATTCATCCGATCGGCATGAAACTTTGGGAAGTTGTTGAGTACACTCCTGCTAAGGTTTCTGGCCAAAAAAAAAAAAGAAAAAAAAAAGAAAAGAAACAATTGTTAAAAGTTGTTGAGTACACTCCCGCGAAGGTTTCTGGCAAAAAAAAAAAAAAAGATACATTTGCTAAATATTGGCCCACCGGCCCCCCAGGGCACTCATAATCATTCCAATACTGAATGTTTACAGTTTCCGGCGCGACTCGCTTTTGCAATGACCATCAACAAAGCACAAGGACAATCGCTGCAAGTGTGTGAACTGGATTTGGAGAATCCGTGCTTCTCACATGGACAACTGTATGTGGCCAGCTCACACGTCAGACAACCTTCTGATTTATTCGTGTACGCACCAGATGGAAAAACAAAAAATACCGTATATCCACAAGCACTCAAATAAATAAACAAAATTAAAGCAACACTTTAAAATGTTTTCCAAATTAAAATGAATCAGTTTCAATAAAAATGACACAAGGTAAATTGAATGTTATCATAACAAGTTTCCTTAAATTTCCTTTCTTCTGAAATCGCAGCAACGCGCGACGGGTAAGCTAGTGTAATATATAACTTTGCATTGCCCTAAATAGGCATTCTGCTAATGATGTGTCAATATAGCTGAAATTCCACTGATTTAAATCAGTTCCGTGTTTGATATTGCTTCCCAGGTAGGATTGCAGTAAGAGAACTGGATGAGCTCTTTAATCTTCCTCAAAAATAGTTTGCACATAAATTACTTTTTGCAAAGAGGATAGACGTATCTATATATATATATTTATATATAATTATATTAAACACCAAAGGAACTCTGCTGCTTCGAGAGGGCACACTGCGATGTCTCAGCTATCCAGCATGTTGGCCCCCAGTGCGTGCCTCTCCTGCCCTCTCTCCATCATTAATCACATGTTCCGACGCGTTTCGAGGCCAGGTCACCCCTTAACTATGGAATCTTCACTCTGAGGCAAACATCACTCACCATCCAAATTCAAAACATCTTTTCTTTGCTGAATTCAACCGCCCTCAGTGGGCGTGGCTGACTGAATGCATCAGTCGGCTTGCTGGTCATTGTAGACCGTGAAAGTGAGTTTTATATTTAAATCCTTAAGTAGGTAGTTGCCTCAAAGTGTTATAACAGTCTATTTAAGCACCTTTAGTAGGAAGGGAAAGTCGGGCTGGAAGGCGGTTGAATTCAGCAAATAAAAGATGTTTTGAATTCAGATGGTGAGTGATGTTTGCCTCAGAGTGAAGATTCCATGATTAAGGGGCGACCTGGCCTCGAAACGCGTCGGAACATGTGATATATGATGGAGAGAGGGCATGAGAGGCACGCACTGGGGGCCAACATGCTGGAAGCTGAGACATCGCAGTGTGCCCTCTCGGAGCAGCAGAGTTCCTTTGGTGTTTAATATATATGTATATATATATATATATATTATGCATTTACAGAAAAAGCATCAATGCAATAAGAACTTCCATTGCATTAATATATAATGTTATTTGCACATTTATTTTAGCATAATATGAATTCTTGTATGCAACATAAATATTTTTGAACGGCTTTTATAAATGGTCTTTTATATAACAATTTTTAACATATTTATATGTTATTTATTTTGTGCATTTGACATACGATTTCTTGCTGCTAGCTTATTTTGCACAGCCTAACGCATTTATGCGGTAATAAGGTCTAATTATCACTTTTAAAATCTAAGAATTATGTGTGTTAAAAAAGTGCTTGTGTATATGTAAAACGCTGTATTGTAATGCTACCAATCTTGTGAAATTGTAAACACTCTACATTTGGAGTCTATCTTCAGTGTTTATCACTAGAGCACGTGGTGTCATCACGAGAAAGAAAAAAATGAGTGTGTGCCTTATTTAAAGTGAACACTACTGCATGTCGGCTATGTGATCAAGGGCAGTTCCTGCCCGAAACGCGTCATGCCTACCTTAACTGCCAATGGATAATAAACCTTTGCTGTGAACACTCAGGAGTCGTGTGGTGGTCCGTATTTTTCTGTGGTTGCAGCCTTTGAAGCAGAGTTTGACCCATATATATATATATATATATATATATATATATATATATATATATATATATATATATATATATCCACACGATCCAACCAATACAGGTCACAAAACGGCAAGCACTCCGATGTTATGATGTTGTTTTCAAAATGTATTCATTTCCAAACCCCCCTTCACCCCTGACAGACGCGTTTCGCCAGTTAGCTTTGTCAGTGTCAGTTTGTGCAAGAATACCGAAGCCATTTTAAACCAACCGCTTCATTTCATTTCATGAACATAGATGATGGTATTCGACATGGAATCGGCGGCCATCTTGTAGTGTAGTATTTACAACTATTTACATTCGGAAAAAATGGCTGTAAATAAGTGCTTAAGTGCAAAGTTAAAAAAGGTGACTTTGACAAACTTTAAATTATTTTAGTGCACACTATTCTACTGTATCATAATAACTATTCATATTTACATTTGAGAAACAGGAAATTACTTCCTAATTTTCTAAATTAATTATATAGGGGTGTATCCCCTATTGTTGCATTGAATATTTACATTTCCACATCAGTTGTTTCATTTTCTTATTGTCTTTTGAAGCCCTGTATGGGCTGAAATCTCATATGATACAGCTATTTACATACTGGTATGGTTCTCATCTGGGACCACGCTAACATAGACAAATATGTACAAATATATTTACATGAGATTCATCTTATATCCACTGGTATATAGAGAGGAGATCTTTTCTTATGTACGCACAGTAAACATCCAAAGTAAGACCTCAATCTTTTCTACAGGTGAACCCACATTTCTGCATCATTATCCAGGCCCACTGTGCCATCGTTTTAAGGTCCAGAATATATCTCGACTCTGTGATGCGCAGTGTCTTTTCCCTGTTGCCACCACGTTCTGATTTCATGACCTGGTCAATGCAGTAGAACCTGAGCAGATCTCTATTGCTTTTGTGGAATTTGGCAAAATGCAGGGCTACCGAATAGGTCTTATCATTGTTCGCGATAGACCTCATATGCTCCAGAATTCTAAATTTTGTAGGTTTGATGGTGCTACCTATATAACGTTTATTGCAAGGGCATTCAAGGCAATATATTGTAAACTCAGAATTGCAATTGAGATGTTTCATGATTTTTCTATTGGGTTTACTCTCTCCTGTTCTACCAGGATATTCTTTTACTTTTTGGCTATGCTTGCAGGCCTTACATCGTAAGCACGGGAAAAAGCCAGTGATCTTGTTTGTGGTTACAGTTGTTTTTAAGGGGGTATAGTGGCTATGGACCAGGTGATCTGATAATGTCTGGCATTTCCGATATGTAATCATAGGTCTCTCGGGAATAGATCTTTTTAGGGTGTTGTCTGATTTTAATATATGCCAGTTTCTTTTAAAAGACTGTACCAGATCACCTGATTTCGCATTAAAGGTGGTGATCATTCTGACCTGATCGTTTTCATTTTGCGTCTCTTTTACCAACAAAAGATCCCTTCTGTTGATGGTATCTGCTTTACCGGTTGCCTGATTTAATAAGTGTTTCGAGTAGCCTCTCACCTGAAATCTACTTCTCGCATCACTTTGGGCATCTCTAAAGTCTGTTTCCGCTGAGCAGTTCCTTTTTAGGCACAAGAATTCGCCATAGGGTACGTTACTGACTAAACTTTTTGGATGGTGGCTGGCCGCGTGTAGTATGGCGTTGCCAGCCGTAGGCTTTCTGTAAAGTCTAGTATGGAGATTGTTATTATCCACAAAAAAAAAAAAAAAATATATATATATATATATATATATATATATATATATATATATATATATATATATATATATATATATATATATATATATATATATATATATATATATATATATATATATATATATATGTATATATATATATATATATATATATATTACCTACTGGCGGTCGCCAGTAGGTATATATAGTTAGGATTTTTTCCCTATGGGATTTCTGAAAATTCTATGTCTAATAACTTTGGCATTTGTGGACGGAATCGGCTGAAATTTTCAGGAAAATGGCACATTTTGTTTCTGAGCAGCCCCTGAAAATTTGGGGGGGTTTCGTCAAGGGGGGGCTGAGAAAAAAGGGGGGTCCCAAAACGCGTTTTTCCCATGTTAATTTCCATAGGGCGGTTGGCCTCACTTTTAGCTCGAACGGCTGAATGGATTTGCACGAAACTTGGCAAAATTGTAGGGACTGTTAGCCCGATGTGCCTTTGCTAGGTCTCAATATATGTGCTTCAGTGGATTTTGAGAAATTAACGTTTAAATCAAGATATATATCTGTAACAGCGCTCCGGGCAGCGATCCGGTTCGCGTACTTTTCGCTTATCGGAACTTTGCGATGCGAAGCTGATTGGCTCTCCGGTGTCTGTCAACATTCTAAACAGTCCGGTGCGGCCGCCATCTTGTCTCTCGGTAGGATCGAGAGACAAGAGGAGGCCAAAACAAAGGGGGAAATGAAGGAAAGGGGGCAAGGTAGACCCCTTCTGACCCCCTAGGATTGATGAGGGGGATATTATAGAGCCACGCGGGGCCCCAAAAAAAAAAAAAAAATCCGATTTTTTCGCCGTAGAGACGCGTCTTGGTACGCGAACCGGGAAGCTAACCGGCAGTGTAACGGGAGTTTGAGGAGTAGCTGATTGGCTGTCAACATTGTAAACAGTCCGGAGCGGCCGCCATCTTGTCTCTCGGTAGGATCGAGAGACAAGAGGAGACCAAAACAAAGGGGGAAATGAAGGAAAGAGGGCGAGGTAGACCCCTTCTGACCCCATAGGATTGATGAGGGGGATATTATAAAGCCAGACGGGGCCCAAAAAAAAAAAAAAAATCCGATTTTTTTTGCCGTAGAGACGCGTCTTGGTACGCGAACCGGGCAGCTAACCGGGCAGCTAACCGGCAGTGTAACGGGAGTCTGAGGAGTAGCTGATTGGCTGTCAACATTGTAAACAGTCCGGAGCGGCCGCCATCTTGTCTCTCGGTAGGATCGAGAGACAAGAGGTGGAAAAAAAAAAAGGTGTAAATGAATGAAAGGGGTAAGGCAGACCCCTCCTGAACCCCTAGGATTGATGAGGGGGCTATTAAAGTTCCCTGCGGGGCATAAGAAAAAAAAATTGCGATTTTTCGCGGTAAAGGTGCTTCCTGGTACGTTAACCGGGCAGCTAACCGGCAGCGTAACGGGAGTCCGACATATTGTGTTTTTTGAACGTTTGTGATATGTGCACGTGTGGATTTTGTCTAATTAAGGTTAAAAAAAAAATATATATATCTTTAAGCGTGTTCTGGTGCGCTTACGTTTTGAGTTTGGTTTGCGCTGCAGAGACGATACGTCACGGTTATGCGATGCATCATGAGGCGTCTCACGGGCTACGTGATACGTCACTTAATAAAGAATATATTTTACAGCTATAGATATTAGCTTTTAAAAAACCAATGAAATTCACAGAAAAAACCATAGGTTATAGACCATATATAGTTAGGAATTTGCATTTACAAAACCTTGAAAATTCACTGAAAAAACCATAGGTTATAGACCATATATAGTTAGGGATTAGCATTTAAAAAACCTTATTTTATTTGCACAAAACCATTGAAATTCCATATATAGTTAGTTGCACTAACTATATATCGCGGACCCGCAATCCACTGCTAATGATGTCACATATTACATCATTCATGACATGGTCAGTGACATCACTGATGACATCACTGATGACATCTCAAATGACATCACTGATGACATCTCAAATGACATCACTGATGACATCACTGACATCTCATTTGACATTACTGATTACATCACTGATGATATCATTTATGTGATAATACATCTTCAGACTCTAATATAACCTTAGATACACTCAGTGTAAACAGGCACTCACACATCCATGGAGTTACTCACACACCTAGTCAGTCATGCAAAGAATCAATCACATCTCCATTTCCTCAAGTATACAGTTATACGCACCTTACTTATTCAAACATATAGTAACACATATTTACTCTCTTATACAATCCTTGATACAAGTTCACAATGATTCATACAGCCACTCACACATTCACTGGCCCTTATGTTCAGTTATTTATATATGTCAACTCTCACATGGAGTGTGTTTTACATATGTACTTACTTTGACATGTAGCACTGAGATATCCATTCACTCACCAATATACTCATGCACACAGTCAACTGTCCATACAGCTGTTTCTACATGCACTTTTGAACCCATACACCTAGGGAATCAACTGCTCACACATCTATGCACAGAGTTATACACCTCCCAGCCACCCACACACATACTCAGTCTCCCATACAAATACTTGGGCAACCATTCAATAACCCATATAGTTACTGATATAGCTACTGATTTAAACATGCAGCAGTTTACAGAACAACATAAATAATGATTGCCAAATTAAGACACTTTAATCACTAACCCATACACTCAGTGAGACACATTTATTCATTCTCTCATACAGTCAGTCATGCACCTACTAAATCCTTCATCCAGACACTTATACATCCACTCATTCTTCAATATGTAAGACATATTTTAACTTTACAGAAACATACAGTCACTGGGTGTTGTCATCAATGATGTCATCAGTGATGTCATCAGTGATGTCATTTGAGATGTCATCAGTGATGTCATCAGTGATGTCACTGACCATGTCATGAATGATGTAATATGTGACATCATTAGCAGTGGATTGCGGGTCCGCGATATATAGTTAGTGCAACTAACTATATATGGAATTTCAATGGTTTTGTGCAAATAAAATAAGGTTTTTTAAATGCTAATCCCTAACTATATATGGTCTATAACCTATGGTTTTTTCAGTGAATTTTCAAGGTTTTGTAAATGCAAATTCCTAACTATATATGGTCTATAACCTATGGTTTTTTCTGTGAATATATATATATATATATATATATATAGATAGATAGATATAGATATATATAGATATATATAGATATATAAATAGATATAGATATATTACCTTCTGGCGGTCTCTTTTCTCTGTGGTTAAAGATGTTTTTCTGTACATTTATTACGAAAGCTTTTAACCTTGATGCAATTGGGTCCTTTTCTGGTCAAGTTGTTAGAGGTGTTTTCTGCTCTTCGTTAATGTATTACATATACAATACAGCATTTTCTGCACTTTCTCCTATCTAATTCCCTCCCCAATATATACATATATTTGCCAATGACTTGCACTTATTGCACTTTGCACTTTTTTCACTGTTGAAACATCTTGCAATTTAGCTAATGTTTATAATCATCTTGCTCTTGTCCTATGTATGGATTTCATAATTTTTGCACTATTTTTGCACTATTTTAGTATGTGGTTTCTAAACGTTTTTGCTGGTTCTATATATTGGCCCTTAAGCAACCAGACATATACTTTGATAATTTTCATGTTTACTGTTAACTGGCTGTCTATAAAAAATGGGCACTTGCCTTTTATTTGAAATATGTTCATAAAATGTTTTCGCTGTATAGGATATTAATAAGTATTTATTTGGAGGTTTTTTAACCTGTTTCCTTGACTTTGTAAATATTTTTTTACCTATTTTAGCGATAATATGAACTTGTCAGATGTATACACTTAATTTTGGTGTATTCTTTGATCATCTTATAACTTTTGCCAGCCGCATTGATTGTAATAGTATTTTTTCTATGTCTTTGATGCTATGGGAGGGGCCATATGATAACACTGCCAGTATTTAACCACATGATTCTCTGGGTCTGTCATGTGATCAAGTCCGGGTTCCCTGGACGAAACGCGTCATGTTGCCGTTCCCATCGATGGAATAAAGCACTTTATTCACCTGAAAAACCCCCGTTGTGATCTGTACCTGGTCTGTGTTTGAGTTTGGTAGCTGGCACTTCAGGATTGTCAGGATTGTGAATTCTTATATATATATATATATATATATATATATATATATATATATATATATATATATATATATATATATTCACTGAAAAAACCATAGGTTTTAGGCCATATATAGTTAGGGGTTAGCATTTACAAAACCTTAATTTACTCTCACAAAACCATAGAAATTCGCATATATAGTTAGTTGCAATAATTATATATCGCGCACCCGCAACCCACTGCTGATGTCACATATTACATCATTCATGACATGGTCAGTGACATCACTGATGACATCACTGATGACATCTCAAATGACATCACTGATGACATCTCAAATGACATCACTGATGACATCACTGATGACATCTCAAATGACATCACTGATAATAGAGATAGAGATATATATATATATATATAGATATATATATATTACCTACTGGCGGTCGCCAGTAGGTAGTTATAGTTAGGATATTTTTCAATGCAAACTCTCAAAATTCTATTGTGAATAACTTTGGCGTCGGTTGACGAATCTGCCTGGAAATTTCCTCGAATTTGCCTCGTGGAGCTCCCGTCCTTCCCTAAAATTTTGGGGGGGATTTGTCACGCGGGGGCCGAGATAAAAGGGGGGTCCCAAAACGTGTTTTCCCCATGTTAATTTCCATAGGGCGGTCGAACTCACTTTTAGCCCGAACGGCTGAATGGATTTGCACCAAACTTGGCAAAATTGTAGGGACTGGTAGCCCGATGTGCATTTGCTATGTCTCAAGATATGTGCTCCAGTGGTTTTTACGAAAATTTACTTTGAAAAAATATATATTGGGCTACATTGGGCTATATATATGTTAGATCCCAAATGTAGCCCAATGTAGCCCAATGTAGCCCAAAGATGGCCACCAGAGACAAAAAAAACAAATGTAGCCCAAATATCAGCCAGATGTAGCCCAACTATAGCCCATTGACAGAATGTCCCAGAGTGTTCTAAAGAACAACTAGAGCGCTAACAGTCTTACTTATGACAAAAGTATGGCACACCTGAAGTCATCTTGATTGGAATAAAGTGTTAACACTTAAAACATTTAATTTGCAAAGGAACAAAACGAGGGGGTTCATTTTGCAATAGAAATTATGATTAGTGCTGAAGAAAGAAAAATTAGGGCACATTTTGAGTGACTTATCAAATCCTCTTATATTTCATTAAAAACATTCTGATATGCAGTCTCCCAAGATGGCCACCAGAGACAAAAGAGCCCAAATGTAGCCCAAATATCAGCCAGATGTAGCCCAACTATAGCCCAATGACAGTAGTTAGGACCTAGTTTCCATAGGAAATCCGCAACATTCTATTGAGAATAACTTTGGCACCGGTGGACGAATCTTTGCGAATTTCTCAAAGAAGATGGTCGGCTCTGCTCTGCTCCTTCCTTAAAAGTTTGGCGGGTATTCGTCAAGTGGGGGCTGAGATAAAAGGGGGATCCCAAAATGTGTTTTCCCCATTTTATTTTCCATAGGACGTTTAGACACGGCTACAGTTCGAACGGCTGAATGGATTTATAAGAAATTTGGTAGAAAGGTAGAGTCCGGCTCGCAGATTGCGCTTTTCTTGGAATGGTGTAAATCTGTTCAGTAGTTGCTGGGAAAATTAACTTTGAAAAAATATATATTGGGCTACATCGGGCTATATATATGTTAGAGCCCAAATGTAGCACAATGTAGCACAATGTAGCCCAATGTAGCCCAATATAGCCCAAAGATGGCCACCAGAGACAAAAAAAACAAATGTATCCCAAATATCAGCAAGATGTAGCCCAACTATAGCCCAATGACAGAATGTCCCAGAGTGTTCCAAAGAACAACTAGAGCGCTAACAGTCTTACTTATGACAAAAGTATGGCACACCTGAAGTCATCTTGATTGGAATAAAGTGTTAACACTTAAAACATTTAATTTGCAAAGGAACAAAATGAGGGGGTTCATTTTGCCATAGAAATTATGATTAGTGCTGAAGAAAGAAAAATTAGGGCACATTTTGAGTGACTTCTCAAATCCTCTTATATTTCATTAAAAAAATTCTGATATGCAGTCTCCCGAGATGGCCACCAGAGACAAAAGAGCCCAAATGTAGCCCAAATATCAGCCAGATGTAGCCCAACTATAGCCCAAAGACAGTAGTTAGGACCTAGTTTCCATAGGAAATCCGCAACATTCTATTGAGAATAACTTTGGCGCCGGTGGATGAATCTTTGCGAATTTCTCAAAGTAGATGGCCTGCTCCTCTCCGCTCCTTCCCTGAAAGTTTGGGGGGGATTCGTCAAGCGGGGGCTGAGATAAAAGGGGGGTCCCAAAATGTGTTTTCCCCATGTTATTTTCCATAGGACGTTTAGACACGGCTACAGCTCGAACGGCTGAATGGATTTATAAGGAATTTGGTAGAAAGGTAGAGTCCGGCTCGCAGATTACGCTTTTTTTTGAATGGTGTAAATCTCTTCAGTAGTTGCTGAGAAAATTAACTTTGAAAAAATATATATTGGGCTACATTGGGCTATATATATGTTAGAGCCCAAATGTAGCCCAATGTAGCCCAATGTAGCCCAAAGATGGCCACCAGAGACAAAAAAAGCAAATGTAGCCCAAATATCAGCCAGATGTAGCCCAACTATAGCCCAATGACAGAATGTCCCAGAGTGTTCTAAAGAACAACATGAGCACTAACAGTCTTACTTATGACAAAAGTATGGCACACCTGAAGTCATCTTGATTGGAATAAAGTGTTAACACTTAAAACATTTAATTTGCAAAGGAACAAAATGAGGGGGTTCATTTTGCCATAGAAATTATGATCAGTGCTGAAGAAAGAAAAATTAGGGCACATTTTGAGTGACTTCTAAAATCCTCTTATATTTCATGAAACAAATTCTGATATGCAGTCTCCCAAGATGGCCACCAGAGACAAAAGAGCCCAAATGTAGCCCAAATATCAGCCAGATGTAGCCCAACTATAGCCCAATGACAGAATGTCCCAGAGTGTTCTAAAGAACAACTAGAACTCTAACAGTCTTACTTATGACAAAAGTATGGCACACCTGAAGTCATCTTGATTGGAATAAAGTGGTAACACTTAATACATTTAATTTGAAAAGGAACAACATGAGGGGTTTCATTTTGCCATAGAAATTTTATATATATATATATATATATATATATATATATATATATATACATATATATATATATACCTTAAAATGCATGGCGCCAATTAGATTGATAAAGCCTGCTGCGCAGGCGAAAGGCGTCTCTCTGTCTTTGTGGGGTCGTGGGAGCCCTGACAAATAATAAATAAGCCCTATACCTACACGCCTCGAGTACGTGCCTCTTCTTTGTGGAGTAGGAGTTTTTCTTGGATATATATATATATATATATATATATATATATATATATTCACTGAAAAAACCATAGGTTTTAAACACGTTATAGTTAGGAAGTAGCATTTAAAAAACCTATGAAATTCACTGAAAAAAAGACAAAGGTTTTAAACCTGTTATAGTTAGGAAGTAGCATTCAAAAAACCTATGAAATTCACTGAAAAAAACCAAAGGTTTTACACACGTTATAGTTAGGAAGTAGCATTTACAAAACCTATGAAATTCACTGAAAAAACCATAGGTTTGACACATGTTATAGTTAACTGGACATTTTACTCATATAAAACCAATGAAATTCCCCCGTTATAGTTACTTCAGCTAACTATAACTCGCGCGCCTGCAATGCACTGCTGATGACGTCACATATTATATCACTCATGACATGGTCAGTGACATCACTCATGACATCACTGATGATATCTGAAATAACATCACTGATGAAATCACTGATGACACCATCCTTGTAAAAGAGTGGTAGACCTCCTCTCAGCGTAATATAACCTTTGATACACACATTTAAAAATAGAAGCTAAAATGTTCAAAGCATGAGTGGTGTAATATGTGACGTCATCAGCAGTGCATTGCGGGCGTGCGAGTTATAGTTAGCTGAAGTAACTATAACGGGGAATATATATAAGTGGGTACCTACTTCATACATATATTGAAGTAATCCAATATTGTGTGCAAACCTTTCATTCTTATATAACATTGTATTTGTACAGTTTATGAAATGTGTTATTGATGGACTTAGGAATTTAACACCACGCAAACGGCAACCAATGATTGATCTCATATTCGTTTTTATTACGTATTTTTATATGTATTTTAAATGTGGAATTTTTTCAATTTGTGTGCAATATCGTGCATTTGAGCACTTTATGAATATTTTGAGTCAATGAGGTAAAGGTATTTTTGCTATGTTGACCCTCTATTAGACAATAACTGCATGTATTCAAGCTACAAACATGTTACAAAATGGCACCTACGCTCAACAACATTATGCATTACCTTTATAAATGTATAGTCCTATGTTTATGTTGTTGTTCATACCTAAATTTTGGCGTGATCTGTATGTTTTGTATATAATGGCGTTGGCTCATACTCTCTCCATCAGTTAGCAAGGACGTAATGTCCGAAACGCGTCTGATGACTTGCACCACCACGAGAAAATAAAATAAAACCAGCTCCTTCCAGGATCTCTGCCCGTAGTCCTGTTGCACGTAGATGCCTGCAGAGCTGAATCCGGCAGGTAATTTCCCACACGATTCCAAATAATAATCTGCTCTTAGAGATATCTGAGAAAATGTAGCGTTTAATACTCAGTACTAACTACTGAGTATTAAACGCAACACTTTCTCAGATATCTCTGAGTTTGCGTTAATATTTGGAATTGTGTGGGACATATATATATATACATATAAATATATATATATATATATATATATATATATATATATATATATATATATATCCTCACTTGTGCAAGCAGCCGCTGCACCTCGCTATGACAGCTCCACTCACAACAGCGGTCCGTACTGGGCAGCGAGCCCAAAATATCCAAAACTGTTCACACTCACGTCCTACACTCCAAGGACAGTATGAAGTACGGACTCCAGCCGGCGTGTATTTAAAGATTTATTTATTCGGCGTTAGTAGCAGCAAAACATCAGTCGCTCGACGCGTTTCGGGGCTCCTCCCCTTAGTCACAAGCCAAGTATTACCTGCTGGCGGTCGTTATGTCATGAGTGATGTAATATGTGACGTCATCAGCAGTGCATTGCAGGCGCGCTTGTTATAGTGAGTCCAACTAACTATAACGTTGGAATTTCAATGGTTTTATGTCAGTAAAATTTCCAGCTAACTATAACTGGTGTAAGACCTATGTTTTTTTCAGTGAATATATATATCTATATATATATATATACATATATATACATTCACTGAAAAAAACACATAGATTTTGGAGACGTTATAGTTAGGAATTAGCATTTAAAAAACCTTTGAAATTCACTAAAAAACCATAGGTTTCAGGGATGTTATAGTTAGTTGGACATTTGACTCATATAAAACCATAGAAATTCGCCTGTTATAGTTAGTTGAGCTAACTATAACTCGCGTGCCCGCAATGCACTGCTGATGACTTCACATATTACATCACTCATGACATGGTCAGTGACATCACTGAGGACATCACTGATGACATCTCAAAATACATCACTGATGACATCATCCAGTGAATGTATGTTTCTGTAAAGTTTAAATATTTTTCATTGATATCTATGCCAAGGTGTATTGAAGAATGAGTGGATTTACAAGTGCCTGAATGGATTATTTAATAGGTGCGTGACTGACTGTATAAGTTAGTAATTGAACGTGTTTTACTGAATGCATGAGCTAGTGACTAAACTGTGTGAAAGTCTGTAATAGTCTCTCAGTTGGTGTGTAAGCAGCTGCATGGGTTGGTGAGTAGCTACATGAGTGTCTATATGGGTTATTGATTTGTCGTCTGAGTATCGGTATGGGTGCCTGAGTGTCTGTGTTGCTGGGTGGGGAGTTGACTCTGTGCATAGATGTCTGAGTGGGTGATTCACTGGTTGTATGGATTCAAAAGTGCATCTGGGAAGGGCTGTATGGGTGAGTTAGTGTGTGTATTGGTGTGTTGGTGAGTGAATGAATGTGTCAGTGGTATGTGTGTGAGTATCTACATATGTTTTAAGGCAGTATATGTGAGTGTTGGAGTATATAAACAACCATACATGAGAGTAAGTTATTTGAAGAGTGGGTGTATAAATGAGTGTCTGCTTGTATCAGTGAATATATAAGACAGTAAGTATTTGTTAATATCTGCATAAATAAGTTATGTGGTTGTGTATAAATGACTGAACTGGTGTGTATAACTGTATAAATGAGTAAATTGGTATGTGACCCATTCTTTGCATGACTGACTAGGTGTGTGAGTAACTCTATGGATGAGTGGTGGAGTGTGACTGTATGTTTAGGTGTATGAGTGCCTATTATAGTGCTGTATTGATGAGTAACTGTGTATAAGTGACTGGATGTGCATATAGACCTAGGAAATAGTCGGTGGTATATAGTATCTGCAATTGTTGTATGTATGGTTTAAAAAATAGTAGTCTGTATTTTAGAGTGGGTGTATCAAATTTTATATTAGAGCATCAATATGTGCATAGATTATCATGTGGATGAAGTCAAATGTCCAACTAACTATAACATCCCTGAAACCTATGTTTTTGTTATGAATTTCAAAGGTTTTTAAAATGCTAATTCCTAACTATAACGTTTTTACAACCTATAGTTCTTTCAGTGAATTCGAAGGTTTTTTAAATGTTAATTTCATATTTTAATATTTATAAAACCTATATTTTTCTTTTTTTTGTAATATTTTGGAACTCTATGGAACTCCTTTAAAAAAAATGATGTAATGTTTTATATCTTCCCCGAAAAATATGAAAATATTTTTGGGGGGAGAGAAAACCAGTCCCATACAGGTAGTGTACCAAGCTCCATCACCACGCGAATCCTATCAGCCATATTGATAAACTCATAAATGATGCGCCATTCGTATCTGACGGGTTCGTGGTACCGCATCCCGTGTAACATCATATACGTATGAGGTCGCGCCAGCTACTACTTTGGTATCCGACTGGTACACAGTACCAGGCCACTCGTTACATCATGTACGTAGGTTCACGCCCGCTGAGCATTGCGTCTGCGACGCGTGCACGCTGCTAGGCCCTGTGTTATGTCATAGACGTATGGTGTCACGCCGGGTATGCCATACCCTAATTTTTTTTTATGTCTCAAAACTATATCTAAATAAGTTTAAAGTGTATATGAGAGCAAGTGATAATCTAAAATATTTTATACATTTATATATTTCTAACTGTAATAAACTTATTTTATGATAAATACATTTTCTCTCCTTGCGCGCTCGATGTGCGATTGCCATGTAACCTTAAAAAAAAGCATTTGATTAGTTCATATTATTTCCCATTAAAACAGTTGGAGGACCCCACCCATTTTAGTCATTCTCTCTACAGCATTTGATGAGACACACCCCTTCTGCTGAGAGAGCTTTTTTGAAAAGTTTTTTGCTGTGTACACATATCTTATACTACACACAACATGCAACGATCATCTTGATCAATATTCATGGTCTGTACATTAGCCTTCCCTGTGTGATGGCAATGCATCTGAAACTTGACATAAAAACAAATGTGTGTTACACGATGCCCCTGGTATGTGTGTGTGTGTGTGTGCGTATTATTGTGCTGCCTTTTGGCTTGGGTATTGGTGGCTCGAAGGGGTATCATCCGCCATGGGCAGAGTGTACATCCTAGATTACATGCGACAAACAGTAAAGAATAATGTGTAGATATGTGTGAACAATGCCCAGGTACCCGGGCCAATTATTCACAACCCTACGCTGGCCTGGCGTATGCAAGCCCAACCTTTGCATACGTATAAATAGGATAACGATGACACCACATGTCCCAGTTCTTCCACTATGCCTCAGGTGATATGGCCGCATCCACCTCGCATATCACAATGCGAAATTAAAAAAAAGGGATCCATGAGGTGTACACCATCCTGGCAATCAACACTGCATATGAATTGTGAACACTGCTGCCCATCGTGTTTGGACACCAAACAATGATAGAAGGTGAGCAGTGTGTCCTGGGTGCACAGGGGCTGCAATTGAGCGTGGTGCTGCGGGAGCGGTGGGGTGCATCAGCCTGGGTGCGCAGGTGCAAACAAGCGATGTCGCCATGCCTAATGATGTGATCTCTGACCTCATTCAGTCACATCTCCGTCTCATTTTAAGGACCTATTGGCCTGAGCCCATGGGCACCACTGCCCTACAGACACGTGGCGTTGGCTTTTTTGGAACACTGTAGTGAGCTAATTATTAAGTGTACATGCACACAGGCTTTGCGCCACTGCATTACATACACACATTATGCTTTTAGCATGCGCTCTGTTCCTTTGTATGTAAAAGTTGGCATAACATTTTATTATTTAACCTTGTGTCTTCTCGTGCACTCCAACACCTCTTCGAACCATGATTACTACTAACAGTTGGTAGATCGTACTTCAAGAAGGAAGGATGCACTCAACTGGTGCTATCTATTAGGCTTGAAATAAACGTTCATTTACCTCAAGACGTTTCCAGCATTATATTATTTCTTCCTTTTCAGACAATGAGTTGCTTGTGCCAAAAGAGGCAGAGCGGGTGCACACCTCATGACGATGCCCTGGGCCTTCTGACGCCTTCCATTGTGGTATCAAGACACCGCCCCTGACCGGAGACCTACTGTGCCACCCTGAGAGAGGCCACTCAGGGTCGGAGCTTGCACCGGCACGTCGTTTGACACACCAGTGGTGGCAGGTGAGCAGTGAAGCCTCGGTGTGCAGGAGCTGCAATTGAGCACAGTGTGGGGGAAGGGGCTGGCGTGCAGCAGCCTGGGTACACAGGTGCAGACAAGCGATGTTGCCGTAGATAATAATATAATCTTTGGCCTCATTCATATCTGTTTCATTTCAAGGACTTGATGGACCGCACTCTTTCTCGTGGACCCCAGCGTCCTAGACACACGGGTGACGGGAGGTAAAGAGTGAGGGCTGGGTGCAGTAGGCCGACGCTTTGTCTCACCTCCCTCTTTTCTTTTGACTCTCCCTCCCCTTTTCCCTTCCACCCACTCCCACTCTGTCCCATCTTCACTATCTTCCTTTTATTCTGACTACCTTTCTTTTTCTCTTGAACATGGCACACATACTTATGTTTCTTTTTTGTCTTGCAGATTTTGTATGCTGCTTCCGGAGGAGTCCAACCCAATTATTTCATGCTATACTGTTGTTTGTTGAAATAAAGTTGTGTTTCCATTTATTTGTTTTGCTTTAATAAAGGTTATTTTTTTTACCAATAAATAAGTGAGTGTATGGGTCTTCTTTTTCTGACAATACTTGTCTGTAGTTTATTGTCAAAATTGGCTGTTTATAGGAGTTTATGAGGGAAAACATTTGTAATTTTGTGGTGCACCTACCAAATATAAACCAACAGACTATTACATAAATGAAGCCTGCGCAATTCTACAACTTCAAGGGTTCTAGGAGCATATCACTTTATAACTCCATGAGTACTGCCCGTGTGATTACAGATTCAATAAAGCACTGCCTAGGGCCACTGAGGCTTCAGGGACTGGTGAGGCCCACCCTGCATATTTAGGTACAGCCCCGGAGGGTGGCAATCCCCGGACTTGAATTGACCTCGAAGCCCCCCGAAGAATTAGTAAACAATACCCGGGGACGTGGTGATCTCCTAGGCTGCGAAACGTCTTTGTGCCTACCCGCACCTAATTTACATGTGAGATTAAGGTCCACAGTGCTGCTGAGACCCCGCAATATAATATTAGGATTGGCGCGGAACATTACCCACCATGGGGCCCATTTTAATGAACGGGTGAGACCCTGCTTCATTTTTTTTCTCCATTTTTACCATCCGGATCCGCTCTATTAAAGCGATATGAGGTTTTCCTCCTCTCGCTTCAACAAGGCAAACAAGGATTTGCTATCACAGGGTGGAAGCCATGCACCCACCCTGTAATAGCAAACATAAATGTTCTGCAGATGCACACCCCGGGACATTGTATGAGCTGCGCCTGGGAGGTGGCGCTCCCTAGGACCTTGATGCATTAGTTACTGCATAACTACAGAATTAGTGATAAACGCATACTAACACAGAAGTGTGGCTCACTGGTTAGAGCAGGCAGACCCTAAAGCAGAGGTCAGACCCGGGACCAGGGTTCAATTCCCGACACGGCAGGGTCTTGAGCTCAAATGTCCATGGACTCGATAATTCTCGCTTCGGTGCCTGACCTAATCACGGGTTCACACTCTGCAACTCTGGGCATTAGGCTTGCTTAATCTCCACAACGCCCCCCCCCCCCCGCGGCGGTATGCCTGGCTTTCACCTTGGGGATGCCCTGTAGGGGCTATCTCACAGGGAAAAACCAGGACGGGTTCCCAAGGCAAGCGCGGAGATACCCCTTCGGAGGTCGATTCTGGCGCTATATAAGAAATATAATAATAATAATAACTTGCACATGTGTAGTACAGTGACCAGAGTGTAGTGAAGAGGCCGAGAAAGCCCCAAATCAAAAAATGTAAATCCTACCAGAGGTCGGATGACATAGTTCAATGAACCGACGACCCTGAGATGAGTAAAAACAGCTTCATGAAGAAAAGCAAGCTCGAAATATTGGTGAGTGCTGCCTTCTTTTTACCTTCTCCCGTTCGTCACCAAATGTATGTAGTGAAGAGGCAGACAGCAGTGGATTGGATAAGTAAATTTATTGCAGGAAAACAAGACAGATTAAACAGCCACCAACAGGAGTAGACAGTAAGGCAACCATCTACTCCAGCACTGTGTACAAACTGCCCTAGGTTCCCCCATGACAGCCCTTCATTCTAACATGTCATACTTACCTTCTAGTAGCATTAGATACTAACATTCTACTATGACTTACATTGGAATACTACACAGAGCACACAACTTCACAGCAATGAGCTCATGGTTTCATCCACAAGTCTTGATACAGGTAGGGGTAAGTAGTTTGCTTCCCACTCCCTGTATTGTATAAATGCAAACTAACACTACTTCCACAGTTATGCTACACCGCCCAGAGCACATCACTTTACAGCAATGGGCTCACGGTTTAATCCCTGAGTCCTCAGACCAGTAGGGGTGAGTAGTTCGCTTCCCACTCCCTGTATAGTATAAACGCCTACTAACACTACTTACACAGTTGTACTACAGTGGCCAGTATGCTATAGCGCCCAGAGCCCATCACTTTACAGCAATCAGCTTGCTTTGATCCCAGAGTCTTCACACCGATAGGCGTGAGTACTTCGCTTCCCACTTCTGGTATAGTATAAACACATGGTAGGGGTCAGCAGTTCACTTCCCACTTCCTGTATGGTATAAACGCCTACTAACACCACTTGCACACGTATGATACCAAGATCAGAGCACATCACTTTACAGCAATGAGCGCACGGTTTAGGCTTTCAGTTTCATATCCGAGTGTAGCAGCATCTCATCTCAGAACCGTGTCACTCTGAGCAACACCCCACTTTCAGACCGGTAGGAGTGACTACTTCGCTTTGCACTCCCCCACAGAGGTTACAGTGCCCCTACCCTCCTTTTTCCTACTCTTGTTGACCATTTTTCCCCTTACTCATTTCAACGGAATCACAAAATGGCTGCCAACACTTCCTAGTAGCAACCGCTCACACCGCTCGCAGCCAATAAGCAGCAAGCTCCTGCTCGTAACGCCTCAGCCAATCAGATGGCAGAATTCCCAGATATCGATATCTGTAAATTTCTATATTTCTCCAAAACTACTGTACGGATTTACACCAAATAAACAAAAGTGTGCTTTCTGCCAAATTTGGGGTCATTCTGTTCACCGGTTCGACCTGTAGCCTTGTCTAAAGTTTCCTATTGAAATTGCATGGAGAAAACATGTTTTGGGACTGCTCTTTTTTCTTAGCCCCCCCTTGACAAATCACCTCCGAACTTTCAACATAGAAGCTGATATGAACAAAAAATTAGTTTGGAAATTTCATGAAGTTTAATCAAACGACGCCAAAGTTATAAGCAAAACAAAAAATGGTCTCCCTTTGGAAACTTGGTCTTAATTAAAACTTCTTACTGGCAACCGCCATTAGGTAATAAATATATATATATATGCACACCACCTTCTCTACACAATCCCTCCGCTCGGGAATCAAGAAAGGAACAAATTACTGCAAATGATTTTTTCTTTATTCGTACTCTGCCGCCATGATGCATTTCAGCCCCTAGAGGCATTGATCACCTGACATGCCAACATTTCCTTTTTTTTTAAATATCTTTATTGGATTTTTTACAACAGTAGTTAACACCCATCCACCCATTCCCCCACGCTCCAAGGTCAGACAGGTACAGAAATCGAAATATGTTAATGTTAATGTTCAGAATGATTTGTAGAGCGCACTTACACCGATTGGTTTCAATGCGCTGTAGAAAAGGCAGTGCGTGTGGCTCGAGAGGACCATTAGTTGTAAGCTTGCTTATAGAGCCAGGATTTAAGTGCTCTTCTGAATTTCATGAGGTCCGGGCAGGCTCAGATTTCGAGGGGGAGGGAGTTCCAGAGTCGAGGAGCGAGTGTGGCAAATCTGCAGCCTCCTGTGCGCTTCCATCTGAAGGAGGGGGTATGGAGAAGTGAGAGGTGGGCTGAACGTAAGTTGCGGGTAGGGGTGTGCCTGACTATCAAGTTGTCTATGAATTTGGGGCTTTTGCAGTGCAAAGATTTAAAGATCAGGCAGCCTGTTTTGAAGGTGCAGCGTTGAAGCATGGGGAGCCAGTGTAATTTCCTAAGTAGTGGGGTGGCAGGTTGCCCTCTAGGTTGGCTTAGGATCAGTCTGGCTGCGTAGTTCTGGACCATCTGTAGGCGCTTCAGTAGGTAGAGAGGCATGCCAAGATATAGAGAAATGAGATAGGACAGTGGCTATCACCACCTGGGTGGGGGCCTCTGGTGTAAGGATGCGACGAACCTTTCTTATTTTCCTGAGTTCAAAAAAACATTTGGAGACCACGAGACCCACTTGTGATTTTAATGAGAGATCGCTGTTTAGTGTGAATCCAAGTGTTTTTACTGATGGTGAGGGAGAAGGTGGTGAGCCCATCTCTGAAGGCCAGCAATGTGGTCCCCAGTGTTTAGGATTGTCCACTGTGAGTACCAGCTCAGTCTTGCCAGGGTTAAGTTTAAGATGGTTTTGGTCCATCCAAGACTGGATGAACCTCATGGTAGACAGAAAGCTGGTAATTGAGTCTCAGTGTTATTGATCATGAAGAGTAGTTGTAGATCGTCTGCAAAGTTGAAGACCGTCACCTTCCTATCTCTGAGAGACTGAATTAAGGGGAATATGTAGAGGTTGAACAAGTGGGGGGACAGGGAGGAGCCCTGTGGGACACCGCATGTGAGTCTCTGTTTGGGGGCAACCAGATTGTTAAGGGGGACGGCCTGGGATCTGTTCTCCAGGAATGATCTTATCCAGCTGGCCGTTGTGCCGTGGATGCTGGCCTGGCCGACACGATCAATCAAGATGGTGTGATCGACCGTCGAGAGGTCCAGGAGCACCAAGGCCTGGGGGAGTTATTGTCTGCGCAGTTGCGAAGTGTGTCCAGTACGGTAAGTACGACAGCTTCTGTCGAGTGCGAAGGCCAGAAGCCTGCCTGATGGGGCTCGAGGTAGTTGGACTACTCCAGAAAGTTAGATGGACATCTGGCTACATGTACCTCCATCACTTTTGCTAGGAAGGGAAGTAGGGAGATGGGGGGGTAGTTTGACATGCATGTGGGGTCAGCCCCTGGTTTTTTCAGGAGTGGCACTACTGTCGCTTTCTTGAATGCTGAGGGGACTTGGCCAAATGATAAGGAATAATTCAGGAGGGTAAGGGCAGGATCTGAGAGAGTGGAGAAGCAGTAATTTAGTATGTGAGGAGGGCAACTGTCTGAGGGGGCGCCATATTTGACTTTAGCAAGGAGCTCTTGAAATGTCTCTAAGGTGATGGGGGGAAGATGTTGATAGTGTAGTTGTTTTTGAGGGTAGCGAGGGCGATCGTGTTGGGGAGTTTCGGATTACTGACTTTAATAGAGGAGATTTTCTCAATGAAGTAATCATTGAGTGAGTCACAGAGGGTTTGGGTAGTGGTGGTCCTGGGGCGTACACTGTCTAAATTGGTCAGTCATTCATTATGGTGAATATGTCTTTCGATTTGTTATTAGAGTTAAGAATGCGTAAGGAGAAATGGGCAGCTTTGGCAGAGAGGATAGCCTTCATGTATTTGTTCCGGGCGGTGGTAAATCTGAGCTTTATGTCTGGGGCGTAATTCCGGTGCAATTGTCGCTCAATTTGGCGTAGGGCGAGTTTCTTAGATTTCAGTTCAGTCGAAAACCATCTCTGGGCGTCTGCACGACGTGCCAGTTTGACTCATTATATGATATAATTAAACATATTGCAATATAGACGACATAGGTATTTTGATACAGAAAAGGGGGTGGTGATGGACAGAGTATCTGAATTAAACAGAACACTCGTACCCAGTCAACAGATCAGGGCTTGATCCATCACCGTTTTTTAGCTCACTGCACCATCCCAGCTCAGAACCTGGCTACATGCAAATTAGTCTGTCCCTGGCCCAGTACATCATGGGAACAGGGCAGACCAAACTACCAAGCCAATTCTTTTACTGGAAAGGAAACAAGCTTCCAGGGACCGGTTTCTGGCATTACAGCCGTCTTCGGCCCGGCTTGCTTGAATCCTGATGGTGCAGTGAGCAAGGGACTCATGTCTGTGCATACCCTTCCACGCTTGTGGTGGACAAAACGATACAGAAAAGGGGGTGGTGATGGACAGAGTATCTGAATTAAACAGAACACTCGTACCCAGTCAACAGATCAGGGCTTGATCCATCACCGTTTTTTAGCTCACTGCACCATCCCAGCTCAGAACCTGGCTACATGCAAATTAGTCTGTCCCTGGCCCAGTGCATCATGGGAACAGGGCAGACCAAACTACCAAGCCAATTATTTTATAGGAAAGGAAACAAGCTTCCGGGGACCGGTTTCTGGCATTACAGCCGTCTTCGGCCCGGCTTTCTTGAATCCTGATGGTGCAGTGAGGAAGGGACTCATGTCTGAGCATACCCTTCCACGCTTGTGGTGGACAAAACGATACAGAAAAGGGGGTGGTGATGGACAGAGTATCTGAATTAAACAGAACACTTGTACCCAGTCAACAGATCAGGGCTTGATCCATCACCGTTTTTTAGCTCACTGCACCATCCCAGCTGAGAACCTGGCTACATGCAAATTAGTCTGTCCCTGGCCCAGTGCATCATGGGAACAGGGCAGACCAAACTACCAAGCCAATTCTTTTACTGGAAAGGAAACAAGCTTTCGGGGACCGGTTTTTAGCATTACAGCCATCTTCAGCCCGGCTTACTTGAATCCTGATGGTGCAGTGAGCAAGGGACTCATGTCTGAGCATGAGTGGAGAAGTGTGGCTCAGGGGTTAGAGGCGGCAGACCCGGAAGCTGAGATCGGCCCTAGACCAGGGTTCAATTCCCCGCCTCGGCGGGTCTTGGGCTAAAAAGTCCACGGACTCGATAATTCTCGCTCTGGTGCCTTCTCGACTCACGGGTTCACACTCTGCGACTCTGGGCAATAGCTTGCTTAATCTCCACAACGGCCCCTCGCGGCGGGATGCCTGGCTTTCACCTTGTGGATACCCTGCCGGGGTTATCTCACAGGGGAATACCAGGACGGGTTCCCTAAGCAAGCGCCGGGAAACCCACTGAGGGTAGCTGTGCGCTATATAAGCTCAAATACATTTACATTTACATTTACCCTTCCACGCTTGTGGTGGACAAAACGATACAGAAAAGGGGGTGGTGATGGACAGATTATCTGAATTAAACAGAACACTCGTACCCAGTCAACAGATCAGGGCTTGATCCATCACCGTTTTTTAGCACACTGCACCATCCCAGCTCAGAACCTGGCTACATGCAAATTAGTCAGTCCCTGGCCCAGTGCATCATGGAAACAGGGCGGACCAAACTACCATGCCAATTCTTTTACTGGAAAGGAAACAAGCTTCCGGGGACCGGTTTCTGGCATTACAGCCGTCTTCGGCCCGACTTGCGTGATGTCTGATGGTGCAGTGAGCAACGGACTCATGTCTGAGCATACCCTTCCACGCTTGTGGTGGACAAAACGATACAGAAAACGGGGTGGTAATGGACAGAGTATCTGAATTAAACAGAATACTCGTACCCAGTCAACAGATCAGGGCTTGATCCATCACCGTTTTTTAGCTCACTGCACCATCCCAGCTCAGAACCTGGCTACATGCAAATTAGTCTGTCCCTGGCCCAGTGCATCATGGGAACAGGGCAGACCAAACTACCAAGCCAATTCTTTTACTGGAAAGGAAACAAGCTTCCGGGGACCGGTTTCTGGCATTACAGCCGTCTTCGGCCCGGCTTGCTTGAATCCTGATGGTGCAGTGAGCAAGGGAATCATGTCTGAGCATACCCTTCCACGCTTGTGGTGGACAAAACGATACAGAAAAGGGGGTGGTGATGGACAGAGTATCTGAATTAAACAGAACACTCGTACCCAGTCAACAGATCAGGGCTTGATCCATCACCGTTTTTTAGCTCACTGCACCATCCCAGCTCAGAACCTGGCTACATGCAAATTAGTCTGTCCCTGGCCCAGTGCATCATGAAAACAGGGCACACCAAACTACCAAGCAAATTCTTTTACTGGAAAGGAAACAAGCTTCCGGGGACCGGTTTCTGGCATTACAGCCGTCTTCGGCCTGGCTTGCTTGAACCCTGATGGTGCAGTGAGCAAGGGACTCATGTCTGAGCATACCCTTCCACGCTTGTGGTGGACAAAACGATACAGAAAAGGGGGTGGTGATGGACAGAGTATCTGAATTAAACAGAACACTCGTACCCAGTCAACAGATCAGGGCTTGATCCATCACCGTTTTTTAGCTCACTGCACCATCCCAGCTCAGAACCTGGCTACATGCAAATTAGTCTGTCCCTGGCCCAGTGCATCATGGGAACAGGGCAGACCAAACTACCAAGCCAATTATTTTACTGGAAAGGAAACAAGCTTCCGGGGACCGGTTTCTGGCATTAAAGCTGTCTTCGGCCCGGCTTTCTTGAATCCTGATGGTGCAGTGAGCAAGGGACTCATGTCTGAGCATACCCTTCCATGCTTGTGGTGGACAAAACGATACAGAAAAAGGGGTGGTGATGGACAGAGTATCTGAATTAAACAGAACACTCGTATCCTGTCAACAGATCAGGGCTTGATCCATCACCGTTTTTTAGCTCACTGCACCATCCCAGCTCAGAACCTGGCTACATACAAATTAGTCTGTCCCTGGCCCAGTGCATCATGGGAACAGGGCAGACCAAACTACCAAGCCAATTCTTTTACTGGAAAGGAAAAAAGCTTCCGGGGGCCAGTTTCTGGCATTACAGCCGTCTTCGGCCCGGCTTTCTTGAATCCTGATGGTGCAGTGAGCAAGGGACTCATGTCTGAGCATACCCTTCCACGCTTGTGGTGGACAAAACGATACAGAAAAGGGGGTGGTGATGAACAGAGTATCTGAATTAAACAGAACACTCGTACCCAGTCAACAGATCAGGGCTTGATCCATCACCGTTTTTTAGCTCACTGCACCATCTCAGCTCAGAACCTGGCTACATGCAAATTCGTCTGTCCCTGGCCCAGTGCATCATGGGAACAGGGCAGACCAAACTACCAAGCCAATTCTTTTACTGGAAAGGAAACAAGCTTCCGGGGACCGGTTTCTGGCATTACAGCCATCTTTGGCCCGGCTTGCTTGAAGTCTGATGGTGCAGTGAGCAAGGGACTCACATCTGAGTATACCCTTCCACGATTAGGTTGGTCTGCCCTGTTCCCATGATGCACTGGGCCAGGGACAGACTAATTTGCATGTAGCCAGGTTCTGAGCTGGGATGGTGCAGTGAGCTAAAAAATAGGTATTTTGAGGCACCATACATTTGAGTATAACCTATTAAGAGACGGCAGCAAATTTCCTAGAGCAAGAAAATAAAAAGAAAAAAAAGAAAAACACAACATTTTTCCCCCCATTGTTCTTTAAGCAGATACCTTTAAATTTAAGCTGTGCTCTGGGCCAAGCTCCATTGCATCAGAGGAGACCAAATCTTCATTCCCCTTATACGCCGTTGCTTACCCTTCCGTTTATAAATTGCTACCTCCAGATTAACAATAGCTAAAAGTCTAGCTAGCCACTGTTAAAAGGACGCTGCCATTGAATCCAACCATGCAGAGGCTGTACATAATTGTAGGACCACCATTGCAATAAAGATAAGCTCGTGGCCACTGCTGGTGCAGTCTGGTTTGTCGGCCCCTAACAAGATTACTTCGCTAGATAGGGTTATCTTCCTTTGTAGGATAGTACTCAGAAACAACTCTATATCTAGTTTTAAGCTTGTTAAACCACTGCACGAGGCAAAGATATGAACCGAGTCGGCTTTTGAAACACTGCATCTAGGACAACACGTTCCCTTTCTGCTCCCCCATTTGGCGATTTTATCTAGTGTGTAGTAAAGAAAGAAACAGGTTTTATAGAACTGTGTCTGGAGTTTGGTAGAAATGAGAATGGTTTGGGAAAGGAAATGTTTAAATCCCTCAGCCGATATAGCTGCCTTGTCCTGCCCCTTCTGGGAAGTTTTCTCTAAATCATCCGGAAAAATTGCAATAAGAGAGGAGCAGGCTCCTCCAATGGTATGGACACTGGATTGAATGATTGACACAATAAAAGCTGTAGCTTCACACAATACTCTCCCCTCTAATTTCCGTATAATAAAATCCCTTATTTGTAAGTATTTAAAAAAATCATGCCAGTCCAAGTGATACTCAGTTTTCAACATTTCAAAGGATTTGATCCCGGATGAGGTAAAGAAACATCCTAACTGTACTAATCCTGCTCTGTTCCATCTGATCAAGCAATTATCTTTAAAGATCGCTCCAAGAAGTATTGGGTTATCTACTAGGGGCGTGTAGAATGAGATTTGTAATGTAATGTATGTATACTTGTAAAGCGCACTGTTACCTTGTTACGTGGTTTCCTGGTGCTGTATACCGCTGGGTAACCCGTCCTGGCTTTCCCTGTGAGAGGGCACCCCCAAGGTGAAGCTAGGCATCCCCGGCGCTTCTAGGGCCGTTGTGGAGATTAATCAAGCTATTGCCCAGAGTTGCAGAGTGGGACCCATGGTTAGCGTAGGCAACTAGGCGAGAATTATCGAGTCCGCGGGCATTGACCCAAGACCATGGCGAGTTGGGAATTGAACCCTAGTCCCGGGCCGACTTCTGCTTCAGGGTCTGCAGCTTCTAACCAGTGAGCCAAACTTCTCCACATTAGTCCTAGACCCAGCATTTTCCTCACCACCTTTAAACCGACTGTAGAGAGTTTTAAATTTTACCTTTTTATGGTAGCTATCATGCAAATGTCTCCATAGATAGCCTCTGCTTTTTTTGCCAAGCAGTAGTTGGAAAATAGTCGCCGAATCACCCCCCTGGGTATCCTCCTCCCCCAGGTTTTGCATGAGCTCGCTGCAATAAAGTAATACCGACGCCCAATAATACATTTTTAGGTTAGGGTGAGCCAGACCCCTCTATCCTTAGGGAGAGTAAGAAATGTATAGGCACGCAGGGGTTGCGCATAGGCCCAAATAAAGCTGGCAAACGTGCGTTCTATTGCCTTTAACCAGTGGTTTGTGAATTCCTGACAGATTGATCTAAATAGGTACAGGATTTTTGGGAAATAAACCATTTTACCTGAGTTCACTCTGCCAACGAAAGACAGATGAAGATTATCTAGGCGGTGTAGGTCTTTCTGTATTGAGCCCAAAATTGGTTTTAAATTTATGTCTACCATCTTCTCAAGGTTAAAGAAGATGGCGACTCCCAAATAAGTAGCTGTTTCAACCACCCGGGGATCAGTCATCCTGCTTTTTTTGTTTAAAATGATTTGTGTCTTCCCTTGGTTAAGAGCATAGCCGTAAGCTAGACTAAAGTTGGTGGCTTCCTCCTCAATAGCGGGCATAGGTGTGCTAGGATCAGTAGTGACAATAGCTATGTCAGTTTTAGTTGGATAGTCTTGTAGCAAGATAGGTGGTATATTCCCATTTCTTTCAAGCCTACAAATGAAGGGATCAATGTACATAGCAAAGAGGAGTGGCGAGCATGGGCAGCCCTGTTGTGAACCTCAAGAGATTGTTATTTCTTTGGTGAGGCTTCCATTCACAGATACCACTGCCCTGGGGTTAATGTATAATTTCTGTACTGCCCTAATATAGCCCTCCTTACACCCAACCTTAGACATAGTAGCCCATAAAAAGTGCCAGGAGACCCAATTGAATGCCTTCTCGGCATCTAGAAGGATCAATGCCATAGGGTCTCCCGTAACCTCAGTACCATCAAATAGGGTGATCACTCGCTGTATGTGATTAATAGTAGACTTTCCAGGCACGAAACCGTTTTGACATTTCGCAATCACCTCATGCACAATAGAGGTAACACTATTAGCTAGCATCTTTGAGTACATTTTTGAGTCAGCATTGATAGGAGTGATGGGGCGGAAGGATCCTAGCTGCTCTGGGAGCTTATTCTTTTTAGGGAATATTATTATTTTGGCCCTAGATCAGGAGCTAGGATGTTGGCCGCCTTTAAAAATGTGAGTAAATAGATTTAATAGTATGCTTTTAATTTGCTCTAGAAAAGTTAAATAGAACTCAGAATGGATGCTATCCAACCCAGTACCTTTAACCTCCAGGAGGTTTTGAATAATATTTAAGAGTTCCTCCGAATTAGGGGGTTGTTCCAGCATACACTGATACTCCTCCAGCAATTTGTCATAACTCCTACTCTCTAGATATCTTTCTACCTCTTTTATGCCCCCCCTTCCTTCCATCATGTACAGATCTCGGTAGAACCTCCAAAAGGCCTCTCTAATAAGCTCTGGGTTGGCTAGTAGGCCCTCCATGGGATCGTGTATTTCACAAATCAGATTGAATGTGGCTTGCTGTAGCATGCTCACAGCCAGCTGGTGACCCACTAGTTTGTTAACTTAATAGACCATTTCTTTCCTTGCAGTTGCTTTCCTTACTGCTTTGACTGTAAAAATATTGGTGATTGTCACCTTGGCAATTGCTACCTGGCTTTGGATTTTGGAAACTTCTTCAACCGCACTAGCCCTGCTTGTAACTTTTATCAGTTCTTCTTCTGTCCCCCTAAGATTTTCCTGGAAGCCATGCATGGTCTCCCTCTCTAGCTTGGTTATTCTCATTGAATACTGCATTGTCTCTCCCAGAATCCCGGCTTTCATGGTATCCCAAACTATATCAATTGAAGCGCTACCTGACTTTTCAGCTAAAAAATAGGAGATCCACTCTCTCATATGGGCAAGGTATTTATCATCTACTAGAAGGGTCATTTCAAAGGTCCGAGTATATAGGTCCAGCTTTGGCCGGTACTATATCCAATGAGCAGATTAAAGGATTGTGATCAGAGAGTATTCGAGGCAGCTTCTCTGTTTGACATTTAACTTTAAGGCAGTTTGACATGAACATATAATCTATTCTAGCATTGGAAGAGTGTAGGTTGGAGAAAAAGGTGTACCCCGGATCATTAGGTTTGGATGTCTGCCAACCATCTACTAAACCATTTGTGTGGCACAAGTTTTTCAGAGATTTGAATACTTTTGGTTTGCAGCCTTTTTATACCCACTCATCTTTCAACAACCAATCAGTTGGAAGATTAATGTTAAAATCCCCACAAACCATTACCGGTAAAGGCCAGTGTGCTAGTTCATTTGAAATTACATCGAGAACTGCCGGGTCATCATTGTTGCTCCCATAGACAGTATATAATGTAAGCTTCAAGCCTTTGTCGTATTGGCATTCAGTAAAAGCCCACCTGCCAAATTTATCAGTTTTGGAACAACTGAAAACAAACCTATTACCCTTAGCTATAATCGCAACCCCCCGAACCTGTGCCCCCTGTGAAGTTGCAAAAACCAGCATATACCCAAGTGAGTTTAACATCTGGTTCTGAGATCCCTCTATGTGTGTTTCTTGGAGGCACACAATATCTGCCACCCATGCTTGTAATCCTATTGCTACTATTTGTCTTTTTTCGAATATCATTTAGCCCACAGATGTTTAAGGATAGCATTTTTAATGTCCTCATAGATTTAGAATAACTGAGTCGAGTAAGGTGCCGGGCTTTTCACCAACCCACTTGTTGCTTTTGCTTTGCCAATGCAAGCTTATGTTACCTGAACCGAATTCTCTCCTTAGATTAGCCAACCTGTCTGACCCTTTCCCAACCCCCATCCCCACCCGGCTCCCCCCACCCTCCACCGATCTTGAAGGTTACCTGTCCCATGCTGGGACAGGCGTTTGTCGTCCGTCATTCACTCCACCATGAGCCCGTTGGGCTGCCTCCCCCGTGTAACTATCTGGTGCCCCCTCCGAGTGAAATAGGAAGCACAGTATAAGATAAACTTTACCAAACCGAAAAAAGAAAAATACCACATCAGGAAAGCAACCCCTAAGGAGTTATCGCATCTGCTTGATTAACCACTATAACCCCCTTAAGGGCTTTAACATAGTAAAGAACATTCATTGGGGCGTCAGAGTGATCTTTTATGCTGATGACACTCAGCTTGTGTTTTCACTTAAGGATCACTCTGAAAGCTCTTTGGCAAATTTTCGCCACTGCCTGGTAAACATCGCCTCCTGGATGTCCGCCTACAACTTAAAATTGAATACTGATAAGATGGAGGTCTTATTTTTTAACCAGAATTCTTCCATCCCCCCCAACATCTGGTGCCATTTGAACTTAACCCCGGCGCCAGTTCAAGTTGCCCGTAATTTAGGTTTCTAATTTGACACAGCTCTTTCCTGCAAAACCCAAATTAATAAAGTCTCATCATCCAGCTTTGGAAAACTCCGAATGATTAAAAAAATCATCCCTTTTTTGCCACTTGAGTCCTGCAGAACAGTAGTCCATGCCCTAATAACGTCCCACCTGGACTACGCAAACAGTTTGTATGTTGGGGCCCCGGCGTACCTCATCAATCATTTGCAAACAGTGCATAATTCAGTTGCCAAGCTGATTTGTAACATTCCTTATCGCCACTCGATTTCACCTTATTTGGCCAAACTGCACTGGCTACAGGTGAGATACCGGATTCAGTTCAAGACTCTGGTCCTCGCCTTCAGAGCTCTCAATGGCCGAGGCCCAGCATACTTAATGCATAGACTCAGGCTTTGTTTTGTCCATCTTCGCCTAATGTTCTGCCCACAATTCCATCTGGCACGTACGGGTGGCAGGGCTTTTGCGGTGGCCGCCTCCAAATTGTGGAATCTACTACCGGTGGAACTCAGATTCTTGACATCAGAGCCTCTGTTTCGAAGGAAACTGAAGACCTGGCTCTTCTCTCGTACCTAGCCTCATTGAACCTGTCCAGCTCATCTAACCTGTCCAGCTCACCCTTTCTGACCTTCTTATTCTAATGTTTTCAGCGCCAGGACAACCCCCTTTGGGGTTAGCTGAGCGCTTTACAGATTTCTAAATAAATAAAATAAATTGTTTATGACCAGCGACTTCCTCTAGGTAGTTCTTGGCCTAAATTTCTGAAATAAAACTTTGAGTTGTCCCTTGGAGGTTGATCTTAAGCCTGGCTGGATTTTGCAGGTACAATGTTGCCCCCAGTTTCTGAAAGGGGTAAAAAAGCTGCCGGAGACTCCATCTTCGCTCTATAGTGGCGTTCGCAAAGTCCGGTCGGGAAAAAAAGGTTACTCCTTCAAAAGAGCATTTGTTCGTGGGTCTGGCAAGATCATAAAGGGCCTGTTGAAGCAGAAAGTTGCCAAAGAATAACAGCATGGCCCGTGGGTGCTGTTGTGAAGCCGGGGCCCGCTTGCTGGGAAATATAGGAAACCTGTGAGCTCTCTGGAATTCTTTGTCCCAGTCTCAATCTAAAAGTTCTGGAAATGCCCCCTTGAGAAAAGTAACCATACATTTCCTTGGATCATCCTTTTCAATACCTTCTGGAATCCCCAGAAAGCGAAGGTTGTTACGCCTCTGCCGATTCTCTTGCTCCTCTGCCTTCCACATCAAGTCTTTAACAATGCCCTCATGTTCATCATTCTGAGTTTTAAGCAAGGTAATATCTATTTCCAGTTGTTCAGTTCTTACTTCCACAGAAGCAATATGGTCAACAATTTCAGCAAACATCTTTCCCACCTTCCGAACTGCTCCTTGTAGTTTCTTTGCGTCGAGGCGCGATCTCCGGCAATCTGCCTTTGCCTCTGCTTGGAAGCTCCTAATAGATTGTAGGATGTCTGTTAGAGCAGGCTCGTTGTTCTGAACACATGCAATGTTCACTGTAGGGCTGTGTGTGGCTGCTTGGATACCCCCAGAGGTTGCAAAATGGTTAAAAAATGTGAGACAGAGGTATCTTCATAAACCCATTTTAGGTCTGTATTACCTTTTTTATCAGACGAGTCGCAGTCCTGTCTATTTTGTCCCTTATTTCCTTTTGATTTTTGCAGTTTTTTAGAGAAACGCTTATGCTTCAGCAGGATGGTGTTTGAACTGCTGTACCACTTGGCACCTTCCTCCCCACTAGAAACGGAGATGCTTATGTCGGAAAGTTGGAATTCCTCGGTCAGGGAATAGAATTTGTCCTGACAATCAGGTGTTTTGAGAGTATACTCCTGCTGGCAAAGGTTACTAGCTCGTGCATTGGGGGATGTTCTCACAGGCTCTACCAAAGCAGTGGATTGCTTTATTAAAGTCAATGCTGGGGCTGCCATAGTGCTGCGTCAAACTGCCCTCAGGTGTGTAGAAAGTGCTGTGACCGCTGTTGCTGTTGCATTTTCTGAGGTCTGCGAGTCGTTCAATGTCTGCTGAAATAGGAGGACTGGTCACACTTTGTCCATGCTGCCCCGGTCTGGCCTCACTTGCTCCCGGAATCTCTCCTATAGCAGCAGCAGCAGCAGTGGTTGTAGATCCATTTTCGCCCTTTGAGATAGACTGGGATTGAGGAATGGGGTTAGTCGCATCGGAATTGAGATAGCCCTTAGGTGCTGGAGCACTCACTTGTGGACTGGCAGTTTGGTACTCTGCACATACTGCAGCCCATAGGAGTACTCCAGCACATAGACATATTCTGTCTTGCATGTTAGTAATTTATCAATAACAGTGGGCTTGTTTTTAAATGGAGAACAAAAAGTAGTTCTGTTAGTTCCATACTTACAAGCTCTGCAAGATGTACATCTGACAAAGCCCTTACATGATGTTAGCCAACTTGAACCTGTTTTTTTGCCTCTGGACTGCTACTTACAATTAGGTCACTAGTGCTAGGTGCCCTTATGTATGTTATGGTACCGGTCCGCAGTCGTATCTCACCTAGAATTGGGTTGCTTAGCACTAAGTGCCAGTTGCTCTTGAAAATCTTATAAAGACTATCCTTTTTTGTCCATTATATGTAACTAGTCTTGGGTTGTTAGTGCTAGGGCCTGTGCTACTCGAAACTAAGTTCTTGCTTTGAGAATGTTCTGCAAGCACGTCTTAACGGGCTACAACCCTAGCTCTTTTGATTGCCTCATCAATGGCATGTGGGGAGTAACCCCTTTCCAAAAATCTGTTTTTACACTCCTCTTGTGCTGATATTAGATCCTCTTCCCTACTGCAGATTCTGCGAACTCTTAACATTTCCCCGTAGGGGATTCTGCAGATAGTGTGTTTTGGGTGGAAGCTGGACGATTGGAGTAATGTATTTCCAGCAGATGTGCTTTCGGTGTAGTTTGGTTTGCAACCTCCCAATTGCCACATACACTTCTACAACTAAGAAATTAATGGAACTGTTACTTATAGTGTGGGTGAAGTGTAAGTTCATATCATTGTTGTTGAGTATTATTATGAACTCCTCTGCACTGCCTCTGCTCCCTGCCAGACAACAAAAAGGTTGTCAATGTATCGGACCCATTTAACTACATTCCGTGCCACAGTGTCCACATATAGTTTAGTGAGAATCATTCTCTCCCACCATCCCATATGTAGACAGGCGTAGTTAGGGAACAACTAGCCCCCATAGCTACGGCTCTCACCTGGTGGTACACCTGTTGGTTAAACATGAAGCAGTTATATTTCAAACAAAATCTTGTAAGATTGATTAGCATTAGGTTGTCTGTATAATATTTAATAGACTGGTCCCCAGATAATATTCTAACCCCCTTATGCCACCATCATGTTGAATGGATCTTTACAAGTTGGAAACATGTACTGCTAGTAATAGGTAATGATTTTGCCATTCAAAATCCTGGATTAGTTTTAAGAAATCTGTGGTATCGTGCACGTATGATGGAAGCTTCCTTACATGCTCCTGAAGATATGAGTCTATGTACACTGAGACATTTTCTAAAAGGTTCTGTTTGGCCAAAATGATGAGGTCTTTCCTGTGGACAAACAGTATCCTTGTGTACCTGTGGTATCAGATACATGATAATCATGATGGAAAAGTTGTTTTAAATATTACCTACTGGCGGTCGCCAGTAGGTAGTTATAGTTAGGACCTAGTTTCCATAGGAAATCCTCAACATTCAATTTGGAATAACTTTGGCCCTGGTTAAAGAATCTTAGCGAATTTCTCAAAGAAGATGGCTCGGTCCGCTGCGCTCCTTCCCTAAAAGTTTGGGGGGGATTGGTCAAGTCGGGGCTGAGATAAAAGGGGGGTCCCAAAACGTGTTTTCTCCATGGTATTTTCCATAGGACCTTTAGACTCGGCTACAGGTCGAACGGGTGAATGGATTTATAAGAAATTTGGCAAAACTGTACAGTCCGGCTCGCAGATTACGCTTTTTTTGGAATGGTGTAAATCCGTTCAGTAGTTGCTGAGGAAATTAAAGTTAAAGTCAATTATATATCTATAAGCGCGCACATGTGCGCAGCACCCAAACGGCTGCGCGCGCGAGCGAAATTTTGTTGCGTGACGTCTGTTAACGTTCGATTCGAAGGAAATCAGGAAGTGTTGACCGCCATTTTGTCATTGCGAGTAAATATATTGTTGATTTCAAAGCGTTGGAATATGGAAAGGGGAGAAGGTAGAGATTGTTTTGCTGCGTAGGTTTTCTCAGGGTGTGCAGTAAGGCCCTTAAAGGCGAAAATATATATATATATTTTTTTTTTAAAGTTGCGTGGTGCGCGCACTCGGTCGCGCACACCTTTTTACAAGAGTGTGAAAATGGAGATAAATCAGAAGTTTGAATGCTTAGATATAAGGTGGCTCTGAAAAGAGCCATTGTGTTAATTGAGTGTTTTCTGCATTTATAAGTAAGTACCGATGCAGAGCCTGATGTTGCAGAGGAAGATTCTGTTTCCCTCATTCGTGAAATGAACACCGTCTCTCCTATAGACGTCTTGCATGTGGTATCGCAAGTTGTTGTGGTAAATAGAACCCATGCTATAATCTCTGAGGAACGCAGAAACAGATTTATTTACATGTCTCCTTGCTTTCTCAAATTGTGCACAATGGTGATTGGACCAATTCCATTTCTGTCTTTGGCATATATTGGAATATACCAAGGCAGATCGAGGAAAAAGTGTCATCAATTGTCGAAAGGTGTCTTTTAGAAGCATTTCCAGACCTACCCCAGTGATTGTGCCTAGATCGTTTCCACGACAGTGCACAATTATAAGGTCTGGTTCCGGGAGATGCATAAAAGTTTTCACCAATGGAATCAATTGGTGACATTTCAATCCTCTTTTGGAAATCCATGTTATGTGTACATTTGGTAAGCTGAGGTTGCAAATTCGTCTGCTTACTGCATATTTTTCACTCCAGTGAATATAACTGTGTCCTATTAGCCAGACCTTCATTTTCAAGGGATTTGTAGTCGTCCTCCGATCGGTTCTGGAAGTGGAATGGTAGTTAGAAGTTGAAATTCTAAATAAAGAAAAAGGAAGAGGCTGGGTGTGGTTTAAAAAATAAAAATGATTGGTTGATTGTAAGAAGTGGAGATTGAACAGTACGTTGCATGTTAATGTTTATGTTAAACGAAAAGTACTATTGAGTGTGAAAAAAAAGACATGTAACAGAGCTGTGGATTGGCAGGTGTTTCTGGAGGGAAAACAGTGTTGTTACTTTGCTGTAGAACGTTGAGATATGAACTTTTGACCTGTGCCTTCAGCCAGGTGCAGAATCAGGTGTTACCATGGAAACCGCCAGAGATGGCAGTGGGTGATGGGTGAGTTTTATGTGACATTGAAAATATTGTGAGGGAGAACCAACTGAAATGTAATTGCTTACGTTACGCGCTCCGCATTGCTTCCGGGAAGCTGCGCTTCGCGCCTCGCGCACCGGAGCACTTCCGGGTGCGCTAACGCGGCGCGTCATATGACGGATTACGCAAGAACGCGATACGTCGTTGGGGCTCCACCGGAACTGATCGAATTGGTAGTCTACAGTGTTTCTGGATGTTTCAGACTGAAGCTGGCGTCAGCATGAGAGCACCTCGTGGCTACGTCGTGGCCATTCCGCGAGCAATCATGGCAGTCGCTCCCCACCGGAAGTCTGCAGGAGTCGGGGGCCTCGGTGACTCTTGTAGAATCTTCAAGGCTGACGGGACGCTTTTGGGAATGGGGCTCATGCCCTAGCAGTCAAGCGTCCGAGTTCCAGGGTTGCCCAGAGCCATCCTTGCAGGCCAGGCCCAAGTCTGTGGAGCCGACCGCCATTTCCTGAGCTCCGTGGCAGCCGCCTGTCGCTGTATCGGAAGAGTGGGTGCAATTCAGCCGGATGGCGGGTGAGACGGTGTAAATGTGATGGTTGGACCAGGGCACCGCAGGACGTGTCTTCAGGTCAAACGGATTGTGGGACAAGGTCCAGAATGGAAGAGGCATCAAAAGGCAAGAAGTTCCGCCTGACCCCGGGAGCCGGCCGCCTATGTCGTGGGCGATCTCAGGCCATACCAGGGGAACAAGACTTGGGGAGGGGGCAGGAGCCAAGCGCCCCCTCCGAGTCCGCGTTTCTTGGACCCTGAAGTATGGCACTCAACATTCAGAACTTATGACATTTGTGCAAGGCAGGGACATCGAAGCCTCTCAGGGACCAAGTATATCCAGAGTCCTTCCTACAGAAGGTGGTGGGGGTGGCGGCATTAGCAAGGCATCCCCCCACACAACTTGTCGGACCCTGAAGTATGGCTCTCAACATCCAGAACTTATGACATTTGTGCAAGGCAGGGATATCCAGAGTCCTTCCTACAGAAGGTGGTGGGGGTGGCGGCATTAGCAAGGTATCCCCCCACACAACTTGTCGGACATGACCTCTGGATGTACTGGGTGTTCAATTTCAGAATTGAAACTACTAAGAAGCAATTAGAAGTGTTGTTTTCATGTTGCAGTAGGTTCCATGTAAATAGTTATTTAATACAACGTTTTATCCTGTTACTTTGCTGGTGTGTTGTATATATTTATAATATTTGCATAGTGTTTGTCGTTATTTTGGGCGGGGTGGGTGGCGGAGCCGAGCTGTCTTGCAGCCATCATGGCGTCGAGCTCGGTTCCTCTCTCTATATTCATGTTTTTTCTAACGATTTATATGTTATAGTTTGCTAGCACGATACAGCGGATAGTCCGCATTTTATATATATGTCCTTTTTATTAGGGGGGTCCTCCGGTGGAGTCGGACGATCTACCTCTAATAAACGGTCCGGGTTGAACCAACTAGCAACAAACGGGGCAGAGATAGGCATGACGGGTTACAAAGGGGACAAAAGTGTGCACTACCTATCCTTCACTATCTGCAAAAACTAAATAGAGTATTGCGACTTTATGCTTATTTGTGAACAGAGAATGACCCAAAGAGAACCAATTTTGAACAATCATAGGCTATTGGCAGTGGGCAGAGAGGCCATGACACAGAAAATGGCTGTTACTTACGTGCATGATGGGGCCTAAAAGGGACTAGATGGCGTGGCCACTGTTTCGCGACTTTCACTTTACTTTTAACAATGGCTGTGGTGAACATAAATGAACGCCGCTTATGTATACCTAATTGTAGTCATTTTCCACAAAAAAGCTTTTGATATTTGCTATTAAAAAACAAAGAAAAACACTGAAAAAACCATAGGTTATAGACCATATATAGTTAAATATCTGAAGTCCATCTCTGCACTGCATGGAGATACAGGTCGTCGATCAGAAGATGTGCTGGCCACCTCTAATGGTAATAGCGTGGCCAGGGCTCTTGTCGTTGTCTCTGCAAATTGCAGAGGGTGCACTTGTTTGACATGCCGCACCATGGTATGTATGGAAAAGAAATATTTTTTTGCTGGATTTCTTCTTAAGAGAACCAAGTCACATATCGTGCAGGTTACTTTTGGTGCATTCACTTTCTTTTGATCTTCAGGATAAGTGAAAAATTGCCAGATGAAAGATTTATTTTTTCTTATTAAAGGTAGTCGATCATTTTGGTCAGATTCGGAAGATGAATGAGATACGGTAGCCATTTCACCAAAGTCTTCCAAAAGATGTAGGACGTTGTTGTCTCTTGAGAGTAGAAAAGATAGTGAGGGAAGTGGGTGGAGTGCTGCGTGTAAATTCCAGAATTGAAACTATTAAGAACCAATTGAAAGTGTTGTTTTCATGTTGCAGTAGGCTGCCATGTAAATAGTTATTTAATAAAATGTTTTACCCTGTTACTTTGCTGGTGTGTTGTGTATCTTTATAATATTTGTCGTTATTTTGGGTGGGGTGGACGGCGGAGCCGAGCTGTCTTGCAGCCATCATGGCGTCGAGCTCGGTTTCTCTCACTAGTTTCATATTTCTCATGAGGGGTTGTTCCTAATTTTTCTATTTTAGCGAGGTCAAAAAAAGATCTCATCAGTGGCCTACTGATTTTGCTCGATTCCTTTTGTTTTTTCTAACGATTTATATGTTATAGTTTGCTAGCACGATACAGCGGCTAGTCCGCATTTTATATATATGTCCTTTTTATTAGGGGTGTCTTCCGGTGGAGTCGGACGATCTACCTCTAATAAACGGTCCGGGTTGAACCAACTACCATCATGATTTTGTATATCTTCTGAGCTGGATTTAAGCACACAATTGTTAAAGTATGAAACGTTTTATATTTCTAAAAAAAATACCAAGGTGTGTACATCCGGTAACGCACGAAAGTTTAAAAAGACATTCGGCTCCATTTACTGAAAAGTTTCATAAGAATAAAAAAGAAGTCTAGGTACAGTCTCTTTGACGTACTATAAGTTCTTTGAGGGGTGTATGAAGAATTTCAATAAGTTCAAATCGCAACGTTTTTACGAAATATATAGGCCTGTGCGCGCACTCGGTCGCGCACGAAAGCCTGGAAATGCGATATCCATTTTATTGACAACTGTTGCCGAGAGTGCGCACACCGGGTCGCGCACGAAAGTTTAGTAAGGCTATTTTTATTTACAGACAAATTTTAATGTGTTTAAAAAAAGGCAAGGTACAGACTTTTGAATTCTGTATTGCTTTACAAGGAGTCTCTATGGAACTTGAACAGTGAAGAAAACGGCTTGTTTTCGAAAAAAATATTGCCAGAACTTTATTGCCAAAAGTATAGGTTGCATACACGACATTTTTCTGAATTAGCATTTTAAAAACCAATGAAATTCACAGAAAAAACCATAGGTTTTACACACGTTATAGTTAGGAAGTAGCATTTAAAAAACCTATGAAATTCACTGAAAAAACCATAGGTTTGACACATGTTATAGTTAGCTGGAAATTTTACTGACATCAAACCAATGAAATTCCACGTTATAGTTAGTTGGACTCACTATAACTTGCGCGTGCAATGCACTGCTGATGACGTCACATATTACATCACTCATGACATGGTCAGTGACATCACTCATGACATCACTGATGACACCATCCAGTGAATATGTGTCTTTCTGAAAAATAAATATTAGTGAGTAATGTTTAAATATTTAAATATATATATTAGTGTTTCACTTTGTGTATAAGTGGCTACATGTGTTGGTAAGTAGCTACATGCGTATGTATATGGGTTAATAGATGTTTCTCTTAGTATCAGTATGAGTGTCTATATGGTTTGGTGGGGGTATTACTTAGCACATAGATGCATGAGTGACTGACTCTCTGTTTGTATGTGTTTTGAAGACAGCATATGTGCAGGACTGTATGGGTGGATGAGTGTGTATATGTGTTTGTTAGTGAGTGAATGACTGTCTCACTAGTGTCTTTATCAGTAACGACATATGTTTTAATCTAGTATATGTGAATATTGATGTATATAAGTGAGTATATGTGAGAGTAAGAGATTGAAAGAGTTCCTGTTTAAATAAGTATGTGTTTCTATAAGTGATTGTTTAAGAGAATAAATATGTGTAATTTTCAATAGAAGTAAGGTGGAAGTGTGTGTATAACTCTATATTCAAATAAATGGATGTTCAATAGTTTATTTGCACGTGTGAGTATGTCTGTGAGTAACTTTTCGATGATTGTCGGTGTGTAACAGGATGTATAGGTGTATCATTTCATATGATGAGTGAGTATATGTATGAGTGGATGTGTATATAGATGGTGGAATTACTTGTTGTAACTGATATGGGTATCTGCATTTTTTTTTAAATTTCAGTTTCTATTTTTGAATATGTGTTTCAAGGATTAATTACAGTGAAAGGAGGTCTGTCACTATGTCACAAGGATGGTGTCATCAGTGATGTCATGAGTGATGTCACTGACCATGTCATGAGTGATGTAATATGTGACGTCATCAGCAGTGCATTGCACGCGCAAGTTATAGTGAGTCCAACTAACTATAACGTGGAATTTCATTGGTTGTATGTCAGCAAAATTTCCAGCTAACTATAACATGTGTCAAACCTATGGTTTTTTCAGTGAATATATATATATATATATATATATATATATATATATATACACCTACAAATACACGCACACACACATATATGTATATATGTATGTATATATATATATATATTCACAGAAAAAACCATAGGTTATAGTGGATATATAGTTAGGAATTTGCATTTACAAAACCTAGAAAATTCAATGAAAAAACCATTGGTTTTAGGCCATATATAGTTAGGGATTTGCATTTACAAAACCTTATTTTACTCGCATAAAACCATTGAAATTCCATATATAGTTATAAGCGCTAACTATATATCGCGCACCCGCAATCCACTGCTGATGATGTCACATATTACATCATTCATGACATGGTTAGTGACATCACTGATGACATCACTGATGACATCTCAAATGACATCACTGATGACATCTCAAATGACATCACTGATGACATCACTGAAAACATCTCATTTGACATGACTGATAACATCACTGATGATATCATTCATGTGATAATACCATGAACCTCTTCAGACTCTAATATAACCTTAGATACAATCAGTGTAAACAGACAGTCACAGACTGTCACTCATCCATGGAGTTACTCACACACCTAGTCAGTTATGCCAAAAATCAATCACACCTCCATTTTCTCAACTATACAGTTATACACACCTTACTTATTCAAACATATACTAACACATATTTACTCTCCTATACAATCCCTGATACAAGCTCACAGTGATTCATACAGCCACTCACACATTCACTGGCTCTTATCCACAGTTATTTATATATGTCAACTCTCACATGTATTGTGTTTTACATACATACTTACTTGCACATGTAGCACTAAGATATCCATTCACTCACCAACACACCCATGCACAGTCAACCGCCCATATAGCTGTTTCCACATGCACTCTTGAACTCATACACCTAGTGAATCAACTGCTTACACATCTATGCACAGAGTCACACACCTCCCAGCCACCCACACACACACTCAGCCTCCCATTCAAATACTTGGGCAACCAATCAATAACCCATATAGCCACTCTTATAGCTACTGATCAACACATGCAGCAGCTTACACAACAACAGACATACTGATGCACAAATTAAGACAGTTTAGTCACTAACCCATGCACTCAGTGAGACACATTTAATCACTCACTCATACAGTCAGTCATGCACCTACTAAATCCTTCATCCAGACACTTATACATCCACTCATTCTTCAATATGTAAGACATATTTTAACTTTACAGAAACATACAGTCACTGGATGTTGTCATCAGTGATGTCATTTGAGATGTCATCAGTGATGTCATGAGTGATGTCACTGACCATGTCATGAGTGATGTAATATGTGACGTCATCA
Organism: Lissotriton vulgaris; assembly: GCF_964263255.1. Taxonomy (NCBI): domain Eukaryota; kingdom Metazoa; phylum Chordata; class Amphibia; order Caudata; family Salamandridae; genus Lissotriton; species Lissotriton vulgaris. The sequence goes on from NC_141697.1 coordinate 173,405,634, forward strand.
GCAGTGCATTGCACGCGCAAGTTATAGTGAGTCCAACTAACTATAACGTGGAATTTCATTGGTTGTATGTCAGCAAAATTTCCAGCTAACTATAACATGTGTCAAACCTATGGTTTTTTCAGTGAATATATATATATATATATATATATATATATATATATATATATATATATATACACCTACAAATACACGCACACACACATATATGTATATATGTATGTATATATATATATATATTCACAGAAAAAACCATAGGTTATAGTGGATATATAGTTAGGAATTTGCATTTACAAAACCTAGAAAATTCAATGAAAAAACCATTGGTTTTAGGCCATATATAGTTAGGGATTTGCATTTACAAAACCTTATTTTACTCGCATAAAACCATTGAAATTCCATATATAGTTATAAGCGCTAACTATATATCGCGCACCCGCAATCCACTGCTGATGATGTCACATATTACATCATTCATGACATGGTTAGTGACATCACTGATGACATCACTGATGACATCTCAAAAGACATCACTGATGACATCTCAAATGACATCACTGATGACATCACTGAAAACATCTCATTTGACATGACTGATAACATCACTGATGATATCATTCATGTGATAATACCATGAACCTCTTCAGACTCTAATATAACCTTAGATACAATCAGTGTAAACAGACAGTCACAGACTGTCACTCATCCATGGAGTTACTCACACACCTAGTCAGTTATGCCAAAAATCAATCACACCTCCATTTTCTCAACTATACAGTTATACACACCTTACTTATTCAAACATATACTAACACATATTTACTCTCTTATACAATCCCTGATACAAGCTCACAGTGATTCATACAGCCACTCACACATTCACTGGCTCTTATCCACAGTTATTTATATATGTCAACTCTCACATGTATTGTGTTTTACATACATACTTACTTGCACATGTAGCACTAAGATATCCATTCACTCACCAACACACCCATGCACAGTCAACCGCCCATATAGCTGTTTCCACATGCACTCTTGAACTCATACACCTAGTGAATCAACTGCTTACACATCTATGCACAGAGTCACACACCTCCCAGCCACCCACACACACACTCAGCCTCCCATTCAAATACTTGGGCAACCAATCAATAACCCATATAGCCACTCTTATAGCTACTGATCAACACATGCAGCAGCTTACACAACAACAGACATACTGATGCACAAATTAAGACAGTTTAGTCACTAACCCATGCACTCAGTGAGACACATTTAATCACTCACTCATACAGTCAGTCATGCACCTACTAAATCCTTCATCCAGACACTTATACATCCACTCATTCTTCAATATGTAAGACATATTTTAACTTTACAGAAACATACAGTCACTGGATGTTGTCATCAGTGATGTCATTTGAGATGTCATCAGTGATGTCATTTGAGATGTCATCAGTGATGTCATCAGTGATGTCACTAACCATGTCATGAATGATGTAATATGTGACATCATCAGCAGTGGATTGCGGGTGCGCGATATATAGTTAGCGCTTATAACTATATATGGAATTTCAATGGTTTTATGCGAGTAAAATAAGGTTTTGTAAATGCAAATCCCTAACTATATATGGCCTAAAACCAATGGTTTTTTCATTGAATTTTCTAGGTTTTGTAAATGCAAATTCCTAACTATATATCCACTATAACCTATGGTTTTTTCTGTGAATTTCATTGGTTTTTTAATAGCAAATATGAAAAGCTTTAAAATGTCAAGTACGTGATAGATAAAAACATTTTCGTATTTATGCACGCTGATGTGCTTTGAACGCTGCACCCCCCCCTCCCCTCTTTTGTCTTAGTAGTACTCTCTCTTTGCAGATAGTGAACGGTAGTTAACGCAAGCCTTTGCCCCCGTTGTAATCCGTTGTGCCTGCTTGTCTCTCCATTTGATTGATTGTTGTCCAAGCATTTACTGTTTTAGAATTGGTTCTCTTTGGATCATTCTCTATTTACAAACAAGCACAAAGTCGCAATACTCTGTTTAGTCTTTGCAGATAGTGAAAAATCGTGTAAAAAAATAAAAGTAATCGAGCGAAATCAGTAGGCCACTAATTGGATCTCTTTTTGACCTCGCTAAAATAGAAATATTAGGAACAACCCTTCATGAGAAATACGAAAATAGTGAGATGAACTGAGCTCCACACCATGAGGGCTGCAAGACAGCTCGGCTCCATCACCCATCCCGCACAAAATAACGACAAACCCTATGCAAATATTAAAAATATAGACAACACACCAGCAAAGAAACAGGGTAAAACATTTTATTAAAAAACTATTTACATAACGTTGGTTTATAAGATGATGTCAGTAGTGGACCGATGTGTGAATAGGTCGAAAGCAGCACAAGGCTCCAAGATCCGGATGGCAAGCTCCTGGATGTTGGGTGCCATAGTTCAGAGTTCTGAGTTTGAGCCTTTTTCAATGCCTGTGCTTTGTTGAATCAAAATGGCGACTTGACACAAAGCTGACTCAAGCGTTGCTACTGATGCTATGCAGACCAAAACTGGTTTTCAGTTTGTACATTTTTCTAGATTTTTCAATCCAAGTTTGGTTGACTTTGTAGAACGATGGCTTCAAATTTTCAACATACGGTGTGGTGGCCGTGACTGGGAGGGGGCGCTTCGCTCCTGCCCCCTCCCCAAGTAAGATTTTCATACGTGAAAGTACGTTAATGGTTTTGGTCCCTGAGTTGCTTCGATGTCACTGCCATTCTCAAGTGGCATAAGTTCTGGATGTTGGGTGCCATAGTTAAGAGTTCTGAGCAGTGCTTGTAACACTGTCTGAAGCTTATTTCCACCTACTGCAGCTTCACTATTCTCAAAGTAAGTGAGTGTCGTTTGTGGACCTGACTGCATTAGAAAACAATGTGATATGTTACCTTCCTAAACAGCTTGACGGAGGCCCCTGAGGGGCGGTGTGATGGCCATGGACTCGGAGAAGACGCTTGGCTCCGACACCCTCCCCAAGTCTTATAGCACTGGTGTAGCCTGAGATCGCCCCCGACATAGGCGACCGGCTCCCGGGGTCTGGCGGAACTTTTTGCCTTTTGATGACTCTTCAATTCTGAACCTTGTCCCACAATCCGTTTGACCTGAAGACACGCTGTAGTGGGGCGCCCCTTTACCGTTTCAGTTGCCATTCCGCCCGCTTTTGCTACACTGTGCCTCTTCCGCCATTCAGCTGTTTACCGCCCGCTCTTGCGACTACAGCGTCTCGCTCATCATGTAGTTGAGTTGCTCCCGCTCTTGCGGTGCAGCGATAGGCGGCTGCCACAGGACTCTCAAAATGGCGGCCGGCTCTTCGGTTTTGGGCCTGGTCCACTAAAATGGCCCTGGGACACCTTTGAACTCGGACGCTTCCCTGATAGGGCTTGGGTCCCATTCTCGAAAAGCGTCCCCTCAGCCGTGAAGATTCTACAAAAGTCTTGGGGGCCTCCGACTCCCGCAGGCTTCTGGTGGGGAGTGGCTGCCATGATTGCTCGTGGAATGGCCACGACGGAGCTACGAGATGGTAGTGGTCTCATGCTGACGCCAGCTTTAGTCTGAAACATCCAGAAACACTGTAGACTACCAATTCGATCAGTTCCGGTAGCGCCCCAACATGACCCGGAAGAGAAGAACTTGCCCTCCCCTCTTTGACTGATGGTTCTTGTTGCCTGTCCCCTCTATTGTCATTTAACAGAACTTTTTGGACTGCTGAAAGGGGTTGTGTTCCGAACGCTGGTTGGTGGAGACATTTTAACTATATTCTTGACCTACGTTGTCGCGTAATGCGTTATATGACACGCCGCGTTAGCGCACCCGGAAGTGATCCGAGGCGCGGCGCGCAGCGCGTAACGTAAGCATAACAGGTCATGTGACTTGTTAATAAAACTTTTCATTGGTTCATTTTACTTTTGTTAATTTAATGATGAAAAGCTAGGTCATATGACCTAAAAATTACGCTTTTTATTGTTTTCGAACAATATTTTTTTTTCAAACATATGTTATAATATTCCAGGCTAATGTACTTTCCCGGAAAATTTACAACTGTCTTGCAAGTAAAATATATTCCTTTTTCGAGAAAAAGGGCGTTTCTTCCTTCCATGACGGAGCCGTTGAGTAAAAGAGATTCCGCCTGCTGTCTTAGTCGCCGATACGCCTGATTATCAGATTCTTATCGATCACTTTATGTTGCAGACATGAAAAACACAACTGCCCTTGACCATTTATCTTTACTGCGTCCTACATATTATACCTTTTATCCGTCATGTAATTGGACTGCTTTATTTCACTTGCCTTTTACTGATTCGAAAACAGTGACTAAAAGTAAAAACTTTACCAATATAAATACTACTACCGTGTTTTGTTTTAAAAACCTTTATTGTGAAAATGTCAGTATACAAATACGGGCCTATAACCACGTGGGCCGGCCACGGAGCAAACTGAAATCGTATATGATGAGGAGACATTTACACTGTAGAAGAACGTAACGAGCGGGCCATTAGGTTGCAAGAACAAAGGTGTCTAACAGTTGCGGAATCGGTGGACGTACATTTTGTAATTAAAATAAAACAGGGCCACTTACAATAACATTTTCTAGATATACATTTGCGGGCAAGGAGTTACGAGTCCCATTTATACCGGCGCCATTTTGGGCGAGACCGGGCAGGTCCAATATATAGTCAAAATGTCTCCACCAACCATCAGCCAGACCAGAACCCCTTTCGGCCCTTTATGCTACAAGATGGTGTCTTCCATTCAGAAAATATTGTTGGCAGCATTTTGAAAGGAAACAGAAACAGCCGTTCTCCTAGTGAGTTTCACATTGTTACATTTAGGAAGAATGTTGAAGAGTAGTATGTGGAAAATCTGAAGCCATTTTTCTACAAACTCTCAATCAGACTTGGATGGAAAAAAAAACCTGAAGAATGTACAAACTGAAAACCAATTTTTGTCTGTATAGCATCAACAGTAACGCTTGAGTCAGCTTTGTGTCAAGCCGCCATTTTCATTCAATCAATAGCGTCCCCCTGCACACATTCAGGGACCTGGTCGTGTCTTCAGATGAAACGGATTGTAGGAAAAGAAGCAGAAAGGAAAAGGAAAAAAGTTCCGCCGGACCTCGGGAGCCGACCGCCTATGTCATGTGCGACCTTTGGCCACACCAGGGCAATAGTGAAGCTGCAGCAGGTGCAAATAAGCTTCAGACAATCTTACAAGCACTGCTCAGAACTCTCAACTGAGGCACTCAACATCCAGGACTTGCCATTCGGATCTTGGCGCCTTGTGCTGGTTCCGACCTATTCACACATCGGTCCACTACTGACATCACCTCATAAGCCAACGGGGCACCCCACGCCGACTTTCGGCGCAGCATTGTAGGATGGCCACACCAGTGCGGCAACTTGCTGGACACCACCTCGGTGCCATCCGGATCTCGGCGCGTTCGAGTCACTGTGCCGGAAGAGTGACCGGAACTCAGCTGAACACGCCGTCTTTCGGCGCAGCATTGTAGGATGGCCACACCAGTGCGGCAATTTGCTGGACACCACCTCGGTGCCATCCGGATCTCGGCACGTTCGACTCACTGTACCGCAAGAGTGACCGGAACTCAGCTGGACACGCCGTCTTTCGGCGCAGCATTGTAGGATGGCCACACCAGTGCGGCAATTTGCTTGACACCACCTCGGTGCCATCCGGATCTCAGCGCGTTGTGCTGCCTTCGGCCTATTCGCACATCGTTCCGCTACTGACGCCGCCTCACGTGCCAACGGATTTTCTACGCTTTTTGTAGCCCTATGCCGCATAACAGGTCATGTGACTTGTTTATAAAACTTTTCATTGGTTCATTTTACTTTTGGTTTCCTAAAGATGGAAGGCTTGGTCATATGACCTAAAAATAACACTTTTCATTGGTTTAGAACATTTTTTTTTCCCAAACGATGAAAGCCCCACCTTGTTTCTGGATCATTCAGACTGAAGCTGGCGTCAGCATGAGAGCACCACCATCTCGTGGCTCCGTCGTGGTCATTCCGCGAGCAATCATGGCAGCCGCTCCCCACCGGAAGCCTGCGGGAGTCGGGGGCCCCCAAGACTTTTGTAGAATCTTCACGGCTGAGGGGACGCTTTTCGAGAATGGAGCCCAAGCCCTAGCAGGCAAGCGTCCGAGTTCCAAGGTGTCCCAGGGCCATTTCAGTGGACCAGGCCCAAAACCGAGGAGCCGTCCGCCATTTTAAGAGTCATGTGGCAGCCGCCTATCGCTGCACTGCAAGAGTGGGAGCAACTGAACAACATGGTGAGCGAGACGCTGTAGCCGCAAGAGCGGGCGCAACTCAGCTGGATGGCCGCCACCTGGGGAGGCCCGTTCACGCCGCCTCCCCCACGCCCCCCCCCCCGGGCCGCCGCACGCCAATTTTCGGAGCAGCATTGTAGGATACCAAAACCAGTGCGGCAGTTTACTGGACATCACCTGGGTGCCTGTCGTACATGTTGTGTCAGCCATGGGACACTGGACACAGTGCCATCAACTTCTCAACGCGTTCTGCTGCCTTGGGACTATTCGCACAACAGACCGCTACTGACGAGGCCTCCCCCCGCACCACCCGGGACGCCCCACGCTGTTTTTCTGTGCTGCATTATAGGATCCCAAAACCAGTGCGGCACCCAGGCGACATCACCTGGGTGCCGTCCAGAACTCTGCACGTTGTGCTGCCTTGAGACTATTCGCACAAAAGACAGCTTCTAACCATTGTTGCTTTTTGGGTTGAAAAATGTTTAAATGTTTTTAGTTTTTGTTCTGTTCATTATAGTTAAAAGTTAATAAAGTTTTATAATCTTACTTTGTTGGAGTGTTATCTATTTTTTTAAAAACGGGTGAATGGGGCCTTGAATCGGGTTATTGTCATGTGTGGGCTTTGGAAGTGTGCTGCTGCAGGATCGGAGATTTCAAACTCAAATGCACGTTCTTTTTCCTACCTTTCCGAAGCATGGAGCGCAATAGCAGGCAGAGAAAGGGTGATGCACGTGTTGAACACTACCTGACCTGGCAAGTTGCTGGCAGTGCCCCCCCGCCCGCTCCTGAAAGAGAGCACACACACACCGCCGCCCCGAGTACTTCACAAATCTTTAAAAGACCATGCGCTTGTTCATGAGGCTTAAATGGTTTATCACCTCTTCTAGAACCCCTGCATCGACCCTCTGACGTTTCCTGGAAAAATTACCATGTAACACAATACCAAGCCCTGTCAGCTGAAACCCCCAAGGAATCGCGGGGCATATTATCAAGGGGGTTTATCTCCGCTTTTTTGGCTTTAAAAGCCATGAAAGCGGAGATAAAATTATCTCCCTATTACCAAGCTGTCGCTAACACCAGTTAGTGACAGCTAAAAGGAGATAGCGACCATCTTGGGCCCCGCTTTGCATGTCAGTGATACTTATCACTAATGACATGCAAAGTGGCGTGCCAAGATGTTAGCGACTGGAAACAGTTCCTAACATCGCTATCTCCTATTACCAACTTTTGGAGATATTCGCGCTAAGCGCGAATATCTCCAAAATCTAACACCTGCCCTGAGCAGTTCTTAGCCATGTTATCCAATGGGAGGTGGATAACATGGCTAAGAGCATTTTCTCGATAATACATGAATTTCGCTGACTTTTCTGCGATAATAGCAAGGTTTATCTGCGATAAAAATCGCCGATGTGCGGCGATAATTTTTGTCTCTAAACAAGTTAGAGACAAAAATTATCGCTAGTTGTTCGTAATATGCCCCCGGGTTTTTGCTTGCAGAAATCGGGAGGCGGGAGACTAGCACTGAAATCAGTAGTCTCACGCCTGAATCGGGAGGGTTGGCATGTCTGAATTCTCTACAGCTGGGGCCATAAACTACATCCGCAGGGGTAGGTGATAGCCTGGGACCAGCCTGGCATCTAAAATGGCTGCCGTGCACGACAAAATTGTGGCATTGGAAAAAAGGCAAGATGGCGCAGCCGCTGGAAGACATGTATCAACATATATCAGCCTCCTCAGCCACCCTCAGGAAACATAGAGGATTAGGATACGTCTCCCGCACCCCCTTATACCTAGTAATTTAATTAACGAAGCACAAAATGGCGAATTCCCGTTTCGCTACCAGTTTGCGGCCCAGTTCGCGGCCCGTGAAGCGCTTCTACCGTGAAAACTCATTTTTTTTTTCTTTTCCCCACGGGACCCTTTAATAACCCCAACAACATTCCTAGGGGGTCAAGAAGGGGATACCTTGCCCCCTTTCATTAAATTCCCCCTTTGTTTTTCACCTCTTCTTCTCTCTCGATCCTACCGAGAGACAAGATGGCGGCCGCTCCGGACTGTCACGCAGCAAAAAAAAAAAAAGCTCACGCACAGCCGCTGGAAGAGATGTATCAACATATATCAGCCTCCTCAGCCACCCTCAGGAAACATAGGGGATTAGGATACGTCTCCCGCACCCCCTTATACCTAGTAATTTAATTAACGAAGCACAAAATGGCGAATTCCCGTTTCGCTACCAGTTTGCGGCCCAGTTCGCGGCCCGTGAAGCGCTTCTACCGTGAAAAATCATTTTTTTTTTTCTTTTCCCCACGGGACCCTTTAATAACCCCAACAACATTCCTAGGGGGTCAAGAGGGGGATACCTTGCCCCCTTTCATTAAATTCCCCCTTCGTTGTTCACCTCTTCTTCTCTCTCGATCCTACCGAGAGACAAGATGGCGCCCGCTCCGGACTGTTTAGAATGTTGACAGACACCGGAGAGCCAATCAGCTTTCTGCGCGCAAAGTTCCGAAACGCGAAGAGTAAGCGGACCGGATCGCTGCCCGGAGCGCTGTTACAGATATATATCTTGATTTAAACGTTAATTTCTCAAAATCCACTGAAGCACATATATTGAGACCTAGCAAAGGCACATCGGGCTAACAGTCCCTACAATTTTGCCAAGTTTCGTGAAAATCCATTCAGCCGTTCGGGCTAAAAGTGAGTCCAACCGCCCTATGGAAATTAACATGGGAAAAACGCGTTTTGGGACCCCCCTTTTTTCTCGGCCCCCCCTTGACGACCCCCCCCAAATTTCCAGGAGCTGCTCAGAAACAAAATGTGCCATTTTCCTGAAAATTTCAGCCGATTCCGTCCACAAACGCCAAAGTTATTAGACATAGAATTTTCAGAAATGCCATAGGGAAAAAATCCTAACTATATATACCTACTGGCGACCGCCAGTAGGTAATATATATATATATATATATATATATATATATATATATATATATATATATATATATATATATATATATATATATATATATATATATATATATATATATATATATATATATATATATATATATATATATATATATATATATATATATATATATATATATATATATTAATATATTAATATATTCCTCCCTCCTGGCTCGATTTCGCACGGACCCCTGGCGCTCTCAATCTGGTGCGTGTTTCAAGGCAGAGCCCCGCCATATTTATCCATCCACATTAATCCTTAAGATTAAGAAAACTCCACTCACAGAATGCAAACTTCTCCAATTAGTTTACTTTCCACAAAGTATCCAGTTCGAGGAGCAACCAACGCGTTTCGTAAACACAGCTTACTTGATCACCGTGATCAAGTAATCTGTGTTTACGAAATGCGCCAGTTGCTCCTCGAACTGGATACTTTGTGGAAATTAAACTAATTGGAGAAGTTTACATTCTGTGAGTGGGGTTACCTTAATTTTAAGGATTAATGTGGATGGATATTATATATATATATATATATATATATATATATGTATATATATATATATATCACGCTCCCTGTCCCACTGGAAAGTCAGGGCACTCGCGGGCGGGTGCGGTTTGCGGTAATGGGTACCCGCATTAACACTGAGCTCGGCCTCAGAAATCGTATCTTCCAAAGAACCGCACTCGTGGAACCAAAAGATTTAGCAGTGCTCACACCAGTTTATTTTCACAGATGTTAACAGACGCGTTTCAGCATTACGCCTTCGTCAGTGTCAATTACAATGTGAGGTCCCGTCTGGGATATAGCGGCAAAACAATCATCAACATGGTAGACGGACTACCTCAGTTTTGGGGTCGCGCCATCTTGGAACGTGTCAATACAGTTCACAGTAAGGCGCACATTACCCATGTTTGGAAACAGATTCAATCTTGCCGTGGATCGGCATGGTACCCCGTGTATACACATCCGGGGAGAATGTAGGGTGCTCTAAAATAAAGCCCCAAACCAACGTTTCCAAAGTCCATCACGCCATGTATTGGCAAGTCCTATATCCCAGTCTTACTCCAGTGCACAATATATACAGTGTCCCAGTTCACCCTTCACCCATCATAGGATCAGTTTACACAAACCAAACATCTGTGATCTAACAGTCTCTTGTACATGAGTTCATGGGAAAATGTCAGAAGGTGTTGGTTCTCTATTAGTTATTTTCCCAAATGCACCGCCAATTCCTCCCCATGGTTCAGCCCCCTTGGTGCTTTTGGTCATACATACATTTCCCACATGGGAAAAACCCTCCTAGCTCTGCGATTTTGCCTGTTCTTGGAGTTGCATTCTTGAAATGGCTTCTCACCAAAGAGTCTCTCAATGACCTTGCCTTCCGGTACGTGATCAGGGGCTTAGTTGGGATATCGTCTTTTAGTATGGGATCAGTTCTCTGGTGAGAAGCCATTTCAAGAAAATGTAAGGCCTGCACGGGATGCAAGAGAGTGCGGAAATATGACATCCCAGGAGCAGGTATCACCAAACCTATTAAGAAATTTCTAACCTGCAGTACGAACTTTGCAGTCTATTGCCTAATCTGTCCATGTGGGCTAAAATATATCGGAAGTACGATCCACCAACTTAAAATCAGGGTACTTGAACATCAAAGGGCAATAGAAAAAGCTGACCCTGCATACCCAGTTGCGAGACATTTTGATCTGGTGCACCAACGGGACAGGACCAAATTACAGTACTTTGGCTTAGACTTTGTACCTGAAAACCCGAGAGGAGGTGACAGGTTAAAAACACTGAGACGCCTGGAGTCAAGGTACATAATAGACCTTATGACCAAAGCACCAAGGGGGCTGAACCATGGGGAGGAATTGGCGGTGCATTTGGGAAAATAACTAATAGAGAACCAACACCTTCTGACATTTTCCCATGAACTCATGTACAAGAGACTGTTAGATCACAGATGTTTGGTTTGTGTAAACTGATCCTATGATGGGTGAAGGGTGAACTGGGACACTGTATATATTGTGCACTGGAGTAAGACTGGGATATAGGACTTGCCAATACATGGCGTGATGGACTTTGGAAACGTTGGTTTGGGGCTTTATTTTAGAGCACCCTACATTCTCCCCGGATGTGTATACACGGGGTACCATGCCGATCCACGGCAAGATTGAATCTGTTTCCAAACATGGGTAATGTGCGCCTTACTGTGAACTGTATTGACACGTTCCAAGATGGCGCGACCCCAAAACTGAGGTAGTCCGTCTACCATGTTGATGATTGTTTTGCCGCTATATCCCAGACGGGACCTCACATTGTAATTGACACTGACGAAGGCGTAATGTTGAAACGCGTCTGTTAACATCTGTGAAAATAAACTGGTGTGAGCACTGCTAAATCTTTTGGTTCCACGAGTGCGGTTCTTTGGAATATACGATTTCTGAGGCCGAGCTCAATATATATATATATATATATATATATATATATATATATATATATATATATATATATAGCATTGACTTTCAAAGCCATTCAACATCACCCGTCCTAAACGCAACAACACACTGTATTGTGGGACATGCAGTTTTACAAGTACAAGCAGAAGGGGGCGGTGTTTTGACATACGGAGGTCAGATGTGCTCACCAGACATAAGGAGAAGCGAGACTTACCTTCCAACATGCAACTTCTTTCCAGCTCCCGAGCTCTGGTATTTGATAAAGTAATAGGTTTTCCGAAACGCGTCCTACCAGCAGGATTATTAAATGCTGCCTTATTGCGCTCCATTGTGTCCCTTTCATCTGTCCGGCATGGCGAAAGTGTTTTGATTTATGTTTAGCGTGTTGGCCCTTGACACGTAGAGGGACCCTTCCGAAAAGAGTTCTCGGCATCAATGGCACAAGTGGCAACACTTTTTGGTTTTGTTTCCGAGGGAAAGCACACCGAGAACCGCCACTAACCTGCGAGGGAAAATTAACTGCTTTTAGCGTCAGTCCACTACTATATGGAGAGGCGTGGACACTGTGCCGTCGTCTCTGGTTTTGCCCGATGCAGGATTTACGTGGCTGGAAGTAGGGGCAAGTAAGGCAGCAGAGCTGCGTTGTTTTTCACCAGACCTTGTCTCAAAAAATGCAGTTTATTAACTATTAGCATTGACTTTCAAAGCCATTCAACATCACCCGCCCTAAAAGCAACAACACACTGTATTGTGGGACATACAGTTCACAAGTACAAGCGGAAGGGGCGGTGTTTCGACTTACGGAGGTCAGGTGGGCTCACCATACATAAGAAGAAGCGAGACTTACCTTCCAACATGCAACTTCATTCCAGCTCCTGAACTCTGGTATTTGATAAAGGAATCGTTTTTCCGAAACGCGTCATACCATCAGGATTATTAAAAGCTGCCTTACTGCACTCCGTTGTGTCCCTTTCATCTTTTCGGCATGACGAAGGTGTTTTGATTTATATATATACATATATATATATATATGTATATACAGTGGTTTATTGCCTTTTCCCTGGGGGACATCAGTGCTGACCTCCATTCGTCATCCTCCAGGTTGCCTACATCACCTTGCCACTTGTCGCGCAGGGACTGGAAGGAGTCGGACATATTGTTGCACAGTTTACGGTATGTGCAAGATATTGCCTTTGTCAGGAGAGGTTCCGAAAGTAGTCTGTCCTCAAGAGGTGAGGCGTCAAGAATGGAGGAAAGGTCGGACACATTTGTGGTGATAGCATGTGTGATTTGGAGGTACCTGAAGGCCTCGGTCTGGGCTAGGGCATGTCGCTGTTGGAGATCGGTGAAAGTCAGTAGCTTCCCCTTGTGGATCAAGTCACCCAGAGTGGGGATGCCATCATGTCCCATCTATCAAAGCCCTTGTGGTGGCAAAGGGAACCTAGCTTCTGTGAGGCCCAGAGCGGGGTAGCCTTAGTAAACACGTCCGACCACCCCAGTCTCCTGGTAGCTCGGTGCCAAATAGCTATGGTTTGTGACATGGGTCCCACATATCAATGCCTGGGAAATTTACCATATAAGGCGCCCAAGTACCCCTCTCTTCCTGTCTGGTAGCGTTCCAAATGGAAAGCTGGGTTTGTAGGTGACCCATGAATCCAGGAGTTAGTAGCCACCAATTGGGAGGCCCTATAATAGAGGCGCATATTTGGCAGGGCAATACCACCATCGTACCATCCCTGAGTACGTTTTTTTCAGGGCAATTCGAAGCGCTTTCCCATCCCATAGGAGGAGCCACAGTTCTCCCTCTAATGCACGAAAATAGGAGTCGGCAATTGGGAATGGACAATTCTGAAGGACATATAAGAAACGCGGGAGTGCTAACATTTTAAAAAGAGCCGCTCTGCCAGGGAGGGATAAAGGCAGCGCACGCCAGTGAGACACGTCACTACGGAGCCTCTGTAGGAGGGCTTTGAAGTTGTGGTCGTAGAAGAGTTAGGGATCAGAGGTAGCAAAAATGCCAAGATATTTGAATCCGTCCTCGGCCACGGCATTTGAAAACCCTCTCGGAAGAGCTAGCGGAGGGCCATGGAGACAAAACAAAACCGATTAGGACCAATTGATTGAAAAACCATAGTATTTACCAAAGTTGGTAATAACGTGCAACAGACTATTGATGGAGGATCTGGGAGAGGAGACATAAACAAGAATGTCATCTGCATACAAGGATATTTTATCAATCGTGTCCGCATCCCATCTAAGTCCCTTGATGGAGACATCAGATCGGATCCAGTGGGCTAGGAGTTCCAAGGTGAGTGCAAACAGGAGGGGGAGAGGGGACACCCCTGTCTGGTCCCTCTGTGCAGTTGGAATTGTCTGGAGGTGTGGGCATTGACAAGTACCTGGCCTAACAAATCAGTGTACAGTAATAAGACCCATTTAATGAAAACAGGGCCAAAGCCGAAACGTTTCAGGACCTCAAAAAGGTAAGACCACTCTATGGAATCGAATGCTAGGGTAGCATCAAGGGACAGAATTGCGGCATCTTCCTGAATATAGGGCCGTCTGCTCAAGACGTTGTGTAGTCTACGGAGGTTTAAGGCTGTGTTTCGGCCTGGAAGGAATCCCGATTGGTCATCATGGACCAGGGAGGGGAGAACTGTAAGGAGTCTGGCCAGAAGTTTGGCCAGAACCTTGACCTCAGCGTTTACGAGAGATATCGGCCTATAAGAGCCGCAGTCAGTGGGTGATTTGTTAGGTTTGTGGATGACAGGTATGGGGGCGAGTCGCTGGTGAAGTGGCAGACTGCCCCGATCAAGTCTTTCCTCAAACATAGCCTTCAAGTGAGGAATCACCTCCTGGGCCATCCCCTTGAGGAATTCAATGGGGACACCGTTAGGCCTCATAGCCTTGCCCGAGTTAACAACAAACAGAGCGTTCGTGAGCTCCTCAGTCATGAGTTCTGCGTCAAATTCGTCTCTGTCCGAATCAGAAATAGTGGGTAACTGCATCTCCTCGAGAAGGAGCCGGGATTCGTCTGCCGAGTAGTATGCCCTAGAGGAATAGACCTCTTCCAGGGGATCTGCAAAGGCCTCAGCTATATCTAGTGGGTCAGTAGTGCGTGAGGCATCCGGATGGATCAGTAGTGGAACCCATCTAGAGCCCTGTTCGCGTCGTTCCAGCCAAGCAAGCATCCTACCTGCCCTGTCTCCCAGCTCATAGACTCGGTGCCAAGGTTGCAACAGTTTAGCTTGAGCCTTTTCAAGACGGGCAGCCTTCTCATTGGATGGGTTAGTGTTGAGGTCCAACTCCAGGCGGAGCAAATCGGTTTCTGTCTGAAGCAGTAACTCAGATTGCTTGTGTTGATATCCAGACTTAAGAGCTAGCGCCTTCCCCTTAATACTGGCTTTGTACGCTTCCCAGATCGTGACAGCCGACTGAACCGAGCCGAGGTTCTCAGCAAAATAATTTTCGCTATGTTCAAGCAGGCTATCTCTAATGTCAGGGATTTTGAGGAGCCAAGAATTGATGACTGTGGGTCCCCTGAACACCTGCCGATGGTAGGTAAGCTCGATCGTGAGCGGAGAATGATCAGAGATACCTCGGGGAAGTCTCTTTGGGTCGCGAAAGAAGCCAACATCCGCTGTGGGGCAAAAAATATAATCAATGCGAGACATACTCTTGTGGGCATTGGACTAGTGTGTGAAATAGGTAGTGTCAGGGTGAAATGTCCGCCAGAGGTCTTCCAAACTCATCGCCTGCGCAAAGTCCAGAAGGTCCGAGCCCTGCCTGTGTGAAGTATGCTGGGGATACCTAACTTTCCCGTCATCCTTCGTCATGTTAAAGTCCCCTCCCAAGACCAGTGTACACTGGGGGAGATCTAACAGCAGTCGCTCAAGGGTCGTCAGCGCATCTTTGCTCAGTGCTGGTGGGATGTAGGGTGAAATAACGTTCAGGTGTCACTCCTCCCATGTGGCCTCGGCCACCGCAAAGCGGCCCAGGGGGTCAGCTCAAGTCTTATTACACGTAAGTGGAAGGTTTTTCTTGACAAGGATGCCAATGCCTCGAGAGCCAGAGGAGAAACCGGTGTGGACCAATAGGTTGTACCCTTCTCGATGAAGTGCCCAACAGGAGTTGACCATCAGGTGTGTCTCTTGGAGCAGCACCAAGTCAGGAGCGTGACTCTTGAGATACTGTAACATCACTCCTCTCTTTATTTTACTACCAAGCCCATTAACATTCCACGTCATGAGAGTGAACGCCCTAGTTTGGGATTGTGTCATGGCGGTTTGTAAACTAAAGAACAGCTAGGGGGCCCACTTGGAGAAGCTAGAAACGACTGCAGGGCCAGTATGAGTAGGAGTGCAGTCAGGGGCCGAGCCAGCCGGGAGCAAGGACAAACAGCCCTCTGAGACAAGATGGCGACAAAGGCCGGACGGTGACGTTTATCATGCCCAAAATTGAGGAGGACTCTGCATTCTCTCCAACCAACCAAAGAAAATAAAAACCACCATTGGAGATATAATACAAGACTGCGATATGATCCGTTAAACAGAAACCAAGCAAACAAACAACCCCAAAAACAGCGTCCCACCCAACCTCCCCCACCCCCCCCACCCAGCTTCCCTGCCCGCAGACCTGAAACTATCCACACCCCTACTTGGCAGAGTGCCTGTCGCCCTCCCAACCATAAACGGGGTACCCGGTGAGCCGAAGATGCCTCTCGCCTGAGAGTGGAGGAATCATTTTTGGGCTATGAAACGTAGTAACAGAACCCGCATTGGTGTGCACATCAACATAATACAAACAGCGTACCAGCCCTAAGGCGACCCAGAGCACTCGAAGAAAGACAAAGAGGGGGGGAGGGAGAAAAGGGGGGAAAGGGATAGGGTCAGGAAACCACACTAGGGCCAGGGTGCCCCCGCCTCTCAGTTCAAGAATCACATCGCTCTAGATAATAGGGGCGATCACATCGCAGCAGTTCCATTAGTCCAACCCCAGTGGTCTGATGCCCTCCTCAGTAATCACAGTCACCTGCGACATTGCAACCCAATATAGAGTGCTTAAGACAACTAAGAGCCACTAAGGATAAGAAAGGGAAGAGGAGGGGGAGGGGGAGGAGAGAAGTAGGCAAGGTATCAGAACATAATGCCCAGGTCGCCCACTGCTGCCCAATTGAAGAAGCATACCATACTGGACCAGACGACAGTAAGGCTGGAGTCCCATCAGACCAATCGCAGGTGTCCCAGAGAGCTCATTGGTCACCCCGGGTGACTGCAGTAAACAATTCAGGGCTCTCTGGTTGCAGATCTCGCTCCGAGCGAGCACCATATGCTCTATGCTGGCCTGGAGTGTGTCCCCCCTGGCGCCAGCCCTCCAGCCAGTCCCACACTTCACTCGGTGACAGAAAGAACCAAACCTTGTCACAGGCAGTTTGGCAGGGAACAGCATGGAGTATTTTATGTGCTGGTCTCGTAGGGCCTTTTTAACTTCCAAGAAACTGCGTCTCCTTGCTTGCACCTTCACCGTGAAGTCGGGAAAGAAAGTGATGTGGGCGTTGTCTATTCTTAGCGGCGATCCTGCCCTGGCCGTTTGAAGGATGACGTCCCAGTCTCTGAAGTTGAAGACCCTCGCAATGATGGGACGGGGGAGGGCTCCTGGCTTTGGTCTCCCTCCCGGGAGTATGTGGGCTCTATCAATCGAGAAGTAATTTGACAGCTGTTTGAGCCGGAGGTGCTTCAAGATCAAATCCTCAACAAAGAGGTCGGGTGCAGGCTCATCCATTCTCTCCGGGACCCCCAAGATACGGATGTTGGTCCATCTTCCCCGCCCTTCAAAGTCATCCAGGAGGTCCCCCACTTGCTACTGCTGCTGCTGGAGCTGTGCCACCTGTTGCTGCAAGGTAGAAGTATCATCAATGAGAGCTGCAGTTTTTATCTCAACATCTTGCACCTTGGAGTTCATCTTACGGAGATCTGCGCGCAACAACGTTACCTCTACGTTTACAGAGTCTATGAGATTCTCCAATGATGATCGGACCCACGCCATTGCCTCCATGACATCCTCCAGGGTGAGGGCCCTCGCCTAGGGCGCGGGAGAAACAGTCTGTGCAGGGACATCCGGTGGACATTGCCAGACTGGTTTACAGTCTGGCAATGTCAAATATATAAATCTTTCAGTCTCTATGTTAGTGCTATATGTGTACATGTAATTTTCATAATGATGTTCCCATTCATATTAAAGGCTAAAAAGGTTTTCAATTTGTATACCTTCCTTTTCCAATATGGTAAGCATATACACTAGAAATTCCTGAGCATCATGTTGGATATTTTGCGTAAATTGTGTAGAACCAGAACATACATACAAAAGATTACGAATATCACAAAGACTTTGTATTTTACTTTCATCAGTTCTCAATTTTTCATAAACACAATACAACAATGAACAAAATCTTTCTTCCTGATTCTCTATAATTTGCTGTTGCAAACCTTCAAGAAAAAAACAACACTGACCACTACATTAGCAAAGCAGTTGACACCTGAACTATTTTCAAACTGATAACCAACACTCCTTTTAGCACAGTGTTTGTGGGCTTAGACTCATTGAATACCCTATGGATTGGGTGTGGAGAAGGTCTCAATGATCTAGATACAGATCACCCCAATATCCTGGATCATTAATTGATATTTGATGGGAATCCACTATTTATTCAGATATTTTTTGAGTCTTACTAGCAATCACTTGTGTGTCTGATTATGATTCACTGTTGTGTTCTTCATAGAAGGGCTTTATAAAAATTCTGTATCCTCGACTGATTTGATAACAGTTGCGTCTGCTTTAAAGTTTAGTACATGTGGCCTTCTGATCAGACCCCTGGTTCTCTATAGGTATTGTGTCTTGATGATAAGGGATACGAACCAGGGCAGGTCTTAAAATATCCCTTGGACCCCTCTTTCTCTGTGTTGTTATGGAAACTTACTTGTAAGTACCAAAATTCTCTCAAAAAAGACAAGGGCTCTTTTTAAAGCCACCCAAAATCTAAACACATAAGCTTCATGTATATCTGAAACATATTACTTGTTTTCCCCTTGGAGTCGTGCACCAGACACGTTAGAGTTGTGCACCCAATGCGTGCACATCAGGGAACCATAGCAAACAGAAATGGCGGTCCCTGGGACTGAAGGGGCCTCTGAGCCCCCCTCAACAATTTTTGAAAAATCCCTAGGGGGTATTGGGCATTTAAGCCCATCTCCCATCTATTTTACTGGTGGGGTGGCGGTTGTGCCACACCCGCCACCCATTAATGTTTTAGCACCTGGAGGGTGCCCCCGGAATTTGGCCCCCAGGTAGTTAATTATTAAAGTCTGCGCTTCCTTTTATTTGTTTGTTTACGGCATGATCCGCGCACCCTAAGCGCACTTAGCCGTTTTTAGAAAAAATATTTTTTTTTTTAGCCCTTCGTGGCGTTTTGGGACCCGCTAAGAAGGTATTGAGGGTCAAGATATTTCTACCTTACCCCCTTTAAAAGTTGTCCACACTTCTTCCACTGACTTCTTCAAACTTGCTTCTACAGAGGCACAAAATGGGTGGTTCCGAATGTTAACAACTACTTGACAGCCAATTAGCATTCAGCGCATGATCGGGACAGTGCGCTTAGAGTGCACACAAGATGCGCGGATCCACAGAGGTCATAGATATATATGTACTTTAATTGTAATTTTCTCAGGAACTACTCAACGGATTTCCACCATTTAAGCAAAAGGCACAAGTCTGAACCAAGGACTACTACTTTGCTAAATTTGGTGTAATTCCGTTCAGCCGTTCGGGCTCTAGCCGTGATGAATGTTTCCTATGGAAAATTGCATGGAGAAAAAATGTTTTGGGACCCCCCTTTTTTCCCGGCCCTGCTTTAAATGCAATATTTTAGAGCCTGTGATTTCTCCTTTCCACGTAGCTAATTTTTAAACAAGCACACGAGCCCGCACTTCGTTTTTATTTTTTTCACGGCGGATCCATGCACCCAGCGCACATTTCTCTGTTTATTTTAAAAAATAAATACATTTTTGGGGCCCTAGGGGTCCTTACAGGACCCCCTAAGCAGGTCTAGAGGGTGAAAATATTTCTTACCTGCCGCCTATATACATTTTAAACACTTGTTCCACTAATTTCTAGATCCTCACTTCTACCGAAGGCTGCCAATACTTCCTGGTTTCGAATGTTGACACGCACTTGACAGCCAATCAGCATTCAGCACGTGATCGGGATGGTGCATTTATAATCAGCGCAAGATACACGGATCCACCGAGGCCATAGATATATATGTACTTTTAATTGTAATTTTCTCAGGAACTACTGAGCAGATTTACACCATATAAGCAAAAGGCACGAGTCTGAACCAAGGTATACAACTTTGCCAAATTTAGTGTAATTCTGTTCAGCCGTTTGGACTGTAGCCACGATGAACGGTACCTATGGAAAATTGCACGCGGTAAACACGTTTTGGACCCCCCTCTTTTCTCAGCCCCCGCTTCACGAATTACCCCAAGACTTTCTGGATATAAGCGGACCGGAGCGCCTCACCAGTTTTGAACATTTTGCACAGAATTATCAAGTGGTGCCAAAGTTATTCCAAATAGAATATTGCGTCCTAACTATAACTATAACTCCTAACTATAACTACCTAATGGCAACAGCCAGTAGGTAATATAATATATTTATATATATATATATATATATATATATATTTATATATATTACCTACTGACTAATTATAACAGCGGAATGTCTATGTTTTGTACGAGTGAAATGTCAACTAACTATACCGGCCCTGAAACCTATGTTTTTTTCTGTGAATTTCAATGTTTTTTTAAATGTTAATTTCTAACTATAACTTACCTGACACCTATGGTTTTTCAGTGAATATATATATATATATATATATATATATATATATATATATATATATATATATATATATTTATTTATTTTTTTTCTTTTTTTTTTTTTTTTTTGGGAGACTCGTCACACTGCAGACTCACACTGCCCGATTCCAAATGACGAAGAGTGGACCCAGTAATTGCTGGTGCAGAAGAGTGATTTATTTCATAAATGCCAGCGCTGCTGCCATGACACGTTTCGCCTCCAAGGAGGCTTGATCACATGACAAACTACTCGCCTTCGAGCAGACAATTTAAAGTGACAGTGCAACATGATTAACAATAAACATGGTAGAAATACTGTGCAAAGAACGCTATGATCCAAGTGATGTCTTTAGACAATGCTAAAATATTTTGAAATTGAGTTAAAAACTGCCTGTATATATAAATAAGCTTAAAATAAATAAGTTATTCACATGAAAAAATACGGTACAACAATCCTCTAAATTCAAAGCAGGTATTATATTTTCCTAAATAAACATGGCGAAAAATTCATCTATGTAAGGAAATCGTTAGGATTCATAATACGACAATGTATTTTACATATCCAGGTGAATAATTAATAATATCATCACTCTTTCCCTCTAACAAGGCAGTTCCAACCATCAAAAAGAGGAGGAAAAAAGTGTGAATCTGCACGTTAATAAACCTGATATTGTTTCATCTATGTAATCAAAATTAAACAAATAAAGCCGAAGTGGGCCTGCCACGCAAAGCTGTCTGCCTGAGCATATAAAGTGCATTATAAGTGATTGTGCAAAACTGTTATAAAGTGCAAAAAGTATATTAAACAGTACAGATTCCTGTTACTTACAAGAATGTCTAAAAAGTTGCAAATAATTCATCCAAGAGAGTCACCACATTACTCAGTTTAAAAAAAAAGAGAGAATTGATTAAAAAGCAGGTCATTATTTACAATATCCGGACAGGTCTTAGTGGCACTCCTGTGAATCCTATATGCAGGTATATAGATCTTCCCTGTCATTCAATCCATTTGGATTCTTCGTATTAAGCTCCAGTATGTACCTTGTCTCAAGAAGACGGAGTTTGGCCTCACGGTCACCTCCTCTTCTCGATACCTCCACTGCGTCTATAATAAAATACTGGAGCTGATCAGGGATGCCTAGATGTTTAACTTCGAAATGCCTGGCAACCGGATAGTTTTGGTCATGTCCCAAAATTGCACGTATGTGTTGGAGTATCCATTTGTGAGCGGGCAGCTTAGTGCTGCCCACATACTGTACATATTTCAGTATATGACCAATAAATATAGACAAAATCAAGTCTATATTTGGAGTGACATGTCCAGCCGGACAGAGGTCCCTCAAGTTTACTTGATAAACAATATTTCAGAATAAAGCGAAAATACCTTCCACAGTACCCCTGTGTGGTACACAAGCCTGTGCCCAACACTTGCGGGGTGTTTACAGTTGGTGGACAAATAGAAGGGTTTTTAAGGCAAACAAGCGTTCTTCTGTTCACATGTCAATTATACAGAAAATGTCAAGCAGCACCATTACAACAACTTAGCAATCAAATATTCGTATAAGGTGCTTAGACAAGTCGACGGCGTTTTGGTCCCCCTAAAGGGTCATGGGGACCATCATCAGGACAAAACAATAATTGCCTTTATCGCTAAAAACCTCAAAAATGCCTGAAAGTAAAAGGAATAAAGAGAAAGGAAAAATACATACTTTAAGAACAGAGCACTAGTTAATTTGGAACAAGTGACTCTTTGTGCAGAGTGCATTCAACCGTTAACAGGGTGAAGGTGTTACAGGGTTCCCAAGAGATCTAATTACAGGCGAGTGAAGAAGCGGTTTGCACCGCGGTGAAGTTTATGGTTCAGAACAGTGAGCTATAGGTCGAGGTGGAACAGGCTAGTCGGCATTGTGATTATGTGCTAACGACGATTGTTGGTGCCTAATGCGGTGGTGCCTAATTGATCTCAGCAGTAGGACGTAGCATCGGTTGTGAGGATACGGAATACGTGCCTATATTGCGGCGGAGCGGCGGGAAAATGAATTCAATATGCTTACCAAGGCAGCGTGAAATAATGTGTAACCGTGTGGATAAGCAATATGGCCCGGACCAGCAGCCCTAAATAGGGAAAGTAATCTATAGGTTAACGGTGATTGATACCAAAGTAACGGTACGGAGCTGGTGCCATGCAAAGATTCTCACCCAAATAGGTCGTGGGTTGGCGCATTACTCAATCGTAAACGGGCGACGCCAGGGTAAGCCTGTTGAGACAGAGGGGGAATTAGGAAGCTTAAGTGCAATGCTCGACCCAAGGAGCGGTGCCCTACGCTGCTGGCTACTCACCGTAATGGACTGTCTTTGGAAATGTTCCCTGGCGTGCTCGTGCGATCGAACCAGGAAGTGAAGAGGGGGCGGGTGGGCGGTGATTGGTCAGTGCAAGTGAGGCTTTGGGCATAAACATAAAAGAGGGGTGCATATTGTAGTGGCCATCTTGGTGATGCGTATTTACAGTGATGTGTCATGCAAAGTGACAATTTGATAAAGCATTGATCAGTACATTTCAAAAAAATATTTACATTTTTTTTTTCAGAGTCAGGTTAATGCTTGGTGCTTTGCCCAGAGTAAGTATTGGCGGAAAATCCGTTCCGCTCGCGGATTTTGCGGATTATCGGTAAATTCGCAATCCGCGAGATTCGCGAATTTCCCGCAAAATCCGCAAATCCGCGAGCAGCGGATTTTATGGCTTGCTCGCACTGTTCGCGTGAGTTCGCGGCTTCCCAGTTCATCTTCGCGCCCCGCGAATAAGCGCTAAATTGCAGAAATACGATCTTAGCAAAACTGAAACTACTTACCAGGTTCAAAAGTTCAAGCTCATCATTAGTAGCCATTTCCTATAGTGCTTCCTGAGGGGCCCCTCCAGAGTTCAGTTGCCTACTTGCAACTATTATGTGACCCTGCTCTGACCCTCAGAATAGTTACACATATGCCACAAAGGTCCTGAATTACAGCTAAGGGAGACAAGCAGGAGCCAGGCTGGAAGTTCAAATCCAGTGACACATTAATCAGCCCCTAATTCATTATTGTCAGTTGGGGCAGGGCAGGTGTTGTAACTAATTTTGCAACAATGAAAGCACTTAGCAAGTGCAAAAGATCACTAATCAGGAAGCACTAAGGAAGCAGGTGCCAGCTAAAAAATATTCTGTGACACATTAATCAGCCCCAAATTAATTCAGGTCACTTGAGGCAGGGAAGGTGTGCTTTGCTTTGCCACAATAATGTACACTGGACAACCAGAGGGAGCTGTGATGAAACAGAGGGTGGCATGGGTGAGCCAGAGGGTGGCATGGGAAAACCAGAGAGTGGCAGTGGTGACAGAGGGTGGCAGTGATGAAGAAGAGTGTCCCAAACAGGCTGGACAAGTAGAAACAACAAGCTCGCAAAACTTGCGAACCGACAGGTAAGTTCGCGTTTGCGAAATTGTACAAAAACCCTCGCGACCTGGCAGAATCCCGCGCGAACACAAAAAAAAAAAAATCCGCAAATTGGCGAGAATTCGCGGATTTTGCGCATTGCAAAATCGCAAATCCGCTAAATTCGCGAATGCGAGATTCGCAAAATTCGCCCATGCTTAGCCCAGAGTCTCGAAGGCACCAATGTTTACGTGAGTGTCAAAAGAGGATTCAGATTAAAGCAGTCCATTCCTCCTGCAGGTTCAGACCAGAGTTCAAACTGTCTGTTTTCAGAATCCATTTCAATTCTTCTCTGTTGAGCATACGGGTTAGGTCGCCTCCTCAGGGTGGTATGATGATTTGTGTGATCACAGTCCAGCGGATCTCATTTTCAGTATGTCCTTTGTCTAAAAAATGTTCAACCAAAGGTGCGTTCAGTGTTTTGCACCTAATGTGGCTGTTTTGTCTGGCCCACATATATTAAATTGCACGGACAAAAGATTGCATAAATGAGGTAACAACTGTTGCAGTTGGTAAAGGTGCGCAGTTCATTTTTTACATTTTTAAATATTTAAATACAAATTCTTTACAGTCAATTGAAAAGTCACATACCACACATGAACCACATTTGGAATGACCACGTAGAGGGGGTAATGACCAATGATCATGAAGTGTGGTGTTTCTCCCAATTGTGGGTGGTAAAACTGCCCTTACCAGTTGATCCTTGAGATTTTTGCTTTTCCTGAAAGCGAAGAGGGGGGTTTCCCAATTGAGGGGACCTGAGTTCAGAATATGCCAGTTCTTTTTTATTTATTGTTTTACACAATTGGATATGGTGGTAAAGGTGGTCACACATACTGTTTTTTCAGTGGTTTCTTTGGGTTCGGGTTCCAGAGGTGTGTCTCGGGGGCAGTACCAGGCTCTTTTCATTGAGTTTTTGATCAGGCGCCTAGGGTAGCCTCTAATTCTAAGTTTATCAGATAAGGTATTAGCCTCAGTGAAGTAATCCTCTTTCTTAAAACAATTTCTTCTTAGTCTGAGGAATTGTGAATACGGCAGACTGTCCCTTAGTGCCCTGGGATGACAGCTGTTGTAACTAAGAAGGGTATTTCTTTCCGTTGGTTTACGGAACAGGGACGTATATAAAATTCCATCATGTTGTTGGATGGTCAAATCTAAGAAGGGAATGCTATCTTTGTTATGGGACAGAGTAAACGTGAGGCCATTGCAATTGTTATTCAACCAGTGTAGTAGTCCTGGGAAATCCTCAGTAGAGCCACCCTAGATTAAAAAGATGTCGTCTATGTAGCGTTTCCAGGTGTGTATACCCTGATGGAATGGGTTACTACTTGACAGAATGGTATTGGTTTCCAGCCAGTCCATATACAGAATCGCTAGGGTGGGGGGCAAAAATAGCCCCCATGGAAGTGCCACGCACCTGTTGGTAGTACTGTGAGTCAAAGAGAAAAAATGTTTTGGGTGAGGCAAATCTCCAAGAGTTGTATTATGAATAGGGTGGGCACCCTATGGGGACGTGTCCTGGTGTTTAGTATGCTTTCCATTACAAGTAGGGAGTCTTTCTGGGGAATATTTGTGTATAGAGACTCTACGTCTAATGTGCATAGAGTCTCATTTTCTGGATTAAAAGAGTAGTTTTCAATAAAGTTGATCATATGCATGCTGTCTCTAATGTAGCATTCAGTTATTGGCACAAAATCCTTCAAGAAAATGTTAACATAATGGCTTAGTGGCTCTAGCACCGAACCACAACCAGAAAATATTGGTCTACCCGGGGGGTTGTCCATCCTTTTGTGGATTTTTGGCAATGTGTACAAAACGGGAGTTCTTGGACTGGTAATGTTTAAGAAATTATATTCATGTTTGCTTATAAAGCCCTTCTCCAAAGCTTCCATTGTGACTACTTTAATAAGGTTTTGAATATCTTTAGTGGGGTTACAGGGCAATCTACAATAATGGTCAGTATTGTATACCTGACGTTGGAGCTCATTTTTATAATTCTCAATATCTTGCAGAACTATCCCGCCACCTTTACCCGCTGATTTGATAATCAACTTGGTGTTATTTTGAGGGAACTGATTGCTGACTTTTCTTCCAAAGAGATGTTGTAGGGTATGAAGAGATGGGATTTCTCCATATTAGAGATTTCCTTAACTACATCGCTGCTAAGGCTTTTCCCCTCCTGTGCTGGGACCTCATCAGGCCCATTGATCATGACGAGCTCAGCTCGTCATCAGCACAGCTCAACCATGCTGCATGACGAGCTGAGCTCGTCATGAGCATGGAAGGGGTTAAGGATAACCTTTTCAAAAGTGATGATTTCTTTTGGAATCATATTAGATGTGGGCGAAAAGGTTGATGGTGGTCGAAATGGAGTCGTAACAATTTTGGGTTCTGAAGGATTAAGTTCAAAGTAAGAACGTAGTCTCAATTTTCGGAAAAAGCCAAGCAATTCAGATTGGAGGTTCAGACAATTCGGATAGGTGGTTGGGACAAAGGATAGACCTTTGCTAAGGATGGATAACTCCTGAGTGGAGAGTGTATGGTTAGAGATATTAAAAATGGGAATAGTGTTTGGATTGATGTTATCTGTTACCATTGGTAAAATTTCTGTCTGGTCTGACGCTCTCCTGGAGGGTTGTCCCATCTTTGTTGTTGTTTTGCTCCCTCTCTTTTGAGGTTCGGAATTGCCTCTGGATAAAAAAGGAGTCTGATTGCGTGTAGGACCACTACCACCCTCACCCGGATCTGAACTGTCTTTATTCCTTTTCCTTTCAGGCATTTTTGAGGTTTTTAGTGATAAAGGCAATTATTGTTTTGTCCTGATGATGGTCCCCATGACCCTTTAGGGGGACCGAAACGCCGTCGACATGTCTAAGCACCTTATACGAATATTTGATTGCTAAATTGTTGGAATGGTGCTGCTTGTCATTTTCTGTATAATTGACATGTGAACAGAAGAACGCTTGTTTGCCTTAAAAACCCTTCTATTTTTCCACCAACTGTAAACACCCTGCAAGTGTTGGGCACAGGCTTGTGTACCACACAGGGGTACTGTGGAAGGTATTTTCGCTTTATTCTGAAATATTGTTTATCAAGTAAACTTGAGGGACCTCTGTCCGGCTGGACATGTCACTCTAAATATAGACTTGATTTCGTCTATATTTATTGGTCATATACTGAAATATGCATGGGACCTCTGTTGTTTGAATGAGTATGTTCCCCAAGGTCCCCTGCTGACTGAATTGGGGCCCCTTGTTGTTACTAATATAATATAGCCCACATACTGTAGCCCACACGGACACTCCAACACATAGATAGCATATTCCGTTTTGCAAGTTCGCCATTTAGTGATAGCAATTGGTTCCTTTCGGAAAGGGCTTGTATAATGTGTCCTATTACTACTGTAACGGCTGGCTTTACATTGAGGACATGTTTTGAAGCCCTTTTTAAGTGCCATCCAATTTTTGGTTCAATGATATTGCTGACCAAAGCCTTGGACATGGAGGGGGATTTGCGAAAAGTGAGCAAGGGCTTCTTGCTCACTTTATGACTGATGACAGGGTCACTCTGTACTAAATTCCAGTTTTTATATATGATCTTTCTAAGATCTGCATGTTGGCGATTATAGGTCAAAATGACCCGTGGGGAAATTTCTTGAGTCCCTACATGTTGTTGGTCAGCTTTCATACTGGTTCTATCCTTGGGGACCAAAGCTTCTAGCCTGCTAACGGAATTGGACCGTTGAATAGCTTTAAGCAGACTAGTATTGGAATATCCTCTAGCAAGAAAGCGCAATCTGCAAGCCTCCTGTGCAGCCGCACATTTGGCTTCTGTGCTGCAGATTCTTCTGATCTGAAGCATTTCCCCGAAGGGAATGCTCCGGATGAGATGAGCTGGGTGTTGACTGCTTGCGTGTAAGATTGTATTGCCAGCGCTAGGCTTCCTGTATAGTCTGGTAGACAATTTACTGCCATCCACAAATACCTCCACATCCAAAAAGCATATAGAAATGGAACTAATGTTAGAAGTAAAATTTAAATTGACATTGTTCTTATTGATTACCTCCACAAAAGCATTTGCACTATCGATACTGCCCCTCCACACAAGAAATACATCATCAATGTATCGCAGGTACAGTAAAATATTGTTGGAAATAAAGTCCGGGTGTTGGCCAAAAAGGACCTGTTCCTCCCACAGCCCCACGTGTAAACGCGCGTAGCTGGGGGAGAAACAGGCCCCCATCGCCACACCTCTGACCTGTTGATAAATGATCCCATTGAAGATGAAGAAATTTTGCTCTAAGCACATCTTGGTCATGTCCAACAACATTCTGTTATGGGCCATCGAGTTGGGAGGACATTTATCAAGGTCTTGAGTCCATCGCAATGTCTTATGGAGGTATACAAGGATGAAACATCTAAAGTCATCAGTAACATATCCGCTTCCCAAGCAAAATGCTAAATTTTGCTTTGGAAATCAAAAGAATATTTTACATAAGTGTTTAGAGACTTGACGTAATCTTGAAGAAAGAAGTCGATGTATTTTGAAACATGTTCCATTGAACTGTCAATAGCAAAAATTATAGGCCAGCCTGGTGGAGTATTTATATTTTTGTGGATTTTGGGAATCAAATAAAAAGAAGGAATAACTGGATGTTTCTTTTTTTAGGTAGCAGAACTCCTCGTAAGACAAAAGGCCCGCACTTCTCCATACCTGTAACTTTTGATATTGATCCACCCATCTGGCTTTCACAATTTGGATGTTACTTCTGCGATAGCAAGTGGGATCACTCAGTTGTATTTCCGCCTCTTTCAAATACATTTCTCTGGGCCAAAGGACCACATTGCCGCCCTTGTCTGCTTGTTTCACAATGATGTTATGATTAGTTTGCAACTTGTTAATTAGTTGTTTATAACATCTATTTTGTTTGGAAATGCAAAACGTTTTCTTGTTTGTAGCAGTATATAATTTTTTTATATCTTGTACCACTATTTCTTGGAAGGTATTAAAGTTGTCGTGAACCATGACTAGTTGGAATGTGGATTTTGCTTTGAACGGTGTAACTTGTTGGCTGATTGAGGCTTCTGCTGTACTCGTTACATTTTCGATGAGCCCTTCATTTTGTAGTTCCCAAATTGTCTCAAATGTGGCCTGGCTTTGGCTATTGTCCATCGCTGGACTTGGTATAGTGTCTGAAAGGATATTCTTTTTTGGATGTTGTTCAAAAAACGTGTTTAATTTCAATTTGCGGGTGAATTTGTAAATATCCATCCGTGTGTTGGCATAGTTCATATTGCAAGGTGGGCAGTATGATAGCCCTAGATTTAGGACGGCAGTTTCCCCGGTTGTTAGTTTTAAGTTGAAGAGATTAATTACGGATTTGGATTCGATTTCTTTGTTGTTTTTTTCTGATATCGTTTCCAATGACCCTGTTTTGTTGGATTGCTTCCGCCTGAAGTTCCAGGCATGGCATTTCCTGCGTTCCCAGCGTTTGCGGTTTGACCGCTGCCTTTTGCTCCATAAGACTTGTGGGACCTTAATGTTTCTCGACGGTCCTGGCATAGGCAGTTGACCTCCTGAGCCAGGGATAATTTTGTAAACCCCAAGTTTGCATCTCTGGTGGGGTCTGACTCAGGATCACTTTCTGCTTCAGAGCCCAGGCTTGAGAATGAAGTTGCTGGTAACATCGTACTGCCAGATGCCTGCTGATTTGTTTTGTTGGTTCTTACTTTAGCTTTTACTGCTTCATACCTGCGGGCAAATGTAAACACTTGGCCATTGAGATAATCCACCCGATCTCTTTCGAACTTAAAAGCCTTTTTTTTATGGTTTCCTCTTCTTTACTTAATCGATTCATCATGTCCGTTCTCATTTTGGTTACTTGATCTGTAATTTCTATTTTGGAAAGTTCCAATTCCAGCATGTCAATTTATTTTTGCAGTTTATTGTGGTCGCTATCCGCATACTTCACCAAAATGTGTAATAGTTTGCTTGAAGAATTAAGGTTTGCCTCTGCCCACTCTGTTAACATAGCAGGATCCGGGTCCTCATAGCTGGGCGCAATGGTAATCCTTAATCCCCTCGGGACACGACCCACCTCTAAGTAAAGGGATAGGGACTGGTGTTCCCACCACTTTGACTGTTCTGTGCGCATATAGCGCTCTAATTTTTTGAAAAGGTCTCTTGTGGTGTTATTGCCGGTTTCCTGGTTCAAAGGTGTGGTGCTCAATGATCCCCCAGCCGGGGAATCTAAAAACATGGAATCAGCTGCCTCTGCTCGGCTGAGCAGTCTGTCGGCGGACATATTGCGATGCGCTATGACATACGGCAAATGTTTTTGAATATGCACTTCAAAAAAACGACTGTCAGGGCGATAATGATTGAATGTCCTGCCCGAAGTCGCGCACACTCCCCACTGTAGAATCCGTGCGCCTACCAGGGTTTGATACGAAGACGTCTCCCCCGGGACACCGAAGCGGAGAACTCTGGTTGCTGTCCCACGTAGACCAATTGACGGTTTAACAGGGGCTTGTTGCGGCTTTCTCCTAGCCGGAGATCGTATTTGTTCTGAACCCGGAGTAGTCCTGGAACAGCTGCTTCCTGCCTCGTTGCCCTGAGCTGGGAGGGGTTCCACTTGTACCGTGAAAGCCTTAGGTACCGAAGTATTTTTGGAGACTCGTCACACTGCAGACTCACACTGCCCGATTCAAAATGACGAAGAGTGGACCCAGTAATTGCTGGTGCAGAAGAGTGATTTAATTCATAAATGCCAGCGCTGCCGCCATGACGCGTTTCGCCTCCAAGGAGGCTTGATCACATGACAAACTACTCGCTTTCGAGCAGACAATTTAAAGTGACAGTGCAACATGATTAACAATAAACATGGTACTGTGTAAAGAACGCTATGATCCAAGTGATATCTTCAGACAATGCTAAAATATTTTGAAATCGAGTTAAAAACTGCCTGTATATATAAATAAGCTTAAAATAGTTAAGTTATTTACATGAAAAAATACGGTACAACAATCCTCTAAATTCAAAGCAGGTATTATAATTTCCTAAATAAACATGGCGAAAAATTCGTCTATGTAAGGAAATCGTTAGGGTTCATAATACGATCATGTATTTTACATATCCGGGTGAATAATTAATAATATCATCCCTTTTTCCCTCTAACAAGGCAGTTTAGACCTAGGAATCAGTGAGTGCGTATGTAGTAACAGGTATTGGTGTGTCAATGGTTTCAAGAATGATAGTCTGTATTTAACACTGGGTGTATCAAAGGTTATATTAGAGTATGAGGAGGTGCATCGTATTATCACATGAATGATATCATCAGTGATGTGATCAGTGATGTCAAATGAGATGTCATCAGTGATGCCATCAGTGATGTCATTTGAGATGTCATCAGTGATGTCATCAGTGATGTCACTGACCATGTCATGAATGATGTAATATGTGACATCATCAGCAGTGGATTGCGGGTGCGCGAAATATAGTTAGTACAACTAACTATATAGGAGCAATTTCAATGTTTTTTTAAATGCTAATTCCTAACTATATAAGGCCTGAAATCAGTGGTTTTTTAAGTGAATATATATATATATATATATATATATATATATATATATATATATATATATATATAGGTATAT